>NC_059217.1:16212585-17461752 GCF_020615455.1 Coregonus clupeaformis
AAAAGAAGCAAATACGTTTGGTGTTTGCCAATAGGCATGTGGGAGACTCCCCAAACATATGGAAGAAGGTACTCTGATCAGATGAGACTAAAATTGAGCTTTTAGGCCATGAAGGAAAACGCTATACCTGGTGGAAACCCAACACCTCTCATCACCCTGAGAACACCATCCCCACAGTGGAAAAATCACCTTGATTAACTCTTTAGTATTATCCCAGTTGACTTATTTCCTTATGGTCTTCACTATGCCTAGCGAACAGTTTTTTTAATTATATGAGAAAAAAATATTCCATTTTATTTGGAACGGCAAGCCAGACAAAATTAAACGGGCCTATTTATATAATGAATATGAATTCGGAGGACAAAAATGATTAAATATTAAAGCATTAGACCTATCACTAAAAGCTTCAGTCATACAAAATAATTAGTACGATTGTCTCACCCAATGTTCAAGAATGGCCTTTTTGTCTTTATTCAGATAACAACCTCACACTTTCAATTATTTGAAAAGGAAATCATCTCCCAAATATCACTATTTCTAAAACAAGCCATAGAAAGTTGGTTGCAATTTCAATTTAATCCTCCAGAAACGACAGAATAAATAATACAACAAATATTGTGGATAAACTCAAATATACTAATTGATAAAAAAACGTTTTTTTTTTGACAAAATAATAAAATAAAATTATCATCGGTATGACTGGTGGAGTTATGTCGCACATGCAGCTAACAAAAACATATGGAAATATCTGCTCTACCCAAAATTACAACCAAGTAATTGCAGCATTACCGCAAAAATGGAAGTGGAAAGTGTAAGGGGGAAAATGTAAGGAACTTGTCCGTCTGCCTCGTATTAAAGAACATAATTGGTTAAAGAAAACTGTGATAAATAAAAAAGTATACCACTTTCATTTAAGGACCAAAGGATTGACAGCCGTCCCATATAGATTGCAAAATATTTGGGAAGAGATTTTTGACATACCGATCCCATGGCATATTTTTTATGAACTGATACGCAAAATGACGGCAGATTCAAAACTTAGAATTTTTCAATTTAAATTATTATATAAAATTCTTGCTACCAATAGAATGTTATTTATATGGGGGATACAATCTTCCCAGCTCTGCAGATTTTGCTGCGAATGAGACAATCATTAGATAATTTGTTTTGGTACTGTCCATTTGTAGCTTGTTTTTGGACACAGGTCCAGGAATGGCTAAAGGATTGCAATATTTACCTGGAGCTAACCCTGCAGATAGCATTACTGGGTGATCTGAAAAGTCATAGTCAATCGATCAATAATATAATAATACTTTTAGCAAAAAAAAATATTTTCAATTTACAATCTGTAGAAACAATGAGAATAGAAAGGTTCAGAACTTTTGTAAGACATCACAGCACAGTTGAAAAATATATGGCAAATAGAAATCCAATATGGATGGTGTTAAGAGATAGATGGGTGGTGTTGAATGGAGTTGAAGGATGGAACTAATAACAACTAACAACAACTAATAACAACAAGATAACTAATAATGTAAGCATACTGTGTCCATAATAAGTATATAGGTTATAGGTTGAGAGCTTTTGTGAAAGAGCACAGTTAGAAAAATATGGCATATAGAAGCAAACCAGATGGACATCATGAAAATGATCGGACAGGTTGAGGGTAAAGGAAGTTCAGGAGTAAAAACAAACAAAATAGAATTATTGTAAAATTGACTGTGTCCATAAAATGTACACTGCTCAAAAAAATAAAGGGAACACTAAAATAACACATCCTAGATCTGAATGAATGAAATAATCTTATTAAATACTTTTTTCTTTACATAGTTGAATGTGCTGACAACAAAATCACACAAGAATTATCAATGGAAATCAAATGTATCAACCCATGGAGGTCTGGATTTGGAGTCACACTCAAAATTAAAGTGGAAAACCACACTACAGGCTGATCCAACTTTGATGTAATGTCCTTAAAACAAGTCAAAATGAGGCTCAGTAGTGTGTGTGGCCTCCACGTGCCTGGATGACCTACAACGCCTGGGCATGCTCCTGATGAGGTGGTGGATGGTCTCCTGAGGGATCTCCTCCCAGACCTGGACTAAAGCATCCGCCAACTCCTGGACAGTCTGTGGTGCAACGTGGCGTTGGTGGATGGAGCGAGACATGATGTCCCAGATGTGCTCAATTGGATTCAGGTCTGGGGAACGGGTGGGCCAGTCCATAGCATCAATGCCTTCCTCTTGCAGGAACTGCTGACACACTCCAGCCACATGAGGTCTAGCATTGTCTTGCATTAGGAGGAACCCAGGGCCAACCGCACCAGCATATGGTTCACAAGGGGTCTGAGGATCTCATCTCGGTACCTAATGGCAGTCAGGCTACCTCTGGCGAGCACATGGAGGGCTGTGCTGCCCCCCAAAGAAATGCCACCCCACACCATGACTGACCCACCGCCAAACCGGTCATGCTGGAGGATGTGGCAGGCAGCAGACTCCACGGCGTCTCCAGACTCTGTCACGTCCATCACATGTGCTCAGTATGAACCTGCTTTCATCTGTGAAGAGCACAGGGCGCCAGTGGCGAATTTGCCAATCTTGGTGTTCTCTGGCAAATGCCAAACGTCCTGCACGGTGTTGGGCTGTTAGCACAACCCCCACGTGTGGACGTCGGGCCCTCATACCACCCTCATGGAGTCGGTTTCTGACCGTTTGAGCAGACACATGCACATTTGTGGCCTGCTGAGGTCATTTTGCAGGGCTCTGGCAGTGCTCCTCCTGCTCCTCCTTGCACAAAGGCGGAGGTAGCGGTCCTGCTACTGGGTTGTTGCCCTCCTACGGCCTCCTCCACGTCTCCTGATGTACTGGCCTGTCTCCTGGTAGCACCTCCATGCTCTGGACACTACGCTGACAGACACAGCAAACCTTCTTGCCACAGCTTGCATTGATGTGCCATCCTGGATGAGCTGCACTACCTGAGCCACTTGTGTGGGTTGTAGACTCTGTCTCATGCTACCACTAGAGTGAAAGCACCGCCAGCATTCAAAAGTGACCAAAACATCAGCCAGGAAGCATAGGAACTGAGAAGTGGTCTGTGGTCACCACCTGCAGAACCACTCCTTTATTGGGGGTGTCTTGCTAATTGCCTATAATTTCCACCTGTTGTCTATTCCATTTGCACAACAGCATGTGAAATGTATTGTCAATCTGTGGTGCTTCCTAAGTGGACAGTTTGATTTCACAGAAGTGTGATTGACTTGGAGTTAGATCTCCATTTTTATGGAACAGTCTGCCTACCCATGTGAGAGACGCAGACTCGGTCTCAACCTTTAAGTCTTTACTGAAGACTTATCTCTTCAGTAGGTCATATGATTGAGTGTAGTCTGGCCCAGGAGTGTGAAGGTGAACGGAAAGGCTGGAGCAACGAACAGCCCTTGCTGTCTCTGCCGGGCCGGTTCCCCTCTCCACTGGGGTTCTCTGCCTCTAACCCTGTTGCAGGGGCTGAGTCACTGGCTTGCTGGTGCTCTTTCATGCCGTCCCTGGGGGGTGCGTCACTTGAGTGGGTTGAGTTACTGACGTGATCTTCCTGTCTGGGTTGGCGCCCCCCCTTGGTTTGTGCTGTGGTGGAGACCTCTGTGGGCTATACTCGGCCTTGTCTCAGGATTGTAAGTTGGTGGTTGGGGATATCCCTCTAGTGGTGCGGGGGCTGTGCTTTGGCGGAGTGGGTGGGGTTATATCCTTCCTGTTTGGCCCTGTCCGGGGTTTCTTCGGATGGGGCCACAGTGTCTCCGGACCGCTCCTGTCTCAGCCTCCAGTATTTATGCTGCAGTAGTTTATGTGTCGGGGGGCTGGGGTTAGTTGGTTATACCTGGAGTACTTCTCCTGTCTTATCCAGTGTCCTGTGTGAATTTAAGTATGCTCTCTCTAATTCTCTCGTTCTCTCTTTCTCTCTGAGAACCTGAGCCCTAGGACCATACGTCAGGACTACCGGGCATGATGACACCTTGCTGTCCCCAGTCCGCCTGGCCTTGCTGCTATTCCAGTTTCAACTGTTCTGCCTGCGGCTACGAAACCCCCTACCTGTCCCAGACCTGCTGTTTTCAACTCTAAATGATCGGCTATGAAAAGCCAACTGAGATTTATTCCTGATTATTATTTGACCATGCTTGTCACTTATGAACATTTTTGAACATCTTGGCATGGTTCTGTTATAATCTCCACCCGGCACAGCCAGAAGAGGACTGGCCACCCTCATAGCCTGGTTCCTCTCTAGGTTTCTTCCTAGGTTTTGCCTTTCTAGGGAGTTTTTCCTAGCCACCGTGCTTCTACACCTGCATTACTAGCTGTTTGGGGTTTTAGGCTGGGTTTCTGTACAGCACTTCGAGATATTAGCTGATGTAAGAAGGGCTATATAAAATAAAATTGATTGATTGATTGATTGAGTTACATTGTGTTGTTTAAGTGTTCCCTTTATTTTTTAGTAGGGTATATAGTATGTATCAGCTGGAAGTAGAGGCTTAAGCAAAGTTGTTCACTAGTTTACTCCAATTAGAGAAGGGGTGGTGGGGTTGGAAAGTAATAAAGGGAAATATATATTTTTTTACTAAATGTATATGTATGTGTATATACTTCAACTGTGAGAGACGGAATCTAAAACAAAAATCCAGAAAATCACATTGTATGATTTTTAAGTAATTAATTTGCATTTTATTGCATGACATAAGTATTTGATCACCTACCAACAAGTAAGAATTCCAGCTCTCACAGACCTGTTAGTTTTTCTTTAAGAAGCCCTCCTGTTCTCCACTCATTACCTGTATTAACTGCACCTGTTTGAACTCATTACCTGTATAAAAGACCCCTGTCCACACACTCAATCAAACAGACTCCAACCTCTCCATAATGGTCAAGACCAGAGAGCTGTGTAAGGACATCAGGGATAAAATTGTTGACCTGCACAAGGCTGGGATGGGCTACAGGACAATAGTCAAGCAGCTTGGTGAGAAGGCAACAACTGTTGGCGCAATTTATTAGAAAAAGGAAGAAGTTCAAGATGACGGTCAATCACCCTCGGTCTGGGGCTCCATGCAAGATCTCACCTCGTGGGGCATCAATGATCATGAGGAAGGTGAGGGATCAGCCCAGAACTACACAGCAGGCCCTGGTCAATGACCTGAAGAGAGCTGGGACCACAGTCTCAAAGAAAACCATTAGTAACACACTACGCCGTCATGGATTAAAATCCTGAGGTCCCCCTGCTCAAGCCAGCGCATGTCCAGGCCCGTCTGAAGTTTTCCAATGACCATCTGGATGATCCAGAGGAGGAATGGGAGAAGGTCATGTGGTCTGATGAGACAAAAATATAGCTGTTTGTTCTAAACTCCACTCGCCGTGTTTGGAGGAAGAAGAAGGATGAGTACAACACCAAGAACACCATCCCAAACGTGAAGCATGGAGGTGGAAACATCATTCTTTGGGGATGCTTTTCTGCAAAGGGGACAGGACGACTGCACCGTATTGAGGGGAGGATGGATGGGGCCATGTATCGCAAGATCTTGGCCAACAACCTCCTTCCCTCAGTAAGAGCATTGAAGATGGGTTGTGGCTGGGTCTTCCAGCATGACAACGACCCGAAACACACAGCCAGGACAATTAAGGAGTAAGGAGTGTCTCCATAAGAAGCATCTCAAGGTCCTGGAGTGGCCTAGCCAGTCTCCAGACCTGAACCCAATAGAAAATCTTTGGAGGGAGCTGAAAGTCCGTATTGCCCAGCGACAGCCCCGAAACCTGAAGGATCTGGAGAAGGTCTGTATGGAGGAGTGGGCCAAAATCCCTGCTGCAGTGTGTGCAAACCTGGTCAAGACCTACAGGAAACGTATGATCTCAAAGGTTTCTGTACCAAATATTAAGTTCTGCTTTTCTGATCTATCAAATACTAATGTCATGCTATAAAATGCAAATTAATTCCTTAAAAATCATACAATGTGATTTAGATTCCGACTCTCACAGTTGAAGTGCACGTATGATAAAAATTACAGACCTCTACATGCTTTGTAAGTAGGAAAACCTGCAAAATTGGCAGTGTATCAAATACTTGTTCTCCCCACTGTATATTTGCGAGAAAAAAAAAAATGGGGGATTGGAAGTGATGCAGACAATTACATTGATGGAAGTTACAATCTATCTGCAATATTAAAGCTGATCTACCCACTAAAAAAATAAAAATAATATTAATAATACAAAATGAAAAAAATAAAAAGAATATGGCACCACAACAAACCTGCCAAGAGAAGGCTGCCCACCAAATCTCACGGACCAGGCAAGGAGGGCATTAATCAGAGAGGCAACAAAGAGACCAAAGATAACAATGAAGGAGCTGCAAAGCTCCACAGCCTAGATTGGAGTATCTGTCCATAGGACCACTTTAAGACGTACACTCGACAGAGCTGGGCTTTACGGAAGAGTGGCCAGAAAATAAGCCATTGCCAATAGGCATGTGCGAGACTCCCCAAACATATGGAAGGAGGTACTCTGGTCAAATGAGACTACAATTGAGCTTTTAGGCCATGAAGGAAAACGCTATATCTGGCGCAAACCCAACACCTCTCATCACAGTGAAGCATGGTGGTGGCAGCATCATGCTGTGGGTTTGTTTTTCATTGGCAGGGACTGGGAAACTGGTCAGAATTGAAGGAATGATGGAAGGCGCTAAATACAGGTATATTATTGAGGGAAACCTGTTTCAGTCTTCCAGAGATTTGAGACTGGGACGGAGGTTCACCTTCCAGCAGGACAATGACCATAAGCATACTGCTAAACAACACTCGAGTGGTTTAAGGGGAAACATTTAAATGTCTTGGAATGGCCTAGTCAAAGCCCAGACCTCAATCCAATTGAGAATCTGTGGTATGACTTAAAGATTGCTGTACACCAGCGGAACCCATCCAACTTGAAGGAGCTTGTGCAGTTTTGCCTTGAAGAATGGGCAAAAATCCCAGTGGCTAGATGTGTCGAGCTTATAGAGACATACCCCAAGAGACTTGCAGCTGTAATTGCTGCAAAAGGTGGCTCTGGTTTTGAATAATTATGCACGCTAAATTTCAGTTTTTTTTTTGTCTTATTTCTTGTTTGTCTCACAATTTTATTTTTATTTTTCATCTTCAAAGTGGTCGGCATGTTGTGTAAATCAAATTATACAAACCCCCCAAAATCCAATTTTAATTCCAGGTTGTAAGGCAACAAAATAGGAAAAATACCAAGGGGGTGAATACTTTCGCAATCCACTGTACTTTTGAAAGGATAAAGCTAAGAACATGATCAACTTCATAGTTAAGAACACTATAACAATATGGATGAAAGTGCAACGTATTCTACAAGAACCAATATCACTTCCTAAAAACACAACACTATGGAGAATTTTTTTCTCCAGAAAATCACATTGTATGATTTTTAATGAATTTATTTGCAAATTATGGTGGAAAATAAGTATTTGGTCAATAACAAAAGTTTCTCAATACTTTGTTATATACCCTTTGTTGGCAATGACACAGGTCAAACGTTTTCTGTAAATCTTCACAAGGTTTTCACACAATGTTGCTGGTATTTTGGCCCATTCCTCCATGCAGATCTCCTATAGAGCAGTGATGTTTTGGGGCTGTCACTGGGCAACACAGACTTTCAACTCCCTCCAAAGATTTTCTATGGGGTTGAGATCTGGAGACTGGCTAGGCCACTCCAGGACCTTGAAATGCTTCTTACGAAGCCACTCCTTCGTTGCCCGGGCGGTGTGTTTGGGATCATTGTCATGCTGAAAGACCCAGCCACGTTTCATCTTCAATGCCCTTGCTGATGGAAGGAGGTTTTCACTCAAAATCTCACGATACATGGCCCCATTCATTCTTTCCTTTACACGGATCAGTCGTCCTGGTCCCTTTGCAGAAAAACAGCCCCAAAGCATGATGTTTCCACCCCCATACTTCACAGTAGGTATGGTGTTCTTTGGATGCAACTCAGCATTCTTTGTCCTCCAAACACGACGAGTTGAGTTTTTACCAAAAAGTTCTATTTTGGTTTCATCTGACCATATGACATTCTCCCAATCCTCTTCTGGATCATCCAAATGCACTCTAGCAAACTTCAGACGGGCCTGGACATGTACTGGCTTAAGCAGGGGGACACGTCTGGCACTGCAGGATTTGAGTCCCTGGCGGCGTAGTGTGTTACTGATGGTAGGCTTTGTTACTTTGGTCCCAGCTCTCTGTAGGTCATTCACTAGGTCCCCCCGTGTGGTTCTGGGATTTTTGCTCACCGTTCTTGTGATCATTTTGACCCCACGGGATGAGATCTTGCATGGAGCCCCAAATCGAGGGAGATTATCAGTGGTCTTGTATGTCTTCCATTTCCTAATAATTGCTCCCACAGTTGATTTCTTCAAACCAAGCTGCTTACCTATTGCAGATTCAGTCTTCCCAGCCTGGTGCAGGTCTACAATTTTGTTTCTGGGGTCCTTTGACAGCTCTTTGGTCTTGGCCATAGTGGAGTTTGGAGTGTGACTGTTTGAGGTTGTGGACAGGTGTCTTTTATACTGATAACAAGTTCAAACAGGTGCCATTAATACAGGTAACGAGTGGAGGACAGAGGAGCCTCTTAAAGAAGAAGTTACAGGTCTGTGAGAGCCAGAAATCTTTCTTGTTTGTAGGTGACCAAATACTTATTTTCCACCATAATTTGCAAATAAATTCATTAAAAATCCTACAATGTGATTTTCTGGAAAAAAAATTCTCAATTTGTCTGTCATAGTTGACGTGTACCTATGATGAAAATTACAGGCCTCTCTCATCTTTTTAAGTGGGAGAACTTGCACAATTGGTGGCTGACTAAATACTTTTTTCCCCCACTGTATACCCAATACACACAAATCTAAGTAAGGAATGGAATGAAGAATATATACATATATGGACGAGCAATGACAGAGCGGCATGGACTAAGATACGGTAGAATATTATAGAATAGAGTATATACATATTAGATGAGTAATGCAAGATATGTAAACATTATTAAAGTGACTAGTATTCCATTTCCTAAAGTGGCCAGTGATTTCTATTGGCAGCAGCACCCTCTAATGTGCTAGTGATGGCTATTTAAGTCTAATGGCCTTGAGATAGAAGCTGTTTTTCAGTCTCTCGGTCCCAGCTTTGATGCACCTGTACTGACCTCGCCTTCTGGATGATAGCGGGGTGAACAGGCAGTGGCTCGGGTGGTTGATGTCCTTGATGATCTTTTTGGCCTTCCTGTGACATCAGGTGCTGTAGGTGTCCTGGAGGGCGGGTAGGTTGCCCCCGGTAATGCGTTCGGCAGACTGCACCACCTTCTGGAGAGCACTCCAGTTGCGGGTGGTGCAGTTGCCATACCAGGCGGTGATACAGCCCGACAGGATGCTCTCAATTGTGCATTTGTAAACGTTTGTGAGGGTTTTAGGTGTAAAGCCACATTTCTTCAGCCTCCTGTTGCACCTTCTCCACCACACAGTCTGCGTGGGTGGACCATTTCAGTTTGTCAGTGATGTGTATGCCAAGGAACGTTCCACCTTCTCCACTGCAATCCCGTCAATGTGTATAGGGGGGTGCACCCTCTGCTGTTTCCTGAAGTCAACAATCAACTCCTTTGTTTTGTTGACGTTGAGTGAGAGGTTGTTGTCCTGGCACCACTACTCCAGTTCACTTACCTCCTCCCTTTAGACTGACTCGTCGCTGTTGGATATCAGGCCTACAACCGTGGTGTTGTCAGCAAATTTGATGATGCAGTTGGCGTCGTGTAAAGCCACACAGTCGTGGGTGGACAGGGAATACAGCAGAGGGCTGAGGACACACCCCTGGGGGGCCCCTGTGTTGAGAGTCAGTGTGGAGGAGGTGTTGTTGCCAATCCTCACAGCCTGTAGTTTGCCCGTCAAGATATCCAGGATCCAGTTGTAGAGGGTGGTGTCCAGACCCAGGTCTCTGAGCTTGGTCTCGAGCTTGGAGAGAACAATAGGGTTGAATGCTGTAGCCTATAAACTTCATTCTCACATAGGTGTTCCTCTTCCGTGGATCTGTTGGAGCGGTAGGCAAATTGGAGTGGGTCCAGTGTGCCTGGCATGCTGGCCTTGATCTGGGCCATGACCAGCCTCTTGAGCACTTCATGATGACCAGGGTGAGTGCGATGGATGGAGCGATAGTCATTTGGGCATGTCACCTTGTTTTTTTTAGGCACTTTTCTTATACTTTAAATATGTGTGTGTCTGTGTGTGTGACCAAATGTAATTTTGGAGTTCCTGCAGCAGATATGGAGGACAAAAAAGGGGAGAGCGAGGGAGAGGAAGAGGGAGGTTTGGCAGCACTGAGACAAGAGCATCTTCAACTACAGTGGCTTACGAAAGTTCTATTCTCTCCGCTTGTCATTTTTCCTATTTTGTTGCCTTTCAACCTGGAATTAAAATGGATTTTTGGGGGGTTTATATCATTTGATTTACACAACATGCCCACCACTTTGAAGATGCAAAATATTTTTTATTGTGAAACAAACAAGAAATAAGACAAGAAAACAGAAAACTTGAGAGTGCATAACTATTCAACACCCCCCCCCATTATTGCCCATTCTTCAAGGCAAAACTGCACCAGCTCCATCAAGTTGGATGGATTCCGCTGGTGTACAGCAATCTTTAAGTCATACCACAGATTCTCAATTGGATTGCGGTCTGTGTTTTGACTAGGCCATTCCAAGACCTTTAAATGTTTCCACTAAAACCACTCAAGTGTTGCTTTAGCAGTATGCTTAGGGTCATTGTCCTGCTGGAAGGTGAACCTCCATCCCAGTCTCAAATCTCTGGAAGACTGAAACAGGTTTCCCTCAAGAATTTCCCTGTATTTAGCACCATCCATCATTCCTTCAATTCTGACCAGTTTCCCAGTCCCTGCCGATGAAAAACATCCCCACAACATGAGGCTGCCACCACCATGATTCACTGTGGGGATGGTGTTCTTGTGGTGATGAGAGATATTGGGTTTGCGCCAGACATAGCGTTTTCCTTGATGGCCAAAAAGCTCAATTTTAGTCTCATCTGACCATAGTACCTTCTTCCATATGTTTGGGGAGTCTCCCACATGCCTTTTGGCGAAAACCAAACATGTTTGCTTATTTTTTTCTTAAAACTATGGCTTTTTTCTGGCCACTCTTCCGTAAAGCCCAGCTCTGTGGAGTGTACGGCTTAAAGTGGTCCTATGGACAGATACTCCATTCTCCGCTGTGGAGCTTTGCAGCTCCTTCAGGGTACTCTTTGGTGTCTTTGTTGCCTCTCTGATTAATGCCCTCCTTGCCTGGTCCGTGAGTTTTGGTGGGCGGCCCTCTCTTGGCATGTTTGTTGTGGTGCCATATTCTTTCCATTTTCTATTAATGGATTTAATGGTGCTCCGTGCGATGTTCAACGTTTTTGATATTTTTTCATAACCCAACCCTGATCTGTACTTCTCCACAACTTTGTCCCTGACCTGTTTGGAGAGCCCCTTGGTCTTCATGGTGCCGCTTGCTTGGTGGTGCCCCTTGCTTAGTGGTGTTGCAGACTCTGGGGCCTTTCAGAACAGGTGTGTATATTTTGAGATCATTTGACACTTAGATTGCACGCAGGTGGACTTTATTGAACTAATTATGTGACTTCTGAAGGTAATTGGTTGCACCAGATCTTATTTAGGGGCTTCATAGCAAAGGCGTTGAATACATATGCACGCACCACTTTTCCGTTATTTATTTTTTTGAATTCTTTGAAACAAGTAATTATTTTTATTTCACTTCACCAATTTTGACTATTTTGTGTATGACCATTACATGAAATCCAAATAAAAATCAATTTAAATTACAGGTTGTATTGCAACAAAATAGGAAAAAAACGCCAAGGGGGATGAATACGTTTGCAAGGCACTGTACATTTTTATCTTTACACAAAGTGCCCTCTTAAACAAAAAGACATGAGTTGAGAATGAGGATATCACAGTGATGCAGTAAGAGGACTGAATAGTAACCTCTGCTGCAGTGTCATTTAGCAAATGTGAAAAGATGATGGAGTCATGTATTTCATTATAGACAGTGTTTTATTTGAACAATAAGGAGTCAGCTCAAGAATTAAAAAAAACACTAAGAAAATACTTTAAGGGTTACAGTATCACAGTACAATGACTTGTAGCTATTAGCTTTACGTACTTGACATACCTAGCTATCTTTTCCCTTGCACAGTGAGTGGAGAAGCAGCTGTACGTTAGGTGGAATGTAACATTGTAACATGCAGTTAAGACGGAATGTCAGAGCCAGGTTGTCAACTAAATGTGTTAAATTCAAGTATCAGTTGTTGAACAAAGTAAAATGACATACATAAACAATATTGCTAGTGCTATTTCTGAGGTCATTAAAATAACATAATACATTAAATTAGCTCTTAGAATAAACGTTTAAACGTACAAAAGTAATGTCAAAACAATGAGGCAGTACAAAACAAATTCTCAACAACATTTCTCAATAACGCTTCCAGAATGTAATAAATTAAATAAATATTAACATAAATAAATACATGAAATGTTTATACATTTAAATGCTGAATTCCAGAAACTATTTCAGCTGATGTCTTATCAGAGCTCAGTGGTCCTTTCTTTTAAAAGTACTGTGGGGTTGACATCGTTACTCCCCGAATGTGCCGTACTGGAATTAATGGCATTGGCTCCATTGTCTTTTACGTCGGGCACATGAAAGGATGCCAAAGGGCAGGGGCCCTTGATGTTGCTGCACACCAGCCTCTGTAGGGACGCTGTGTTGATGATGTTAAAGCCGATGCTCCCGCCGAAGGTGCTGGGCTTCCAGTACTCTGGCGAACAAATGGGGTTTCCCATCAGGCCTTTCAGGGAGTAGGGGGCGCCCATCTCCACCATGGTCTCCCCAAAGATGGCATTGGTTCTAGGCTTCTCCACCAGCAGGCCTGGGTAGAGCTCCACAGCATCCACATGCCCATACATCTCCTCCAGCTCCGCAGACATCTCCTTTTCCCCTGAGAAACACAGAGAGAGAGGGAAATGTTACATGGCTCAGTCTGGCTTCTGGGAGAAAGGGATTTATGTTAGGTACTCTACTCAACCTGGCTTTTCTCAGTCGCTGACTAAGCTGATGGGGACATTATTAGGATGACACACTGATGTAATGTATCTACATCTGACCTCATGTCTTGCCGTCTGTGTTTTGTCTACAGAACAAGTGTTAGTGAAAACAATACAAGTTTGAGAGCTGTTTCATGACCATTTAGAAATTAAGCTTGACATACTTGATGCAATACAATACACATGGAAAGTCCTCCAAACTCATTCAACATCTCTCTCTCTCACTCTTACTCTCTCTGTCTCTGGCTCTTTTTCACACACACACACGTCCTGTTTATTCTCACACTGTTATTAAAGAAAAGCTTATTCTTTCTGAGAGGAATGCAGCAGGCCAGTGTGAGGCAGTGCAGAGCCTGTCGACCTCCCAGATACTCCTCTGCTTGTTTACACCCGGCTCTCTGCCATCACTAACTGCTTACACTATCTGTAACTAAAGTGCAGATCTGTTTGTCTTTGCTGTAGGCCCGAAAAGGAACTCAGTATTTCTGCAATATAACTTACAGCAGCAGGCTCCATCTGCCCAGGCTAGTTGTATTACTATTTCAATAACCTTCCATCCATCCCTTTACAGGGCTTAATTGAAAGCAGTATACCACAGGATGTCACACACTCTGTTCATTCTACTCTTAAAAGTGAATTACAATAAAGCATCACTATATTACAATCTAACTCAATCCCAATGCTTAGGATGATAAGTGTTTATGTAATAGCTGTGATGCTAATGGTGGTTCTCACCTGTAAGGTCTTCGAAGGAGGTGTATGGCTTCATGGAGAAGCGTTTCCTGTAGGCGTTAAGGGACTGGTAGCGCATCTGTCTGCTGTTCTCTATGGACTTCAGAGCCACCATCAGCACTGCAGGGGGGACATTACGACCTCCAGCAACCTAAGGAGGGACGAGGGATAAGATGTAAGTCAACCAGCCTTAAACAACAATGAGTTTCTCTTTATTTTGAATGACTGACATTCCCTCAGGGTAAGCACTAAAGTAAAATAGTTGGATCAAGTTTGCTTGAAATCCACATAATAACATGCAACATTACCATTATCAATCACCCATATTTCAACCTTGGTTCACCAGGCCCCATTTACATTCCTAATTCTGAACCACACCTTAAGCAGCTACCCAGAGCCCACAGTGTACAACCTAAATCCCACACAGAGAGAGCCTCTTACCCGTCCAGCGATCTGCTTGGTGAAGGACTCCACCAGGTTGGTGATTCCATGCGTGGTGACCACAGAGGTGTTGAAGACAAACTGCGGGTAGGAGTAGACCTGCTCCTGGATGTGGAAGGCGTCGGGCATCAGGGGGTGCCAGTGGTACAGGGTGTTGAACTCTGACGCGATGCGGTTCTGATACTGGAAACGCTCTTTGAAGAGAAGCTCCGGGTCGAACTTCAGTTTGAAGTGGTAGCCGCTCAGGTGTTGCACGTAGTCCTCGATCACTATCTTGATGGTCTCACCTACAGGAAGGAGTAAGGGGAGGGGCCATTAGTTCGAGTCTTTGTTGTTTCTTCATATGATTTATTTATGCCTCTACTCTTTACTTCAGGTTGTCCCACTGGGACAAAATCCCTTTTACAAGAGAGGGAAGTTATTAAAAACCTCCATAAAGTTAATTTTGACATAATATCACAGAGTGTTATCAACTCTCAAGTGTTGTTTTGAACCCCAATTTACATGGCACCATTAAATTGCTGACACATTAGGCTTATTAACAGAGTGACCGATCGACAGCTTTTGGTAACTGACATTAACACATTTTACATGTACATTTTAGTCATTTAGCAGACGCTCTTATCCAGAGCGACTTACAGGAGCAATTAGGGTTAAGTGCCTTGCTCACTGTACTATCAAGAACTTCATGTAAAAGGAGAAGATCACTTCCTGTGGTCAGACCCATAGCCTCCTCTGTAGCTCAGTTGGTAGAGCATGGCGCTTGCAACGCCAGGGTTGTGGGTTCGATTCCCACGGGGGGGCCAGTATGAAAAAATTTATGCACTCACTAAATGTAAGTCGCTCTGGATAAGAGCGTCTGCTAAATGACTAAAATGTACATTACAATGAGCTCTACTGTAAATATGGGTTCAAACTTTGGTTCATTAGCTCGCAATACAATAGAATTTTGGGTCTGGATAGAATATTATAGAATATTGGGTCTGCATACAATATTATAGAATATTGGATCTGGATGTCTCTATTTTAGAAGCAAAATACAGCTGTTTGCAAATACACTCAATATTTGATGGGCACAAGCTACAATAGACAATGTCAATCCAGATACTATGTAAGATCTGCAGGATCTGACCACATGGCTTCCTTATGATAATAAGCAGCAAGTCCTATACATCCTTCTTCACATGTTGCTCGCTTAGACTGCTTACCAATGAGAATGAGGCGAGATGTCTGGAAGAGCCTATCATCATCCCAGTCCGGATGGACCTCCTTCAGGACATCACAGACGCGGTTGTGTTCTCTCAGCCAAATGGTAGCATACATCATAAGACCAGGCACCAGGCCGAACGCCTCATGGCCCACAGCAAAGCGGTGAGACTCAGGGACTTGGGGAGGGTAGTGCATATCCACCCCTACCTCCTTCACCGTAGGTGGGTACACCTCTCCCTCCAACACCTATAGAGAGCAAAGGTGAGAGAAGAGATATTCAGCTGGACCTATGACAAACAGAATCTGTTCAGTGATGTTCAAGGTCATTTATAGTTGACAAGATCTGTCCAGTACCTGAAACTTCAGCTTGCCATCCGTGAAGAGTCGCAGTTTGTGTTGCCTCTCAAGGTTTTCACCGTAAATGTGACCAAGGTCCACCTGGAAATCAAGCTTTGAAATTAGTCACATACAGATGTAGGATCTTAATTTGAGCCAGTTTGCTACAGCATGAAAATAATCCTGCAGCAACAGGAAATGTGAATTATTATGTGGATTATAATTAATGGACATTTTTGTAGGGGTTGATACATTTTTAGTAAGGGAAAATAAAGTCTGAATTTTCTAAATGAAAATTACAATTTTTCAGAAGCCTTTTTAAACCTCAAAGGTTTAAATGTCCTACATTGCAGGAAAGCTCTCCTGCAACAGGGTGATCAGCTTAAGATTCTACATATGTAGACCTAGAGCTGTCTTCTTTCAGTTAACTCGATCTCTAAGGTGAACCCAGGGTTGCTAAGACCCCCCTAGCCCCCCTGTAATTTGATCCCTGGGTGAAACCATGTTGTATTGTTCAGTGCTGGTCTGTTGTGTGCTGTTGTTGTGCTGGTGCTGTCCAGTGTTGGTACTCACCCCGTGGCTCTTGGCTTTAGTGAAGGCCGGCCCCATCTTCTGGTCGGATTTGAAGAACTGGTGGGTAAAGTGTTGGGCAAAGAAGGCAAACATCAGACTGGAGCCCTGCGGGTCGGGGATAAACTTCCTCCTGATCAGGAGCTTCTTTGCCAGCATCTTAGCGTCAGGCAGCTCCTTCTTACCTGCACGGAGGAAAGCAGAGAGATTGGTTTAATTTAGAGGTTTGCTTTTTTAAATGTTGTAGTTTTATAATATATACAGGAGATGGTGCTTGTTTTCATCATTAAAATAAATATATAGCCAATACCATAGAATAACCTGATCCTATGTCCACCAAACCAAAAGCAAGCATGGGAATGCCACACGAACGTCGGTGTGGCTCAGTGAGTATGAATTTGTACTGTGAGAGTGAGAGAGAGAGAGAGAGAGAGAGAGAGAGAGAGAGAGAGAGAGAGAGAGAGAGAGAGAGAGAGAGAGAGAGAGAGAGAGAGAGAGAGAGAGAGAGAGAGAGAGAGAGAGAGAGAGAGAGAGAGAGAGAGAGAGAGAGAGAGAGAGAGAGCTTACTTACCTACGACTCCCATAGGAGTTGGGCAATCCTTGGGCAGAGGAGGGAGGGTGCGTGTGTAGTAGGAAAGGTTGGAATAGGCCTCCCAGCTTTTATAATCATAGTCTGCATTGAAAGTCGGGGGGCTGTCGATCAGATGAGAGCGAGCTGGAAACAGAGAGAACACAATTAATTAACATGAATTCAAATAAACTGTGATGACTTTGTATGTTATTGCAGTTGTAGCCCTACATATTAAATGGCCTAGTTTTGACTAAGCAAAACTTCACATCACTAGTTTTGACATGATCAAATGGCAAGAGAGAAAAGCTCATCAAGAATACTGTATGATGCTATTGAACTCAACTCACATGTCAGAACATATCTCATGATAGCATCCCTGAGGAATGAAATACTGTTGATGATATTCCAGAGCCCCTTGTAGTGGGTGAGGAGGTAATGCACTGTGTTGGGGGTTGGCTTAAGAGACACTTTAATCCACGTGAAGAATTCAGCTGTTAAATCAAAATAAAAGCATATTAATAAGGTGTTTAGCGAGATTTTTTTTTAATGTTGATTTGTTCATACAGGATTGAACTTACGTTGTGTGCAGTTGTGGCCATAGAATCCAGTGCGTGTGCAGTCGCACTCATAGTCGTCCGGGCCCATGGCCGTACACACGCCACGGTTCTGGCATGGCTGTGAGCAGCAAGGGTTGCCTGCATAGAAACATGTTTGGTTCAGTTCGACTGAGTGTAATAAATGATGATCACATAAACATGTAATTATCTGAACATTTTGATATACATGTAGGTCTACATAACAAATAATCAACATAGGTAGACTATATATCAAAATATAGCATAGGCTATCAATTCCAAAATATATATTTTTTTATATAGCCCTAAAAGAAAACGTTCATAATGTTCGATAGCTGATTGAAAAGTAATTAGATTAACTCAAATAAAAAATAAAAATAAAAGAGAATAAAATGTTTAGACACATATTGTTAACACATTGCAAATACGATATTAGAAAAGAAACACATTTAGACTGCACCAAAGCTTCATAATTACTCTCCCATCATCATTTTACCTCCTTCGCAGACAAATATTATGCCTAGAGACAGAAATAAAAGCGCCGATATGCTTCTGTTCATTCCAATGCCTTTGACCGAGAGCGCACCTCTGTTTTTCTTTCCAGCTTGAGGTACAGAACTCTGAGGTTGTGAATGAACCTGTCTGCAGCGAGGACACTTTTTATAGTAGGCGTGAGCGTGACAACCTAAGCTATTCGCTCACCCACTGGTCTCGTCGACCCATTGAAACATTATGCTTATCGATTGATTAGAATGGACTGACCAGTGGAAATGTTTGTGATGATGACTCAATACCAACTTTGGTCATAATGAGTCATCTCAGTCAAGCGAATATTAATTATGCTATAGGAAATAAACAGCAATTACTCACAATTATTCATACCTAATGATACAAGGAAATGATAGTGAATGAGTATTTCATTCAATTGATTTCCTATTGATTTCCACACAATTTTTTTAATGTTATTCAGGTTTCATAAAGTTATAGGATAGCCTATAGATATTACAGTAATGCGACTGCTGAATGTGCTATGAATTCACTTAACAAATCCATATTATATTGCTTATGTTAATCTTACTCGATAGTGACTGAATCTCAATCAATTGTATTTTATTGGTCAAAGAATAATGTCTACTTTGAACTTGTATTATATTATATTGCCAGACTTTTCAATTCCAATTTGGTATGGGTGCTTGGGGAAATGTAATTAATAGCTTTTATTGTAGGCCACAAATAGATAAATAAAATCTCGCCAATGTCCGGTCTGAGAATCAACAAACAAACTAGTCTTTCCGCGCCCTCGCGTGGAGGCATTTTACACACACGGATCATAGAGCATATGGAAAATGGATTACCGTTCTCCTAGCAGCAGGAAATTATGCTGGCGGTATTATTTTCTCCAAAATAAAACTCCCCCTGGAAAGACACTCAACTTTGGAAATATCGATTTTTTTTTTCACTCTACTGCAGTACAACTGTGTTGCACAGCATTGCAACCACCTTGGAAAAAATACATTGATAATTTGATGTAATTTTAATTGTAATATTTTATTGTTTATACCAGCATTTCTTTTGAAAAATTACACAAATACTGGTATGTTGAAAGCTATTGTGTTAACATAATACACTTTTAATAACATACAAAAATATATGTTATTGGAATTATTGGAGTCTAAGAATTTAAACCTGGTCTCTTGTGCTGGGCAACTGGTGTAATACAGAGTGCTGGTGACAATGCAATTAAGTGTAGGCTATATACATTACATATTTTATTTATTATTTTTTATTATTTAACCAGGTAAGCCAGTTGGTAACAAGTTCTCATTTACAACTGCGACCTGGCCAAGATAAAGCAAAACAGTGCGATAAAAACAACAACACAGAGTTATACATGGGATAAAACAAAACATACAGTCAATAACACAATAGAAAATATATATACAGTGTGTGCAAATGTAGTAAGTTATGGAGGTAAGGCAATAAATAGGCCATAGTGCAAAATAATTACAATTTAGTATTAACACTGGAGTGATAGATGTGCAGAAGAAGATGTGCAAATAGAGATACTGGGGTGCAAATGAGCAAAATAATTAACAATATGGGGATGAGGTAGTTGGGTGGGCTAATTACAGATGGGCTGTGTACAGGTGCAGTGATTGGTAAGCTGCTCTGACAACTGATGCTTAAAGTGAGTGAGGGAGATAAGAGTCTCCAGCTTCAGAGATTTTTGCAGTTCGTTCCAGTCATTAGCAGCAGAGAACTGGAAGGAATGGCAGCCAAAGGAGGTGTTGGCTTTGGGGATGACCAGTGAGATATACCTGCTGGAGCGCATACTACGGGTGGGTGTTGCTATGGTGACCAATGAGCTAAGATAATCACTGCCTAGCAGTGATTTATAGATGACCTGGAGCCAGTGGGTTTGGCGACGAATATGTAGTGAGGGCCAGCCAACGAGAGCGTACAGGTCACAATGGTGGTTAGTATATGGGGCTTTGGTGACAAAACGGATGGCACTGTGATAGACTACATCCAATTTGCTGAGTAGTGTTGGAGGCTATTTTGTAAATGACATCGCCGAAGTCAAGGATCGATAGGATAGTCCGTTTTACGAGGGCATGTTTGGCAGCATGAGTGAAGGAGGCTTTGTTGCAAAATAGGAAGCCGATTCTAGATTTAACTTTGGGCTGTAGAGAAAAAAACATACTACACGTCTCAGCAAGAGGGGGTGGAAATATTCAGTAAGGTCTCTACCAACCAAATATGTTTCGTTTTTGAGGGGAATGGTGTCGTAAATATCCAGCAGCACTTCGCACTCTGTCCATTCCATTGCCACCAATGCAATACACTAATTATGAAATACATACTGGGTCATAGAGAAGGGGAAAAAAGATTTGTGCCAAGGTAAAAGTAGGGTTGGAAGTACTTAGTAGGGTCTGTAGAATCTATATCTGTCATTTCATGGGGGACTAGCGAATGCGGAGTATTGCTGGTCTTTAACTCTGCCCATTCCATTGGCCCCAATGCAATACACTGTATATGTGAGGGTGATGCCTCTCTCTCGCACCACACCCGATCATCAAGGTGACTTCCTGTATTTCTGGAAGAACAGGACAATGGAATAGATGGATGGAGTCTAAAGTGAGGAGATGAGAGGGAGAAGATAAGATAAGAAAGGAATGTGGAGAGGAGATGAGGAGAAGAGGGGGGAGAGGAAGGGGAGGAGAGGAGAGAGAAGAGAGGGGAGGGAAGAGGAGTTTCTGTATATTTGGAAGAGCAAGACAATGGAATGGACAGAGTCTATAGTCTGCCTCTTGATAGCCAGGCTAGTCTACTATCTGCTCTGTCTTCTCTAATGTCTTTAATGACAGGCTCCTATATACAGTATATTGCATTGAGTGTAATGGAATGAGGGGAGTATGAAGTGCTGCTGGATATTTAGGCCACAGTCCCCCTGAAAAAATAAACATATACAGTGCCTTCAGAACGTGTTCATACCTCTTGACGTATTCCACATTTAGTTGTGTTACAGCCTGAATTCAACATTGATTACATATTTTTTCTCTCTCACCCATCTACATAAAATACCCAATAATGACAAAGTGAAAACATGTTTTTAGAAACTTTTGCAAATGTATTGAAAATTAAATACAGAAATATCTCATTTACATACAGTAAGTATTCACACCCCTGATTCAATACTTTGTAGAAGCACCTTTGGCTGTGATTACAGGGATTTTACCATGAGGCCAATGGTGACTTTAAAACAGTTACAGAGTTTAATCTGAAGTGAAGTCTCTAAGCAGTTTTCTTCCTTTCCGGCAACTGAGTTAGGAAAGACGCCTGTATTTTTGTAGTGACTGGGTGTATTGATACACCATCCAAAGCCTAATTAATAACTTCACCATGTTCAAAGGGATATTCAGCATCATTATTTTTATTTTATTTTTTTCACATCTACCAATCGGTGCCCTTCTTTGCAAGGCATTGAAAAACCTCCCTTGTCTTTGTGCTTGAAATTCACTACACGATTGAGGGACCTTACAGATAATTGTATGTGTAGGGTACAGAAATGGGGTAGTTATTCAAAAATCATGTTACCCACTATTATTGAACATGGAATGAGTCCATGCAACTTATTATTCAATTTCTTAAGCACATTTTTACTCCTGAACTTATTTAGGCTTGCCATACATAACAAAGGGGTTGAATACTTATTGACTCAAGACATTTCAGCTTTACATTTTTGTATTAATTTAGAACATGTTCTACAAACAAAATTCCACTTTGACATTAGAGGTAATGTGTGTAGATCAGTGACACAAATATCAATTTAATCCATTTTAAATTCAGGCTGTAAGACTACAAAATGTGGAAATAGTAAAGGGGTTTATATACGTTCTGAATGCACTGTATGGTTTAGTAGAGACCCTACTCGACCACCCTACTTCCAACCACACTTTTACCTCAGCACAAATAATATTTTCCCACAACCCAATATTGTGAACATAACAGTCTCAATATTATATATTTCAATAGTGCTATTTTTTGTTTTAAAAATTTTTCATATTCTTATTTTTTATAATTCATATTTCTCATTGTTTTCATAAATTCCTTCTTGCGTTATTAGCACAATTAAAGGGCCATTGATTAAAATGTAATATCTTTTGAATGAAATGTTTTGAAATGCGGGCTTTTATTTTTGAAGGTTTCCTCATTACCATACACACGTTACGTTGTTGTTTGTGCTGCTGGTAGAGCCAAGATGGAAGCAGGGTCGCACTTTTGGAAATGATTGCGTACCTACACATGTAGCGTACCTACGCATGCAGCTTACCAAAGGAATTTAAATATCTGCAGGTTTCTCAGCAATTTATCTCGCCTTCTCTCATGGGACGCCTTTGAGGTCAGTAGGCTAGCCTATAGAAATTTCTCTAACGCAAACTATGCGCCACATTTCAGGTTTCGATTCGTCCCCAGAAAAGTTCTGCCTTCCTAAACTATCAAAGCTGGAAGTTGAGTTGCGCTACAGCAGTGAATACGTTTTTCGAGAGACAGTGTTTAGCACCTCCCGCTCCTCGTAGGCAGTGGAACCATTCATCTGCATGGAATGACATATTTTCCAGGATTTATGAGCTGATACTGTTTTCAAGGTAGGTGGGAAAATAACTGGCATTCCTCTATGTTGCATATTTGTTACAACACAAAGAAACACCTTAGGCCTGTTATGTAGGGCATATGTTTGTATAGCCTATTTAACCATTTGGACACGCTGCCCTTTGCGAGATTGCTGAGCACAGTTGTGTGTCCAGTGTATTGACTTCATGATCTTTATGTAATTGGCAGAGATAATATATTTGCCTTATTAGACCACAATTTAATTCCATTGTTAGCCAATTCGATCATAACTTTAAATACCTTACATCCTTATCATTTAGTTAATTTAGTACAAATCAGCAAGGAATCATCAACTCTCCTTTGAATGACCTTTATGCAATTCATAAAATTATCAACCACTGAAGATATTTCGCAAATAGTGATGTCTGATCTATCTGGGATTGATTATACGCAGGATCCTTAACCGGATGAAACCAACCTAGCAGACTAGGCTAACATGACTAACCTAGCGGTGAGTAGGCTACTAGTGATGGGAGGTATGGCTCTTTTTACTGACTCGGATCTTTTTCACTCATTAAGCGAAAAGAACGAATCGTTCGACTCATTTCGTTCATTTGTGTCAGTAATGTCCAGAGCGGTGAACGATTTACTGAAAACTAGAAAGAGTCATGATTCTACAAGCTTCTCGTTCACATGTCGTTCATCATAAGGGGCTTATTGGAGCTGTCATTTGTGACTGAGACTTGTAAAAGTGTGCTTTAAACAATGTACATTGGTTGATTGCAAGGTATACAAATACGATTATTTCTTGATACATTTCAAATGAGGTCTAGTTGTGACCGCAACCGGACTAGATTGTAAACGATTCGATGTGTGGTAAATTTACTATTGAAGAAAACGCCCCTTTATAATAAAGCTTTAATAACTTTTGCAATGTGACATAGACTACAGTTGAGCAGAGGCGTTTTTACGATTTCCGCACATGGGAAACATTTGTTTGCAGCCCCCCATTTCATGCAATTCTATGTTATTTACATGATAGAAGACATTAGCTGAATCTTTTTTAATACCACACAAATGACCAAAATGAGTGACTACTCTGACAAACCGAGATCAATCTGGTCTTGAATTCAAACAAACAATAGCCCAGGCCAATGAAGCAACACACAGATTGTACAATATTAGGAAGAGATATAGTACCAGTCAAAAGTTTGGACACACCTACTCATTCCAGGGTTTTGCTTTATTTTTACTATTTTCTACATTGTAGAATAATATTGAAGACATCAAAACTATGAAATAACACATATGGAATCATGTAGTAACCAAAAAAGTGTTAAACAAATCAAACTATAAACACCCTTTGCCTTGATGACAGCTTTGCATACTCTTGGCATTCTCTCAACCAGCTTCACCTGGAATGTTTTTCCAACAGTCTTGAAGTACTGAGTGGCGCAGCAGTCTAAGGCACTGCATCTCAGTGTTTGAGGTGTCACTACAGACTCCCTGGTTCGATTCCAGGCTGTATCACAACAGGCCGTGATTGGGAGTCCCATAGGGCGGTACTCAATTGGCCCAGCGTCGTCCGGGTTTGGCCGGTGTAGGCCGTCATTGTAAATAAGAATTTGTTCTTAACAGACTTGCCTAGTTAAATAAAATAAAAAGGAGTTCCCACATATGCTGAGCACTTGTTGGCTGCTTTTCCTTCACTCTGCTGTCCGACTCATCCCAAACCATCTCAATTGGGTTGAGGTCGGGGATTGTGGATGCCGGGTCATCTGATGCAGCACTCCATCACTCTCCTTCTTGGTAAAATAGCCTTTACAGTGCCTGGAGGTGTGTTGGGTCATTGTCCTGTTGAAAACAAATAATAGTCCCACTAAGCCCAAACCAGATGGGATGGCATATCGCTGCAGAATGCTGTGGTAGCCATGCTGGTTAAGTGTGAATTCTAAATAAATCATAATAATAATAATAATAATATGCCATTTAGCAGACGCTTTTATCCAAAGCGACTTACAGTCATGCGTGCATACATTTTTGTGTATGGGTGGTCCCGGGGATCGAACCCACTACCTTGGCGTTACAAGCGCCGTGCTCTACCAGCTGAGCTACAGAGGACCACGCGAGTGTCACAGCGAGTGTCACCAGCAAAGCACCCCCACACCATAACACCTCCTCCTCCATGCTTTACGGTGGGAAATATACATGCAGAGATCATCCATTCACCCACACCGCGTCTCACAAAGCCACAGCGGTTGGAACCAAAAATCTCAAATTTGGACTCCAGACCAAAGGACACATTTCCACCGGTCTAATGTCCATTGCTCGTGTTTCTTGACCCAAGCAAGTCTCTTCTTATTATTGTTGTCCTTTAGTAGTGGTTTCTTTGCAGCAATTCAACCATGAAGGCCTCCTCTGAACAGTTGATGTTGAGATGTGTCTGTTACTTGAACTCTGTGAAGAATTTTTTCGGGCTGCAATTTCTGAGAGCGGTAACTCTATTGAACTTATCCTCTGCAGCAGAGGTAACTCTGGGTCTTCCGTTCCTGTGGCGGTTCTCATGAGAGCCAGTTTCATTATAGCGCTTCATTTATTTTTGCGACTGCACTTGAAGAAACGTTCAAAGTTCTTTAAATCTTCCGTATTAACTGACATTCATATCTTAAAGTAATGATGGACTGTCATTTCTCTTTGCTTATTTGAGCTGATCTTGCCATAATATGGACTTGGTCTTTTACCAAATAGGGCTATCTTCTGTATACCCCCCTACCTTGTCACAACACAACTGATTGGCTCAAATGCATTAAGAAGGAAAGACATTCCACAAATTAACTTTTAACAAGGCACACCTGTTAATTGAAATGCATTCCAGGTGACTACCTCATGAAGCTGGTTGAGAGAATGCCAAGAGTATGCAAAGCTGTCATCAAGGCAAAGGGTGGCTACTTGAAGAATCTCATAGTTTTGATGTCTTCACTATTATTCTACAATGTAAAAAATTGTAAAAATAAAGAAAAACCCTTGAATGAGTAGGTGTGTCCAAACTTTTGACTGATAGTGTATGTATATATATATATATATATATATATATATATATATATATACACACACACACACACAGTGCATTCGGAAAGTATTCAGACCCCTTGACTTTTTCCACATTTTGTTACGTTACAGCCTTATACTAACATCGAATAAATTGTATTTTTCCTCATCAATCTACACACAATACCCCATTAAAAAAAAAAAAAATGTTTGCAAATTTATAAAAAATAAAAAACGGAAATATTACATTTACATAAGCATTCATACCCTTTACTCAGTACTATGTTGAAGCACCTTTGGCAGTGATTACAGCCTAGAGTCTGCTCTGGTACGACCCTACAAGCTTGGCACACCTGTATTTGGGGAGTTTCTCCCATTCTTCTCTGCAGATCCTCTCAAGCTCTGTCAGGTTGGATGGGGAGTGTCGCTGCACAGCTATTTTCAGGTCTCTCCAGAGATGTTCGATTAGGTTCAAGTCCGGGCTCTGGCTGGGCCACTCAAGGACATTCATAGACTTCTCCCGAAGCCACTCCAGTGTTGTCTTGGCTGTGAGTTTAGGGTCGTTGTCCTGTTGGAAGGTGAACCTTCGCCCCAGTCTGAGGTCCTGAGCGCACTGGAGGAGGTTTTCATTAGGGATCTCTCTGTACTTTGCTCCGTTCATCTTTGCCTCGATCCTAACTAGTCTTCCAGACCCTTCCGCTGAAAAACATCTGCATAGCATGATGCTGCCACCACCATGCTTCACTGTAGGGATGGTGCCAGGTTTCCTCCAGACGTGATGCTTGGCAGTCAGGCCAAAGCGTTCAATCTTGATTTCATCAGACCAGAGAATCTTGTTTCTCATGGTCAGAGAGTCTTTAGGAGCCTTTTGACAAACTCCAAGCGGGCTGTCATGTGCCTTTTAGTGAGGAGTGGCTTCCGTCTGGCCACTCTACCATAAAGGCCTGATTGGTTGAGTGCTGCAGAGATGGTTGTCCTTCTGGAAGGTTCTCCCATCTCCACAGAGGAACTCTAGAGCTCTGTCAGAGTGACCATCGGGTTCTTGGTCACCTCCCTGACCAAGGCCCTTCTCCCCCGATTGCTCAGTTTGGCTGGGCGGCCGGCTCTAGGAAGAGTCTTGGTGGTTCCAAACTTCTTCCATTTAAGAATGATGGAGGCCACTGTGTTCTTGGTTACCTTCAATGCTGCAGAAATGTTTTGGTACCCATCCCCAGATCTGTGCCTTGACACAGTCCTGTGTCGAAGCTCTACGGACAATTCCTTCAACCTCATGGCTTGGTTTTTGCTCTGACATGCACTGTAAACTGTGGGACCTTATATAGACAGGTGTGTGCTCTTCCAAATCATGTCCAATCAATTGAATTTACCACAGGTGGATTCCAATAAAGTTGTAGAAACATCTCAAGGATGATCAATGGAAACAGGATGCACCTGAGCTCAATTTCGAGTCTCATGGCAAAGGGTCTGAATACTTATGTAAAAAAGGTATTTCTGTTTTTTATTGTTAATGAAAGTGCAAAAATGTCTAAAAACCAGTTTTCGCTTTGTCATTATGGGGTATTGTGTGTAGATTGCTGTGGATTTTTATTTATTTAATTCATGTTAGAATAAGGCTAACTTAACAAAATGTGGAAAAAGTCAAGGGGTCTGAATACTTTGCGAAGTTACTGTATCTACAGCTATTCATTTGGTCTCCCATCCAGGATTTTAACCAAGCAAGCTTAGCTTTGATATTTGTCACTGACTACTACCAATGTGCTATCGTGAGAATGATCTCTTAATAACTAAATACAGTAGTACAATAGTATATTCACTGTTGCTATCAAAGTCATTCCAAAGGGTAGGTTTAACAGAGCAAATTAAATTTACCCATATACTAAATGTACCCATATATGTACCCATATACTGTATCATCAATGATACTCTTTAGGCCTATATAGCATTTGCAAAGTCATCAACATCTATAGTTTCAATTCAACCCAGGCTTCAACTAAAAATAGACAATAAATATAGGCCTTGGGTTTCAAGCTTTGGTGATTTCAAATGTAATCTTCAAGGTAATCATTAATATGTTTGATTCACTTCTCCATCTCAACCAAAAATCAATGTTAAAGAAGATGACTAAATCAAATCAAACTTTATTTAAAGTTTTATTCCTATTGTTTAACTTAGAGTTTTGGTTGAGATGGAAACGTGAATCCAACATATACATTTTTCATTTGTAGACAAACTGGAATTAAAAGACAGACTAAGTCAGTGGCACAAAAGATACAGTACATCTCCTTCAAATGTTGATATTTGGTTGTGTTGACAACCAAACACAATTCAATATCACTTTTGCAATACAGTAAATAGCCTAAAGTTAAGGCTATTTTATAAACTAATGTCATAGTATTTATTCAACCTTAAAATTAGTAAGACATCCATGGCCACACTTTGAGGTTAGCCTACTATAACTATGAATGTCTTCTTATGTAATCATATGTGACGAGTATTGAGTATACGAAGAGGCAGGACGCAGACGCAGGAATGAACAAGGTCAAGGTTGACTTAATAATGAGAAAGAGAATAACAAAGAGAGAGTAAACGACACGACGCTTAACAAATCACACACAACAGAACAGTCTCCTCTGCTTCCTCCTGCAGTGCAGCCTGCCCCATCCTCACCACTGAGCACCACATCACTGTCTGTCTCAGTAGTTACTCTCTGTAAAGCAAAGTTATTATAATAACTTAGTTGTATATTTTTTGCTCCTACTGTGGTAGGCTCAGTTTTTAACGTTAGGTTCTTACTTCATCCTTCTACAGTGAGGGGAAAAAAGTATTTGATCCCCTGCTGATTTTGTACGTTTGCCCACTGACAAAGAAATGATCAGTCTATAATTTTAATGGTAGGTTTATTTGAACAGTGAGAGACAGAATAACAACATAAAAATCCAGATAAAAACGCATGTCAAAAATGTTATAAAGTGATTTGCATTTTAATGAGGGAAATGGGTATTTGACCCCTCTGCAAAACATTACTTAGTACTTGGTGGCAAAACCCTTGTTGGCAATCACAGAGGTCAGACGTTTCTTGTAGTTGGCCACCAGGTTTGCACACATCTCAGGAGGGAATTGTCCCACTCCTCTTTGCAGATCTTCTCCAAGTCATTAAGTTTCGAGGCTGATGTTTGGCAACTCAAACCTTCAGCTCCTTCCACAGATTTTCTATGGGATTAAGGTCTGGAGACTGGCTAGGCCACTCCAGGACCTTAATGTGCTTCTTCTTGAGCCACTCCTTTGTTGCCTTGGCCGTGTGTTTTAGGTCATTGTCATGCTGGAATACCCATCCACAACCCATTTTCAATGCCCTGGCTGAGGGAAGGAGGTTCTCACCCAAGATTTGACGGTACACGTCCATCGTCCCTTTGATGCGGTGAAGTTGTCCTGGCCCCTTAGCAGAAAAACACCCCCAAAGCATAATGTTTCCATGTTTGACGGTGGGGATGGTGTTCTTGGGGTCATAGGCAGCATTCCTCCTCCTCCAAACACGGCGAGTTGAGTTGATGCCAAAGAGCTCCATTTTGGTCTCATCTGACCACAACACTTTCACCCAGTTCTCCTCTGAATCATTCAGATGTTCATTGGCAAACTTCAGACGGGCATGTACAGTGGGGGAAAAAAGTATTTAGTCAGCCAACAATTGTGCAAGTTCTCCCACTTAAAAAGATGAGAGAGGCCTGTAATTTTCATCATAGGTACACGTAAACTATGACAGACAAATTGAGAAGAAAAAAATCCAGAATATCACATTGTAGGATTTTTTATGAATTTATTTGCAAATTATGGTGGAAAATAAGTATTTGGTCACCTACAAACAAGCAAGATTTCTGGCTCTCACAGACCTGTAACTTCTTCTTTAAGAGGCTCCTCTGTCCTCCACTCATTACCTGTATTAATGGCACCTGTTTGAACTTGTTATCAGTATAAAAGACACCTGTCCACAACCTCAAACAGTCACACTCCAAACTCCACTATGGCCAAGACCAAAGAGCTGTCAAAGGACACCAGAAACAAAATTGTAGACCTGCACCAGGCTGGGAAGACTGAATCTGCAACAGGTAAGCAGCTTGGTTTGAAGAAATCAACTGTGGGAGCAATTATTAGGAAATGGAAGACATACAAGACCACTGATAATCTCCCTCGATCTGGGGCTCCACGCAAGATCTCACCCCGTGGGGTCAAAATGATCACAAGAACGGTGAGCAAAAATCCCAGAACCACACGGGGGGACCTAGTGAATGACCTGCAGAGAGCTGGGACCAAAGTAACAAAGCCTACCATCAGTAACACACTACGCCGCCAGGGTCTCGAATCCTGCAGTGCCAGACGTGTCCCCCTGCTTAAGCCAGTACATGTCCAGGCCCGTCTGAAGTTTGCTAGAGTGCATTTGGATGATCCAGAAGAGGATTGGGAGAATGTCAGATGAAACCAAAATAGAACTTTTTGGTAAAAACTCAACTTGTCGTGTTTGGAGGACAAAGAATGCTGAGTTGCATCCAAAGAACACCATACCTACTGTGAAGCATTGGGGTGGAAACATCATGCTTTGGGGCTGTTTTTCTGCAAAGGGACCAGGACGACTGATCTGTGTAGGATAAGGAAGGAAAGAATGAATGGGGCCATGTATCGTGAGATTTTGAGTGAAAACCTCCTTCCATCAGCAAGGGCATTGAAGATGAAACGTGGCTGGGTTTTTTTAGCATGACAATGATCCCAAACACACCGCCCGGGCAACGAAGGAGTGGCTTCGTAAGAAGCATTTCAAGGTCCTGGAGTGGCCTAGCCGGTCTCCAGATCTCAACCCCATACAAAATCTTTGGAGGGAGTTGAAAATCTGTGTTGCCCAGCGACAGCCCCAAAACATCACTGCTCTAGAGGAGATCTGCATGGAGGAATGGGCCAAAATACCAGCAACAGTGTGTGAAAACCTTGTGAAGACTTACAGAAATCGTTTGACCTGTGTCATTGCCAACAAAGGGTATATAACAAAGTATTGAGAAACTTTTGTTAATGACCAAATACTTATTTTCCACCATAATTTGCAAATAAATTCATTAAAAATCCTACAATGGAATTTCCTGGAATTTTTTTCCTCATTTTGTCTGTCATAGTTGACGTGTACCTATGATGAAAATTACAGGCCTCTCTCTTCTTTTTAAGTGGGAGAACTTGCACAATTGGTGGCTGACTAAATAAAAAAAATTCCCCACTGTATATGTGCTTTCTTGTGCGGGGGGGGGGGGGCACCTTGCGGGTGCTGCAGGATTTCAGTCCTTCACGGCGTAGTGTGTTATGAATTGTTTTCTTGGTGTCTATGGTCCCAGCTGCCTTGATATCATTGGCAAGATCCTCCCGTGTAGTTCTGGGCTGATTCCTCACCGTTCTCATGATCATTGCAACTCCACGAGGTGAGATCCTGCATGGAGCCCCAGGCCGAGGGAGATTGACAGTTATTTTGTGTTTCTTCCATTTCCTTGGAGACTCAGTCAGAATATATAAGCATTCTGAGCTTTGATCAACACTGGGAGCAATAATTAGATGTTGACCCATTAGCCTAATAGATGTTATTTGTTGTGTACAAAATATATATTTTATTATTATTTTCATATTAGACAAAATTACCCTTTTACTGGCACACCTGTATTTGGTTCTGGACCTTGGTCTCCTCATATGCAGGGGTGTTGTGCTGCTGGAGCGTGGAGGAGCGGCTCTCCCTCACTTTTTTCAATTTGAGAATACACAGAGCTGGTAAAACTATTTCTGGAAAATGTATTCTAATAGATTCTAAATAAATTATATTTAATTACCACAACAATTCCATGAAAAACGATAGAATGACAAAACAAAATCAAAATGTATAGCAGCCTAGAGGTAGGTAAATGGTGGTTTGATAGTTGATAGTTCACCTCTCTGTTTTCTTTTATTCTATGTCTTCAAGCTAATCAAATAAACGTTGTTTTTTTATGATACAGCGTGTAAGCTACACAATACAATAGAATGCCTACTCGCAAGAAAGCTCTCGTGGCAAACAGTGCAATCATATTAAGCTACAGTTGAAGTCGGAAGTTTACATACACTTAGGTTGGAGACATTTTTCTTGTTAACAAACTATAGTTTTGGCAAGTCGGTTAGGACATCTACTTTGTACATGACACAAGTAATTTTTCTAACAATTGTTTAGAGACAGATTATTTCACTTATAATTCACTGTGTCACAATTCCAGTGGGTCAGAAGTTTACATACACTAAGTTGACTGTACCAATATACAGCTTGGAAAATTCCAGAAAATGATGTCATGGCTTTAGAAGCTTCTGATAGGCTAATTGACATCATTTGAGTCAATTGGAGGTGTACCTGTGGATGCATTTCAAGGCCTACCTTCAAACTCAGTGGCTCTTTGCTTGAAATCATGGGAAAATCAAAAGAAATCAGCCAAGACCTCAGAAAATAAATTGTAGACCTCCACAAGTCTGGTTCATCCTTGGGAGCAATTTCCAAACGCCTGAAGTTACCGCGTTCATCTGTACAAACAATAGTACACAAGTATAAACACCATGGGACCACGCAGCCGTCATACCGCTCAGGAAGGAGACACCTTCTGTCTCCTAGAGATGAATGTACTTCGGTGCGAAAAGTGAAAATCAATCTCAGAACAACATCAAATGACCTTGTGAAGATGCTGGAGGAAACAGGTACAAAAGTATCTATATCTACAGTAAAACAAGTCCTATATCGACATAACCTGAAAGGACGCTCAGCAAGGAAGAAGCCACTGCTACAAATCCAGACTACGGTTTGCAACTGCACATGGGGACAAAGATCGTACCTTTTGGAGAAATGTCCTCTGGTCTGATGAAACAAAAATAGAACTGTTTGGCCAAAATTACCATCGTTATGTTTATAGGAAAAAGGGGGATGCTTACAAGCCGAAGAACACCATCCCAACCATGAAGCACAGGGGTGGCAGCATCATGCTGTGGTGGTGCTTTGCTGCAGGAGGGACTGGTGCACTTCACAAAATAGATGGCATCATGAGGAAGGAAAAGTATGTGGATATATTGAAGCAAAACTCAAGACATCAGTCAGGAAGTTAAAGCTTGGTTGCAAATGGGTCTTCCAAATGGACAATGACCCCAAGCATACTTCCAAAGTTGTGGCAAAATGGCTTAAGGACAAAAAAGTCAAGGTATTGGAGTGGCCATCACAAAGCCCTGACCTCAATCCTATAGAAAATGTGTGGGCAGAACTGAAAAAGCGTGTGCGAGCAAGGAGGCCTACAAACCTGACTCCGTTACACCAGCTCTGTCAGGAGGAATGGGCCACAATTCACCCAACTTATTGTGGGAAGCTTGTGGAAGACTACCCGAAACGTTTGACCCAAGTTAAACAATTTAAAGGCAATGCTACCAAATACTAATTGAGTGTATGTAAACTTCTGACCCACTGGGAATGTGATAAAATAAATAAAAGCTGAAATAAATCTGTCTCTCTACTATTATTCTGACATTTCACATTCTTAAAATAAAGCGGTGATCCTAGCTGACTTAAGATGTATTTGGCTAAGGTGTATGTAAACTTCCGACTTCAACTGTATATGTATTTAAATTACGTTATAGCCTACAAATAGCTATACCATTTAGTCGTAAGCTTATTAGGCTATACTGCACATTATTGTTGCTTGTTGTTGGTTGTTCCTGAACTGGCCGAATGGCAGAGCTATTCATCAGCACCACATGTTGGTTCAACTTCTTTAACACCATTGCGCGATCCTGGCTACGTCCTTTCAGCACCACGAAGGGCATTCCAATCACTTAAAATGGCATCTCATCAAGACCTTTTGCCTACGCCTAATAGTCATACTCATCACTTATTATTATTATTATTATTATTATTATTATTATTACAATAGAAGATTATCACTTCTCACAATGGTGCTCGTTTATTAAAGTTTGATCGAAGCTAATCCAATGTTTTGCAAGATCACATAATGATTCCTTTGCATTTTACATAGCAGAACAGAATATTATAGTATAGCATTGTAGGCCTATAACATTACTGTTACACCAAAAAACCCTCCTAATTTCTAATGAGATTTTAGGATGGTTAGCTGAAGCTGAATAGTAAAAAAACAAAAAGTGCTCATGCGCCAAAACTCAACAGAGCGCCACCAGAAAGGTTAATGGTGTTAACAAACTATCTCCTCTAATTCTCTCGAAACAGTAGTTCAAGAATATCTAAATGCATATCCCCATGAAACTGATTTGAGATCAATCAAATGATTGGCATGGAGATGCAGTTTGGATGTTTCACCGGTAAAACGTTGAGAATTATCATTCAAAGATTGACAGTTTGGCCTATTTTGAAATTAGGTATCCTATGCCTAAATTGGTGTTTGAGGGTATTTTCTTTAGACAATATGAGTGGGCATAGACAGACGTTGCAATTGGAGGATGCCTTTTATGCATATTCTATAATGATAGGCTATTCAATTGGCTACATCTGTCAGTACAAACTTTGATTGAGGAAATTATGTCATTTACATAATTGTTTGGCTCTCCCTCACCTAAAGACATTTCACTGCACCACTGCTCATATGTAGTTGCAGCCATGGTTAAGTTGCTTACCTTAAGAGTTATTAAACATAACTAAACTGGATTATTGCCTGCCTGGTCTCCTTTATGACATTTAACAATATTATCAACTGGTGTTAGCAATTGTTTTCATTGCTGTATCTTGCCTTTAGTGATGGTGGAAATAATTGATACGGTTACATATCGGGATATTATTTTTGACGATATATTGAATCATTTTGACAATATCTCAATATTATTTTTGAGCTAGTTGGCTGTACCTGCCCCAAAACTCCAGTACTTTTCCTTCATAGCTTGTTCTCCATCTTCTTTTTACATAGGTAGGCAATTTGTTTTCAGCACTTTTATTTCCATGACTGATCAAAACTTGTTTTCTCAAGGCTCTCTCTTTTCCCTCTGTAGCAGGCATATGGTGAGCAATAGGTTTGGAACATCGAATCACAATAAATATCGAACCGTGAGAATCGCAATACATATCTTATTGGCAGCAAAGTATCGTGATAATATCGTATCGTGAGGTCCCTGGCAATTCTCAGCCCTACTGGCCATGTAAAATTTTTATATTTTATCTTCATTTTTGTAATTGCCATTAATTTGGATCAAAGTCACAGCATTTAGGTTAATTAAATGTTATTGTGTCCCGCCACTCTCTATGAGCAGAGTGATATCTTAACATAACACAAGTGTCCCAGCATGGTATATTACTGCATGTTAGTTACCGGTACGTCTGTGCAAGGAGTTTGAAATATGATGTTATATTCTCTGACCATGGCTTTGTGCTTAGGAACATTCAAATTCAGTCATGATATTGTAATTTTAAATGTGATTAATCATTATTGTTATTCCATTCCATTAATCCAATAATGATGCCAGTAGTTATTAAGCACATTGGCACTGCTTTCTTTAATGTCCCTGGCAGCTAAAGAACCAGACGCCCACTCAGTAGTGGCAGAACGTCAGGCCCTGCTGTGTCTGTGTTCCTGTCCAATCTACTCCTATTGCTTTGTGGATCTTTCAGAAATATGGTGCACATGCAGGTCACCACGTCGCAGCCCGAACGGGCTCATTCAGAACTTGGACCATCCATTCAAACTACGTGACCAGCACTGCGAACACACACACCACACTACGTGCATGAACTGCTCAGAGAAATGCTACGCTTTATTGAACAACTGAGAACTGAGGAAAGCCTCGTAGCCACACTGAGCTTGTGACACACACACGCACGGCGACACACACACAACATTATCAGACTGTGGTTGCATCTTTCACTTCGCTGAGTCACATAGGCCTCTCTCTCTTTTCTCTCTCTCTCTCTCACACACACACACACACACAGGCCTATCTAAGTCCTGTGGCTTTAGCACACTTCCTCTCTCCCCGGGTCCTACACTCACTACAGTAGTTGCTAACCAGTTACACAGTTATTTCAAGGCATTATTTTAGGATTTGCATCATCACTGTTACAGTAAACTGTTTCATACACCAGTACAAATACATTTTTTTTCACTAACTCTGCCACAAGTTACTTTCATATCTGTCTTTTCATCGCATCCTTTACATGATGATGCTCTGTGCGTCCCCAGAGTCTGTAGATGCTACCACACCGTCCCTTACATCAGTGGGATTCAAAGTCGGGGCCGCGGAGGAACTGCAGTGAGGTCGCCAAAATACAAATAAATACAAGCGTATTTTTTTTTTTTTTTTTTACAAAAATGTATGAGTACATATTATTGAATGGAGCAATATGCAAACATTTTTGAGAAAGATAATTTGAAATATACAATTTTATTGAGTAAATGTATTGATTGGTTTCTTTTCATTTTGATAAGAGATGAAAATGCAATGAATTAAAGGTTATTTGTTGATGTATAAATCTAAATGTAACGATTTTAAGGTTGTGTCATTAGATTTGGGGTGGAGTGGGGTCGCATGAAATTATTGTGAAAAGAATGGGGTCCCCAGAAGTTCTGGCAGGAAAAAATTGGGTCCCTGACTAAAAGGTTTGAATACCACAGCGTTACATGATGATTCTCTGTGCGTCCTTAGAGTCTGTGGATGCTACCACACCATCCCTTACATCAGCCAAACTCAACTGGCGGCCCGCGGTCCCGGTCCAGACCCAGAGAAGGGTCAATCCGGACCGGACAACATAGCATTTTGTTATATAAAAGTCAATACATTATTTCCAGACAGCTTTAAAAAATCTATCCAGCTCAGCGGCCTCTTTAACTCAACAACCTCTCTTTCTCGCTCTCTCTCGAAGCAACGCCCACCTCTACTAGTGCCCCGTCTAATCCAATCGCGTGTTATATGCAAATACAAGAGGCAGCGTGTTACCCAATCACATTAATCCAAATATCCTCTGTAGAACCTTGGGACAAGCAGGCAGAAAGAAACAGAAAGATTTGACTGCAGTTCAACTGTAAATATCACAGATAGAAGGAACTTAGTTACCAGTATTCAATCTAAGTTGACTCTGAAAACCATATATTCAAAGACAAGTGGACGGAACAGTATTTATTCATTCTCCCCACAACTACAACTATAACAAGATGTTTCCTAAGTCGTAGACGACTATGTTCGTTACTACCCTGTACCACAGTGCCAGTAAAGGACGATATCCATCCGGACCTTTGCCACCTAGGAAATGTGTCCCTGGACCTTCTCAAATAGTAGTCAAGTACCCCTGCCTTACATGATGATGCTTTGTGTGTCCCCAGAGTCTGTAGATAGTACCCAGTATCACTGGAGGATCTTCCTGAGTTCAAGGAGACTGGACAAGAGGGGAACACCAACCAGCCAACCATGTCTTCCATTGACCCCTACCAGTACATTATTGTAAGTCCACACATGTCCACTTCATTCAAAGTCTTTGGCATTTACAGTTCCAGTAATGAGGGGGAACCCACTGCTTTAGATAATAAGACTATCTTGGAACACATACTGTTTCTGACTAAGATAATTTGTTCTGCCTTGGCTTGTATGTAAGCTCAGACCCTGATGAGGACAGCAGTATAACTTCAGTTGAAAACCTCTATCTGTTTTCTGTCTCACTCTATCAGCACATTAGTGGGCAGCACTGCATGTTTCTCGTCATTGCAACTCTAGGCCTACTATATATCATGGTAGGATAAAGAAGGCACCCTGCTGGTGCTGAAGTCTGGTCTAGTGGTAGTGCTGCCGACTCCGGACCACACATTGTCCCTTGTGTGGCATGGGTTCAAACCCTGCCTGCACCTTCATATCTGTATTACTCTATCTAGCTGTCTGCTCTTCTCATTTGTGACTTTCTATTTCAATAAAGAAAACACAAATAAAAACTATTTTTAAATGAAGAAGGCGCCCTACTGGCTTGACTTGGAGATATGCTACTGTACTATAGCCCCACCATGGCAGTCTAGTTCCCAGTGAGAGTCTGTGCCTGCTTCTGAGTCTCACTCATCACTGTTACACTGTAGTGAAGACTAGCAGATCTACAGATTCACTGAAAGAGGAATGGTGATGAGACAAAATGACATCATCATACCCTATGTTTACAAATGACTGCCTGACAGATGAACCTAAAACAAAACAATAACAAGGCCACAGAAAAAGACCAGCAGCTGCCCCATAGTTGGGGTAAGGGTGCTCTGATAATCTTTAATAGAAAGAGAAGGGATCGGACTCACACCTCACCTTGACACCTCTTGTATCATATGATTGTATCTATGCCCAGGTTTAGACAAAAAGTACAGTTAAAATTGTACACACTGTCCCTAAGTAGTTCTAGGCAGTTGTTGGAGTTCAAGTGTGCTAGATCTGTGCATGTGTGATGAGTTTGTCCTGGCTCACAGGCTATGTTGATGTTTGTGTGCAGGTGGAGCAGCAGTTCTCTCACAAGTTCAGAGTGACGGTGGTGCGAGCTAAGAATGTCACTAAGGGAGCATTGGGTGACATGTGTAAGTGTGACAACATCCTGTTATTCCACATGCGTCTAGTTCACATGTTAACAATCACAAATTCTCCAACATAAAAACATATCACAGGGAGTTGTCAGTTCTGTATTTAAAAACGAATCATTTACGTTGCGTCGTGAAATGTGAATTATTCCAAATACTCAAGACCTGCCAGACTATTCAAACACTTCATATTAACTTGCTCTTATATCTGTGTAATAAAAAATATAGTCATTGTGTTTATCTATGTTATGTGTTTATCAAACATATATCTACGGTAGGTTTGTATCACTCTCTGTACATTTCTATGTTAGCTTGTATGTACACTACCAGTCAAAAGTTTGGACACACCTACTCATTCAAGGGTTTTTCTTTATTTTTACTATTTTTTACATTGTAGAATAATAGTGAAGACATCAGAACTATGAAATAACACATATGGAATCATGTAGTAACCAAACAAGTGTTAAACAAATCAATCTTCAAATAGCCACCCTTTGCCTTGATGACAGCTTTGCATACTCTTGGCATTCTCTCAACCAGCTTCATGAGGTAGTCACCTGGAATGCATTTCAATTAACAGGTGTGCCTTGTTAAAAGTTAATTTGTGGAATTTCTTTCCTTCTTAATGCTTTTGAGCCAATCAGTTGTGTTGTGACAAGGTAGGGGGGTATACAGAAGATAGCCCTATTTGGTAAAAGACCAAGTCCATATTATGGCAAGAACAGCTCAAATAAGCAAAGAGAAACGACAGTCCATCATTACTTTAAGACATGAAGGTCAGTCAATACGGAACAATTCAAGCAAAAACCATCACGCGCTATGAAACTGGCTCTCATGTGGACCACCACAGGAATGGAAGACCCAGAGTTACCTCTGCTGCAGAGGATAAGTTCATTCGAGTTACCGCTCTCAGAAATTGCAGCCCAAATAAATGCTTCACAGAGTTCAAGTAACAGACACATCTCAACATCAACTGTTCAGAGGGGACTGTGTGAATCAGGCCTTCATGGTCAAATTGTTGCAAAGAAACCACTACTAAAGGACACCAATAAGAGGAAAAGACCTGCATGGGCCAAGAAACACGAGCAATGGACATTAGACCGGTGGAAATGTGTCCTTTGGTCTGGAGTCCAAATTTGAGATTTTTGGTTCAAACCACCGTGTCTTTGGGAGACACGGTGTGGGTGAATGGATGATCTCCGCATGTGTAGTTCCCACCATAAAGCATGGAGGAGGAGGTGTTATGGTGTGGGGGTGCTTTGCTGGTGATACTGTCTGTGATTTATTTAATTCAAGACACATTACCAGCATGGCTACCACAGCATTCTGTAGCGATACGCCATCCCATCTGGTTTGGGTTTAGTGGGACTGTCATTTTTTTTTCAACAGGACAATGACCCAACACACCTCCAGGCTGTGTAAGGGCTATTTTACCAAGAAGGAGAGTGATGGAGTGGTGCATCAGATGACCTGGCCTCCACAATCCCTTGACCTCAACCAAATTGAGATGGTTTGGGATGAGTTGGACGGCAGAGTGAAGGAAAACCAGCCAACAAGTGCTCAGCATATGTGGGAACTCCTTCAAGAATGTTGGAAAAGTATTCCAGGTGAAGCTGGTTGAGAGAATGCCAAGAGTGTGCAAAGCTTTCATCAAGGCAAACGGTGGCTATTTGAAGTATATATATCAATATATTTTGATTTTTTTAACACTTTTTAGTTTACTACATGATTCCATATGTGTTATTTCATAGTTTTGATGTCTTCAATATTATTTTACAATGTAAAAATAAAGAAAAACCCTTGAATGAGTAGGTGTGTCCAAACTTTTGACTGGTACTGTAAATGTATGTACTGTATGCAACGCATGAATTTGCGTGTTTGTGTCTGCAGTGGACACTCCTGACCCCTATGTGGAGCTGTTCATTCCCACTGCCCCTGAGAGCAGGAAACGAACGAGGCATATAGACAATGACATCCACCCAGAATGGAATGAGACCTTTGACTTCATACTGGACCCAAACCAGGAGAATGTTCTAGAGGTGAGAGATGGAACAGTGTCAGTTCAGCACAGTTTAATTTAAGTCAAATCAACTGAACTCCCAGTCAGGTCAAGATGTGGAAGCTGAAGCCTTAAGCTTGTTGGTTGGTGCTGTACTCAATCAGATAACTTTAATGGACGCCAATTACGTGATGGACGAGACGCTTGGGACTGCGTCGTACAACATCTCCAAGATGTTGAAAACTGGCCAGACAGAGACCGTGCCTTTCCTTATCGGCAAAGTAAGACTTCTATACTTTCACTGTCTGTCTGTAGAGTATCCTGAAGGAAAGAGTGTGCCTGAAAGACATTAGCTCTCACACAAATGTAATTGTCGGTTGAGTGATGTTGACTCATCTATGGCTGTGAGGTTTTCCTCTCTTCTCCTCCTACCTCTTACTGAATATCCCTTTCCTTTCTCTTCTCTCACCCTCTATCTATCCCTCTTCGTCCACTCTTCCTCATCCTTAATGTAGCTTACCCACCTGCATCTCTCTCCCCTTCTCTCCTCTCATTACCCTCATCCTCCTATCTCTCATCCCCTCTCCTTGTGGATGTTGAACTGTATCCCAGGGAGTTTTGCTGTTGACAGATTCATTTTTTGTTTGTTTTTTATCCCAGGCTGTTGACAGATTAATCAATGTTTTCTCTTCTACAATAACCACAGCGATTTGTGTTGTTTTGACAGGCAACCAATGTGTACTTAGAGATGGCCCTGGAGGTCTGGTATGTATACTCCCATTAATACTCCTCTCGTTGTCTGTCTGTCTATTTATTTGGATCCCCATTAGCTTTTGCAGAAGCAGCAGCAACTCTTACTGTGGTCACCTTAAACAAAGCACAGGAATTCACCTCAAGCTATGTAACCCACACCAGTGTGTTTTAGTACAAAGCTCTTAACATGTATTTTCTACGTTTTTGATGATGGGGGTTACAGGTACCCCCTTCCTGTACCTGTGGGATGCCACTCAAAATGAGAAATCTGAGAAATGCATACAGACAAAGAACATCATCAGCAGTTTTGTAATATTCTGTATGAAAGGAAAATAAACAAAAAAGGCTCCTCCACCCCAACCCCCTCAGTCCCCATCCACCCGCCCGCGTCCTCCCTCCCCACCCGGAAACCATGTTTCCCATCCCACCTATCCCCCCTCTTCCCACATCTTCATCTTTCCATATTCTGGTCCAGTTAAAGGATGATTCAGTTACATTTAGATCTGTGGGCCATACTTTTTTGATGGCTAGCTCAGAGTATGAGCTTTCTAATAGTTGTTTATATATTACAGAGATTAGTCCTTTCGTGAGACCAGATAATCTGTTTACAAATTTAATCATTGGATGATTTGACAGCTGGGTTTCCCATGGAACTCCATAGACCAGCATAGCTGACCTAAGTTGGAGATAAGGAAAACAATTGTTACCTGGTAATATAAATAAATGCTTCTTTCAGATCTTGGAATGTCCTCAAACTATTAATGATATCGCCAAGGGTACGGATACCACATTTGGACCATTGAGGCAATGTGAAAGGCCATCCTCCAGATCACAAGGAATTATTGTTAAATATTGGAGGCTGGGCATGCCTTTTCATTTCCCAGTTGAATTGTTTTTCAATTTTGCGCCAAATAGATTGTTCTAGCAAAAATGGGGCCAAAGCGTAGTTTGTTTAAGAGATAGATCAATGAACACCACTTCTTCCAGGGCAATGGGAGCCACCATATTTCTCTCTATTCTTCTTTTAACAACTGTAACTGTTTTCAGTAAACAAATGGCTTAGATTTACTGTACTGTTGCAACAAAAAAACTAGAATGTGTTGTTTTACAGGGTCAGCCATAGTAGTATGGCACCCCTGGAGCAATTCAGGGTTAAGTGCCTTGCTCAAGGGCCCATAGACAGATTTTTCACCATGTCGGCTCGGGTATTCAAACCAGCGACCTTTCGGTTACCGGCCCAATGCTCTAACCAGACTGTTGTTTTAGATAAAGGGGAGGACATGTTTGGCATGTTTGTAGTCTCAGTAATGGGGAGGTGGGAGGTCAGAGGTCTTGGTTGTGTTTGTCTCAGGAGATCTGTATCAGACCAGACCAACTTGGAACCAGATCTTATCAGATCTGGAGCCTAAGTTAACTTCATTCATGGCTGGCTAACCTACAGAACATAACATCAATCATCATGGCTGACTAACAGGTCTACTAGAGAGAATACAGAGATGTTTGTCTGTTTCCATATGGGAAAACATGTGATGTTTTAAAGCAGTTGTTGAAATGTAATAACGTAAGTGTGAATATGTTTTGTCTGCTTTTGTTTATGCTTTTTACTGTAGGTCTCCTGAACTAATCTTACTTCATTTCACTCAACAACACACCTCTTAAACTCACTGACCCCACAAACAGGCTTTTGCTAGTGGGACACATTCAACTGAGCACTCTAACAATCTACATTGATAATCAATTATTACATTTGTCAAATATGACTCTTCTAAAATATTTATTGGTAACACTTTATTTGGATAGTCCATCTGTAGATGCTCTACATGCCATCTACACACTATCAGTAACATTTCAACTATCAACCAACCCTAACCCTAGCTCTAACCCTAGACCTTAATCTTATCCTAACCGTAACCATAGCAAGCAGTTGCTTATCAACAGATAGTTTGTTAATAGTATGACCATCTGTAGAGCATCTACAGATGGAAAATCTGGACTATCCAAATAAAGTGGGACCTATTTATTTTATAAACATTATGTCTTGCTTATGATGGCCATATGCAGGGTTAAAACCTTATCTTGTATCTGTGTCCCCATGCAGTACGAACATGGACCTGCGGTTCAGTCTGACCCTGTGTGACAAGGAGAAACTATTCAGACAGGCCCGCAGAGAGAGGGTGATGCTGGGCATCAAGAAGCTGCTGGACATGGAGAAGCCCAGCTTCCTCCCCAGCACCCCTCAGGAGGTGGGCATACCTGAGTACTGTGGGCCCAGGCTTGCAGAGCGGCCCACTGCCAACCACAGTGTTCTTTTTTAAAATCAGTTTCTGACTTCTAGTCAAATACAGTGTTTTACATGTGATACCTCATGTATTAGAATGCATTGCAGGGTCAATGGGTCATAGAATGGTAACCATTCCAAAATGACAGGGCATTATAATAGACATGAGCTAAATAAAGCATTTATTGCCATAGAAAGGGGGCTTACTCTGCAGTTACTGAGCATAGTGGTTCATAGACGAGACGATATTAGCCAACAACACCACTTTTTATATGCAAGAACACGTACACCATATCCACAGGTTTCTTAGTATTCAAACGTGATCATTTTATAGGCCCTATCTTCTTCTCAGACCGAGAGCTCTGAAGGCTGGTTCAGAGGCAGCTGACATTTGGCCCTGTTTTCCTGGTTGTAGCCTCCACCCTCACCTCTCACTGCCTGCCTGTGCTCTCGGATGATCCGGAAGCTACCAGCCATAATGAGATAATAATCCACCACATAAAAGTGTTGTTGCAGAACTTCTGAGCTGTCACACCGCATTCCCACGGGGGCTAGTAAATACTAGAACATTTCACAACTCCGTGAAGTGCAGTTGTTGTGTCAGAGTGGGTTAGAATATTTGTTGGTAATGTCTATGGAAATGACTGTGGTTCTAGTTCAGAGAAGTCATTGCAGAGTTAAAAAGAGGCCTTGGAACTGCAGTAAGTAGAGTGATGCAACAACAGCCATCTAGTGTAAACTGACTGACTGAGGGAAGTAACATCAGGAAGTAGGGCTTACTGACAGTTGAGATGCTATGAATCTCAAGGAGTCATGTTATGATAGGGATCCTAATCCTTTCCAATCTCTTCCTGTCTGTGGCTGTCTTTGTCTGTGTCTGTGCAGGTGCCGGTGATTGCCATAGTGGGTTCAGGGGGAGGCTTCAGGGCCATGGTGGGCTTCTCTGGGGTGATGAAGGCCCTGTATGAGTCTGGGGTCCTGGACTGTGCCACCTACATTGCTGGCCTCTCTGGATCCACCTGGTCAGTCAACTATTCATCTGTTTATACCATGCTCTCCCTCCCTCCCACTCTTCTTTTCTCCTACAGTATTTACCCATCTACCTCTGCACCAACGTTTGCCCCGTTTTTGGATGGAGGACTGTATGTGCTCTCCCTGTGTGTTCTCCTGCCTCCTTTCCTCCCATCTCTTTCCCTCTCCGTCCCTCCCACAGGTACATGTCGACCCTGTTCTCCCACCCAGAGTTCCCCTCTAAGGGTCCTAAGGAGATCAATGTGGAGCTGATGAAGAGAGTGAGCAGTAACCCTCTGAGACTGCTGCTGCCCCAGCACATCACCAACTACATTCAGGCTCTGTGGAGCAAGAAGGCCAACGGACAGCCCGTCACCTTCACTGACATCTTCGGCATGCTCATCGGCGAGACACTCATCCCTGCGGTGAGAGGAGAACCGCACACACCTGTTTTTGTTACGCCATTATTTCACCCATCTCTCTCTCTTTCTCTCAATTCAATTTCAATATCAATTTAAGGGCTTTATTGGGAAACGTATGTTAACATTGACAAAGCAAGTGAAGTAGATAGTTAAGATAGATTAACAAAGTGAAATAAACAAGAAATATTAACAGTAAACATTACACTCAGAAGTTATAAAAGAATAAAGACATTTCAAATGTCATATTATGTATAAATACAGTGTTGTAACAATGTGCAAATAGTTAAAGTACAAATGAGAAAATAAATAAACATAAATATGGGTTGTATTTACAATGGTGTTTGTTCTTCTGTGGCGGGTGATTTGGACGGAGTCAGGCGCAGGAGGGTAAATCACAGAATAAATGGTTTATTCGGTAAGACAGTGGTACGCAGCAATGCATAAAACACTCCAGTGCGGTAAATAATGCGCACTGGAGAAAACAAGGCACACAGGTAAATATCCCGGTGATACAAAACACAATAGCTCCACTGAGCTATAATCTCCTCTTCAATAAACAATCACGCACAAAGACAAGGGGGGCAGAGGGAACACTTATACAGGTACTGATGAGGGGATGTGAACCAGGTGTGTGTAATAAACAAGACAAAACAAATGGAATGATGAGATGAGATGAGGAGCGGCAGTGGCTAGAAGGCAGGTGACTACGAACGCCGAAGCCTGCCCAAACAAGGAGAGGAGGCAGCTTCGGAGGAAGTCGTGACATCTTCACTGGTTGCCCTTTTCTTGTGGCAACAGGTCACAAATCTTGCTGCTTTGATGGCACACTGTGGTATTTCACCCAGTAGATAAGGGAGTTTATCAAAATTGGGTTTGTTTTGTAATTTTTTGTGGATCTCTGTAATCTGAGGGAAATATGTGTCTCTAATATGGGGTGATACATTTGGCAGGAGGTTAGGAAGTTCAGCTCAGTTTCCACCTCATTTTGTGGGCAGTGTGCACATAGGCAGACCTGGCTCTCAAGAGAGGACAGGCTATGGCGGCCTTTCTCAATAGCAAGGCTGTCTGTACATAGTCAATTCTCTCTCTCTCTCTCTCTCTCTCTCTCTCTCTCTCTCTCTCTCTCTCTCTCTCTCTCTCTCTCTCTCTCTCTCTCTCTCTCTCTCTCTCTCTCTCTCTCTCTCTCTCTCTCTCTCTCTCTCTCTCTCTCTCTCTCTCTCTCTCTCTCTCTCTCTCTCTCTCTCTCTCTCTCTCTCTCTCTCTCTCTCTCTCTCTCTCTCAGGATGAAACTAAACTGACTATAACTCCCAGTGTTTCTCTGTTTTCATCAGAGGATGGACACAAAGCTGAGTGAGTTGCAGGAGAAGGTGAACGAGGCCCAGTGTCCTCTCCCTCTGTTCACTTGTCTGCACGTCAAACCAGACGTGTCCGAGCTCATGTTCGCAGGTCAGTGAGTGTGTATGCGTTGTGGGTGTTCTGTGTGTGTGTTTGTTCACACGATGGTTACGCAACAATCACTGTGGTCAGTTTGAGTAGACCTGCGTAAGACCTGCCTTGAACTTACTGATTTACATTCATAATGGTGTGTTAACGTTTGTGTGTGGGAGTTGGTGTGTGTATGTATGTATTACTGTAGATCACAAGGTCAGTGTGACTCTGAGGCTCTTCTCAGTTGTTCAATGAAGCGTAGCATTTCAATAGGAGTTCATTCACCACAGAAGGCTGGTGAGAGGAGGGCGGCTCATAAAAATGGCTGGGATGGAGTGAATGGAATGGTATCACACTCAAACTCATTGATGTGTTTGATACCATTCCATTCATTCTGTTCTAGCAATTACAATGAGCCCGTCCTCCCCAATTAACGTACCACCAGCCACCTGTGTCATGCACGTAGTGTGAGTGTGTTCGCAGTACTGGTCATGTAGTTGGAATGGATGATCGAAGTTCTGAAGTGTGTGTGTGTGTGTGTTTGTTTGCATCTCTAGTACAATGAGTATGTGTATTCCTTCTGCATTATGAGTTACCAGAGATGGTCAGATAATCTCTCCCACATGCAAATGTCCATTCTCTACATTTCTTTGGAGCATCATTCATTTCACACACACTGATGTGTCATGGTGGGCTGATATTCAAATGTTGCTTTGAGACATTAGACAGCACTGAACAGTCATCCATGAATGTACTGGCATATTGCCTGTGCTGGTTAAGTTTGTCCCCATCATTTTAAAACGAATTCATAGTGACACGAGTCTGAACAATTTGCAGGTCTGAAACAGTCTCTGTTACTGAAGGTAAGGAGGAACTGGAAGTGATGAAGAACAAAGGATTATGCAAATGGTATTCCAAAACAGCGAATGTAGCTAACAATATATTGACCCCAGGCATTCCTGTAGTTGTAGTTTTAGTGCTGTAGTATGAGAAGGAACATCAACAATGTGTAAGTGTTAGTGCTGGGAATTGCGATACGATATTATCACGATACTTAGGTGCCGATACGATATGTATTGCGAATCTCGCTGATTCTCACGATTCTATATGTATTGCGATTCGATACTGTGATTTTTTTTTTGCGATTCGATGTTCCAAACCTATTGCTCACCATATGTCTGCTGCAGAGGGAAAAGAGAGAGCCTTGAGAAAAGTTTTGATCAGTCATGGAAATAAAAGTGCTGAAAACAAATTGCCTACCTATTTAAAAAGAAGATGGAGAACAAGCTATGAACGAAACAAACTGGAGTTTTGGGGCAGGTACAGCAAACTAGCTCAAAAATAATATTGAGACATTGTCAAAACAATAGATATATCGTCACAAAATAGGTAGGTGTAGTACAATGTGGAAGGGCGATGTTATGTAGGTGTCAATGTGGTTGTGGTACGCCCCTACTCCTGATCTAGGATCTTTCTCTAATTTTAGCTTGAATCATAATGACATGAAAAACGGACCTCAAAACAGTCCTTAGGGACAACCTGTCCCCTGTTAGGGTGACTGAGTCCATGACTCTATGCTGAGTTATTGGTACTGTGACCAACATATTATTCATAATGTTCATGCAAATGAATGTTGGTGTTCCAGTGTATTTTACAGATTAGCTGGAATAGAATATTACATCAGTTAGTCAGTTACTTATTTTCACTGTAAGTCCTCCACCTTTTATCTCTGGTGTGACAAGGTAATGCTTTCACACCTATCCCAGAGAAAGGCAAAAATAACACCACATAACTTACAGTACAGTAGTAATATTATTCTCCTTAATCCAGGACCAATGATTGGCTGAAAGGTGATAGTGTACTGTCATTCTGAGGAACTCTGTCAGACTTAAAATGTGTGAACAGTGTGTTGTGTTGTGTTGTGCCTTACAATTATATGTGTTGTGTCACTACAGTCATGTAGGGCATACCCCCCCGTTACTTGGTTCCAGTAATGGAGGTCATAATGACAGTTGCTTCTGGCTTGCACTGTTACTGTAAACCTGGTCTACAGTGTGCTCTCCTAATAAAATAGTTAGCTAGTTACATACACTGATTGATTTTGTTCTAATTGTACACTTTTTTTGACAGACTGGGTGGAGTTCAGCCCGTATGAGATTGGAATGGCAAAGTACGGAACGTTCATGACCCCTGACCTTTTTGGAAGCAAGTTCTTCATGGGAACCGCTGTGAAGCAGTATGAAGAGAACCCACTACATTTCCTTATGGGTAAGAAAACCCAGACTTAGACACACACACACACAAACAACAGAATATTGCTGGCACTTCCGCATAGGACTTCCTGAAGAGATAACCTCACATGATAAGCTATCATCAAACATGGCATTCATAAGTCATTACATGATATTGATGTTGATCTAGTGGGTTTCTCTCTCTCCAGGGGTTTGGGGGAGTGCCTTCTCAATCCTCTTCAACAGAGTGCTGGGGGTCAAAGACACAGTCGGGGGGAGCACCATGGAGGAAGAGCTTGGTAAGAAACCACACACACTTTCCTTATAGCCCCAATCCTAACCCTGACCTCTGGTCTTATCCCTGACCCAAATGAAGTCATGCATCCTGTACAGATAAAGTACCACATCATGGTCTCCTCCACAGTTAGTACAGCACATAGACTTGTCTTGTGCAGCTCATACATTACAGCTTATAGACCTGAAGACAATGACTGTGCTTAGCCCAAAGGCTTAGTTCTTATGTGTTGTGTTATCCCATAGTCCCAATCCAATGTGTTGTGTCTGCTCTGCGCAACGCAAGCCAACTGCACCTCCCATTGTATTCTGTTTCCTATTGCGTACGGTACGTCTGACTCTTTGTGTGAACGCAGATGAATGTGACATGCTAGTGACAGCTGTACCTGATGTCAGCTCACATCACACCCGTCAAGCAGTTCCTAAAATAACTTTCTACTGGGGTTTCACAGATGTGGATGTGATTCCCCCTCGATCAAAAGAAAGATTATGTTCAGCTTCCTGTCATTATTGATAACTGCTTATTAAGATGTTTGTTTAATGGGCTGTTGGTGTTTGATTTGAACTTTTAGCACACCAACACACATACCTACAATAGAATACATACAGTACCTGCTTGCAGATGCAGTGAGTGCACATAAAATGTGCACCCACTGCATCTGCAAGAAGGTACACCTACACCCATTCCAAGAATTTACTGGTTTATGTTAAATGCCAATTGTTATATTGTGTTTGTTATGTAAGCCATTGTTGCAAATTAGTTTATAAAAAGGTAGGGCCTAAACAATTGAAAGTTAATTGGACAGCCTAAGCAATACATGTCATGCTGTGATAACCTCTGTGTTTTTGAGATGTAGTGAAGACTTGGATATGAGTGAAAGTGCCATTAAAGAAGATGTCCTTGTCTTTTCCCACAGAACAGTTAAAGCCTCAACACATTGTGGGGGAGGACAGTCTAGATAATGATGAGAGGCCTCAGAAAGGTGAGAACTGCAGTATCCATGATGCATAATGATTCATACGAAATACACAGAAACCTGAAGAAGTGTGTGGTCTGTTTTGACACATTCAAACTGTTCAGGGGAAGTCACCGCCCTGATGCTGCATTGATGGAGCAGTGACTGTCTGATTAGGAACGGGCTGTCTTGCCATAGTGAGCTAGGTTATAGGCCTACGTCATGGGCTGGATAGAAGCAGTCTACCATCTGCAGAACTGGATAATATTTCCTTTATTTGCCTCATAAAATAATAGAAAACTAAATAATATGTCATGGCTTTAGAAGCTTCAGATAGGCTAATTGACATCATTTGAGTCAATTGGAGGTGTACCTGTGGATGTATTTCAAGGCCTACCTTCAAACTCAGTGCCTCTTTACTTGACATCATAGGAAAATCAAAAGAAATCAGCCAAGACCTCAGAAAAAATGGTAGACCTCCACAAGTCTGGTTCATCCTTGGGAGCAATTTCCAAATGCCTGAAGGTACCACGTTTATCTGCACAAACAATAGTATAAACACCATGGGACCACGCAGCCGTCTTACCACTCAGGAAGGAGACGCGTTTTGTATCCTAGAGATGAACGTACTTTGGTGCGAAAAGTGCAAATCAATCCCAGAACAACAGCAAAGGACCTTGTGAAGATGCTGGAGGAAACAGGTACAAACGTATCTATATCCACAGTAAAACGAGTCCTATATCGACATACCCTGAAAGGCCACTCAGCAAGGAAGAAGCAACTGCTCCAAAACCGCCATAAAAAAGCCAGACTACGGTTTGCAACTGCACATGGGGACAAAGATCGTACTTTTTGGAGAAATGTCCTCTGGTCTTATGAAACAAAAATGGAACAGTTTGCCCATAATGACCATCGTTATGTTTGGAGGAATAAGGGGGTAGCTTGCAAGCCGAAGAACACCATCCCAACCGTGAAGCACGGGGGTGGCAGCATCATGCTGTGGGGGTGCTTTGCTGCAGGAGTGACTGGTGCACTTCACAAAATAGATGGCATCATGAGGAAGGAAAATTATGTGGATATATTGAAGCAAAATCTCAAGACATCAGTCAGGAAGTTAAAGCTTGGTTGCAAATGGGTCTTCCAAATGGACAATGACCCCAAGCATACTTCCAAAGTTGTGGCAAAATGGCTTAAGGACAACAAAGTCAAGGTATTGGAGCGGCCATCACAAAGCCCTGACCTCAATCCAATAGAATATTTGTGGGCAGAACTGAAAAAGTGTGTGCGAGCAAGGAGGCCTACAAACCTGACTCAGTTACACCAGCTCTGTCAGGAGGAATGTGCCAACATTTACCCAACTTATTGTGGGAAGCTTGTGGAAGGCTACCCGAAACGTTTGACCGAAGTTAAACAATTTAAAGGCAATGCTACCAAATACTAATTGAGTGTATGTAAACTTCTGACCCACTGGGAATGTGATGAAATAAATAAAAGCTGAAATAAATCATTCTCTCTACTATTATTCTGACATTTAACATTCTTAAAATAAAGTGGTGATCCTAACTGACCTAAGACAGGGAATTAAATGTCAGGAATTGTGAAAAACTGAGATTAAATGTATTTGGCTAAGGTGTATGTAAACTTCCGACTTCAACTGTATCTCTCATAAAGCTGTGATTGAGAATAGAATATGCTTAGGCTTAGGCTATAGACTTTCAGTGTTGTTATTTTTGAAAGCCACAACAATTTCAGGCTAGAATACCTTACATTTTTAGGCTATTCAAAAAACTTTGAGATGGAACTCCGTTACATTCATTGTTTGATCGGGAAAAAGCCATGCATAAAATGATGAAGCGTAGCCTTCAGTCATATTCATAGCCTATCGAATGGAGAGAGAAGGGTATATAGGCTAAATGTTTTTAAACGGTTAGACACAAGATAGTTAAGGAGTGTCCGTTATAAAACAAAATTAGGTTTAGGCTATTGCCTAATGCCCATGCATCCAACAGAGAGAGAGAGAAACAATAGGCTATTTTCTGACTGGACATTTTGCTTTGCTTTGGTGGAATTCTCTTCTCCTACATTCCTCTCTTGCGTTCTGCTAAAAAAAAATAAAGGGAACACTTAAACAACACAATGTAACTCCAAGTCAATCACACTTCTGTGAAATCAAACTGTCCACTTAGGAAGCCACACTGATTGACAATAAATGTCACATGCTGTTGTGCAAATGGAATAGACAACAGGTGGAAATTATAGGCAATTAGCAAGACACCCCCAATAAAGGAGTGGTTCTGCAGGTGGTGACCACAGACCACTTCTCAGTTCCTATGCTTCCTGGCTGATGTTTTGGTCACTTTTGAATGCTGGCGGTGCTTTCACTCTAGTGGTAGCATGAGACGGAGTCTACATTTACATTTTAGTCATTTAGCAGACGCTCTTATCCAGAGCGACTTACAGTTAGTGAGTGCATACATTTTCATTTTCATACTGGCCCCCCGTGGGAAACGAACCCACAACCCTGGCGTTGCAAGTGCCATGCTCTACCAACTGAGCTACAGGGGTCTACAACCCACACAAGTGGCTCAGGTAGTGCAGCTCATCCAGGATGGCACCTCAATGCGAGCTGTGGCAAGAAGGTTTGCTGTGTCTGTCAGCGTAGTGTCCAGAGCATGGAGGCGCTACCAGGAGACAGGCCAGTACATCAGGAGACGTGGAGGAGGCCGTAGGAGGGCAACAACCCAGCAGCAGGACCGCTACCTCCGCCTTTGTGCAAGGAGGAGCAGGTGGAGCACTGCCAGAGCCCTGCAAAATGACCTCCAGCAGGCCACAAATGTGCATGTGTCTGCTCAAACGGTCAGAAACAGACTCCATGAGGGTGGTATGAGGGCCCGATGTCCACAGGTGGGGGTTGTGCTTACAGCCTAACACCATGCAGGACGTTTGGCATTTGCCAGAGAACACCAAGATTGGCAAATTCGCCACTGGCTCCCTGTGCTCTTCACAGATGAAAGCAGGTTCACACTGAGCACATGTGACAGACATGACAGAGTCTGGAGACGCCGTGGAGAACGTTCTGCTGCCTGCAACATCCTCCAGCATGACCGGTTTGGCGGTGGGTCAGTCATGGTGTGGGGTGGCATTTCTTTGGGGGGCCGCACAGCCCTCCATGTGCTCGCCAGAGGTAGCCTGACTGCCATTAGGTACCGAGATGAGATCCTCATACCCCTTGTGAGACCATATGCTGGTGCGGTTGGCCCTGGGTTCTTCCTAATGCAAGACAATGCTAGACCTCATGTGGCTGGAGTGTGTCAGCAGTTCCTGCAAGAGGAAGGCATTGATGCTATGGACTGGCCCGCCCGTTCCCCAGACCTGAATCCAATTGAGCACATCTGGGACATCATGTCTCACTCCATCCACCAACGCCACGTTGCACCACAGACTGTCCAGGAGTTGGCGGATGCTTTAGTCCAGGTCTGGGAGGAGATCCCTCAGGAGACCATCCGCCACCTCATCAGGAGCATGCCCAGGCGTTGTACGGAGGTCATATAGGCACGTGGAGGCCACACACACTACTGAGCCTCATTTTGACTTGTTTTAAGGACATTACATCAAAGTTGGATCAGCCTGTAGTGTGGTTTTCCACTTTAATTTTGAGGGTGACTCCAAATCCAGACCTCCATGGGTTGATAAATTTGATTTCCACTGATAATTTTTGTGTGATTTTGTTGTCAACACATTCAACTATGTAAAGAAAAAAGTATTTAATAAGATTATTTCATTCATTCAGATCTAGGATGTGTTGTTTAAGTGTTCCCTTAATTTTTTTGAGCAGTGTAGTTGGCTATATAGTTAAAATAGGCTAAACCATTGTCTGTCACATCACAATGTCGTCACCATCAACGATGGCTGTCAATCATTGTTGGTAGACGATGCTATGGTAATATCGCCCAAACCTAGTCAGGCAAATAGGGGAGAACTGGGACGAAAGTAACACTTTTAGTTTTTTTCCTAATCACTCAAAGATCGATAGAGCTAGACCATCTTCCATGACAAACAACTTATATACACTGAGTGTACAAAACATTAAGGACACCTTCCTAATATCGAGTTGCACAAGGTGTCAAAAGCGTTCCAAAGGGATGCTGGCCCAATTCTTCCCACAGTGTTTTTGGCTGGATGTCCTTTGGGTGGTGGACCATTCTTGACACAAGAAACTGTTGAGCATGAAAAACCCAGCAGCATTGCAGTTCTTGACACAAACCGGTGTGCCTGGCACCTACTACCCTACTCCATTCAAAGGTACTTAAATATTTTGTCTTGCCCATTCACCCTCTCAATGGCACACATACACAATCCATGTCTCAAGGCTTAAAAATCCTTATTTAACCTGTCTCCTCCCCTTCATCTACACTGATTGAAGTGGATTTAACAAGTGACATAAATAAGGGATCATAGCTTTCACCTGGATTCACTTGGTCAGTCTATGTCATGGAAAGAGCAGGTGTCCTTAATGTTTTGTACACTCAGTGTATGTCCTCGACCATTAGCAACTGTAATTACAACCGAAAAACACTTTTTTTAACTTACATTGCTCAAAACCACTTTTTGTTGATAACTCTGTGAAACAGAGGGAGCTCATCCTCCGCATGCTGACTCCACTACATAATTCTAGCTTCTGTCTTATCTGAGAAAATGGGCGTCTTACTTTCGTCCTGGCTCTCCCCTACCAAGGGGACGGGTGCACAACTCCAGTATGCCAGATTCTATCCTTGCCTTGTAGTATCAGACAATATACCTACTATACAGTATATCATATTTTTATACCTGGGTGTGTAGACTGAACGATTGATCAATTAAACTGTAGCCCTCGAGGACTGGAGCTGTGCACTTCAGATCAAGGCCTATCAAGCATCTCTAGCTACCAAATGCATACTGTAAGCCTACTGTACATCCCATGTGCCTCCCTTTATCAACATTGTCCCCTTCTCTCTCCCTTGCCACCTTTCTTTTCCTCCATCTCTGCCCAGAGACGGAAGACGAGTTCCGCACCGCCAAGAACAGTTGGGTCCAGCGAATGATCACCTCCCTCGTCAGCGACTCCTCCCTGTTCAACACGCGAGAGGGGCGGGCGGGGAAGGTCCATAACTTCATGCTAGGCCTCAACCTCAACACCAACATGCCCTTCTCCACCTTTGGAGACTTTATGTACCAGAACTCCTGTGCCTCCGTCGAGGATGAGGTTGACGCTGTCACAGGTCAGTTGTCACATATGGATATCTAGGAGTTCTAGATGTGACACATTCTAGATTCCAGATTCCAGATATGACAGATCTATGACCTGTTCGATTCTAGATAAACCAAATCAAATCAAAGTTTATTGGTCATGTGCACAGTACAGTGAAATGCTTACTTGCTAACTCTCCTCAACAATGCAGTACATTATCAATATCCATCAAGAATCAAATGCCAAATACAAAAGTCAAAAAATAACAAGTAGTAACGAAAAGTCAGATCCTCTGTGATGTGCACACCGAGGAACTTGAAGCTTTTGACCCTCTCCACTGCAGCAAATTCTAGATCCAGCAGAGTAGGGATTATCAACCAATTTTTTCTTCAGCGGATAGTCGGGGGGGCTGGAACATAATTACAAATAATTTGTAGACTGCAAATTGACCGCAAGAATCCCAAACAGATATAATATTTGACTGACACATCATCATTTCATTTGTATACGATCACATCTCTGTATTATTTACATTTTTACATTTTAGTAATTTAGCAGATGCTCCTGTGGTGTCCAACAATAAAATAAAAACTTGTGGGGCCAAATAAAACCACTCACGGGCCACCAGTTGGGGAACCCTGCAGTAGAGCTTGGCAATAGAGCTCTTGTTGGAGCTGTGTACTATTCAATTAACTTACAGTGGAGTTATGGTAGTGATAGAGTTAAGTTTGACTGTGTAGTAAAACAGTACAATTACAGTACAGTTACAGCACAATAGCTTTACTAATTGCCAGACTGTGTACTTTTTCACTCGGGCCCCCCTTCCAGTATTGGGGAGCATTGCGCCCACGTGCACGCACCACATCTATCTCTATGGGCACAAGCACTGTTCACACAAACTGTTCACACCCCTCTTGTTGATGGAGAGAAGTTTGGAGGTTTAAAGCTTATTTCCTGCAATTCTGCACATTTTGTCATGTGGTGCAAAGAACATGTTGCCGTTTTTAAAGCTACTTTTCTTGCAGTTCTATACATTTTGCCATGTCTAATGTGTATTCATGTGATATTTGAGTAACTAAGAAATTCCAACAATATCTATGGGCTAAACATCCTAAATATAAAAATTTTAGCTGACATGGGCTAGTTGATCAGGACATTTCTGACAAGTTATAAATAGCTCTCTAAGGTATGCAAAGACTAACATGACATGAAGAACTGATGATGCACTACTCAATTTTGAAATGTCACCTTGTGACTGAGTTCCTTTAAAAAAAGAAACTGTGGGGGGTGGGGCACAAGGGGTCAGCAAGAGGGGGCGCACCCCACAGTTTCTTTTTTTAAAGGAACTCAGTCACAAGGTGACATTTCAAAATTGAGTAGTGCATCATCAGTTCTTCATGTCATGTTAGTCTTTGGGAACCACTGTACTAGAGGTCTTCACTGGTCCAAAAGGTTGGACCCGATATGCATGAAATAGAGCCCCGTTCCGAACGGATCTTAGGACAACTAGATCCGTTACGTATAGACCTGGTTGGATCCAGACCCCGTCCGATCCGAGTGAGGGAAGCACAAGAAAAGTCATTTTTTAAGCTGCTTTATTAAGCAGAGCTGATAAAGTGCCAGAGGAGGGAGAGAGAAGTTGATGTGCTGCTCTAGCATGCGGGGTAGGGGCCTTACTGTGAACGAGTGAAATGGGCAGGCAGGATGGAGGGAGACATGAGAGACAGCAACCAACCAAGCCGACTCACGCTATAGTAGACTAATAGCTGCCATAGCTAGGTCAATAACTTTCATCAAATATGATTACGTAGTACCTGTCTTGACTCCATGAAACTTGGAGACGCAAGTCAAGCTAGCTAACGTGAGCTAGCTAGGCTAATTGAGGCTGCAGTGCATGCGCTTTCTCATCCTACAGTTACAAGTAACAACAACTCCATTCAGAATATTAAGTAACAGCCTACCTGTTGGCTCTTGGTCATTGTAGCCTATCCTTCTCCTTTAACTTTTTAATTCTGTCATTATAATTCCATCTTCCATTGATTAGACTTTTGCCACACACTGAGGCTCTATGACTGTAGCCTATTGCCCCATTGATGACTTATGATTGGCTAACAACAACAACAACAAGCTCAACACGCCACATCCACTCTCGTGAAAAGCAAGAGCAACTGCAGCAGTCGTGTTGGGATCTGTACACGGACCCTTCCAGACAAGTCGGTTAAAATTACACATACCCGAGACCCGTGACAATCATATCAGATCCCACCCAGACCTGTGACATTATTTAGAATTCTGGATCCAGACCCTCTCGGGTATTCGGGTACATGTGGATCCATGAAGACCTCTACTGTGTACATATGGAAACAGTTACAACATGACCATCACACACACAACCAATCAACACACACATACGTCCCCTTACGCATTTCTACTGTAACACGTTCTGTATTTATTCTACATTGTAATCCATAACATTCTCAGACCCAGATGAGTTTGCTGGTATCTACGAGCCACTGGACGTGAAGAGTAAGAAGATCCACATAGTGGACAGTGGTCTGACCTATAACCTCCCGTACCCCCTCATCCTGCGGCCGCAGCGTGGCGTCGACCTCATCATCTCCTTCGACTTCTCAGCCCGCCCCAGTGACTCCAGCCCACCCTTCAAGGTCAGTAGGTTGACCACATGTCCCGGATTGTGCAGGACAGTGCCGCATTTTGGCCCTTTGTCCTGCGTCCCGCAACCAAACAATCATGTCCCACATTTTAGCAACAAATTCAAACATCACTAATTTAGAAAAAATAAGTTGTTTTGTCCCGTATTTCAGTCAGACATTCCAACCGGTCTCTTCCAGTCACGTTGTGCTTATGAAAAAATATACATCATAAGGATGTGGTACTGGTGATGTTAAACACTTCTCCAATCGTTGTTGAGATCTGATGTTCTGCGCAGCGCAAGACAAGACGTAGGCCAATGTCATATGCCTATTGTCAATCAATCACATTTCTCGAATCCTTTCAGGTTAAATTCCAGCTAAACTTGGAGAGGACAGTTTGGCCTAACAACTTATAAAAAGCGTACTCCTGACGAAAAACTACAAATTAAGTAAATAGACATATTAGACTGAAAGATATAAGGTAATTTTGTCGAACTTGTGAGGCTCTCCATGCTCATCAGCCACCAATTGTGCAAGTTCTCCCACTTAAAAAGATGAGAGAGGCCTGTAATTTTCATCATAGGTATACGTCAACTATGACAGACAAATTGAGAATTTTTTTTCCAGAAAATCACATTGTAGGATTTTTAATGAATTTATTTGCAAATTATGGTGGAAAATAAGTATTTGGTCACCTACAAACAAGCAAGATTTCTGGCTCTCACAGACCTGTAACTTATTCTTTAAGAGGCTCCTCTGTCCTCCACTCATTACCTGTATTAATGGCACCTGTTTGAACTTGTTATCAGTATAAAAGACACCTGTCCACAACCTCAAACAGTCACACTCCAAACTCCACTATGGCCAAGACCAAAGAGCTGTCAAAGGACACCAGAAACAAAATTGTAGACCTGCACCAGGCTGGGAAGACTGAATCTGCAATAGGTAAGCAGCTTGGTTTGAAGAAATCAACTCTGGGAGCAATTATTAGGAAATGGAAGACATACAAGACCACTGATAATCTCCCTCGTTCTGGGGCTCCATGCAAGATCTCACCCCGTGGGGTCAAAATTATCACAAGAACGGTGAGCAAAAATCCCAGAACCACACGGGGGGACCTAGTGAATGACCTGCAGAGAGCTGGGACCAAAGTAACAAAGCCTACCATCAGTAACACACTACGCCGCCAGGGACTCAAATCCTGCAGTGCCAGACGTGTCCCCCTGCTTAAGCCAGTACATGTCCAGGCCCGTCTGAAGTTTGCTAGAGTGCATTTGGATGATCCAGAAGAGGATTGGGAGAATGTCATATTCTCTCAGATTCAACCAAAATATAACTTTTTGGTAAAAACTCAACTCGTCGTGTTTGGAGGACAAAGAATGCTGAGTTGCATCCAAAGAACACCATACCTACTGTGAAGCATGGGGGTGGAAACATCATGCTTTGGGGCTGTTTTTCTGCAAAGGGACCAGGACGACTGATCCGTGTAAAGGAAAGAATGAATGGGGCCATGTATCGTGAGATTTTGAGTGAAAACCTCCTTCCATCAGCAAGGGCATTGAAGATGAAACGTGGCTGGGTCTTTCAGCATGACAATGATCCCAAACACACCGCCCGGGCAACGAAGGAGTGGCTTCGTAAGAAGCATTTCAAGGTCCTGGAGTGGCGTAGCCAGTCTCCAGATCTCATCCCCATAGAAAATCTTTGGAGGGAGTTGAAAGTCCGTGTTGCCCAGCGACAGCCCCAAAACATCACTGCTCTAGAGGAGATCTGCATGGAGGAATGGGCCAAAATACCAGCAACAGTGTGTGAAAACCTTGTGAAGACTTACAGAAAACGTTTGACCTGTGTCATTGCCAACAAAGGGTATATAACAAAGTATTGAGAAACTTTTGTTATTGACCAAATACTTATTTTCCACCATAATTTGCAAATAAATTCATTAAAAATCCTACAATGTGATTTTCTGGATTTTTTTTCCTCATTTTGTCTGTCATAGTTGACGTGTACCTATGATGAAAATGACAGGCCTCTCTCATCTTTTTAAGTGGGAGAACTTGCACAATTGGTGGCTGACTAAATACTTTTTTTCCCCACTGTATTTGCTTTTACTTCTCTCAACCATGTTTTAAAAGTATCCCTTCCTAACAGTTTTACATTGCCTTTGTGCACTCAGTGCAGCGGGAGCAGGTGTGGCCGGAGCATCGCGCCACCACTTATCACAATGGTTCTCGTTTAGTGAAGTTCGATCAAAGCTGAATCAATGTCTTGGAACATCACATAATTATTAATTAGTACCTCACATAACAGAACCAAATATAATCACATAGTATAACATTACTGTTACACCAAAAACACCACCTGATTTCTTATGAGATTTTAGGATGGTTAGCTGAATAGTCAAAAAATAATAAAATGCGGCCAAAACTCAACAGCACGCAGAATGATACAGGATATAGTTTGTTAACACCATGTGCTCTAATTCGCTCACGAAACAGTCATTCAAGAAGATCTAAATGCATATTCCCATGAAACTGATTGACATCAAATTATTGGCTTGCAGATGCAGTTTGGACGTTTCACTGTAAAACGCGAAGTATTATTATTCATGATTGACAGTGATGATGGCCTATTTTGAAATTAGGTATGCCTAACTTGGTGTTTGAGGGTATTACAAATAAAAACATTTCTTGAGACAATATATGTTATCATAGGCAGCACATTGCAATTGGAGGATGCATTTTAATATATTAGGTATTTTAAATGTGGTCACCCTGAAGGTCAGGTCATTGTGATGCCAAGCTCCGCCTGCCAGTACTTTGTTTTAAAATGTTTGTGTTTATTTCATTTTATCATTGAAGATTATTTTGTAAGCAATTTTTTTTAAATGATTAAGTAGTTAGGATAAAGTTACAATCATTTTACTATGCCGTAGTAATCAAGAGGCTAACTTTTGACTTGTGTTTGGTATATAGGAGCTGCTGCTGGCTGAGAAGTGGGCCCGGATGAACAAGTTGCCATTCCCTAAGATCGACCCCAAAGTGTTTGACCGCGAGGGCCTGAAAGAGTGCTACGTATTCAAGCCAAAAAAGGGGGAACGGAACTGCCCCACTGTCATCCATTTTGTCCTGGTCAACATCAACTTCAGGATGTTCAAAGCCCCTGGTAAGTACTGTATATGTACAGTGTATACCATATGTATGTCTGTACCGGTTGTTTGTGTACATGTGAACTATGTGAACCCTGTTTGAAAGTGATTTCCTCTTCAATTAGGCTATGGGGCTTTTAGCTATAAGCTATGTTATTTTAGTGACTGGTCTCCCCTATCTTGGTTTTGGTTCCTAGATCAAGTCCAGTGTATTCCGATCAAGTCTGGTCTGCTCCGATGTATTCCATACATAAGATTAGGCCCCTTACTGACTGTTTGTCCATAGGGAATATGCCCCTAAGGAAGTTGAGGGTTTATGGTGGAGAACTGGGCCGTGTGTGGGATTGGTATTTTACGAGCTGCCTAGTTGGGTGACTTATGAACCCATAAGGAGCAGATCTGTGACCAGGTGCTATGGGGGGAATCTCTCACTATGCTGGGAGAGCAGTGTGTGTAAAAAGGGTATACATCATCAGCCATAGGAACACATATAGACACTGGCCTGGCTTCTGCGCTGCCTCACACACTGAATTATAGTGTTTAGGGCCTCATGATGAGGGCCACTCACATTTAGTCATACGCTGATGTATTTATCTCTGTGTAGGAGAGAGAAAGAGAGTAGGTTATATCACTGGTCTGGTAATCCCCTGTAGAGTCAATGACAAGTGTGCCCTCATTTAGGGATCATAAATTAGTAGAATTAGCAAACACATGAGAAGTTGTGGTCCTCTGTAGCTCAGCTGGTAGAGCATGGCGCTTGTAACGCCAAGGTAGTGGGTTCGATCCCCGGGACCACCCATACACAAAAATGTATGCACGCATGACTGTAAGTCGCTTTGGATAAAAGCGTCTGCTAAATGGCATATTATTATTATTATTAGAAGACGTGTAAAAAGAACCCAACCTCGTAAGGCAGACGGAAAGAATTGCCGTACCTGCAGGCAACAATTTACAGAGTGTGTGGCTGTTTTGTGTAGTTCACGTCCTGTTAGCCGTCAGTCAAACTGCGCAACAGTGAAACCGAAACTAACCTCAAGGGTTAACTTTAGGCATTCATTCTGAGTTAGTTCACAGTTTTGGTTGAGTTTAGGCATTCATTCCATGTGGTTAAGGTTAGAGTAAAGGTTTGGGTTAGGGTTAAAAAATAAAATGAAAAAAACGAGTGCCTAGCACTACGATTGAACCCGCGATGTTCGGAGCCATAGCTCAGTTTAACAGATACTGTTACAGCTACTAGATAAGTTACTAGATGTTAACAGGCACTCGAATTGCCCCTAGTGGAGCAGAAATGGCCATGTAAATAAAATGACTAGCCATCACGTAACTTCGCCATTGTTAAAATGAATTGACAGTGTGTAATCCACTGGAGTTTGGGCTGAAACAACCATAGTTCTGAATTAGCCATATGATATAGGCTATCATAGTCACTATCATCCTGAATTACATATCATCCCTTTTCTGTGTGTTTGAAGGAGTGCCTCGTGAGACAGAACAGGAGAAGGAGATGGCTGACTTTGACATCTTTGACGACCCCGAGACACCGTACTCCACTTTTAACTTCCAGTACTCAAACCAGGCCTTCACACAGCTCCACGACCTCATGGAATTCAATACGCTCAACAACATCGAGGTATGTTCAGCATTCAACAACATCACCACTGGCTACTGTACATCCGTTTCTAATATGTTAGAAGGTCAGACAGTTTTTGGAACATTTGAACCAATAAGTGCTCTTAAAAGGAAATATGTTGATTTTGAATATTCAGACATCAAGCTCAGTTTGAATGCTGGAGCCATACTAGTTTTGTCTGGGTTGGTGTGTTATGGTGAGGTGTTTTTAAAAATCAAGGTCAAATTGACATTCAGTTATTAAGCACTGTGTGAGGCTGTCTAAAAAGTCGGTCAGAACTAAAATGCCCGTGACTAAAGGGGTTTCCCAATATTACATTAGGACTGTATGTGGTAGATGGTAATGTGCATCCTGACTCCTGTTCAAACCACCCTCAACGAAGAGGTCTGTTCAGTTAGCCAGAACTAATGTATGTAAAACAATATTCCAACAACGTAAATGTCAGTTCAGCCAGCCAGATGTAATGTACGTAAAACATTCCAGCAACATCAAAGTTTGCTCAATTATCCATCACTAACTAGGGGCCCCTGGAAATCAAACACCTGTGTGTAGGCCTATGCTGATTAGTTTTTTTTTTATCTAAAAAAAATCACATTTCAATTCATTATGATTGCTTGTTAACGGTCAATTGACTAGCCACATGTGTAGGTTAATACAGAGTGTTTAATCCATTCCACCTCCTCCATCCACCTTTCTAGGTGATAAAAGAGGCCATTAAGGAGAGCATCGTGTACAGGAAGGAGAATCCCTCACGCTGCGCTGTGTCCCTCTCACTCAACGAGATCCAGAACAAAATGTTCCTGAAGCGGGAGAAAGCCCGGAAGTGAGAGCCGGAATGCTGACAGAAGCAAGGTCAAGCTATCAGACTTTGCGAATTGACATACATTGGCAATGATATTTAGCAACAACAACAAAATTGGGGGAACATTGTTGGTTTGTTTTGTCCATCTAATGTGAATGAAGAGGGTTTGGTGGAAACCATAGAAAACTGTGGTGGATATGATTGAACAACCTGACAGAGACTTATTATGGACCCTAATGTTTAGTGATGTAAAGCCTTAAGAGGTCTTAAAATAGCAGTAAACTAAACTCCATGCTCCAGGTTGACTTTCCATTTGATAAGTTTGACTCTTGTATGTATGCTGTGTTTTTTGATGTAGCAGGGTTTTCCTCCAGGATAGTTGTAAACAGTTGTTACTGATCTAAACACAAGTGATCTCATCGCAAATCATGGAAACCATAGAATAGGAGGTGTTCTTAAACCCTCAGGTTGTGTTTGATGGCAAAGTGCACCACCTCCGGATACCTCAAACATCTCAATTATGTTTATTCAACGCAGGGTGTGTCTTAAAATCAAACCCACTATTTCGAATAACAAAACAAAACTCAACACCATAGAAACGGCCGCTCAGTCTGCCTTTTTTAAATTCCTCTCTGTCACGTTTGAGTGTGTTTATTTTCCTGAGTGTGTTATTTCAGACTTCTTCTTAGAAAAAAAAAGTTTTTTTTTTTTTCAAGTAATTTCCTTCCACCGTGACCACTCAGTGACTTCTTAAAAAGCTACAGGAAAGGTGTCAATGGAAGTAACCTGAGTCCAGACTTAGCCCCCGCAGTTATGGTCTGGTGTGTCTGTGCTGAGGGAGGGTGAGAACGGTGGGGTGTAACCCTGGCAAGGACGTGGCGTGATGGTTGAGAGCACTCCCACTCATCAGCACACAGTGGAATTTTACACAGTACACCTACACCTGCAGCGTCTGAAGAGAAGAATCTGACACACTACACCAATACCTGCAGGGGCCAAGAGGCTTCCAGCGTGCTGTGGAATTTTACACAGTACACAAAGCCCTGCCTTCCAACCGTGGCCTGACTGGACTCACGGTTCAGCCTAGTTTTTAAAACATAATGTTATGTAGAACAGGTGATTTTCTTAATCTTTTATCACAGAAGCCCAAATAGTTCTAGCTAGCGACTTTTTGGTTTTACTGTGTATTTTATTTTGTGCAAACTAAAAACATTTTTTAAATCTCATTTCATACTGAGCTTTGTACAACATCACACAAGCAATGATAGTCATACTGCTGATCTTTTAAAGACACCTGTGTGGCACCTTTTTATTCAGTGGATGTTATTCTCATAGGTAGAACGAATACATGAGAAGTAGGAAATATTTGTATTTTTTTCCATGTACAGCTGTCTTGGACTACAGTACATTTCAATTTTTCTAGCAATGTTTACAATTATGGGCAGTGGTGTAGTGGAGGGTAAACACAAACGCCGTTTACCCACCATGCTTTTGGGCCCAACAGTTTCCCACCATGCTTTTGGGCCCAACAGTTTCCCACCATGCTTTTGGGCCCAACAGTTTCCCACCATGCTTTTGGGCCCAACAGTTTACCCACCATGCTTTTGGGCCCAACAGTTTACCCACCATGCTTTTGGGCCCAACAGTTTACCCACCATGCTTTTGGGCCCAACAGTTTACCCACCATGCTTTTGGGCCCAACAGTTTACCCACCATTCTTTTGGACCCAACAGTTTACCCACCATGCTTTTGGGCCCAACAGTTTACCCACCATGCTTTTGGGCCCAACAGTTTACCCACCATGCTTTTGGGCCCAACAGTTTACCCACCATGCTTTTGGGCCCAACAGTTTACCCACCATTCTTTTGGACCCAACAGTTTACCCACCATTCTTTTGGGCCCAACAGTTTACCCACCATGCTTTTGGGCCCAACAGTTTACCCACCATGCTTTTGGGCCCAACAGTTTACCCACCTTTTGAGGAAAAATGCATTGAAGGAAATATTTAAAAATATATATATATATCACTGATTATGGCAAATTCAGTGTAAAAGGATTTCAAACACATAAACTTCTGCATTTCTTACCATGATAACATACATCATGATTACGTAAAAAAAAAAAAAATCTAAGTTGTCTTCTTTCTAAGTAACCCAACACCTACCATAATGTTATTGTGGTTAGGAAAAGGGTTAAGGTTAGATTTCAGAAGTACTTGCTAACACCATTCATCTCATTCAACGTTTCCACTATAGAAAAGGTAACTTGATGCTGGAATTCAGGAACATGTAGACCCTGTAAATCAGAGGTTTAACACACACACTAACTGCCCACTGGGCAAAAACTGGTTGAATCAACGTTGTTTCCACATGGCGTTGAATCCATGTGTAGAACTGATTGACATGGTGATTTTTTTTGTTGTTGATTTCACGTTGAATTCACATTAGTTGACAACTGACGTCTGTGCGCAGTGGGTGTACTGTAACTTTCACTGGACTGGAATAAATATTTGAGGCTGATGAAATGAAATACCTTGGCCAGGCCTCTGGGCTAGATGACCTACATCTGGCTGTATCTCTTTGATAGGTCTGCTACTATGATAAGCCCCATCACAAAAGGACAATGAAAACAGAATACTGTAGACAGTCAAATAATCCACCTGAAACCAAACCTTCATAAAATGAAGCTCAGGCAGTTTCTAAACAGAATATTTTTCCAGCTACAGATTTACAAGCATTTCGCTACATCCGCAATAACATCTGCTAAATATGTGTATGCGGCCAATAAACATTTGATTTGATAATCATAGCCAACCAGAGTCTCTGGCTGGTAAGAGACCTGTTGAAGCACATCTCACGGTAAATCATTACATTCTCCAATTAAATCATGCAGAAGTAATATTCCATTCATGTGAGAGCGCTAATTATGTGCTTAGGATACTTTACTGCAGTGCATGTCTGAGGGTTCCGCCTCTCTGGCACGGAAACCTCTCGCCAAACGCCCTTTGGATGAACTTTGACGTTCTGCTTACTGTAGCCTAGCTACACAGCACAGTCATACCTCGCAGACAGACATTCAGACACCTTCAAAGCCTTATCGCCCTAGTACTGTCTGCCTGTCTGTCTCAATGTATGTGAGGTGAGAATGATTCCCATATTGGCATGTTATGTTACTCCCACACACCACACGTAAGGGTCATGTATGTGCCTGCATGTTTTCTCACCGCAGACAGACAGGCTGTGGTGCTCCCCAGGGACCAAGATGGGGCCATTCTGGAGGAACGCACGCAACCAGACACACACTGGCCCACCATCATACAGGACACTGTATATGAGCTGTCGAATGAATATCATTATGGAGAACTATAACCTACAGCTAACTGCCAAAATAATGGATACACCCCACGGGGCACAAACTGGTTGAATCAACGTTGTTGCAACGTAATTTGTCAACATATTGTGAATCTATGTTTGAAACACATTTGGATTTGCAGAAAGCCAGTACTGTTTTCATATAATTTCAATCAGTGTTCCAAACATTGAAATTAGGGTAAAACTTCAATTTAAATACAATGACTTAACCTGACGAACAGGTTGTTACATCAATCTATTTTCAACGTAATCATCCAAGCTATGTATACATTGAAATGTTGTTCAAAATTCTACGTAGAATGGTTAAAAATCTCAAGTAGAATCTACGTGGTAATTGCAACACAATTTATGTCATGTGTTATTGTAAATACGTTGAACATGCAACCTCAGATCCACGTCACATTTTCATAAAATGTTGTTATGTTAAAATGTTTGCATATTCTCACTGTTTAATCAACGTCTGTTTTTCATCCTAAATTCAATGTATACTAAACAAAAATATAAAATCAACATGTAAAGTGTTGGTCCCATGTTTCATTAAATAAAATATCCCAGAAATGTTCCATATGCACAAAAAGCGTATTTCTCTCAAATTTTGGGCACAAATGTGTTTACATCTGTGATAAGGTGGTGTTGAAGGAGTCAGGCGCAGGAGGGTAAATCACAGAAATAGGCTTTAATTTGAAAAATACAGGTTTACGCAGAAATGCGTCAAACACACTTCGGGGCACAAAACAGGTGCACTGGAAAATACAAGGCACACGGGAAAAATACTCCCATCGATACCAAATACTCCCATCGATACCAAAGAGCTCCACCGAGCTACTAACCTCCACAACAAACAATCACCCACAAGGACAAGGGGGCAGAGGGAACACTTATACATGGACTAATTAGGGGAATAGAACCAGGTGTGTGTGATTGACAAGACAATTGATATGATGATTGGGGCGGCAGTGGTTAGTACTCTGGTGACGGCGAACGCCGAAGCCTGCCCGAACAAGGAGGGGAGGCAGCCTCGGCGGAAGTCGTGACAACATCGCTGTTAGTGAGCATTTCTCCATGGCCAAGAAATCCATCCACCTGACAGATGTGGCATATCAAGAAGCTGATTAAACAGCATGTGCTGGGGACAATAAAAGGCTACTCTAAAATGTGCAGTTATGTCACAATACAATGCCACAGATGTCTCAAGTTTTGAGGGAGCATGCAATTGGAATGCTGACTGCAGGAATTTCCACCAGAGCTGTTGCCAGAGAATTTAATGTTCATTTCTCTACCATAAGCCGCCTCCAACGTCGTTTTAGAGACTTTGGCAGTATGTCCAACCGGCCTCACAACCGCAGACCACGTGTAACCATGCCAGCCCAGGACCTCCACATAAAAAATTATAAAAATAAATGTATTTGTCAAATGCGCGGCATACAACAGGTGTAGACCTTACCGTGAAATGCTTACTTACAAGCCCTTAACCAACAAAGCAGTTCAAGAAAGAGTTTAGAAAATATTTACTAAATAAACTAACGTGAAAATAATAAAAAGTAACACAATAAAATAACAATAACGAGGCTATATACAGGGGGTACCGGTACCGAGTCAATGTGCAGGGGTACAGGTTAGTCGAGGTTATTTGTACATATAGGTAGGGGTAAAGTGACTATGCATAGATAATAAACAGTTAGTAGCAGCAGTGTAAAAACAAATGGAAGGGGGGGGGGGGGGGTGGCCATTTGATTAATTGTTCAGCAGTCTTATGGCTTGGGGGTAGAAGCTGTTAAGGAGCCTTTTGGTCCTAGACTTGGTGCTCCTGTACCGCTTGCCGTGCGGTAGCAGAGAGAACAGTCTATGACTTGGGTGACTGGAGTCTTTGACAATTTTTTGGGCCTTCCTCTGACACCGCCTAGTATATAGGTCCTGGATGGCAGGAAGCTTGGCCCCAGTGATGTACTGGGCCGTATGCACTACCCTCTGTACCGCCTTACAGTCAGATGCCGAGCAGTTGCTATACCAGGCGGTGATGCAACCGGTCAGGATGCTCTCGATGGTGCAGCTGTATAACTGTGCAGCTTGCAGCTGGGTTTCCCTTTGTAGTCCATAATAGTTTTCAAGCCCTGGCACATCCGACGAGCGTCAGAGCCGGTGTAGTAGAGTTCAATCTTAATCCTGTATTGACGCTTTGCCTGTTTGATGGTTCGTCTGAGGGCGTAGCAGGATTTCTTATAAGCGTCCGGATTAGTGTCCCGCTCCTTGAAACCGGCAGCTCTAGCCTTTAGCTCGGTGCGGATGTTGCCTGTAATCCATGGCTTCTGGTTGGGATATGTAAGTACGGTCACTGTGGGGACTGTCGTCGATGCACTTATTGATGAAGCCGGTGACTGAGGTGGTATACTCCTCAATGCCATTGGATGAATCCCGAAACATATTTCAGTCTGTGCTAGCAAAACAGTCCTGTAGCGTAGCATCCGCATCCTCTGACCACTTCCGTATTGAGCGAGTCACTGGTACTTCCTGCTTTAGTTTTTGCATGTAAGCAGGAATCAGGAGGATATAATTATTGTCAGATTTGCCAAATTAAGGGCGAGGGAGAGCTTTGTATGCGTCTCTGTGTGTGGAGTAAAGGTGGTCTAGAGTTTTTTTTTTCTCCTCTGGTTGCACATGTGACTTGCTGGTAGAAATTAGGTTTTAAGTTTGCCAGTCCCCGGCCACTAGGAGCGCCGCTTCTGGATGAGCATTTTCTTGTTTGCTTATGGCCTTATACAGCTCGTTGAGTTCAGTCTTAGTGTCAGCGTTGGTTTGTGGTGGTAAATAGATGGCTACGAATAATATAGATGAGATCTCCCTTGGTAGATAGTGTGGTCTACAGCTTATCATGAGGTACTCTACCTCAGGCGAGCAATACTTTGAGACTTCTTTAATATTAGACATCGCGCACCAGCTGTTATTGACAAATAGACACACACCCCCGCCCCTCGTCTTACCAGATGTAGCTTCTCTGTCCTGCCGATGCACAGAAAACCCAGCCAGCTCTATATTATTTGTGTCTTCGTTCAGCCACGACTCGGTGAAACAATATATTACAGTTTTTAATGTCCCGTTGGTGGGATAGTCTTAATCGTAGATCATCCATTTTTCCAATGATTGCACGTTGGCCAATCGTCTGAGGCCAGCCACCCGGACAGCTGATGAAACTAAGGAGTATTTCTGTCTGTAATAAAGTCATTTTGTGGGGGAAAACTAATTCTGATTGGCTGGGCCTGGCTCCCCAGTGGGTGGGCCTATGCCCTCCCAGGCCAACCCATGGCAGCTCCCCTCCCAGTCATGTAAAATCCATAGATTAGTGCCTAATGAATTTATTTCAATTGACTGATTTCCTTATATGAACTGTAACTTAGTAAAATTGTTGACATTGTTGCATGTTGCGTTTATATTTTTTGTAAACGGGTGGTTGAAATTATGTTGAATTTCATATTTGATTAGACATTTTATTTGACCTTGTTTCAATGTTGATAGTAAAATGGTATGTTTGAATCAACGACCTTGTTTCATCATCATGCCATGAACCTAAATAAACAGATACCTATATTGCAGTGGAGGCTGGTGACTTGAAAAATTGGGTGGATGGGAGACCCAAGGTATAGGCGCTGAACGCACAGAGACGACAAAGTATCTTTCAAAAATCATCAAAGACTAATTATTTTAACGTAAAGCATTTAATAAAGACATTTATAGTACAATATTATGGGGAATGGGAATGAGAGAGCTACTTACAGTGTTGGAAAGGGATCACAGCAGTGATTGAATGAGGGTATGAGACATGAATTGAGGTGTTCAGAGGCTTGACCAGTGCAGGACAGGATTTGACTGGGAAGACAAAAAACAATAACACAACACACTACACAGTTAGACAAAAGAGCTAAGCATGAGTTAGTCCAAACAAGGAGTAAAATCATTGATGTGTAATAATGTGATTGTGTTTGTGTATGTGATTGACTCTACATACAGTAATGAGAGATACTTGATAGGGGTACTCACAGTGCTTGGAGGGGAAACATTCAATGTGCCAGTGGATGAGCGGGCACATGAGACATGGCTTCAGTTCATGTCAGGAGAAAGTTGACAATGGTAGTGGAGTGGAGTAGTCATCACCTCTTAATCAGAGAATAGGAGGGAACATAACTGTAAATACAAATAGCATATACATTCCATTACAGCTGCACCATCGTAGGTTTGCACAACAAGTTTCTCTATGAAGTTAAACTCAGACATCTCAAAATTCATAAAGTCAAACACAGTCTGCGCATTTCGCCCACTTGACACATCAAAATAGCCCAAGAAACGTTCCTGAATAAAGCCCTGATCATCCACATACCTGACGATAACTGACAACAGCAAGCAGACTGGTGGCATCATAGGTCCCAGAGCGGTGGGGCAATTTTTACCCCCTGGGGCCTGGAGTTTTTCCTTATATGTTAACCTAACTAGGAAAACTCTGGATCCTATGAGGTATGACAGTGATTAATCAGTTGTAAAAAAGGTTTTATATGGGCTATGATGGGACCAGTCAAACCCTGTCAAACTGCAGCTACCTTATATTTGTTAGGTGGGGGATTTCCTCTACCCAGACAACTGGACAACAACTGATAGACAATAGAACTCACAGGGCAGAGCTTGTTTTATGCATGTTTGCATCATGCAGGCCTATGCAGTTGCAGGCCTTAAAAAAAATTTACTCACATCTGTCATCACTATTATGTTGATTGATTAATTCCAGTTAATAATTGTGGATTATAAATGTATAGGCAGCCTAGCCAGCCCAATTTTGAATACAAACTAAATTTGACTACATCGCATTTTCTCCTGACACACAATTGGACTATAAATGCATAACGTTACCAATTAGTTTACCCTGACCAGATGGACAGGACACATAGGCAGCTGCTCTTATTAGTAGCCTACACTTGATCAAACTGAAAAATAGTCTCGTTTTCATCCCATAGAGCATGTCAGATGTCTAATGTTTAGGTGTATTCTAGGTTGCTGCAACATTTATGTCATGAGTTTTTGCTTGTGTCTGTTGTTGTGGAATATTCTAATCAAGTGAACGATCAATGTTTTTCAGGTCACTGTACGCACCTTTTGGCCAGCAAAACAGGCGGCTTGATGAAAGGCTCCCTGTTAACCAGCTATACTTTTGATACCAGTTGGTATTGAACCCCCTCACCTTTTCATCCTTCTTCATGAAACTGATCTCAGGCAGGCAAGCTGGCTAGCTACTGAAGTTAGCAAGGCAAATTTAAAAAAGTTCTAAAACCAAGAAAACGATTTATAATATACTTCCTCCGTCTCCTGTAATTTGAAAAAACTCATTTCAATTTAATAATATCCAAAAAATGCTCAACTATCACTCTTCACTCTTAATATCTATCCAACAATGTCACCAAGCTTCTCAACACATAGAACCCCCATAATGCTCTGTGGCACAATCCCAATACAACACACTAGGTTCATTCTCTTATCCTAATTCTATGATTGGATGGACAACATGTCAGTTCATACTGCAAAAGCTTTGATTGGTTGGAGGATGTGCTCCGGAAGTGGTCATGATTACCATGTACAGTTGAAGTCTGAAGTTTAAATACACCTTAGCCAAATACATTTAAACTCAGTTTTTTCACAATTCCTGACATTTAATCCTAGTAAAAATTCCCTGCCTTAGGTCAGTTAGGATCACCACTTTATTTTAAGAAATGTCAGAATAATAGTAGAGAGTGATTTATTTAAGCTTTTATTTCTTTTGTCACATTCCCAGTGGGTCAGAAGTTTACATGCACTCAATTAGTATTTGGTAGCATTGCCTTTAAATTGTTTAACTTGGGTCAAACGTTTTGGGTAGCCTTCCACAAGCTTCCCACAATAAGTTGGGTGAATTTTGGCCCATTCCTCCTGACAGAGCTGGTGTAACTGAGTCAGGTTTGTAGGCCTCCTTGCTCGCACACACTTTTTCAGTTCTGCCCACAAATGTTCTATAGGATTGAGGTCAGGGCTATGTGATGGACACTCCAATCCCTTGACTTTGTTGTCCTTAAGCCATTTTGCCACAACTTTGGAAGTATGCTTGGGGTCATTGTCCATTTGGAAGACCCATTTGCGACCAAGCTTTAACTTCCTGACTGATGTCTTGAGATGTTGCTTCAATATATCCACATAATTTTCTTTCTTCATGATGCCATCTATTCACCAGTCCCTACTGCAGCAAAGCACCCCCACAGCATGATGCTGCCACCCCCATGCTTCACGGTTGAGATGGTGTTCTTCAGCTTGCAACTTACCCTCTTTTTCCTCCAAACATAACGATGGTCATTATGGCCAAACAGTTCTGTTTTTGTTTCATCAAACCAGAGGACATTCCTCCAAAAAGTACGGTCTTCGTCCCTATGTGCAGTTGCAAACCGTAGTCTGGCTTTTTTATGGCGGTTTTGGAGCAGTGTCTTCTTGCTTGCTGAGCGGCCTTTCAGGTTATGTCGATATACAGTGGGGAAAAAAAGTATTTAGTCAGCCACCAATTGTGCAAGTTCTCCCACTTAAAAAGATGAGAGAGGCCTGTAATTTTCATCATAAAACACGTCAACTATGACAGACAAAATGAGAAAAAAAAATCCTGAAAATCACATTGTAGGATTTTTTATGATTTTATTTGCAAATTATGGTGGAAAATAAGTATTTGGTCAATAACAAAAGTTTCTCAATACTTTGTTATATACCCTTTGTTGGCAATGACACAGGTCAAACGTTTTCTGTAAGTCTTCACAAGGTTTTCACACACTGTTGCTGGTATTTTGGCCCATTCCTCCATGCAGATCTCCTCTAGAGCAGTGATGTTTTGGGGCTGTCGCTGGGCAACACGGACTTTCAACTCCCTCCAAAGATTTTGTATGGGGTTGAGATCTGGAGACTGGCTAGGCCACTCCAGGACCTTGAAATGCTTCTTACGAAGCCACTCCTTCGTTGCCCGGGCAGTGTGTTTGGGATCATTGTCATGCTGAAAGACCCAGCCACGTTTCATCTTCAATGCCCTTGCTGATGGAAGGGCATGATACATGGCCCCATTCATTCTTTCCTTTACACGGATCAGTCGTCCTGGTCCCTTTGCAGAAAAACAGCCCCAAAGCATGATGTTTCCACCCCCATGCTTCACATTAGGTATGGTGTTCTTTGGATGCAACTCAGCATTCTTTGTCCTCCAAACACGACGAGTTGAGTTTTTACCAAAAAGTTATATTTTGGTTTCATCTGACCATATGACATTCTCCCAATCCTCTTCTGGATCATCCAAATGCACTCTAGCAAACTTCAGACGGGCCTGGACATGTACTGGCTTAAGCAGGGGGACACGTCTTGCACTGCAGGATTTTAGTCCCTGGCGGCGTAGTGTGTTACTGATGGTAGGCTTTGTTACTTTGGTCCCAGCTCTCTGCAGGTCATTCACTAGGTCCCCCCGTGTGGTTCTGGGATTTTTGCTCACCGTTCTTGTGATCATTTTGACCCCACGGGGTGAGATCTTGCGTGGAGCCCCAGATCGAGGGAGATTATCAGTGGTCTTGTATGTCTTCCATTTCCTAATAATTGCTCCCACAGTTGATTTCTTCAAACCAAGCTGCTTATCTATTGCAGATTTAGTCTTCCCAGCCTGGTGCAGGTCTACCATTTTGTTTCTGGTGTCCTTTGACAGCTCTTTGGTCTTGGCCATAGTGGAGTTTGGAGTGTGACTGTTTGAGGTTGTGGACAGGTGTCTTTTATACTGATAACAAGTTCAAACAGGTGCCATTAATACAGGTAACGAGTGGAGGACAGAGGAGCCTCTTAAAGAAGAAGTTACAGGTCTGTGAGAGCCAGAAATCTTGCTTGTTTGTAGGTGACCAAATACTTATTTTCCAACATAATTTGCAAATAAATTCATTAAAAATCCTACAATGTGATTTTCTGGAGAAAAACATTCTCATTTTGTCTGTCATAGTTGATGTGTACCTATGATTAAAATTACAGGCCTCTCTCATCTTTTTAAGTGGGAGAACTTGCACAATTGGTGGCTGACTAAATACTTTTTTCCCCTACTGTACGACTCGTTTTACTGTGGATATAGATACTTTGGTACCTGTTTCCTCCAGCATCTTCGCAAGGTCCTTTGCTGTTGTTCTGGGATTGATCTGCACTTTTCACACCAAAATACGTTCATCTCTAGGAGACAGAAGGTGTCTCCTTCCTGAGCGGTATGACGGCTAAGTGGTCCCATGGTGTTTATACTTGCATACTATTGTTTGTACATATGAACGTGGTACCTTCAGGTGTTTGGAAATTGCTCCCAAGGATGAACCAGACTTGTGGAGGTCTACATTTTGGCTGATTTCTTTTGATTTTCCTATGATGTTAAGCAAAGAGGCACTGAGTTTGAAGGTAGGCCTTGAAATACATCCACAGGTACACCTCCAATTGACTCAAATTATGTAAATTAGTCTATCAGAAGCTTCTAAAGCATGACATAACTTTCTGGAATTTTCCAAGCTGTTTAAAGGCACAGTCAACTTAGTGTATGTAAACTTCTGACCCACTGGAATTGTGATACAGTGAATTATAAGTGAAATAATCTGTCTGTAAACAATTGCTTACTTGTGTCATGCACAAAGTAGATGTCCTAACCGACTTACCAAAACTATAGCTTGTTAACAAGAAATTTGTGGAGTGGTTGAAAAATGAGTTTTAATGACTCCAACCTAAGTGTATGAAAACTTCCGACTTCAACTGTATGTCTAAGGAAGGGGGTGAAGCCTACAAGCCTCCTAGGTTTTGTATTGAAGTCAATGTAGCCAGAGGAGGACGGAAGCTAGCTGTCCTCCGGCTACACCATGGTGCTACCCCAGACAGTGCTGTTGAAGTTACTGTAGACCTTCATTGCAAAACAGTGCATTTTAATCAATTATTTGGTAACATATGAATATATTTAGTATAGTTTTATCTAAAAAGGATACATTTTTAAATGTTTCACTATTTTTATTTTTATGAAATTTCATTGAAGAGGATTGTCCTCCCCTTCCTCCTCTGAAGAGCCTCCACCTGCTATATTGAAATAAAATCTGAAACCACAGTCCAACGATTCCTGATTGAACAGTGACTCCTACTGGTACAGTGAGGGAAAAAAGTATTTGATCCCCTGCTGATTTTGTACGTTTGCCCACTGACAAAGACATGATCAGTCTATAATTTTAATGGTAGGTTTATTTGAACAGTGAGAGACAGAATAACAAAAAATAAATCCAGAAAAACGCATGTCAAAAATGTTATAAATTGATTTGCATTTTAATGAGGTAAATAAGTATTTGACCCTCTGCAAAACATGACTTCGTACTTGGTGGCAAAACCCTTGTTGGCAATCACAAAGGTCAGACGTTTCTTGTAGTTGGCCACCAGGTTTGCACACATCTCAGGAGGGATTTTGTTCCACTCCTCTTTGCAGATCTTCTCCAGGTCATTAAGGTTTCGAGGCTGACGTATGGCAACTCGAACCTTCAGCTCCCTCCACAGATTTTCTATGGGATTAAGGTCTGGAGACTGGCTAGGCCACTCCAGGACCTTAATGTGCTTCTTCTTGAGCCACTCCTTTGTTGCCTTGGCCGTATGTTTTGGGTCATTGTCATGCTGGAATACCCATCCACGACCCATTTTCAATGCCCTGGCTGTGGGAAGGAGGTTCTCACCCAGGATTTGACGGTACTTTGCCCCGTCCATCGTCCCTTTGATGCGGTGAAGTTGTCCTGTCCCCTTAGCAGAAAAACACCCCCAAAGCATAATGTTTCCACCTCCATGTTTGACGGTGGGGATGGTGTTCTTGGGGTCATAGGCAGCATTCCTCCTCCTCCAAACACAGCGAGTTGAGTTGATGCCAAAGAGCTCGATTTTGGTCTCATCTGACCACAACACTTTCACCCAGTTCTCCTCTGAATCATTCAGATGTTCATTGGCAAACTTCAGACGGGCCTGTATATGTGCTTTCTTGAGCAGGGTAACCTTGCATGCGCTGCAGGATTTCAGTCCTTCACGGCGTACTGTGTTACCAATTGTTTTCTTGGTGACTATGGTCCCAGCTGCCTTGAGATCATTGACAAGATCCTCCCGTGTAGTTCTGGGCTGATTCCTCAACGTTCTCATGATCATTACAACTCCACGAGGTGAGATCTTGCATGGAGCCCCAGGCCAAGGGAGATTGACAGTTATTTTGTGTTTCAACTGTTGTCACTTTCTCACCAAGCTGCTTGGCGATGGTCTTGTAGCCCATTCCAGCCTTGTGTAGGTCTACAATCTTTGCCCTGACATCCTTGGAGAGCTCTTTGGTCTTGGCCATGGTGGAGAGTTTTGAATCTGATTGATTGATTGCTTCTGTGGACAGGTGTCTTTTATACAGGTAACAAGCTGAGATTAGGAGCACTCCCTTTAAGAGTGTGCTCCTAATCTCAGTTCATTACCTATATTAAAGACACCTAGGAGCCAGAAATCTTTCTGATTGAGAGGGGGTCAAATACTTATTTCCCTCATTAAAATGCAAATCAATTTATAACATTTCTGACATGCATTTTTCTGGATTTTTTTGTTGTTATTCTGTCTCTCACTGTTCAAATACACCTACCATTAAAATTATAGACTGATTATTTCTTTGTCAGTGGGCAAACGTACAAAATCAGCAGGGGATCAAATACTTTTTTCCCTCACTGTATATGAGGGTAATGTACTTCAGTGAGAATGAGACTACCATCCAGACGCCAACCTCTACGCTCCCTGCTTAGCTTAAGAAACAATCTGTGTTCGTTTCTGCTGAGCTATCCCACTTTGCACACACTGCTTGAATCAATGTTATTTCCACGTCATTTCAATTAAATTACTTTGAACCAACATGGAATAGACGTTGAATTGAAGTCTGTTCCCAGTGGGATCATGTCAAAACATACAGTGCCTTGCAAAAGTATTCATCCCCCTTCGCATTTTTCCTATTTTGTTGCATTACAACCTGTAATTTAAATGGATTTTTATTTGGATTTCATTTAATGGACATAAACAAAATAGTCCAAATTTGTGATGAAATAAATGACTTATTTAAAAAATAAATCACGGAAGAGTGGTGCGTTCATATGTATTCACCCCCTTTGCTATGAAGCCCCTAAATAAGATCTGGTGCAACCAATAACCTTCAGAAGTCACATAATTAGTTAAATTAAGTCCACCTGTGTGCAATCTAAGTGTCACGTGATCTGTCACATGATCTTAGTATATATACACATGTTCTGAAAGGCCCCAGAGTCTGCAACACCACTAAGCAAGGGGCACCACCAAGCAAGCGGCACCATGAAGACCAATGAGCTCTCCAAACAGGTCAGGGACAAAGATGTGGAGAAGTACAGATCAGGGTTGGGTTATAAAGAAATATCCGAAACTTTGAACATCCCACGGAGCATTAAATCCATTATTTAAAAAAATTGAAAGAATATGGCACCACAACAAACCTGCCAAGAGAGGGCCGGGCAAGGAGGGCATTACTCAGAGAGGCAACAAAGAGACCCTGAAGGAGCTGCAAAGCTCCACAGCAGAGATTGGAGTATCTGTCCATAGGACCACTTTAAGCCGTACACTCCACAGAGCTGGGCTTTACGGAAGAGTGGCCAGAAAAAAGCCATTGCTTAAAGAAAGAAATAAGCAAACACGTTTGGTTTTCGCCAAAAGCCATGCGGGAGAATCCCCAAATACATGGAAGAAGGTACTCTGGTCAGATGAGACTAAAATTGAGCTTTTTGGCCATCAAGGAAAACACTATGTCTGGCGCAAACACAACACCTCTCATCACCCTGAGAACACCATCATGCTGTGGGGCTGTTTTTCATCGGCAGGAACTGGGAAACTGGTCAGAATTGAAGGAATGATGGATGGCGCTAAATACAGGGAAATTCTTGAGGGAAACCTGTTTCAGTCTTCCAGAGATTTGAGACTGGGACGGAGGTTCACCTTCCAGCAGGACAATGACCCTAAGCATACTGCTGAAGCGACACTCGAGTGGTTTAAGGGGAAACATTGAAAATGTCTTGGAATGGCCTAGTCAAAGCCCAGACCTCAATCCAATTGAGAATCTGCGGTATGACTTAAAGATTGCTGTACATCAGTGGAACCCATCCAAATTGAAGGAGCTGGAGCAGTTTTGTCTTGAAGAATGGGCAAAAATCCCAGTGGCTAGATGTGCCAAGCTTATAGAGACATACCCCAAGAGACTTGCAGCTGTAATTGCTGCAAAAAGTGGCTCTACAAGTATTGGCTTTGGGGGGGGGGGGGGGGGAATAGTTATGCACGCTCAGGTTTTCTGTTTTTTTTTTGTCTTATTTCTTGTTTGTTTCAGAATAAAACATATTTTGCATCTTCAAAGTGGTAGACATGTTGTGTAAATCAAATGATACAAACCCCCCCAAAATCAATTTAAATTCCAGGTTGTAAGGCAACAAAATAGGAAAAATGCCAAGGGGGGTGAATACTTTCGCAAGCCACTGTATGGACACAGATCAGCTTCCATACTCATTTGCATATTTATGCTCTACCTTAATAACATTGAATAGTTGAAAGTAACTCCTCTAACTTGTTTTACACAAGCTATGTGAAAGTAAATTCGAAGTGAGGTTGGGTTTATGTAGGCTACATTCAATGAAGAACATTGACAGCTGATTTGCCCAAAGGACACGATAATTTCAACGTGTTATACTATCATTCATTCATGATTAATCTTTAGAAGTTTAAAAGCATCACCGCCGGGTATGGCAACTGCTCGGCATCCGACCGTAATGCACTACAGAGTGAAGTGTGTACGGCCCAGTACATCACTGGGGCCAAGCTTCCTGCCATCCAGGACCTATATACTAGGCGGTGTCAGAGGAAGGCCCAAAAAATTGTCAAAGACTCCAGTCACAAAGTCATAGACTCTCTGCTACCGCACAGCAACCGGTACCGGAGCACCAAGTCTAGGTCTAAAAGGTGCCTTAACAGCTTCTACCCCCAATCCACAAGACTGCTGATAAATTAATGAAATGCCCCCCCCCCCCCACCCCTTTGATTTTACACTGCTACTACTCGCTTTTTATTAACTATGCATAGTCAGTTTACCCCTACCTACATGTGCAAATTACCTTGACTAACCTGTACCCCTGCACATTGACTCGGTAACCGGTACCCCCTGTATATAGCCTCTGTATTGTTATTTTATTGTGTTACCTTTTATTAAATTTTTTACTTTAGTTTATTTAGTAAATATTTTCATAACTCTATTTCTTGAACTGCATTGTTGGTTAAGGGCTTGTAATTAAGCATTTCACTTTGTTTGCTCAGATTGTCCGTGCAATCATTTCCTACGACCGACAAACACTTCTGGATCATGAATCGGAAGCCACACACTTATTTCTCAGCCTCCCAGATCTGGAATACTACATTCATGCCTTTGTTCCCCGCACAGCAGGCTTACCTGTTGCTCCTGGCCAAGATGACGTAAGGCAACGCCGGCAACGAAAAAGAGGAAGGAATGGGGGACTCCAAGCTAGGCTGAAAAGATAGGCTACACGGCCTCCTCTTCCTGGTATCCTTATGGCTAATGTCCAATCGCTGGAAAATGTACTTTGTGTACTCAGAGCAAGGCTTCAATCGCAGAGAGACCAGGGAATTCTGTGTCTTTATTTTTACTGAGACGAAGCTTACAGACAATACACTCAAATCTGCTATTCGACCAGACGGCTTCTCCATATTCCGAATGGATCGAACATCCGCTTCTGGTAAGAGTCGGGGGAGGGGTATGTTTCCTCATAAACAATTCCTGATGTACCAAAGTTGAAAACATAGCGAGCTCCTGTTCACCCGACCTGGAGTTTCTGATGCTAAAATGCCGACCCCACTATATGCTGATGGAATTCACGTGTGTTATTATCACAGCTGTGTACATACCACCACAAGCAAACACGAAGGCGGCACTCAGTGAACTGTACAAGATCATTAGCCAGCAAGAATTCTCTCACCCAGAAGCAGTCTTTATTGTCGCGGGTGACTTTAACCAAGCCCGTCTAAAACATATTTTCCCAAAATATCACCCACAAGAGGATCCAGCAAGCTTGACCATGTATACACAAACATCCATGACGCATACAATGCCATCCCCCGCCCCTACTTCGGCCAATCAGATCACGTCCCACTGTTCCTACTCCACACCTACATACAGCAACTCAAGAGGGAGCCACCAACACAGAGAATAGTGTAGTGCTGGACAGAGGAGGAAGACTCAATGCTGCAGGATTGTTTTGAGAATACTGATTGGAATATCTTCAAAGATTCATCCACCCAGGACTCATCCATCAACATTTAGGAATATACAGTGGGGGAAAAAAGTATTTAGTCAGCCACCAATTGTGCAAGTTCTCCCACTTAAAAAGATGAGAGAGGCCTGTAATTTTCATCATAGGTACACGTCAACTATGACAGACAAATTGAGAAAAAAAATTCCAGAAAATCACATTGTAGAATTTGTAATGAATTTATTTGCAAATTATGGTGGAAAATAAGTATTTGGTCACCTACAAACAAGCAAGATTTCTGGCTCTCACAGACCTGTAACTTCTTCTTTAAGAGGGTCTGTCACGATCGTCGAAAGGAGGAGACCAAAGCGCAGCGTGTTGAGCGAACATCGTAGACTTTAATATAAAGAAACCACGATCAAAACAACAAACCAAATATGACGAAAGTGAAGTTCAATACTGATAATGACTAACAGCAACAAGGAAACAAAAACCCACCAAACCAAGGTGAAACCACACAGTATAAATATGGCTCCCAATCAGAGATAACGAGCCGAACAGCTGACACTCGTTACCTCCGATTGGGAGTCATCTGACTAATCAACATCAAAACCAAACATAGAAATGAAACAACTAGATCCCACATAGAAATACACCCAAATGAAAATGACAACCCTGGCTCACTACTAAGAGTCCCGGAGCCAGAACGTCACAGTACCCCCTAAAGGCGCGGACTGCGACCGCGCCTCACAACCCTACAATAGGGGAGGGCTGGGTGGGTGTTGCTCCCCGGAGGCGGTTCCGGCTCCGGGCTTGACCACCACCCCACTATAGTTACTACCCGCTTTCTTAACCTCCTCCCAATGACCACCCTCCACTTAAACCCACCTGGATTAAGGGGCAGCACCGGACTAAGAGGCAGCACCAGGATAAGGGGCAGCACCGGACTAAGGGGCAGCACCAGGATAAGGGGCAGCACCGGACTAAGGGACAGCACCTGACTAAGGGGCAGCACCTGACTAAATGGCGGATCCTGGCTGGCTGGCTCTAGCGGATCCTGGCGGGACGGCTCTGGCGGATCCTGGCTGGACGGCTCTGGCGGATCCTGGCTGGACGGCTCTGGCGGATCCTGGCTGGACGGCTCTGGCGGATCCTGGCTGGACGGCTCTGGCGGATCCTGGCTGGACGGCTCATGGCTGGCTGACGGATCTGGCTGCTCATGGCTGGCTGACGGATCTGGCTGCTCGTGGCTGGCTGACGGATCTGGCTGCTCATGGCTGGCGGAAGGCTCTGGCTGATCCCGTCTGGCGGAAGGCTCTGGCTGCTCCTGTCTGGCGGAAGGCTCTGGCTGATCCGGTCTGACGGAAGGCTCTGGCTGCTCCTGTCTGGCGGAAGGCTCTGGCTGATCCTGTCTGGCGGAAGGCTCTGGCTGATCCTGTCTGGCGGAAGGCTCTGGCTGATCCTGTCTGGCGGGAAGGCTCTGGCTGATCCTGTCTGGCGGAGAGCTCTAGCGGCTCCCGGTCTGGCGGACGGCTCTGAAGGCTCATGGCAGACGGGGCGGCTTTGCAGGCTCAGTACAGACGGGCAGTTCAGACGGCGTTGGGCAGACGGACAGTTCAGACGGCGTTGGGCAGACGGGCAGTTCAGGCGCCGTTGGGCAGACGGGCAGTTCAGACGGCGTTGGGCAGACGGACAGTTCAGGCGCCGTTGGGCAGACGGGCAGTTCAGACGGCGTTGGGCAGACGGACAGTTCAGGCCCCGTTGGGCAGACGGCAGACTCTGGCCGTCTGAGGCGCACCGTAGGCCTGGTGCGTGGTGCCGGAACTGGAGGTACCGGGCTGAGGACACGCATCTCAGGGCTAGTGCGGGGAGAAGCAACAGGGCATGCTTGGCCCTGGGGACGCACCGTAGGCCTGATGCGTGGTGCCGGAACTGGAGGTACCGGGCTGAGGACACGCATCTCAGGGCTAGTGCGGGAAGCAGCAACAGGGCATGCTTGGCCCTGGGGGACGCACATAAGGCCTAGTGCGGAGAGCAGCAACAGGGCATGCTGGACCCTGGGGACGCACATAAGGCCTAGTGCGGAGAGCAGGAACAGGCCGGGCTGGGCTGGCGACGCGCACCGTCTCCCTGGTGCGGGTGGCCGGAACAGGCCGGGCCGGGCTGGCGAAGCGCACCGTATCCCTGGTGCGTGGAGCAGGAACAGGCCGGGCTGGGCTGGCGACGCGCACCGTATCCCTGGTGCGAGTGGCCGGAACAGGCCGGGCCGGGCTGGCGAAGCGCACCGTATCCCTGGTGCGTGGAGTAGGAACAGGCCGGGTTGGGCTGGCGACGCGCACCGTATCCCTGGTGCGAGTGGCCGGAACAGGCCGGGCCGGGCTGGCGAAGCGCACCGTATCCCTGGTGCGTGGAGTAGGAACAGGCCGGGCTGAGCTGGCGACGCGCACCGTATCCCTGGTGCGAGAGGCCGGAACAGGCCGGGCCGGGCTGGCGAAGCGCACCCTATCCCTGGTGCGTGGAGCAGGAACAGGCCGGGCTGGGCTGGCGACGCGCACCGCATCCCTGGTGCGAGTGGCCGGAACAGGCCGGGCCGGGCTGGTGTAGCACACCGTGGACCTGGTGCTTGGAGTAGGAACAGGCCGGTCCGTACCAGGAACACACACCACTGGCCTCAACCGAGGATCAGGAACGGGCCGGACCGGACTGGCAACACACATCAGTCTTTCACGCCGTGCCACAAACACTTCCCTCCCTCTACTCGCCAATGGCTCCCGTACTCCGTTAGCCTTCTCTCCTTTTCTCCCTGTGGCAGCCTCCTGCTGCCCAGCCTCCCAAGCCATGTGCCCCCCCCAAAAAAAATTTCGGGGTTGCCTCCCGTCCTTCCGACGATGGCCCTGCCGATACCGTTGCTCCTCTCGCCGTCGCCTCTCCACCGTCTCGCTCCATGGTCGGCGATCCATACCATCCAGGATCTCCTCCCAAGTCCAGGACCCTTTACCGTCCAACAGTTCCTCCCATGTCCAGACCCTTTGCTCCTGGACGCGCTGCTTGGTCCTTTTATGGTGGGTTTTTCTGTCACGATCGTCGAAAGGAGGAGACCAAAGCGCAGCGTGTTGAGCGAACATCGTAGACTTTAATATAAAGAAACCACGATCAAAACAACAAACCAAATATGACGAAAGTGAAGTTCAATACTGATAATGACTAACAGCAACAAGGAAACAAAAACCCACCAAACCAAGGTGAAACCACACAGTATAAATATGGCTCCCAATCAGAGATAACGAGCCGAACAGCTGACACTCGTTACCTCCGATTGGGAGTCATCTGACTAATCAACATCAAAACCAAACATAGAAATGAAACAACTAGATCCCACATAGAAATACACCCAAATGAAAATGACAACCCTGGCTCACTACTAAGAGTCCCGGAGCCAGAACGTCACAGGGTCCTCTGTCCTCCACTCGTTACCTGTATTAATGGCACCTGTTTGAACTTGTTATCAGTATAAAAGACACCTGTCCACAACCTCAAACAGTCACACTCCAAACTCCACTATGGCCAAGACCAAAGAGCTGTCAAAGGACACCAGAAACAAAATTGTAGACCTGCACCAGGCTGGGAAGACTGAATCTGCAATAGGTAGGCAGCTTGGTTTGAAGAAATCAACTGTGGTAGCAATTATTAGGAAATGGAAGACATACAAGACCACTGATAATCTCCCTCGATCTGGGGCTCCACGCAAGATCTCACCCCGTGGGGTCAAAATGATCACAAGAACGGTGAGCAAAATCCCAGAACCACACGGGGGGACCTAGTGAATGACCTGCAGAGAGCTGGGACCAAAGTAACAAAGCCTACCATCAGTAACACACTACGCCGCCAGGGACTCAAATCCTGCAGTGCAAGACGTGTCCCCCTGCTTAAGCCAGTACATGTCCAGGCCCGTCTGAAGTTTGCTAGAGTGCATTTGGATGATCCAGAAGAGGATTGGGAGAATGTCATATGGTCAGATGAAACCAAAATATAACTTTTTGGTAAAAACTAAACTTGTCGTGTTTGGAGGACAAAGAATGCTGAGTTGCATCCAAAGAACACCATACCTACTGTGAAGCACGGGGGTGGAAACATCATGCTTTGGGGCTGATTTTCTGCAAAGGGACCAGGACGACTGATCCGTGTAAAGGAAAGAATGAATGGGGCCATGTATCGTGAGATTTTGAGTGAAAACCTCCTTCCATCAGCAAGGATATTGAAGATGAAATGTGGTTGGGTCTTTCAGCATGACAATGATCCCAAACACACCGCCCGGGCAACGAAGGAGTGGCTTCGTAAGAAGCATTTCAAGGTCCTGGAGTGGCCTAGCCAGTCTCCAGATCTCAACCCCATAGAAAATCTTTAGAGGGAGTTGAAAGTCTGTGTTGCCCAGCAACAGCCCCAAAACATCACTGCTCTAGAGGAGATCTGCATGGAGGAATGGGCCAAAATACCAGCAACAGTGTGTGAAAACCTTGTGAAGACTTACAGAAAACGTTTGACCTGTGTCATTGCCAACAAAGGGTATATAACAAAGTATTGAGAAACTTTACAGGCCTCTCTCATCTTTTTAAGTGGGAGAACTTGCACAATTGGTGGCTGACTAAATACTTTTTTTCCCCACTGTACATTGTCAGTCACAGGCTTCATTAGGAAATGTGTTGATGATATTGTACCCACAATAACAATCTGGACATACCCCAACCAAAAACCCTGGATGAATGTAGATATCCATGCAATGCTGAGAGCCCGTACTGCAGCGTTCAATGTCAGCAGAACGAACCCGATGACTCGGTGGTGCGCAACACGTACAAGTCAAGCAGGTACGAGCTCTGCAAATCCATTAGGGACGTAAAAAGACAATACTGACTCAAACTTGAAGTGATGTTCGACAACTCAGACTCGCGCCGCGGTGCCCACCAATGCCTCCCTCCCAGAGGAGCTTAACACTAGTCATTCCCCCTCAGGAGACTGAAAACCTCAGATCTTCAAAAAGTTCTACAGCTGCACCATCGAGAGCATCCAGACTGGTTGCATCACCACCTGGTATGGCAACTGCTCGGCCTCTGACCGCAAGGTACTACAGAGGGTAGTGCGTACGGCCCAGTACATCACTGGGGCCAAGCTTCCTGCCATCCAGGACCTCTATACCAGGCGGTGTCAGAGGAAGGCCCTAAAAATTATAAAAGACTCCAGCCACCCTAGTCATAGACTGTTCTCTCTGCTACCGCACGGCAAGCGGTACCAGAGTGCCAAGTCTAGGTCCAAAAGGCTTCTTAACAGCTTCTACCCCCAAGCCATAAGACTCCTGAACAGCTAATCACTACTGCCTGGACTATTTTCATTTCCCCCACCCCAACCCCAAGAATGGAAAAGCAGCCTTTACTGGTTCTAACAGCCGACCTATCAGCTTGCTGCCAGCTCTTAGCAAACGTTGGAAAACAATTTGTTTGGCCAAATACAATTCTATTTCTCTGTAAACAAATTAACAGATTTTCAGTATTATTATAGAGAAGGCAAATAAACATGTACTGCACTGACACAAATGACTGATGATTGGTTAAAAGACATTGATAATAACTAGATTGTGGGAGCTGTACTGTTAGATTTCAGTGCAGCCTTTGATATTATTAACCTGTATGCGTTATGGCTTTTCAACCTCTGCTATATTGTGGATTCAGAGCTATCTAATAGAACACAGAGTGTTTTCTTTAATGGAAGCTTCTTTAATGTTAAACATGTCAAGTGTGGTGTATTAGAGGGCAGCTCTCTTCGCCCTCTACTCTTTTCTATTTTTACCAATGATATGCCACTGGCATTAAACAAAGCCTGTTTGTCCATGTATGCTGATGATTCAATCCTATACATGTCAGCAACCACAGCTAGTGAAATCACTGCATCACTAAACAAAGAGTTCCTGTCAGTTTTAAAATGGGTGGACAGTAACAAACTGGTCCTGAACATCTCTAAAACTAAGAGCATTGTATTATGAAGCCAAGATCAATGATATAAAGAAAAAATATTGTGTACTTTAAATGAAATTATGGGCAGAAAGACAAATTCAACAAATTCAACTGGCAGGAAATGCCAGCAACAAACAGTGAGCTGTCTTTTTAATGCATTAAAAAACAAATCATGAAAAGCATTGTAAGTTTGAATTTTGTAAAGTTAGTGTGGGAGAGGTGGGAAAATTATTGTAATCGATCAATAATTACAAACCTCCTTGCATTGACAACTTAGATGGAAAGCTACTGAGGATGGTAGCTGACTCTATAGCCACTCCTATCGTCATATCTTTAATCTGAGCCTAGAAGAAACAGTGTAAAATGGCGGCTCTGAGGAGGGCGCACGTCTTGCCGGTTCCTGCTCGACTTTGCTTTTTTATAGCTATTAATACTTTGTTTGCTCAGATTGTCCATGCAACAATTTCCTACGACCGACAAACACTTCTGGATCATGAATCGGAAGCCACACACTTATTTCTCAGCCTCCCAGATCTGGAATACTACATTCATGCTTTGTTCCCTGCACAGCAGGCTTACCTGTTGCTCCTGGCCAAGATGACGTAAGGCAATGCCGGCAACGAAGAAGAGGAAGGAATGGGGGACTCCAAGCTAGGCTGAAAAGATAGGCTACACGGCCTCCTCTTCCTGGTATCCTTATGGCTAATGTCCAATCGCTGGAAAATGTACTTTGTGTACTCAGAGCAAGGCTTCAATCGCAGAGAGACTTCAGGGAATTTTTTATACGTTTTTATAAGAAACAATGTGTTGGAAATTCCAAATTTTTTGCATAGTCAACTTACACACAGCACTGACACACACACTTACCCAACCAGACATGCCACCAGGGGTCTTTTCACAGGTCCAGAACAAATTCAAGAAAACATACAGTATTACACAAAGCAATAATTGCATTGAACTCCCTTCCATTTCATATAGCGCAAGTGAATAGCATACCTGGTTTAAAAAAACAAATAAACCAACACCTCCACCTTGTGACCTACTTTTTGTGTGTATGTACTGACAAGTATGTGTAACTGATAGATGCAAACACACGCACACTACACTACAGGGGGGGTGCATGGAAGTTTGTCTGTGTGGTACGTGTAAGGTCAGCCAGGTCACACATCTGAGGACATAAAAGAGTGCTTCACACTCTCTTCCCATTTTACTCATACTTTCTCTGACGCTACACAGATATATTCTGTCCAGTTAGTCAGATTCCAGCTCTTCCACCACAAGCACTCCCGCCACAGTCACACGCACTCCTAACACAGTGAACAATCCTTTCTCACACAGCTGACACAGACCGGAAACTGGCGGATACAGTGTTCAGGTCCAGCATGTCTGACCTAATGGGAAGTAGTGTGTTTGTGTTATACTTTCTCTTCAATAAGAGGCAAAAGGTCAACTGTCTAGACACGGCCCAATAGAAGTGTTACAGTAAATGTTAATGCCCCATTAATATTAGGGTGTGTCCATTCTCATAAATTATATTTAGGCCTACCAGTAAGTGTAGTTTCTTACGAGTCTGGAATTTATTTAACGTGCAATTTTTTGGGAAAATGTGCCTTTTGTGCTTTTAACAAAGACAGTCTCTGTGGGGTTCATGATGACAAAGCTAAAACCAGCTGGAAATCGGAAACATTCCCTTATTTCCTGCAAACCTAAAAAGAGCACTTTAAAATAATTTGACGTAGTTGTGACATCATGGAGTGTGAGCTGCACAGGGTTTCTCTGTCATCCTTCATGGGGGACCACCACGGTCGACTGGCAGGCACTTTCTACCCCCGTGGCCAGCACAGCACAGTCGGTAAAGTACATACAGTGCCTTCAGAAAGTATTCACACCCCTTGACTTTTTCCACATTTTGTTGTGCTACTGTCTGATTTTAAAATGTATTACATTTAGTTTTTTGTCACTGTGGAATTATGTTCTTTGAAATTTTTACAAATTAATAAAAAATGAAAAGCTGAAATGTCTTGAATCAATAAGTATTCAACCCCTTTGTTATGGCAAGCCTAAATAAGTTAAGGAGTACAAATTTGCTTAACAAGTCACATAATAAGTTGAATGGACTCTGTGTGCAATATTAGTGATTAACATGATTTTTGAATGACTACCTTATCTCTGTACCCCACACATAGAACGATCTGTAAGGTCCCTCAGTTGAGCAGTGAATTTCAAACACAGATTCAACCACAAAGACCAGGGAGGTTTTCCAAAGCGTCTCAAAGAAGGGCACCTATTGGTAGATGGGTTTAAAAAAAAAGCATACATTGAATATCCCTTTGAGCATTGTGAAGTTATTAATTACACTTTGGCTGGTATATCAATACACCCAGTCACTACAAAGATACAGGCGTCCTTCTAAACTCAGTTGCCGGAGAGGAAGGAAACTGCTCAGGGATTTCACCATGAGGCCAATTGTGACTTTAAAACAGTTACAGCATTTAATGGCTGTGATAGGAGAAAACTGAGGATGTATTAACAACATTGTAGTTACTCCACAATACTAACCTAATTTACAGAGTGAAAAGAAGGAAGGCTGTACAGAATAAAAATATTCCAAAACATGCATCCTGTTTGCAATAAGGCACTAAAGTAAAACTTTAAAGAATGTGGCAAAGAAATTAACTTTATGTCCTGAATACAAAGTGTTATGTTTGGGGCAAAACCAATACAACACCTTACTGAGTACCACTCTCCATTATTTTCAAGCATAGTGGTGGCTGCATGATCTTATAGGTATGCCTGTAATTGTTAAGGACTGGGGGGGTTTCAGGATAAACAATAAAGGGAATGGAGCTAAGCACAGGCAAAATCCTAGAGGAAAACCTGGTTCAGTCTGCTTTCCACCAGACACTGGGAGATAAATTCACTTTTCAGCAGGATAATAACCTAAAACAGTTTTAAATTAAATCTGCTTGTAAATCCTGAAAATGGTTGTCTGGCAATGATCAACAACCAATTTGACAGAGCTTGAAGAATTTTGAAAAGAATAATGGGCAAATGTTGCACAATCCAGGTGTGGAAAGCTCTTAGAGACTTACCCAGAAAGACTCACAGTTGTAATTACTGCCAAAGGTGCTTCTACAACGGTGTAAATACTTATGTAAATGAGATATTTCTGTATTTTATTTTCAATACATTTGCAAAAATTTTAAAAACATGTTTTCACTTTGTTCTTATGGGGTATTGTGTGTAGATGAGTGACCAACAATATCAATGTAAGCCATTTGAAATCAGGCTTTAACACAACAAAATGTGGAATAATTAAAGGTATGAATACTTTCTGGAGGCACTGTACTTCCACCACAGACCCTACTCTCTAATGGTAGAGGTCAATTTTCCTTGAATTCCAATTCAACACTAATCCATTGAATTTAACATATAGGAGTGCATTTGAATTTCTGATTTGAGAGGATGATCTAGAAGTAAAAGCTACAGTGGTTTGGACATACATGGTCTCTTGACCTAACATATATGTTTCAGTAGATGCACTGCACATCCTTTATAATCCTTTACTGCCTTTGTTACTGCCTAACTAATCTATGCTCTGGCGCCCCCTACTGACTGAAATAGGCAGGTATATGGCCTGAATTATATTTCAGTGCAGTGCCACAGTCTAACCAGTGTGGGAAGGTGTTAGCAGAACTGAGTGGAATCAATGCATATTATGTATTACAGATACCAAACAGCACAGTACTAATCCTGGTTTAATTAAGATACATTTTTAAATGTTTTTTCCTCAAGGGTTTTTACATGACATGTTCTACTGATTTGGCCACTGACTCCTGTATTCCTGACCCTGAGTTGGCTCTTGTCATGAGCACTCTCTCTCCCTGGTAGCAACATTAATTGCATTCAATTATCTTCCACTCTGCTCACCTCCCTCTCTCTACTCAGCCTAACTAGCTCCACCTGCCCTGCTCTGCTCTTGTTACCTGGCCAGCTGCACTGCATTTCCCACTCACCATCCTCACCTTGCCTCACTCTGTTCTAATTACTCTGCCAGCTGAACTGCATTTCCCCACTACCTCTCCCAGTATATCAAGCCCTGTTTTTCAGCCAAGCCCTGTCAGATCGTCTTCAAACCCGGACCAGTAACCTGCCTGTCTGCGCTCTGACTCCTGTTTGTGATACCGATCCTTTCTTGACTGCCTCCTTGTTCTACTGCCCCGTCTATCCCAACCTGCCTTCTGGACCTCGACTACTCTCCGATCTTCAGCCCCTCCGGTAACTCGTTTCTGCCTTCTGTCTCTCACCACGATATTTGCCCAGCCCTGATCTGTACTTCTGCCTGCCATTCATATTGCTGTTGTGTGTGTGTGTTCCCCCAGGTCTCCGACCACCAGATGAGCGTGCCCAGACGTTTCACCACCCTCAGCCCGATACGCCGCTCCATCACTGGGGAACACACACACTAAGCACTTGGACTGGACACCCCCGGACATTTGGTGACCCCCGGAGCACAGGTACCCACAGGAGGACCCTGAAAGACCCCTGACACCCCTGGGACTCCTCTTCCCGCCTGTAACCTTGAATAAAGAACTCTGAATTTGAACTTGCGCTCTTGGGTCCTCTTCTGTCCGTGACAGAACGATCTGACCATCATGGACCCAGCGCACTCCCTGACCACGATGGAGGAAGAGCCAGAGAGGACTGCCCTACAGCGACTGGAACGCTCTGAGGGAGACATAAATCGGATGGCTGGCGACATCGCTTCCCCTTCTCCAGCTATTCAACCAGCAGCAACAACAGTTCCAACTGCAGCAACAACAGCTAGCCCAAGCCCTGCAACTACTCTCAAGCCCGGCTACTCCACCTGCACCCCCCCTGGTCCTTTTGTTCCTGTACCACCGATACTCCTTCATCCCTCCGCTGGAGGTCCCAATGCTGCAGGCCCGGCAGTGCTGCCACCAGATCCCCACGCTCCTGAACCAAGGATTGGGAACCCGGAACGTTTTGATGGCAACCAGAAGCAAGTAAGACCATTCTTGAGCAGCTGCCGTATCCAGTTTGCACTACAGCCCAGGACTTTCTCAACAGAGGGAGCCAAGGTGGGGTATGTCATCACACATCTCACCGGTCGAGCTCGGTTGTGGGGAACGGCGGAATTCGACCGGCAAACCCCAGCCTGTGCCTCCTTCAGTGCCTTTGAGGAGGAGATGTTAAAGGTCTTTGACCTAGGCTCGCCAACAGCCGAAGCGTCACAAGCTCTGCTCACCATCCGTCAGGGCAATCGGACAGTGGCAGACTTCTCCATTGACTTTCGTACCCTGGTCAGTCAAAGCTCGTTTAACCCAGAGGCACTGGTGCAAGCCTTCCTCCATAGCCTGGCGGACTATATCAAGGACGAGCTTGTTTCCCATGACCCGCCCTCAACGCTTGATGCCGCCATTGACCTTGCCGTTCGCATTGACCGCCGTATACAGACCCGGAGGAGGGAGAAGGGCCGTCTCAGTCAACCTGCCATCCGTACTCGGGTCGATACCGCTTCTGTCCAGCCCCTGCCTGTCAAGTCCCATAGCCAACTCAATCAGCCTGAGCCCATGGAGATTGGCCGTGCCTCTCTGACTCCCGAGGAGCGTCGGCGCCGTCTAAGCTCCAACCTTTGCCTCTACTGTGGTGGCGAGAATCACCGTGTCGCTACTTGTCCGGCAAAAGCCGCAGCTCACCAGGTGTAGGGGAGATCCGGGTGAGCTCAACAAGCCTTCAGTCTCCCTCCATCCGAAAGACCCTGCTTCATCTCCGCCTTCAGCTTTCTGACAAGACTCATACATTGGCCGCCCTTGTGGATTCCGGAGCCGAAGCAAACATCATGGACCCTGAGCTTGCACAGCAACTGGGCGTGAACCATCATCAACTGACACAACCCATTCCTGCACGAGCCCTGGATGGGCATCATCTTGGCACTGTCACTCATATCTCCGCCCCTGTGACAATCCTGCTGTCAGGAAACCACCAGGAGTCCATCCAGTTTCACCTCCTACACTCACCTGGCCAACCACTCATTCTTGGATACCCGTGGCTCCGTCAGCACAACCCCCACATCGACTGGGAGACAGGAACAGTCCGTGAGTGGGGAAGGAGTTGTCACCAGACCTGTTTAAGGGGGGCCACCCTGCCCGTTCACCGGGGAAGGATCTAGCGCTACCTCCGACATATCCAATGTTCCGGCCTGTTACCACAGCCTGAAAGAGGTGTTCAACAAATCCAAGGCGACATCTCTACCCCCACACAGACCCTATGACTGCGCGATTGATCTCCTGCCTGGCACAGCACCTCCCAAGGGTCGTCTGTATTCACTGTCAGCCCCGGAAAGAAAGGCCATGGAGGACTACATTAATGACTCTCTTGCCTCCGGGATAATTAGACCGTCGTCTTCCCCCGCAGGGAGCGGGATTCTTCTTTGTCGGCAAGAAGGACGGTTCTCTTCGTCCATGCATAGATTACCGGGGTCTGAACGACATCACGGTTAAGAATCGCTACCCACTGCCCTTACTTTCGTCTGCCTTCGAACTGCTGCAGGGAGCCACTGTATTCACTAAGCTGGACCTTCGCAATGCCTACCATCTGGTGCGGATGAGGGAGGGAGACGAATGGAAGACAGCGTTCAACACACCAACCGGCCACTATGAATATCTCGTCATGCCCTTCGGCCTCACCAATGCCCCAGCAGTTTTTCAAGCCCTAGTGAATGATATCCTCAGGGACATGCTAAATACGTTCGTATTTGTGTACCTTGACGATATTTTAATATTCTCAAAGACTCTGTCAGAACACACGCACCACGTCCGGTTGGTCCTGCGCCGCCTGCTGGAGAACTCTCTTTTCGTGAAGGCAGAGAAGTGCGAGTTCCATGCCAAGACCATTTCATTCCTGGGGTATGTGGTGACCGAGGGCAGCATTCAGATGGATCTCACGAAGGTGTCGGCTGTCACTTCCTGGCCAGTTCCTGAGTCTCGGAAGAAGTTGCAACAGTTCCTGGGCTTTGCCAACTTTTATAGGAGATTCATCAGAAACTATAGCACAGTGGCTGCACCCCTCACGGCGCTAACCAGCACTAAACAACCGTACCAATGGACATCAGCTGCTGATAAGGCCTTCAATATCCTCAAGACATGTTTCACTTCCGCTCCCATCCTCCAGATGCCAGATGCAGCAAGGCAGTTTGTGGTGGAGGTAGATGCTTCGGACGTGGGAGTGGGTGCAGTGCTTTCTCAAAGAGCAGCTGAGGATGGCAAGATGCACCCCTGTGCCTTCTACTCCCGTCGGCTAACCCCTGCCGAATGCAACTACGACATTGGGAACCGCGAGCTGTTGGCTGTCAAGCTCGCCCCTTGAAGAATGGCGGCACTGGTTAGAGGGGTCAAAGGAACCATTCGTAGTGTGGACAGACCACAAGAACCTGGAGTATATCCAAACAGCCAGGAGGCTGAACTCCCGTCAACAGCGGTGGTCTCTGTTCTTTACGCGCTTCAATTTCACGCTCTCCTACCGCCCGGGATCTCGCAACATCAAACCTGATGCTCTTTCCCGGATGTTTCAGAAGGACGAGACCACCGCCATGACAGCTCCCATTCTTCCCAGCCACTTGGTCGTAGCGGCCCTCACCTGGGAGATCGAGAAGCAGGTCATGGAGGCTCTTCGGGACCAGCCAGGTCCAAGCACCAGCGCCCCCAACCGTCTGTTTGTTCCAGCAAATCTCAGGTCACCTGTGATTCAGTGGGGGCACGAATCCCGTCTGGCCTGTCATCCCGGCATCACTGCGCACCCTTCATCTGGTCCGCCAGCGGTTCTGGTGGCGGGGGATGAGACGGGATGTCCGAGAATTCATCCGAGCTTGTCCCACTTGTAACCGAAACAAGACTCCCAACCAGCCTCCTGCTGGGTTGCTGCAACCCCTACTCATACCCAAGAGGCCCTGGTCCCACGTTTCACTGGACTTTGTTACGGGCCTTCCGCCCTCTGACGGACACACAGTCATCCTTACCATTGTTGACCGCTTTAGTAAGATGACCCACTTCGTGCCCCTTCCCAAACTACCCTCTGCTAAAGAGACCTCCCAGGTGGTCCTGGAACATGTGTTTCGTATCCATGGCCTACCCCAGGATATAGTGTCAGACCCGGGGCCCGCAATTCTCAGCAACCTTTTGGAAGGAGTTCTGTCATCTCCTTGGGGCCACCGCCAGCCTATCGTCTGGATTCCACCCGCAGTCAAACGGCCAGACTGAACGCATGAACCAGGAGCTGGAGAAGGCACTGAGGTGTGTGGCTTCCCAAAATCCCCGGGCCTGGGCTCAACACCTGCTCTGGGTGGAATATGCCCATAATTCACTCACCAGTTCCTCCACCGGGCTCTCCCCCTTTCAGTGTGTCTACGGGTATCAACCTCCACTGTTTGCCAGCCAGGAGGCGGATGCCACCTGTCCGTCTGCTCTTGCGTATGCCCGCCGCTGCCGCCGCACTTGGGCCCAGGCTCGCACTGTGCTCCTGAAGTCTGGAACCAGCTACGCCGTCGGTGCCAACCGACGGAGGACCCCAGCACCTACTTACCGGGTTGGTCAGAAGGTCTGGCTGTCTGCCCGGGATCTGCCGCTGCGGGTTGTATCACGAAAGCTGGCCCCTCGCTTCATTGGTCCTTTTCCTGTGCAGAAAGTCATCAGTCCAACGGCGGTCCGACTTCAGTTGCCCGCTTCCATGCGGGTCCACCCCACCTTCCACGTCTCCAAGGTCAAGCCGGTCCATGAAAGTCCCCTGGTCCCTGCAGCTCCGGCGCCACCTCCTCCGCGCCTCGTAGATGGCGGTCCTGTCTTCACCGTCCGGCGGCTGCTCCGCTCTAGGCGAAGGGGGTAGGGGGTCTCCAGTACCTCGTTGATTGGGAGGGATATGGTCCAGAGGAGAGGACCTGGATCCCGGCCAGGAGGATAGTGGACCGGACCCTTATCACTGACTTCCACCGACTACATCCTGATCAGCCTGCAATCCGTAGGGGGCCGTCCAAGAGGGGTTCCTAGCCGTCCGGCCCGCCCTGCTCCTGTCTCAGTGCCTGTCCTGTCTCCCGACCGTGACCCTCCAGCTCCTTCTGAGGATGAGGAGATTCACTCGGACCGCTCGGAGGAGTTCTGACCCGCCGCCTGCTCCCCTCCACCCTCCCGGCATGATGTTGTTCTTGGGACTTCTGGGGCCGTCCCTTGGAGGGGGGGTCCTGTCATGAGCACTCTCTCTCCCTGGTAGCAACATTAATTGCATTCAATTATCTTCCACTCTGCTCACCTCCCTCTCTCTACTCAGCCTAACTAGCTCCACCTGCCCTGCTCTGCTCTTGTTACCTGGCCAGCTGCACTGCATTTCCCACTCACCATCCTCACCTTGCCTCACTCTGTTCTAATTACTCTGCCAGCTGAACTGCATTTCCCCACTACCTCTCCCAGTATATCAAGCCCTGTTTTTCAGCCAAGCCCTGTCAGATCGTCTTCAAACCCGGACCAGTAACCTGCCTGTCTGCGCTCTGACTCCTGTTTGTGATACCGATCCTTTCTTGACTGCCTCCTTGTTCTACTGCCCCGTCTATCCCAACCTGCCTTCTGGACCTCGACTACTCTCCGATCTTCAGCCCCTCCGGTAACTCGTTTCTGCCTTCTGTCTCTCACCACGATATTTGCCCAGCCCTGATCTGTACTTCTGCCTGCCATTCATATTGCTGTGTGTGTGTGTGTTCCCCCAGGTCTCCGACCACCAGATGAGCGTGCCCAGACGTTTCACCACCCTCAGCCCGATACGCCGCTCCATCACTGGGGAACACACACACTAAGCACTTGGACTGGACACCCCCGGACATTTGGTGACCCCCGGAGCACAGGTACCCACAGGAGGACCCTGAAAGACCCCTGACACCCCTGGGACTCCTCTTCCCGCCTGTAACCTTGAATAAAGAACTCTGAATTTGAACTTGCGCTCTTGGGTCCTCTTCTGTCCGTGACAGCTCTAGAACATTTCGCCCCCATCTTTATTCCTCTGGCAGATAAACTACCTCTTTGAAACAATTCAGAATAGATCCAACCCATGGTTTTCTTCTGTGATATCTGAGCTTATTCATATGAGAAATCAGGGCTGTCCAAAGCAAGGAAAACATGGTCTGTGGTGGACTGGCAATCTTTCAGACAACTGAGAAACAGATATACTATCTCAATTGAGAAAGCTAAATCAAACTACTTTTTAATCTCTGACTCTGCAGGTGATCTTTGCACTGAAGTGTACAAATTCATCTTCTTCCCTGCCTAAACAAGTTCTGTCTGACTCTGGCATCATAACTGAGAAGAATGGTAATGCTTTTAATCATCATTTTATCTCAGCAGGCTTTTATTTGAGAGAAAGTGTGGTTTAATTGACCCTGGTCAGTCAAATGAGTGCTCTTCCCTCTGCTAGCCTCTAGCTGACTAGACAGTTAACCCGTCAACTTGAACTTGAGTGAATCTTTGATTTCATTTAAACAATTTACTACCTGTGATGCGCTAGATGCCTTGATTGATGAAAAAAAAGAAGAAAAAGCACTGGGGCTGATATGCTTGATCCATTTTTGCTGTAGCTCTCTGCCCCCCTGATTGCAGAATCATTAACCCATATTTTTAACCTGACAATTATATCTGGTACTATCCCCAAGATTTGGAATGCGGCCCATGTACTCCCCCTTCAGAAAGGTCGTGACCCTTGTGACCTAAATCATTATTGCCTTATTTCTAAACTGGAAGCCAGTGGAGTGTGCGGAGGAGCGGGGTGACATGAGAGAACTTAGGAAGGTTGAAAACCAGGCGGGCTGCTGCATTCTGGATAAGTTGCAGGGGTTTGATGGCACAAGTGGGGAGCCAAGCCAACAGCGAGTTGCAGTAGTCCAGACGGGAGAGGACAAGTGCCTGGATTAGGACCTGCGCCGCTTCCTGTGTGAGGTAGGGTCATACTCTACAGATGTTGTAGAGCATGAACCTGCAGGAGCAGGTCACTGCTTTGATGTCACGCCAACATTCTTTGCACTTTGGGAGGGCGACACTGTGGAGTTGTCAACCGTGATGGAGAGGTCTTTGAGCGGGCAGGCCTTCCCCAGGAGGAAGAGCAGTTCCGTCTTGTGGAGGTTGAGCTTGAGGTGGTGGGCCGACAGCCAAGTTGTGATAACTGCCAGGCATGCGGAGATGCGTGTCACCACCTGGGTGTCAGAAAGGGGGAAGGAGAAAAGCAATTGAGTGTCATCCACATAGCAATGATAGGAGAGACCGTTTGAGGATATGATGGAGCCGAGTGACTTGGTGTATAGAGAGGAGAGTGCCTAGAACCGAGCCCTGAGGGACACCAGTAGTGAGAGTATGTGGTGCAGACACAGATCCTCTCCATGTCACCTGTTAGGAGTGGCCTGCCAGGTAGGATGCAATCCAAGAGTGTGCATAGCCTGAGACGCCCAGCCCTGAGAGGGTGGAGAGGAGGATCTGATGGTTCACGGTATCGAAGGCACCATCTCTGCTGCATCCCTAGTTATAAATTATGTGGTTAACTGTATGGATAAAAGGCAACATTGTGCTGCCCTCTTCATTGACCTGTAAAAGGCCTTCGATACTGTTGATCACTCAGATTTAGTACTCATCACTGCATTCTCTACCAGAAAGTTGGTTGGCCCTCTTTGATGTCAAATAGGTTGATACATTGCTAAGTTTTCATTTATAAAGCCCTTTTACAAAAGCTCCCACTGTACCTAAAATCATTACTAACCTTTAGACATCCAGTCTCAGGGATGGTTAACTCTGGAAATTCCTTTGGTCTCTACTGAGTTAGGTAAATCATCTTTTAGTTTTCTTGCACCTTATCTTCAAAACGTCTTAAAGTTGATGTTTTGGTGCCTCTAGGGCCCTCAAACTCAACTCTGGACCATGAAGCCAGTTCCACTGCTTTTTTTCACCCCTGCACTAGGGCAATTCAGAACGCTGACTATTACCTTATACTGATGAATGTGTTTGTTTTTTATGACTGTGTTTTCTTTCTGCTTGCATTTTGTATTTATATTTGATGTGTGTATTTTCTGTAATTCAGGGCTCATCTGTGAAAGAGACCTTGGTTTCAGTATGACTCCCTGATAAAATAAAGGTTAAATAAGTACAATAAAAAATGCTGACACAAAGAGGGTTTCCACTAGCTTCTATAGCCACAAAGTCCGATTCCACAGCCAAATTGGCTAAGAAAATGTAATTTTTGGTCTTAATTTAAGGTTAGGCATAAGGTTAGCAGTGGTTAAGGTTAGTGTTAAGGTTTGTTTTAAAATCAAATTAAGAAGATACATTTTAGAAATGGGCGGGGTTTATGTCTTTGTAGCTATAGAAGCTGATGACCCTGAGAGAGAGGTTGGGGGCCACAAGCAATGTTGGGAGAAGAAGAATATTGGGACAGGGATACAGAAAGGTGGGTTTCTGAGGAGGAATGGAGTGAAAAAAGAGGAAGAAGACGTCGAAGACAATGACGAAAGCAGAGGTTGGAGTTGAATTTGAGGAAGATGGCGATAAAAATTGAGATGGGGTGTCGAAGAAGATTGGTGTCAAGTGCAAACAGTGAGCCAGTCCGAGCCAGTCCGAGTTCTGGAGGTGAAATGGAAGTGAATGAGTGCGAGTTAAGTGAGGTGGAAGGTGGGGTGAAGAGCTCGGAGCCCGAGCCTGGCATCAATGGACATGATAAAGAAGGATCTGGTCCAGTAGGAATTACATTTTTGGAAAAGTGGATCCTTGCCTTTTGGCGGATCCATTTGTGGTTTCCAGATGGGTGGGAAAAGAGGTAGTAACTTGTGATATTTGTTTGTGTTTGTTCTGACCAGAGGGTGTGGGTGCTCCGTGTCATGCAACTTGGGTCAAGATCTGTTTCTTGCTTTGCTCTTAGGAACAGGGCACCATTGAAAGGAGTGATTTCTGGGGTAGCGTTAAGTGTGGAGGTGGAGCAACTGAAGTTGAAGATTCCTGGTGTTTGTGACGCCCGCCGTTTTGGTGGGACGCAGACCCGGTGGTGAGCGTGGTGAAACAGAGGAGTCACTGTCAGTCGTTTAGAGCTTGTATGCTAAATCCACTGAGCTGTTTCAGGTGCAACGTTTATGGTCATGTCACAGCAGTTTGTAGGAGGAATATTCCAAGATGTGGGAAGTGTGCAGGAGGGCATGGGACATTGTGTAGTTTCGGTGGATAAAGTTGTGTGTGTCAACTGTAGGGGTGCCCATGTTACTGGGGATTAGAAGTGTCCGGTGCGAGAGAGGCAGGTGGGGGTGGCCAGAGTCAGAGTAGTGCAGAAGGAATCGTACTGTATGCTGAGGCAGTGAAGAAAGTAGAGGAGGATGGGTCAAGGGTGAGGGATCCTGAGAGGTTCCCTGTGAGTAGTGGATCTGTGCCAGCACAGAGGGATAGGTCAACGAGTGATCTATGCTTCAGTAAGTTTGGCTTCTTAGCGTTCACCGCCATTGTACCGCAGAAATGGAAAGTAAATCACAGAAAATAGATGTTGTGGTGGCAGCTGCAGGGAAGTATTTGGGTATACAAGATCTGACTTCAGAAGAGTTACAGGGTGTGTTGAGTGGTGGTGTCGTGTCCTCTTAGGTCATTGGCATGGTGCAGGAGCAGATAGGGACAAGGTAGTGGAATGGTTTAGTGTTTTATTTTATTTTATTATGAGTGTAGCGATAGTGGAAGGAACTATGAGCTGTGTACCTTGGGACTCAGTGGACTAATAACAATGACTGACTAGGAAGCAACATTTTAGTCTTTCGTCCAATGTTATTTTGTTTTATTCAGTTCATTACCCGTACAGTTGGTGGCGGCATGCACATTAAATTAGTGCAAACACCATTAGAGCAGAGAAGAAGAAGAGTTAGGTAGGAGTTGGTGTTTAGCTAAGGTTGTAAACCGTGATTGACCACACACTACAGCACAGTAGGTGGTGGAATGCACCTTAAACGTTTGTTTGCGGACCGCCATGATATCAGAAGAAGAAAAAGAAGAAGAAGAACGGGGGAGAGAGGGAGACGGAGGAAAGTGGAACATACACTACATGACTAAAAGTATGTGGACACCTGTTCGTCAAACATCTCATTCATCATGGGCATTATATGGAGTTGGTCCCCCTTTGCTGCTATAACAGCCTCCAGTCTTCTGGAAAGGCTTTCCACTAGCCGTTGGAACATTGCTGTGGGAACTTGCTTCCAATCAGCCACAAGAGCATTAGTGAGGTTGGGCTCTGATGTTGGGCGATTAGGCCTGGCTGGCAGTCTGCGTTCCAATTCATCCCAATGGTGTTCGATGGGGTTGAGGTCAGGGCTCAGTGCAGGCCAGTCAAGTTCTTCCATACCGATCTCAACAAATAATTTCTGTATGGACCTTGCTTTGTGCACGGGGGCACTGTCATGCTGAAACAGGAAAGGGCCTTCCCCAAACTGTTGCCACAAAGTTGGAAGAACAGAATCGTCTAGAATGTCATTGTATGCTGTAGCGTTAAGATTTCCCTTGACTGGAACCAAGGGGCCTAACCCGAAACCATGAAAAACAGCCCCAGACCATTATTCCTCCTCCACCAAACTTTACAGTTGGTACTATGCATTGGGGCAGGTAGCGTTCTCCTGGCATCCGCCAAACCCAAATTCGTCCGTCGGACTGCATGAAGCATGAGTCATCATTCCAGACAACGCATTTCCACTGCTCCAGAGACCAATGGCGGCGAGCTTTACACTACTCCAGCTGACGCTTGGCATTGCGCATGGTGATCTTAGGCTTGTGTGCGGCTGCTCGGCCATGGAAACACATTTCATGAAGCTCCCGACGAACAGTTATTGTGCTGACGTTGCGTCCAGAGGCAGTCTGGAACTCGGTAGTGAGTGTTGCAACTGAGGACAGACGATTTTTACGCGCTACGCGCTTCAGCTCTCGGCAGTCCCATTCTGTGAGCTTGTGTGGCCTACCACTTCGTGGCTGAGCCGTTGTTTCAATTTTTTTAAAATTTTACTAATTTAGCAGACGCTCTTATCCAGAGCAACTTACAGTTAGTGAGTGCATACATTTTAATTTTTTTCAGTTGTTGCTGCTAGACGTTTCCACTTCACAATAACAGTACTTACAGTTGACCGGGACAGCTCTAGCAGGGCAGAAATTTGACGAACTGACTTGTTTTGAAAGGTGGCATCCTATGACGGTGCCACGTTGAAAGTCCCTGAGCTCTTCAGTAAGGCCATTCTACTATTTTATACACCTGTCAGCAACGGGTGTGGCTGAAATAGCCGAATCCACAAATTTGATGTGGTGTCCACATACTTTCGTATATATATAGTGTATTATGAGTAAATATGGAGTGGGTGATTTCACAAGCCTTCTGGAAGATCTGATGAAGGAGAAGATGGCTGACAAGGAAAAAAAGAAGAAAAGTGGAACATGTTTAAGAACCAAATGGAAGGGAGCAAAACGAGTTTCTATTGGACAAACTCAGCTAGGTCCCTCCCCATTTCATTCCATTTAAGAAACGTTTTGTAACAGAATCGGTAGAGCATGGCGCTTGCAACGCCAGGGTTGTGGGTTCGATTCCCACGGGGGGCCAGTATGAAAAATGTATGCACTCACTAACTGTAAGTCGCTCTGGATAAGAGCATCTGCTAAATGACTAAAATGTAAATCGGCGGAATCATTACACCCCAGTTATTAATAATAATATGCCATTTAGCAGACACTTTTATCCAAAGCGACTTACAGTCATGCGTGCATACATTTTTTGTGTATGGGTGGTCCCGGGGATCGAACCCACTACCTTGGCGTTACAAGCGCCGTGCTCTACCAGCTGAGCTATAAGGCTAGCTTAGTTAGGGGCAATTCCATGATAACAGAGTGATGCTGAGACTCAGATTTTTCACCTTAAAATGTATGTCAAACAAAAGCCAATGATTGCAAAGTTAAACAAACCACACAACTCTATGCAAAAGGACTACTTGTAACAATTTCCACTGCCAATTTTACAAAAACAAATTTACTTGAAGAACTGTACAGATGCAAAGTTTGGTAACAAAATGACGGCACAAACAGCACAAACCGTGATTCTGTTACCAAACTTTGCATCTGTACAGGGTAAATTGGTTTTCTGGTCAAAGTAGTGTGCTAGGGAATAGGGTGCCATTTGGGATGCACACTGTCTCTGTTATAAATCATGTATGTATCATCTATGGGGAAACCACATTTTGATTAATGATCAGATCACCATTTAATATCATATGTGTGGATATCTTCATGTTTTAATAACCTCATCAGTGGCGATGCTTCCAAACATTAGTAGCTGTTTTTATAATAATGCAGTAGAAATGTTAAATGCTCAAGTGCAAAAATACAATGGAACACACCAAACTGGTGTACAAACGGCCTTACTCGATAACAATATTATTTTTTAATGTTTGTGCTTTGTGAGGAAATAATATATATGAAAACAGATTTGAAGTTATGAGTTATTGTACTTGAAAAGTACTTGTGGCAGAGCAGGTATAACTATTCACAGAAGCACATTACCTTTATTTTGATTGTATGTCTGTTCATTTATTTTTTAGGAAAAATTGAATACAGTACAATACAGTATAGAAATACATAAGAAAAAACAAACATTTTATATACAAATCATAACAATAGAATACATCTTGGCACTGTAACCGACTATGGATGAACTGGTTAAAAATAGTCATTTGAACCTTTAATGTTGGCGTTGTATTGACTGTAATGAAGGACTGACCATAATTTACATTTACATTTTAGTCATTTAGCAGACGCTCTTATCCAGAGCGACTTACAGTTAGGATAGTATGAAAATGTATGCACTATCTGACACTGATAATGAAGGAGGGAGTGTATTGTGTATCCTGGGGATGAGGAGGAGGGGCAATTACCTGAGGTGGGCAAGAGTTATAATGACAGACAGCCAAACTTCTCTTGCCAATGTTGTGGAAAATAACCACTATACTTTATTACAAATAAGGTCTTACAGAGTTGTTGTTGCATCAAGAAATGACTTTATTAAAGTTTCAACAAAGCCGATACCAGTCTGCAGATTGGCACACCCCCTTACGGTCTCCCTCCATCTTATATAGTCCTCTTCTGTTTTCCCACTCTTTTATTGCTCCGCCCACTTCCTTTGTCTCTGAGAGCGGCTAAACTCAACTTTCATTAAGTTCAGAGTACTACAATCAATCAATCCTTATCTTGCAAAAACACTCATGTTTAGTTTAAACTCTGTTCAACCCTGGCTCTTTTCACTGTGTTTGAAGACAAAAACAAACGGCCCAAGACAGTTTCAGTCTTTGATATGATAAGACAACCATGGATCTAAGTAAGAGCAAGCAATCTGACCCTAGGGCAGATTCCCTCTCTACTCACCCACACAGTGAAATTAAATGACCCAATACAATTGCTGGCCCAGTAACAAAGAATTCTAACTTTATGCTCTTGATTAACCCAGTTCTACCTCATAGTTCATTAAACTCGACAGTTCATTAATAATAATTCACCACACCAACAAGTCTCTACAAGCACCATTTCAGACCAATCAAATGGACAGCTAAGTTATCCGGTCTGATGTCACAACATTTTGTGACCAACCAGACGAGAGTTGAGCAAAGGAGGGAACTGCCCATTTTTTTTGTATTCAAGCACTTCCCAATAACTTAATAGGTAGATGTAAGTAAAGGCTAGCTAGTGTTTCTTGTCTCCACCACATTGAGCCTGCGGGAGGGAGCCTACATTCTGGGCCAACGGTGGACTCATCATACGCCCTGGAGAATAAGTTATCCCTAAATATCATTACACCTTGTGGGTGGGAGAGAGGAGGGCGGGGTAAAGTAATTCAGGGAACCACAATATTATTTTTAGGATATCTGGCCAATAAATAGGTGTTTACGTCCATCCAAGAGGAACTCGCTCGTGTGTAAACTCTTTGTTGTGCACCAGGGGTGAGTGATGAGTCCTTTCCTAATCTGCCTCCTGGGGTTTGCAGTGCTGTTCTCCGGTCTGGTCTTAGTTCAGAATGAACAGTCTTTTTCTACTATACTGAACAAAAATATAAATGCAACCTGTAAAGTGTTAGTCCCATGTTTCATGAGCTGAAATAAAAGATCCCAGACATTTTTCATATGCACAAAATTCTTATTTCGCTAACATTTTGGGCACAAATTTGTTTACATCCCTTTTAGTGAGCATTTCTTCTTTGTCAAGACAGTCCATCCACCTGACAGGTGTGGCATATCAAGAAGCTGATTAAACAGCATGATCATTGCACAGGTGCACCTTGTTCTGGGGACAATAAAAGACCACTAAAATGTGCAGTTTTGTCACACAACACAATGCAACAGATGTCTCAAGTTTTGAGGGAGCATGCAATTGGCATGCTGACTGCAGGAAGGTCCACCAGAGCTGTTGCCAGAGAATTGAATGTTCATTTCTCTAGCATAAGTCGCTTCCAACATCATTTTAGAGAATTTGGCAGTACGTCCAACCGGCCTCACAACTGCAGACCACGTGTATGGCGTTGTGTGGGTGAGCGGTTTGCTGACGTCGACGTTGTGAATAGAGTGCCCCATGGTGGCAGTGGGGTTATGGTATGGGCAGGCATAAGCTACGGACAACGAACACAATTGCATTTTATCTATGGCAATTTGAATGCACAGAGATACCATGACGAGATCCTGTTGCCGATCGTCATGCCATTCATTCGCCACCATCACCTCATGTTTCAGCATGATAATGCACGGCCCCATATCGCAAGGACCTGTACACAATTCCTGGAAGCTGAAAATGTCACAGTTCTTTCATGGCCTGCATACTCACCAGACATGTCACCCATTTGAGCATGTTTGGGATGCACAGGATTTACGTGTATGACAGCGTGTCCAGTTCCCTCCAATATCCAGCAGCTTCGCACAGCCATTGAAGAGTGGGACAACATTCCACAGGCCACAATCAACAGCCTGATCAACTCTATGCGAAGAAGATGTGTCACGCTGCATGAGGCAAATGGTGGTCACACCAGATACTGACTGGTTTTCTGATCCACGCCCCTACCTTTTTGTTAAAGGTATCTGTGAGTTGACCAACAGATGCATGCATATCTGTATTCCCAGTCATGTGAAAGCCATATATTAGGGCCTAATGAATTGATTTCAATTGACCGATTTCCTTATGTCTTTGAAATTGTTGCATGTTGCATTTATATTTTTGTTCAGTATAGTTCCTATTTATATACAGTATCTCACAAAAGTGAGTACACCCCTCACATTTTTGTAAATATTTGAGTATATCTTTTCATGTGACAACACTGAAGAAATGACACTTTGCTACAATGTAAAGTAGTGCGTGTACAGCTTGTATAACAGTGTAAATTTGCTGTCCCCTCAAAATAACTCAACACACAGCCATTAATGTCTAAACCGCTGGCAACAAAAGTGAGTACACCCCTAAGTGAGAATGTCCAAATTGGGCTCAATTAGCCATTTTCCCTCCCTGGTGTCATGTGACTCGTTAGTGTTACAAGGTCTCAGGTGTGAATGGGGAGCAGGTGTGTTAAATTTGGTGTCATCGCTCTCACACTCCCTCATACTGGTCACTGGCAGTTCAACATGGCACCTCATGGCAAAGAACTCTCTGAGGATCTGAAAAAAAGAATTGTTGCTCTACATAAAGATGGCCTGGGCTATAAGACGATTGCCAAGACCCTGAAACTGAGCTGCAGCACGGTGGCCAAGACCATACAGCAGTTTAACAGGACACGTTCCACTCAGAACAGGCCTCACCATGGTCGATCAAAGAATTTGAGTGCACATGCTCAGAGTCATATCCAGAGGTTGCCTTTGGGAAATAGACGTATGAGTGCTGCCAGCATTGTGGCAGAGGTTGAAGGGGTGGGGTGTCAGCCTGTCAGTGCTCAGACCATACACTGCACACTGCATCAAATTGGTCTGCATGGCTGTCGTCCCAGAAGGAAGCCTCTTCTAAAGATGATGCACAAGCCCGCAAACAGTTTGCTGAAGACAAGCAGACTAAGGACATGGATTACTAGAACCATGTCCTGTGGTCTGATGAGACCAAGATAAACTTATTTGGTTCAGATGGTGTCAAGCGTGTGTGGCGGCAACCAGGTGAGGAGTACAAAGACAAGTGTGTTTTGCCTACAGTCAAGCATGGTGGTGGGAGTGTCATGGTCTGGGTCTGCATGAGTGCTGCCGGCACTGGGGAGCTACAGTTCATTGAGGGAACCATGAATGCCAACATGTACTGTGACATACTGAAGCAGAGCATGATCCCCTCCCTTCGGAGACTGGGCCGCAGGGCAGTATTCCAACATGATAACGACCCCAAACACACCTCCAAGACGACCACTGCCTTGCTAAAGAAGCTGAGGGTAAAGGTGATGGACTGGCCAAGCATGTCTCCAGACCTAAACCCTATTGAGCATCTGTGGGGCATCCTCAAACGGAAGGTGGAGGAGTGCAAGGTCTCTAACATCCACCAGCTCCGTGATGTCATTATGGAGGAGTGGAAGAGGACTCCAGTGGCAACCTGTGAAGCTCTGGTGAACTCCATGCCCAAGAGGGTTAAGGCAGTGCTGGAAAATGATGGTGGCCACACAACATATTGACACTTTGGGCCCAATTTGGACATTTTCACTTAGGGGTGTACTCACTTTTTTTGCCAGCGGTTTAGACATTAATGGCTGTGTGTTGTGTTATTTTGAGGGGACAGCAAATGTACACTGTTATACAAGCTGTACACTCACTACTTTACATTGTAGCAAAGTGTCATTTCTTCAGTGTTGTCACATGAAAAGATATACTGAAATATTTAAAAAATGTGAGGGGTGTACTCACTTTTGTGAGATACTATATGTGGCAGTTTCCCAGCCACACATACAGGTAACTGCCAAAATAAAGGAAACACCAACATAAAGTATCTGTTATGATGAGTTTCTGGTATTGAGAAGTTCAGAATGCAAGAGAGTATGTTACACAGATGGAGATTGGATTCAGTCATTGTTTAATGGTCACAATATTATATTCAATCACAGGGGGTACGCGCTTCCTCCTGCCATCTGAATGACTTCCATAGAAAATCTCTCACCTTATATACTGCTCTTCCAATCTACTTTTATCTTACCCAGCTGCTAACCATTATTGATTATCACTCATCCACCACCATATCATCCACCTCCTTGGTGTCGTATGGCACCCTAGCCAGGCCAATCCATCACGCACCCATCCTAAGATTAGCACCAGCGGCCCCCAATCTATCTTGGCACACTTACCTTCTATTACTCACTCGTGACACCACTAACACATGGCTTGTCCTTGTTCTCTGTCCACATACAGCTTATGAGTTGATCATACATTAATGAATCTTGTCTTACAAATCATCATAACAGTGTCTTAGTAGGGTGTTGGGCCACCACGAGCCAGAACAGCTTCAATGCACCTTTGCGTACATTCTACAATTGTCTGGAATTCTTGAAGGGATGCGACACCATTCTTCCACGAGAAATTCCATAATTTGGTGTTTTGTTGATGGTGGTGGAAAACGCTGTCTCGGGCACCACTCCAGAATCTCCCGTAAGTGTTCAATTGGGTTGAGATCTGGTGACTGAGATGATCATGGCATATGGTTTACATCGTTTTTTTGCTCATCAAACCATTCAGTGACCACTTGTGCCCTGCGGATGGGGGCATTGTCATCCTATGGAGCCATAGCCATGGTAGCCAAAATAATGGCCTGCCCAGCATTGTTATACATGACCCTAAGCATGATGGGATGTTAATTGCTTAATTAACTCAGGAACCACACCTGTGTGGAAGCACCTGTTTTCAATATACTTTGTATCCCTCATTTACTCAAGTGTTTTCATTATTTTGGCAGTTACCTGTACATCCACATATACAGTCGTTCTCATTGGGGCTGCATACAGAGGTCGTGACCTTTTCAGCGCCCCCTTTACGTCGTTGTTTTAAAGTGCTCTCAGTAGGGGTAGGTGGAGACGGCGATGTAGACGATGTAGGTGGTCTGGTACTCGATGCATACATCAGCGCTGTAAGACAGGGAGCAGACTTTCATCCTGTGTGTAGTGTTAGGGCAAAAACCAAAATGTGCACCCCTTGGGGTCCCGAGGACCGAGTTTGGGAAACGCTGTGCTATGGGAACAGTCTGGTGAGAACATTGTGGGGACATCACAAAAGATATGTTCTAAAAACACAAAAACTTTCCAGTTGTGCTGATTATTACAATGTTTATATTAGGTTGCAAAAAACATTTGTCTGATGTTGCAAGAACATTCCCAGAACACATTTAGTATTTTCCTTAAAAGTTCCTAAAGCATTTATTTAGGTTGTGGGAACATTGTGGGGATATGACAAGAGATAGGTTCCCAAAACACTAAAACTGTCCAGTTGTGCTGACATTCAGATAATGTATGTATCAGGGTGCACAAAACATTCCTTTGTTGTTGCAAGAATGTTGACAGAACAGCCTTTCTGAATTATTTAAAGGTTCCCAGAACATTTAATTAGGTTGTGGGAACAGTGTGGGTACATTGCAAGAGATAAGTTCCCAAAACACAAAATATGCTCTGTTGTGATGTCATTCATACAATGTTTGAATTAGGTTGCACGGGACATTCTTAATGTTGTAAGAATGAAATGTCCGTTTTTATGACGTTCATAGCATATTTGTTTTAGTTGTAACATAATATTCCATTGATGTTCACACAATATACATTTTACTTTGTCTAAGTTTATCTAATATTATCACATTCTCAGCATGCACATTTGTAGCTCCTTAAAGCAGATTGGAATACACCCTCATTATGTTTCTCTCCAGATGTAATGGCAATTAGCATTTGAAGACTATCAAAGACAGTACAGTATGAAGACAGGCTAAATTTGCTTCTCCAATAGAAATCCCTGATGACACTTGTAGGTGATGTCATGGCGACGTTGGCTAGCAAAGCTCATGCGTAGAAACACGTCGTCGGGTCTAATGGTCGTCTCGCGCCAAACTGCACATATGGAGGCCGTCAAATCAAAGGCACTCCTTTGATATAAAGTTGTTTTTGACAAATGAAAACGTGCCAGTTTGTCACTTTCACGAGGTTGGAGTAATAACATGTTGAACTACTTAAGACATTCGCTCGAATCTAGGTTGTGCCTTTAGATTTCGAGGAAATTAACAACTAAGGAAGAATATCACTTCTCAAACCCCGGCCTGGTCTGTTTGGCAAGCATTCCTGGAAATCTCGCCTCTGTGTTTAGAAACTCTGTGACTGTATTGTATATGATATAAAGACACATGGCATTTTAATTTCATTCAAATAACATTTTAACAGCCTTTAATCATACAAACACCATTTTTACACTTCAAATGTTGACAACATGCACATGTGGGGTTTGAACCTGCAATGTTTGGATCACTAGCCAGATCATAATAATAATAATAATAATAATAATATGCCATTTAGCAGACGCTTTTATCCAAAGCGACTTACAGTCATGTGTGCATACATCAGATCTGCACCACCAGGGGATAGCTGTGGCATTGTGTTTTTTTTTTCAGTCAAATATGGTCAATCAGAACACAGAAGAGTTATTAGGTAACTCTCAACCCCAATTTCAGTCTTTGCCCAACCCCTTCAAATGTTCAGATAATTCATTCAGGTGAGAATTGCTCATAAATATTCAATTTGGTGTTGGGTAAATGTGCACGGAGTATACCAAACATTAGGAACACCTTCCTAATACTGAGTTGCACCAAGGCCTGTGGCGGTCATTTCATCAGCCTGTGATTGTCAAGCATATAACTGCCGGTCTCACGTTAATTGACCGTTAATTAACATAAACACATTTAGCATCTCCTGTCTTCCACACATAGCCTACAAGCCACTGATGCAGACCTTTAGAACATCTACGTTTTAAAAGTCTAATAAATCCATGTAATATAGCCTAAACCATCACAATAAATCCATTATTTATTTTAGACAGGTCTAAAGTAACATGATACGAAGAAAATGTAGTCTATTTCAGATGAACAGAATAGCATACTCTGAATTGTCCTTATGTTAGGCCCTGATCTGGCTATGCCATATGGCTGTGGGCTACGCTAGTTCATTTAGCAGACAAGAGTTGCTTAGAATTCTGTGGCATTATTTTATAGAATGGAGAATGCAATTGAACATAGCTGAATAAAATATAAATTATATTTTCTCCAAACGATTTGAGGGAGCGCGCACAAGCGGCTATTCTGTGTTGAGCAGTTAGCAAAGAAACAGGTACTCCTGTATGCTTAATTTAGAGTTGTTTATGTAACTTTAGTTGTGATACAAACGTTGGGGTATATGTTTTGATTTTTTATATATTCTAAGACTGCATGCTGCAACTCTAATGATGATTAGAAAAAAGTTGAATGAAAGGCATGAGCTCTGCTTTGTTTCTTGTGCAGGCTGTACACACTTCATCAGTCTCTCATTCACAATTTGACAAGAACTTGATAATGCCTTGAATTTCCCGGCGGCATCCCCTTTGTGTGGCCATAATGCCCCCTAAAAAAATCCATGCCTTTTGCTTACAGTGGCCGTTGTGCTCTTGGGCTGAATATAATAATTATAATTCCCTTCTCCCAGCTGCACGCTCCAAAGCACCTCTCACTCAAATGGCTCTCCGTCACCTGATCGGGTCTTTCTCACAGGCTACAAGTGAAGACAGACACATCGAGGACGCAACTGCGCGTGTCCTTATCCAATTCCGAGGCGCATATTGAAGATATTGGAACAACTATCCACATTTACTTTTCGTCAGCTAACAAGATGAGTAGGCCTAACGAACAGCAAAAGCACTAGCCTATGTTAATCTACTATCCCCAATAGAAAATAAAGTTAACCTATTCTATTCTGTGCGAGAAATAAATATTCCAAACATAGTCTGGGACAGTTGTGGGATGGGATAGATCCCAAATGTATACAACCACTAGCATCAAAAAAACTATGATAGTCTGGCAGTCCGACGGACAATTCTGGGTTTTGCGGATGCCATGACAACGCTACCTGCCCCAATGAATAGTGCCAACTGTAAAGTTTGGTGGAGGAGGAATAATGGTCTGAGGCTGTTTTTCATGGTTTGAAGGGAAATCTTAACGCTACAGCATACAATGACATTCTAGACAATTCTGTGCTTCCAACTTTGTGGCAACAGTTTGGGGAAGGCCCTTTCTTGTTTCAGCATGACAATGCCCCCATGCACAAAGCGAGGTCCATACATTACTGGCCTGCACAGAGCCAGGCCTAATCGCCCAACATCATTACCCGACCTCAGTAATTTTCTTGTGGCTGAATGGAAGCAAGTCCCCGCAGCAATGTTCCAACATCTAGTGGAAAGCCTTCCCAGAAGAGTGGAGGCTGTTAAGCAGCAAAGGGGGGACCAACTCCATATTAATGCCCATGATTTTGGAATGAGATGTTCGACGAGCACATACTTTTGGTCATGGAGTGTATCTCTTGTCATGTCCCCACAATGTTACCACAACCTAATGAAATATTCCTGAAACCTTTAAAGAACAGACAAAATGTGTTCTGGGAATGTTCTTGTAACATGAGGTGAATGTTTTTTGCAACCTAAAAGAAACATTGTAGAATCATTCGCACAACTGGACAGTTTTTATGTTTTGGGAACATATATTTTCTAATGTCCCCACAATGTTCCCACCAAACTATTCACACAACCTAATGAAACATTCTGAGAACCTTTAAAGAACAGATTAAATGTGTTGTAGGAATGTTATTGCAACATCAGGTGAATGTTTTCTACAAACATACTAACTTTGGGGGAATGTTCTGGGGTGGTTGTTACAGATGTGCACAATATTTTAGTGAATGTTAAGAGAACATTAAAAGGATATTTAATCTAAAACATTTTTGATAAATAAATAGATTTTTATCCAAAACAATGTTGAGATGTTATCATCTTAACGTTTGATAAAACCCTAACTAAAACTTAATGGGAATCTTAGCTAATGTTATGGGACTGTTCCCAGTTTCTTCAGACAAAATGTATGCCACAAATGTATAGTAAACAAAGTGCTGGAGAATATACCACTATGTGTGTATGACAGTTGTGTGTTTGACAGTATAGTGAGTGAAGAGGTGAGTAAGTGTGTCCGTGAGTGAGTGTGAGTGACTGTGTGTTTACTCCCTTACCCTGTTGCTAGGTCTCTCTGATAGTTGTTTGGGCAGGGTGTGTCGATGCACTGGTAACTTCCTCTCATTTTAAAGCACATCCTGTTGGTCCCACACTAGGTATTCTGCTCAAGACACTCATCTATATCTGCACTCACAATACAGTTTAGTTATACAACATGTAGCAATAAATAACACATGATTCAGCTATTGAGTATACTGCACCTGCAACTTTTACTTAGACATAAGACAAGCAAGACATGACTCTTGTATATTTGAGTGTTTTTCCTCATAAATAATCATCACATTTATTTTATTATAGTAGGGTATAAGGAGACTCTCTTTGTGCGATGATGAATGGTTAGATAGAAAATAAGTGTGATTGATTTATTGATTGATTGGTCATGAGGAGGTAGCCGGCCGGACACAGACACCTGTGGCTCCCTGGAGTGTTCATACATTCATGCTGACACACGTCCCTCAACTCACACTCGTTGATGTCTACACAAACATACATACACGCATTGGAAACATTTATCATTTTAAACATGTAGGTACATATACGGTCTTTCAGAAACAAGGCATCACACCAAAAACAAGGTAAGGCAAACCCCAGGTGGCACAGCCATGCAGCCAGACACTCCTCCTCTCCTTTCAAACTCCTCCCTCTCACCTCTACCTGCCCCCCTACCTCCTCCATAGTTACCTAGGCAACGGCCACCCCTGGCCTCGTATCCCTGCAGACAGGCCAGGACCTCCCTGCGGCTATGCTGCCTATATCACCCCCCTGTGGCAGCGTAGGAGGGGTAGCTCTGGGAGGCCAGGCTGTGGTACTGCCGCTGGAAGGAGCTCCGCTCAGGGGAGGCCTGGGAGGAGCGGTAGCCGTATGAGAAGCTCTCATAGCTGGGCGGAAGCTTCTCCAGTCCTTCGCAGGACTTCCCATCCCCCAGCAGGTGGTGCCCTGGCGGGCACACGCACTTGAAGCTGCCGGGGGTGTTGAGGCACTGGTTGGCGCAGGGCTGGGGTGCACGTTCACACTCATTCATGTCTGGTGATTTCACAGCACCAAGGACCAGCACTACAGAGAGAGGGGGCAGGGGGGAGGCAAGAAAATGAGGGGGGAGGAGGGAAGAGAGAGGGGAGGGGGAGGATAGAAAAGGAAGAGAGGGAAGAACAAAAGGGCAATAGTAAAAGTTTTGGGAATAGGGGGATATGGAGAAACATATGGATAGACAGACGATAGAGCAGTAAAGGAAGAGGCAGGTGAGGAGGGAGTATAAAGTGGTGTAAGGAAAGAGGAAGACAAGAGGATGAGAAAGGAAGGGATGGGGGAGGAGGACAAGGGGATATGTCAATCAACCCAAAGTATGACAATACATATCATGTCCTTAAGGCAGAAAGGTATTGAGCTAAAAGGTCTAAGTGGCTTTTAACTTTTCAATGAGAGAATGAAAACTTTACATCTCACACTTAACAAGACCGCTTCAATAAAAAATCTTGCTAACAAATATATATTGTAATTATAAATGTATAGTTTCTTTCAGGTTTGCCAAATAGTCTACTAATAGTCTCTTAACTCACTATGGTGCTCAGTTAATATCTTACCAATTGAAAGTCAAATGCAACATACTGTATATCCAATTTGATGCAACAAAATGTTCAAATTGTACAGGTAAGTAGGTACAGACATCTGTGTCCAGTGTTAATGATGTCACAGGGGGGACGGACAGGGACAGTTGATGTATGGCATTACAAAGCATAGCGACCCTGGGGCGGGTGAAACCCAGAGTGAAAGGTCAAAGGTGAAAAGTCAAAGGTGAAAGAGTGGCAGAGGCAAGAGGGAGAGAGAGAGGTGCTGGCCTTGTGACGACAGACAGACATGTTAATTCCAGGTCATTTTCCTGTCTGTGGCTCCTTTTCATCCTCTTTAGCTGGTTGTTTCCATTGTCTTTACCTGCTGTGATCTAACTACATATATATATTCAGTCAGTACTCGCCAGGTTCAACTTCTCTTTGCAATGGTTAGTCAGGGTTTCCACATCAGACAGCTAGCAGTGCTTTAGCCATGTTAGCATTAGAAAGCAGAGGGAGGATGTGCTGGAGGATAGCTGGAGGTAAGCAGGAGGTAAGCTTCTCATATGGTGTTGAGTAAAGCTTAACCATGTATTAGATCGTAGGTAGGTAGTTAGTTGTAGTTAGGTATTGTATTTATTATAGGTTAGTATTGTTGTTATTGTAGGTTTCCGTAGGTAATTGTAGGTTAGTATCGAAGCACGAGGCTAGCTAGCTAGCGGGTAGCTACTGGTAACGATTAGCAACGGTGGAGAGCTGTTTCCAATGTTAATGTGCTGCTACCCAACGTTTAATTTTTGCTGCGTTATGCGTTATGAAAGGAACTAGACACGGACATGAATTATCTGTTTAGTGTGCTAACACACTCTTGGCAGTTTGTTGTAACCAAGTATTGGTGCTAAATTGTGTGTTAATGGATGCTAGCTTGCTAGTTAGCTACGGCGTCATAGCTAGGTATCGTGGGTTGTTGTGGGTAGTTACTGCAGGTTTAGTGTGCTAACACACTCTTGGCAGTTTGTTGTAACCAAGTATTGGTGCTAAATTGTGTGTTAATGGATGCTAGCTTGCTAGTTAGCTACGGCGTCATAGCTAGGTATCGTGGGTTGTTGTGGGTAGTTACTGCAGGTTGGTAGTGTCTTCGGCCGTGCCGGCTGTAGCACGGCGAGCTAACTAGCCGTTTTTCGAACAGAGTCAGAGTCAACACAGTAGCCATTGTGTGCCGGGTGTAGCACGAAGCTAGCTAGCTAGCCGTTCTTCAAACAAAGTCAACACAGTGGCCATTGCTAGCTACCCAACACGACCAGCTAACTGTACTGTAGTAGCTAAATACAATATACTTGTCCTAGCTAGCCAACGTTGAATCATTGCTGCGTCATGAAAGGAACTTGACACAGACACGAATGATCTGTTTAGTGTGTTATCATACTATTGGTGTGTCTTGGCAGTGTCTTCGGCCGTGCCGGCTGTAGCACGAAGCGAGCTAACTAGCCGTTTTTTCGAACAGTCAGAGTCAACACAGTAGCCATTGTGTGCCGGGTGTAGCACGAAGCTAGCTAGCTAGCCGTTCTTCAAACAAAGTCAACACAGTGGCCATTGCTAGCTACCCAACACGTCCAGCTAACTGTACTGTAGTAGCTAAATACAATATACTTGTCCTAGCTAGCCAACGTTTAATCATTGCTGCGTCATGAAAGGAACTTGACACAGACACGAATGATCTGTTTAGTGTGTTATCACACTATTGGTGGTTTGTTGTGACCAAGTGTTTGTGCTAAACTGTGTGTTACTGGATGCTAGCATGCTAGTTAGCTAGTTAACACACTATTGGTGGTTTGTTGTGACCAAGTGTTGGTGCTAAACTGTGTGTTAAACTGTGTGTTATTGGATGCTAGCATGCTAGTTAGCTATGGTGTCATAGTTAGCTAGCTGAATAAAGTGGGTTGAGTCTATTCCTTTAAACATTGAACCGCTGTGGTTCACAACAATTCTGATTTCTAAAGGTGGAAGTTGGGAGAGTTTTTGTTCGGGTGGTTCAGTGAAACAATTTTAGTTTCTGAGGTAGAAGTTTTTGGTGAGGGAGGCCCTGCTCTCTCCTCTCCCAGATGCTTAGCTCATTTCATTCCGATCTCCTCTGCATTTTTGTAGCCATTTGCTACAGCCTGTCAACTATGCCTCTGCCTATCCCTGTTCTCTCCTCTCTGCACAGGCTACACAAACGCACCACACCGCGCGGCTGCTGCCTCTCTAACCTGGTGGTCCCTGCACGCACCCCTCACCTGGAGTTCCAGGTCGCAGGCAGCCTCTGGAACTGCCGTTCTGCTGCCAACAAAGCTGACTTCATCCCAGCCTATGCCAACCTCCAGTCCCTCGACTTCCTGGCGCTGACGGAAACATGGATCACCACTGAAAACACTGCTACTCCTACTGCTCTCTCCTCGTCTGACCATGTGTTCTCGCATACCCCGAGAGCATCTGGTCAGAGGGGTGGTGGTACAGGAATCCTCATCTCTCCCAAGTGGACATTCTCAATTTTTCCCCTAACCCATCTGTCTATCTCCTCATTTGAATTCCATGCTGTCACAGTCACTAGCCCATTTAAGCTTAATATCCTTGTCATCTATCGCCCTCCAGGTTCCCTTGGAGAGTTCATCAATGAGCTTGACGCCTTGATAAGTTCCTTTCCTGAGGATGGCTCACCCCTCACAGTTTTGGGGGATTTCAACCTCCCTATGTCCACATTTGACTCATTTCTCTCTGCCTCCTTCTTTCCACTCCTCTCCTCTTTTGACCTCACCCTCTCACCGTCCCCCTACTCACAAGGCAGGCAATACGCTTGACCTCATCTTCACTAGATGCTGCTCCTCTACTAATCTCACTGCAACTCCCCTCCATGTCTCCGACCACTACTTTGTTTCCTTTTCTCTCTCGCTCTCCTCCCACACTACTCACTCTGCCCCTACACAGATGGTAATGCGCCGCCGCAACCTTCGCTCTCTCTCTCCCACTACTCTCTCCTCTTCCATCCTATCATCTCTTCCCTCTGCTCAATCCTTCTCCCTCCAATCTCCTGATTCTGCCTCCTCAACCCTCCTCTCCTCCCTTTCTGCATCCTTTGACTCTCTGTGTCCCCTATCCTCCCGGCCGGCTCGGTCCTCCCCTCCAGCTCCGTGGCTTGATGACTCACTGCGAGCTCACAGAACAGAGCTCCGGGCAGCGGAGCGGAAATGGAAGAAAACTAAACTCCCTGCCGACCTGGCATCTTTTCACTCCCTCCTCTCTACATTTTCTTCATCTGTTTCTGCTGCTAAGGCCACCTTCTACCACTCTAAATTCCAAGCATCTGCCTCTAACCCTAGGAAGCTCTTTTGCCACATTTTCCTCCCTCCTGAATCCTCCCCCCCTCCTCTCTCTCTGTGGATGACTTCGTCAACCACTTTGAAAAGAAGGTTGACGACATCCGATCCTCGTTTGTTAAGTCTAATGACACTGCTGGTCCTGCTCACACTGCCCTACCCTATGCTTTGACTTCTTTCTCCCTCTCTCTCCAGATAAAATCCTGCGACTTGTGACTGCAGGCCGCCCAACAACCTGCCCGCTTGACCCCATCCCCTCCTCCCTTCTCCAGACCATCTCCGGTGACCTTCTCCCCTACCTCACCTCGCTGATCAACTCATCCTTGACCGCTGGCCATGTCCCTTCCGTCTTCAAGAGAGCGAGAGTTGCTCCCCTTCTCAAAAAACCAACACTCGACCCCACTGATGTCAACAACTACAGACCAGTATCCCTTCTTTCTTTTCTTTCCAAAACTATTGAGCGTGCCGTCTTTAGCCAACTCTCTTGCTATCTCTCTCAGAATGACCTTCTTGATCCAAACCAATCAGGTTTCAGGACTGGTCATTCAACTGAGACTGCTCTTCTCTGTGTCACGGAGACTCTCCGCACTGCTAAAGCTAACTCTCTCTCCTCTGCTCTTGTCCTTCTAGACCTGTCTGCTGCCTTTGACACTGTGAACCATCAGATCCTCCTCTCCACCCTCTCCGAGCTGGGCATCTCCGGCGCGGCTCACTCCTGGATTGCGTCCTACCTGACCGGTCGCTCCTACCAAGTGGCGTGGCGAGAAGCTGTCTCCGCACCACGTGCTCTCACCACTGGTGTCCCCCAAGGCTCAGTTCTAGGCCCTCTCCTTTTCTCCCTATACACCAAGTCACTTGGCTCTGTCATATCCTCACATGGTCTCTCCTATCATTGCTACGCTGACGATACACAACTAATCTTCTCCTTTCCCCCTTCTGATAACCAGGTGGCGAATCGCATCTCTGCATGTCTGGCAGACATATCAGTATGGATGACGGATCACCACCTCAAGCTGAACCCTGGCAAGACGGAGCTGCTCTTCCTCCCGGGGAAGGACTGCCCGTTCCATGATCTCGCCATCACGGTTGACAACTCCGCTGTGTCCTCCTCCCAGAGTGCGAAGAGCCTAGGCGTGACCCTGGACAACACCCTGTCGTTCTCCGCCAACATCAAGGCGGTGACCCGCTCCTGCAGGTTCATGCTCTACAACATTCGGAGAGTACGACCCTGCCTTACACAGGAAGCGGCACAGGTCCTAATCCAGGCACTTGTCATCTCCCGTCTGGACTACTGCAACTCGCTGTTGGCTGGCCTCCCTGCCTGTGCCATTAAACCCCTACAACTCATCCAGAATGCCGCAGCCCGTCTGGTGTTCAACCTTCCCAAGTTCTCTCACGTCACCCCCTCCTCCGCACACTCCACTGGCTTCCAGTTGAAGCTCGCATCCGCTACAAGACCATGGTGCTTGCCTATGGAGCAGTGAGGGGAACGACACCTCTGTACCTTCAGGCTCTGATCAGTCCCTACACCCAAACGAGGGCATTGCGCTCATCCACCTCTGGCCTGCTGGCTCCCCTTCCTCTGCGGAAGCATAGTTCCCGCTCAGCCCAGTCAAAACTGTTCGCTGCCCTGGCACCCCAATGGTGGAACAAGCTCCCTCACGACGCCAGGACAGCGGAGTCACTCACCACCTTCCGGAGACATTTGAAACACCACCTCTTTAAGGAATACCTGGGATAGGATAAAGGAATAGAGACATGTTGCTCCAAGTCTTATGGGTAAAAATAAAAGCTATTCAGCGAGTCAGTGGTTTGTGCGCCACATGCAATTGCTTTGGAGTTGTTAAAATAATGGTTTGATATTTCTATATGATCAATCCATAAATAATCTAGTATCTCTTGCGCTTTTGACAATGATTTCACATGAAGCCTATTCAGATAATATGTCTAAATACTTATAACCACTAGGCTAATAAATAAACACACTTTTCTTTAGATTATTTAATTACCTACATCATGTTATCACTTTGTAGCGCAACATCACGTTGTTAAAAAATATGCCTAAATTGGGCATTCCTATAAGTTGGGCAATTGAATGCACTGAGTATACAAAACATTAAGAACACCTACTCTTTCCATGACATAGACTGACCAGGTGAAAGCTATGATCCCTTATTGATGTCACTTGTTAAATCCACTTCAATCAGTGAAGATGAAAGGGAGAGTACAGGCTAAAGAAGATTTTCAAGCCTTGAGACAATTGAGATGTATTGGGAAGCATTGGAGTTAACATGGGCCATCATCCCTATGGAACGCTTTTGACACCTTGTAGAGTCCACGCCCCGACGAAATGAGTCTGTTCTGTGGGAAAGAGGGAGGGGGGGGTGTAACTCAATATTAGGAAGGTGTTCCTAATGTTTGGTATACTCAGTGTATAGGGCTTATGTTAACTTTGATTGTGTTAGATGAAAATGACAGACCTTTATTAAAACATTGTATGCAACATTATCAGCAAGTGACTTGATGCCTACTTTGCCAAAGCGATTTAGAGTTTTTAAAACAGGAGCAACGAGTGTGTTGATATAAGCGTCATGTTGTCCAAATCTGCTATTAACAACCATCAGAATTGGTTATGAAAATAAAGGTTATACATGCCAACATATTAGGCAAGAATTAAGAGTAGTCAAAGTGATGGTGTCAGGTGAAAATTATATTAAACGTTTTACCATTGCAACATTTGATGTACAGCCACATTCACAGTGGTTGTCTGAAGCATGCTTTAGAGTTCACAGCTTGCGAAGCTTCATTGCGATTGGTTATTCCCCATCATTTGCAACAATGTTTTTTTTTGTCATAAAACAGGTTTTAACAGGATTCTTAAGACATTTTCTGAGATGCTTTGTGGATATGGGCCCTGGACACAGAATCCTCCGTTGAGTTGTGAATAAATGTATTTTGAAGTGGGGTAGAGGTGAGGTATGAGGGGGCTGATGCCAAGCTCTGGCACACTCACCCATACACGTCCCACTGGCACCTTTGGTCATGCCCATGGGGCACAGGTCAATACAAGTGTAGCTTCCCCGAGTGTTCTTACACTGCTGGTCCGAATGTCACACCCTCTGTCTGCACTCGTGAGAGAGAGAGAGAGAGAGAGAGAGAGAGAGAGAGAGAGAGAGAGAGAGAGAGAGAGAGAGAGAGAGAGAGAGAGAGAGAGAGAGAGAGAGAGAGAGAGAGAGAGAGAGAGAGAGAGAGAGAGAGAGAGAGAGAGAGAGAGAGAGAGAGAGAGAGAGAGAGAGAGAGAGAGAGAGAGAGAGAGAGAGAGAGAGAGAGAGAGAGAGAGAGAGAGAGAGAGAGAGATCATGTCCAGAACTGAAATCATCATACCCTTTTCACACTATCGTGCCATCCCAAACTGTAGTGTACTGTACTCACGTATACATCGGCGGTTCCTGAGTTGGTACCCGGCCTCACAGGCACAGCGGTAGCAAACGATGGTGTTCAGACAGTGTTACATGGGTTTGACTCCTGGCACTCATTAATATCTGAAGAATTCACCAAAATCAAATAAACAATTATAAAATAACAGCTTGGAAATAGCTTTATACCCACAAAGTAATGACACTCCATATACTGTATTAGCTTGAAAATGGAAAGGAGTGTAACCTTGACAACTGTGTCCATTGGCTGTCCTGAAGCCCCACCCACAGCGCATCACACAGCGGTAAGAGCCAATGGTGTTCTCACAGTCCTGTCCGTCATGGCACGTGTCCACCCAGAGAACACTCGTCAATGTCTGAGAAAACAGAGAGAATGATCAGAGAGTAAGAGCCTGATTCTATGAGGGAGACAGGTGAAAAGGTATCTCTAAGAGCTTTGCACACTTGGATTGTACAACATTTGCCTATTATCCTTTTTTAAATTCTTCCAGCTCAGTTAAGTTGATTGTTGATCATTGCTAGACAGCCATTTTCAAGTATTGCCATAGATTTCCAAGCTGATTTAAGTCAAAACTGTAACTAGGCCACTCAGGAACATTCAACATCGTCTTGGTAAGCAACTCCAGTGTAGATTTGGCCTTGTGTTTTATGTTATTGTCCTGCTGAAAGGTGAATTCGTCTCCCAGTGTGTTGGAAAGCAGACTGAACCAGATTTTCCTCTAAGATTTTGCCTCCGCTTAGCTCCATTCCGTTTATTTTTTATCCTGAAAAACTCCCCAGTCCTTAACAATTACAAACATACCCATAACATTATGCAGCCACCACTATGCTTGAAAATATGGAGAGTGGTACTCAGTAATGTGTTTTATTGGATTTGCCCCAAACATAACACTTTGTATTCAGGACAAAGAGTTAATTGCTTTGCCACATTTTTTGCAGTATTACTTTAGTGCCTTGTTGCAAACAGGATGCATGTTTTGGAATATTTGTATTCTGTACAGGCTTCTTTCTTTTCACTGCCAGTTAGGTTAGTATTGTGGAGTAGCTAGAATGTTGTTGATCGATCCTCAGTTTTCTCCAATCACAGCCATTAAACTCTGTAACTGTTTTAAAGTCACAATTGGCCTCATGGTGAAATCCCTGAGCAGTTTCCTTCCTCTCCGGCAACTGAGTTTAGAAGGACGCCTGTATCTTTGTAGTGACTGGTTGTATTGATATACCAGCCAAATTGTAATTAATAACTTCACCATGCTCAAAGGGATTTTTAATGTCTGCTTTTAGGTGTCCTTCTTTGTGAGGCATTAGAAAATCTCCCTGGTCTTTTGGTTGAATCTGTGTTTGAAATTCACTGCTTGACTGAGGGACCTTACAGATAATTGTGTGTGTGGGTAACAGAGATGAGGTAGTCATTCAAAAATGTTAAACTCTATTATTGCACACAGAGTGAGTCCATGCAACTTATTATTTGATTTGTTAAGCACATTTTTACTCCTGAATTTATTTAGGCTTGCCATATCAAAGGGGTTGAATACTTATTGACTCAAGACATTTCAGCTTTTCATTTCAATTGAATCCATTTTAACACAACAAAATGTGGAAAAAGTGAAGGGGAGTGATTACTTTCTGAAGGCACTGTATGTCATCAGTGAATGTCTCCCGAATGGCGCAGTGGTCTAAGGCACTGCATCGCAGTGCTAGCTGTGCCACTAGAGGCTCTGTCGTAGCCAGATTTTGTCTGGACCTGATTGGCTGTGAGAAGCCTCAGGCTTCCAGTGGGGGGTACCAGGAGGAAGGTCTTCGGTTAGAGTGACGCTGACGTGTGTGTGACAGGGCCTAATAAAAGTGGAAGACATGGCCACCACTCTGTCCCACAGAAAGAGAGACACAGCCACCAACACATGCAGGCTTAGAGGAAGCCAAATGGGGCCATGAATTCTCTGTGCTCATGGTGGAGGGAGGCAGTACTATACAAAGTTTATTCACAGATGATGACTGAAGACAGGTGATGGCTAATAGCTTTGAGTTAACAATAGCTGGACACTTCAGCTGCACAAAAGCCTTTGCAGTATGATCCAAGAGAAAAACCAGGACGGGTTGAATTGAAACACCATCTGTGTGTGATTAACACTTAACGGTCCACATAAGCATCAGCAATAACATAATAAGGGACAATATGGTATGAGTGAATGATAATGTAGATTGTTACCCACTGTTCACTTCACACTCTGCTCCATCCACACAAGGCTAGTCTTTAACACCAGGGGAGGTGTGTGTGTGTGTCTATCAGAATAGCTCTTTTGTTGGGACCCATAAGCCCAGCCAGATGTTGGCAGACAGCAAGGTTCTCACCAAGACATCAATGGGAGACAATATGACGTGCTGGTGTGTGAATTTCTAAGTATTATATTAAATGGATAGCGCAGGGCCAGGCTGACTAGAGTGGAATGGAATGAGCAGAGTATGGTTAGAGAGGAGGACCACACAATACAGTGTCTCAGGTTGCTACCCAAATGGGACCCCCTTCCCTCTATAGTGCACTACTTTTGACCTGAGCCATATGGGCACTATATAGGGAATAGGGTGCCATTTGATACTCTCCTCAGTGTAACTCAGAACATCCTCTGTGGAGGAACAGGAAGGACAAAGCAAGGGGGCTCCTGACAGGACTAGGCCACTACCATTACCACACATCACTAACATCTACTGGACCACTTTACCCCACCTCTTTAACATCTAGTACTGAAAGCATTTGGCTAGGATACGTGTACATGTTGTCTACACTGTTTCCATGCTGTGTTAGCAAGAATGAGTTCCACAAGACACAAGTCAAAATGGGTTACACATTTCCATAAGTCATAATGTACGCAAGTATGCATGTGCATGCAGTGCAGTGTTTCCCCTATATTAATTTAGCAGTGGCACCGCCACTCCAAAAAATATGATTAAAACAAATATATACACTGAGTGTACAAAACATCAGGAACACCTTCCGAATATTGAGTTGCACCCCATTTTGCCCTCAGAACAATTCATCGGGGCATGGACTCTACAAGGTGTCGAAAGCATTCCACAGGGATGTTGGCCCATGTTTTCTCCAATGCTTCCCACAGTTTTGTGAAGTTGGCTGGATGTCCTTTGGGTGGTGGACCATTTTTGATACACACAGGAAACTGTTGAGCGTGAAATTCCTAGGGGAAACACTGCAGTGTGTGCCTGTGCATGATACTGCAGGTCTATATGCGTGTGGGAGGAATCTGTGGATGTGTGTGTGCACTGTATAAAATGCTGAGTGTCCAAAATGTCTATACACAACACGTACATTCCAGTACATTCTTTCAGATGAGTTTGGGCGTTAGCTTGGTGTTTCTAAAGATAATCAGTGCAAGTGAATGAGGAAGTGCTGTGGGGTTGTGTTATTCTGAGAGATGACCTTATTGACCCCTCTGTCTGGGATGACCGCTGACCTTTAGGGTCAGACTCCTGCATGCCTGCCCTGGTCTGGGGCAGGGAGGGTAAACACTGTGGGAGAGGAGGTAAGATGGGAGCCATTATACACTGGGGGAGTCCCGTCATGTCCTGGATGGACAGACTACTGGACAGAGAGACAGTGTTGGGAAAAATGTGAGAGGACAGCAGAATGAAAACTAGAAACTGCTGCTTTCAGTCTCTCTCCCCCTCTCTGTGTTTGTCTCTGCCTCTCTCGCTTTCTCTATTCCCTATCTCCCCAACCAAATGTAGATCACCTCCTCTCCTTCTCGCTTATATTCATCCTCTCTTTGCCTAATGGTCCATTGCAGACACTTGATGGGCATTTTGTATGTTGTTCCTTTAATTCTGAAAACGTTCCTATTCCTGAGGCATACTTGTTGCATGATGCATCTGCCGCTATATGTCTCCCTGTGTCCTCACACACACCACGCCACCACCGCCAATACAACATTTAAAAGAAATTCAACATTCAATCAACTCACCAACCATCACCTCCCCACCTCAACACCCCCCCACCAACACACCACCCCAGGCGAGACCAGACCTAAGGGGGCACAGGCCACCGACCCCTACAGCTCCACAGCCTGGTACTTTGTCCTCCAACACTTGTCCACATCAAACCCTATACCACTTTACACCCTGCTGCAGGCCTTCGTTATCTTTAATAACACAGCACAACCCTTACCCCTTTCCTCTCCTCCCTCAACCTCCCCCTCTCGCTGTCTCCCTCCCTCCATCTTTTCTCTTTCCCCAGTGGAGTGAGGCAGACACAGACATGTCAGCTGAGTGTGCATTTTTTGCTGCCGCCCAGGAAATGTATCAGCACTATGGAGCAGGCTCCCATGGGAGAGGGAAAGTAAGAGAGAGAGGAAGGGATGAAGACAGAGACAGAGAGGGGTAGAGGGAAATAAAGAGAGAGATGGAGAGGGAAGGCTAATAGAAAGAGAAAGACCAAAAGAGAAAGAAAGAGAGAAATCCCAAGCCACCAAGGGCTCCATGCTGTAATTCAAACAATATGCCACTAACTTCAGAGAGAGAGCGAGAGCGAGAAGCAAGAGAGAGAAGGAAAAATAGAAGGAAAGAAAAGGGCGAGAGAAAGAAGAGAGGACCTCAGAAAAACGGTCTAGAAAGGGTTACAAAACCATTTAAGGATTTGGGGCGCCACCAATTTCCTGTCAGACAGAAAGTCTACAAATGGAGAAAGTTCAAGACCACAGTCACTCTACCCAGGAGCGGTCATCTTACCAAAATCGCTCCAAGAACAAACCAGAAAGTCACAAAGAACCCCATAGTAACATCCAAGGCTCTGCAGGCCACTCTTGCCTTGGCTAATATGAGTGTTCATGACTCAACTATCAGAAAAAGACTGAACAAGAATGGTGTTCATGGAAGGATAGCCAAGAGGAAATCGCTGCTCTCTAAAAAGAACGTTGCTGCCCATCTGAAGTTCGCCAAAGAGCACATACAGTGGGGGAAAAAAGTATTTAGTCAGCCACCAATTGTGCAAGTTCTCCCACTTAAAAAGATGAGAGAGGCCTGTAATTTTCATCATAGATACACGTCAACTATGACAGGCAAATTGAGATTTTTTTTCCCAGAAAATCACATTGTAGGATTTGTAATGAATTTATTTGCAAATTATGGTGGAAAATAAGTATTTGGTCACCTACAAACAAGCAAGATTTCTGGCTCTCACAGACCTGTAACTTCTTCTTTAAGAGGCTCCTCTGTCCTCCACTCGTTACCTGTATTAATGGCACCTGTTTGAACTTGTTATCAGTATAAAAGACACCTGTCCACAACCTCAAACAGTCACACTCCAAACTCCACTATGGCCAAGACCAAAGAGCTGTCAAAGGACACCAGAAACAAAATTGTAGACCTGCTCCAGGCTGGGAAGACTGAATCTGCAATAGGTAAGCAGCTTGGTTTGAAGAAATCAACTGTGGGAGCAATTATTAGGAAATGGAAGACATACAAGACCACTGATAATCTCCCTCGATCTGGGGCTCCACGCAAGATCTCACCCCGTGGGGTCAAAATGATCACAAGAACGGTGAGCAAAAATCCCAGAACCACACGGGGGGACCTAGTGAATGACCTGCAGAGAGCTGGGACCAAAGTAACAAAGCCTACCATCAGTAACACACTACGCCGCCAGGGACTCAAATCCTGCAGTGCCAGACGTGTCCCCCCTGCTTAAGCCAGTACATGTCCAGGCCCGTCTGAAGTTTGCTAGAGTGCATTTGGATGATCCAGAAGAGGATTGGGAGAATGTCATATGGTCAGATGAAACCAAAATATAACTTTTTGGTAAAAACTCAACTCGTCGTGTTTGGAGGACAAAGAATGCTGAGTTGCATCCAAAGAACACCATACCTACTGTGAAGCATGGGGGTGGATACATCATGCTTTGGGGCTGTTTTTCTGCAAAGGGACCAGGACGACTGATCCATGTAAAGGAAAGAATGAATGGGGCCATGTATCGTGAGATTTTGAGTGAAAACCTCCTTCCATCAGCAAGGGCATTGAAGATGAAACGTGGCTGGGTCTTTCAGCATGACAATGATCCCAAACACACCGCCCGGGCAACGAAGGAGTGGCTTGGTAAGAAGCATTTCAAGGTCCTGGAGTGGCCTAGCCAGTCTCCAGATCTCAACCCCATAGAAAATCTTTGGAGGGAGTTGAAAGTCTGTGTTGCCCAGCGACAGCCCCAAAACATCACTGCTCTAGAGGAGATCTGCATGGAGGAATGGGCCAAAATACCAGCAACAGTTTGTGAAAACCTTGTGAAGACTTACAGAAAACGTTTGACCTGTGTCATTGCCAACAAAGGGTATATAACAAAGTATTGAGAAACGTTTGTTATTGACCAAATACTTATTTTCCACCATAATTTGCAAATAAATTCATAAAAAATCCTACAATGTGATTTTCTGGAGAAAAAAAATCTCATTTTGTCTGTCATAGTTGACGTGTACCTATGATGAAAATTATAGGCCTCTCTCATCTTTTTAAGTGGGAGAACTTGCACAATTGGTGGCTGACTAAATACATTTTTTCCCCACTGTAGATGATCCACAAGACTTCTGGAACAATGTTCTCTGGACAGACGAGTCAAAGGTATCACTTTTTGGCCTCAGTAACTAAGTTTCCATCCAACCTTTTTATGCAAGTAAAGTACATTTCGGATAACAAATGTCACGACAGGCCTGATGGAAACAGCAAATTTGTCGGTCAACTTTCCAAATGTTGTCAAAACAAAATACGCTAAACAAGGAGGGATCTTTTTGCGTCTGTAAAATTAATTATGCGAGAAATGGCAGTGGAAACCCTATGCGCAAAAATGTATATAAGAACCATCATATCAAAGTAAACTTGGAGTCACGCGATGACTACGACTCGGGAAAGCATTTAGTTTATTAGGCTACAGATTAAATAAGTGATGATGAACTTCACAGAGTGGTGAAAGTGCAAGGTGATGAGCTTGATACTCCTTTCCAATAAATATTGAGGGTCTTATTCTGGTGACATGATGATCTATGCATGGCTGCCGTTTGATAAATAAAAATAATCTTGCTCTTTTTTCAATAATAATCTCATCATGTAGGCTATACCCGCACTGTATATGCCAGTTGTTGGCTAGAGCGCACGTGCCAATACCAAAGTGGGCACTTTCGCTACATTTTTTGTGCAAAACCATCAGTAGATTTGAAAATGTGATTTAATTTGTATTTTTTTTTCGGTACATGGGAATTTAACCTCAAAAGAAATGTTTATGTGCACTACGTCAACACGCACAGCCTTTTATCTGCAACAAGTCAATTTGATGGAAACACATCTCTGGTGGGAAAATGAGTATATTGTTTTTATGCTGATTTTAGAATATTCAAATGAAAATCTGTCACCAATTGGATGGAAACATACCTAATGAGTAATGTTATGTTTGGCGAAAACCAAACACTGCGTTCCAACAGAAGAACCATCAAGCATGGTGGTGGGAGTGTTGTGGTTTGGGGCTGTTTTGTTGCCTCAAGACCTGGACAGCTTGCCATCATTGACACCACCATGAATTCTGCATTGTATCATAAGATTCAAGAGGAGAATGTCAGGCCATCCGTCCGTGAGCTGAAGTTGAACCGAAAGTGTCATGCAGAAAGACAATGATCCTAAACATACAAGCAGATCTCCAAAAGAATGGCTGCAGAAGAAGACATTCTGTGTTTTAGAATGTCCTAGTCAAAGTCCGGACCTAAACCCCATCGAAATGTTGCGGCAGGATCTGAAGTGAGCTGTCCATGCAAGGAAGCCCTCAAATGCCACAGAGTTTAAGCAGTTCTGTAAGGAAGAATGGGCCAAAATTCCTCAAAACCGATGTGAGAGACTCACCAACAGTTACAGGAAACACTTAGTTGAAGTCATTGCTGCTCAAGGGTTGCTGAATCTAAAGGTTCACATACTTTTTCGCACATGGATATTGAATGTTGAATCATTTGTGGATAAATAATTGTAGAAAAAGTATTATGTTTTTGTGCAATTTGTTTAATCAAGTTATCTTTATCTATTATTAGGACTTAAAATTAAGATCGAATAACATTTTAGGTTTGAAATATGTGAAAATCCTAAGGGGTTCACCAACTTTTTCTCTGCACTGTAATTAGGTTTTAATTTGACTGTTAAAATGCTGAGTTGAGGAAAGCCCTGGTTAGAAAGCATAGGGTTAGTGTGTGCATCCAGGGGTCCCTGCTTGTAATAACGCTCTCTGCATGCTGACTGGCAAAAACTTTCATGTTTGAGGGTGGGTTGGTTGAGTGCAGTACCACAGTACTTGGCAACTACATACCTCTTCTCATTCTGTGGCATTGCCAAGATCTGAGGGGATGGCCTAGAGAATTAATTAATTCATATATATTTTCAACAAGATATAAGTCATTGTTACAGTAGCAATAACTACTGTCCTATTTACAGCCATCAGACCAAGAGTACAGTGCAGTGTGGTATTGCAACCTCACCTCACTGAGTGAGTTAGCTAACAAAACTGACCTCACAGCAGGTTCAGGGGACTCGAGCCCTCAGACAAGCAGCAAAACAAGTCTTTATGCAACACCATTATGTTTCGTGCAGCACCATTATGTTTCGTGAACATACAAAGGTAAAAAAGAGAGTTCAAGGGTCGGATTCCTCTGAAGTCACGTTCAACGGTTCACATTCAATCTCATCTAAATCACACAACACAGATGTTTAGGTGGTTCTGGTGTAACCCGTTGGAAGTAAAAGGATAAAGATGTAACCCACGAACGCAACGGTCAATGGGGTGAAACAACAGCTACTATCTTTCATAGGTTGATGATTATTCAGCTTTTTTGTTTGTTTGTTTACACTTTATTTATTCAGGTTCTCCCACTAAGGTCAGCAGACCTCTTTCACAAGGAAGACCTGGAAACCTGGCCAAGAGGGCAGCTCATTTGGTTAACGACACAACCTCAATACTATCTAAACCTGAAGACTAGCATGTCTGGAAGTGGCTGAAATGGTTGGAAGGAACATAGACTGGACATTATTTCCCAATGTTGGGTCCAGAAAGCCTGCTAAACCTATAATCAACTTCCCTGTAAGCCAACATCATTGTGTAGCTAAATGTCTTTAACTGTTCAATCTCTATTTTGAACCTTTCAAATCACTGCCAGACATGGATACATCCCCCCTTCTCCCAACCCTCCACCCGTCGCCATCCTAGACCCAGTCACTCCAGTCTGCTGGCACCACCTTCTCAAGTTCAGGTCTTCCTTCACACACAGACCCGGCGGTCACCAGAGGTCAGAGGATATCTCATTATTCAATCATTATTAAGCAGAGAGCACAGACAGACAGTGGAGTAACCAGCCCCTCAGGGCACAATCAGGACAGACCAACTCTCAGGAGCTCCAGATGAGACAGAGGTTGCGTCCCAAATGGCACCATATTCCCATAGGGAATAAGTATTGCACTAGGGAATATGGTGCCATTTGGGACACAGGCCGAGTATACAGCACAGGTTGGAGGAGACAACACAGAGACTGTGAGGATGGACACACGGTTGGTTTATGCAGAAAACATAACATAAACTGCAGGAAAGCAGAGGCATATTAATTCCATCCAATGTCATGTCTACATGAATAATAAAAAGTGACATAAACTTAGCCAAATAAAAACAACTGAAACGGTAACAAAATGGAGGTGATGTTTAAAAGTGCTTCCTCACAAGCCCTGAGGTATTCTAAACTTTCCAAGAACCCCTTGTAGGAAAACTACAAAGACACTAAGTGAAGTTTTAAACTATTGCTCTCGCAACGCCAGAGGCATGCAGAAAAAAGGTGCACGAGTCAAAGCACTCCTAAAAATGTCATTATAAACTGGGTGATTCGAGCCCTGAATGATGATTGGCTGATTGGCCACGGGTGTAACAAAACATTTATTTCTACTGCTCTAATTATGTTGGTAACCAGTTTATAATAGCAATAAGGCACCTTGGGTGTTTGTGGTATATTGCCAATATACCACTTAGTGTCTTTTGTGTATTGCCAATATACCACGGCTAAGGGCTGTATCCAGGCACTCCGCGTTGTGTTGTGCTTAAGAACAGCCCTTAGCCGTAGTATATTGGCCATATACCACACCCCCTCAGGCCTTATTGCTTAAATATATTCCAGGCAGATCATTAAAAAGATGGAACAAGAGAGGTGAACTGTACTCTGCCACGCTCCTCCTCGACTGCCTCACTACCATCGTCAACCTCAAACCCCCCTCCACGCCCTCGCCTCTGAATTCCTGCTTAATGGCATCATTCTCTGTCCAGCAACATGCAAAGACCCTTGTAATCTCACACAAGCGGTTTTCAAACAAAAGATGCTGCTACTCCAGAAAGGAAAAAGAGAGAAAAAAAGAGAGGAGAAGAAATTCATGGATACTCCTTTACAAAGGAGTAAAAACAAAGGAGTCACCAAAACCAGCTGATGCTGTGATCCTCTGAGGGACTAAGAGCTCTCCAATCATCACCTCTCTGATGATTCCACACCCAGCCAGCATCGGTCCAGCACCTAACGACAGGCAACACAGGGGCTGCACCCCATTTTTAATACAGGTAACAAGCTGAGATTAGGAGCACACTCTTAAAGGGAGTGCTCCTAATCTCAGCTTGTTACCAGTATAAAAGATACCTGTCCACAGAAGCAATCAGTCAATCAGATTCCAAACTCTCTGTCACGCCCTGGCTCTGGGGACACTGTTATGTTGAGCCAGGGTGTGTAGTTCTATGTTTGTATTTCTATGTTGGCCTGAGTGACTCCCAATCAGAGGCAACGAGTGTCAGCTGGTGCTGGTTGTCTCTGATTGGGAGCCATATTTAAACTGTGTCTTTCCCTTTGTGTTTGTGGGTTTTTGTTCCAGTGTGGTTTTGTGTTAGACCGTGGACATCACGTTATCGTTTATTGTTTTGTTAGTATTCACTATCGCTAAATAAAGAATATGTTTGCCTTCAACGCTGCGCCTTGGTCCTCTCCCTCCTTAGACGAACGTGACAGAAAAACCCACCAAAACTGGACCAAGCAGCGTGTCCAGGAGCCATCGCCAGGGGAATCGCTTGCAGATCTCCGTGGCAACCTCGACTGGGTCCAGCCTTGTAAAGAGCAGAGTGGATGGACTTGGGAACAGTGGAGGAAGAGTCTCGACTGGGTCAAGCCTAATGAAGAGCAGAATGGCTGGAATTGGGGGCAGAAGAGCGAGAGTTGAGGCGAGAACGATAGAGGCCTGGCCCACGGGGAGGAGAGACCCCCAGAAAATGTTTAGGGGGGGGCTCACGACGTCGGGGCAGCAGGAGGCCGCGATAGAGCGGTCCAGCGGGTTGGCAGAGGAGGCCGCCAGGTTACGGGGGCCACTGGTCGAAGAGGGGATGGAAGGTGGAGAGGCACGGCGAGAGGTACTGGGGTGTGTTACCAGTCCGGTCCGGCCCGTTCCAGATCCCGGTGTAGGGCCAGTGGTGTGTGTCCCCAGTACGGTCCGGTCTATTCCTGCTCCCCGCACCAAGTCAGTGGTGCGCTTCGTCAGCCCGGCTCGGCCCATTCCTGCTCCCCGCACCAAGTCAGTGGTGTGCTTCATCAGCCCAGTCCGGCCTGTCCCTGCTCCACGCACCAAGCCTACGGTGTGCGTCGTCAGCCTGGTAAGGCCCGTTCCTCCTCCACGCACCAAGCCAGTGGTGTGCTTCGTCAGCCCAGTCCGGCCTGTCCCTGCTCCATGCACCAAGCCTACGGTGTGCATCGTCAGCCTGGTAAGGCCCGTTCCTCCTCCACGCACCAAGCCAGTGGTGTGCTTCGTCAGCCCAGTCCGGCCTGTCCCTGCTCCTTGCACCAAGCCTACGGTGTGCGTCGTCAGCCTGGTAAGGCCCGTTCCTCCTCCACGCACCAAGCCAGTGGTGTGCTTCGTCAGCCCAGTCCGGCCTGTCCCTGCTCCACGCACCAAGCCTACGGTGTGCGTCGTCAGCCTGGTAAGGCCCGTTCCTCCTCCACGCACCAAGCCAGGGGTGCGCGTCGTCAGCCTGGTAAGGCCCGTTCCTCCTCCACGCACCAAGCCAGGGGTGCGCGTCGTCAGTCCAGCACAACCCGTGCCTGGGTCACCGGTGCCTGGTAAGGTCCCGGTCAACTGCTCCACTACGGAGCTGAAGCTATCCGCTCCACCAGTGTGCAGTCCAGCTCCGGTCAGCAGGGCCAGACCGGACCGGGGGTACTTTGGGGGTGTAGAGAAGGAGTGGGGGTCATGTCCAGAGCCGGATCCGCCGCCAAGGCGGAGAGCCCACCCGGTCCCTCCCCTGTGGTATTTAGTTGGCGCGGTCGGAGTCCGCGCCTTTAGGGGGGGGGGGGGTACTGTCACGCCCTGGCTCTGGGGACACTGTTATGTTGAGCCAGGGTGTGTAGTTCTATGTTTGTATTTCTATGTTGGCCTGAGTGACTCCCAATCAGAGGCAACGAGTGTCAGCTGGTGCTGGTTGTCTCTGATTGGGAGCCATATTTAAACTGTGTCTTTCCCTTTGTGTTTGTGGGTTTTTGTTCCAGTGTGGTTTTGTGTTAGACCGTGGACATCACGTTATCGTTTATTGTTTTGTTAGTATTCACTATCGCTAAATAAAGAATATGTTTGCCTTCAACGCTGCGCCTTGGTCCTCTCCCTCCTTAGACGAACGTGACACTCTCCACCATGGCCAAGACCAAAGAGCTATCCAAGGATGTCAGGGACAAGATTGTAGACCTACACAAGGCTGGAATGGGCTACAAGACCATCGCCAAGCAGCTTGAGAAGGTGACAACAGTTGGTGTGATTATTCGCAAATGGAAGAAACACAAAAGAACTGTCAATCTCCCTCAATCTCCCTCGGCCTAGGGCTCCATGCAAGATCTCACCTCGTGGAGTTGCAATGATCATGAGAACGGTGAGGAATCAGCCCAGAACTACACGGGAGGATCTTGTCAATGATCTCAAGGCAGCTGAGACCATAGTCACCATGAAAACAATTGGTAACACACTACGCCGTGAAGGACTGAAATCCTGCAGCACCCGCAAGGTCCCCCTGCTCAAGAAAGCACATATACAGGCCCGTCTGAAGTTTGCCAATGAACATCTGAATGATTCAGAGGAGAACTGGGTGAAAGTGTTGTGGTCAAATGAGACCAAAATCGAGCTCTTTGGCATCAACTCAACTCGCCGTTTGGATGAGGAGTAATGCTGCCTATGACCCCAAGAACACCATCCCCACCGTCAAACATGGAGGTGAAAACTTTATGCTTTGGGGGTGTTTTTCTGCTAAGGGGACAGGACAACTTCACCGCATCAAAGGGACGATGGACGGGGCCATGTACAATCAAATCTTGGGTGAGAACCTCCTTCCCTCAGCCAGGGCATTGAAAATGGGTCGTGGATGGGTATTCCAGCATGACAATGACCCAAAACACACGGCCAAGGCAACAAAGGAGTGGCTCAAGAAGAAGCACATTAAGGTCCTGGAGTGGCCTAGCCAGTCTCCAGACCTTAATCCCATAAAAAATCTGTGGAGGGAGCTGAAGGTTTGAGTTGCCAAACGTCAGCCTCGAAACCTTAATGACTTGGAGAAGATCTGCATAGAGGAGTGGGACAAAATCCCTCCTGAGATGTGTGCAAACCTGGTGGCCAACTACAAGAAACGTCTGACCTCTGTGATTGCCAACAAGGGTTTTGCCACCAAGTACTAAGTCATGTTTTGCAGAGGGGTCAATTACTTTCCCTCATTAAAATGCAAATCAATTCATAACATTTTTGACATGCGTTTTTCTGGATTTTGTTGTTGTTATTCTGTCTCTCACTGTCTAAATAAACCTACCATTAAAGTTATAGACTGATCATGTCTTTGTCAGTGGGCAAACTTACAAAATCAGCAGGGGATCAAATACTTTTTTCCCTCACTGTAATCTAAAAGCGATTGAAGAGCAAAAAAACAGACAAGCAATATATCCTAAAAGGGTCAACCAATAGAGCCCAAATCTTTGAAAGCTGCATCCTCCGAAGATGGAGAGGGTCAGTTCATGGCTTGAGCGAAGGGAGCTGGACAGAGGATGATAGATGATGGTGACGGAGTCTTCTGATGATCTTGTAGAGGGCAAGTCTGGGAACCAGCCTGAGTCATATAGCAACTGGACTCTTCCTTTCTGTGTAGCACCCACTTGGGTGATGCCTCAGCAGCTCTGTGCGCCAGAAAGCTCACCACACAAAATTCAGAATAGTAGCCAGTCATCCTCATTACGAGCCCTCTGTCTCAGCACCACTGTATTCCTCTATCTCCCATTCTTCTCATGTTTCAGGTGACTCCTCAAATTATGTTCTCAAAAGATCAGGAAGTGACAGCCAGGTGAAAAAGAAAAGATGGTACTGTGTCCAGATGCATTTTTCAAACAAAAGCTAGCTAGCCAAGCCCAAAAGTTTTAACCTGTCAGTCAATCTGCAAATCCGTGGCTCAAAAACAGCAGATATATGCAATAAAAACTCAATGTTATTAAAAAAGTAAAGAGCTGAAAAACAATTAAAAACACCTACAAATATCTATACATTATATTCCAGACTCTGACATTGCTTGTTCTGATATTTCTTAATGTTTTTCTTTTCACTTTTTGGATTATGTGTGTATTGTTAGGTATTACTATACTGTTGGAGCTAGAAACACAAGCATTTCACTGCACCTGCAACAACATCTGCAAATCTGTGTACGGGACCAATATACTTTGATTTAAGCAGCACTCCGATGTCAAGGACAGAGAAATTAGGCAAATCGGTCTAAAAAACAGCACTTTGCCCATCTCTTTAACACTTTGCATCGATATATTTTATTAAACTACACTGAACAAAAATATGAAAGCAACATGTAAAGTGTTGGTCCCATGTTTCATGAGCTGAAATAAAAGATCCCAGAAATTGTCGATATACACAAAAAGCGTATCTCTCTCCAGATGAAATCTTGCGACTTGTGACGGCCGAGCCGCCCAACAACCTGCCCGTTTGACCCTATCCCCTCCTCTCTTCTCCAGACCATTTCCGGAGACCTTCTCCCTTACCTCACCTTGCTCATCAACTCATCCTTGACCGCTGGCCATGTCCCTTCCGTCTTCAAGAGAGCGAGAGTTGCACCCCTCCTCAAAAAACCTACACTCGATCCCTCCGATGTCAACAACTACAGACCAGTATCCCTTCTTTCTTTTCTCTCCAAAACTCTTGAGCGTGCCGTCTCTAGCCAACTCTTCTGCTATCTCTCTCAGAATTACCTTCTTGATCCAAACCAGTCAGGTTTCAAGACTGGTCATTCAACTGAGACTGCTCTTCTCTGTGTCACAGAGGCTCTACGCACTGCTAAAGCTAACTCTCTCTCCTCTGCTCTTATCCTTCTAGACCTATCCTCTGCCTTTGATACTGTGAACCATCAGATCCTCCTCTCCACCCTCTCCGAGTTGGGCATCTCCGGCGCTGCTCACTCTTGGATTGCGTCCTACCTGACAGGTCGCTCCTACCAGGTGGCGTGGCGAGAATCTGTCTCCGCACCACGTGCTCTCACCACTGGTGTCCCCCAGGGCTCAGTTCTAGGCCCTCTCCTATTCTCTCTATACACCAAGTCACTTGGCTCTGTCATATCCTCACATGGTCTCTCCTATCATTGCTACGCAGACGACACACAATTAATGTTCTCCTTTCCCCCTCCCCTTCTGATAACCAGGTGGCAAATCGCATCTCTGCATGTCTGGCAGACATATCAGTGTGGATGTCGGATCACCACCTCAAGCTGAACCTCGGCAAGACGGAGCTGCTCTTCCTCCCGGGGGAGGACTGCCCATTCCATGATCTCGCTATCACGGTTGATACTCTATTGTGTCCTCCTCCCAGAGTGCAAAGAACCTTGGCGTGACCCTGGACAATACCCTGTCATTCTCCGCTAACATCAAAGCAGTGACCTGATCCTGCAGGTTCATGCTCTACAACATTTGTAGAATATGACCCTACCTTACACAGAAAGCGGCACAGGTCCTAATCCAGGCACTTGTCATCTCCCGTCTGGATTACTGCAACTCGCTGTTGGCTGGGCTCCCTGCCTGTGCCATTAAACCCCTACAACTTATCCAGAATGCTGCAGCCGGTCTGGTGTTCAACCTTCCCAAGTTCTCTCATGTCACCCCGCTCCTCCGCACACTCCACTGGCTTCCAGTTGAGGCTTGCATCTACTACAAGACCATGGAGCTTGCCTACAGAGCTGTGAGGGGAACAGCACCTCCTTACCTTCAGGCTCTGATCAGACCCTACACCCAAATGAGGGCACTACGTTCATCCACCTCTGGCCTGCTAGCCCCCCTACCTCTACGGAAGCACAGTTCCCGCTCTGCCCAGTCAAAGCTATTCGCTGCTCTGGCACCGCAATGGTGGAAAAAGCTCCCCCACGACGCCAGGACAGCGGAGTCACTGGCCATCTTCCGGAGATACTTGAAACCCTACCTCTGTAAGGAATACCTGGAATAGTATAAAAGTAATCCTTCTACCCCCCTCCCCACCCCCCCATACAAAAGTGGTTGTCCCACTGGCTATCATAAGTTGAATGCACCAATTTGTAAGTCGCTCTGGATAAGAGCGTCTGCTAAATGATGTAAATGTAAATTTCTCTACCATAAGCCGCCTCCAATGTCATTTTAGAGAATTTGGCAGCACGTCCAACCGGCCTCACAACCGCAGACCACATGTAACCATGTCAGCCCAGGACCTACACATCCGGTTTAGTCAACAACATCTGTGGGATCGTATGAGACCAGCCGCAGCTGATGAAACTGACGATTATTTCTGTCTGTAATAAAGCCCTTTTGTGGAGAAAAATAAATTCTGATTGGCTGGGCCTGGCTCCCAAGTGGGTGGGTCTATTCAAGGGATCATCAACTAGATTCAGCCGCAGGCCGATTTTTTCTGGAGTCGATGGTCGGGGGGCCGTAATAAAATTGCAAATAATTTGTAGACTGCAAATTGACCGCAAAAAGCATAAACAGATATAATGTTTGACTCAAACATAATGATTTCAAATCTTGCTTACATTTTCTTAAATTAAATCACATTAAGCTGATTTTGTGTTTTTACAGTCTTTTATGTCCAACAATGAAATGTCCAGTCATGTGAAATCCATAGATTACGGCCTAAATTATTTATTTAAATTGACTGATTTCCTTATATGAACTGTAACTCAGTAAAATCGTTGAAATTGTTGCATGTTGTCTTTATATTTTGGTCTAAATCAAAAGATTGAAAAGTGCTGTGGCAAAAGCTCCTCGCCACAGGTTTTACTGCAGCCCTGCAGCCCATTATCCCAAGTATTATTTCAGATGCTGGGCTGGGTCAGAGGTGCTGCCATGATCAACAGCTAAGGTGTTTATTACAAAGGGTCAGGGGACAGCAGATGCATATCTCCAGCTAATTTCCTGTGAGGGTGTGTGTGTGTCCGTGTGCATGTGTGTATGTGGGTTTGAATTCATGCATGTGTGTGTGTGTGCATGTGCGTATGTGTGAGGGTGTGTGTGTCCCGAGAGCTGTGACCTCCCCGGCTGACCCTAGGCCCTATGCTTTGACCAAATTCAACCACAACCAATAAAACACACACGCTGAAGACCCACACAGAGAGGTGGTGTTAACGAGGGACAACACGTGTGTGCAAGGAACGTCAGCAGCAGGCAAGAGGGAATCTTATAGGCTAGATTACATGGAAACTAGTTGGTACCTGACCATCACCAGAAACAGTGGAAACAGCTCTCTAGATCCTAACGCTAGGCCTATAGAAACACAACCCCTCTACTTCAGTCAAATTATGTGAGAAGTATGCTCTAGCTCTCTCTCTCTCCCTCCCAACCCTCCCTCCCTCACTGCAGGATTAAGTAAAGGGGGGGGCTTCCTGAGTGTTCTTCCCACACAAATCTGACCCCAATATTCCAGCACTCCCACCACATTCACACACACACACCATCCAGTCCCATGTTTACTGTGTCAGACTGCAGTGTAAATAGTGGGGAGCTCTGTCCTTCGATTCAAAGGCAGCCAAATCAAACAGGAGGCACTTCCTTGTCAACAAGTAGGATGGAAAACAGAGAAAATTGGTGCACATCCAAATGGAACAACTTCGAAATAAAAACAGCTAACCTCCTCTCTCTGTTGCTCTGGTCCGTGTTTAAATGTGCACAAGATGTCATGACTCTGGGAAAAATGTGAAGACTGGGGCTAGCCAGCTCATTGAGAGCAATAGTAATGGTGTCTTTATGTAGGCAATAACTCCGCCATAGTTCGTTGGACAAGGCCTATGGGAAAATGAATGGAGTTTTTGTAGGGTTTTCGGATAAACACAGAAAATAAGGTCTGTGGTAAACACAGGCTTATAGGAGATCTTTTATGTTTTGTTCTATGATATAATCTTCATCAGCTAATGTCACATTTTGTGAATTTCGAAGCATGTATGTAAAACATAATGCACATAAAGGCTTCATAATTCATAAAGGTCATGTTAACTGACTGATATTATCTCATAGAACAAAATATAGAAGATCTCATAAACCTGTGTTAATCTCAGACCTTATTTTCGGTGTATATCCCAAAACCCTATTGTTTCCCCATTCATTTTGCCAATAGGAGGCTAAACGAACCAGAGGTAACTCATTTCCATTTTGTCAGGACTACAAGCTGGCGAGCTCTACTCCCCCAATCCCCCAGGGGATTGACAGAAACACGTTCTAAAAAAAATAAACATTTAAATATTTCCTACAAACTCCATGTATGATAATGAGAGACATTTTAAAGGTCAGTAGGTTAACTAACCTTGCAATACAACTGGGTAACAATGTATACAGTTTGTTCCTACTGAACACAGACATCAGTTCAACATCTAGTTTTGATTTACATTTTGTTGAGTTGTCACCTAACATGAATTCAACATGAAACCCCAAAAATGTTTACCATGTCATTGGATTTTGGTTAAAAGTTGGGTGAAAAAAAGCCTTTTTTCGAATCCAATCAGTTTTCAAAGATTATTCAACGTCATCACATTGAATTTTTGGGTTGAAATGACGTGGAAACAACGTTGATTCAACCTGTTTTTGAACTGTGGTTACTAGCCTATACAACCGAATGGAGTATGTGCTCTTTTATGGCTACATCAAAATTCATCAGTCATATGAGAAAGGGACAGAGGTTTACTTGTTATAAGGCACTCAATAATTGAATCTGTCATTTGGAATGTTTGTATATTCTGCGCATACAGTGCCTTGCAAAAGTATTTATCCCCCTTGGCGTTTTTCCTATTTTGTTGCTGTGATGAGGGGATGTCGAAGGAGTCAGGCGCAGGGGGGTAAATTACAGAATAACAGGCTTTATTCCGCAAATACAGAGTTACGCAGTAATGCATCAAAAACACTTCAGTGCGCACAACAGGCACACTGGAAAATACAAGGCACACAGGGAAATATCCCGGCGATACAAAATACACAGAGCTTCACTATCCTCCACAATAAACAATCACACACAAAGACAAGGGGGCAGAGGGAACACTTATACAGGTACTGATGAGGGGATATGAACCAGGTGTGTGTAATAAACAAGACAAAAACAAATGGAATTATGAGATGAGGAGCGGCAGTGGCTAGAAGGTTGGTGACGACGAACGCCGAAGCCTGCCCTAACAAGGAGAGGTGGCAGCTTCGGAGGGAGTCGTGACAGTTGCATTAAAACCTGTAATTTAAATTGATTTTATTTGGATTTCATGTGATGGACATACACACAATAGTCCATATTGTTGAAGTGAAAATAAAAACTTAACTAATAAATAACGGAAAAGTGGTGCATGCATATGTATTCACACCCTTTGCTATGAAGCCCCTAAATAAGATATGGTGCAACCAATTACCTTCAGAAGTCACATAATTTGTTAAATAAATCCACCTGTGTGCAATTTAAGTGTCACATGATCTGTCACATGATCTCAGTATATATACACCTGTTCTGAAAGACCCCAGAATCTGCAACACCACCAAGCAAGCGGCACCATGAAGACCAAGGATCTCTCCAAACAGGTCAGGGACAAAGTTGTGGAGAAGTACAGATCAGGGTTGGGTTATAAAAAAATATCAGAAACTTTGAACATCCCACGGAGCACCATTAAATCCATTAATAAACAATGGAAAGAATATGGCACCACAACAAACCTGCCAAGAGAGGGCCGCCCACCAAAACTCACGGACCAGGCAAGGAGGGCATTAATCAGAGAAGCAACAAAGAGACCAAAGATAACCCTGAAGGAGCTGCAAATCTCCACATCGGAGATTGGAGTATCTGTCCATGAGACCACTTTAAGCCGTACACCACACAGAGCTGGGCTTTATGGAAGAGTGGCCAGAAAAAAGCCATTGCTTAAAGAAAACAATAAGCAAACACGTTTGGTGTTTGCCAAAAGGCATTTGGGAGACTCCCCAAACATATGGAAGAAGGTACTCTGCTCAGATGAAAATAAAATAGAGCTTTTTGGCCATCAAGGAAAACACTATGTCTGGCGCAAACCCAACACCTCTCATCACCCCCCGAGAACACCATCCCCACAGTGAAGCATGGTGGTGGCAGCATCATGCTGTGGGGATGTTTTTCATTGGCAGGGACTGGGAAACAGGTCAGAATTGAAGGAATGATGGATGGTGCTAAATACAGGGAAATGGTTGAGGGAAACCTGTTTCAGTCTTCCAGAGATTTGAGACTGGGACGGAGGTTCACCTTCCAGCAGGACAACGACCCTAAGCATACTGCTAAAGCAACACTTGAGTGGTTTAAGGGGAAACATTTAAATGTCTTGGAATGGCCTAGTCAAAGCCCATACCTCAATCCAATTGAGAATCTGAGGTATGACTTAAAGATTGCTGTACACCAGCGGAACCCATCCAACTTGAAGGAGCTGAAGCAGTTTTGCCTTGAAGAATGGACAAAGATCCCAGTGGCTAGATGTGGGAAACTTATAGAGACATACCCCAAGAGACTTGCAGCTGTAATTGCTGCAAAAGGTGGCTCTACAAAGTATTGACTTTGGGGGGGGTGAATAGTTATGCACGCTCAAGTTTTCTGTTTTTTTGTCTTATTTCTTGTTTGTTTCACTATCAAAAATATTTTGCATCTTCAAAGTGGTAGGCATGTTGTGTAAATCAAATGATACTAACCCCCCAAAAATCAATTTTAATTATGTCACGATCGTCGAAAGGTGTGGACCAATGCGCAGCGTGGAATGCGAACATCTTTTATTAAACACCACACGAACAAAAACAACAAAACGATACATGAAGTCCTTGGGTACATACACAAACCATACACGGAACAAGATCCTACAAACACAAATGCCCAAACGGCTGCCTAAGTATGGTTCTCAATCAGAGACAACAAGCAACAGCTGATTCTCGTTGCCTCTGATTGAGAACCACCCCGGCCAACATAGAAACACAATGAACTAGATCCTGAACATAGAAACACAAAACATAGACTCTACACACCCTGGCTCAACATAACAGAGTCCCCAGAGCCTAGGGCGTGACAGTACCCCCTCCCAAAGGCGCGGACTGCGACCGCGGCAAACATAAACCGAACAGGGGAGGGCCGGGTGGGCATTCCTCCTCGGAGGCGGATCCGGCTCCGGGCGTGACCACCACCCTCTAGTAACCCCCCCGTAGTGCCCCTGGTCTGGTCCCGCTGGCTGGAGCTGGACTGGACATCGGTGGAGCGGATTGCTTAGGCTCCGGTGTGGAGCAGCTGACCGGTACCTGACCAGGCACCGGTGAACCGGGCACGGGCTGTGCCGGACTGACGACACGCACCCCAGGCTTGGTGCGGGAAGCAGGAATGGGCCGGACCGGGCTGACGACGCACACCCCTGGCTTGGTGCGGGGAGCAGGAACGGGCCGGACCGGGCTGACGACGCGCACCATTGGCTTGGTGCGGGGAGCAGGAACGGGCCGGACCGGGCTGGCGACGTGCACCATTGGCTTGGTGCGGGGAGCAGGAACAGGCCGGGCCGGGCAGGCGACGCGCACCATTGGCTTGGTGCGGGGAGCAGTAACAGGCCGGGCCGGGCTGGCGACGCGCACCATTGGCTTGGTGCGGGGAGCAAGAACAGGCTGGGCCGGGCTGGCGACGCGCACCATTGGCTTGGTGTGGGGAGCAGGAACAGGCCGGGCCGGGCTGGCGACGCGCACCATTGGCTTGGTGCGGGGAGCAGGAACAGGCCGGGCCGGGCTGGCGACACGCACCATTGGCTTGGTGTGGGGAGCAGGAACAGGCCGGGCCGGGCTGGCGACGCGCACCATTGGCTTGGTGCGGGGAGCAGGAACAGGCCGGGCCGGGCTGGCGACACGCACCATTGGCTTGGTGCGAGGGGCAGGCACAGGCCGGACCGGGCTGGCGACGCGCACCATAGGCTTGGTGCGAGGGGCAGGAACAGGCCGGACCTGGCTGGCGACGCGCACCATTGGCTTGGTGCGAGGGGCAGGAACAGGCCGGACCGGGCTGGCGATGCGCACCATAGGCTTGGTGCGAGGGGCAGGAACAGGCCGGACCGGGCTGGCGACGCGCATCACAGGCTTGGTGCGAGGGACAGGAACAGGCCGGACCGGGCTGGCGACGCGCATCACAGGCTTGGTGCGAGGGACAGGAACAGGCCGGACCGCACTGGGAACACACACCACTGGCCTTACACGGGGATCAGGAACGGGCCGGAACGGACTGGCAACACACCTCAGTACCTCTCGCCGTGCCTCTACACTTTCCTTCCCTCTACTCAACAATGGCTCCCGTAACCCGGTGGCCTTCTCTCCTCGTCCACTAACTCGCCCTTTTTCTGCCTCCAGCAGCCCCGTCGCCCATGCCATGTGCCCCCCCCCCTAAAAATGTCTTGGGGGTGCCTCTCGTCTGTCCGACGACGACACTGTTGGCGCCGTACCTCCTCTCTCGCCAGGGCTTTAACCCTTGCCCATGGTCCTCTGCCCTCGAACATGTCCTCCCAGGACCACCATTGGCCCACCTGGGCCATCGCCAACTTCTCCAGCTCCCTACCCGGCGTTTGCTCCGACACACGCTGCTTGGTCCAGTTTTGGTGGGATCTTCTGTCATGATCGTCGAAAGGTGTTGACCAATGCGCAGCGTGGAATGCGAACATCTTTTATTAAACACCACACGAACAAAAACAACAAAACGATACGTGAAGTCCTTGGGTGAATACACAAACCATACACGGAACAAGATCCCACAAACACAAATGCCCAAACGGCTGCCTAAGTATGGTTCTCAATCAGAGACAACAAGCAACAGCTGATTCTCGTTGCCTCTGATTGAGAACCACCCCGGCCAACATAGAAACACAATGAACTAGATCCTGAACATAGAAACACAAAACATAGACTCTACACACCCTGGCTCAACATAACAGAGTCCCCAGAGCCAGGGCGTGACAAATTCCAGGTTGTAAGGCAACAAAATAGGAAAAATGCCAAGGGGGTGAATACTTTCGCCTGCCACTGTACCTCATTTTAACTATTAATTTTTCTTGGCATGGAACAGAAGACCTGCATGGCTCAATTGAGGTGTTATATAAAAACGTTTAAAGAATTTGACATGCTGATTCAAGCAGAGGAGCAACCACATCTGGAATACTGATCTGTCACCACACACTGACCCCCAAATATGGAGATGTGGAGATTAACATCTGTATGCGGAGACAGGAAGACAATGTCCATATGTCGCCTGTGCTAGAGGTGTGATGACATTACGCATTCAGAGCCCGGCGTGTGGGTAAACTATTACATTTATCACATTTCTGACGACAAGGTGTGCTTTTGTTCCAGAGCAGGTCCATTCTTGTAGCTAGACTACAGTGCCCACACAAAACATCTGTAGGCCTATTCTATTCTATTGGCCAACCAACTCAATAACAGGTTGTAAATTAACACTGGGTAACACTTGAATATAAATGCACAAATATTGTATATTCGTGTATAACCTGTGACAAAGCCTTTCTGCACGCTTCTAAAAACATTAACCAAAGTGCCCTTGCACATCAAACAGCTGCATAGATAAGGGTGCGATTCAGATGATGAAACAGAGGGCATGTTTTCATGTACACATCATAAATAATTCCTATTTAGGCCTATAATACATATTAGGCTACTGATTACAGATCAACCCTGCATGTCTTACCCGGGTCGTGGAAGGGGACCAATGCATAGTTATAGAGGGGTCTCTTAGTTCTACTTTGTGACATCTCCAGAATCTTGGATGCCCCCTCAATAACCTGCACGAGATCATCATATATGGAGCCGGTGACATCAAAGACGAACGCCAGGGTGGATGCTCCCTCTGGGATCTCCTCTTTGGTCCCCTCAATCCCTGTGTCCTGCCCGGAGGACACAGCAACCAGGATAATTACCTGCACAAGCAACAATGGCCCAAGCCTGATGCCCATTTTCAGACAGAACGATCTACGACACGTCACAAACAAAGGTCTAAATAATTTTTCTCTCCACTCAGAACCTCAGGATAAATCTTGAGGTAAAGGGAGAGACATTGGCTCTCTAAAAACACTAACAATATAGTGATACAAATGTCAATATTTTCTTCCTTCAAAAAAGGAGAAAAGTGGTTGAAAACTGAGAAACACTACAAATTCCCTCTCCGACTCTGTCAAAGATGCTCTCGCGCCCTTCAATGTTCTGATTCAGTGCACGTGACCTCCGCCGCTCTTGTGGAGCTTCTGAGCTTCTCACAATTCCTCTGTGGTTATGAAGGAACTCAGCTGCCGTGACGGGAGCTCTTGTTCAAACTCTGCAAGTCCCCTTCTCAAAGCTTCTCAGGAGAAGAAAGGCGAAGGGGAAATTGATTCCTTATAGAATATCTGCCTTCTGATTGGACCAGCGGGTTTTGGGAGTCCTGGCTGGGAGTCCGTGCATAAAGACATAGGGGTAGGCTAGTATAGCCTATACTTGCCTATACAGTAGGCATGCGTCAGAATATATGGAAAAGCACATTTGTTTCATACTGAAATATAGTATATGGTAAAAGTACTGTGGCCACAGTGAATGAAAAGGAGTTGATACTACAATAGCATACATGTAGCTCTACAAGCAGCTTATGAATGCCTTATGAGTAGTAAGGCTGTCTTACCCTATCATAACCCAAACTAAGGTTGTAATATATTGATTAGACTATGTTTTCATTGTCATTGCATTCTTTGTAAAATAATAATGTAGGCTATAGCTTCAAAATGTGTTAAAAACAATCATTTCAACTTCATTTAGGCTACTGTGTGAGTCCTTGGGAGAATCTCAATTGCATACTCCTCGCATCCTCACTCCTCGCATCCTCTCTCCTCGCCTCCTTTTCAATATCCATTGGATGAGAAACCCAGAGGTCACCTTCTCCTCCTTTGTGTTTTGAGAAGGATGCGAGGAGAGAGGACGTGAGGAGTATGCAATTGAGATTCTCCCCTTGCATCCATAGCTCCCTACATTTCCCAAGCCACTTCCCAAGGTCACCAAACAAAGCGGCGGGGTCAGGCTGTAGAAATTACAGATTGTGCCTTTAAAGGTTTCTTATTCAGACCAATGGGCAATGAAGTGAAATACCAAGCCTGTTTTCTTTTTAGGCTACTTGCTCCACTAGCGCCATCTAGAGCTGAGCACAGGAAATACTTAACAATTTGGACTTGTGTGGGTCCAATTTATGTAGCCTACCAGGCCAGCTCAGGGTTATCACAACAGAGCTCTTGGAGGTACCCCCTCTTCTTCAGACAAGATGTCCAGCGCAGAGTCAAGTCTGCTGTCTGTCCAGGAAGTGTCAGACGGTTGGTGGTATGTGAGGGTAGACGGTGTGTGGGACAGGTGTTTTTATGTTGGGACAGACTGGGCCACGCAGGGCCAGGGAGGGATGTTGTGCACATTGTAAGACATGGATACGTGGCTTAAATTAGAGCCCCTGGGATTTACTGGGGCAGTGGAGTGGCAAGGGAGGGAGGAGGAGAGACTGGGGGGATATCTAGTCAGTTGTACAACTGAATGCATTCAACTGAAATGTGTCTTCCGCATTTAACCCAACCCCTCTGAATCAGAGAGGTGCGGGGGGCTGCCTTAATCGACATCCACGTCATCGCCGTCCCGGGAACAGGAGGGGAGAGAAGGAGGAGGGCAATACCAGAAGAGGGGAGGAGAGACGATAAAGACAGAGCAGAGGAAGGAGATGGACAACTTGATAAGGCCGATTTCCCACCACAGTGAGCTGCCACGAACGGACAGAATGTTTAATGTAAATTTGAACTGAGTCTATTGCATGAAATGAAAAAGGAGACCCACACTTGCACAGGCCTACACAGTCTTTAGGCTACATATTGTGCAAAGGTCTACACATAGCTTCATCACATTAAGGACTACTTGCTTTTCAACTGAAAATATGAAAATAAAATGGATATTGTTTTATAATGCAGATTTCACTTAGGTAGAATACAGACTGAAACAAATGTAATGAGTAGCTTAACTGTCTTCTAACCCATGTTCAAAACGGGCTCAATCTATAGCCACACATTCCAGGGATAATTTCTGCTCTGCTTCTACTAATCCAGACTATTCTCGGAACCCACAGGCCTAAATACTATTATATCCTGTTGCTTTTGCCTGTAATCCTGGACTAAATTAAATATTGACATGGGGCTTAATGTGATATTACAAAGCAGTCAGTCTGAGTCAGCTGAATGTTTAAGGTAGTTGCACACATAATGACCTCGCTTCCTCTGAGGAGACTGAGGGATTCAGCAGGATATTCCTTCCGACAACTGGAATAGTACTTTTCTTTGGTTGTTCAATATTTGTTTTCCCCTGCCGCCCCATACCTCATGGCAAACCTTCCCAAGGTGCTGTTGAGATGTGCAGTATTGCTACTGGCAACTATTTATGATAACAGAAAATGTTTTATTTATATTCAATGGCACATACAATATCTTTTTAGTTTTTTGGCCCGGAGGAGGGGATAAGCCCGGCCACACACCACTAAGTGGACCCAGTAATGCACGTATCCACTGTGCTGCTAGATAGCCTACCTACAGTATAGAGGTAGCAGTGATCTTCCCACCCACAACGCACTCGTTTTCATACACTGCTTTCAACCATCCTAAGAAAGAGCAATAAAAATAATCAGACATTTTTCACTGAACATATATAGGCTTGTAGGACATGTATTGACTGAACATCATGGCTGTGGGTCAAAGTCTTATCGTTTAGTACGAGATCAGAGTTATGGACACCAGGGGGAGCCAGTTCACCATTTGTTCTGCTCACTGCACTGTTCAGGAGTGCAGCAAGGTGGCTTAGTATTGATTGTAGGGATGCTTGTGGCTGATAGATTCTGAATGGAGAAAATCAGGAGACAGGCAGGTCATAGTAAATCAGACCTCCAAACATGTGGTGAGGGACTGGCTGGAGCAAACCAACGCAAGAGAGATCGGGAAAGGGGTAATGAGTAAATTGTGGACAGGATTGAAGATCTTGAATGGAAAGATTCAAATAAGAGCCCCAACCATTCAAACCCAGACACATTCAAATTATATGAGAGCTGCTGCCTGAGAATGACCATTTTGCATGACAAACAAACTGGAGTAAAATGCACCCTGGGAAATCTACTGTATACACGGCAGGACATAACACCTGCTATGTATACAGGGCAGGACATAACACCTGCTATGTATACAGGGCAGGACATAACACCTGCTATGTATACAGGGCAGGACATAACACCTGCTATTATATATAAGACAGAGGGTAATTCAAGCACATAATTTCATCCCAAACCTTTCTTTGTATAGGTGTTGATATCACATTGACACATTTGACAAACTGTTTATCTTGAAGTGTCTGTCTTTGGAATTTGGACTAGGGCCCAGACACATATGCACACGCACAGGCACACTCATGCCGAAAGAGATAGAAAAAGTGAGAGAGAAAGAGTGAGAGAGAAAGAGCGAGAGAGAGATACATAGAGAAAGAAAGAAAGACATATATAGAGAAAGAAAGAAAGAAAGAAAGAAAGAAAGAAAGAAAGAAAGAAAGAAAGAAAGAAAGAAAGAAAGAAAGAAAGAAAGAAAGAAAGAAAGAAAGAAAGAAAGAAAGAAAGAAAGAAAGAAAGAAAGAAAGAAAGAAAGAAAGAAAGAAAGAAAGAAAGAAAGAAAGAAAGAAAACCAGACCACCAGGCCGCTGATTTCCACCAGTTGCTTGATTGCCTCATCCAGAGAACATGTCTATTCAAGGTAGCTAAGAGTTTGTTCTTTTCTGACATAAATGTTCAACAATAACACCCTGACATGAGGTGAGGGCAGGTGAATTTCAGTGCAATTCTTCTGAAGTATTGCTGGATAGTCGTCAAAACTAGGCAAGAGTAATGTCTCAGCCATCACTCAATCCTGCAATTTGAGTCCTAAACCATGGCAAGCTATTAGATGTCACTAAAAGTTTTAACCTTATCCTACAGTATAACTTTAACTATCTTGGTTTATTTCAGTTTACTTTCAATGCTTGTCTTTGCCATTCATCAAGTTGAGACTTTCTCCCTCTCCCTCTAAGCCATCCTGGACAGGACCAGGACTGTATAAGAGGCAGTCAGGCTGGCTCTGGTCTTGTCTGTTTGGCATGGTGAACGAACCAGAAGGTGGTTGGACCAGAATTCTGGTATGCTGATCCAAACCAAACAAACCTTAAGGCACATACCGTTCTAAATCACGCAAACATTTCAATCCAGTCGTCAAGCAGTAATTGCCTGATGACCTTAGCCTCACGAGACAGCCAGGTGTGAATGTAACACACACACACACACACACATTTACACAGACACACACAAACACGAGACCCCCTGACTGTCTCCCAAACAAATGACCTGGTCCAGCCCTCCATCAGCCCAGCAGAATAGTAGCCCAGGGCCCTGTGCACTGTTACTCAATAACCCTAATCCCAGGGATTACACACCATCTAATCTAACCCCCAAAAAATGTTTGCGTCCTGGCACGGCTCATCAGGCCAGCCGAGCGCATGCACTCACTCCAACAGACCCTTTGTTTTTTTTTCTCTCTCCCCATCTCTCTCTTTCTCTCACACACACACCACACACAAACACAAACACACACACACCTATTCAGGGAAGCCCCCCTGGGGCTCATACGCTCACGAGCACGGGTGCACACACACACACACACACACACACACTGACAGACAGACTGATAAATACACAGGCAGTAAAAGAGACTGAAACACACACACATACACAGTGAGCATGTGCTGAAATGATGACTGTGGCATTTCCCCTTTGACTCTCTTTATGACCGGGATTGTTTGTAAATAATGAGAAACAAGCTGAGAGAAGACTGAGAGAGGGAGAGGGAGAGGGAGAGGGAGAGGGAGAGGGAGAGGGAGAGGGAGAGGGAGAGGGAGAGGGAGAGAGGTACACACAGAGGGAGAGGGAGAGGGACAAAGAGAGAGAGAGAGGTCACAGGAAGACAGAAAGAAAACTTGATGAAGGTGAATAGAGAGACAGGAAGACGGATAGATGGAGGAGTGATGCAGAGATTGAGGGAGAGAATGTGTAAAGAAGATAGACAGAGAGAGAAAGCGAGAGAGAGACACACACACACACAAACTGCCAGTCTAATGAGGTCTGTAGGAATGCTGTCCAGTTGCCATCTGAATCCCTTCCAACACCAGATAAAAAAAAAACTGCTATGTTATTGTCCCGGCCCCACTCGCTCCCTAGTTCTTTATCGTTTGCACATTCCTCCTCTTCCTGCCGTGGGTCCCGAGTCCCGGTAATGGCGTTTCCCGTGTGTATCAAGAATGATCCACCACCCAAAAGAAATCCAGCCAACTTGACACAACTGTGGGAAGCATTGGAGTCAACATTTGCCAGCATCGCTGTGGAACGCTATCGACACCAAAAGGGGAGGGGGTAACTCAATATTAGGAAGGTGTTCCTAATGTTTGGTGTACTCAGTGTATACCCCTTCAACTGTTTCAGTGAATCAACTAATCTCCCAGCTAACAACAAACGTTCCCACAACTTTAGAGAACGTTCCTTAAGAGTCTCATTAGGTCATTACCTAACGCTTTCATAGGAATGTTCCAGTGACATGCAAGGACTGTTTCCAAGAGACCATTCCCTTAATGTCACTTACCCAGAACGTGGTTACTTTGTTTTCAGAATATTCAATATTAATGTTCTAGACACGTTTCATAAGAATGTTGCAAGAACATTTCTGTATCCAGTTTTCTAAGGGTTAGGACAATATTCCATCAACATCCCACCAAACTTACACAGAACATGGTTGTCATGTTCTCAGAATATAAGACACAGTGCCTTGCAAAAGTATTCATCCCCCTTCGCGTTTTTCTAAACAAAATAGTCAAAATTGGTGTAGAGAAATGAAAAAAAAAATACTTTAAAAAAATTAACAAAATTAAATAACGGAAAAGTGGTGCGTGCATATGTATTCACCCCCTTTGCTATGAAGCCCCTAAATAAGATCTGGTGCAACCAATTACCTTCAGAAGTCAAATAATTAGTTAAATAAAGTCCACCTGTGTGCAATATGAGTGTCACATGATCTCAGTATATATACACTTGTTCTGAAAGGCCCCACAGTGTAAAACACCATTTAGCGAAGGGCACCACAAAGCAAGCGTCACCATGAAGACCAAGGAGCTCTCCAAACAGGTCAGGGACAACGTTGTGGAGAAGTACAGATCAGGGTTGGGTTATAAAAAAATATCAAAAACTTTGAACATCCCACGGAGCACCATTAAATCCATTATTAAAAAATGGAAAGAATGTGACACCACAACAAACCTGCCAAGAGAGGGCCGCCCACCAAAACTCAAGGACCAGGCAAGGAGGGCATTAATTTGAGAGGCAACAAAGAGACCAAAGATAACCCTGAAGGAGTTGCAAAGCTCTACAGCGGAGATTGGAGTATCTGTCCATAGGACCACTTTAAGCCGTACACTCCACAGAGCTGGGCTTTACGGAAGAGTGGCCAGAAAAAAAGCTATTGCTTAATGAAAAAAATAAGCTAACAGGTTTGGTGTTCGCCAAAAGGCATGTGGGAGACTCCCCAAACATATGGAAGAAGGCACTCTGGTCAGATGAGACTAAAATTGAGCTTTCTGGCCATCAAGGAAAACACTATGTCTGGCGCAAACCCAACACCTCTCATCACCCTGAGAACACCATCCCCACAGTGAAGCATGGTGGTGGCAGCATCATGCTGTGGGGATGTTTTTCATCGGCAGAGACTATGAAACTGGTCAGAATTGAAGGAATGATGGATGGCGCTAAATACAGGGAAATTCTTGAGGGAAACCTGTTTCAGTCTTCCAGAGATTTGAGACTGGGACGTAGTTTCACCTTCCAGCAGGACAATGACCCTAAGCATACTGTTAAAGTAACAACGAGTGGTTTAAGGGGAAACATTTAAATGTCTTGGAATGGCCTAGTCAAAGCCCAGACCTCAATCCAATTGAGAATCTGTGGTATGACTTAAAGATTGCTGTACACCAGCGGAACCCATCCAACTTGAAGGAGCTGGAGCAGTTTTGCCTTGAAGAATGGGCAGAAATCCCAGTGGCTAGATGTGCCAAGCTTATAGAGACATACCCCAAGAGACTTGCTGCTGTAATTGCTGCAAAAGGTCACAAGCCACTGTATTGATGTTGTAGACACGTTTCATCAGACCGTTGCAACAACATTCATGTGTCCAGTTTTCTGAGGGTTAGGAGAATATTCCATCAATGTCCCACAAAACATGGTTGCCATGTTCACAGAATATAAGATATGAATGTTCTAGTAGTGCTGCATGTTGGTTATTTTCCAGTTTTTAAACAACTAATTGACCAACATCAGTTCAATTATTAGAATTCCATTATTTATTTATTTTTATTGTGAGCTCGATGTGCAGTTACTGTAGAGATAAATCAGATCAATCCTGAACTGTGCGATGTAGTAGGGAATTGTAGTTTCCAACAGGCCAATATTCTACATAGTTTAGCGCAGAAACAATTGTTATTAACTACAATGACCATGATCCATTGCGCGCCCGCTTAAACTTGTCCGGTTCTGTTCAGAGCAGACAAGGAGAGAGAAGAGCGAAAGCCTGATCTAGAGGGATAGAAAGCAGTTGCTTCGCGATCCTGAAAATGCATGATCTAAGTGATTGATAGTTGGTATTCAGCAGTCATAAAAGTATGCCTTATTTATCACTACTAAAATAGTGATTTTGTGAGACAGCAAAGGCATCAGCTCTATAGAGATGAGATGATGACTTGGAATGAAATAATAAAGTCATCAAATAAAACTAATATTTTATTAAAGTAAAGTAATGTGAATAAATGATGGTTAATAAGTGAGAAGCAGTAATGGGCAGTCACTACCAGCATGGTACTTGTATTAATTGTTTTATTCAGTGTTGTTACAGCATTCAACCCACATACATAGTTCATTTAATGTCCCAAAAAATTTGCAAAAACGAACCGACCTCAAAAAGCACTAATTGCTCAGCACTATGTTCTAGACAAATTTCATCGGAACGTTGCAAGAACATTCATGTGTCCGGTTTTCTGAGGGTTAGGAGAATATTCCATCAACAATCTCACAAAACTTACACAGAACATGGTTGCCATGTTCTCAAAATAAAATATATTGATGTTGTAGACACGTTTCATGGGAACGATGCAAGAACATTCCTGTGCATCAGTCGTCAGGACACTGCCTGATGGTCCCAAAGAAACATTCTCCCAAAAGTAACAATTGTTTCATCATTACACATCACCCCTTGTTACTGTGGTCGAGCCCATCAAGGCTCTGATTGGTGAATCACTGATCCATTCACATCTCATTGTTTGTTGGCAAGGTTAGGGATACTCACATACAATGCTTTTAACATAAAGTGTTTTCAATGTACATATTTGAACTAGATTGTATTATGTATGTTCATTTATACAGTAATTATTATTCAACATATCCTCTCCTGGGATTTGAACTCACAACATCATGGTTCACAGCATTCCGATCTTTCCGCTAGGCCATCATGTCTGTGTCAGTTATCAGATAATATGACTATTCTCTCATAAATTTGGGGCTTTTTGTATAGTTGTCTGATGTTGGTGGGGCATATAACCCTGTTTTAATGTTACTCCTGAATCACTATGATCAATAAAATAGTTTTTCTTCTACTTTTACCAGAGATTTACTTCAAAGTGCATTCACCAGATGAGGCAATGCTGAATACTAATTACTGTATAAATACACAATGTGATCATGTACTGTACATCAAATATGTAAGTTGAAAACACTGTATGTGTGTATAACCTTGCCAACAGACAAAGACCTCTGAATGTATCAGTAGTTCACCAATCAGGGCCTTGATGAGCTCGGCAACAGTAACAAGGCATGATGTGCAATTAAATATATATATTTTTTAACGCTTCTTCGGGACCATCAGGTGACGTCCTGTCTATTGATAAACAGAAATGTTCATGCAATGTTCACATGAAACATGTCTAGAACATTTACAGTTGAAGTCGGAAGTTTACATACACCTTAGCCAAATACATTTAAACTCAGTTTTTCACAATTCCTGACATTTAATCCTAGTAAAAAAATCCCTGTCTTAGGTCAGTTAGGATCACCACTTTATTTTAAGAATGTGAAATGTCAGAATAATAGGATTTATTTCAGCTTTTATTTATTTCATCACATTCCCAGTGGGTCAGAAGTTTACATACACTCAATTAGTATTTGGTAGCATTGCCTTTAAATTGTTTAACTTGGGTCAAATGTTTCGGGTAGCCTTCCACAAGCTTCCCACAATAAGTTGGGTGAATTTTGGCCCATTCCTCCCGACAGAGCTGGAGTAACTGAGTCAGGTTTGTAGGCCTCCTTGCTCGCACACGCTTTTTCAGTTCTGCCTACAAATGTTCTATAGGATTGAGGTCAGGGCTTTGTGATGGCCACTCCAATACCTTGACTTTGTTGTCCTTCAGCCATTTTGCTACAACTTTGGAAGTATGCTTGGGGTCATTGTCCGTTTGGAAGACCAATTTGCGACCAAGCTTTAACTTCCTGACTGATGTCTTGAGATGTTGCTTCAATATATCCACATAACTTTCCTTCCTCATGATGCCATCTATTTTGTGAAGTGCATGATGCTGCCACCCCTGTGCTTCACGCAAGCGTCCCCCTTTTTCCTCAAACATAACGATGGTCATTATGGCCAAACAGTTCTATTTTTGTTTCATCAGACCAGAGGACACTTCTCCAAAAAGTACGATCTTTGTCCCCATGTGCATTTGCAAACCGTAGTCTGGCTTTTTTATGGCGTTTTTGGAGCAGTGGCTTCTTCCTTGCTGAGCGGCCTTTCAGGTTATGTCGATATAGGACTTGTTTTACTGTGGATATAGATACTTTTGTACCTGTTTCCTCCAGCATCTTCACAAGGTCCTTTGCTGTTGTTCTGGGATTGATTTGCACTTTTCGCACCAAAGTATGTTCATCTATGGAGACAGAACGCGTCTCCTTCCTGAGCGGTATGACGGCTGCGTGGTCCCATGGTACTTGCGTACTATTGTTTGTACAGATAAACGTGGTATCTTCAGGCGTTTGGAAATTGCTTCCAAGGATGAACCAGACTTGTGGAGGTCTACCATTTTTTTCTGAGGTCTTGGCTGATTTCTTTTGATTTTCCCATGATGTCAAGCAAAGAGGCACTGCGTTTGAAGGTAGGCCTTTAAATACATCCACAGGTACACCTCCAATTGTCTCAAATTATGTCAATTAGCCTATCAGAAGCTTCTAATGCCATGACATCATTTTCTGGAATTTTCCAAGCTGTTTAAGGCACAGTCAACTTATTGTATGTACTCTTTTGACCCACTGGAATTGTGATACAGTGAATTAGAAGTGAAATAATCTGTCTGTAAACAATTGTTGGAAAAATTACTTGTGTCATGCACAAAGTAGATGTCCTAACCGACTTGCCAAAACTATAGTTTGTTAACAAGACATTTGTGGAGTGGTTGAAAAATGAGTTTTAATGACTCCAACCTAAGTGTATGTAAACTTCAGACTTCAACTGTATATCTTATATTCTGAGAACATGGCAACCATGTTAGTTATATGTTTGGTGGGACGTTGATGGAATATTGTCCTAACCCTCATAGAATGTTCCCCTAACGGAAAACTGGACACTCAAACATCTGGGGAACATTACGGGTGACATTACAAAAACATTCTCGCTCCCTAGAATTGAGCTGGGCTTAAGCCAAGATAAGTGAAAAGTCATGTTAGATAGAATTTTCAGTGGAATGTCCCTATGATGAATTAAAGAAATTGTTCGGGACTGCGACCAGTATGAAGGAAGTTAGAGGTAATTTCACCAGTCAACCCTAACTAGCATTATCCAGTGGTGTAAAGTACTACTTGAATAGTTTTTTTGGGTATCTGTACTTTACTTTATTGTTTATATTTTTGACTACTTTTACTTCACTACATTCCTAAAGACAATTATGTACTTTTTACTCCATACATTTTCCCTGACACCCAATTACTCGTTACATTTTGAATGCTTAGCAGGACAGAAATGATCCAATTCACGCACTTATCAAGAGAACATCCCTGATCATCTCTACTACCTCTGATCTGGCGGACTCACTAAACACAAATGCTTTGTTTCTGAATGATGTCTGAGTGTTGGTGTAACGATCCCGGCTGTCTGAGTCGGGTCCTGGTCGTAATCTCCAGTTTCCCGAGGGTTCGGGAACGCTCCGGGGAGCGCGCTGGTTTCCGCACCTGCTTCCCATTAGCAATCTGCACACCTGGGCCTAATCAGCACCTTTCTTAGGCTCTGGCCCAACATCCAGTTCCTGCCGGATCGTTAGCCATGAACAGTAGGTGTATCTGTGTATCAGTTCAGAGTATCTAGCGTGAGTTTTGTTATTTTGTACTTTGTTGAGTTTTTGTGTCCTTACCTCCGTTTTTGTTCCACCTGCAGTCACACGTCCGGAACCTTCACCCCACCTCTGCCTGATGGTCCGGCTGCCGAGCCATCACTGGACCTATACTGCACCCCCAACTACTCATCCACGCCGCCCGCTCTGTCCCTGGATTATTCTGCACCTTTTGTTGTATCCGAATAAACCCTCACTTTCGTTCAACTCTCCTTGTCCTGGTCTGCTTCTGGGTTCTGGCTGAGGGAACTGTGACAGAACGATCCGGCCAAATATGAACCCAGCGGACCTGGACTCTGTTCGCCATGCCATTACCCAGCAGGAGAAGATGTTGGGCCATCATAGCATGGTACTACAGGAGATCGCGTTGTCAGTTCGGAACCTTTCTACCGGCCTGACGGAGGTCCAGAACCAACGCCAGTGTCCGGTGGAGGACCCACTACCGGTTTCGCCCATCTCGCCTGCCGCTTCTGAAGTTGTGTCCCTCCGTGAGCCCAAGGTTCCGACGCCGGATAAATATGAGGGGGAGCTGGGAAGATGCCGTTCCTTCCTTATGCAGTGTGGATTAGTGTTCGATCTACAGCCCTACTCTTATGCCACTGACAAGGCTAGGATAGCCTTTTTGATTGAGTTGCTGCGTGGTCGAGCGCTGGAGTGGGCTTCAGCCGTTTGGGAACGACAGGATCCCTGCATGGCTTCATACCAGGGGTTCACGGCCGAGATGAGGAAGCTCTTCGACCATTCCGTCCGAGGGAGGGACGCAGCTAGGCGTCTGTTTTCTCTTCACCAAGGAACTCGCAGCGTGGCCGACTTCGTGATCGAGTTCAAGACGTTGGCTGTGGAGAGTGGATGGAACGAGGAGTCTTTGCAAGCGGCCTTTTACCAGGGCCTGTCGGAGCAGCTCAAGGATGAGTTGATCTCCTATCCGGAGCCTAGTGACCTGGACAGCTTGGTAGCCTTGTCTATTCGGGTGGATAATCGAGTCCGAGAGCGAAGGAGGGAGAAGCAATGGGGTCCGTCCAATCGATCAGCTTATCAGTTCCCAGTCGGGTCGGGTGGTGGACCAGAACACGTCGATCATTCTCCACCACAAAGGAGTAGTGGAGAGGACCTCTCTCCCGATTCTGAACCCATGCAAGTGGGGCGGCACGGGTTAACCAAGGAGGAGCGTCAACATAGACGTAGGACCAACTGCTGCCTCTACTGTGGTCGCTCGGGACATTACATCTCCACTTGCTCCCTGCGGTCGTCAAACTGCCCGGCTCGCTAAAGTTGGGAGGACTTTTAGCGAGCCAGTTTCAACCTCTCAGTACCTCTGTCAGACCCCGCTTCCCGGCTACCCTTGTGAACAGGAATCAGAGCTTAGCGCTTAACGCTTTTATCGATTCAGGTGCCGATGGAAGCTTTCTTGATGCCGAGTTGGTGGAACAGCTGGGGCTTTCCAAGGAGCAATTGCCGGAAGCCATTAAGCGACCACTCTGAACGGCAGTAGTCTGGCACGTATCACGATGAGGACTGAACCGGTTAAGATGCGGTTGTCAGGGAATCATTCTGAGATGATTTCATTTTTCATTCTGCCGTCTTCCCATGTTCCTCTGGTCCTTGGATACCCCTGGCTGAAGGAACACAATCCCACGTTCGATTGGGTGACGGGCAAGGTAACGAGTTGGAGCCTGGATTGTCATGCTAACTGTCTCAAGACTGCCTGCCCCCATTCGGTTCCCAGTCAGGTGATTGAGGCTAAACCTCCAGATTTGTCCCTGGTTCCCGAGACATATCACGATTTGGGGGAAGTTTTCAGTAAGCAGAAGGCTCTGTCACTCCCTCCCCACCGACCATATGATTGTGCCATCAACCTGGTCCCTGGAGCTGTCTACCCCAAGGGAAGGTTATACAGTATCTCCCGACCTGAACGGGAGGCGTTGGAGACCTACATCAAGGAGTCCCTAGCTGCTGGTCTCGTTCGTCCCTCGTCATCACCCCTGGGGGCAGGATTCTTCTTTGTGGGTAAGAAGGATGGCTCTCTTCGACCATGTATTGATTATCGGGGGTTGAATGACATCACGGTCAAGAACAAGTATCCCCTGCCCTTGATGAGTTCTGCCTTCGACTCCTTACAGGGTGCTACGGTGTTCACCAAGTTAGACCTACGCAATGCTTATCACCTGGTCCGGATCAGAGAGGGGGACGAGTGGTTGACGGGTTTCAATACACCGATGGGGCACTTCGAGTATCAGGTGATGCCGTTTGGACTGACCAATGCTCCCGCGGTATTCCAGAGTATGGTGAACGACGTCCTGAGAGATATGATCGGTCTCTTCGTGTTTGTTTACCTGGATGACATTCTGATCTTCTCGAAGGAACCTTCCGACCACGTCCAGCATGTCCGGCAGGTTCTGCAGCGATTATTGGAGAATCGCCTGTTCGTGAAGGCCGAGAAGTGCGAGTTTCACGCCCACACGACATCCTTTCTCGGGTACATCATCTCCAGGGGTGAGATTAGGATGGACCAGGAGAAGGTTAGAGCGGTTCTGGAATGGGCCCAGCCCGGTACGAGATTGCAGCTCCAGAGATTTTTGGGGTTTGCGAATTTCTACCGCAGATTCATCCGGGATTACAGCCGAGTGGCCGCTCCATTAACTGCCTTGACTTCCAGCATCAGGACCTTCAAGTGGAATCCGGAGGCGGATCGAGCGTTTCTGGATTTGAAGAGGCGATTCACCAACGCACCGATTCTCTCTCAACCGGACACGGCCCGTCAGTTCGTTGTTGAAGTGGGACGCGTCTGATGTGGGAGTTGGCGCCATCCTGTCGCAGCGATGCTCCACGGACAGTAAACTCCATCCCTGCGCCTACTACTCTCGTCGCCTTTCACCTGCGGAGAGGAATTACGATGTGGGTAACCGGGAGCTTCTCGCGGTGAAACTTGCCTTGGAGGAGTGGCGCCACTGGTTGGAGGGGGCGGAGCAACCGTTTATTGTCTGGACTGACCACAAGAATCTTGCTTACGTGCAATCGGCTAAACGTCTCAACTCCCGTCAGGCCAGGTGGGCGTTGTTTTTCGGACGATTCAAGTTTGTCCTGACGTTCCGACCTGGATCTAAGAACGGCAAGGCGGACGCCTTGTCCCGGATGTTCTCCAAGACGGAGGAGAGTGGGTCCAAGACCGAGACTATTCTTCCCCGGAACTGCGTCGTGGGAGCAGTCATGTGGAAGATTGAGGAGGAGGTGCTGGCGGCCCTTCGGACTCAGCCCGGTCCCGGTAACGGTCCACCCGGTCGGTTGTTTGTGCCTGAGTCGGTTCGTCCTGCTGTTCTCAAATGGTCCCACGCCAGTAAGATGGCTTGTCACCCTGGCGTGGCTCGGACAATGGCGTTTCTTCGCAGACGTTTTTGGTGGCCTGCCATGGCCGAGGATACTCGGGGTTTTGTTGCTGCCTGTCCAGTGTGTGCGCAGAATAAGAGTACCAATCGGCCCAGCTCTGGACTACTTCACCCCCTTCCTATTCCCCGGCGTCCATGGTCGCATCTGGCCCTGGACTTCGTCACGGGGTTGCCCGATTCTGAGGGGAACACGGTCGTTCTGACTATCGTGGACAGGTTCAGCAAGTTCGCCCACTTTGTGCCTATTGCCAAGCTTCCCTCTGCCTCGGAGACGTCCGAGATCCTGGTTAGGGAGGTTTTCAGGGTCCACGGTTTGCCCAGTGATATCGTTTCCGACCGTGGCCCTCAGTTTACCTCTGCTGTCTGGAAGTCCTTCTGTTCGGCCATTGGAGCTACAGTCAGTCTCACATCTGGTTTTCACCCCCAATCCAATGGTCAGGCGGAGAGAGCCAACCAGAAGATGGAATCCACGCTACGCTGTCTGGTCTCTTCCAACCCCACCTCCTGGGCCTCTCAGTTGCCTTGGGTTGAGTATGCCCACAATACTCTCCCTACATCTGCCACTGGGATGTCTCCCTTCCAGTGCCTGTATGGCTACCAACCTCCCCTGTTCCCTTCTCAGGAGAAGGAGCTCTCAGTGCCTTCTGTTCAGGCCCATATTCGTCGTTGCCACCGGACCTGGCATCGGGCCAGAAAGGCACTCCTTAGAGGTTCGGACCGGTATCAGCTCCAGGCGAATCGTCGCCGGATCCCCGCTCCCACCTATACCATCGGAGATAGGGTTTGGTTGGCCACACGGGATCTTCCGTTACGGACTGAGTCTAGGAAGTTGTTACCGAAGTTCATTGGTCCGTTTGTGGTGGAGAAGGTGATCAATCCAGTGGCAGTTCGACTCAAACTACCAAGGACGCTCAGAGTCCATCCCACCTTTCATGTCTCCTGCCTCAAGCCTGTCTTCCTCAGTCCTCTGTTGCCTCCTCCGCCTCCTCCTCCTCCTCCTCGGATGATTGGAGGTGGTCCTGCCTACACGGTGCGTCGCATTATGGATTCCAGACGGCGGGGCCGGGTTTCCAGTATCTCGTGGACTGGGAGGGGTATGGTCCTGAAGAGAGGAGTTGGATTCCGCGGCGACAGGTCCTAGATCCGGATCTCATCAGGGACTTCTACCGCCTCCATCCTGGCGCTCCGGGGAGTCCGCCCGGTGGCGTTCGTCGGAGGGGGGTACTGTAACGATCCCGGCTGTCTGAGTCGGGTCCTGGTCGTAATCTCCAGTTTCCCGAGGGTTCGGGAACGCTCCGGGAGCGCGCTGGTTTCCGCACCTGCTTCCCATTAGCAATCTGCACACCTGGGCCTAATCAGCACCTTTCTTAGGCTCTGGCCCAACATCCAGTTCCTGCCGGATCGTTAGCCATGAACAGTAGGTGTATCTGTGTATCAGTTCAGAGTATCTAGCGTGAGTTTTGTTATTTTGTACTTTGTTGAGTTTTTGTGTCCTTACCTCCGTTTTTGTTCCACCTGCAGTCACACGTCCGGAACCTTCACCCCACCTCTGCCTGATGGTCGGCGGCTGCCGAGCCATCACTGGACCTATACTGCACCCCCAACTACTCATCCACGCCGCCCGCTCTGTCCCTGGATTATTCTGCACCTTTTGTTGTATCCGAATAAACCCTCACTTTCGTTCAACTCTCCTTGTCCTGGTCTGCTTCTGGGTTCTGGCTGAGGGAACTGTGACAGTTGGAGTGTTTCCCTGGCTATCCGCAAATTAAAAAAACACGAACAATTGTGCCATCTGGTTTGCTTAATATAAGGAATTTGAAATTATTTATACTTTCACTTTTGATACTAAAGCACATTTTTGCAATTACATTTACTTTTGATACTTAAGTATATTTAAAACCAAATACTTTTAGACTTTTACTCAAGTAGTATTTTACTGGGTGACTTTCACTTTTACTCGAGTCATTTCCTATTAAGGTATCTTTACTTTTACTCAAATATGACAATTGGGTACTTTTTCCACCACTGGCTTTTTTAATTGTCAGCAATTGCGCTAAAGCTAGTTAGCAACTACCTTCAAACTGCACACAGATACACAAAAATGGTATCCATGAGTTCATCTGACTCTGGGGATGTAGATAAAGGACCTCAAAGCCAAAATCCCAAAGTATCCCTTTATTTTATGGATATAATTCAAATTGATGTGCTGTGTAGTTATAGTCAGTGAACAGCTTAGTGGAAAGTTTTAGAACATCAGCCATTGGTCAGTACTCAGTAATGCCCCATAGTCAGTGTTGTACAGTGGTTAGCAATATCACAGAAGTATTGAGCAGCAGCCTTATACTGTACTAGCACTGAAAACTTGCGATCAGTGGATGCTGGTAGTAGCCAATTGAATCATGGTTTGTGACTAGCAATCAGTGGATGCTGGTAGTAGCCAGTTGAATCATGGTTTGTGACTAGCAATCAGTGGATGCTGGTAGTAGCCAGTTGAATCATGGTTTGTGACTAGCAATCAGTGGATGCTGGTAGTAGCCAGTTGAATCATGGTTTGTGACTAGCGATCAGTGGATGCTGGTAGTAGCCAGTTGAATCATGGTTTGTGCAGCAGCCAGTCAGAGCTCCATTTTGCAAAAAAAAAACAACCCACAGGAATCCCCAGACTTTGATCCCCTTTACTGTAAGTTGTGACACAGTCTTACAGTAATGCCCATGTTGTTATGATGATATGGGAGCTTTACTGAAACTGCAACATGACTGGCGGTCGGGTCTGACTGAGGGTAATTTGGGTCAATCAAATTACTGCCCCTGCCTGTCCCCCAACCCCAACCCTACCCCTGCCTGCCCCCAACCCCCACTCAGCTCAACTGCCCTGATGTGTTACTGAGACTGAGTGATGTCTGAGTGAAGTGTGTCTGCCCATCTGGCTGCTTTGTGGTACATAAGTGTTGTACTTACTGCCATCCATCATTTCAACGTTATTTTCTTCCATCAATCCCTCTATCCATCCCTGCTGATGTAGCTGTCAGATTATTATTTTTTTGGGGGGGGGGGGTTGATCAGCTTAATATTGCAGATAGATTGTAACTTCCATCAATGTAATTGTCTGCATCACTTCCAATCCACCATGTTTTTTATATACAGTGGGGGGAAAAAGTATTTAGTCAGCCACCAATTGTGCAAGTTCTCCCACTTAAAAAGATGAGAGAGGCCTGTAATTTTCATCATAGGTACACGTCAACTATGACAGACAAATTGAGAAAAAAATTCCAGAAAATCACATTGTAGGATTTTTAATGAATTTATTTGCAAATTATGGTGGAAAATAAGTATTTGGTCACCTACAAACAAGCAAGATTTCTGGCTCCAACAGACTTGTAACTTCTTCTTTAAGAGGCTCCTCTGTCCTCCACTCGTTACCTGTATTAATGGCACCTGTTTGAACTTGTTATCAGTATAAAATACACCTGTCAACAACCTCAAACAGTCACACTCCAAACTCCACTATGGCCAAGACCAAAGAGCTGTCAAAGGACACCAGAAACAAAATTGTAGACCTGCACCAGGTTGGGAAGACTGAATCTGCAATAGGTAAGCAGCTTGGTTTGAAGAAATCAACTGTGGGAGCAATTATTAGGTAATGGAAGACATACAAGACCACTGATAATCTCCCTCGATCTGGGGCTCCACGCAAGATCTCACCCCGTGGGGTCAAAATGATCACAAGAACGGTGAGCAAAAATCCCAGAACCACACGGGAGGACCTAGTGAATGACCTGCAGAGAGCTGGGACCAAAGTAACAAAGCCTACCATCAGTAACACACTACGCCGCCAGGGACTCAAATCCTGCAGTGCCAGACGTGTCCCCCTGCTTAAGCCAGTACATGTCCAGGCCCGTCTGAAGTTTGCTAGAGTGCATTTGGATGATCCAGAAGAGGATTGGGAGAATGTCATATGGTCAGATGAAACCAAAATAGAACTTTTGGTAAAAACTCAGCTCGTCGTGTTTGGAGGACAAAGAATGCTGAGTTGCATCCAAAGAACACCATACCTACTGTGAAGCATGGGGGTGGAAACATCATGCTTTGGGGCTGTTTTTCTGCAAAGGGACCAGGACAACTGATCCGTGTAAAGGAAAGAATGAATGGGGCCATGTATCGTGAGATTTTGAGTGAAAACCTCCTTCCATCAGCAAGGGCATTGAAGATGAAACGTGGCTGGGTCTTTCAGCATGACAATGATCCCAAACACACCGCTCAGGCAACGAAGGAGTGGCTTCGTAAGAAGCATTTCAAGGTCCTGGAGTGGCCTAGCCAGTCTCCAGATCTCAACCCCATAGAAAATCTTTGGAGGGAGTTGAAAGTCCGTGTTGCCCAGTGACAGCCCCAAAACATCATATACATTACTCTTACTGTCACACCCTGGCTCTGGGACTCCATAGGTTGAGCCAGGGTGTGTTCATTCTATGTGTTCTGTTTCTTTGTTTGGGTGTTCTAGGTTGTCTGTTTCTATGTTTGCCTGTGTGACTCCCAATCAGAGGCAACGAGTGTCAGCTGTCGGCTGGTTGTCTCTGATTGGGAGCCATATTTAAACTGTATATTTTCCCTTGGGTGTGGTGGGTTTTTGTTCCGTGTCGGTATTTGTTTACCGTGGACTTCACGAGTCGTGTTTTGGTATACTTTAACTAATTAGAGTCATGTTTGTTTCACACGCTGCGCCTTGGTCTACTCACTCCTACGACGATCGTGACACTTACTGAATTTCCACGTGGGCGAGGATATTGGAAATTTAATCAAAGCCTATTTGATGATCATTTATTCATAATTTGAACAAAGGAATTTAAAACGGACTTTTTCCGACATAACATAGGTACATAAAATCCACTTATTGTATGGGACACCTTTAAATGTGCCTTTAGAGGCAATGCAATTCAGTATCTCGAAAACAAAAGCAATTTAGGTCAAAAGAGTTTATACTAACAAAGGAAATAGAAAGTCTAACAGAACAGATAGATGGCAATAAAAACTGTAACATAGAGGCTCAGAATAAACGAGAGGAAAAACAAAAAGAAATGGAGAAACTTATTCAAGAAAGATCAAGTGTAATATATTATAAAAATAAAGCAAACTGGATGGAATATGGGGAAAAATGCAAAAAATTCTTTTTTAATCTTCAACATAGGAATGCTACCAAAAAGAACTTAATGAAACTGGTTACAATTGACGGAGTCATCCATGATTCACCAAATTATATTTTGAAGGAGGAAACAAAGTACTTTAAGCATATGTTTTCTTTTCAGTCACCTCCATCTCCTCTAACTGAAGCTAATTGTAGAGATTTTTTTTCTATTGATAATGTAAAATTAACAGCCATACAGAAAGACTCATGTGAAGGTGAAATTACAGAGGAGGAACTTCTGGATGCAATTATAGACTTTAAGTCCGGGAAAACTCCAGGGTTGGATGGCATACCAGTCGAGGTATACCAAACCTTTTTTGATATACTAAGAGGACCGTTATTAGCATGTTTTAACAACTCCTATGTAAATGGTAGATTATCTGACACTCAAGAAGAAGGTCTGATCTCATTATTACTGAAACAGGTTACAAGAGGAAAATATAAAGATCCAGTCCATTAAAAAAATTGGAGGCCCCTTACACTTCAGTGTTGTGATGCAAAAATTCTAGCAAAATGTATAGCGCATAGAATTAAGAAGTTTTTGTCGGATATTATTCATTCTAATCAGACAGGTTTTTTACATGGCAGATACATTGGAGATAATATAAGCCAAGTATTGGAAACAATAGAACACTATGGAAAATATGGGAAACCAGGCCTGCTATTCATAGCAGACTTCGAAAAGGCATTTGATAAAGTACGACTGGGGTTTATATATAAATGCCTGGAGCGTTTCAATTTTGGAGAATCTCTTATAAAATGGGTCAAAATCATGTATAGTAACCCTAGGTGTAAAATAGTAAATAATGGCTATTTCTCCGAAAGTTTTAAACTGTCAAGAGGAGTGAAACAAGGTTGTCCACTATCGGCATATCTATTTATTGTGGCCATCGAGATGTTAGCTATTAAAATCAGATCCAATAATAATATCAGAGGATTAGAAATACAGGGCTTAAAAACAAAGGTGTCATTGTACGCTGATGATTCATGTTTTCTTTTAAATCCACAACTAGAATCCCTCCACAGCCTCATAGAGGATCTAGATACATTTTCCAACCTCTCTGGATTACAACCAAATTATGACAAATGTACTATATTACGTATTGGATCACTAAAAAATACAATTTTTACATTACCATGTAGTTTACCAATAAAATGGTCAGATGGTGATGTGGATATACTCGGAATACATATCCGAAAAGAAATAAATGATCTCACTTCAATACATTTTTATAGAAAGTTAGCAAAAATAGATAAGAATTTGCTACCATGGAAAGGTAAATACCTGTCAATTTGTGGAAAAATCACCCTGATTAACTCTTTAGTATTATCCCAGTTTACCTATTTGCTTATGGTCTTGCCTACGCCTAGCAAACAGTTTTTTAAATTATATGAGAAAAAAATATTCAATTTTATTTGGAACGGCAAGCCAGACAAAATTTAAAGGGCCTATTTATATAATGAATATGAATTCGGAGGACAGAAATTATTAAATATTAAAGCATTAGACCTATCACTAAAAGCTTCAGTCATACAAAAGTTATACTTAAATCCGAACTGGTTCTCAAGCAAATTAGTAAGATTGTCTCACCCAATGTTCAAGAATGGCCTTTTTCCCTTTATTCAGATTACAACCACTCATTTTCAGTTATTTGAAAATAAAATAATCTCCCAAATATCACTATTTCTAAAACAAGCCATAGAAAGTTGGTTGCAATTTCAATTTAATCCTCCAGAAACGACAGAACAAATAATGCATCAAATATTGTGGTTAAATTCAAAATATACAAATGGACAAAAAACCTTTATTTTTTGATAGAATGTTTAAAAAAGGTATAATCTTCGTAAATGATATCATCGCTAGGACTGGTGGAGTTATGTCGCACATGTAGCTAACAAAAACATAGGGAAATGTCTGCTCTACCCAAAATTACAACCAAATAATTGCAGCCTTACCGCAAAAGTGGAAGAGGAAAGTGGAATAGGGAGAAAGTAAGGAACTTGTCTGTCGGCCTTGCATTAAAGAACATAATTGGTTAAGGAAAACTGTGATAAATAAAAAAGTATATCAGTTTCACTTAAGGACCAAAGGATTGACAGCCGTCCCATGTAGATTGCAAAATAGTTGGGAAGAGATTTTGACGTACCGATCCCATGGCATAGTGTTTATGAACTGACACGCAAAACAACACCGGATTCAAAAATTAGAATCTTTCAATTTAAATTATTATATAAAATTCTTGCTACCAATAGAATGTTATTTATATGGGGAATACAATCTTCCCAGCTCTGCAGATTTTGCTGTGAAGAGACAGAATCATTAGATCATTTGTTTTGGTTCTGTCCATTTGTAGCTTGTTTTTGGACACAGGTCCAGGAATGGCTAAAGGATTGCAATATTTACCTGGAGCTAACCTTGCAGATAGCATTACTGGGTGATCTGAAAAGTCATAGTCAATCGATCAATAATATAATAATACTTTTAGCAAAAATGTATATTTTAAAATCACAATCTGTTGAAGCAATGAGAATAGAAAGGTCTTAACTTTTGTAAAACATCACAGTATGGTTGAAATATATATGGCAAATAGAAATCCTATATGGATGGTGTTAAGAGATAGATGGGAGGTATTGAATGGAGTTGAAGGATGGGACTAATAACAAATAACAACAAATAATAACAAGATAACTAATGATGTAAGCATACTGTGTCCATAATAAGTATATAGGTTGTATGTTGGGAGCTTTTGGGAAAGAGCACAGTTAGAAAGATATGGCATATAGAAGCAAACCGGATGGACATCATGAAAATGATCGGAGAGGTTGAGAGTAGAAGAAGTTCAAATCAAATCAAATCAAATCAAATCAAATCAAATTTTATTGGTCACATGCGCCGAATACAACAGGTGCAGACATTACAGTGAAATGCTTACTTACAGCCCTTAACCAACAGTGCATTTATTTTAAACAAAAAAAGTAAGAATAAAACAACAACAAAAAAAGTGTTGAGAAAAAAAGAGCAGAAGTAAAATAAAGTGACAGTAGGGAGGCTATATATACAGTAAAATAAAGTGACAGTAGGGAGGCTATATATACAGGGGGGTACCGTTGCAGAGTCAATGTGCGGGGGCACCGGCTAGTTGAGGTAGTTGAGGTAATATGTACATGTGGGTAGAGTTAAAGTGACTATGGCAGTAAGTTCAGGAGTAAAAACTAATAAAATTGAATTATTGTAAAATTGACTGTGTCCATAAGGTGTAGATAGTAAGTATAGGCTGGAAGTAGAGGCACGGGCATTGTTGTTCACTAATTTACCCCAAGTAGGGAAAGGATGGCGGGGTTGAAAAGTAATAAAGGGGAGTATATACAGTGGGGGAAAAAGTATTTAGTCAGCCACCAATTGTGCATGTTCTCCCACTTAAAAAGATGAGAGAGGCCTGTAATTTTCATCATAGGTACACGTCAACTATGACAGACAAAATGAGGAAAAAAAATCCAGAAAATCACATTGTAGGATTTTTAATGAATTTATTTGCAAATTATGGTGGAAAATAAGTATTTGGTCAATAACAAAAGTTTCTCAATACTTTGTTATATACCCTTTGTTGGCAATGACACAGGTCAAACGTTTTCTGTAAGTCTTCACGAGGTTTTCACACACTGTTGCTGGTATTTTGGCCCATTCCTCCATGCAGATCTCCTCTAGAGCAGTGAGCCAATTATATGATGGTCCGACCGCATTCTGTCCTCTATCAACACTTTTTAAACTTTTGGTGCCAACGAGAATGAGATAAGAAAGAAGTCAATACGACTAGCTTGATTGAGTCTCCGCCATCTATATCTCACTAGATCAATATATTTAAGCCTCCATATATCTACTAGTTCTAATGTATCCATGACATTCACAATTTCCTTAAGAGCATGTGGGTGATTGTTTGTGGTGTGATTTCCTTTACGGTCCATTGAGCTATTTAAAACAGTATTATAATCCCCCACCATAATAATATTGTCTTGAATTGCTTGCAGGGTTGATAATGTATTTTATATATTGTCAAAGAAGTGTGGATCATCATTATTTGGTCCGTAAAGGTTAATGAGCGATATCTGTTTATGGTCCAATAACATATTTAAAATAATCCATCTACCTTGCGTATCTATTTGGACAATTTGCACATTCGGATTGAAATTACTATTAATTAATATCATCACCCCTTTTGAATTTCTTTGCCCATGGGAGAAGTATATTCCCCCAACCCCCCCCCCATTCCTTTTCCCACGCAACTTCATCTCGAATTGTTGAATGAGTTTCCTGTATACAATAGATATTATATTCCTTCTCTTTGAGCCATGTAAATATTGTTCTTCTTTTGTTATTATCAGCTAAGCCATTACAATTATAACTGGCTATACTTATTTCACCATACACCATAATGGGATACAAGTTTCAAGTCTCTTTATCATTATATATCTTTGTAAATGTACCAATAAAAAATACCGTAATGATTGAGTGTCCATTGTCACGATCGTTATGAGGAGCGGACCAAGGCGCAGCGTGGTAAGCGTACATTTTATTTAATTAACGTACTTAACACACACAAACAAAAACAACAAACCAAATGATACGTGAAGTCCTAGGTTAACACCAAAACAAACCATACGGAACAAGATCCCACAATGACTAGTGCCAAACATGCTGCCTAAGTATGGTCCCCAATCAGAGACAACAAGCTACAGCTGCCTCTGATTGGGAACCACCCTGGCCAACATAGAAATACACGAACTAGAACAAAACATAGAAAATAACACATAGAAAATCCACACCCTGGCTCAACATATAAGAGTCCCCAGAGCCAGGGCGTGACAGTAACCCCCCCAAAGGCGCGGACTGCGACCGCGCCAACCAAACACAAGAGGGTAGGGGCCGGGTGGGCATTCCGCCTCGGAGGCGGATCCGGCTCCGGGCGTGACCACCACTCTCTCTCTACCCCCCCGTAGCGCCCCTGGTCTGGTCCCGCTGGCCGGAGCTGGACTGGACACCGGTGGAGCGGATTGCTCTGGCTACGGTGTGGAACAGGCACGGACCGTGCCGGACTGACGACGCGCACCATTGGCTTGGTGCGGGGAGCAGGACGGGCCGGACCGGGCTGACGACGCGCACCACTGGCTTGGTGCGGGGAGCAGGCACAGGCCGGACCGGGCTGGCGACGCGCACCACTGGCTTGGTGCGGGGAGCAGGAACGGGCCGGACCGGGCTGGCGACGCGCACCACTGGCTTGGTGCGGGGAGCAAGAACGGGCCGGACCGGGCTGACGACGCGCACCACTGGCTTGGTGCGGGGAGCAGGAACGGGCCGTACCGGGCTGACGACATGCACCACTGGCTTGGTGCGGGGAGCAGGAACGGGCCGGACCGGGCTGACGACGCGCACCACAGGCTTGGTGCGAGGGACAGGAACAGGCCGGACCGGGCTGGCGACGCGCACCACTGGCTTGGTGCGGGGAGCAGGAACGGGCCGGACCGGGCTGACGACGCGCACCACTGCCTTGGTGCGAGGGGCAGGAACAGGCCGGACCGGGCTGGCGATGCGCACCACAGGCTTGGTGCGAGGGACAGGAACAGGCCGGACCGGACGTACAGGACTGTGCCGGAACACTCGCGGCACAGTACGTAGCTCCGCATAACTCGGAACCTGCCCAGTCTCACGCTGCCTAGCCTGAGTACGGGAAGTTGGCTCTGCTCTACCTCTAGACTCCGCCAACCACCCTTCCAGCCTCCCAAACCTGGTGGCCTCCTCTCCTAAATCGCCGATGTGCACTGTAGCTGCCTCCAGCAGCACCGTCGTCCATGCCGTGTGCCCCCCCAAAAAATTTTATTGGGGTTGCCTCTCGCATGTCCGTCGTCGCCCCTGGTCTGGTCTGGCCCCACTGGCCGGAGCTGGACTGGACATCGGTGGAGCGGATTGCTCTGGCTCCGGTGTGGAGCAGCTGACCGGTGCCGGACCAGGCACCGGTGGAACAGGCACGGACCGTGCCAGACTGACGACGCGCACCACTGGCTTGGTGCGGGGAGCAGGAACGGGCCGGACCGGGCTGACGACGCGCACCACTGGCTTGGTGCGGGGAGCAGGAACGGGCCGGACCGGGCTGACGACGCGCACCACTGGCTTGGTGCGGGGAGCAGGCACAGGCCGGACCGGGCTGGCGACGCGCACCACTGGCTTGGTGCGGGGAGCAGGACAGGCCGGACCGGAATGGCGACGCGCACCACTGGCTTGGTGAGGGGAGCAAGAACGGGCCGGACCGGGCTGACGACGTGCACCGCTGGCTTGGTGCGGGGAGCAGGAACAGGCCGGACCGGGCTGGCGACGCGCACCACTGGCTTGGTGCGGGGAGCAAGAACGGGCCGGACCGGGCTGACGACGCGCACCACTGGCTTGGTGCGGGGGTAAGGAACGGGCCGTACCGGGCCGGACCGGGCTGACGACGCGCACCACTGCCTTGATGCGGGGAGCAGGACCAGGCCGGACCGGGCTGGCGACGTGCACCACAGGCTTGGTGCGGGGAGCAGGAACAGGCCGGACCGGGCTGGCGATGCGCACCACAGGCTTGGTGCGAGGGACAGGAACAGGCCGGACCGGGCTGGCGACGCGCACCACTGGCTTGGTGCGAGGGACAGGAACAGGCCGGGCTGGACTGTGGAGACGGAATGGAGGTCTGGAACGGAGAGCTGACACAACCCGTCCTGGCTGAATGCCTATTTCCACACACTCTGTGTGAGGCATCAGCACAGGACGTACAGGGCTGTGCACTCGTACTGACACTACAGCACGTGGCACTGGCGCAGGATATCCAGGACCGAGGAGGGGTACTGGAGGCCACGAGCGTTGAGCCGGCACACTCCGTCCTGGCTGCATGCCCACCTTAGCACGACACGTGCGTGGTGCTAGCACAGGACGTACAGGACTGTGCCGGAACACTCGCGGCACAGTACGCAGCTCCGCTTAACTCGGAACCTGCCCAGTCTCACGCTGCCTAGCCTGAGTACGGGAAGTTGGCTCTGCTCTACCTCTAGGTTCCGCCAACCACCCTTCCAGCCCCCCAAACCTGGTGGCCTCCTCTCTTAAATCGCCGATGTGCCCTGTAGCTGCCTCCAGCAGCCCCGTCGTCCATGCCGTGTGCCCCCCAAAAAAATTTTATTGGGGTTGCCTCTCGCGTGTCCGTCGCCGGCACGGTTGGTGCCGTTTCTCCTCTCTTGCCAGGGCCTGTACCTTTGCCCAGGGCCCTCTGCCCGCAAATATGTCCTCCCAAGACCACTATTCGCCCACCTGGGACATCGCCAACTCCTCCTGCTTGGCACGCTGCTTGGTCCTTTTATGGTGGGATCTTCTGTCACGATCGTCCTTAGATGAAGCGGACCAAGGCGCAGCGTGGTAAGCGTACATTTTATTTAATTAACGTACTTAACACACACAAACAAAAACAACAAACCAAACGATACGTGAAGTCCTAGGTTAACACCAAAACAAACCATACGGAACAAGATCCCACAATGACTAGTGCCAAACATGCTGCCTAAGTATGGTCCCCAATCAGAGACAACAAGCTACAGCTGCCTCTGATTGGGAACCACCCTGGCCAACATAGAAATACACGAACTAGAACAAAACATAGAAAATAACACATAGAAAATCCACACCCTGGCTCAACATATAAGAGTCCCCAGAGCCAGGGCGTGACATCCATATAGCTGTACTGTGATATTTGCATTGCTACTGAGTAACCCTTCAATTGTTCTCCACTAATTCCCCCGCTAAAGCCCCTCCCCATCCCAAGTTGAGCCGTCATCCCAGTGATCGGCATCCCACCCACGTCCCTTCGGATCTCTAAGGCCCCGAGAGGCCAGGACCCATCCATCGAAAACAGCACACAGTGCCACCCACAAAACAGAAGCAGATTAAACGCCAAAAGCATTTCCAATGCTGTCACCTCTCTCTATATATATATATATATAACTATTTTTTTTAAATTATGCATGAGACTGAGTGATGTCTGAGTGAAGTGTGTCTGCCCATCTGGCTGCTTTGTGGTACATAAGTGTTGTACTTACTTCCATCCATCATTTCAATGTTCTTTTCTTCCATCAATCCCTCTATCCATCCCTGCTGATGTAGCTGTCAGATTGATAGCAGTTGTCAGTGGGGTCAGTAGCAGGTCAGCAGTCTCCTGTGGGATTAAAGTGGAACCTGTGGGATGGAGGGATACAATAAAAGGAAAGAGTGATGCAGCAGGATGTGGGTATGGAGTGTAAATGATGAAGGGAAAGGGGTAGCAAGAGACACACACACACAGAAAATCTAGTTGGATTGGGGAAAGTTCACCCCGAGACATTTACATTACATTTTAGTCATTTAGCAGACGCTCTTATCCAGAGTGACATACCAGGGTTGTGAGTGCATACATAACTTTTTTATTTTTCATACTGACCCCCGTGGGAATCGAACCCACAACCCTGGCATTGCAAACGCCATGCTCTACCAACTGAGCTACATCCCTGCCGGCCATTCCCTCCCCTACCCTGGACGACGCTGGGCCAATTGTACGCCGCCCCATGGGTCTCCCGGTCGCGGCCGGCTACGACAGAGCCTGGATCTATCTATCTAGAAGACGGAGACAGTACAGCTGCATCAAAGCTGGGACCGAGAGACTGATCATAGGATGTCTGGGAGACGCTTCTGTCTCCAGGTCATCAGATTGTTCAACAGCCACCACTAGCCAGCCTCCGCCCAGTACCCTGCCCTGAACGTTAGTCACTGTTACTAGCCGGCTACCACCCGGTACTCTACCCTACACCTTAAAGACTGCTGCCCTATGTACATAGAGTCATTGACCACTGGTCACTTTAATAATTTCTCATCCAACATAACTACTGCTGTACACACCTTTTCTACTCATATACTGTCCATACTGTCTATACACACCATAAATATATATATATATATATATATATATATATATATATATATATATATATATATATATACATACAGAGTTGAAGTCGGAAGTTTACATACACCTTAGCCAAAAACATTCAAACTCAGTTTTTCACAATTCCTGACATTTAATCCTAGTAAAAATTCCCTGTTTTAGGTCAGTTAGGATCACCACTTTATTTTAAGAATGTGAAATGTCAGAATAAAAGTAGAGAGAATTATTTATTTCAGCTTCATTTCTTTCATCACATTCCCAGTGGGTCAGAAGTTTACATACAATCAATTAGTATTTGGTAGCATTGCCTTTAAATAGTTTAAGTTGGGTCAAACGTTTCGGGTAGCCTTCCACAAGCTTCCCACAATAAGTTGGGTGAATTTTGGCCCATTCCTCCTGACAGAGCTGGTGTAACTGAGTCAGGTTTGTAGGCCTCCTTGCTCGCACATGCTTTTTCAGTTCTGCCCACAAATGTTCTATAGGATTGAGGTCAGGGCTTTGTGATGGCCACTCCAATACCTTGACTTTGTTGTCCTTCAGCCATTTTGGCACAACTTTGGAAGTATGCTTGGGGTCATTGTCCATTTGGAAGACCCATTTGCGACCATGCTTTAACTTCCTGACTAATGTCTTGAGATGTTGCTTCAATATATCCACATAATTTTCATCTATTTTGTAAAGTGCACCAGTCCCTCCTGCAGCAAAACACCCCCACAGCATGATGCTGCCACCCCCGTGCTTCACGGTTGGGATGGTGTTCTTCGGCTTGCAAGCCTTCCCCCTTTTTCCTCTAAACATAACGATGGTCATTATGGGCAAATAGTTATATTTTTGTTTCACCAGACTACAGGACATTTCTCCAAAAAGTATGATCTTTGTCAATATATGCATTTGCAAACCGTAGTCTGGCTTTTTTATGGCGGTTTTGGAGCAGTGGTTTCTTCCTTGCTGAGCGGCCTTTCAGGTTATGTCAATATAGGACTTGTTTTACTGTGTATATAAATACTTTTGTACCTGTTTCCTCCAGCATCTTCACAAGGTCCTTTGCTGTTGTTCTGTTATTGATTTGCACTTTTCGCACCAAAGTACGTTTATCTCTAGGAGACAGAACGCGTCTCCTTCCTGAGCGGTATGACGGCTGCGTGGTCCCATGGCGTTTGGAAATTGCTCCCAAGGATGAACCAGACTTATGGAGGTCTACCATTTTTTTTCTGAGGTCTCGGCTGATTTATTTTGATTTTCCATTAATGTCAAGCAAAGAGCCACTGAGTTTGAAGGTAGGCCTTGAAATATATCCACAGGTACACCTCCAATTGACTCAAATGATGTCCATTAGCCAATCAGAAGCTTCTAAAGCCATTACATCATTTTCTGGAATTTTGCAAGCTGTTTAAAGGCACAGTCAACTTAGTGTATGTAAACTTCTGACCCACTGGAATTGTGATACAGTGAATTATAAGTGAAATAATCTGTCTGTAAAAAATTGTTGGAAAAATTACTTGTGTCATGCACAAAGTAGATGTCTTAACCGACTTCCCAAACTATAGTTTGTTAACAAGAAATGTGTGGAGTGGTTGAAAAACGAGTTTTAATGACACCAACCTAAGTGTATGTAAACTTCCGACTTCAACTGTATAAATGCAATGATATCTAGTGGCTTTTTTGGGTACTTCAGATTATGTGGAATAAAGTGAATACTTTTTGAAGGCTCTGTAAAACATTAACCTCACAGGATTACTGCTGTAACTTCATTAAAGAGATATCTAACTGTGATGCCAGAAATAGTCAAACAGATCTGAATGACATCATCAACCTGTGACAAAGTTACCCTTAGCCTGTCTAGTGTTCTACAGATGCCGTATCTTAATTTGATCATTCTGAATTGTCCTGCACCAGAGGACATGCAAACTTGTTGTGTATTCAAGGTTGAAAAAGTATTCTAAACTTTGTAATGTCCACTTTAAAATGTCAGATTTGATTTGCCTTAATGAAAAATGTATCAACTCCTACAAAAAATGTCAATTAATTATACAATTCACATTTCCTGTTGCTTCAGGATTATTTTCCTACTGTCTCGTGGGCATTTTTTTTTCTAGTTTAAGTGGGTGACGCTGCTCTCTGCCCCCTCACACTTCAACAGGCCTGTGACCTCATGATCATCATGACCTCATAACTACTTGTTGATCTCCCTAGAGGGCGATGACAGCCTGGTCAGGACCACAGAGACTCGACCGCAGTCCACTCACAACCACTCAGACCTCTCAGAGGGCTTACTGAGTTACACAAAGCACAGTAGCACTCCCCTAAAGGGACAATTTTTCATGTTCATATCCCATGTATTCATGAGCCCTATTCAAACTAGTTGACAGTGTAAGCAGAATGGAATAGAAAAGTGGTATAGAACAGTAAAATAAAATGGTTAGAAGAGTTGAATGAAGTGGTTAGAGATGGGAAATAATCATCATAAATCCTACAGCTTTGTCAGTTTGTTTTGACATTGGTATTGTTTTGGTGATATCCTTCCAGTTAGTTAATATAGTAAAAGATTATGTTTCGCCTTTATAAAATAAAGCAAACACCAAAACAACAACCAACACCAAACAGATTGGTCTCATATTAACTGACCGGTTCCTCTAGAAACACAGAAATGTAAACCTCTACTCAGGTGACATACTGTCAGGTGACATACATGCATATTAACCATGTAGCTGTCCTCCTCTCCCCTCAGGCTTACTGCATTGCTTGTAGGACTCCTGTAGAAAAAACAGACCCTTTCCCCCTTGCTGTCACTAATCATTGAACACCCTGTGACGTGACTTAACAAACTTTGCGCGCAAGGGGCTGACATGAAATCCTTCTAATGTTGGTGAGGGAGGGGAGACAGCTCACATGACCTTTGAAGATGTCTCCATCTCTTCTATACTGTATTCCCACACACATGCACACACACACACACACAATATTTAGTATTTAGTAGGATCACCTTACTCTTCCTCAAATAAAATAAAATAATATTTTATTTGTCACATGCGCCGAATACAAACTTACTGTGAAATGCTTCCTTAACCAACAAAACAGAGTTTTTAAAAAGTAAAAAAATTAAGCTAAATAAAATAAAGCAAAAATAGTAACACAATAAAATAACAATAACAAGGCTATATACAAGGGGTACTAGTACAGAGTCAATGTGCGGGGGTACGGGTTAGTCGAGGTAATTGAGGTAATATGTACATGTAGATAGGGGTAAAGTGACTATGCATAGATAATAAACAGAGAGTAGCAGCATCGTATGTGAAGAGTGTCAAGGAATGTGAATGTGAGTGTGTGTGTGTGTGTGTGTGTGTGTGTGTGTGTGTGTGTGTGTGTGTGTGTGTGTGTGTGTGTGTGTGTGTGTGTGTGTGTGTTTGTGTGTGTATGTGGCATCAATATGCATGTGTGTGTGTGTTTTGTGTGTGTATGTCCGTGTAAGTGTGTTGGAGTGTCAGTGTAGTATGTGTAAGTGTGTGGTTGGAGTCCAGTGAGTGTACATTGAACCTGTGCCAGAGAGGCAGTGCAAAACAATAAGAATAAATAAGGATAAAATAGGGGGGTCAATGCAAGTAGTCCAGGTAGCCATTTGATTAACTGTCCAGCAGTCTTATGGATTGGGGGCAGAAGCTGTTAAGGAGCCTTTTGGTCCCAGACTTGGTGCTTCGGTACCGTTTGCCGTGCTGTAGCAGAGAGAGCAGTGACTTGGGTGGCTGGAGTCTTTGACAATATTTTTGGTTCAAGATAGAACTCCTTTGGGTTCAATGTAGAACCCTCTGGGGAAAGGGTTCTACATAGAACCCAGTAGGGTTCTACCTGGAACCAAAAAGGGTTCTTCAAAGGGTTATCCTATGGGGACAAGCGAAGTACCCTTTTAGGTTCTAAACAGCACCCTTTTTTTCTAAGAGTGTACTTAGAAAATTATACATTTTATACATAGAAATTGACATTATAGGTCATTATAACACGGGTTATTTGGATCCTGGATGCTGATTGGTTGATATGCGGGAGTTGTGGGACTCAACTACTCCAGCAAAATAACATGAGGTTATTAATTAATTAATATCATAATTCCACTGTCCCGCAGCCCAGGCTTCCTCGGGAAAAAGGCGTCTACACATTATCTTTCCATGCTACTATTTGGTTTGCAACAGTTGGAGGTTGTATAAACCTAGGTGTCTACCTCTACGACCTGTGCAACAATGTATCATTTTACAAATGCGATCTCTCCCATGACAGTAGGCTAGATAGCCCAAGAATGAACGTGAAACTAATAATTCACCATGGAAACCGTAACATTCAGAATTCCATTCATTAACCAGCACAGTGCGACCTATGTAAGCCTATTGGATATGTATTACATCATAGCAACGTTGAATAAATAGAATGATTAGAATGAATAACTGGGTCAAAACATGAGAAAATAACTAAGGACCAGCCCACTTTTGTAGCAACTTCAGAATGCAAAAGTTATCCGATGCGGGCCTGGATGCAAGGGAAATCATGGCTGTGAGTGGCCATCAGTGTGAGAGCTCACTCAATAATTATCGTCAGCCCCTAACATGGAGAACAGAAAGCGCTGGCGTGCCATTTTAGCTGGCAACGATGTGAGTGGCACGTCCCATTCTCCGCCAAATAAGAGGTAAACACTAGCTGTTACCAACCAGTACCAGGACCATGGACAGTTGTTCCACACATGTGACATCAACGGAAACGTCACTATTAACATCACCAACTAGCTTGGTTAGCTCACCAACCACAATAGTTGTTGCCTATATAGGCCTATTGGATATTTAATAAATCATTATTTATTGACGTTCTTGTCTCTTATCATCATTGATTTTCTGCTAGCTAGCTACATGCCAAAGATTTGTTTAGCATAGCAACGTCGAATGAATAGAATTATTAAAATGAATGACCTGGGTCAAAACATGAAAAAAGAACTAATGACCATGGTTAGCAACTTCAGAATGCAAAAACACATTTACGCATTAAAGTCATGTTTTTAATGAAAACATTTCAGTAATATTTTCATAAATATGTTGGCAACCGTTTTATAAAAGGATTAAGGCCCTCGAACCCAGGGATTATCGTGTGATAACTTCCTCCTAAGGCGAACAGCCCTTAGTCGGCAGTTATCACACGATAATCCCTGGGTTCCCATGATTTATTGCTGAATTAACAAATCACAGCCCTCCTGTAGGATTGCACATTCAGCAAATCACCAGCAGATGGAGTGCCCTTTGAATCAATTTTCCCATTCACTATGTTGGTGGTCCTCCAACATAGAGGCTCATAATAAATTAGAGGAAAAACAAAAAGAAATGGAGAAACTTATTCAAGAAAGATCAAGTGTAATATATTATAAAAAATTAAGCAAAATGGATGGAATATGGGGAAAAATGCACCAAATTATTTTTTTATCTTCAACGTAGAAATGCTACCAAAAATAATTTACTGAAACTGGTTACAATTGACGGAGTCACCCATGATTCACCTAATTATATTTTGAAGGAGGAAGCAAAGTACTTTAAGCATATGTTTTGGTTTCAGTCGCCTCCATTTCCTCTAACTGAAGCTAATTGTAGGGATTTTTTTGCTATTGATAATGTAAAATTAACAGCCATACAGAAATACTCATGTGAAGGTGAAATTACAGAGGAGGAACTTCTGGATGCAATTAAAGACTTTAAGTACGGGAAACTCCAGGGTTGGATGGCATACCAGTCGAGGTATACCAAACCTTTTTTGATATACTCAGAGGACCGTTATTCGCATGTTTTAATCACTCCTATGTAAATAGTAGATTATCAGACACTCAAGAAGAAGGTCTGATTTCATTATTACTGAAACAGGATACAAGTGGGAAATATAAAGATCCAGTCCATTTAAAAAATTGGAGGCCCCTTACACTTCAGTGTTGTGATGCAAAACATTCTAGCAAACTGTATAGCACATATAATTAAAAAGGTATTGTAGGATATTATTCATTCTAATCAGACAGGTTTTTTACATGGAAGATACATTGGAGATAATATAAGGCAAGTATTGGAAACAATAGAACACTACGGAAAATATGGGAAACCAGGCCTGCTATTCATAGCAGACTTCGAAAAGGCATTTGATAAAGTACGACTGGGGTTTATATATAAATGCCTGGAGCATTTCAATTTTGGAGAATCTCTTATATAATCTTATAGAATAGTAAATAATGGCTATTTCTCAGAAAGTTTTAAACTGTCAAGAGGAGTAAAACAAGGTTGTCCAATATCGGCATATCTATTTACTATGGCCATCATAATGTTACCTATTAAAATCAGATCCAACAATAATATCAAGGGATTAGAAATCCAGGGCTTAAAAACAAAGGTGTCATTGTATGCTGATGATTTATGTTTTCTTTTAAATCCACAACTTGAATCCCTCCACAGCCTCATAGAGGATCTAGATACATTTTCTAACCTCTCTGGAATACAACCAAATTATGATAAATGTATTATATTACGTATTGGATCACTAAAAAATACAATTTTTACATTACCATGTAGTTTACCAATTAAATGGTCAGATGGTGATGTGGATATACTCGGAATACATATCCCAAGTGAAATAAATGATCTCACTCCAATACATTTTAATAGAAAGTTAGCAAAAATAGATAAGATCTTGCTACCATGGAAAGGTAAATACCTGTCTATTTGTGGAAAAATCACCCTGATTAACTCGTTAGTATTATCCCAGTTTAGCTATTTGCTTATGGTCTTCCCTACGCCTAGCGAACAGTTTTTTAAATTATATGAGAAATAAATATTCAATTTTATTTGGAACGGCAAGCCAGACAAAATTAAACGGGCCTATTTATATAATTAATATGAATTCGGAGGACAGAAATAATTAAATATCAAAGCATTAGACCTATCACTAAAAGCTTCAGTCATACATAAGTTATACTTAAATCCAAACTGGTTCTCTAGCAAATTAGAAAGATTGTCTCACCCCATCTTCAAGAATGGCCTTTTCCCTTTATTCAGATTACAACCTCTCACTTTTAGTTATTTGAAAAGGAAATAATCTCTCAAATATCACTATTTCTAAAACAAGCCATAGAAAGTTGGTTGCAATTTCAATTTAATCCTCCAGAAACGACAGAACAAATAATGCATCAAATATTGTGGTTAAATTCAAATATACAAATTGACAAAAAACCTAAATGTTTTGATAGAATGTTTAAAAAAGGTATAATCTTTGTAAATGATATCATAGGTAGGACTGGTGGAGTTATGTCGCACATGCAGCTAACAAAAACATATGGAAATGTCTGCTCTACTCAAAATTACAACCAAATAATTGCAGCATACCGCAAAAATGGAAGAGGAAAGTGCAAGGGGGAAAAAGTAAGGCACTTGTCTGTCTGCCCTGCATTAAAGAACATAATTGGTTAAAGAAAATTGTGATAAATAAAAAAGTATACCAGTTTCATTTACGGACCAAAGGATTGACAGCAGTCCCATATAGATTGCAAAATAGTTGGGAAGAGATTTTTGACGTACCGATTCCATGGCATAGTGTTTATGAACTGATATATAAAACGACGCCGGATTCAATTTAAATTATTACACAAAATGCTTGCTACCAATAGAATGTTATTTATATGGGGGATACAATCTTCCGAGCTCTGCAGATTTTAATGCAAAGAGAATCATTAGATCTGGTACTGTCCATTTGTAGCTTGTTTTTGGTCACAGGTCCAGGAATGGCTGAAGGATTGCAATATTTGCCTGGAGCTAATCCTGCAGATAGCACTACTGGGTGATCTGAAAAGTCATAGTCAATCGATCAAAAATATAATAATACTTTTAGCAAAAATGTTTATTTTCAATTTACAATCTGTAGAAACAATGAGAATAGAAGGGTTCAGAACTTTTGTGAAACATCACAGTACAGTTGAAAAAATATGGCAAATAGAAATCCAATATGGATGGTGTTAAGAGATAGATGGGAGGTGTTGAATGGAGCTGAAGGATGGGACTAATAACAACTAACAACAACTAATAACAACAAGATAACTAATATAAAGCATACTGTGTCCATAATAAGTATAAAGGTACCACGTTCATCTGTACAAACAATAGTACGCAAGTATAAACACCATGGGACCACGCAGCCGTCATACCGCTCAGGAAGGAGACACGTTCTGTCTCCTAGAGATGAACGTACTTTGGTGCGAAAAGTGCATATCAATCCCAGAACAACAGCAAAGGACCTTGTGAAGATGCTGGAGGAAACAGGTACAAAAGTATCTATATCCACAGTAAAACAAGTCCTATATCGACATAACCTGAAAGGCCGCTCAGCAAGGAACAAGCCACTGCTCCAAAACCGCCTGTCAGTAGGTGCTGTAGGTGGGTGTGGTGTGGGAATCAGGCGCAGGACGCAGAAGATAAGTCCAAAAGACTTTTAGTGATGCACACACAAAAACACAATCCAACAGCCCGGAGGCGAGAAAATGCGCACACAGGCGTAAACAAAAGGGCGCACAAAACATGTGCGAAAATACTCTCCTAAAATACAAAGGAGGCAAGCTACAATAGCGCACCGAAAAGTGTAGCGCACCAACACGACATCGAAAACAATCACACCCAACACCTGACAAACACAACGAGAACTTATAGGACACTAATGACACTAAACGACAACAGGTGTACAATTCCAGACAAGACCAAACGAACATAGAAACATACAACGGTGGCAGCTAGTATTCATGAGACGACGAACGCCGAAGCCTGCCCGAGCAAGGAAGAGAGGCAGCCTCGGCCGAAACCGTGACAGTACCCCCCCTTGACGCGCAGCTCCAGACGTGCGCCGACTCCGGCCTCGGGGACGACCAGGAGGACGCGGAGCAGGGCGCGTCGGGTGACTACGATGGAATTCCGTCAGGAGAGACGGGTCCAAAATGTCTCTCCTCGGCACCCAGCACCGTTCCTCCGGGCCGTACCCCTCCCACTCCACCAGATATTGGAGACCCCCCATCCGACGTCTCGAATCCAAGATGGACCGCACGCGAGTACGCCGGTGCCCCTCGATGTCCAATGGGGGGCGGAGGAGTCTCCCTGATCTCATTTTCTTGGAGTGGGCCAGCTACCACCGGCCTGAGAAGAGACACATGGAACGAGGGGTTAATACTTTTATACTCAACAGGTAGTTGTAATCTGTAACACACCTCGTTCAATCTTCTCAGGACTTTAAACGGCCCCACAAACCGCCGACCCAGTTTCCGACAGGGCAGGCGGAGGGGCAGGTTTCTGGTAGAGAGCCAGACTCGATCACCAGGTGCGTACACCGGTCCCTCACTGCGGTGGAGATCGGCGCTCGCCTTTTGACGACGGAGGGCCCGCTGCAGGTGGACGTGTGCAGCGTTCCACGTCTCCTCCGAGCGCTGCACCCACTCATCCACCGCAGGAGCCTCAATCTGGCTCTGCTGCCAAGGTGCCAGAACCGGCTGGTAACCTAACACACATTGGAAAGGGGTTAGGTTAGTGGAGGAATGGCGTAGGGAATTCTGGGCCATCTCGGCCCAGGGAACGTACCGTGCCCACTCCTCCGGCCGGTCCTGGCAGTATGATCTAAGAAACCTACCCACATCCTGGTTCACACGTTCCACCTGCCCATTACTCTCCGGATGGTAACCCGAGGTGAGGCTCACCGAGACCCCCAACCGCTCCATAAAGGCTCTCCAGACTCTGGAGGTAAATTGGGGACCTCGATCAGACACAATATCCTCGGGTACCCCGTAGTGCCGGAAAACATGGGTGAATAGCGCTTCGGCGGTCTGTAGGGCAGTAGGAAGGCCCGGCATAGGGAGCAAACGACAGGCCTTAGAGAACCGGTCCACAACGACCAGTATAGTAGTATTCCCCTGTGAAGGAGGAAGGTCAGTGATGAAATCCACCGAGAGTTGAGACCATGGTCATTGTGGAACGGGCAGGGGTAGTAACTTACCCCTAGGCAGATGTCTAGGCGCCTTACACTGGGCGCACACCGAGCAGGAGGAGACATAAACCCTCACATCCCTCGCCAACGTGGGCCACCAGTACTTAGCACTAAGGCAGTGCACTGTCCGGCCGATACCAGGATGTCCAGAGGAGGGTGACGTGTGAGCCCAATAGATCAATCGATCCCGAACCTCGAGCGGAACGTACTTCCGACCCTCCGGGCATTGAGGTGGACTAGGGTCGGTGCGCAATGCCCGCTCGAGTTCAGCATCGACCTCCCACACTACCGGTGCCACCAGACAAGACTCCGGCAGTATGGGAGTGGGCTCCACGGACCTCTCCTCCGTGTCATACCGCCGAGACAGTGCGTCTGCCTTACCGTTCTGTGACCCAGGGATGTACGTGATCTTAAATACGAACCGGGTCAAAAACATATTCCACCGCGCCTGGCGAGGGTTCAGTCTCCTAGCTGCCCGGATGTACTCCAGGTTACGGTGGTCCGTCAAAATGAGGAAAGGATGTTGAGCCCCCTTAAGCCAGTGCCTCCACACCTTTAGGGCCTGTACCACGGCTAACAGCTCCCTGTCCCCTACGTCATAATTTCGCTCCGCCGGACTGAGCTTCTTGGAATAAAAAGCACAGGGGCGGAGTTTAGGTGGCGTGCCGGACCGTCTGCAAAGCACGGCTCCTATACCCGGCCTCTGACGCGTCCACCTCTACCTGAAATGGTAAAGAGGGATCCGGATGCGCCAGCACCGGAGCCGAGGTAAACAGGTCCTTCAGCCTCCCAAACGCCCTGTCCGCCTCAGCTGACCACTGCAAATGCACCGGACCCCCCTTCAAAAGAGACGTTATGGGAGCTGCCACCTGTCCAAAACCCCGGATAAACCTCCGGTAGTAATTCGCAAACCCCAAAAACTGCTGCACCTCCTTCACAGTGGTTGGCGTTTGCCAATTACGCACGGCTGACACCCTGTCTACCTCCATCTTCACCCCTGACGCAGACAACTGATAACCCAAGAAGGAGACCGACTCCTGGAAAAACAGACACTTCTCTGCCTTGACATACAGGTCGTGCTCCAACAGCCTCCGCAACACTCGGCGCACCAGAGCCACATGCTCGACTCGGGTAGACGAGTACACGAGAATGTCATCTATGTACACGACCACCCCCTGCCCCTGCATGTCCCTGAATATCTCATCCACGAATGATTGGAAAACTGAAGGAGCGTTCATCAACCCGTATGGCATGACAAGATACTCGTAATGGCCCGAGGTGGTACTAAAGGCTGTCTTCCATTCATCGCCCCCTAATGCGCACCAAGTTATGCGCGCTCCTGAGATCTAATTTAGTGAAGAAACGCGCCCCGTGCAATGACTCCGTCATGGTCGCAATCAGCGGGAGTGGATAACTGTACTTCACCGTGATCTGATTGAGACTACGGTAATCAATGCACGGGCGTAACCCACCATCCTTTTTCTTCACAAAAAAGAAACTCGAGGACGCAGGGGAAGTGGAGGGCCGTATGTATCCTTGTCTCAGAGATTCGTCTATGTAAGTATCCATAGCTCTCTTCTCCTCCTGAGACAGAGGATACACATGGCTCCGTGGGAGCGCAGCTCCTGCCTGGAGGTCTATCGCACAATCTCCCTGCCTATGGGGAGGCAACTGCGTCGCCCTCGACTTACTGAACACAATAGCCAAATCCTCATACTCGGGGGGAATGTGCAATGCGGGCACCTGGTTTGGACTCTCCACCGAGGTAGCCCCTACGGAAACGCCTAAACATCGACCCACACACTGGTCAGACCACTCCATCAGAGCCCTCTCCTGCCACGAAATAGACGGGTTATGGGTACTCAACCAGGGCATGCCCAGCACCACCGGATACGCAGGCGAGTCGATCAGAAATAGCTGGATCATCTCCTGATGACCCCCCTGCGCACAAATCCTAAGTGGCGCCGTGACCTCCCTGATCAAGCCCGATCCCAACGGACGGCTATCTAGGGCATGAACGGGGAAGGGGACGTCAACAGGAAGAAGGGGAATCCCTAAATCTAAACAAAATTTCCTATCAACAAAATTCCCAGCCGCGCCTGAATCTACCAGCGCCTTATGCTGGGAATGAGGTGCTTCCTGTGGAAAACGCACAGGTATACAGAAGTGCGCAACAGAGAGCTCTGGGTGAGTGGGGCGCCTACTCACCTGGAAGGATTCCCCAATGCGGGGCCTGTCGTCTTCTCCCCTAGGAGGCCATCCCCAGCACCTAGCCGCGGTGTGTCCTCCCCGACCACAGTTGGTGCAGGAGATGGACCCCCTCGTACTCCGACCCCTCCTCTCTCTAGCGCCAGCGCCCCCGAGCTCCATGGGGCTCGGCTCGGAGGCGCTGGAGGGTGAAATGGACGGACCTCCCTCGGAACGTCCGCGGGTAGCCAGCAGGGTGTCCAGCCTGATGGACATGTCGACTAACTGGTCGAAAGAGAGGCTGGTGTCCCGACAGGCCAGCTCCCGACGGACGTCCTCACGTAGACTACAGCGGTAGTGATCGATGAGGGCCCGTTCATTCCACCCTGCATCCGCCGCTAGAGTACGGAATTCCAACGCGAACTCCTGGGCACTCCTCTTCCCCTACCGGAGGCAGAACAGACGCTCCCCCGCCGCTTTCCCCTCCGGTGGATGGTCAAACACCGCCCTGAAGCGGCGGGAGAACTCAGCGTATGTGATAGTGGTAGCGTCTATCCTCCTCCACTCGGCGTTGGCCCATTCTAACGCCTTGCCGGAAAGGCAGGAGATAAGGGCGGACACGCTCTCGTGTCCCGAGGGCGCCGGGTGCACGGTGGCCAGGTAAAGCTCCACCTGGAGAAGGAAGCCCTGACACCCGGCAGCGGTCCCATCGTAGGCCCTCGGGAGCGAGAGTCGAACTCCTCTGGGTTCCGGAGCGGGAATGGGCTGACTTGCTGATGGTGATGGCAGGGACGGTGGCGTTGGGGGTGTCCCTCGGGTCTCCCAGTGTTGGAGTGTGTTGATCACATCCTGCAGGGCGGTCCCGATCCGCAGGATCTGGTCATTCTGCTCCCGGACCCGATCCTCCAACGTCTCCTGTGCTGCTGCGGCTCCTGCTGATTCCATTCAGATGGTGTGTGATTCTGTCAGTAGGTGCTGTAGGTGGGTGTGGTGTGGGAATCAGGCGCAGGACGCAGAAGATAATTCCAAAATACTTTTAGTGATGCACACACAAAAACACAATCCAACAGCCCGGAGGCGAGAAAATGCGCACACAGGCGTAAACAAAAGGGCGCACAAAACATGTGCGAAAATACTCTCCTAAAATACAAAGGAGGCAAGCTACAATAGCGCACCGAAAAGTGTAGCGCACCAACACGACATCGAAAACAATCACACCCAACACCTGACAAACACAACGAGAACTTATAGGACACTAATGACACTAAACGATAACAGGTGTACAATACCAGACCAGACCAAACGAACATAGAAACATACAACGGTGGCAGCTAGTATTCCGGAGACGACGAACGCCGAAGCCTGCCCGAGCAAGGAAGAGAGGCAGCCTCTGCCGAAACCGTGACACCGCCATAAAAAAGACAGACTACGGTTTGCAACTGCACATGGGGACAAAGATCGTACTTTTTGGAGAAATGTCCTCTGGTCTGATGAAACAAAAATTGAACATTTTGGCCATAATGACCATCGTTATGTTTGGAGGAAAAAGGGGGTGCTTGCAAGCCGAAGAACACCATCCCAACCGTGAAGCACGGGTGTGGCAGCATCATGCTGTGGGGGTGCAGGAGGGACTGGTACACTTAACAAAATAGATGGCATCATGAGGAAGGAAAATTATGTGGATATATTGAAGCAACATCTCAAGACATCAGTCAGGAAGTTAAAGCTTGGTCACAAATGGGTCTTCCAAATGGACAATGGCTCCAAGTATACTTCCAAAGTTGTGGCAAAATGGCTTAAGGACAACAAAGTCAAGGTATTGGAGTGTCCTTCACAAAGCCCTGACCTCAATCCTATAGAACATTTGTGGGCAGAACTGAAAAAGCATGTGCGAGCAAGGAGGCCTACAAACCTGACTCAGTTACACTAGCTCTGTCAGGAGGAATGGGCCAAAATTCACCCAACTTATTGTGGGAAGCTTGTGGAAGGCTACCCGAAAGGTTTGACCCAAGTTAAACAATTTAAATGCAACGCTACCAAATACTAATTGAGTGTTAGTGTATGTAAACTTCTGACCCACTGGGAATGTGATGAAAGAAATGAAAGTTGAAATAAATCATTCTCTGTACTATTATAGTGTTGATCCTAACTGACCTAAAACAGGGAATTTTTACTAGGATTAAATGTCAAGAATTGTGAAAAACTGAGTTTAAATGTATTTGGCTAAGGTGTATGTAAACTTCCGACTTCAACTGTATATATATATATATATATATATATTTGCGGAAAAAAAAAAAAAAGTGGGGTATTGGAAGTGATGCAGACAATTACATCGGTGGAAGTTACAATCTATTTTCAATATTAAGGCTGATCTACCCCCCCCCCCCCAAAAAAAAATAAAAAAAAATAAAAATAAAAATAAATAAAAGATGTTGGTGGTGCTCATAACATTTTTCGTAATTTATTAAAAGTAGCAGAGAGTGTATTCACCCCCTTTGCTATGAAGCCCCATAATAAGATCTGGTGCAACCAATTACCTTCAGAAGTCACATAATTAGTTAAATAAAGTCCACCTGTGTGCAATCTAAGTGTCACATGATCTCAGTATATATACACCTGTTTTGAAAGGCCCCAGAGTCTGCAACACCACTAAGCAAGGGGCACCACCAAGCAAGCGGCACCTTGAAGACCAAGGAGCTCTCCAAACAGGTCAGGGACAAAGTTGTGGAGAAGTACAGATCAGGGTTGGGTTATAAAAAATTATCTGAAACTTTGAACATCCCACGGAGCACCATTAAATCCATTATAAAAACTGGAAAGAATATGGCACCACAACAAACCTGACAAGAGAGGGCCGCCCACCAATACTCACAGACCAGGCAAGGAGGGCATTAATCAGAGAGGCAACAAAGAGACCAAAGATAACCCTGTAGGAACTGCAAAGCTCCACAGCGGAGATTGGAGTATCTGTCCATAGGACCACTTTAAGCTGTACACTCCACAGAGCTGGGCTTTATGGAAGAGTGCCAGAAAAAAGCCATTGCTTAAAGAAAAAAATAAGCAAACACGTTTGGTGTTCACCAAAAGGCATGTGGGAGACTCCCCAAACATATGGAAGAAGGTGCTCTGGTCAGATGAGACTAAAATTGAGCTTTTTGGCCATCAAGGAAAACGCTATGTCTGGCACAAACCCAACACCTCTCATCATCCCGAGAACACCATCCCCACAGTGAAGCATGGTGGTGGCTGCATCATGCTGTGGGGTTGTTTTTCATCGGCAGGGACGGGAAACTGGTCAGAAATCAAGGAATGATGGATGGCACTAAATACAGGGAAATTCTTGAGGGAAACCTGTTTCAGTCTTCCAGAGATTTGAGACTGGGACGGAGGTTCACCTTCCAGCAGGACAATGACCCTAAGCATACTGTTAAAGCAACACTTGAGTGGTATAAGAGGTAACATTTAAATGTCTCGGAATGGCCTAGTCAAAGCCCAGACCTCAATACAATTGAGAATCTGTGGAATGACTTAAAGATTGCTGTACACCAGTTGAACCCATCCAACTTGAAGGAGCTGGTGCAGTTTTGCCTTGAAGAATGGGCAAAAATCCCAGTGGCTAGATGTGCCAAGCTTATAGAGACATACCCCAAGAGACTTGCAGCTCTAATTGCTGCAAAAGGGGGCGCTACAAAGTATTGACTTTGAGGGGGTGAATAGTTATGCACACTCGGACGTGAGAAAGAGGGCAATATACAGACTCAACCATAACACTTGAAAGCACTGGTTTACTAAATGTGATTATTTACAGTATATATTTTTTTACTTCTGTACAATAATAGACTAGAATGGGAATGAAATACATTATCACCTTTAGTACTGCATTGCCAAATGTGCAAGCCAAGCAAAGTGTAGCATGTGAGGAGCCAAAAGCAAAATCGACCATTTTTTTTTTTTTTTGTCAAAGTGGTAGGCATGTTGTGTAAATCAAATGATACAATCCCCCCCAAAAATCAATTTTAACTCCAGGTTGTAAGGCAACAAAATTGGAAAAATGCCAAGGGGGTGAATACTTTCGCAAACCACTGTATCTGCCTCTTCTTGAAAATTCAGCTGCAGTTTATCTATCTCGCTATCCCTCTTCCTTTCTCGCTCTCCTGCTTCTCTATCTTTCTATCTGATGAAGCATGAGGACCAGGAATGTCTGTTGTGGGTTTTGTGGACTGACCATTCATGCAAGGAGTAATCCTTGTGTATTCAAACACACACACACACACACACACACACACACACACACACACACAGCTGTTGGTCAGCACAATAGCTGCAGGGCCTGAGGCTTACAGCCAATGTAGGACATGAGGGGAGCATGTGGGAAGGACAGTGGAGCTGAACCCACCAGGCTGTGGCACCTGTAGACTAGGGAATACAATGGCATTGCACTTCATTATTGCAGCTTTATTATTACCAGCCTATGTGTATACTACACAATGGGTTTCTTAGATCCCCCAGAGACAGTGTCATTTCCTCAACTTTATTTTCTGACTTCACTGTGCTTGAGATAAAAATAACATGGACTATTTTTCAAAAGGTCAAAAAATTACTAAATATCTGGAGGTAAAGTGGTTGTTTTAACCACACTAAAGGGTGATGGTAAGAACATCAACATGAACTTCAGAGTGGGAACGGACGTGAGAAAGAGGGCAATATACAGACTCAACCATAACACTTCAAGTCTCACTGGAGGGTTTATCATTGACCCCGGAAAGCCTCAGACTTATTTTGTATATTTCCACTATATTTAGAGCAGCCGAGATGATGGTTCCTTTAGCTGAATCTTTTCATAAATATTATGGTCTGCCATGGCCTAATAAGACTGGTGTCCTTCACTGCTGATGCCAAAACAAAAAAGGGCCAAAACCACAACACAACTAGACAGGAGCCTAAATTTAACAAACCAAAGAGACAGTCTGGGGTGGACTGGCCATCTGGCATTTTGGGCAAATGCCAGATGGGCTGGTCCAGTTTTAGCCCAGTGGGCCTGTCTAACTAGTTTTTTTTGGCACAAAAATATAATTATTTGGCTAATAATGGGACCTCAACAAAAAAAATGGGCCAGTGTAGGGACCTCGAGGAAAAAAATTGGCCTATGTGGGCGCCTCATGAAAAAATATGGGCCGGTTTCTGGTCCCAGTCCGCCCCTGTATCCTTTCATTAATTCTGACACAGAAGACTCCTTGCAAATCCTCGCTTTATCATGTCAAGGAGAATGGAAGAAGCTCAGAGACAAATACTGCCATAGGGTCGCTATTTTTGTTATTGTTTCCGTCAAAAAATGGTGAGCATCTAGTCAATCTGTGCTTTCTGTTGTTTTCAAGTCAGCACACATCACTTTGGTCCATTCTGTTCCCTTGCCAGTGTAATATTCAACTAAAAGGTAGAGAGCTCCAAGTCATTCTCTCATCAGTCTATAACCTTATAAACCTAACCTGGCCTGAACCCGCTGGCTTGTTTTATTGACTTTGTTCCATGGCAGCTTTGCAAGGAGGATCAATGATTTATCATCTGCATATTCAGCTGTTATACCCCCTATTACCATGCATACACATGCATAAATGCATAAATGCTTGTACACACACATACACTTGCATACAGGCATGTATGACACACAGACACGAGCATGTGTGCGCACACATACACTCACACTCACACACACACACACACACTCTTACTTAATTAATTAGGCAGATTAGAAGGCTTTAATGGTCCATAAATCTCTTGTGGGGTGAATTGGGTAGAAAGAAAGACAAATACCACACAACAATATTTATGGTCAGTGAATAAATATACTTCAAATGACCATAAACTTTACACACTTCCAGGCCCACCACTATTCTACAATCCTAGCCAATAGTCCTACCACAGGAAGCACACATCAAGGAGAGGCCATGTCCAAGGGCAGGTGTCTTGAATACTGACCTGCAGTGGTATGCAAATATCCCTAAGCACTGCATATGCATGTCCTATCACCCCTCACACCGTATACTGTAGGCTTACATTATAAAGCAGTCTACTACATGGATTGCTCTGTGAATCCGTCAGTTTAGGCCTACAAATCAAATCAAATTGTATTGGTCGTGTACACATATTTTGCAGATCTTATCGCAGGTGCAGTGAAATGTTTATGTTTCTAGCTCCAACAGTGCAGTAATACCTAACAATGCAAAACAATACACACAAATCCAAAATAAATAACTAAAGGAATGTCCGAATCCGGAATATAAATATGCATATGATGGTGTGAATAGACAGTATAGACAGTAAAAGGTGTGTACAGCAGTAGTAGTTACTACAGCCTACCCACATATGAATACCCAACACTGGCAAACGCTGGAGAACTGGGAACTCTACAAAAAAACTGGCCAAATAGTGACGTCACCGATCTTCAGGTTGGAGAAGTCGGAGCTCTAAGATGATGCCTGAGTTTCCCAGAGTTTGCAAATGTCTCGAACGCACTGAAGTCTGATGTCAGAGATTTCGGAGTTCGGAGTTCCAAGTTTCCAGTAGTCTTGTAGTCTTGTACGCAGCAAAAGATAGGTAGAAATAGCCTACCTACTAAACCATCTTTGGAAAGGGAAAACTCTAAACGGTATCCTTGGGATGTCCCAACACTGACGTCACCCCATTGAAGTTGACATTTAAAATGGTTAAGGTAAGGGTTAGGGTAGGGGTTAGGGTTAGGGATAGGGTAGGGGTTAAGGTTGCCCACTCGCTGAACATTGTGGGCAATGCCCGCTCGCTGTGGATTGTGGGCAAAACCACTGCCTCAACAGGCAGGGTGGCACATAACTAATGAACAGGTTAAAATAAATAAAACATGTAATGTAGGCCTACACAGTTTACAGCATCAATAAAGGGTGCAAGCCTCCTTTGCAAGCTGCAAGGCTATACACAAGACTATCATATAACATGTTCACAGGCCTGTCTCAATCAAACCTGTATGAATGTTCAAAATGAGAGATCTTATTCAACAACAAATTACAATTAAAAAAGGACAGAACCTGTGGGGGGGGGAATGCTCGCCTCTCGAGCAACTGCGAGAGTACACACACAAGTCCGCCTCATATAGAACGTGCACGTTTACGAGCAGAGCGTTGAGAAGCAGCAACAAACAAGAACAAAACAAACACAAAGAAGGCACTCTGAAAAAAATGCACAAACTGAAGGAAATAACTTCATTTGAATTAAACTGATAACTGGGTAATTTGTAAGCCATATGGGAAGTATGTAATAGTCATAACACATGTTTAAAATTGGTAGCAAAGTTGGGGAACTGAATAATTTAGTTGAGAGCATAGCAGCACACAAGGGAGAGCAGGGGTGTGCTGCTATGCTCGCTCTCTCTCTGTGTGTGTGTGTGTGTGTGGGTGTGGGTGTGTGGCCTTGGGCCAATGTATAATTTGTGAACCACCTGTTTTAAGCATAACCTCAGCCATAGCGTCAAAACCAGAGATGTGCTGCTATTGCACCATCACCACTTAGCTACAGTTTCAGTTGGTTGTCCATTGACTGTACCGAGGGAATTCATTGAACCTTTCTTTTCTGGAAAATTCTATAAGTAGAATCTACTGCACTTGAGCAGAATATAATCTTTAAGGGTCTATATTGTAATACTACCAATCCCGTCATTTGATATTCAAATCTTCAACTTTTCATATAAACATATTTGCTTCATTTCGATAGATTAGACCCGATGATCATAAATAAAACAATTACTTTTTATCCATCATAAATAGATCATTTTCACATCCCTGCTGGGCTTTTACCTCTGTAGATATCACACAACAACAACACTCCTAAATGAATGAGGGGTGATATACTAACTAATTACTTCATCAGAGTGATCAACTACCCAGTACGTGTAGAACACACATCTCATTAATTTCAGCTCCAACAAGCCCTGTTTCTTCCATGGACAAAGGCTGCCTGGCTGTATTGAAGGAAGAGCAGTGAGACTAAAAAAGCTCATTAAGAAAACCACAGAGGAATCAGAAGTGGCATGGATGTATCGACAACTAAACAGTACATGTGGTACAATCAGGACCTAATGACACTAAGCACAGCGTTTGTCATCATTATGGTGCACACTTTGAGACATCAGACAAATACCGTAAAAGTAAATCACTGCATTTAGAATGGCAAATAAAACTGGTTCTTCACTATGCAAGGCCTATGTATGAATGTGTAATGTCGCCTATGTACAGAGATCTATCGAGAGAGAAGGAGAGAGAGAATTCCTCTGAGAGATCACAGGATTCATTTCTACACCAGGGGGCTATTATTAAGTTCCTTCGATGTACAACTTAGTTGTAATTTCTCCCAGCTTGATGTGTCCCCTCAACCTGTCACCTATTCAGCCAGTTAACACACATCTCAAAAACCAATACATACCCCACAAGACACGCTATCAGGGGTCTCTTCACAGTCCCCAAGTCCAGAACAGAGGCTGGGAGATGCACAGTACTGTATTGAGCAATGACTACATGGATTTCTCTTCCACCTCAGGTAACTCAGGCAAGCAATAACATCTTTTTTTTTTTTTAAACAGATAAAACAACACCTCAAGGAAAGCTGAATATGAAGAGACACACACGCACTCTACACACACCCACACATTATTATTTCAAATTTTCCCTGTCTGCTTTATTTTTTTGTATTGTTCGTTAGTCGTAGTGTTCTTAGTTAAAATGTGTGTTGCTGTTCCTGTCCATTAGGGTTCTGCATTTTGTCATGTTCTATGTTTTGTGTGGACCCCAGGAAGAATAGCTGCTGCTTCTTCAACAGCTAATGTGGATCTGAATAAAATCATAAAATCATAAACCTAGTTGTACTGTTCCTGTGGTGGCAAACTGGTCCCATTGGGCTGTGGTCTCTTAAGCTACATGTACATGTGGAACTGCACAGAGTAGCCATACTGCTTTTGATGTAGTGTGAGTTATGAATTATATATGGTTCATGCACTATAAGTAGAAAGAAATCCAAAAGGGTTTGTAGGCTGTCCCCATAGGGGAACCCTTTTTGGTTCGAGGTAGAACCCTTTTGGGTTCCATGTAGAACCCTCTGTAGAAAGGGTTCTACATGGAACCCAAAAGGGTTTTACCTGGAACCAAAAAGGGTTCGACAAAGGGTTCTCCTATGGGGACAGCCGAAGAACCCTGATATGTTCTAGATAGCACCTTTATTTCTAAGAGTGTGGGAATATTCTTTAACACCCTGTTTCCTTACTTCATGTATGCCCCGGTTTGAGTAGTGAGATGCAGTGAGATGATTTGGGACGATATAGGGAATAAGATTCAATACACACACTGAATTCCACACACACCTGTACAAAAAATCTAGATCACCTTTACTTCACACACAGAGATGCATACAAAGCTCTCCCTCTCCCTCCATTAGGCAAATCTGACCATAATTATGTCCTCCTGATTCCTGCTTACAAGCAAAAACTCAAGCAGGAAGTACCAGTGACGCACTCAATACAGAAGTGGTACGATGAAGCGGATGCTGAGCTACAGGACTGTTTCGCTGGCACAGACTGGAATATGTTCTGGGATTCATCCGATGACATTGTCGAGTTTACCACATCAGTCACCGGCTTCATTAATAAGTGCATCTACGACGTCGTCCCCACAGTGACCGTACGCATGTGCAGTACATATCCCAACCAGAAGCCATGGATTACAGGCAACATCCGCACTGAGCTAAAGGCTAGAGTTGCAGCTTTCAAGGAGCGGGACACTAATCAGGACGCTTATAAGAAATCCCGGTACGCCCTCCGATGAACCATCAAACAGGGAAAGCGTCAATACAGGACCAAAATCGAATCCTACTACACCGGCTCTGACACTCATACATTTAGGCAGGGCTTGCAAACTATCACAGATTACAAAGGGAAACCCAGCCACGAGATGTCCACTGACACGAGCCTACCAGACGAGCTAAATACATTCTATGCTGGCATCCAGGCTAGAAACACTGAATCATGCATGAGAGAACCAGATGTTCCGGACGACTGTGTGATCACGCTCTCCGTAGCTGATATGAGTAAGACCTTTGAACAGGTCAACATTCACAAGGCTGCAGGGCCAGACGGATTACCAGGACGCAAACTCAGAGCATGCGCTGACCAGCTGGCAAGTGTCTTCACTGACATTTTCAACCACTCCCTGACCCAGTCAGTAACACCGATATGTTTCAAGCAGACCACCATAGTCCCTGTGCCCAAGAACGCCAAGGTAACCTGTCTAAATAACTATCGCCCCGTACCACTATGTAGCCATGAAATGTTTTGAAAGGCTGGTCATGGTTCACATCAGCAACATCATCCCAGACACACTGGACCCACTCCAATTCGCATATCGCCCCAACAGATCCACAGATGACGCAATCTCTATTGCACTTCACACTACCCTTTCCAACCTGGACAAAAGGAAGACATATGTGAGAATGCTGTTCATTGACTACAGCTCAGCGTTCAACATCATAGTGCCCTCCAAGCTCATCACTAAGCTAAGGACCCTGGATTTAAACACCTCCCTCTGCAACTGGACTTCCTGACGGGCTGCCCCCAGGTGGTGAGGGTAGGCAACAACACATCCGCCACACTGACCTTCAACACAGGGACCCCTCAGGGGTGCGTGCTTAGTCCCCTCCTGTACTCCCTGTTCACCTATGACTGCGTGGCCGCACATTACTCCAACACCATCATTAAGTTTGCCGACGACACAACAGTGGTAGGCCTGATCACCGACGATGATGAGACAGCTTACAGGGAGGAGGTCAGAGACCTGGCAGTGTGGTGCCAGGACAACAACCTCTCCCTCAACGTCAGCAAGACAAAGGAGGTGATCATGGGCTACAGGAAACGGAGGGCCGAGCACGCACCCATCCATATTGACAGGGCTGTAGTGGAGCAGGTCAAGGGCTTCAAGTTCCTCGGTGTCCACATCACTAAGGAATTATCATGGTCCATACACACCAACACAGTCGTGAAGAGGGCACAACAACGCCTCTTCCCCCTCAGGAGGCTGAAAAGATTCGGCATCAGCCCTCATATCCTCAAAAAGCTCTACAGCTGCACTAGCTGGCCGACCTTCCTGCCATCCAGGACCTCTATTCCAGGCGGTGTCAGAGGAAGACCCCAAAAATGGTCAAAGACACCAGCCACCCAAGTCATAGACTGTTCTCACTGCTACCGCATGGCAAGCGGTACCGATGCACCAAGTCTGGAACCAACAGGACCCTGAACAGCTTCTATCCCCCAAGCCATAAGACTGATAAATATACTGAACAAAAATATAAAGTTACAGTTTATATAAGGAAATCAGTCAATTGAAATAAATTCATTAGGTCCTAATCTATGGATTTCACATGACTGTGAGTACAGATATGCATCTGTTGGCCACAGACACCTTTTTAAAAAAGTTAGGGGCGTGGATCACAAAACCAGTCAGTATCTGGTGTGACCAGCATGAAACGCAACACATCTCCTTCGCACAGAGGCTGTTGATTGTGGCCTGTGGAATGTTGTCCTACTCCTCTTCAATGGCTGTGCGAAGTTGCTGGATATTGGTGGGAACTGGAACACGCTGTCACACACGCCGATCCAGAGCATCCCAAACATGCTCAATGGGTGACATGTGTACAGATCCTTGTGACATGGGGCTGTGCATTATCATGCTGAAACATGAGGTGATGGCCGGGGATGAATGGGACGACAACGGGCCTCAGGATCTCATCACGGGATCTTTGTGCGTTCAAATTGCCATCGATAAAATGCAATTGTGTTCGTTGTCCGTAGCTTATGCCTGCCCATACCATAACCCCACCGCCACCATGGGGCACTCTGTTCACAACGTTGACATCAGCAAACCACTCACCCACACGTCACCATACACGTGGTCTGTGGTTGTGAGGCCTGTTGGAAATTGTCTAAAACGACGTTGGAGGCCTGCTTCTGGTAGAGAAATTAGCATTCAATTAACTGGCAACAGCTCTAGTGGACATTCCTGCAGTTAGCATGCTAATTGCATGCTCCCTCAAAACTTGAGAAATCTTTGGCATTGTGTTGTGTGACAAAACTGCACATTTTAGAGTGGCCTTTTATTGTCCCCAGCACAAGTTGCACCCTTGTAATGATCATGCTGTTTAATCAGCTTCTTGATATGCCACACCTGTCAGGTGGATGGATTATCTTGGCAAAGGAGAAATGCTCACTAACAGGGATGTAATCAAATTTGTGCACAACATTTGAGAGAAATAAGCTTTTTTTGAGAAAATGTAAATGTAAATGCTCTCTGAGATTCTGGGGTTGTTCTAGGTCATCAGCTGGACTGGTCACATGTTGGTGAAGGAGTCAATCCGTCTAATACATCTGTCACTCACCATTTTACCACGTCATTGAGGAGAATGACAGTGTCATCTAGGTCTAGGAGGGTGTATTAGAGTTGTAGTGATATTTAACATTGGCAATACTGTGCAAATATATCCTGAAGAACAGTGTGAGCTTTGATTCTGTGGTACTCCCAGTGTTTTGCATTGTTATCAGAGAAAGGTATGGGGGGTGGGCTAGGGGATGGTCATTCATGACATGTGTTCTCTCTGCACATGGTTCTAACCTTAGGGATGACCATTTCCAAGAATCATACAAGGAAAACATACCCCTATTGTGTGTAAAAAAAGAGAGTTGGGTAGACCGTAGGTAGGCTGTTGGGTAAACATTTTAAACATTTTCCCATCTGAACTCAAGGGGACAAGGCACGTCAAAACCATGGGAAGCCTTTGAGAAAACAGATAGTTTAACACATATGTGCATATGTAGTGAGGAGGTATCACATGTAGCGCAGTTTTGCATGACCCCTGCAAGGTCCAAGCGAGCAGAGAGAATAATATGCAGTTTTAAAGCAAAGTTTCTGTAATTCTAAACATTTCTTTCATTGCTTATGTTGTGTTCATATGCTATCTGGGGGGCCAACCTCCCGGGTGACTTGCGGCTACTTGAATTAGAAGTTGGCTACTTCTAATTCAACTAATGACGACACATCTGCTCTTATGTTAATGAGAGCACCTAGATTTGAGGGAGGCATTAAAATGTCTGGATGCCATGGCGATTACTGAGATAGAGAGCCAAATTACTGGTGCAGAGTAGAATTAAGCACCGTTCCCAAAATTAATGTAAGTGCACCAAAATAAAAGAACATGGATTTAGCTAAACTGTGTGAGCCAAATAGAACATCAGAGTTCAGTGTGTGTGTGTGTGTGTGTGTGTGTACATATTTTCCTACCTTATCAGGACCAGAATGTCCTGACAAGTCACCAGAATGTCAAGGTAGGAAAACAAGAAACATTTATAAAAGTCCTGAATTTGTTAAAATGCTATTTTAGGCTTAAGGGTTAGGTTTAGGGTTCGGAGTTAGGTTAGGGGTTTGGGGATTGGGGTTAAGATTAGGGTTATGGTTTTTACTCCCCAATAAGTCCCGAAAATTCACAAAAACAAAGCGTGTGTGTGTGTGTGTGTGTGTGTGTGTGTGTGTGTGTGTGTGTGTGTGTGTGTGTCATGTTTGTGTACCCTTTTGGCTGACCCACATTACAGAAAGGGAGAGAGAAGACAAACAGAGAGGGAGGCCCAAACGTAAACGGATACTGTGTACCTCAACAGAGGCCAAACACTCTCATGACATGTCTTGCACCCGGCTAGATGCATCGGGGGTAAATGGGGCCTTGCATCAGTCCTGGCAGACTTGGTCACAGTAGTTATCAACACACAGCAAGCAGGGTTTGTTTAGCTTTAGCCTGTGTCCCCATACTACACACATGACTACAACGCACTGGGCTTCTCATGCTGCTAACATCAACCCTTCCCCTGACCCCTGCAACCAGTCACAATAGACTATCAATATGACTGACAGTCTACACAGTATCTCGGGTCACACTGTAGCAGCATAACCAAACTGGGCTAGTTTGCATTGCATCACAGTTCCACTTTTAGTTCCTCTGTAAAACTCAGTCACCTCCAATTAACTTTTCCAATTAATTGAATATAGGAAAGAGGAGCCAACTGATGATTGCAACATATTGCTCCCATCTGTCACAAGCACTTATGTTAGCTTTTTCAAAAGCTTTAAAACTGGCAGCAATGATGTTCACAGTAGTGACGTGCAGTTTGCGAACAATTCGTTCTTTTTGAACAACTATTTTTACTGACTTGAGAGTCATGATTCGTTTTTCTGAGTGACTCGTTCATTTTAGTCATTTGTTTCATTGGCTGGTTGCAATGAGTCCTACAGCAGGATTGATGCACCCTCTTGGCTCAGTGGCTCCAGAGACATTCTCCAACCAATAACTGTCTGTCATATATGCGAACAGGAAAATAGATCTTGCTGCACGCAGCATACAGAAGAAAAATACATGTTTAGAACTGATAATAGATTGCATGGTTTAAGCTATATGGAATTGTTTTAAGAAGGTCATACCAAGGATCATGTTGCTATTTGTTTTTGAATTTTAAGACCCCTTGAAGTGTAAAAATAAATATATAAAAACATTATTTGATGAAAAAAAAGTGGCCTTACTGCAATTAGCCCATCAAAATGCACTGAATGACAGATTCACTACATGGAACAACAGATAGTCAACAAAAATAAAGTTTGTTCTGAAGTGTCTGTCCTATGTTTGAGAGATATAAGAAAGATGTACATGTATTTAACCCCTTATTAACCCCTTATTTTTGTGAGGCAACCAACATGTACGTGTTCGTGAGAGTCTCATCTTTTCATAGAGGGGTCATAATTGTTTGAGGTCAAACTGTTTGGATGCTACAGACGATGTTGTGAGAAGACCGATTTTTTAACTGACAGATTTTTATGGGGATTTTTTTATTATGCCTATTAGATTTCCGACGGGGCAAAAGCATACACATGCAAAGCATGCTGGGTATTATTCTAATGCAGTCCGCCTCCAAACAAGTACACATTTGGTCGGTCCGGACAAAACTGAATCATATACAGTACCAGTCAAAAATTTGGACACACATACTCATTCCAGGGTTTTTCTTTATTTTTACTATTTTCTACATTGTAAAATAATAGTGAAGATATCAAAACTATGAAATAACACATATGGAATCATGTAGTAACTATCACAACTCAGGATATGACCCAGATGCAGACACAGGAGGCGGATGGTTCGGTTCTTTGAATATTTATTATCACAAATGGTCAGGCAAAAGGGCAGGTCGAGGTCAAGCAGAGGTTTGTTATCCAAGGCAGAGTCAACAAGGGACAGAACGGCAGGCAGGCTCAGGGTCACTGCAGGCAGAAATGGTGGAACCAGGAAGACTAGAAAACAAGAGAGAAGGTAACACACGGAAAACATGCTGGGACGAGTTGACGAGACAAGACAAACTGGCAACATACAAACAGAAAACGCAGGTATAAATACACAGGGTATAATGGGGAAAAATAGGAGACACCTGGTGGGGGGGTGGAGACAAGGACAAGACAGGTGAAACACATCAGGGTGTGACAGTAACCAAAAAAGTGTTAAACATATCAAAATATATTTTATATTTGAGATACTTCACAGTAGGCACCCTTTGCCTTGATGACAGCTTTGCACACTCTTGGCATTCTCTCAACCAGCTTCATGAGGTAGTCACCTGGAATGCATTTCAATTAACAGCTGTGCCTTGTTAAAAGTTAATTTGTGGCCAACTGTTTGAGCCAAACAGTTGTGTTATGACAAGGTAGGTTTGGTATACAGAAGATAGACCTATTTGGTAAAAGACCAGGTCCATATGATGGCAAGAACAGCTCAAATAAGCAAAAAGAAACGACAGTCCATCATTACTTTAAAATGTGAAGGTCAGTCAATCCGGAACATTTCAAGAACTTTGAAAGTTTCTTCAAGTGCAGTCGCAAAAAACATCAAGCACTATGATTAAACTGGCTCTCATGAGGACCGCCACAGGAAAGGAAGACCCAGAGTTACCTTAGCTGCAGAGGATAAGTTCATTAGATTTACCAGCCTCAGAAATTGCAGCCCAAATAAATGCTTCACAGAGTTAAAATAAAAGACACATCTCAACATCAACTGTTCAGAGGAGACTGCGTGAATCAACTACTGGTCCTCTGTAGCTCAGCTGGTAGAGCACGGCGCTTGTAACGCCAAGGTAGTGGGTTCGATCCCCGGGACCACCCATACACAAAAAAAAAAGGTATGCACGCATGACTGTAAGTTGCTTTGGATAAAAGCCTGCTAAATGGCATATTACTATTATTTATATTATAAGCATTCATGGTCGAATTGCTGAAAAAAACTCACTACTAAAGGACACCAATAATAAGAAGAGACTTGCTTGGGCCAAGAAACACGAGCAATGGACATTAGACCGGTGGAAATCTGTCCTTTGGTCTGATGAGTCCAAATTTGAGATTTTTGGTTCCAACCGCCGTGTCTTTGTGAGATGCAGAGTAGGTGAACGGATGATCTCCGCATGTGTATTTCCCACCATGAAGCATGGAAGAGGAGGTTTGATGGTGTGGGGGTGCTTTGCTGGTGACACTATCTGTGATTTATTTAGAATTCAAGGCACACTTTACCAGCATGGCTACCACAGCATTCTGCAGCGATACGCCATCCCATCTGGTTTGCGCTTAGTGGGATTATCATTTGTTTTTCAACAGGACAATGACCCAACACACCTTCAGGCTGTGTAAGGGCTATTTGACCAAGAAGGAGAGTGATGGAGTGCTGTATCAGATGACCTGGCCTCCACAATCACCCGACCTCAACCCAATTGAGATGGTTTGGGATGAGTTGGACCGCAGAGTGAAGGAAAAGCAGCCAACAAGTGCTCAGCATATGTGGGAACTCCTTAAAGACGGTTGGAAAAGCATTCCAGGTGAAGCTGGTTGAGAGAATGCCAAAAGTGTGCAAAGCTGTCATCAAGGCAAAGGGTGTCTACTTTGAAGATCCTCAAATATAAAATATATTTGGATTTGTTTAACACTTTTTTGGTTACTACATGATTCCCTATGTGTTATTTCATAGTTTTGATGTCTTCACTATTATTCTACAATGTAGAAAATGAGTAAGTGTGTCCAAACTTTTGACTGGTACTGTATGTCTAGGTTATGTTTCCCAAGTTTGAACAGCTGAAATGAAGTCGAGGGCCGGAAAACCCTGTCAACATATCCTCCAAACACCGGCTTCGAGAGCATTATCACTTTTATACAACGGGTTACCAACATATTCAAATAATAATGACATATGTTCATGAAAAAAAATATTTTTATGAATTCATTCACACTATCTCATCCTTCCACAAGATATACTCCCGACACAAATCTAGGGTTGCTTCCCAAGCCGGCTGGTTGTTTGTTCTATCGATTCGGTTGCCATAGTACTGTACTCTGCTCTACTGAATATAACTCTACTGTCCCGTAACGTATTGTACTGTACTGTAATGTAATGTACTGTGCTCTACTGTGCTCTACTGTGCTGAACTGTGACATACTGTACTGTTGGCCTAACAACACCCATGCCATTATATCCTCCAAACACTGGCTTCTCGGGCATTGTCACTTAATCATACTGTCATCAAGGCTCTCAGTCATCCTCAACCTTTAGAACTATAGAAGATCAGGCTTGACTTATTACAGAGTTAGTACTTTTTTTTTTAAATATAAAATATTTCACAAAATATAAAAGTGGATTGATGAAGAGTCAGAGACTTCACAGTAGTTCAACATGTCCAACAGCTACCCCATTAATATGGACACTGTTAAATTAATGAACACGTTGCTGGGGCAACAGACACCCTTGCGCCATGGTCACAGCATAATGAGCCAGTTAACAGGCACACTTTAATTGTGTTCCATGTCGCTGCTGATTTTAACACCAGTGTGGAGAATAGGATAGGATTCACTTTAATGTTCAAGAATGCATTTAATTTAATTATTATTATGTCTGCAAAATGGTAAATTGTTCTTCTGCCTAAAAACCAATTGTTCTCACAAGACTTTGGCTCAGTGGAGTGGACACAATGTTTTCAGTTTGGGTCTATTAACTTTAATGGCACAGTGTTTCAATGGCCTAGAATCCTAGATAAACCAATTCTCCTCTCTGACACTGTTCACTATCTGGTAGCATTATGTGATCTACAGTACTAATATGCTCTCTAAACTTCCACCTGTGAAATCTGTTGGCAGCACCTCTTGGACTAAAAGGTCTAAATGTTATCTCTCTGACCCTCTGGACCATAGCATTTCAGCACACAATTTTTTACATCCAACTACTTTTACTCCAACTCTGGAGCAATGACCAGAGAGAGATACACAAACCCACTGCCTCATATTTGTCAAGGTCATATGGTGCTTTAGTCATGTGTGAGAGAGTTTGTCACAGCTTATCAGTTCCTTATCAGAACACCATGTGACTCTTATGACACCGTTCTCATATTCCATTCCATTGCTCCAGGCACAAACCAGTCAAAAAACTTGGCCAGTTCAAGAACAGAGTACTGCCAAGGGAACTTCATTCACCTCTATGACAACCTGACAAGTGTCCTCTGCTGCAGCAATGCTCTTGTTCTGTTATGAGGGGAATCTCACAGGAAAGGCGAAAGGCGAAGGAACAAGTTATTTGCAAGTAATGACACACTCACCTCAAGAGTAGATATAGTAGATACATATCAATGGCTCTTAATTTCAAACCACATTCAAAGCTTTGAAAGGAGTTCAACTAACTGTGGACTAACTGTGGACTAACTAACTGTGGACTATGTTCTCAGTTATAATTCTGTCTTGTACATTTCCAGTGTCTCTCCCTACCAAGGTCAGGGCATTATGCATACACACAAAAGGGGGAGGAATCAGGTGAAATCTGATGTAGGCAGCCATTGTTTTTCAGCAATACACAGAGACCGTCGACCAGACTGCCTAGCTAGTGACAGGTCCTCTGATGCCCCTGTAAAGAGCATGTCCAACACAAACACATTGGTTGAGACCCAAATGGTGCCCGGTTGAGTGCACTATGGGCCCTGGACAAAAGTAGTGCATTCATTGGGAACAGGGTGCCATTTGGGATGCACACATTCACTCAACCAGGAATGTGATGTCTCCCCCACGTTGGTAACAGACAGAGTGACAATGACAGTGTCTCCATGCATAAATACCAACTAGCACAAGCAATGTTCTGTTCTGCCATGATCCCTTGCTTCATCCCACCCAAAAACCATTCAGCACTGGGTTGACAAATTTGAACCGAATGTTGACTGTCCCCCTGGGCTTGTTTGTTAGGTTAGCTACATACAAAGGACAAACAGAGCTCTCCTACAGCAGGGCTTTGGCTCAACACTATTGTTCTGTCACTGTCAATGACACTTAATAAGTAGGCAGGAGGAGCCATGTTACAGACACTGTAGGGCTGACACTGGCTAAATGGGAGGCTCATGTGCAGGGCCGGCTCTAGCCTTTTGGGGGCCCTAAGCGAGATTTGGTTGGGGGGCCCAACCATTTCATGCAATTGTACACATTGTGCCATGTAGCAGAGATACATTTTAGCTGTTTTAAAACTTGTTTTCTGCAGTTATCCTCATTTTGCCATGGGGCAGAGATACATTTTTGTCGTTTTAAAGCTCATTTCCTGAAATTCTACACATTTTGCCATTGGGCGTAAAGAAAATGTTGCAGTTTTAAAGCACGTTTTCTGCAGTTTTAAAGCAAGTTTTCTGCAGTTCTACCCATTTTGCCCTGGGCGGAGAGGAAATGTGAAATACATTTTTGCAGTTTTAAAGCTACTTTCCTGCAATTCTACATATTTTGCCATGGGGTTGAGAGAAATGTTTGCAGTTTTAAAGCTAATTTCCTCAATTCTACACATTTTGCCATGACTTATGCCATGTTTATGATATCTGAGTGAGAGTGGCTAACAAAATAAATGGAGATCAGGGCCCCAGGGCCGGTATTCGGCCATGATTACTACAAGTTTAGATAACTGGCTAGACTAACTTACCAATCTAAAAATTATTAGCTGACATGGCTAACTGAGTGACAGTCACTGACAAAACAAGACAAAAACATGGAAAAAAAAAGTAAGTTTAGACCACGACTGAGTTCCTAAAAAATATATTAATTTTTTTTCATCTCGGGCCCCCTAGCGGCCGGGGGCCCTAAGCAAAGTCTTATGTCACTTATGCCTGGAGCTGGCCCTGCTCATGTGTCTATAGTAGTGATTGTGACCCCTTAATCTGATTTAATCACTGTAGAGTACAGTAAAGTAGTAAGCTCTTAGCAGCCATGCAGGGATCTATCTGAGGGTCTGCCTCCCTCACTGATGATGATGTCTGTAGGTGCTAGAGGCCATGGGGTCACTCAGGGACAGGATGTACTAGGATCTCAGAATGCCTCATCGGGAGTGGAAGAACTACATTTACATTTTGTCATTTAGCAGACGCTCTTATCCAGAGCGACTTATCGCATACATTTTTTTTTTCCATACTGGCTCCCCGTGGGAATCGAACCCACAACCCTGGCGTTGCAAACGCCATGCTCTACCAACTGAACTACATCTCTGCCGGCCATTCCCTCCCCTACCCTGGATGACGCTGGGCCAATTGTGCGCCGCCCCATGGGTCTCCCGGTCGCGGCCGGCTACAACAGAGCCTGGATTCGAACCAGGATCTCTAGTGGCACAGCTAGCACTGCGATGCAGTGCCTTAGACCACTGCGCCACTAGGCACTCAAAGGAGTCAGGCTTAGGCAGGCAGATGCCATGAATATAGGTAGGCCTAGCCTATCAGGCAAGACCAACAACAATAAGTAGGCAGTATACAGTAGGCCTATCAAACCAGTCATAATCAGTCCAAATCAGTAGCATTAGTATGTCCTATGATTAAATCAAAGTCCAAAGAATGCTGTTTCAATTAAATGCTACTTGTCCAGCAGATACATAAGACAGCAGAAGAAATAGATGCCTTTGGATAAAAAAATACTTCATTCTCCAAAGTGAATTTATACCAACACAGACCTCTAACTCTATTCATGGGCATGTTCCTCAGCTAAGGCGAGGAGACGCAACAACCAATGGGCGAACTCTGCCGATTCTCGCTGGGTTCATAGCAACAACAAAAAAGTGTCCCAGCGGTCAAGAAAAATGACACCGCCAACGGAAGTAGAGTCACCGCCTGCATCGGTGAAATGGCCTTGAATTGCGCAGCGCTAAATTTGGTCTCCACCGCATACCTCACGCAGCAAAGCTGCTCAATGAACAAAGGAATGTTTGGCGGGAAAGAGGGGCCAAGCACTGAGAGTTATGCTATCAATCGCCATCTACATGGCGCCTTACCTAGTCAGTCTGGTGCGTTCCTCTGCCTAGGCATTGCTGATGCCAGATCTTACAACACCTGGATAGGTATTTTACGTATCAGCTAACCATATGTTATAGAAATCTGTCAGTTGATGACACAATCGATGACTTGGCACGCAACCATTGGTTGATGCATGCAACATCTGAGCAGGGGAACACGACCAATGACTGTATTTAAGAATGGACAAAGCCATCGATCACGTGACATCCTTCATTCCTATGTGAAGACTGAATAGAGTGGTGAGGAGGAGGAGTCTACCGTGTCCGGAAGCAACTTCACTATACATTTTCTGTGTTCAGGGTTCACTCAAACATCATTTTAACCTTTGTTTTATTATTGACAGTTACAGCTGATTTCGGGATTGTATATCGATTTGCTCTCCTTAAATATAAGTAATCTGATGTATTGTTTAATCTAACATGCACACTAGGCCCGAGCTCGTTTCCCCCGGTTTTTCCCTGGCTAAACTAGCTGGCTAGCTGAACTATGCTAGTTTTCGTCCTCATTGCCAAACTTAATAAATACTGCACCCTCAACTTCAAAATTCCTTTACTAGTTATACAATCATGTAGCTAAGAAATTTGCTTGAAATAAACTTTTTTTTATTTTTATGGTTTTCTTGAATAGTCATGACTGGTTTGAGACAGCGCCAGATTACCAAACGGCACGCAGGGCACGTGGATTGGGGGCCCCTGGAGGACGTGGGTCCCCAGATAGCATATGAAAGCAAGATGTGTAGAATTGCAGGAAATTAGCTTTAAAACTCTAAAATGTTCTCTCAGCCTCATGGCAAAATGTGATCAAAAGCATGAGATGAGCTATAAAACAACACATTTTCCTCTCTGCCCCATTGCAAAACGTGTAGAATTTCAGGAAATTAGCTTTAAAACTGCATTTTTCTCTCCGCACCATGGCAAAATGTGTTGAAATGCAGTAATCATTTTCTTGGGGGGTGGGGGACCTGGTAGTCCGGCCCTGGTTTGAGATATCTGTCATAAGACAACATTGGCGAAGGATATCATTGCTACTTAACGTGGATCCAAGTTCAGTTTTGCAATCCACAGGCGTCATTGGCGTAGTGTTAGCTGGACGTTTCTGACTGGTCTTTGAACTGTAACAATGGACAGCCTCTCCCCGCTTGACTTGATGGGATATGTAGTGATTTGGCCAACACAGCCAGATATGTACACAGTCGTGTACCCTTAACCTTTTTTAAACTGACTATCATTCTTGTTGATTAAATCTGACTTTTTTAATATAATGAACAGGCAGAGCCCCACCTGTTTTGAGCCCCACCTGTTTAGCAATATTATTTTTTGGACTGTTTTGCATGTTATTTTGGTATTAATACATGTCACATATCAGGCTGGAAACAATGTAAAAAACTAAACAATAATTGAGTTAATAACGCCGCATACAAACATGGTCTCTTTTTTGCTTTCTTGAGTAAGGCAACTCCAAAAAGGTGTTTCAGCCTAGCTCAGTGCTTTCTGTGGTAGTGGGGCAGCCAGCGGAAAATACAGAACTTAGGGGTTGGTAATGTTCTCTAGTTGAGCTGTGATTGACTACGTCACCACAAAATCTACAGGGGAGAGCTCGAAAATTCAAGTCCCTTGGGTGCTGCCATAGATTTACATTAGAAGTGCCCATCCAAGAAGGCTCAAGTTCATTGGCCACAGATAAAATGACGTCAAATAACGTTATATCTGCTGTAGCTTTGATTGGACTGATCATGTCAACGTCATACTTTTAAAATCTTAGCTAGCAAGCTAGACAAGCAGTCGTCATCATGAATCAAGTCGACAATCTACTGGCAAATCCTTTTCAATCCTTGTCATATGAAGAGAAATTATAGATAAAATGTATTGGTGGTCATCGGCCATTGGACACATTACACAACAAGTTGGAAATCGCAAATTCAACAATGAGTGGTTTGGACGGAATCAGTCTCTAACTGCAAGAGGAGAGGGTGTGTGGTCCAAGTCTGGGTTTAAGGGTCTCTTTTCCAAGCTTAAAAGGATAAACATCCACATGCAACACCATGGGCCAGAAAAGGTTGAATAGATTGGCCATGCTGTCAATCCAGCATGACTTCTGCCGCGTTCAAAACAACTCGGAACTGTAAAATCTCAGACTTCAGTGATTTCAAGACAACTGGGAACTCTGAAAAAAATGAGCTCAGACTGGGAAGATATGTTTTGAACGGTCATCCAACTCGGAATTCCAAGTCGGGAACTTAGGCGTCTTTCTAGAGCTCCGACCTGAAGATCACTGATGTCATGATTCGACCTTGTTGTTCTTTTTAGTTCCCAGTTGTCTTGAAAGCACCATAAATACAGAGAATGCCAGACTTTGATGAAAAAGTTTGATGACAAAGATTTGCCCACAAGAAGGACCGACGCGCCACCTTCCTGTTCAAGGGAGAACAGCACAACAAGGTGAGTCCAAAAATGACTTGTATGTATGATGTAATATGCCAGGGAGATATGTATACTGTAGCTAAGAAAGTAATACTAAGTGTATGTTATGTAGTAAGCAATTAATAGCCCATGTGCCTCACCCAAATCATTTGGTCCCTTCCCCCCTCAAAATTATGGATTGCCTCTTATCCGCTCATCGTTCCCTTATGCCATAGTGTGTACACCTCAATTGTCAATAGAAACCACATTTGTTTAAGCAAGTCAGCCATATCAACTATGTTTTTTAAAAAGGCATTAAATGAGGCTGAATGAACTGTTTCACTGCCAGACAAGGCTCCGCTGATAGCCAGGTGTAGCTTTGGTAAGGATTCACTTCATGGTGCTGTAAAGAAAGGACAGCTTTATGTAGGCCCTAACCGTTTGTGGGCACCATTTGTCACCATTATAGTGCAATTAATGTATTGTTTAATGTTGTGTTGTGTTGTGTAGTGGCTTTGCTGGCATGCATTTTTTTTTTTTATTGAGTTCGCCCCACCAAGATTTACATGCTAAAATCGCCACTGATAATGACTAATCCAGGAATGTCATGAGAAAACTTGAGAAAATAGCAACTCTACAGAGCGCAATGACTACAATGAATGGCTAAATTACTTATGGACACGAAGGGTTCGCACAGCTCCTCCTCCTCCTCCTCCTCACCACCACTCTATAGCGCATTAAAGCCAAGTCGGTTAAAATAGCATTTCATGGAGACGTAACATGCGCAGTGTGAGGTACTCCAGGAGGCAGGCTTGCTCAGTGCTGCCCCCTCTCATTGAGTAACTCATGTTGAAGGCAGACTGGGGTACTGCAGGCTGACATTAGCAACTAAATGATCCATTTAACTTCTTCTTTGTGCGTTTTTTTTAATAATCGGTTCAAGGACACACATCTGGTGTATTCTAAGCAATTTTGGCACCATGACTGTCTTCGAATGTTTATTTATTTACACAAAGATTCATAATTGACATTTAAGTGAGGGGGACATGTCCCCCCAATGTTACAGAAGGTTAAGTGAGGGAGACATGCCCCCCCCAACCTAATAATTTCAAACACATGTAGTTCTAACTTTTGAACGGTTGGAACTATCAGCTATTATGACCACATCACTGATAGCTAAAACTCTCAGGAATACAGACTTGTATTCTGTTTCCTTCTACGATGCCAACAAGCCGTGCAGGTCTCGTTAGAAGGGACAGTGACACAACCGCAATTTAAAGCAATGCAGATGTTGTTTTCTACACACACTATTCCTACCTAATTATCTTCCCTGATGTTTTCGTGAACTTTCCAAATCCTTTTGAATGCATTTCAGTCACATTGTGATGCAAATAAAAAATTTAATCAAATAATTTTACATATTTTCTTGTTAGCCTACGTAGAAATGTGGTTGCAGTTGATATCTGTGCTAGAAAAGCCATAAAATGAAAAAGGAAATAGGATATTGGTATCAGCCTACAATATTCACATTGGTGCATCCCTTATTGAATGTCTAAAACCTGATAGAAAGTATGCAGAAATTATAATGGCCTATATATTTTTTTAATAACTGCCTTGGCCTTGTGGTTAAAAAGTACACCCTGAGATTGAAAGGTTGGGGGTTCGATGCCCATTTGAGAATGGGACATGATGCCACCGCTTGGTAGTCAGCATTAAAGAAAAATTCAACACAAAAACTATATTTTGGTATTTGTTTCATTATTCCGTTATTGATACAATCCTAAAATGGTTTGCATGTTAGCAATCAAGTTTTCAAGATATATAACTTTCAAAATATAGAAATACATTTTTATTTTTTGACCACTTTAATGGACAACTATTACAGTAAGGTTCATGGTTGTTACCCAGAAATGATTTGATATTGAGATTATATTTATTTATTTCAGCTGCATTGGGCCTTTAAAATGCAGGAAGTCAACCTCCTGTGTCTGGAACGCAACCCATCTCTTACCCAATTGCTTACCCCACCTTGCAGTTGTAAGTAATTGTCTTCAGGCAGGGCTAGGCTACATTAACCAACTAACCCAACATAGACCACAGCCTGTCATTTCCAATAGGAACAAATTAGTCATATTGGACAGAACAAGCAAGGAGGAGGGCAGAGCCAAGCACGAGCTACTGAGATCCTATTGGCGCGTTATATAATATATTTGCATATTTCCGTTAGGGAACGCCTACTCTGTGAAGTGCGCATGTGCAATTACTCAATTCGTAACTCCTTCTAAACAATAACAAAAAACAATACTTTGGAAAAGGGTAAAATCTACAAAACTTTGTCCACTCTGTTCGTAACATATTTTTGTTTTGGGAACATTAAACTGTATTGAGATCAAATGTTTCATCGATTAAAATATTAGCATAATGTCGGTCAAAATCGATCTCGCTCCTTCTTCTCCCACTGCCGGCCACTGGGCTTCCTCTCATCACCATATTTGGTAGTGTGGAAACGGCAACCGGATGCTTCACACTTTTATATCCGTTGAAATATCTAGCTCCTCGCTCTATCTTGGGTATTGCTACGTGTGGTACATGTTGGGGTGGCACCAGAGACGGAAGAGGAAGAGAGACACTCCACTCGCAGTTTTTTTCTGGTTCAATGAAAGTCAATGAACTAATTAGAAAAGACCCAGCTGCTATTGCATTGGTGTTTATGGGAGACACACCCAGTTAAGCAAACCGGAATTTACCTTTTTTTTTTATGGTAAACGGCCTGAGTGAACTATCGTCATTTATCCACCATCTTCGGTAGCACTTTGTAAACGTGCTCGAGTCGCCCCCGTCGTCACTTCTGTTCAGACTAGTCTGCGCTACAGTCGCATTGGAGAGAGAGTAAAGAGTGGGACCTGTCCGAAAACTGAACCGTACCCACACAACTCTGAATTTACATTAAATATGTCTACCACCATCTGCTGTCAAAAGCCCCAGGTAAGGTTTTATTTCTGTCAAATATAGCTTATTGTCATTGTTGGTAGATGTTGTGTACGTAGGCCAAGGCTAGCCTACTGGAGGAAATGTGTACATTTAACACGAGGTTGCTTGCTTGTTATATGCTGACATTTTACATTTTTAGTAGACGTTCTTATCCAGAGCGATTTATAGTTAGTGAGTGCATACGTTTTTTCATGCTGGGCCCCCGTGGGAATCGAACCCACAACCCTTGCGTTGCAAGCGCCATGCTCTACCAAATGAGCTACACGGGACCTCTGTCGGGTCGTTTTTCTAAATCTAGACTTGTTTTTACTGCACTGTAGCCTACATGTTTTAAATTTAATCATCGTTTGTTACATTGCATCTTCCCGCCTTGTAGTGAGTGGCCAACTGCAGAATGAATAGCCACAACTTGTCGTTGGCTGCTGTGACAGTGGTTAGCGCGAGTACATTTTTATCAATAAATCCATGGACTGTGCTACACCGCATACCAACTGTTGGCAGCTTTTACCTAGGCTATAATTAGTATCTAGAAAGTTATTCGTGTTTTAGTAATAAAGATATCTTGATTTGTGAATGTGCTTTTGTCAAGGCATGTCCTTAGCCAGCAGATCCGATCCCCTTGCATACAGCTGCACTACGGTCGGACAGGCTTCCTGTGCGAGATATGGCTCTGAAAATTTACCTAAATCCAGGGATTAGAAATAAATTTAACTCAAAATTTTCCCATATCCCAACTGTTACACCGAGAAGATTGAAGGACTGTAATTCTTTCTCCAGAAAACGGCCCTTTTCATCCTCATGCTAGGTAGCAGAAGCCACAGCAGCCATTTTGGAATGGCAGTGTCAGCCAATCAGCTCCTTTGTTGTTCAACGCCATGTGCCATTCCTTAATTGCTACTGCTAGCTAGCATGAAGACAAAAATAGTAGTTTCCTTAAACTAGCAGTCGTTCAATCTTATCGGTGTAACAGTTTGGTTAATGGGACAATTCGTAGTACAATGCATTTCTTTATCGTTTTTCAGAGCCATATCTCGCGCAGACTCTGCAGTCTCTTTCTAAACAGGAAGCCTGTCTGACCCTAGTGCAGCTGTAAGCAAGCGGATCTGCTGGCTAGGCATATCCTCATCACTGTCTGGCAAAGAAGAAAAAAATGGTCAGCTGAGATCGGAGCCATCTCAAGGCTAACTTTATTGGAAGAACCTACATAGGAGCATCATTAAATGTCAGTTGTTTCCCAAAACCATTGTTAAAGTTGGACTTGAAAATGCTTGTTATTTACCATCTGCCTCAGACCACTTGTAGAGCAGCTAAGTGCGCCTTTAGATGCATTATAAACCCTTTATACACAGATATCCGCTAAACATAGAATCAAGATGTTTATCTGTCTTTTAATCAAGATGTGTATCTGTCTCTCTGACTGCTGATAATTTCACAAACACAAGGAAGCTGACAACAAATACAAAGTTGCCAATGTCTTTGCAATTGTTACAAATAAGCAAAGGATAGTAAGATGCTTCAAATGAAAACGGAGATGACTTTATTAAAAGATGAGTAGGCTACATAGGCCTATATAATTAAATAATATTGAAGTCAATATTTGCTCATTGTAGGCTACTGTCTGTAGTTTTTGCCTCAATATATTTCATGATATGTAACAATGTCCACAATGATGTGCCAAATCTTGATTTAGTTTATTATTATAGTGTAAGAATTAGAATAAGACTCCTCAATATTTGCAGCCATATGTGATAATATCTAGGAGCTGATCCGTCATCAGTACTGTGAAATAATTATAATGTTAAGATAAGATTTGAATGGGGAAAACTGATCCGAGAGCAGCACTGCCTTTCATTCGAATCGATCATTATCGGCACATACTTAGCGAACGTTCTCTCTGCGTAGTGTTTTGGGAAACGTATATTACATATTCGGTCATTGTAGGAACGATGCATCATCATCATCAACACTCATAGTTTAGCAGGCATGCTACCAAACAAAAATAGCCTTTTGAGATGTTTTCCTGATACGGCCTCTTTCGTAATACACAGTAATTGCCATGTCCCTGGTGTTTTTGTTGTGTGCGCTGTTGGTACTGTCGGTGTAAAGCCATGCAAGCTAATGAGCTTCACTGACCTACATGCTCGTGTTAGGGGACCGGGGTAGACTTTTGGCACAATGTCGACGCCGGTGGCAGTGAGACTAACTGCACGCCTGCACTTGAACACGCTTTCTCGGGCACCGTACTCTTAAGAGCGTGTTAGACTGACAGGGCTGTCTGACGGAGTGCTGGCTCAGAATTGCATGGACTCATTGTTGACAGTCACTGAGGAAAATGGTTTGACTCTTGTGGAGCAGTAGTCAAAAGGATCGGACTCTTGTTCATTTCACTCTCTTGAGTGGAACGGTGCTATGCCGGAATGTGGACAGCCAGAGCTCGGCGCAGTATATGGCTGGGAAAACGTAACTCAATCCAGGGATGGAATATGTGGTTGTACTCCTAATCATCCTGAAATGATGAGAGGTGAATCGAGAAGATTGAAATACAACTTATTTTTAATTAAACTACTGTTTTTGTCATTATGCTAGGCTAGCTAGGGGGCGGCAGGTAGCATAGTGGTTACTGTTCGGACAGTAACCAAAAGGTTTCTGGTTCGAATACCAGAGCCAACAAGGTGAAAAATATATCTGTGCCCTTTAGCAAGGCACTTAACCCTAATTTGCTCCAGAGGCACCATACTACTATGTTTGACCCTGTAAAACAACACATTTCAATGCACCTATCTGGTGTATGTGACAATTTTGTGTAATTCTAATGGTGAAGTAACCCATAGGTTTCAACAACACTTCCAGTAAGCTACTCAGCCCAACACTAGGCATCATGGAATCCAATAGCGTTAGTTAGCCTAGCATGCTGGTGAAAACGGCAATGGTTCAATGGTTTAGTTTTTATTCAAATCTATAGAGATGCACAACAAAGGATCATCAAACCCACAACTCAATATCTTAGTATTTCCAACCATTGAGACATTTTCTGTGGTAGCAGTAACATTAGTCTTGTCATCTGAGTGACATTTATGTTGTACAATATGGCTTTATCTTGGCCAGGTCGCAGTTGTAAATGAGAACTTGTTCTCAACTGGCCTACCTGGTTAAATAAAGGTGAAAAAAATAAATAATAAAAGCTAGTTCTCCTATCATCTGAGTGACATTTGTTGTACACTGTGGCAGTAGCTAGGCCTAGACTTCTTCTTCTTGGCATCCCCTGGTCAGATGTTCCTTACTCTTTCCTTGGTCTTCTGGACTAAAATAAGATTTAAATAAATATCTTCCTTGTTATTAATGTTACAAAAACACATTATCCCTTGACTCTTTAGTAGCTCAGTTGGTAGAGCATGGCGTTTTGTAACGCCAGGGTTGTGGGTTTGTTTCCCACGGGGGACCAGTATGAGAATTTAAAAAAATGTATGCACTCACTAACTGTACGTCGCTCTGGATAAGAGCGCCTGCTAAAATGTTGGGGGAAAAAATGTGGATCCCTTTTAGCTGCTGTTTCTGCAGTCCACATAAAATGTACAAATACATGACAAAGTACAAAACAGTTATAGACAAGAACAAAATATATTACATGAAATTCTAAATACAATTTGAGTTATGTTGTGCCTTAAAGTATTCACACAATTTTTTCCACATTTTGTTGCAAAGTGTGATTTAAAATGGATTTGTCATTTTTTTGTCAACCATCTACACAAAATACTCTCAATGTGAAAGAACATTTTGAACTTTTTTTAATTAATGGAAAATAAAACAATAATATATTTTGATTTGGATAAGTATTCAACCCCCTGAGTCAATACATGTTAAAATAACGTTTGGCTGCGATTTAAATCTGAGTCTTTCTGGGTAAGTCTCTAAGAGCTTTGGAAACTTGGATTGTACAATATTTGCCCACTATTCTTTACAGTTGGCACTGTGCATTGGGGCAGGTAGCGTTCTCCTGGCATCCGCCAAACCCATATTTGTCCATCGGACTGCCAGTAGGTAAAGTGTGAACACTGTTCCGCTGCTCCAGTGGTGGTGAGCTTTACATCACTCCAGCCAACACTTGGCATTGTGCATGGTGAATTTAGGCTTGTGTGCGGCTGCTCGGCCATGGAACAGTTATTGTGCAGCTTCCAGAGGCCGTTTGGAACTCGGTAGTGAGTGTCTCAACCGAGGATATGCGCTTCAGCACTCAGCCATCCCGTTCTGTGATCTTGTGTGGCCTAACACTTCGCAGCTGAGCTGTTGTTGCTCCTAGACATTTCCACTTCACAATAACAGCACTTACAGTTGACTGGGGCAGCTCTAGCAGGGCATACATTTGACAGGCTGACTTGTTGCAAAGGTGGCATCCTATGACAGTGCCACGTTGAAAGTCATTGAGCTCTTCAGTAAGACCAATGTTTGTCTATGGAGATTGCATGGCTGTGTGTTTGGTTTTATTACACACCTGTCAACAACCAGAATCCACTAATTTGAAGGGGTGTCCACATGCTTTTGTGTGTATATATAGTGTATGTTCCTCCTGAGTGGCGCAGTGGTCTAAGGCACTGCATCGCAGTGCTAGCTGTGTCACTAGAGATCCTGGTTCGTATCCAGGCTCTGTCGTAGCCGGCCGTGACCGGGAGACCCATGGGGCGGCGCGCAATTGGCCCAGCGTCGTCCAGGGTAGGGGAGGGAATGGCCGGCAGGGATGTAGCTCAGTTGATAGAGCATGGTGTTTGCAACGCCAGGGTTGTGGGTTCGATTCCCACAGGGGGTATGAAAATAAATAAATAATGTAAGTCGCTCTGGATAAGAGCATCTGCTAAATGACGTAAATGTATGTTCCTGGATGCGTTTATATATTTTGATGAAAGCTGGCCGCGGTAGCTAACTAGCTAACCGACCTGAGGTAGTTAGCAAGGTAGCTACGTTGCTAAGCATGAATTCGCTTTGCAGAATCTGTCAATATGTTTACAAATCACATCTTCATAGTTCCATTTCGGTTCCTGCAATGTAGCTAGTTAGCTAATAAGCTTCAGCATCTAGCTAGCCAACTAGTTAGCTGGCTATGCCTGCGTTCATTATTAAGCATATCACTCGTGACATCACATTTTAATTTCGCCATGGCCAACTGAAATGACTCAAAAAAAAATTTAGACTGTTAAAATAATAAAAATAATCATTCTCTTAGACCTAAACCTCTACAGGAGTTGTGCTTAAAGGGTGTGACCATTGAACAAGTTGAAGAAGCTGAACTCCTAGGAGTAACATTGGATGGTCAGTTATCATAGTCAAGTCATATTGACAAAGTTGTTGTGAAGATGGGGAGAAGTATGTCTGTTATTAAAAGATGTTCTGCGTTTTTGACAAAGATCAACTGAAGTAGGCCTAGGCTACCTGGCCTATAAATGTGCCCATTTGGGCATTTTCTGATTGTCTTAACTCACCATCACTGTGGAACTTCTCAAAGTACATTTTCTTTGCCTCATACAGCAAGTAAACAGCCTGTTTTTACATCCATTGAGAATGACAATAGTTCCTTAATGTAGCCTATTTGAAAAATCTTTCCAGCTCTCTCCCTTTCGATAGCCACTCAGCATGAAAGGGGAAGAAAATGTCATGCTCTGATCTGGTGGAGACGTCATAAAATAGGCCTACCTGATTACTTCTTATCCCTTGTGCAAATAGCCTACAGCTGATACAATGTTTCAAACAGGCCATGCATAGCCAATGTGATTTTATAGGATATTTATTTTATCAGGATATTTTCTACCTGCAGGCTGCAATGTTTTTATTTGTCGGCTTTATGTAGGCCAATATTACATATTGTCAATGGCAATAGAAGTTACTTTTAGATTTGTATCATTTTCATTTAGATGGCATTTTGATTAACCACATGACATTGAATTTGCGATATGAAGACTTTATTATAAGTTAAATAAAAATGTGCATAAAAAAAAAATCTTAGCTGCCGCGCAGATCAGTAGAAATTGTATTTATAACTTGGCACTCCAAATGGAAAAGGTTGCCGACCGCTGGTGTAGCCTATTACTGGCAACTTAAGGAGCGTAGTGGCACAATGCGAAGGCCAGCTGGAGCGTCGGGAACATGTTTTTTTCTTCTGGTTAACCTATATCAATCTCTGACTCCCTCTTTAGTAATTTGTGTCTTCCTTTTTTAATCGCAGTGTTTAAAGTGTCAGACAAGCTCAGTAGCCCACATATAGTTGATTTTATTCAACATAGTGTGGTAAAATAAACGTTTTAACATTTCAACCATCGATTGGTCGAAAGAACAGACTCTCGGTCGACCAATATATATATTTTTTGGGGGGCAGCCCTAAATGAATCCATGAAATATAGACAAACGAACTGTGCAGAGAGCCAGTGGAGCATTCAGAAGGCTCTTCTGCCAGATGGCATGTTGCATAACCGCTAGTAAAGTGGGCCAACCGACCCACATCTGTACAGCACAGACAGGCTATGGCTGCTCTAACCCTCAACACACCCTGGCCTACAAACAGATCCTTGATTCAAGTCTTGCTTACATGCTCGGGCACGGACACACACATACGCAGTTTGGCACACATTCAATTTCATAACCAGCCTGGCCAACTCTGTCACTTCATTCTGCATGCAAGCTATGTCACATCCGCCATCCTAACACACACACACACACAGGGAGTAGGCATGAGACACACCCAGATTCAAAAACATTTTCCGGATTTCAGTAGTGTAGCGTGCCTCAGTCTGCAACGTTAGTCATGTGACGTTCTGTTCCACAGCAATGCAATACATTTTACGTAGTTCCCCTTTCTCCCCTTGTACTTCCCCTTTCTCTTCCCCCCCCCCTTGCCTGTACAGTTTGTCTTTACTCCCCCTCTCTCCAGTCACCATGCTGTTGTGTAAGACTTGTGGACGGCATGTGATCAACAATAGTGAGAGGGAATCATTCATTGGATCAGGAGGCAGAGAGAGGAATCTGATCTGCATGTTATTTCGTCTTACCATGCCTCTGAGGGGTCTGTCTGCAGAACAGAACTGCACTGGATGCTCCTGGCTGGAGTGTCATTGTCTGAACCCCACGCCACCGTACACACGTTTCATAACAATTATTCAAGTCGGTTTCTGTTGTGATTAGTCTGTTTGAAAGACTTGGTGGAGAAGTCTACTTTGTATGTTTGTGTGTTTGGCAGAAGATAGCGGTCTGTCCTATGGGTAATTGAGATCCCAGACACACACATTTATCTCCTCAGGTGACAGTTAGGTGGTTGAAGCCCGTCAGGGATATTAACTAAAGAGCTTTTAATGAACTAACGGGTGATGTCTTGGCTGCCATTGTACTGTCATGATACGCCAATTTAACGGTTTAATTTGGCAAATGGCACCTACTTTGATTAAACGGTGGAAAAGCAATACCTAAAAAGCAATGCCCTACATCAGGGGTAGGCAACTAGATTTTTGTTGGCGCGGATGGTTGCGTGTCGGGAACATAATTATAATACTTTATATACACTACAAATTGACCACTACTAAGCCCAAAAAGAGATTATTTGCAAATGCAATCATTTCATGCTTTGATTATATTGAGACAAGATCACATGTCTCTTTTTTTTATTAGTGGGAATGCTTGGGAACAGATTTCCTAAAATCAACTATTTTGGAGTAGAATTCCTGGTGATTTTAGTATTTTTGGACCAATAACTAAAATCAAAAACTAAAATACTTTAGGTGGCCGGTTTTTGGCCTGTTGCCGACCCCTGCCCCTACACACAAACTACACATCCACACTCACACACTGTTTCCAAACCAGCTGAGCACAAGATTCCCAAAAAAGAAAAAGCTTTACAAAAGTCTCTTTCACATATGGCCTTCGTGGCAGTTTTAAGAATGTGAGCGCGTGTATTGTTTCTTCTGTCTGAACTGTCTAGGACTGGAAGAAGACATGGCACATTAAGGTCATAAAGCTGATCTAGCCAGGATCTTATCATTTAATTCTCTAATCCTTCTGCCACCACACAGCCAAGAAACCAGCAACCTGTAGTTTAAAGTGTAACTGAACCGAAAAACCAACTTCTCTCGTTGAAAAAGGCCTATATGGCATTTATGAGTCAAGCATTTATTCTAGTGTAAAAAAAAAAAAAACTGTGTAAATAGGATAATTTGGGTCATAAAGTCTGTCTCGTCCAAAATTGAGAGTTGTGAGATGATTAGGAAAGAATGTGTATGTCACAGAATGAAGTGTACGCCAGTTTTCCTTTGGTTTATTTCAATCCTGTCCACAGCTGGCAGCACCCAAGTAATAATACATTTGGCACATAATGCCCGTGGTACATTTGGTTTAACTTTGGATATACCTATGGGGCTAGTTGGGGACCATCAGTAATTTATACAATGTACATGCAGCAATATTTTAAAATGTCAATAGCTCCAAATTTCAATGACAACCTGAAAACCAAGTATAAATTGTATAAATTCATATACAAATATTGAAAGCATTTAATGTGTGTTCAACATGAAAATATTATTCCATTTACATTGTGTAATTTATTCATGGTCCTTAACTAGCCCCACAGATGGGCTATCCAAAGTCAAACCAACTTTGCCACAGTCGCACATCGGCGGCTGAAGCTAATTACCGATAGAAGTTGGCTAGTTTTGCTAGCTAGCCTAGGCTACTTCCAGACACAAGACCTGGTTAGACTGTTTCAAGTTATCTAGAAGGGTGAATGTACAAATGCTTCCCCCATGCGAACACACACAAGTGAAACCCACATCAAAGCATGCCTCCAAGACCCAAATCCTGTTCTCAGTTGCATTTCCTAATTTGGATCAAATTAGTCAGTTCAGCCCTCCTTTTAAGCCTGTCTTTTTTCTTATGGTTTAGTTACTTTCAAAAGCGGCTTTTTTTTTTTTATGAATGCCCAGTGTGATAGACACTTCAAGGCTGACTGGCTACATGTATAAATATCAGTGTGTTAGGGTTATAAAAATAAAATAAAAAATCACACATAGTTTTGAGATTTAGAGTTCGATTATTTGTTACGTTGTATTTCTTTAATTTGGTCTGGTTGGTTTCACATTGCTAAATGTCAAACTAAAATGCCTAAACAAAACCACGTGTTCATGCAAGTCATTTGTTTATTGGAGAAAAATGTTCATGTTAAATCCATCTATGATTATCAAGAAGCATAACTTGTGTGTCCCAAACTTCATATTACTTTTGCTTTGGTCATCCAACAACATGCGGTAGGAAACGGCCCAATACTACTAGATGAGAAAGCAGTCCAGACCAAACACAGGAAAAGAACATTTAGAGGCGCGAAGTATTATTGGTTGTTTGACTGCAAGCATTTGATGAAATGCACGCAATACCATAACTTTATATCGCTGCAACATTCTGTGAGAAGCAGCACATTTATGAGCTGATCCGATGCAGATTAGGGGAGACAGGTGGCTATAGCCTACCGGGGATAGCTTTTAGGCTACTAAATTTAGCCTATTCACTTCACCGTTAGAGCGGCTATTGGGCCGTTTCCTACCGCATGTTGTTGGATGACCAAAGCAAAAGTAATATGAAGTTTGGGACACATCTTGTCCCTGACATCCTTGGAGAGCTCTTTGGTCTTGGCCATGGTGGAGAGTTTGGAATCTGATTGATTGCTTCTGTGGACAGGTGTCTTTTATACAGGTAACATGCTGAGATTAGGAGCATTCCCTTTAAGAGTGTGCTCCTAATCTCAGCTCGTTACCTGTATAAAAGACACCTGGGAGCCAGAAATCTTTCTGAATGAGAGGGGGTCAAATACTTATTTCCCTCATTAAAATGCAAATCAATTTATAACATTTTTGACATGTGTTTTTCTGGATTTTTTTGTTATTCTGTCTCACTGTTCAAATAAACCTACCATTATAATTATAGACTGATCATTTCTTTGTCAGTGGGCAAACGTACGAAATCAGCAGGAGATCAAATACTTTTTTCCCTCACTGTATCTACTCTAGGGCTGTCCCAGATTGGTCAATTTTTTTAACCTATATATTTTTCCATATAGACATGTGTTTTAATAATATCCACAGAGCTTGTCTGATGCTTTAAGCACACTGTTTGATTAAATAATTAAGACAAATGACTCAAGGGAGTCCGATTGATTGTGCCTGGCCAAGCTCAGACTTGCTGAGCTGCGTTTTAAAAAAAAAATACATTGAGTGCCTTCGTGACTAGCACCCGCTCGCTCTCTTCCCTACTGCAGCGACCACCACAGAACATCAGTGTTTATCGTGCAGTTCGTGTTGTTGAAGCTGTAACATAATTAGTCATTTCTGACTGAAAAGTTCTGTCACTGAAAACGTTCATTTGTTTAAGAAAAACATTCCCTATTCTCTCAACCTTTGCCCTCTTTACATGACATATGTATGTATCACATGCACATGACCAACGGGGCCTGACCTAATTTCATAAATTAATTGGTTATAACAAACTCCGAACACCGTAACATGTGACAGCAAAATGGGTGCGGAGGACGTGAAAAAGAAACTCGAAACGGGGGATTGTTTACTGGTTGCTCAGGAGGGAAAGGGGAAGTCAGATGTGTGGAAGACATTTTACTTAGTTGTGGAAACTACTGGAGATCAAGAAAAAGAAGGTAAGGAGCAAGCGTGCATATTAGGCCTACGTGTGCCAAGCAGGTGCTGTTAGATTACAATGGTTTTTTTCTGACCATTTGGAACAGTTCAAACACTAAATTTTTTTGTGACACCTTTATTACAACAAAGACTAAAAACAGTTGCATGCATTCGTTAATCCAATTGCTGACATGGAACGGTTTATATTTTTGGGGGGGCTAATTATTCAAGGATCCCTGTGTTATTTAATTTTAAAACTAAAATGCTTGATTGCATTTCAAATCATGAATGACTGGTACATATAGGCCACAAAAAAATATATAACCACTGATTGATATACTGGATTCTAGACATCTTACTGTAATATACAGTGTATTCGGAAAGTATTCAGACCCCTTCACTTTTCCCACATTTTGTTACGTTACAGCCTTATTCTAAAATGGATAAAATTCCCCCCATCAATCTAAACACAATACCCCATAATAACAAAGCAAAAAAAGGTTTAGAAATTTGAGCAAATGTTATAACACGAAAATAAACTGAAATTACATTTACGTAAGTATTCAGACCCTTTACTCAGTACTTTGTTGAAGCACCTTTGGCAGCGATTACAGCCTCAAGTATTCTTGGACAGCTCCTGAGTGGCGCAGCGGTCTAAGGCACTGCATCTCAGTGCTTGAGGTGTCACTACAGACCCCCTGGTTCGATTCCAGGCTGTATCACAACCGGCTGTGATTGGGAGTCCCTTAGGGCAGCGCACAATTGGCCCAGCGTCGTCCGGGTTTGGCCGGTGTAGGCCGGCATTGTAAATAAGAATTTATTTTTAACTGATAACTGATGTTAAATAAAGGTTAAATAAAAATAAAAAATGACGCTACAAGCTTGGCACACCTGTATTTGGGGAGTTTCTCCCATTCTTCTCTGCAGCTTCAAGCTCTGTCAGGTTGTATGGGGAGCGTCGCTGCACAGCAATTTACAGGGCTCTCCAGAGATGTTTGATCGGTTCAAGTCCGGCCTCTGGCTGGGCCACTAAAGGACAATCAGAGACTAGTCCCAAAGCCACTCCTGCATTGTCTTGGCTGTGTGCCTAGGGTCGTTGTCCTGTTGGAAGGCAAACTGTCGCCCCAGTCTGAGATCCTGAGCACTCTAGAGCAGGTAGCAGGTAACAAAATGTGGAAGAAGTAAAGGGGTCAGAATACTTTCTGAATGCACTGTATCTACTGCTGTACATAGTCTTAGTGTGTATATATATATATATATATATATATATATATATATATATATTCTTTATATATATATTCTTATATATATATATATATATATATATATATATATATATATTCTTTATATATATATATGCATAGATTGCATTTGGATTATTGACAGTGTTATTTGGGTTGTGAACTGGACAGTTGTAATTACTTGTTTTTAATCATTTGTGTACTGTTTGACATTTTGACTGCATTGTTAGGAGCTAATAATACAAGCATTGTGCTGCACCCGCTATGACATCTGCTAAACTGTGTACGCGATAAATAAACTTGGTTTTGAAAAAGGGTGGTCTTGGTCCGATTCCATTCGTACCGTGGTGCGTTTCACTGCAGGTGAGAAAGCAGTCCAGACCAAACACAGGAAAGGAACCAGAGGCGCGAAGTATTATTGGTTGTTTGACTGCGAGCATTTGATGAAATGCACGCAATACCAAAACTTTATATCGCTGCAACATTCTGTGAGAAGCAGCACATTTATGCGTCATCCAGGGTAGGGGAGGGAATGGCTGGCAGGGATGTAGCTCAGTTGGTAGAGCATGGCGTTTGCAACGCCAGGGTTGTGCGTTCGATTCCCACGGGGTCCAGCATGAAAAATAAAATTAAAATAATGTATGCACTCACTAACTGTAAGTCGCTCTGGATAAGAGCGTCTGCTAAAATGACTAAAATGTAAATATATTAGAATGAGCTAAATGAAAATACAGTATATGAATACACAGTGTGAAACTGTGCAGTGTTTAATGTCTCTATATACATGGGACAGCAGCGTTGGCTATGTGTGTTTGAGTATGGGCGTGAGTGCGAGTACACACGCTGTATGAGGTGTGTGTGAGTGAGTATCTTTTACAGTACTACTTTGGAGTAATACTTACTACTGGAGATGGCCTAATGGCTGTTCAACAGTCTGCTGGCCTGGAGATGGAAGCTGTTTTTCAGTCTTTCGGAATGAGCTTTCATGCACCTGTACGGTCTCTTTTTGAGCAAACCCACAGTGTGTTGTTTAGTGCGCTCCCGAGTGCGGAAAGAGTGTTCACACCAGTCCAAACGAACCAAACTATCGGGGAAATGCTCCAGAGTTTGGAAAAAATCTCTCCAAACCAATTTGGTGTGAAAGCCCCCGTAGAATAGATATTGGGACAGGGAGCTCAGCTGACTTGGGTGGCTGGCAGGCTGCATCCATATCTATCTATCCATCTATCTATCCAGGTAGAGAAGAATAAGGCTTTTAATTCTGGGCTTCTGTTTCACATAAAGGCCTACTTCTCTATCCCCCTGAGTGTAATCGTTTAAGAGCTATCGTCTCAAATGGCCATGGCTGGCATCTGGCTACACACTCCGCCGGGGAGATCCAAAGTTTTATAGCTTGTTTTCAGTCTGTAATGATAATGGGCAATCAATGGTGCATCCATAAGTGATAATGCCAGGAAAGCTGTGGCCAAACCACTGCTTCGAGGGCATCATCACATTTATACATTGGTGACCAACATATTAAAATAATGATTTGACATTTTCATTAAGCGTTATTTTCTTTAATTTATTCATTTTATTTCATCCTTCCATGCATAGTCACATGAAGATTTTATGAGTAGGGGGAGCTGGGGGGAAAAAATATCCTTTTATAATAAAGCATTTGGAAGCTAATGATGAAATTAAATTCCTAATGTGGTGAGTAGGCCTAAGCATAGGACAAGTTTCAGTAACAGTAGTCACTGCAGCCTAAGATATTTTAACTCATGACTGTTTGAAAAACCAAGTAGACCGTTGTGAACAGAGCGCACATTTCTTTGTACAGCATAATTACAATGGGTGTGTGAGTGAACGTGAGGAGTGTTGTAACTAAATTAGGAAAAATATTGTAATGTTGCACGGTATACAGAAACTATGTACTTTGTCAAAAAATAAAATAAAAACTGTTCGATACAAGAATTTGTTACCTTCGTTTGGTATTTCTGTCAAATGTTTCTTGAGTGATTGAGCAGATCAAGTCTCAGTGAAGCCACTCTTCGCACTATAAAAGGAAGTGCCTGCTCCACTTACTGATTCATTGCTAGAGCTGGCTGGGCTGCATTGTTAGCTCCCCACTCATACTGCACAAAGTTAAGGTAGAGCACGGAGCTTGTAACGCCAGGGTAGTGGGTTCGATCCCCGGGACCACCCATACGTAAAAATGTATGCGCGCATGACTGTAAGTTGCTTTGGATAAAAGCGTCTGCTAAATGGCTTATTATTATTATTAAACTTGAATAATGCAACACGACATGTAGAAACTGTTCATTACTGTTTGCAAAACAATGCCCATACAGGCTAGAAGTTACACTTTACAATGCAAGACTGTAGCGGTAGCTTCCTGCTTTAATTGTAGGCTAACTTTCCTTGCTAGCATACAGCTGAATTCACTACCCTAGTAACGCAAAATATGCTATATTTTCTGAGCTGATTGTGACCGACAAGGTTATTAATTCACTTTGTCTTCCTCTCCTCCCATCTTGTTTCCACTAGATTCCAAAGCCAAAAGGTCAGATTCCACAACTACATTCTGCCTTGTGAACTTTCTTAAGAAACAGCGCACACTTTCATAAAAGAGATCGCGTCTTCTATGCAAAATAAATTATGTACTTTGAGATTTTTTTGTGTAACGAAAAGCGCTTTACAAATTTAACAAATTATTATTATTTTGTTGTTCAGTCATGTTACCTTATTGGCTAGCTAGCTAACAACCTGGTAACCAGTATATCCAAACATTTTGGGGCACAGAAAGAAAAAGGATAGCTTCTTCAGGAGATAAATTAATTAATGATGGATCTCTTGCATGTCGTTATCACAAATTTACATTTTTAGAGACTACAATTTTGAATGTAATGTGTCTCAATAGGAAAATAGTGCTTTTACACAATGTAGAAGCCTAATGTTCCACAAATGACTTTGTCATTTCAACGACTGTTATTCGTATCAACATCTTAGCTTTTTTAATAAACTGAAGTGCTGAAGTTTCATTTGTGCTTCAAAAGTAGCTAGAATTCATAGGCTGTATCTCAATCAATAAAAAAAAAAATCGTGTTTGGTGGTGCTCCTAAATTTCATGTGGTGCGCCTAACTTTTTAAGTTGAGCGCACCAGTGCTACCAATTAAATTAATTTAGAGCCCTGTCTGTGTCTACAGGAGAATGTCAGGCCATCGGTCTGTAAGCTGAAGCGCAGCTGTGTCACGCAGCAAGACAATGATCCAAAACACACAAGCAAATCTACATCAGAATGGCTGAAAAGCAACTAATGTCAAGTTTTGGAATGGCCTAGTCGAAGTCCAACGGTTTTATCACCTAGGACCTCCCATGTTCTCCCTCCCTCCCTGCCAGACCTGTTGTGGTAGGCGCTGAAACGAGCAGTTCGTACTCCGTTCATACGCAGTTCTGCATAGAAGAGTAGGCCAAAATTCCTCCACGACGATGTTGCAGTCATTGCAGCTAAAGGTGTCAAAACCAGTTATTGAGTGTAAGGTGGCAAATACTTTTTCACACAGGGCTATTGGGTGTTGCGTAACTTTTGTTTATTAAATAAATGAACTAAGTATCCAGTTTTTATTTGTTCACTCGGGTTCCCTTTATCTAATATTAGGTTTTGGTAGACAATCTGGTATGCAGTGTAAAAAATATGCACAAATAGAGAATCAGAAATGGGGAAAATACTTTTTCACGGCATTGTAGCTGTCGGCACCAGTGACAGCAGTTAGGTTGGCTATGACATTGTATGTACGCTTGTAAAATAGCAAGGGCAGTTCCATGTTGCCTTGTGAGAATCTCACACATTCCCCACATAATGGCAGATTCCCTGGAATGGTGACTAGATCTTCCTTCTGTCGTTATGTATTAGGGCTGGGAATTGCCTGGGACCTCACGATACGACATTATCAAGATACTTGGGTGCCGATACGATATGTATTCCGATTCGATACTGTGATTTTATTGTGGTTTGATGTTCCGAACATATTGCTCACCATATGTCTGCTGCAGAAAGACGAGGGAGCATGAGAAAATGAGTTTTGATCAGTCATGGAAATAAGTGCTGAAAACAAATTGGCTCCCTATTTAAAAAGAAGATGGAGAACAAGCTATGAAGGAAACATACTGCGGTTTTGGTTCTGGGACACCAACTAGTGCAAAAATAATATTGCTTTATTGTCAAAACGATATGATATATCGTCAAATAATATTCCGATATGTAGCTATCAAAAAATGTATATATTCTTCCGCCATCACTATCATTTTATGTATGGGATTTCGACATACTGCAGCTGCTATGCTCCCTCTCCCTCCATGTGGGAAGAGAAGTGATAAATCACACAGGAATTCCAACGGCTTTATCAGCTAGGACCTCCCCCCTCTTCCTCCCATGTTTTCCCTCCTTTCCTCCCTGCCACCTCTGAGAGAATCCTGGGGAGCTGAGGGAGGGAGGGTGCTAGATGGGGTACCGTGAGGCTGTCTGGCTCCTCTCCTATGTGTTAGAGCTGTGAAGGTCTCCGGTGTATGGTACAGTAACACTCCTCACTAACACAGTGGCAGATGAATGCACACAGAGGTGGGGATAGCACGGCATAAGCATAGCAGTGATCTCAAAGGGCTATGTAGTCAGTCAGCAGTATGTCTCCATTCCAGCATAGTTGTTGTAATGCAAAGGCATACCAAGATGGAGGTAGTTAATGGTTTGGGTTGTGGTCTTGTGGGTGTGGCCTTACTGGTGGATTTTGATGGGACATGGGAGGGTCCTGAGGCGGGAGCTCATGGATCCACGGGTGTGCTAGCAGTCTTAAGACCGAGGGATAGTCCTAGTGGGTGTGCTTTGCCGAGGGTGAGTTTGAGCCGGATTCAGAGGTGGTGTCTAAGCTGGGTGACACGTGTTGAGGGGCAGGGCAGGGCAGGGATCAGAGTGCCTGCCCTGTCCTTAAGACTTGAGAGAGGGAGGGTGTTAATGCTACTGAGAGACTATTTTAGTGACTGGACTGTCAGTGTGCTACTTGACTGCAGCAGTCACTCTGCTTGCCTGCTGGAGATGCCATGAGGTAGCTTAGTTTAAACACGTGGGTTCAATTCAGGCCTTGCTCTCTGAGTATGTTCTTTATATTCTATCAATCTATCAATCTCACTGCAGTTTGGTGTAATCTAGTTGACACATTTTCTCTCCTCTCTCCTCCAGGTTATAATGCATGACCAACACAGAAAAAGCTTGACTCTATAGCCAACGGGATCCCGAGGACTTGATTTACAGTCGCTTCAAGCCTGATAGTTTGCATCGGTGCGGCTGCCCCCCTACCCCCGGCTCACACCCCTTTGGTCAACTGGTATTACTTCTGACAGCCCCCTTCCTCCTCCACTGGTAAAGAAGACTTGGTTTCCCTTGTGGTTCTCTGTCTACTTTGCCTGTCTTCACTTCCGTCGGTTCTCTACTGACACCAGTAGCACTCCCTGGAGTTACGTCATTCTGTATTAGGTAAGACCATTATTATTAAAGCAAGGGGCAGATTACACACACAATGCACATGTGCCTAATTCAAATCCTCAATGTGATCATGAATTAATCAAGCAAGCTTTTATGAACGATGCCAGCATCATGCCACTCTACTTTGTGTGTGTGTGTGTGTGTGTGGGACTGATGGTTGAAGAGTGTAGTCATATGGGGATAGAAATGTAGATGTTACTTTGTCTGTGATACTCTTTTTTTTTTTTATGTTCCCCCTTCTCTCTCCCCTCCATCCCTCACTGGTCAGGCTCTGCCCCCAACATTAAATAGTGAAGATGATTCCCAACGGTTATCTGATCTTTGAAGATGAGAGTTTCCTGGATTCCACTGTGGCCAAGATGAACGCCCTGAGAAAGAGCGGACAGTTCTGTGATGTGAGACTGCAGGTACGTGGAGCTCTCTCTTTTTCTCTCTCTCTTTCGCTCTCTCTCTCTTCTCCCTCTCTCCACCCCTCCCTCTCTCTCCTCCCCCTCTCCACCCCTCCCTCCCTCCCTCTCTCTCTCTCTCCTCCCCTCCCTCTCTCTCCTCCCCTCCCTCTCTCTCCTCCCTCTCTCCACCCCTCCCTCATCCCTTCCTCTCTCCACCCCTCCCTCCCTCTCTCTCCACCCCTCCCTCCCTCTCTCTCCACCCCTCCCTCCCTCTCTCTCCACCCCTCCCTCCCTCTCTCTCCACCCCTCCCTCCCTCTCTCTCCACCCCTCCCTCCCTCTCTCTCCACCCCTCCCTCCCTCTCTCTCCACCTCTCTCTACCCCTCTCTCTCTCTCTCTCTCTCTACCCCCCTTTCTCTCTCTCTCCACCCCCTTCTCACTCCTTCTGTCTTTTGAGAAATGACACCAGTCCCACCATTATGGGGAAGAGTCTTGAGTCACTGCAATCAGAGCACCTGTGACACGTGAGACTGAGGGAGTGGGAGGATAAGACGTAAAGAGCCAGAGGTGTTTTTCTAGATTTCAGGTTTGGCAGACACACATGTCATTAGACATTAGGCAGAGGTTTCACTTGTTTTCCTTCTCTAAAGGTCATGCAACAATTTCAAAGATTTTACTGAGTTATTGTTCATATAAGGAAATCAGTCGATTGAAATGCATTCATTAGGCCCTACTCTATGTATTTCACATGACTGGGAATACAGATATGCATCTGTTTGTCACCGATACCGTAAAAAAAAAAAAAAAAAGGTATGGGCGTGGATCAGGTAACCAGTCAGTATCTGGTCTGACCACCATTTGCCTCATGCAGCGCGATACATCTTCGCATAGAGTTGATCAGGCTGTTGATTGTGGAATGTTGTCCTACTCTTCTTCAATGGCTGTGCGGAGTTGCTGGATATTTGGTGGGAACTGGAACACGCTGTCATACACGTCGATCCAGAGCATTCCAAACATGCTCAATGGGTGTCATGTCTGGTGAGTATGCAGGCCATGAAAGAACTGGAACATTTTCAGCTTCCAGGAATTTTGTACAGATTCTTGCGACATGATTCTTGTGATTAATGCCGTGCATTATCATGCTGAAACATGAGATGATGGCGGCGGATGAATGGCACGACAATGGGCCTCAGGATCTCGTCACGGTATCTCTGTGCATTCAAATTGCCATCGATAAAATGCAATTGTTTGTTGTCCATAGCTTATGCCTGCTCGTACCATAACCCCACCGCCAACATGGGACACTGTTCACAATGTTGACATCAGCAAACCGCTCACCCACACGACGCCGAACACTCTGTCTGCCGTCTGCCCGGTACAGTTGAAACCGGGATTCATCCGTGAAGAGCACACTTCTCCAGCGTGCCAGTAGCCATCGAAGGTGAGCGTTTGCCCACTGAAGTGGGTTACGACGTCGAACTGCAGTCAGGTCAAGACCCTGGTGAGGACGACGAGCACGCAGATGAGCTTCCCTGAGACTGTTTCTGACTGTTTGTGCAGAAATTATTCCGTTGTGCAAGCCCACCCACAGTTTCATCAGCTGTCTGGGTGGCTCGTCTCAGACGATCCTGCAGGTGAAGAAGCCGGATGTGGAGGTCCTGGGCTGGCGTGGGTACACGTGGTCTGGGGTTGTGAGGACGGTTGAACGTACTGCCAAATTCTCTAACATGATGGAGGCTGCTTATGGTAAAGACATTAATATTCAATTAAATCAAATCTAATTTTATTTGTCACATGCGCCGAATACAACAGGTGTAGACCTTACAGTGAAACGCTTACTTACAAGCCCTTAACCAACAATGCAGTTTTAAGAAAGACTACCATAAATCACAAAAAAATACAATATAAAATAATACAAAATAAAAGTAACAAATAATTAAAGAGCAGCAGTAAAAAAAATAATAGTGAGGCTATATACAGGGGGTACCGGTACCGAGTCAATGTGCGGGGGCACCGGTTAGTCGAGGTAATATGGCTTTCTCGTCGTTGTCGGTGATCAGGCTTACCACTGTTGTGTCATCGGCAAACTTAATGATGGTGTTTGAGTCGTGCCTGGCCATGCAGACATGAGTGAACAGGGAGTACAGGAGGGGACTGAGCATGCACCACTGAGGGGCCCCAGTGTTGAGGATCAGCATGGCAGATGTGTTGTTACCTACCCTTACCACCTGGGGGCGGCCAGTCAGAGTCCAGGATCCAGTTGCAGAGGGAGGTGTTTAGTCCCAGGGTCCTTAACTTAGTGATGAGCTTGGAGGGCACTATGGTGTTGAACGCTGAGCTGTAGTCAATGAATAGCATTCTCACATAGGTGTCCCTTTTGTCCAGGTGTGAAAGGGCAGTGTGGAGCGCAATAAAGATTGCATCATCTGTGGATCTGTTGGGGCGGTATGCAAATTGGAGTGGATCTAGGGTTTCTGGGATAATGGTGTTGATGTCAGCAATGGCCAGCCTTTCAAAGCACTTCATGGCTACAGATGTGAGTGCTACGGGTCGGTAGTCATTTAGGCAGGTTACCTTAGTGTTCTTGGGCACAGGGACTATGGTGGTCTGCTTGAAACATGTTGGTATTACAGACAGGGAGAGGTTGAAAATGTCAGTGAAGACACTTGACAGTTGGTCAGCACATGCTCGGAGTACACGTCCTAGTAATCCGTCTGGCCCTGCGGCCTTGTGAATGTTGACCTGTTTAAAGGTCTTACTCACATCTGCTACGGAGAGCATGATCACACAGTCGTCCGGAACAGCTGATGCTCTCATGCATGTTTCAGTGTTACTTGCCTTGACGCGAGCATAGAAGTAATTTAGCTCGTCTGGTAGGCTTGTGTCACTGGGCAGCTCGCGACTGCTTCCCTTTGTAGTCTGTAATAGTTTGCAAGCCCTGCCACATCCGACGAGCGTCGGAGCCGGTGTAGTACGATTCGATCTTAGTCCTGTATTGACGCTTTGACTGTTTGATGGTTCGTCGGAGGGCATTGCGGGATTTCTTATAAGCTTCCGGGTTAGAGTCACGCACCTTGAAAGCGGCAGCTCTACCCTTTAGCTCAGTGCGGATGTTGCCTGTAATCCATGGCTTCTGGTTGGGGTATGTACGTACAGTCACTGTGGGGACGACGTCATCGATGCACTTATTGATGAAGCCAGTGACTGATGTGATGTACTCCTCAATGCCATCGGAAGAATCCCAGAACATATTCCAGTCTGTGCTAGCAAAACCATCCTTTAGCTTAGCATCTGCTTCATCTGACCACTTTTTTATTGACCGAGTTACTGGTGCTTCCTGCTTTAGTTTTTGCTTGTAAGCTGGAATCAGGAGAATATAATTATGGTCAGATTTGCCAAATGGAGGGCGAGGGAGAGCTTTGTACGTGTCTCTGTGTGTGGAGTAAAGGTGGTATAGAGTTGTTGTTTTTGTTTTTTCTCTGGTTGAACATGTAACATGCTGGTAGAAATGAGGTAGAACGGATTTAAGTTTCCCTGCATTAAAGTCCCCGGCCACGAGGAGTGCCGCCTCTGGATGAGGGTTTTCCTGTTTGCTTATGACCGTATACAGTTCATTGAGTGCGGTCTTAGTGCCCGCATCGGTTTGTGGTGGTAAATAGACAGCTATGAAGAATATAGATTAAAACTCTCTTGGTAGATAATGTGGTCTACAGCTAATCATGAGATACTGTACCTCAGGAGAGCAAAACCTCGAGACTTCCTTAGATATCGTGCACCTGCTTTTGTTTACAAATATACATAGACCGCCACCCCTTGTCTGACCAGAGGCTGCTGTTCTATCCTGCCGATAGTGTATAACCCGCCAGCTGTATGTTATTCATGTTTTTGTTCAGCCACGACTTGGTGAAACATAAGATATTACAGTTTTTAATGTCCTGTTGGTAGGATATTCGTGCCTGTAGTTCCTCCACTTTATTATCAAGCGATTGTAAGTTGGCCAATAGTATCGATGCCAAAGGCAGATTAGCCACTCGTCGCCAGCTCCTTAACAAGCACCCCGATCTCCTTCCGTGATATCTCCTTTTCTTTCTACTTCGAATGACGGGAATGAGGGCCCTGTCGGGTGTCTGGAGCGAATCCCTCTCGTCCGACTCATTAAAGAAAAATAATTAGTCCAGTTCAAGGTGAGTAATGGCTGTTCTGATGTCCAGAAGCTATTTTCGGTCATAAGAGACGGTAGCAGCAACATTATGTACAAAATAAGGTACAAACAATACGAAAAAACACATAAAATAGCACGGTTGGTTAAGAGTCCATAAAACGGCAGCCATCCCCTCCGGCGCCATTTCTAAAAGGCGCCTCAGTCAGTCAGTCAATCGATCAATAATATAATCATACTCTTAGCAAATTTTTGTATCTTTAATTTACAATCTGTAAACTGAGAATAGAAAGGTTCAGAACTTTTGTGAAACAGCACAGTTGAAAAATGTATGGCAAATAGAAATCAAAACTGGATGGTGTTCAGAGATAGATGGAAGGGGTTGAGTGGAGCTGAAGGGTGGGACTAAAAATACAAGATAACTCATGTAAAATATATTGTGTCCGTAAAATGTACATAGTATGTATAAGCTAGAAGTAGAAGCCTAAGTGTTGTCCATTAGTTTACTCCAATTAGGGGAGGGGTGTTAGGGTATAGGGGAAAATAACAAAGGAAAATATATTAAATGTTTTATACATACATACATACATACATACATACATACATGCATACATGCATACATACATGCATACATGCATACATGCATACATGCATGCATGCATGCATACATACATACATACATACATACATACATACAGTGCATTCGGAAACTATTCAGACCCCTTGACTTTTTCCACATTTTGTTACGTTACAGCCTTATTCTAAAATTGATTAAATAAATGTTTTTCCTCAGCAATCTACACACAATACCCCATACTGACAAAGCGAAAACAGGTTTTTAGAATTTTTTGCAAATTTATTAAAAATAAAAATACCTTATTTACATAAGTATTCAGACCTTTTGCTATGAGACAGGATTGTGTCGAGGCACAGATCTGGGTAAGGTTACTCAAAAATTTCTGCAGCGTTGAAGGTCCCGAAGAACACAGTGGCCTTCAAAAGGAAGAAGTTTGGAACCTACAAGACTCTTCCTAGAGCTGGCCGTCCGGTCAAACTGAGCAATCAAGGGAGAAGGGCCTCAGTCAGGGAGGTGACCAAGAACCTGATGGTCACTCTGACAGAGCTCCAGAGTTCCTCTGTGGCGATGGAAGAACCTTCCAGAAGGACATCCATCTCTGCAACACTCCACCAATCAGAACTTTATGGTAGAGTGGCCAGACATAAGCCACTCCTCAGTAAAAGGCACATGACGACTCGCTTGGAGTTTGCCAAAAGGCACCTAAAGACTCTCAGACCATGAGAAAGAAGATTCTCTGGTCTGATGAAACCAAGATTGAACGCTTTGGCCTGAATGCCAAGCGTCACGTCTGGAGGAAACCTGGCACCATCCCTAAGGTGAAGCATGGTGGTGACAGCATCATGCTGTGGGGATGTTTTTCAGCTGCAGGGACTGGGTGACTAGTCAGGATCGAGGCAAAGTACAGAGATCCTTGATGAAAACATGCTCCAGAGCGCTCAGGACCTCAGACTGGGGCTAAAGTTCAACTTCCAACAGGACAACGACCCTAAGCGCATAATCATTTGCAACATTCAAGCTGGGGAAAAAATCTTTAAAAATAACATTCTCTGGCAACAGCTCTGGTGGACATTCCTGCAGTCAGCATGCTTCTCATGTTGCGTTTGTATTTTTGTTCAGTATAAATGATAGCACCTCTGAAGAAGGATCTCTATAGTTTGAGCCCTGACCTCTGATCTGTGTCCTCTGTAGGTGTGTGGTCATGAGTTGATGGCTCACCGTGCCGTGCTGGCCTGCTGTAGCCCCTACCTGTTTGAGATCTTCAACAGTGCGATCGAACCTCACGGTGTGTCCCACGTCACCTTCGAAGACCTTGACCCAGACGCTGTGGAGATCCTGCTTAACTACGCCTACACTGCCCAGTAAGTGCCATGACCTCTAACCTCTACCCTTTGACCCCTACACTATGCCTACACTGCCCAGTGAGTATACATCTTCAAATACATGCAATGAGCTTTGTTAAAGTGACGTTCTGCAACTTTGGCCACTACATAACTATTTTTTTAAATCCTCCTGCTTTGGGCTGGATGTGTCAATGTGTACTTCATACATGCATATGAGCAGAATTTTTATCCTAACTCTAATAGCCAAGAAATCCCTAGTTTGAAAGTGACTGTTTTCTGGAAGTTAATTGCCGCTGTTTTGAGTGCAGCAAGCTTGGCCCATGTGGGCCACCCCCCTAGCAATTCGAGTTCCAGCCAATGAGCTTCAGCCCCTCGCCATTTTGAGTGACAACTAGCAAGATGCACATTGAAAGAAGGCTGGTCCAGGCCTCACGATACGATATTATCACGATACTTGGGTGCCGATACGATATTTACATTTTAGTCATTTAGCAGACGCTCTTATCCAGAGCGACTTACAGTTAGTGAGTGCATAAATTTTCATACTGATATGTATTGCGATTCTCACGATTCTATATATATTGCGATTCCATACTGTAATTTTATTGCGATTCGATGTTCCAAACATATTGCTCACCGTATGTCTGCTGCAGAAAGACGAGGGAGCATGAGAAAATGAGTTTTGATCAGTCATGGAAATAAAAGTGCTGAAAACAAATGGGCTCCCTATTTAAAAAGAAGATTTGGAACAAGCAGTTTTGGTGCAGGTACAGCAAACTACCACAAAAATAATTTTGCGACATTGTCTATACGATATATCGTCAACAATAATATCCCGATATGTATCTATGATTATTATTTATTTTTTCATCACTACTTGCAGTGCGGGCCCAATGGCTCAGTGACACAACAGAGACAGAGCCCGAGAGCAATGACGTACTGCACATATATGACGTAGTACACAATTTTCATGGGACCCATTTGGCTCTTGAGCGCTGCTTTCAGAACTACTGGTTAAAACGTTTGCAAATCTTCTGGAAAGTCTCTTTTAAAGGGGCAGTTATGTTTTTTAACTGATATTTCCACACTGAGGTTGAAATAACACAATATTAAGTATTAACAAAATATGACTTACTGTGTTTGGCCTCTGAGACGCAGAGGGTTTCAGGGTGCAACTCCAGCTCCAACTGACCGGTTGAATACCATATGCCTTTGTTTTTTTGAAGGGTTAAGGGGGTGGGCTCTAGACCATCCTATCAGCCAATCCGGCTGTGTAATTTCATATTCGATTTTGTTTCCTAACGCCCACACGATCAGACTGAGCATTTCAGTGGCCCAAGGAGGCACAGAGAAATACATTATAAAAAATCTTCTCAAGGCTTTCTTTTTGATTGCTCATCATTCCTGTCAAACACACGTACGACGACTGTCTGACTGACTAATGGTTCTGTCTTACAGATTGAAGGCAGACAAGGAGTTGGTTAAGGATGTCTACACTGCAGCCAAAAGGCTAAAGATGGAACGAGTCAAGCAGGTAGGATCTTTCTATTTTTTTAACTACTGATACGCAATACTGTATGTTTTAATGCAGTCCCAATGTTCAGAGGTTTACACTTCTCTCCTCGCTGATTGGTCAGATCTGTGGAAACTACCTGCTGTCGAAGGTGGAATCCCAGAGCGCCATCTCCTTTCGCAACTTTTCCAGCTGCATGGGAGACGGCCTCATGCTGTCCAAGATCGATGCCTACATCCAAGAACACCTGCTGGAGGTCTCTGAGCAGGAGGACTTTCTCAAACTCCCCCGCCTCAAGGTGAGCCTTCCCTGGGCAATGGTCTACTGCAACCTTAAAGGGGCAGTGCAGTTAAAAACGTGTCTTTCCGGGGGTCTTTAATGATATTTCCACATTGAACTATGAAAAAAAAAAAAAAAAAAATGTATGCACTCACTAACTGTAAGTCGCTCTGGCTAAGAGCTTCTGCTAAATGAAAATTATAATGCCCTTTTTGTGTAAGAGCTGTTTAAAAAATGTCAGCCTGTTCAGGTTGGATGGAGTTTTGGTCGGTTATAAGGCAATCTGATTATAACCGACCAATGACCGTTCATCTATTACTAGCATATGTCCGCCTACACTGCGGCTGGCCCCACCTGGTTATATTGGCATTCCATTCCTCATTGTTGGCACCATGCAGAGTTGGGCTACCAAAGACCAAAATATTTCTGGGGTTACTTCCTACTTTATCTTGCACCCGGCAGCAACCATTCAGGTAAGTAAGTATCTAGATAGTTATTCTTCTATTATTAAAAGTAAAGGACATAATATTCATGAGTGGCATGTTTTGTTTTGAATGTTATTTTGAAGACTGATGCCCGACAAAGTTCTAGTCTCGATTTGGCGCTGTTAAAGATTTAGTCAAAAGTGGCTTGGGAAAACGATGACATTTCAAAAAGAGGCATATAATTAATAGGAACACCTTTTGTCATCCTTGTGATATCGCTAAATTGACTTTAGATTGTATAACTTAAGCTTGCTAGCTAAGATTGAGGGGACAACACTGAGTTTTAGCTAGCTAACGTTAGCATTGCTGGCTATTTTTGACGAACTTGGCTAGCTAATGGCAACAGTTATCCCTCTAAAGTAAATTTGACGACATCAAACTGGCATAGTTTCCTAATAATGATTTGCCTACTTTAGCAACGTAATCGTATTTCCAGGTCATTATCGTGTATTTTAGACAACTGTCGTTAGCTAGCAGCAGCATAGCTGGCTAGCTACCTAGCTATATTTTAGCAGCAGCAGCATCAATGCTTAATTCATAACCTGATTTACAGTTGCAATCACTTAGTTTTAACTTGTTCACTATTTATGTAATTAACCAACTAATCAATGTTGATAAGTTGGACAGCCACATCTTGGACAGCCAAATCTTGTTGGCTCATTTCTTCCAATCTTTCTAATTTATTTAAAAAAAAATGTTTAATGTCACCACATTCTATAAGTCAAAAGGTGTTGGCGTCATCCTTGATTCCACCCTCACCTTCGACCACCACATCCGACAGAATGTTCTCCGTAACATCTCCAGAGTCAGGACCTCCCTCTCCCGTCTTGGCACTAAAACCCTCTTTCGTGCATTCATCTCCTCCCAACTAGACCACTGTAACTCACTACTCTCAGGCATCAACACAAGCTCCCTCTATATACTTCAAATGGTTCAAAACTATGCAGCCTGACTTCTCACGACACCACCCCTGTCTGATTTTACTTTTTTGGAGAGAGTAGTGGAGTAAACCATGTCCTATAACCAAGTAGGAATTCAATGGGTGGGGGAGATGTGACTATTTGAAGACCCATTTGTAGTGTGTGTGTGTAGGGGCAGTTGTCACCAACCAACCTCCAGGAGATCTGTTCTCCGGTAGATTTTCTCTCCAACATCACATATCACAACAGATTCCGCCAAACAAGTTCTTGGTGAGAAGCTAAGTGTGCAATACTGCAACTCTTCCACTTTTCCTGTCAAGGGATGAGGTTAGAGTTGTGTATAGTAATGTCAAATCAAATCAAATCAAATCAAATTGTATTGGTCACATGCGCCGAATACAACAGGTGCAGACATTACAGTGAAATGCTTACTTACAGCCCTTAACCAACAGTGCATTTATTTTAAACAAAAAAGTAAGAATAAAACAACAACAAAAAAGTGTTGAGAAAAAAAGAGCAGAAGTAAAATAAAGTGACAGTAGGGAGGCTATATATACAGTAAAATAAAGTGACAGTAGGGAGGCTATATATACAGGGGGGTACCGTTGCATAGTCAATGTGCGGGGGCACCGGCTAGTTGAGGTAGTTGAGGTAATATGTACATGTGGGTAGAGTTAAAGTGACTATGCATAAATACTTAACAGAGTAGCAGCAGCGTAAAAAGGATGGGGTGGGGGGGCAGTGCAAATAGTCCGGGTAGCCATGATTAGCTGTTCAGGAGTCTTATGGCTTGGGGGTAGAAGCTGTTGAGAAGTCTTTTGGACCTAGACTTGGCACTCCGGTACCGCTTGCCGTGCGGTAGCAGAGAGAACAGTCTATGACTAGGGTGGCTGGAGTCTTTGACAATTTTGAGGGCCTTCCTCTGACACCGCCTGGTATAGAGGTCCTGGATGGCAGGGAGCTTTGCCCCAGTGATGTACTGGGCCGTACGCACTACCCTCTGTAGTGCCTTGCGGTCAGAGGCCAAGCAGTTGCCATACCAGGCGGTGATGCAACCAGTCAGGATGCTCTCGATGGTGCAGCTGTAGAATTTTTTGAGGATCTGAGGACCCATGCCAAATATTTTTAGTCTCCTGAGGGGGAATAGGCTTTGTCGTGCCCTCTTCACGACTGTCTTGGTGTGTTTGGACCATGATAGTTCGTTGGTGATGTGGACACCAAGGAACTTGAAGCTCTCAACCTGTTCCACTACAGCCCCGTCGATGAGAATGGGGGCGTGCTCAGTCCTCTTTTTTTTCCTGTAGTCCACAATCATCTCCTTTGTCTTGGTCACGTTGAGGGAGAGGTTGTTGTCCTGGCACCACACGGCCAGATCTCTGACCTCCTCCCTATAGGCTGTCTCATAATGTCAGTGTTTGAGAAAGCTGGTGATTACAATGTAAATTAAAGCACAACTTTTTTGTACTTTGTTGTCTACTCTGTTGCTGCACTATACCTCCGATCTGATTATGTTTAGCGAACACCCTCTTACTTTCACCATGATCTGTTTTCCTCTCACAGGAACACCTTCCAGAGCTTGAGCACATGTAAAACAATTACTTGAAAAGATACTTACATGCCATACTTTCATTATAACCTTGTTTACGATCTGTTTATTCTGTTATGTAAATAACTGACAAGAGAATTTGTAGAATGACAGCCTTTCATGGCAGTCTGGTTATTTTATTTACTTTCAACAACAGAAAACATTCCAAAATGTGTAATTCAAGAGTGTTTACTCATTAGAAAAATTCAAATAATTATCTTCCGTGTCATTACAAAGTCTATTTCGCAAAATTATGAAATAGACTTTGATTATACTGAAGATTATACCATGGGCCTCTGCATGGAAGTATTACTTGTTTTTGGCCTTAGACAGAGTCCTATAGTCTGCCCTGTAGATAATCATGGCGTTGTGCAATGAATAGACGGCAGACAGGGTATAGGCCAGGATGGAATATATTCACATTTGTATCCCCACGCCCACACAGTTGGACTAAGCATTTCAGTGGCCTAAGGAGGCTCAGGAAAAGAAATTAGAAAAATATATATTTTTAATTATATTCAATAAATAACCTCAGTGATTGGTTAGACATACAGGGATAATTTTATTTAAATTCACTATTTACCTAGTCTCTCTAGACATACGGGTTGCTTCCGGCAATGTACCACTGCTCCAGCTTAACACGTCCGTAGTAGTTCTGGCGTCAGTTGGGACAGTCGGAAATTGGAAGCCCGTCACTGGTAGTCTGCTTCTTGCCCTAGCTAAACATGAGCACAATTCCCGCCAGCATTTTAAGCCCCGCCTACCCAAACTTGTGATTTGTTAAGAGTGTTGACTGTCTGAAGAGGACCCTTCCTGAAAAAGTAAATAATTTCCTTTTGAAATGTCAGAGAAGCCGACATCCTCCCCAGACCTTGTCGCTACCTAGCTTGTGATGCTCCAAGACTTTACCTTGACTAGGAGGCTATCTGATTGCTTTATTGACCGTTTGAGGACAAAACCTGGATAAATGATCTCAGTAGAAATTGTTAGCTGTAACTGCTCTGGATCTCACCCAATATGTACTAATCAGTGAACAGTTACATTTCTCGCTTGACGTTCATATCTAAATCGATGGCTTCCATGTCTATACACAGATACTGTATTTGATCCTGCCTCAAAATGACCATCTGTTAATGTGGGTGTGACCCAACTGGTTACTTATGGCCTTCAAATACAGTCGGTTGCATTATTACTTTTGTGCTGTAGAATTCACCAGTTACTGGTTTTGATTGAGTAGTCTTCTCTGTTTCTCCAATTTTTAAGGTGGAACACATCATAACCCTAGTCAGGCTACGATGGTTCAATAAGGAATCAGTGTCTTGTGATTTGACCCTAGCCATGGTTGATCCTAGCACCTCTTTTGACTGGTCTCCTCTTGTATGTCTCTACAGTTAGAAGTAATGCTGGAAGACAGCCTGAGCCTGCCCAGCAATGGCAAGCTCTACTCCAAGGTGCTCAACTGGGTCCAGCGCAGACTGTGGGAGAATGGAGACCAACTGGATGGACTGATGGAGGAGGTCAGTACCCTAGCTGGAGTCTAGCTTGCACTCATCCACCCCATATCCCTCCCTCCTTTCCGCTCTTTCCTCTAACAAGTTGTTTTGGCACTGTTCACAACCCAACGTGGCATGATGTCATTTCACACACTGTGTTAGGACTGTTGGTTGGTTTGTTTTTCCATTCTTTCTTTTTTTAAGTGTAAAGTTATGCAGTACAGTGTACCTGGCCATACTCCAAACTAGAGGTGAGCAGAGACACCGCAGCGTTGCTGTTCGCTCTTTCATTTGTCTGTTTTAGTGACCAGTTGTTTCCACCCCACAGTGTTATGACTTTTTGGTCTCTTCTCTTTAGCATTGAAACAAATGCGAGTGAGCAGTTGTTTGACTCTGTTCTATCTCACTGTTCTCTTTCTGAGCAGGGGTGTGTGTGTGTGCGCATTAAGTGTGTGTTTGCATGCGCGTGTCAGCGTGCGCTCCAGTACTAACGACTGTTCCTCCCCGTTGATTTTCTCTGTTCTCCAGGTTTATTAACAGCAGCAGGAGACGAGACTGAAGAACCAAGACTGAGCCACCAGGGTAATGAGTCAGAGAGAGAAACAGAGAGAGGAAAAAAAAGGGGGGGAGAGAAGCGACTTCCTCTCTACAGCCAAAGCAACACTGAGTTCCTATCTGTCTATGGAACACACACACACTTAGCTTACACATATTTACATTTGGATAGTATGCATACATTTACTTTCATTCCATTGGTCGTCCGGATATAAAAAAATGACATGCAGGAGAGTACTCACAGAAACCCATATCCACTGAACAGTACATATGCATAGCACGTAACAATGATTACCCCAACCCCTCCACCACATACTCGATACACCCCTCATAATTCACTGATCAATGATGTGTCATCTCTCATTCATGATTTATAGCCAAACTCCTTATTTTGGAACCGCATTTAATATGAACCATATCCCATATTTAATCCATAGCAGTGATTGCACAGTACATTTTAAGAGCCGTGCTAAGTGGGCAAGAGCAGAATGACGGCCATTTAAAGCAGCTTTTGAAATGCTTCTCTGCTCAAAAATATTCTACACACCATCTCAATGCCCACATCACAATCCAATCACTTATTTGAACAGATTTTTTAAACCGATTTTTACTGTAATTTTGTTTGAAAACATCTATTTTCTTGTTTTTTTATTTTATGACGACTTGTATGAAACGTCAATGTATGTCAAAGCTTTGCCTTCACCTGCTGTATGAAAGAACAACTCATGGATTTACATCAGGGAACTGCAGTGCCTTTTTTCTTATGTTTTCCTATGCAATTGTACTGACCAACTTCCTGAGCCACCCGTGAGCGTGGTTTCTGGTTTCCAAGCAGCCGGTGTGAGGACTGAAGACGTTTCCAGATGCTGCGTCTTTACCAACCCCAGACTCCTCCTTTTTTAGATCTTATGGAGAGAGGGCAGCACAGAAGTCGAAACTGCTGATTTTGTGTGGACTCCTACATGTACTGTAACCACCTCTGTTCGTTCAACTGTGTGTCCATGTTGATAAAGAAGCATTGGTTCCTACCAGTGACAACCGATCAGCCTTCCTCCCCAACCAACCCCCTCCCCCACCGTCTTCCTTCCACCTCCCTCCCTCTCGTGTTGCCCGGGGTGCTGCTGTGTTGCCATGGAGACAGCCTGCCACATGGGTGTTGTCGCTGTGTGTCTTGCAGGTGCAAACGCTGTACTACTCAGCTGACCACAAGCTGCTCGACGGCGCACTCATCCTTGAGGAACATGGGATGTTTGGGTTTGGTGCGGAGGAGGACCACATCCAGTTTGTGCAGGTACACAAATCAAATTAATTTTTATTTGCCACATGCGCCGAATACAACAGGTGTAGACCTTACAGTGAAATGCTTACTTACAAGCCCTTAACCAACAATGCAGTTTTTAAGAAAAATAAAAAAAGTGTTCAGTAAAAAATAGCTAACAATTAAAGAGCAGCAGTAAAATAAAATAACAGTAGGGAGGATATATACAGGGGGTACCGGTACAGAGTCAATGTGCGGGGGCACCGGTTAATTGAGGTCATATGTACATGTGGATAGAGTTAAAGTGACTATGCATAAATAATAAACAGAGTATCAACAGCGTAAAAGAGGGGGTTGGGGTGGGGGGGCAATGCAAATAGTCTGGGTAGCCATGATTAGCAGTTCAGGAGTCTTATGGCTTGGGGGCAGAAGATGTTAAGAAGCCTTTTGGACCTAGACTTGGCGCTCCGGTACCGCTTGCTGTGCGGTAGCAGAGAGAACAGTCTATGACTAGGGTGGCTGGAGTCTTTGACAATTTATAGGGCCTTCCTCTGACACTGCCTGCTATAGAGGTCCTGGATGGCATGGAGCTTGGCCCCAGTGATGTACTGGGCCGTACGCACTACCCACCCCTACCTGGACCTTTCCTGGGCCTACCTGAGTGTCGCTTGGCCCAACCTGGCCTTCATCCCACCTTATGTAGCCTGACAACAAGGGAAACAATTAGCATGTAGAACCTGGGGATACTACAGACTTGCTTGCGTAGCTCATGTTGCACGTTCAATGGTAATGGTAGTGATTACTACCTTTTGTGTTTTGTCTCCGTATGTAGCTGCTTCTGCATTTGTAAAAGTATTTGCATTGTCTGTGCTGTCTTTCAGCATGTTCAGATGGTTTAAAATGGGTTGTAGGCTGGTTTGAACCATTTCAGGGGGATTAGCACTGCTAAAAGAATGTGCTTGGGTGTATTTCTAGGCAGGTTTAAACCCAGGTTTAGTCCATTTTCAGGCCAGATTGTGGAGTGTGCGCTCTGCAGCCAGCTGGTGTAATAGCCAGTGGTGGAATGATGTGGCTGTTGCCTCTGGCTGGGCTTCTGTAGCTGCTTTGTGCTCTTGCAGAAGAAGCCCCCTCGTGAGAACAGCAACACCCAGAGACAGCCGAGCTCCAGCTCCTCCGGCAGCACCTCACCCTCCGGCTTGGCCTCCAACACACCCAAACCCTGCAGGAGAGAGTGGAAGTACATCGCCTCCGAGAAGACCACCAGTAAGTGAATGTGTCGAAGAATGTTTGAAGCCTTCGGTGTCATGGAGTGGGTGTATAGCATAAAGTTTAACCATCACCTCCACTCATGGCTATTTCCCTCTCTCCTCCTTCTCCCTCTCTCTCCCAGACAACACCTACCTGTGTCTGGCTGTGCTGGACGGGGTGTTATGTGTGATCTTCCTGCATGGCCGCAACTCTCCCCAGAGTTCTCCCTCTGCCACACCCTGTCTGATGAAGAGCCTGAGCTTTGAGGCCCGGCCTGAGGAGCTGGAGGAACACCCGCTGACCGCCATGCACTATGCCCGCTCTGGCCTGGGTACTGCCACCCTGCAGGGCAGGCTCATCGCTGCAGGTATACAGGGTTAAAAAGCCAATGGGCCTCTATCTGGAAACTGGCACTGACAGGTCTCAGATCCTCCAAATCAACCCTGTCCTGTTACTCACAAACGTTATCTATCTATCTATACACAGTACCAGTCAAAAGTTTGGACACACTTACACATTCAAGGGTTTTTCTTTTTTTAAACTATTTTTTACATTGTAGAATAATAGTGAAGACATCAAAACTATGAAATAACACACATGGAATCATGTAGTAACCAAGAAAGTGTTAAACAAATCAAAATATATTTTATATTTATTCTTCAAATAGCCACCCTTTGCCTTGATGACAGCTTTGCACACTATTGGCATTCTCTCAACCAGCTTCACCTGGAATGCTTTTCCAACAGTCTTGAAGGAGTTCCCACATGCTGAGCACTTCTTTGTCAAATAGCCCTTACAAAGCCTGGAGGTGTGTTGGGTCATTGTCCTGTTGAAAAACAAATGATAGTCCCACTAAGCCCAAACCAGATGGGATGGCGTATCGCTGCAGAATGCTGTGGTAGCCATGCTGGTTAAGTGTGCCTTAAATTCTAAATAAATCACGGGGAGAGTGTCACAAGCAAAGCACCCCCACACCATAACACCACCTCCTCCATGCTTTACGGTGGGAACTACACATGCGGAGATCATCCGTTCACCCACACCACATCTCACAAAGACATGGCGGTTTGAACCAAAATTCTCCAATTTGGACTCCAGACCAAAGGACACATTTCCACCTTTCTAATGTCTATTGCTCGTGTTTCTTGGCCCAAGCAGGTCTCTTCTTATTGGTGTCCTTTTAGTAGTGGTTTCTTTGCAGCAATTCGACCATGAAGGCCTGATTCACACAGTCCCCTCTGAACAGTTGATCTTGATGTGTCTGTTGAACTCTGTGAAGCATTTATTTAGGCTGCAATTTCTGAGGCTGGTAACTCTAATGAACTTATGCAGCAGAGGTAACTCTGTGTCTTCCATTCCTGTGGCGGTCCTCATGAGAGCCAGTTTCATCATTGATGGTTTTTGCGACTGCACTTGAAGAAACGTTCAAAGTTCTTGAAATGTTCAGTATTGACTGACTTAGTCTTAAAGTAATGATGGACTGTTGTTTCTCTTTGCTTATTTGAGCTGTCCTTGCTATAATATGGACTTGGTCTTTTACCAAATAGGGCCATCTTCTGTATACCACCCCTACCTTGTCACAACACAACTGATTGGCTCAAACACATTAAGAAGGAAATAAATTCCACAAATAAACTTTTAATAAGGCACACCTGTTAATTGAAATGCATTCCAGGTGACTACCTCATGAAGCTGGTTGAGAGAATGCCAAGTGTGCAAAGCTGTTATCAAGGCAAAGGGTGGCTATTTGAAGAATCTCAAATATATTTTGATTTGTTTAACACTTTTTTTTTTTTGGTTACTACATGATTCCATGTGTTATTTCATAGTTTTGATGTCTTCACTATTATTCTACAATGTAAAAAAATATATATAGTAAAAATAAAGAAAAACCCTTGAATGAGTAGGTGTCCAAACTTTTGACTGGCAGTGTATATAACCTGATGGTTCAGTAGGCCTAGACTCTGACCTGGTATCCTCTCTGTATGTTCCCTCTCCAGGAGGGTATAACCGGGAGGAGTGCCTCAGGACGGTGGAGTGTTATGACCCCAAAGAGGACCGCTGGACCTTCACCGCCCCCATGCGGACTGCCAGGGCTCGCTTCCAGATGGCCGTGCTCACGGTACCACACACCCCTGTCCTTTGGACCCGCATTTCATATGATTGACAGGTGCCTGTCTGACTCGGACCTATCAGGAGTTGTCTGACTTAAACCCGCCTCTTTGTCTCCTCTCATCCCTCATAGGGTCAGCTGTACGTGATGGGTGGCTCCAACGGCCACTCAGACGAGCTGAGCTGTGGGGAGACGTACGATCCACACACTGACACGTGGGCTCAGGTGCCAGAGCTCCGGACCAATCGCTGCAACGCAGGTGTCTGCTCGTTGAACAATAAGCTGTTTGTGGTGGGAGGGTCAGACCCCTGTGGGCAGAAAGGACTGAAGAACTGTGACGCTTTTGACCCTGTGACCAAGACCTGGAACAACTGTGCCCCCCTCAACATCAGTAAGTACCTATACCACACATACACTTCCCTACGTATTTATTTTAATTTGGATCTATACTCCAGCATTTTTTTTATTTGAGATCAAATGTTTTATATGAGGTGACAGTACAGAATGTCACGATTATTTGAGGGAATTTCCACTTGGATGTAGAAGTGTTCAGAAACATTCTGTTCTTATTTACAATAAGTGACTCCAAAATGACACATTATTTACCATTCATTGGGCACAACGTAATCCGAAACACTACCAAAACAAACTGAAAATAAATCCAACAAGTTTGAAGAGTCACAATATTGTAGTCATTGCATGCTAGGAAAATGGGACCAAATACTAAACTTTTGACTAAATTGAGTACACTAAGTGAATTTGTGAAAATATTTGACATCTAAAGGGGGGACAAGATACATAAAGTGCATTAGTTTCTAAACGGTAAAACAGATATGTATGAAAATACCCTCGAATAAAAGGCTACATTCTGTACTGTCACCTCATATAAAACATTTGATATCAAATCCAAAATGCTGGAGTATAGAGCCAAATTAAAAGTTTTAGCTTCATTGTTCAAATACGATTGTACTACACACATACTGTACCAATACTACACACACACTACACACTGAGCAAAAAGGGTTCCAGATAATACCAAAAAGGGGTTCTTTGATCTGTCACCAGGGCCGAATGCTTTAGTAATTGTGCTTATGTACAGTGCATTCGGAAAGTATTCAGACCCCTTGTCTTTTTCCACATTTTGTTACGTTACAGCCTTATTCTAAAATGGATTAAATTGTTTTTTTTCCCTCATCAATCTACACACTAACCCATAATGACAAAGCAAAAACAGGTTTTTAGAAATGTTTGCAAATGTATAAAAAATTAAATATCACATTTTCATAAATATTCTGACCCTTTACTCAGTACTTTGTTGAAGCACCTTTGGCAGTGAGTACAAGTCTTCTTGGGTATGACTCTACAAGCTTGGCACACCTGTATTTGGAGTTTATCCCATTCTTCTCTGCAGATCCTCTCAAGCTCTGTCAGGTTGGATGGGGAGCGTCTCTGCACAGCTATTTTCAGGTCTCCAGAGATGTTCGATCAGGTTCAAGTCCGGGCTCCGGCTGGACCACTCAAGGAAATTCAGAGACTTGTCCCGAAGCCACTCCTGCGGTGTCTTCGCTGTGTGCTCAGTCTGAGGTCCTGAGTGCTCTGGAGCAGGTTTTCATCAAGGATCTTTGTCCTTTGTTCCGTTCATCTTTCCCTTCATCCTGATTAGTCTCCCAGTCCTTGCAGCTGAAAAACATCCCCACAGCATGATGCTGCCACCACCATTCTTCACCGTAGGGATGGTGCCAGGTTTCCTCCAGATGTGACGCTTGGCATTCAGGCCAAAGCGTTCAATCTTGGTTTCATCAGACCAGAGAATCTTGTTTCTCATGGTCTGAGTCCATTAGGTGCCTTTTGGCAAACACCAAGCTTGCCGCCATTTGCCTTTTACTGAGGAGTGGCTTCCGTCTGGCCACTCTACCATAAAGGCCTGATTGGTGAAGTGCTGCAGAGATGGTTGTCCTTCTGGAAGGTTCCCCAATCTCCACAGAGGAACTCTGGAGCTCGCCTCCCTGACCAAGGCCCCGATTGCTCAGTTTGGCCGGGCGGCCAGCTCTAGGAAGAGTCTTGGTGGTTCCATACTTAATCCATTTAAGAATGATGGAGGCCACTGTGTTCTTGGGGACCTTCAATGCTGCAGAAATGTTTTGGCACCCTTGCCCAGATCTGTGCCTCGACACAATCCTGTCTCGGAGCTCTACGGACAATTCCTTCGGCCTCATGGCTTGGTTTTTGCTCTGACATGCACTCTCAACTGTGGGACCTTATATAGACAGGTGTGTGCCTTTCCAAATCATGTCCAATCAATGTAATTTACCACAGGTGAACTCCAAGTTGTAGAAACATCTCAAGGATGATCAATGGAAACAGGATGCACCTGAGCTCAATTTCGAGTCTCATAGCAAAGGGTCTGAATACTTATGTAAATAAGGTATTTTATATATACAAATACTGCTCAAAAAAATAAAGGGAACACTTAAACAACACAATATAACTCCAAGTCAGTCACACTTCTGTGAAATCAAACTGTCCACTTAGGAAGCAACACTGATTGACAGAACATTTTAACATGCTGTTGTGCAAATGGAATAGACAACAGGTGGAAATTATAGGCAATTAGTAAGACACCCCCAATGAAGGACTGGTTTTGCAGGTGGTGACCACAGACCACTTCTCAGTTCCTATGCTTCCTGGCTGATGTTTTGGTCACTTTTAAATGCTGGCGGTGCTTTCACTCTAGTGGTAGCATGAGACGGAGTCTACAACCCACACAAGTGGCTCAGGTAGTGCAGCTCATCCAGGATGGCACATCAATGTGAGCTGTGGCAAGAAGGTTTGCTGTGTCTGTCAGCGTAGTGTCCAGAGCATGGAGGCGCTACCAGGAGACAGGCCAATACATCAGGAGACGTGGAGGAGGCCGTAGGAGGGAGCAGGAGGAGCACTGCCAGAGCCCTGCAAAATGACCTCCAGCAGGCCACAAATGTGCATGTGTCTGCTCAAACGGTCAGAAACAGACTCCATGAGGGTGGTATGAGGGCCCGACGTCCACAGGTGGGGGTTGTGCTTACAGCCCAACACCGTGCAGGACGTTTGGCATTTGCCAGAGAACACCAAGAACATCCTCCAGCATGACCGGTTTGGCGGTGGGTCAGTCATGGTGTGGGGTGGCATTTCTTTGGGGGGCCGCACAGCCCTCCATGTGCTCGCCGGAGGTAGCCTGACTGCCATTAGGTACCGAGATGAGATCCTCAGACCCCTTGTGAGACCATCTGCTGGTGCGGTTGGCCCTGGGTTCCTCCTAATGCAAGACAATGCTAGACCTCATGTGGCTGGAGTGTGTCAGCAGTTCCTGCAAGAGGAAGGCATTGATGCTATGGACTGGCCCGCCCGTTCCCCAGACCTGAATCCAATTGAGCACATCTGGGACATCATGTCTCGCTCCATCCACCAACGCCACGTTGCACCACAGACTGTCCAGGAGTTGGCAGATGCTTTAGTCCAGGTCTGGGAGGAGATCCCTCAGGAGACCATCCGCCACCTCATCAGGAGCATGCCCAGGCGTTGTAGGGAGGTCATACAGGAACGTGGAGGCCACACACACTACTGAGCCTCATTTTGACTTGTTTTAAGGACATTACATCAAAGTTGGATCAGCCTGTAGTGTGGTTTTCCACTTTAATTTTGAGGGTGACTCCAAATCCAGACCTCCATGGGTTGATACATTTGATTTCCATTGATAATTTTTGTGATTTTGTTGTCAGCACATTCAACTATGTAAAGAAAAAAGTATTTAATAAGATTATTTCATTCATTCAGATCTAGGATGTGTTATTTTAGTGTTCCCTTAATTTTTTTGAGCAGTGTATATATATTTGCAAAAATGCCTAAACCTGTTTTCGCTTTGTCATTATGGGGTATCGTGTGTAGATTGATGAGGGGGGGAAAAACTACATTTTAAGCTATTTTAGAATAAGGCTGTAACGTAACAAAATGTGGAAAAAGTAAAGGGGTCTGAATACTTTCCGAATGCACTGTATTGCACATACTGTATTAGTTAAGAACTGGAACAGCTTTGAGTTGGTCTGTGAATGTGAAAAGTGAGTAATGTGTAGTGTTAACCTTGTCTGTTCTCCTAGAGAGGCACCAGGCTGCGGTATGTGAGCTGGATGGCTTCATGTACGTGATTGGAGGTGCTGAGTCGTGGAACTGCCTGAACACAGTGGAGCGCTACAACCCTGAGAATAACACCTGGACCCTTATCACCCCCATGAACGTTGCTCGCAGGGGGGCTGGGGTGGCCGTCTACGATGGTAAGGGACTACTCCATAGAAATGGACCATTCTAATTCTATGGTCTGCTATTAACTGGGGCGGACTCGAGGGGATTACCATGTACAGTGGGGAGAACAAGTATTTGATACACTGCCGATTTTGCATGTTTTCCTACTTACAAAGCATGTAGAGGTCTGTAATTTTTATCATAGGTAAACTGTGAGAGACGGAATCTAAAACAAAAATCCAGAAAATCACATTGTATGATTTTTAATTAATTAATTTGCATTTTATTGCATGACATAAGTATTTGATACATCAGAAAAGCAGAACTTAATATTTGGTACAGAAACCTTTGTTTGCAATTACAGAGATCATACGTTTCCTGTAGGTCTTGACCAGGTTTGCACACACTGCAGCAGGGATTTTGGCCCACTCCTCCATACATACCTTCTCCAGATCCTTCAGGTTTCGGGGCTGTCGCTGGGCAATACAGACTTTCAGCTCCCTCCAAAGATTTTCTATTGGGTTCAGGTCTGGAGACTGGCTAGGCCACTCCAGGAACTTGAGATGCTTCTTACGGAGCCACTCCTTAGTTGCCCTAGCTGTGTGTTTCGGGTCGTTGTCATGCTGGAAGACCCAGCCACGACCCATCTTCAATGCTCTTACTGAGGGAAGGAGGTTGTTGGCCAAGATCTCGCATTACATGGCCCCATCCATCCTCCCCTCAATACGGTACAGTCGTCCTGTCCCCTTTGCAGAAAAGCATCCCCAAAGAAGGATGTTTCCACCTCCATGCTTCACGGTTGGGATGGTGTTCTTGGGGTTGTACTCATCCTTCTTCTTCCTCCAAACACGGCGAGTGGAGTTTAGACCAAAAAGCTCTATTTTTGTCTCATCAGACCACATGACCTTCTCCCATTCCTCCTCTGGATCATCCAGATGGTCATTGACAAACTTCAGACGGGCCTGGACATGCGCTGGCTTGAGCAGGGGGACCTTGCGTGCACTGCAGGATTTTAATCCATGACGGCGTAGTGTGTTACTAATGGTTTTCTCTGAGACTGTGGTCCCAGCTCTCTTCAGGTCATTGACCAGGTCCTGCCGTGTAGTTTTGGGCTGATCCCTCACCTTCCTCATGATCATTGATGCCCCACGAGGTGAGATCTTGCATGGAGCCCCAGACCGAGGGTGATTGACCGTCATCTTGAACTTCTTCTTTTTCTAATAAATTGCGTCAACAGTTGTTGCCTTCTCACCAAGCTGCTTGCCTATTGTCCTGTAGACCATCCCAGCCTTGTGCAGGTCTACAATTTTATCCCTGATGTCCTTACACAGCTCTCTGGTCTTGGCCATTGTGGAGAGGTTGGAGTCTTGTTGATTGAGTGTGTGGACAGGTGTATTTTATACAGGTAACGAGTTCAAACAGGTGCAGTTAATACAGGTAATGAGTGGAGAACAGGAGGGCTTCTTAAAGAAAAACTAACAGGTCTGTGAGAGCTGGAATTCTTACTAGTTGGTAGGTGATCAAATACTTATGTCATGCAATAAAATGCAAATTAATTAATAAAAAATGATACAATGTGATTTTCTGGATTTTTGTTTTAGATTCCGTCTCTCACAGTTTATGTGTACCAATGATAAAAATTACAGACCTCTACATGCTTTGTAAGTAGGAAAACCTGCAAAATCGGCAGTGTATCAAATACTTGTTCTCCCCACTGTATAGTGTAATCAGTTCACAGGGTGGGAATGCAGTTTGCTGTGGTTGCAACCTTGGAATTTGGCAGAAATATCCAAAACAATACTCCTCAGATAAAATCTGATTTGTGCTGACCCTTCGCTCTCTTTCTCTCCTCTCTCTTATCTCCTTCTCTTCCCCTCTCTAGGGAAGCTCTTAGTGGTTGGTGGGTTCGATGGCTCCCATGCACTGCGCTGCGTAGAGGTGTATGACCCAGCCTGTAACAGGTGGAGGATGCTGGGTAGCATGACCGTGGCACGGAGCAATGCGGGTGTAGCCGCGCTGGGTGACGTCATCTGCGCCGTGGGCGGCTTTGACGGAAACAACTTCCTGAACACGCTCGAGGTGTACAACCCTGAGACGGATGAGTGGAGTGACTGCGCCGAGGCCCTCTCCTCTTCCGCCTGAGAATCAGGGGTTAAGGTTGTGTTATGGGGGGTCCTAAACTAACATGCTTAGTGATGTAATCGTGTTTCATGATTTTATTTACGTGAGCGGGAGGGGAATCCTTTTTGGTGGGGGTGGGGGGGGGGTTGCCACCGAAGGCAACATCAAGCCTTTGCATATTGCATACAATATTTTTCGTTCTGTATATATTTACATTTTTTCTTTTTCTTTTTTTTCTTAAGAATGCCAACATTTAATACATTTTTAGTGCAATTTAGTTTTTCTTTGTTGAAAGTTGTTTTCTGAGGGTTTACAGAGAAAAGGCTACTGTTTTGGTCACCTCAAGACTACCTTAGATTTACTGGTCTGATCAGAATAGGTGACTACTGGAAAACTTTGGGTTGACTTGTTTTAGGAAAGTTTTTTGTTTTGTTTGTTGAACTGTTATTTTAGCTCACACATTTAAAATCTGCAATTCTGAAGCCTTATTCAAAGAAAGAGGGTAACTCCCTTCATCATGGCTTTTTTGTGTCATTTAAACTAAAGCTGGATTGCTTGACGAATCTTGAACGCCTTTTTTATATTTTTATACACTGCTGATTTACCAATAGAGGAAGTAGTGGACGCACATGACTATTGAGTCATCAAACGGAACCAGTGCCAGTTTAGTAACGCCTAACACGCTTCTGTGCTTGTTCTGCTAACCAACTCTTTTGTTGCTGCATTTTGACTAATTTACTATTATAGAGATGCTGTTTTCTTGTGTTGAGTGTTTTAGAAGGGGTTCAGACATTGGGCTTCGATTTTCTTTTTTGAGTTTAGAATGATTCAATTGGAAAGTGCTGCATCACATTTGTAACAAGCTGATATTTCTTAACTAATAAACCATTTCAACCTGACAGTATGTCCTCTTGTAGTTTTCCAGGTCAATACAGTACTAGAACTAAGAGTCAGGTTTGACTGGTTTGTTAAAGTGGAGTGACTGTCAGCCTTTCGCTGTCTTTTAGGCAGCGTTGGGGAATTTCTACCCTGGGGTTCTAATGAAATAACGACCTGATTATACACGTTCTATAAACTTTCCACCAATTGGACGTTGCAGCTCACTATTTATTCCACCAGGACACAATTACTGTCCCCAAATATAGCATTTCTCTCTCTCTCTCTCCCTTCCTTCTCTTTCTCTCTCTCTACACAAGCAGAAACATCTGTCAGGTGATTAGCAGCATGGTCTCTGCAGCCGTCCAAGGCTGCTTTTTACACAGGCAACCAAATTCTGATCCTTTGCCTAATTATTGGCAAAATATCTGATCTGATTGGTCAGTAGACCAATTCGTGGAAAAATATCAGAATTGGGCTGCCTGTGTAAACGCAGCCTTAGCTCCTCTACCAGTTAGTTTCCACTGGGACCGGATTACCTACCTACCTCACTAAGGGCTGGATTCAATCCGTATTGCGGAAGATCTGCATTAAAATTAAGGTAATTTTTGAATGCAGTCTCCGCGAACTGTGGGAACATTGCCTTTTAATTGTCAATTGCGCTATAAAGCAGATCTTCAGCGTTATGGATTGAATAGAGCCCTAAATCCTTTCTCTGTTCCCATTAGTGTGTAATTTGAGAGATTACAGTAAATGTAGTTTGCCTGCAGAGGAAGGAGTGAGGGAAGGATAGCGGGATCCAGTCAGTCTGGGTCACATGATCTCTAAAGGTGGGTGAACGGCGCAACAGCTGAGCTGCACCTGCAATCCATTGAATGACCCTGTCCTTGGACATTGGCTAACCTAACACGTCGGTCAAAGACCACTAATCCTTCCCCTCTACGTTCTGTCAATTCACAAAATAGCCTCCTATAATCTGTTACGAGTCTAACGGCACACCTGTCAATCACGTCGTGACCTGGCTGAGGGAAGTAGGCCACAGAAGGGTCGAGGGCAGCACTTCACTTTCTGCTGAGCGGTCGTGGCTTTTGGCCAGGCCATGTCAAACAATTACCTACCCATAGAAATAGAATTATAATTCTATGGAATTATAATTGTCTCATCTGCTCTAAAAATGAACAGTCAGAATTTTGTTTCACTGTGAATCAGACACATAGAGGCATGAGCTTTAGCTAGGATCAGGGTCCCACAGGGGAGGTTTGGAATGAAACATGTTCTGTGACAAATGTTTCACTAACTGTAAGTAATTTTCTAATCTATGCATAGATTCAGTCAGATCAAGCGTTAACCGGTGACAGCCAACACCTAGCTGCTCTTGTGATCATTGTCACGAAGCAACAACCGTCCTACTCGCGTTAGAAGTTCAGAACGAGAAAGTGTAGGCTATATAGAAATAATGATGCTCAAATTGAAAATCATTAACCCATAAGAGTCCAACTCATCCCAAATCATCTCAATTGGGTTGTGGTCGGGGGATTGTGGAGGCCAGGTCATCTGATGCAGCACTCCATCACTTTCCTTCTTTGTCAAATAGCCCTTACACAGCCTGGAGGTGTGTTTTGGGTCATTGTCCTGTTGAAAAACAAGTGATAGTCCCACTAAGCGCAAACCAGATGGGATGGCGTATCGCTGCAGAATGCTGTGGTAGCCATGCTGGTTAAGTGTGCCTTGAATTCTAAATAAATCACCAACAGTGTCACCAGCAAAGCACCCCGCACCATCACACCTCCTCCTTCATGCTTCACGGTGGGAACTACACATGCAGAGATCATCCGTTCACCTACTCTGCGTCTCACAAAGACACAGTGGTTGGAACCAAAAATCTCAAATTTGGACTCATCAGACCAAAGGACAGATTTCCACCAGTCTAATGTCCATGGCTCTTGTTTCCAAGCAAGTCTCTTATTATTATTGGTGTCCTTTAGTAGAGGTTTCTTTGCAGCAATTTGACCATGAAGGCCTGATTCTCGCGGTCTCCTCTGAACAGTTGATGTTGAGATGTGTCTGTTACTTGAACTCTGTGAAGCATTTATTTGGGCTGCAATTTCTGAGGCTGGTAACTCTAATGAACGTATCCTCTGCAGCAGAGGTAACTCTGGGTCTTCCATTCCTGTGGCGGTCCTCATGAGAACCAGTTTCTTCATAGCGCTTGATGGTTTTTGCGACTGCACTTGAAGAAACATTCAAAGTTCTTGAAATTTTCCGGATTGACTGACCTTCATTTCTTAAAGTAATGATGGACTGTCGTTTCTCTTTGGTTATTTGAGCTGTTCTTGCCGTAATATAGACTTGGTCTTTTACCAAATAGGGCTATCTTCTGTATACCACCCCTACCTTGTCACAACACAACTGATTGGCTCAAACGCATTAAGGAAAGAAATTCCACACATTCACTTTTAACAAGGCACACCTGTTAATTGAAATGCATTCCAGGTGACTACCTCATGAAGCTGGATGAGAGAATGCCAAGAGTGTGCAAAGCTGTCATCAAGGCAAAGGGTGGCTACTTTGAAGAATCTCAAATATAAAGTATATTTTGATTTGTTTAACACTTTTTTGGTTACTACATGATTCCATATGTGTTATTTCATAGTTTTGATGTCTTCACTATTATTCTACAATGTAGAAAAATCCTGGAATGAGTAGGTGTCCAAACTTTTGACTGGTACTGTATGTGTAAACATTCCATTCCAGTGTGAGGATAACAAACTGTTTGTAAGAAGGATCCACGTCCCTATTAACATACTCTGTATAGAGATGGTGGGGAGATGGAGAGGTTTCTAGTAGCACAAAATGGCTACTGTTAGAAGCGCCAGAAGAGCCATGTTGGCTGCTCACTTCAATGCCCTCCCTCCTTCTCCACTTCTTTTGAGTGAGACAACAAACTCGAAAACCAATATCCACACACATGACAACAGTAGCTTCAAGTAAAGTCGTTGAGATGCGATATGATTAAAGGCCTCTGGTTGGATGTTCTGGTCCAAACTTCCCCCTAATCAGGGCCACGTGCTGTGTGACCTGCCGGGACGTGACCTCAGTGCAGTGCTCCAGACTGACGTTCAGCTCTGCCAACTCAGTCCCCCCCCCACACACACGCAACTTCTCCCTGTGAACACACACACTCAGACGTCAGAACCAAAACACACACAAACACAGACCTGATCCAAAACACACATACAGAACAAAAAGACTGAACGACTGGGTCGCGTCTCTGGCATCCGAACCGATAGAACGAACGACAGGCCGGCTTGGGTAGGAACCCTAGATTTGTGTCGGGACTATATCTTGTATTAATCAAATTAAAGTTAATGAAAATATCTCAATCATTATTTGAATATGTTGGTAACACGTTGTATAAAAGTGATAATTCCTCGAAGCCCCAGTGTTTGGAGGATATATTGGCACGGTTAACAACACCCGTGCCAGTATATCATTCAAACACTGGCTTCTCTGGCATTATCACTTAAATATACTTGTGTTCCCCCATGAACTTTTTTTTAAATCTATTTTTTGTTTTACAAAAAGTATATAATAAAAAGGGTCCACGTTAAGTAGCAATGATATCCTTTGCCTCTGTTGTCTTACAAAATATATCTTGAACCAGTCATGACTATTAAACAAAACAATACATCATTTTTAAGTTTCTTTCCAGCAAATGTCTTAGTTACATGATTATATAACTAGCAAAGGAGTTTTGAAGTTGAGGGTGCAGTATTTATGAAGTTTCGCAATGAGGACGGAAACTAGCATAGTTCAGCTAGCCAGCTAGTTTACCCAGGGAAAACGAGCTCGGGCATAGGGCGCACATGCGCATTACGCTAATTCAGGAGACTCGTTTTTTTTATGCCCTGATATCAGGAGCCAGCATTGAAAAGTTTGATTAAACATTCAGAGACTGAAACAAATAAATCAAATGATTTATATTTAAGTAGAGCAAATCGATATACAATCCCAAAAACAGCTGTAACTGTCAATAGTAACACAAAGCATAAAACGATGTTTGAGTGAACCCTGAATACAGAAAATGAATAGTGAATTCGTTTCAGGACACGGTAGACTCCTCCTTCTCACCACTCTATTAGCGGGTGGTCACACAGAACAACTGGGAGCAGCCTCAAAAAAATATCCAAATCCCACTTGTAAATAAACAAACATGTTTGAGTATGTGTCTCAGCTCTGGAAGAGAGAATCTCAACGCTACAGTGGTGAAAGTGGGTTGGCGTACAATGTTTTCTGTGATATATCTTCATGCAAATTTTTTTTTTTTTCATAAACAAATGTGTCTGGTAAAAGATTTGAGTGGCTGGTAAAATTAGGGCTTTCACCAGCCACTGCGGCTGGTGGACCAACAAGTTAATTTCCCACCCTGCCCCCATCCCTCCCGCCATCCTCCCTCCTCTATCTGTGTTTATGTAACCATAGAGAGATGGACCGATAGCTCTGCCCTCCTTTCTAAGCTACTCCCACATTGCACTGGGCTCGCTCTCTCTCTTCATCTCGCTCTCTCGCTCTCTGGGATAGCTGGGATGTGTGAAGTAATTGTACACTTTAAAATGTGTTGACATAGATGACAATGGTCTCTTTTTATAGTGAGGCATACCACCACGGCTGGTTTTTATTAATACATGAAAGGCATTTGTCACAATTGACACATGCACTGTCACATTGGTGCTGTACAAACTTAGACAAACAGTACAAACAGTCAAATATGCATAGACATAGTCACATAAACCACAGACACTACTGTGTATCCATACAATCACTGCAGACCAGTGTCAACTTGAATGCTTCTATACTGTCCAGCAAAGACTGTGGTTCCGTCCCAAATGGCACCCTATTCCCCATATAGTGCACTTCTTTAGACCAGAGCCCTATGGGGTTCAGCGAACTCAGCAACCATAGAACTCATCACCTGCTCAATACCAAATTGCACTGCATGAAAATTTTTTATTCTGGAACAAATGTTGAACTAAGCTTTCAAAAACTTTGGATGAGCTGTCACAACTGTTCACTGGAACAGACACAGCTATTTCTGTACTCATGAGTTCTGTACTTATCATTTTATTTCTGTATTCAGCAAAGCAGCTAATGTGTCAACACGACTTCTAAGAAAACTCCACTCTGACGTCATCACCTGGTGGAGCCCTAATGTTTTAGAGATGTATATACAGTGAGGGAAAAAAGTATTTGATCCCCTGCTGATTTTGTACGTTTGCCCACTGACAAAGACATGATCAGTCTATAATTTTAATGGTAGGTTTATTTGAACAGTGAGAGACAGAATAACAACAAAATAATCCAGAAAAACGCATGTCAAAAATGTTATAAAATTATTTGCATTTTAATGAGGGAAATAAGTATTTGACCCCCTCTCAATCAGAAAGATTTCTGGCTCCCAGGTGTCTTTTATACAGGTAACAAGCTGAGATTAGGAGCACACTCTTAAAGGGAGTGCTCCTAATCTCAGTTTGTTACCTGTATAAAAGACACCTGTCCACAGAAGCAATCAATCAATCAGATTCCCAACTCTCTACCATGGCCAAGACCAAAGAGCTCTCCAAGGATGTCAGGGACAAGATTGTAGACCTACACAAGGCTGGAATGGGCTACAAGACCATCGCCAAGCAACTTGGTGAGAAGGTGACAACAGTTGGTGCGATTATTCGCAAAAGGAAGAAACACAAAAGCACTGTCAATCTACCTCGGCCTGGGGCTCCATGCAAGATCTCACCTCATGGAGTTGCAATGATCATGAGAACGGTGAGGAATCAGCCCAGAACTACACGGGAGGATCTTAAGGCAGCTGGGACCATAGTCACCAAGAAAACAATTGGTAACACACTACGCCGTGAAGGACTGAAATCCTGCAGCGCCCGCAAGGTCCCCCTGCTCAAGAAAGCACATATACAGGCCCGTCTGAAGTTTGCCAATGAACATCTGAATGATTCAGAGAAGAACTGGGTGAAAGTGTTGTTGTCAGATGAGACCAAAATTTAGCTCTTTGGCATCAATATCAACTCGCCGTGTTTGGAGGAGGAGGAATGCTGCCTATGACCCCAAGAACACCATCCCCACCGTCAAACATGGAGGTGGAAACATTATGCTTTGGGGGTGTTTTTCTGCTAAGGGGACAGGACAACTTCACCGCATCAAAGGGACGATGGACGGGGTCATGTACCGTCAAATCTTGGGTGAGAACCTCCTTCCCTCAGCCAGGGCATTGAAAATGGGTCCTGGATGGGTATTCCAGCATGACAATGACCCAAAACACACGGCCAAGGCAACAAAGGAGTGGCTCAAGAAGAAGCACATTAAGGTCCTGGAGTGGCCTAGCCAGTCTCCAGACCTTAATCCCATAGAAAATCTGTGGAGGGAGCTGAAGGTTCGAGTTGCCAAACGTCAGCCTCGAAACCTTAATGACTTGGAGAAGATCTGCAAAGAGGAGTGGAACAAAATCCCTCCTGAGATGTGTGCAAACCTGGTGGCCAACTACAAGAAACATCTGACCTCTGTGATTGCCAACAAGGGTTTTGCCACCAAGTACTAAGTCATGTTTTGCAGAGGGGTCAAATACTTATTTCCCTCATTAAAATGCAAATCAATTTATAAAATTTGACATGCGTTTTTCTGGATTTTGTTGTTGTTATTCTGTCTCTCACTGTTCAAATAAACCTACCATTCAAATTATAGACTGATCATGTCTTTGTCAGTGGGCAAACGTACAAAATCAGCAGGGGATCAAATACTTTTTTCCCTCACTGTAGCTCTTTCTGTGGAAATGAATCAGCCAAGACCCCTGTGTTTTTAGTTTTAATCAACTTTTCTGTCACTCCAACTGTAATAATCATAAATTGTGTCAATGATATGAGGCAGCATAACAATGATTTAGCTGTTGATCTGTAATATTTTCCTGTCGTTGGAGTGCTCTGTTTACTAGGGGTCCGATTCACATTTTAGGGGTCCGATTCACATTTTTTGGCGGACAAAACATACCGATACCTATACATCTGCCGATATACAATGTGAAAATCTAAAAGTGTAATTTCTCCAAACTGAATTCTCATAAATCGGTATCCAAAAGAGCAATTGTCAATGCTTCAAATTTGGATTTCTTACATTGTGACAATAATGACATGAGATCGGCAGCAAGTGTTCAGATAAGCAAAATATTACCTTTTTTCATCCTATTTATCGAATAGCGGTGGAATAAATCGGCCGATATCGATATATCTGTAAAAGGGTTTTGAGCATAGCCTGAAGGTAGGGAGGGGCAGTTCTTCTTGCTGTTCCGTAGATAAGCACCATGAAGAAGAAAAAAGAGATAAAACCACTCCCCCTCCAATACAGCCACTGATTACCAAAACAAGTCACATGTTGCCCTGCCCCTTGATCCTGGCTGATGTGTCAACAACTATCAGTCAGCAGTTCAAACACCAAGTAGGCTACTGGGAAAACAGGCAGCACTTAAAGTAGATGGCCCTAGCCAGCAAAAATACAGTACTTTTTCACAACAGATAAAGACCCCCCAAAAATATATACTTATCACTCCTGGAGATATCAGGAGTCCTCTAGCTATAGAATGAAGCACAGCTCCTTCACGGTTCTGTTCTCTTCCCTGAAACACATCGGCAATTCCACGGTAACAGAATGATGCTTAGACTCAGATTTTTCACTTCAAAATGTATGCCAAATAAAAGCCAATGATTGCAAAGTTAAACAAGCAATACAACTCTATTCACAAGGACTACTTTTAACAATTTCCACTGAACATTTTACTTAAACACATTTACTTGAAGAACAGTTTAGATTCAAAGTTTGGTAACGAAATGACGGTTGTGTACATTTTAAAGTGAAAAATCTGGCTCTCTGCATCATTTTGTTACTGTGGATTTGGAACCAGGCTAGGTCTGTGAGAGGTTTTACTGAGAAAGCGACTTCCAGCTATCCAATGGTAACCTCATTTTTGATCAAGTAAAACAAACAAACAAAAGGGATCATATGTGTTTTTATTTCCTATTTATTGAATATCGGTGGATTTATCGGCCGATATCGATATATATCGGTAAAATGCCAATATCTGTATATTGGTTGGGCTCTGCTGTTCACAACCCTACTGGTTATTATGTAAACAATGTATTATTTTTTTTTATACATTTTTATGTCATAACAAGTTATCAGAAAGGAGTTCTTTCCATTCAACAGGTGGGAAAATGACCTTTGGAGTACTACTGGTTGATATGTTCATACGAGTTCTCATTTGCGATCTACTCCAAGGCCCTCAAAAAGGTAACAACAAAACGGAATGGAAATGAACTCGATCACAAAGGAGATCTCATAACTCTGAAATGCAATTATTTCCCTTCTGAAACCTGTGAAATCTCTCCCCCACCTGGAGGCTATGTCTGGCTGGGCAGCACACATGACACACCACACCACACAGTCACACACCCTCTGGCGTTTCTGTCTCTGTGTGTGACTGAGCTGTTGATCACTAATGTGTGTGTGTTGACATAACCTCTGTGTAGCCAGCGGTAACTGGTGACTAACTATTGCCTGGTGACTGGTAGCTGTGAAAAGGCTGCAGTTTTAAAGGTTGTGTCTAACTCTGAGGGAATTAATTATGTAAGAGAATAGAAAGAGATGCAGGTTATACAACGCAGGAAGACACACAGAGGTGCACGCACGCACACAGACAAACGCACACACACAAAAGCTAAATGCCAACTATGTGTGTGGACAGGGTGAGATGAAAGGTAGTGATGGCAGTTCTAGTGAGGCATGTGATGTAACCTATCCCTTGTGCCAGACGTCATTCCGCTCTGTGTAAGCCACTGACCCTACAGCACGATGACAACTCTACTGGGCCATGGGTGTGTGTGTGTCTCTGGTGCTTCTGTGAATACCAAACAGAACTATGTTAATACAGAATAGCATGGTATGCACAGTGGGTTGTAAACTGTAATAGAAGTCCAGAGATAATTGAGTACACTAAAAAAGGGGTTCTCAAACTTTTTGGGGCCGGGGACCCCTTTTGTGATAGCCAATTCATCAGGGACCCCCTCATAATTAGAGTGAGATAAAAATAGCATACAATGAGTTTTACTATGTCTTCGGCAGTGCATGGTCAGACAAACCAAGTCTCGAGCCCTGGGAAGGACATTTTTGGGGGCATCTAAAACTAATTTCCTACATTTCTACACAATCTAATATGACCCATGGCCCGTCTAGCCGTCTCTATTTAGAACAACATAAAGTATGCAAAAATGCCCAATCATCAAGCTAGGTAAGGGATCATTATTAAATATGTTTAAGTGATTGATAAGACTGAACCAGATCAATGATCATTCAATAATCAATATTGTGTTGCACATTTAACCAAAGCTTAACAAATTAACAACTCTTACAAATAAAGTACAAAGACTTTTGATTGTCTTTATTAAGACATCCTCTACATCAAATTTCAGCCAGACCGTCCAGCCAGCCCGAGCCGCCTGCAAGCCCAACCCCCACCAGTCTAGTCAATAACTCAACTCTCTTCCCCAACAAAACTTCCGTCCCACCTTTTTTTTTATGTCTCAAGGAAAGGTTTGGAAAACAAAAGTGTTATAAAAAAAACACACACAGAAACAGTACACCCTCCATATAATTCATATCATAGACCTAATAGTACTGTAGAGCTCTTTTTATCTGCACACAATATAGCTGGGTCACCCCGTTCTGTTCCTAGGGGTCCACGGCCCTGCAGCGCCCCAAACCAACACACCCCACTCAGCTTTAGGATCTTAGTGAAACATTAATTAGAGTGACAACCAACAGTATGGCAGACCCCCAGGGCCATCTCTGAGCAGCCCAGCAGTTAGGGATTGCCTAAATAGGTATCTCCCCTGATGTGGGCATGTTTTCAATACAGACTCCTTTTGTCGTACTGTACTCCATTAAAGGCATCCAGACCTTATGAAAGTTGCACAGTATACCCTTAATCTTGTAATAGATCAAATCTAGTGATACAGAACTTGACATTTCTTCCATCCATTGTGGGAGGATAACCAACCTTCCAATTAATGGCAATGCATTTCTTAGCCACTATAAATGCTAGGTTACACAGTTTCTTCAGATAACAGTCTCCAGTATCAACATTTCCAAGCAAACAAAAACAGGGAGAAGGGAGAATCTGTAGACATACTGAGATAAAAGCACATACTCTTTGGCAGAATTCAGCCAGCCTTCACAAGACCACAACATATGCAAATATGTCCCCTTTTGTGTTTTACACCTCCAGCAGAATAATTACATTTCTGTGTGCATGATATTCAGTTCCACTGGCATGTAGTACGTTCTATGGATGGTTTTAAACTGCAGTAATTTGTCTGAGATTATATGAACATGACTGGGCATTCTAACGTCTCTGTATCCATTCATCATCATCAATAGCGTCTCCCAGGTCTTCCTCACATTTTAGTTTTACATGCTTTGTGTCATCAAGAAAAGTCTCTATTTGTCAGACTACCTTAAAATAGTTTCAATCTTTGAAGCTTCTTGCTTGTCCAGTGTTTGCCACACAATGAAAATAGTGTTGTATCTGCAAAAATTCACCTCAGCTCCATCACAGACTGGTCTTCCCTGGCTGCCTGACCCTGATGAGACCCCTGTCACCATCTGATCCTGCTCAGATGAGGCATGACAAAGAATTACATTGGTGTACATTTATACATTATATCATCCATGAATAGATTCAATGGTTCAACAATTGAATGTACCATTATTGCCAGATCCCAGACTGTAGCCTACCCATCAACTCAAGATGGCACTTTGTATCCATTCACTGATTGTTATAATATACTGCAAAATTCACCTGAGGTCTGTAGACTGGTCTTCCCTGGCTGTCTGACCCTGCAGGGACACCTGTCACCATCTGATCCTGCTAAGACATGGTGAGCATAGTGTTGTACACTGACTGTGCACCATGACAGTGAAGCCTGTAGAGCTGTTTATACAGTGTCAGTGTGAAAAGTAGGGAATTAGCTAGGGAAACTGACAGATCAATAATGTTACATTGCTATACTGACTAATAAAAACTCGCATTGCACTGAAAAAACATCAGAATATCAGTTTTCAATCGTTTGGCCGCTGGTTTCATCATTTGATTCAGGTCTAGTGTGATTGAGGCAAAAATAATATATAAAGTTAGTGAGCTAGCTAGCTAGCTAACATTAGCCAACTTTTGGCTATCTCTAGCTAATGGTACATCATCAAATGTACTTCTGTTGAAATGGGACAAAACAAAGGCTACAAAACATTTCCATACACACAACAGCTGTTAGATACTGCTACCAGACAGATACAGTGCATTCGGAAAGTATTCAGACCCCTTGACTTTTTCCACATTTTGTTACGTTACAGCTATATTCAATTAGTTTTTCCCCCTCATCAATCTACACACAATACCCCATAATGACAACGCAAAAACAGGTTTTTATACATTTTTGCAAATGTATAACATTTTTTTACAACTGAAATATCACATGTACATACACTACCAGTCAAAGGTTTGGACACACCTACTCATTCAAGGATTTTTTAGATTGTAGAATAATAGTGAAGACATCAAAACTATGAAAGAACACATATGGAATCATGCAGTAACCAAGAAAGTGTTAAACAAATCAAAATATATTTTATATGTGAGATTCTTCAAATAGCAACCCTTTGCCTTGATGACAGCTTTGCAGACGCTTGGCATTCTCTCAACCAGCTTCATGAGGTAGTCACCTGGAATGCATTTCAATTAACAGGTGTTCCTTCTTAAAAGTTAATTTGTGGAATTTCTATATACAGAAGATAGCCCTATTTGGTAAAAGACCAAGTCCATATTATGGCAAAAACAGCTCAAATAAGCAAAGAAAAATGACAGTCCATCATTACTTTATACGGAAAATTGCAAGAACTTTGAATGTTTCTTCAAGTGCAGTCGCAAAAACCATCAAGCGCTATGATGAAACTGGCTCTCATGAGGACCACCATAGGAATGGAAGACCCAGAGTTACCTCTGCTGCAGAGGATAAATTCATTAGAGAGTTACCAGCCTCAGAAATTGCAGCCCAAATAAATGCTTCACAGAGTTCAAGTCACAAACACATCTCAACATCAACTGTTCAGAGGGGACTGTGTGAATCAGGCCTTCATGGTCGAATTGCTGCAAATAAACCACTACTAAAGGACACCAATAAGAAGAAGAGACCTGCTTGGGCCAAGAAACAAGAGCAATGGACATTAGACCGGTGGAAATGTGTCCTTTGGTCTGGAGTCCAAATTTGAGATTTTTGGTTCCAACCTCCGTGTCTTTGTGAGATGCGGTGTGGGTGAACGGATGATGTCCGCATGTGTAGTTCCCACCGTAAAGCATTGAGGAGGAGGTGTGATGGTTTGGGGGTGCTTTGCTGGTGACACTGTCTGTGATTTATTAAGAATTCAAGGCACACTTAACCAGCATGGCTACCACAGCATTCTGCAGCGATACGCCATCCCATCTGGTTTGGGCTTAGTGGGACTATCATTTGTTTTTCAACAGGACAATGACCCAACACACCTCCAGGCTGTGTAAGGGCTATTTTACCAAGAAGGAGAGTGATGGAGTGCTGCGTCAGATGACCTGGCCTCCACAATCCCCCGACCTCAACCAAATTGAGATGGTTTGGGATGAGTCGGACGGCAGAGTGAAGGAAAAGCAGCCAACAAGTGCTCAGCATATGTGGGAAGTCCTTCAAGACTGTTGGAAAAGCTTTCCAGGTGAAGCTGGTTGAGAGAATGCCAAGAGTGTGCAAAGCTGTCATCAAGGCAATGGGTGGCTATTTGAAGAATCTCATATATAAAATACATTTTGATTTGTTTAACACTTTTTTGGTTACTACATGATTCCATATGTGTTATTTCATGGTTTTGATGTCTTCACTATTATTCTACAATGTAGAAAATAGTAAAAATAAAGAAAAACCCTTGAATGAGTAGGTGGGTCCAAACTTTTGACTGGTACTGTATATATATGTATATAAGAGGTGAGAACCCCTGCACTAGAGCACTACAGATGTCATGAGGGGAAATAGACCTGCCATTCTCACCTCTTTCTCTCTCTCTGCTCATCTCCACGTCTCACAATCTTTCTCTTCTCTGTCTTGCACGCAGGCACGCACACACGTTTTCTTTGTAACATTTGGGTATGCAAGGGTAACATCACCCAGCGATGGATTTTAAAAAACAGTCCAAAAATAAGAGACATGCCCTGCAATAAGTTAAATAAATATATTAGGTGAAATGCTGCGATCGTCTTACCAACGGCAAATGCATCTGTTTTATCATTAGGCCTACATTTGAATGTTTTTATTAGCCTACCATTATTATAATTCCTGTGCATCAAGCACTTCCATTTCCCCCAAAATAACAATATTTGCTTGCAATACAGTTGATGGTCCTCTGTAGCTCAGCTGGTAGAGCACGGCGCTTGTAACGCCAAGGTAGTGGGTTCGATCCCCGGGACCACCCATACACAAAAATGTATGCACGCATGACTGTAAGTTGCTTTGGATAAAAGCGTCTGCTAAATGGCATATTATTATTATTATTATTATTATTATTATTATTATTATTTGATCAACCACTAGAAGTTGCGCGTACGCATGGTCTGAGATTTGTGTGGAGATATGCACACTTTCCTGTCAAGTTCAACATTTTAAAATATTAACCATTGCGGGAAAACTGACGCACTTAAGATTCAGAGTCTTTTTTGTGCCAACACACCTTTGATAAATGAGGCCCCTGGTCAAAAGTAGTCCAATATACTGTATAGGGTACAGAGTGCCATTTGGGATGCAGCCCAAGCCTCAGTGGCCACCAACATAACATATTCCACACAAGGAATAACAAAGCCTACTTACCTATTAACTGTATTACTTCACCGTAGGCCAAATTAATTAATATTTAACACAGAAAGCGGTCATACTTTATTTGGATACTATCAACAAACTATATGTTAATAAGCAACTGCTTGCTAAGGTTATGGTTAGGTTTAGAATAAGGTTTAGGGGCTTATCGAGTGGCGCAGCGGTCTAAGGCACTGCATTGCAGTGCTTAAGGTGTCACTACAGACCCGGGTTCAATCCCAGGCTGTGTCACAACCTGCCGTGACTGGGAGTCCCATAGGGCGGCGCACAATTGGCCCAGCGTCGTCTGGTTTAGGGGAGGGTTTGGCCGGGGGGGGTTTACTTGGCTCATCGCGCTCTAGCGACTCCTTGTGACACGCCTGCAGGCTGACTTCGGTCGTCAGTTGAACAGTGTTTCCTCCGACACATTGGTGCGGCTAGCTTCCGGGTTAAGCGGGCAGGTGTTAAGAAGCGCGGTTTGGCGGGTCATGTTTCGGAGGACGCATGACTCGACCTTCGCCTCTCCTGAGCCTGTTGGGGAGTTGCAGCGATGAGACAAGATCGTAATTGGATATCATGAAAAAGGGGGTAAAATATATAAAAGAATAAGGGTTAGGGTTAGTAGATAGTTGAAATATTACTGATAGCCTGTAGAGCACGCGCAGATGGACTATCCAAATAAAGCCAGAAAACTACAGCATCAACTAGGCTGTTAGGCTATTTCTTTCCACAGTGAGCAGTTTAGTAAAATAATAACAGAAATGAAACATTGACTATCGCTGTGGTGTTCGTTAATGCAATATCCTATTAACTATTTCTCAATCTTAAGCAGCAGTTAAGATTCAAACCACAGTATGAAATGGCTATTTTACATCAACAACATCATGATGAATTAAGAAATAACTAGGCCTACATTCAGTGTCATCTAAAGCCAACAGCTGTCATCTTTCTTCTTTCTGGGAATAAAGAATGGCGCGTTTGTCAGTAAACTACGAGAATGTTCTCGTTATGATAATGAAATCATCAGAAATAGCTCTCTAGCTGACGTTCAGACAGTAGAATAAAGAGATTACTTGTAATGGTGCCATGAATAATAATCCATTTCATACTCAGAATTCTAACCTGTTTCCATAGCAGTGAGCCGGTAATTGGTTCAGGCCAGGGTCACATATAGAAAGCATTATGATAGTGCTGGGACTTTTTAGTGACAGACACAAAGGACTGGACATGCTGTGTGTGTGTGTGTGTGTGTGTGTGTGTGTGTGTGTCTGTGTGTGTGGACGTGTTTAACTATACAAGAATAGTAAACAAACAAGGTCAAATTCTATTTATAGGGGGTTTAGGGTTAAGGTTTGCGTTAGGAGCTAGGGTTAGGTTTACGGTTAGGGAAAATAGGATTTTGAATGGGACTGAATTGTGTGTCCCCAGAAGGTTAGTTATTCAAGACTGTGTGTGTGTGTGTGCGCGCATGTGTATGTGTGTGTGTGTGGGGATGGTGGCTTCTTCATCCTGAATGGCTGGAAGCCCCTAGCCATTAGCCCCACACACACACACATGCGCGCACACACACACAGTGTGTGTGTGTGTGTGTGTGTGTGTGTGTGTGTGTGTGTGTGTGTGTGTGTGTGTCTGGCTGGCTGGCTGGCTGGAATGTAAATGCGTAATGTGTGCATACCCAAATAGGCCTAGACACTCACTCACACCAACATATGACAGAGAATATATGCAGACTCATGTGCACTTACAGTAAGAATCAGCTCTTTTATTCTACCAAATATGGTGAAGCCTCTAAAAACGGACAGACTACGAATCCCCAAATCCAATACAATGTTTTCCAGATGCACTGATGTGCAAATTTTTCTAATTAAATAACCAATAACATTTGACTGTTCAAGTGCACATAGTTCATTCAGTACACAATAACAATCCAAAAGCACATACAGGTGTATCCATTACACAAGACCCATATCATTCAGAGAAGCAGTCTGACTGGTAGGTTGCCATGGCACAGTAATGGCAGCATAGTCTGAAAGCTCCTGTAAATATTGTATACATTTAGTTGATTTAAGTGTTCTTTTTGTGTGATCTTTATTTTATTTTTTTGATAACTCTAGTTGCCTTGACCAATGGAATAGCAGAAATGATGGCAGATCGATTTGTTTGGTTTGCTAAGCTAGCTGCAGGTACAGTGCCTTGCAGAAGTATTCATCCCCCTTGGCGTTTTTCCTATTTTGTTGCATTACAACCTGTAATTTAAATGGATTTTTATTTGGATTTCATGAAATGGACATACACCAAATAGTCCAAATTGATGAAGTGAAATGAAAGAAAGTACTTATTTCAAAGAATTCTAAAAAAATGAATAACGGAAAAGTGGTGTGTGTATATGTATTCACCCCCTTTGCTATGAAGCCCCTAAATAAGATCTGGTGCAACCAATTACCTTCAGAAGTCACATAATTTGTTAAATAAAGTCCACCTGTGTGCAATCTAAGTGTCACATGATCTGTCACATGATCTCAGTATATATACACCTGTTCTGAAAGGCCCCAGAGTCTGCAACACCACTAAGCAAGGGGCACCACCAAGCAAGCGGCACCATGAAGACCAAGGAGCTCTCCAAACTGGTCAAGGACAAAGAAAGTTAGCAAAAATAAATAAGATCTTGCTACCATGGAAAGGTAAATACCTGTCAATTTGTGGAAAAATCATCCTGATTAATTATTTAGTATTATCCCAGTTTACCTATTTGCTTATGGTCTTGCCTATGCCTAGCGAACAGTTTTTTAAATTATATGAGAAAAAAATAATTCCATTTTATTTGGAACGGCAAGCCAGACAAAATTAAACGGGCCTATTTATATAATGAATATGATTTAGGAGGACAGAAATTATTAAATATTAAAGCATTAGACCTATCACTAAAGCTTCAGTCATATGAAAATTATACATAAATCCAAACTGGTTCTCTAGCAAACTAGTAAGATTGTCTCACCAATGTTCATGAAGGGACGTTTTCCTTTTATTCAGATTACAACCCCTCACTTTCAGGTATTTGAAAAGGAAATCATCATATCACTATTTCTAAAACAAGCCATAGAAAGTTGGTTGCAATTTCAATTTAATCCTCCAGAAATGACAGAACAAATATTGCAACAAATATTGTGGTTAAACCCAAATATATTAATTGATAAAAACCATTATTTTTTGATAAAAAAAAAAAAAAAAAAAGGTATAATCTTCGTAAATGATATTATCGGTAGGAATGGTGGAGTTATGTCGCACATGCAGCTAACAAAAACATATGGAAGTGTCTGCTCTACCCAAAATTACAACCAAATAATTGCAGCATTACCGCAAAAATGGAAGAGGAAAGTGGAAGGAGGAAAAAGTAAGGAACTTGTCTGTCGGCCTTGCATTAAAGAACATAATTGGTTAAAGAAAATTGTGATAAATAAAAAAGTTTACCAGTTTCATTTAAGGACCAAAAGATTGACAGCCATCCCACATAGATTGCAAAATAGTTGGGAAGAGATTTTTGACGTACCGATCCCATGGCATTGTGTTTATGAACTGATACGCAAACAACGCCAAATTCAAAACTTGAACCTGCAGATAGCACTACTGGGTGATCTGAAAAGTCATAGTCAATTGATCAATAATATAATAATACTTTTAGCAAAGATGTTTATTTTCAATTCACAAACTGTAGAAACTGTGAGAATAGAAAGGTTCAGAACTTTTGTAAAACATCACAGTACAGTTGAAAAATATATGGCAAATATACAGTGAGGGAAAAAAAGTATTTGATCCCCTGCTGATTTTGTATGTTTGCCCACTGACAAAGAAACGATCAGTCTATAATTTTAATGGTAGGTTTATTTGAACAGTGAGAGACAGTATAACAACAACAAAATCCAGAAAAACGCATGTCAAAATTTTTATAAATTGATTTGGATTTTAATGAGGGAAATAAGTATTTGACCTCCTCTCAATCAGAAAGATTTCTGGCTCCCAGGTGTCTTTTATACAGGTAACGAGCTGAGATTAGGAGCACACTCTTAAAGGGAGTGCTCCTAATCTCAGCTTGTTACCTGTATAAAAGACACCTGTCCACAGAAGCAATCAATCAATCAGATTCCAAACTCTCCACCATGGCCAAGGCCAAAGAGCTCTCCAAGGATGTCAGGGACAAGATTGTAGACCTACACAAGGCTGGAATGGGCTACAAGACCATCGCCAAGCAGCTTGGTGAGAAGGTGACAACAGTTGGTGTGATTATTCGCAAATGGAAGACAAAAAAAATAACTGTCAATCTCCCTCGGACTGGGGCTCCATGCAAGATCTCACCTCGTGGAGTTGCAATGATCATGAGAACGGTGAGGAATCAGCCCAGAACTACACGGGAGGATCTTGTCAATGATCTCAAGGCAGCTGGGACCATAGTCACCAAGAAAACAATTGGTAACACACTACGCCATGAAGGACTGAAATCCTGCAGCGCCCGCAAGGTCCCCCTGCTCAAGAAAGCACATATACAGGCCCGTCTGAAGTTTGCCAATGAACATCTGAATGATTCAGAGGAGAACTGAGTGAAAGTGTTGTGGTCAGATGAGACAAAAATGGAGCTCTTTCGGATCAACTCAACTCGCCGTGTTTGGAGGAGGAGGAATGCTACCTATGACCCCAAGAACACCATCCCCACCGTCAAACATGGAGGTGGAAACATTATGCTTTGGGGGTGTTTTTCTGCTAAGGGGGCAGGACAACTTCACCGCATCAAAGGGATGATGGACGGGGCCATGTACTGTCAAATCTTGGGTGAGAACCTCCTTCCCTCAGCCAGGGCATTGAAAATGGGTCCTGGATGGTTATTCCAGCATGACAATGACCCAAAACACACGGCCAAGGCAACAAAGGGGTGGCTCAAGAAGAATCACATTAAGGTCCTGGAGTGGCCTAGCCGGTCTCCAGACCTTAATCCCATAGAAAATCTGTGGAGGGAGCTGAATGTTCGAGTTGCCAAACGTCAGCCTCGAAACCTTAATGACTTGGAGAAGATCTGCAAAGAGGAGTCGGACAAAATCCCTCCTGAGATGTGTGCAAACCTGGTGGCCAACTACAAGAAACGTCTGACCTCTGTGATTGCCAACAAGGGTTTTGCCACCAAATACTAAGTCATGTTTTTCAGAGGGGTCAAATACTTATTTCCCTCATTAAAATGCAAATCAATTTATAACATTTTTGACATGCGTTTTTCTGGATTTTTTTGTTGTTATTCTGTCTCTCACTGTTCAAATAAACCTACCATTAAAATTATAGACTGATCATGTCTTTGTCAGTGGGCAAACGTACAAAATCAGCAGGGGATCAAATACTTTTTTCCCTCACTGTAAATCCAATATGGATGGTGTTAAGAGATTGATGGGAGGTGTTGAATGGAGCTGAAGGATGGGACTAATAACAACAACTAATAACAACAAGATAACTAGTGTAAGACATGCTGTGTCCATAATAAGTATATAGGTTATATATTGTGAGCTTTTGTGAAAGAGCACAATTAGAAAGATATGGCATATAGAAGCATACCAGATGGACATCATGAAAATGATCGGAGGAAGTTCAGGAGTAAAAACAAACAAAATATAATTATTGACTGTGTCCATAAAATGTATATAGTATGTATAAGCATGAAGTAGAGGCCTAAGCATTGTTGTTCACTAGTTTACTCCAATTAGGGAGGGGATGGTGGGGTTGGAAAGTAATAAAGGGAAATATATATATTTTTAAAGGATATGTATGTATGTATGTATGTATGTATGTGTGTGTGTGTGTGTGTATATATATATATATATATATATATATATGCGAAAAGGGAAAAAAAATACATATGGGGGATTGGAAGTGATGCAGACAATTACATTGATGGAAGTTACAATCTATGTACAATATTAAAGCTGATCTACCCCCCCACAAAAAAAAAAAAAAGTTTTGGAGAAGTACAGATCATGTGACACTTTGAACATCCCAAGGAGCGCCATTAAATCCATCATAAAAAATGGAAAGAATATGGCACCACAACAAACCTGCCAAGAGAGGGCCGCCCACCAAAGAAACTCATGGACCAGGCAAGGAGGGCCTTAATCAGAGCGGAAACAAAGAGACGAAAGATAACCCTGAAGGAGCTGCAAAGCTCCACAGCGGAGTTTGGAGTATCTGTCCGTAGGACCACTTTAAGCCGTACACTCCACAGAGCTGGGCTTACGGAATAGTGGCCAGAAAAAAGCCATTGCTTATAGAAAAAAATAAGCAAACACGTTTGGTGTTCGCCAAAAGGCATGTGGAAGACTCCCCTAACATATGGAAGAAGGTACTCTGGTCAGATGAGACTAAAATTGAGTTTTTTGGCAATCAAGGAAAACGCTATGTCTGGCGCAAACCCTACAACTCTCATCACCCCGAGAACACCATCCCCACAGTGAAGCATGGTGGTGGCAGCATCATGCTGTGGGGATGTTTTTCATCGGCAGGGACTGGGAAACTCGTCAGAATTGAAGGAATGATGGATGGCGCTAAATACAGGGAAATTCTTGAGGGAAACCTGTTTCAGTCTTCCAGAGATTTCAGACTGGGACGGAGGTTCACCTTCCAGCAGGACAATGACCCAAAGCATACTGCTAAAGCAACACTCGAGTGGTTTTAGTAGAAACATTTTTTGGCCTAGTCAAAGCCCAGACCTCAATCCAATTGAGAATCTGTGGTACGACTTAAAGATTGCTGCACACCAGCGGAACCCATCCAACATCAAGGAGCTGGAGCAGTTTTGCCTTGAAGAATGGTTAAAAATCCCAGTGGCTAGATGTGCCAAGCTTATGGAGACATACCCCAAGAGACTTGCAGCTGTAATTGCTGTAAAAGGTGGCTCTACAAAGTGTTGACTTTGGGGGGGTGAATAGTTATGCGCGCTCAAGTTTTCTGTTTTTTTGTCTTATTTCTTGTTTGTTTCACAATACCATTTTTTTTTGCATCTTCAAAGTGGTAGGCATGTTGTGTAAATCAAATGATTCAAACCCCCCAAAAATCCATTTTTAATTCCAGGATGTAATACTTTCGCAAGCCACTGTAACTGACAAAATATAGGGAACAATTGAGTAATCGAGGGATAAAAAGTATATTGAAAGCAAGTGCTTCCACAGAGTGGAATTAAATAATTAACATCCCATCATGCTTAGGGTCAGTGTTGGGGTAACACGTTAGAGGAAATGCTGCCCTTATCCATTGGTGTATAGGCCTACGTAATGTAACGTTGGCATTGTTTACATTGAGTGAGGACGCACAGCGTTTTGGGGTGTAACGCAAAAGTAATATAATGAGTAGTTGAACTAATTACTTTTCCCAGGGTCAATAAGTCAAGTAATTTGTTTCTGTTGAAAGAAGTAATGAGTAATAGGTAATATTACTTTTTTTGAGTGACGACCCTCACTGCTTATAATAATACCCTGTTGCCCATTATTTTGGCTACCATGGCTAGAAGAGATCTCAGTGACTTTGAAAGAGGGTTCTCAAAGGTGCATAGGGGGTTTAAAGGGTCTGTGTGTTTGTCTCTCAACCCAATTGAACACATATGGGAAATTCTGGAGCGGCGCCTGAGACAGCATTTTTCACCACCATCAACAAACACCAAATGATGGAATTTCTCGTGGAAGAATGGTGTCGCATCCCTCCAATACAGTATCAGAAACGTGTAGAATCTATGCCAAGGCTCATTGAAGCTGTTCTGGCGGCTCATTGTGGCCCAACACACTATTAAGACACTTAATGTTGTTTCCTTTATTTTGACAGTTACCTGTAGCTAGCTATAGCTGTCTACTGTTTGCATTCCATAATGGTGCTGGAGGAGATGGCTGCCGTTTTACAGGCTCCTAACCAATTGTGCTATTGTGTGTGTTTTTTCCCGTTATTTGTAACTTATTTTCTACATAATGTTTCTGCCACCGTCTCTTATGACCAAAAAGAGCTTATAGATATCAGGACAGCGATTACTGACCTCGTACTGGACGAAGATTTTTTATTTAACGAGTCGGACGCAAAGGATTGACTTCAGACACCTGCCAAGGCCCAAATCCCCGTCATTCGCATGAAGAAGAGACAGAGGTATCGGGGACGTAGGTTTTCAGTGCATCGGCAAGATGGAACAGCTGCCTCGGGTAAGACAAGGGGTGGCGGTCTGTGTATATTTGTAAATAACAGCTGGTGCACGAAATCTAATATCAAGGAGGTCTCGAGGTTTTGCTCGAGTGAGGTAGAGTATCTCATGATAAGCTGTAGACCACACTATTTACCAAGTTTTCATCCATATTTTTTGTAGCTGTCTATTTACCACCACAAACCGATGCTGGCACTAAGATTGCACTCAATGAGCTGTATAAGGCCATAAGTAAACAGGAAAATGCTCATCCAGAGGCTGCGCTCCTAGTGGCCTGGGACTTTAATGCAGGCAAACTTAAATCCGTTTTACCTCATTTCTACCAGCATGTTAAATGAGCAACCAGAGGAAAATAAAACTCTAGACCACCTTTACTCCACACACAGAGATGCATAAAAAACTACTTCGCCCTCCATTTGGCAAATCTGACCATAATTATATCCTCCTGATTCCTGCTTACAAGCAAAAACTAAAGCAGGAAGTACCAGTGACTCGCTCAATACAGAAGTGGTCAGATGCTAAGCTACAGGACTGTTTTGCTAGCACAGACTGGAATATGTTCCGAGATTCTTCCGATGGCATTGAGGAGTACACCACATCAGTCACTGGCTTCATCAATAAGTGCATCGATGACGTCGTCCCCACAGTGACCGTAAGTACATACCACAACCAGAAGCCATGGATTACAGGCAACATCCGCACTGAGCCCTGTATCTCAGTTGGTAGAGCATGGCGCTTGCAATGCCAGGGTTGTGGGTTCGTTTCCCACGGGGGGCCAGTATGAAAAATGTATGCACTCACTAACTGTAAGTTGCTCTGGATAAGAGCGTCTGCTAAATGAATAAAAATGCAAAAAAATGTTTTAAAAAATGAGCTAAAAGGGTAGAGCTGCCGCTTTCAAGGAGCGGGACTCTAACCTGGACGCTTATAAGAAATACCGCTATGCCCTCCGACGAACCACGACTAAGATTGAATCGTACTACACCGGCTCCGACGCTTGTCGGATGTGGCAAGGCTGGCAAACTATTACAGACTACAAAGGGAAGCACAGCCGCGAGCTGCCCAGTGACACGAGCCTACCAGACATTCACAAGGCCTCAGGGCCAGACGGATTACCAGGATGTGTACTCTGAGCATGCGCTGACAAACTGGCAAGTGTCTTCACTGACATTTTCAACCTGTCCCTGACTGAGTCTGTAATACAAACATGTTTCAAGCAGACCACCATAGTCCCTGTGCCCAAGAACACTAAGGTAAGCTGCCTAAATGACTGCCGACCCATAGCACTCACGTCTGTAGCCATGAAGTGCTTTGAACGGCTGGTAATGGCTCACATTAACATCATTATCCCAGAAACCCTAGACCCACTCCAATTTGCATACCGCACCAACAGATCCACAGATGATGCAATCTCAATTGCATTCCACACTGCCCATTCCTGCCTGGACAAGAGGAACACCTACGTGAGAATGCTATTCATTGACTACAGCTCAGCGTTCAACACCATAGTGCCCTCAAAGCTAATCACTAAGCTAAGGACCCTGGGACTAAACACCTCCCTCTGCAACTGGATCCTGGACTTCCTGATGGGCCGCCCCCAGGTGGTAAGGGTAGGTAACAACACATCTGCCATGCTGATCCTCAACACAGGGGCCCATCGGGTGCATGCTCAGTCCCCACCTGTACTCCCTGTTCACCCATGACTGCATGGCCAGGCACGACTCCAACACCATCATTAAGTTTGCCAATGACACAACAGTGGTAGGCCTGATCACCGACAACGATGAGACAGCCTATAGGGAGGAGGTCAGAGTCCTGGCCGTATGGTGCCAGGATTACAACCTCTCCCTCAACGTAATCAAGACAAAGGAGATGATTGTGGACTACAGGAAAAAGATGACAGAGCATGCCCCCATTCTCATCGACGGGCCTGTAGTGGAGCAGGTTGAGAGCTTCAAGTTCCTTGGTGTCCACATCACCAACAAACTATCATGGTCCAAACACACCAAGACAGTCGTGAAGAGGGCACGACAATGTCTATTCCCCCTCAGGAGACTGAAAAGATTTGACATGGGTCTTCAGATCCTCAAAAAGTTCACCACCTGGTATGGCAACTGCTCGGCCGGAGCAGAGGGGAGTGCGTACGGCCCAGTACATCACTGGGGCCAAGCTTCCTGCCATCCAGGACCTCTATACCAGGCGGTGTCAGACGAAGGCCCTAAAAATTGTCAAAGACTCCACCCACCCTAGTCATAGACTGTTCTCTCTGCTACCGCACGGCAAGCGGTATCGGACCGCCAAGTCTAGGTCCAAGAGGCTTCTTCACAGCGTCTACCCCCAAGCCATATGCCACGTCTTCCCCGCTCCTCCTCTCCGGCGCTCGGTCGCCAGTTGACTACTCATTACGCACACCTGCCACCATCGTTATGCGCACCTGCGCGGTATTATGAGACTCACCTGGACTCCATCACCTTCCTGATTACCTCCCCTATACGTGTCACTCCCTTCGGGTTATTCCCCAGGCGTTATTGATTCTGTTCCTGTGTTTCATGTCTGTATGCTACTCGTGTTTCTTGTATTGTTCCATTTATTATTAAATTCACTCCCTGTACTTGCTTCCCGAATCCCAATGTACACGTTACACCATAAGACTCCTGAACAGCTAATCAAATGGCTACCCGGACTATTTGCATTGTCCCCCACCCCCTCTTTTTACGCTGCTACTACTCTCTATTTATTATCTATGCATAGTCACTTTATCTCTACCCACATGTACAGTACCAGTCAAGAGTTTGGACACACCTACTCATTCAAGGGTTTTTCTTTATTTTGACTATTTTCTACGTTGTAGAATAATAGTGAAGACATCAAAACTATGAACTAACAAATATGGAATCATGTAGTAACCAAAAAAGTGTTAAACAAATGAAAATGTATTTTAAATTTGACATTCTTCAAAGTAGCCACCGTTTGCCTTAATGACAGCTTTGCACACTCTTGGCATTCCCTCAACCAGCTTCATGAGGTAGTCACCTGGAATGCATTTAAATTAACAGGTGTGCCTTCTTAAAACATAATTTTTGGAATTTCTTTCCTTCTTAGTGCGTTTGAGCCAATCGGTTGTGTTGTGACAAGGTAGGGGTGGTATACAGAAGATAGTCCTATTTGGTTAAAGACCAAGTCCATATTATGGAAAGAACAGCTCAAATAAGCAAAGAGAGATGACTCATTACTTTAAGACATGAAGGTCAGTCAAACTTTGAAAGTTTCTTCAAGTGCCGTCGCAAAAACCATCAAGCGCTATGATGAAACTGGCTCTCATGAGGACCACCACAGGAAAGGAAGACCCAGAGCTAGCTCTGCTGCAGAGGATAAGTTCATAACAGTTACCAGCCCAGAAATTGCAGCCTAAATAAATGCTTCACAGAGTTCAAGTAACAGACACATCTCAACATCAACTGTTCAGAGGAGACTGCGTGAATCAGGTCTTCATGTTCGAAATGCTGCAAAGAAACCACTACTAAAGGACACCAATAAGAAGAATTGCTTGGGCCAATAAACATGAGCAATGGACATTAGACAAGTGGAAATGTGTCCTTTGGTCTGGAGTCCAAATTTGATATTTTTGGTTCCAACCGCCGTGTCTTTGTGAGAAGCAGAGTAGGTGAACGGATGATCTCCGCATGTGTGGTTCCCACCGTGAAGCATGGAGGAGGAGGTGTGATGGTGTGGGGGTGCTTTGCTTGTGACACTGTCAGTGATTTATTTAGAATTCAAGGCACACTTAACCAGCATGGTTACCACCACATTCTGCAGCGATATGCCATCCCACCTGGTTTGCGCTTATTGGAACTATCATTTGTTTTTCAGCAGGACAATAACCCAACAAACCTCAAAACTGTGTAAGGGCTATTTGACCAAGAAGGAGAGTGATGGAGTGCTGCATCAGATGACCTGGCCTCCACAATCACCCGACCTCAACCCAATTGAGATGGTTTGGGTTGGACCGCAGAGTGAATGAAAAGCAGCCAACAAGTGCTCAGCATATGTGGGAACTCCTTTAAGACTGTTGGAAAAGCATTCCAGGTGAAGCTGGTTGAGAGAATGCCTAGAGTATGCAAAGCTGTCATCAAGGAAAGGGTGGCAACTTTGAAGAATCTAACATTTAAAATATATAGCACTTTTTTGGTTACTACATGATTCCATATGTGTTATTTCATAGTTTTGATTTCTTCACTATTATTCTACAATGTAGAAAATAGTAAAAATAAAGAAAAACCCTGGAATGAGTAGGTGTGTCCAAACTTTTGACTGGTACTATACATATTACCTCAATTACCTTGACTAAGCTGTGCCCCCGCACATTGACTCTGTACCGGTACCCCCTGTATATAGCCTCGCTACTATTATTTTACCGCTGCTCTTTTGTTATTTTTCTTTTTTAAAATGTTTTAATTATAAATTTTTTACTTAACACTTAAGGGTAAGTCAGCATTTCACTGTAAGGTCTACACCTGTTGTATTCGGCGCATGTGACAAATAACATTTGATTTGATTTAAAAGATGCATTCAGCACCAGCTTATAGTTTCACCCACCCAAAGTGAGACAGCAGTGTGGAGATGTTAGACGGCTCTCTCGCGGTGAGGGTGACTTTATACACTGGAGTGATGTGTGGTGAGCTTTTAGCGCCTGTATCGGCAGCAGAAGAACCATCACCCAAGTGGGTGCTACACATCACTAGTGTCGTCCAGTGGCGACAGAGGGCTGGGGACTGAGAACAACGTGAAGACCGGCTAGCCAACTCCAACTCCACCATCACCAAACCTGTCTGTCCCTAGTACCATCCAACTCGCTGCCAGATCAATAGAGACCTTCACTTTTTTTCTGTATATTGCAATTCAGCTTTTAGCTGTGCATGGGTACAAGACAGTCTAACTAATAATAAAACCTTGATATAATGACCAGCCAATAGTTAAAAGGGTGGAAGAACACAGCATCTTGAACTCATTTAACCACTCATAAAAGTGTGTGTGTGTGTGTGTGTGTGTGTGTGTGTGTGTGTGTGTGTGTGTGTGTGTGTGTGTGTGTGTGTGTGTGTGTGTGTGTGTGTGTGTGTGTGTGTGTGTGTGTGTGTGTGTGTGTGTGTGTGTGTGTGTGTGTGTGGACGTGGATCAGAAGTCCCCACAAGAATAGTAAACAAACAAACATTTGACCAACTGGGGACATTTTGTTGGTCCCCACAAGGTCAAATGACATTTCTAGGGGGTTTAGGGTTAAGGTTAGAATTAGGGTTAGGGTTAGAATTACGTTAAGGGTTAGGAGCTAGGGTTAGGGTTAGGAGCTAGGGTTAGGTTTAGGTTTAGGGGTTAAGGTTAGGGTAAGAGTACGTGTTAGGGTTAGGTTTAGGGTTAGGGAAATATAATTTTGAATGGGACTGAATTGTGTGTCCCCACAAGGTTAGCTGTACAAGGCATACAAGTGTGTGTGTGTGTGTATGTGTGTGTGTGTGTGTGTGTGTGTGTGTCATTATGCCATTTTACAGTCGCAGCAATTGGGCAATTCCAGAAAGAGGTGGACACTGTCATGAATAATCAGCATCACAATAGTTTGGAATGGCTGGCATGGCGACTAGAATGGCTGGCATGGCGACCAGGGTTATAAGAGTTCCACTAGGGGGGAGGCGATTGTGATGACACAATGAGGTGAAACTAGACTCCCAGGCAGGGCCATTCACCAGAGACCTGCCCAGGCATGCTAATATTACAAATACCTTTTACTGCACATTAGTGGACTAGATCATGCTGGATACTCCCTAGATACCCTGTCAACTAGAACATTCACATGTGCTTCTATCACAGGTTTATTTGTAAGCCCAGCAAGCAAAGCATGTTTGTGTGTATGTGAGTGTAGCTATGGGTTTGTGTCTTCACCCACCCGTACTCGTGCTGTGAGAGACAGTTCAACAGGTTTTTGGCAGTGAACCTGGGCTACATGGCAGCAATCTAAAGCCGAACAGGGATTTATTAAGATTCAGTCAAATCAGCTTGAAAGACAGTACATGCCATCAACCTCAACACCACAATCTCATTAACATTTAGAATAAATTAATACTACAATGTCCATGTGGATGAGCAACCATTAGTCTACCTATCAAAACACTGGCAGCCAAAAAGCAAACATTAAACAATATCCTTGGAGTGATGAAACATGAGTAATAACTATAATCTCAGATTAAGTTGGTCTGTCCTGGTATTAAACAGAGACTTATTATGATTGAGGAATAAATACTAACCTCACTAGAGTGGATGACGGAAAGGAGAGCCTGGGCGTCTTCGAAACAGCTGTGTGCTGACAGAACCCTACAAACAACAGCCAGGGTCTGATTAGTGGAGGGACACTCGCGCACGCTCGCACGCACACACAACCACTGTCATTAAGTAAAATAAGTTGTGAGGGGGATGATAGAGAGAAAGACAGAAATCATTTTACTGTATTTATGAAGCAGTCAAATCAAACCAAATGTTATTTGTCACATGCTTCGTAAACAACAGATGTAGACTAACTATGAAATGATACTTACGGGTCCTTTTCCAACAATGCAGAGTTAAAGATATAAAAATATATATTTGAAATATTGACACAAGGAATAAATAAACAGTGAATAACGAATAACAATAACGACTAAAAATAACATGGCTATATACTACAGGGAGTACCAGTACCAAGTCTATGTGCAGAGGTACGAAGTAATTGCTGTAGCTATGTGCATATACACTCAGTGTCCAGTTTATTAGGTACACCACTCCATACACGACATTGATTAGTTCCTACAGACAGTGAGTCACGTGGCCGTGGCTTGCTATATAAAGCAGGCAGACAGGCATCGAGGCATTCAGTTACTGTTCGCGTGAACGTTAGAATGGGCAAAACGAGTGACCTAAGCGACTTTGAGCGTAGTATGATCGTCGGTGCCAGGCGCGCCGGTTCCAGTAATTGAGAAACTGCCGGCCTCCTAGGCTTTTCACTCATCACTATTTTCTTTTGGATGCAGGTATGTGGTTTTATCTATGTATAATGTATGTTGTGTGTTGATACATTATAAGGAGAGGCTGTACTCATTTTTGTATTCTATAAATAATTTTGATGCACTATGAGAGAAAGAAGCGACAATGGGCAGAACATATGTGCTCTACAAATGTTTTGTCTTTTCTTTGGATGCAGAGAGAATTCTGATTCATTAAAACAGCCTGATCTCCGAAGTCCACGTCTATTGTCCCAATCAATCACACACACACAACGCAGACATACAGCGGTGCAGTACAGCACCGGTGCGTTCTAGACCCGGATTCATCGTTGATCGACGTCAGCCTAATCACCGCTGCGCTGCTGCTCTAGAGACTCTGTTTACATCATTGAGGTACTCCTGCCGCCTTGTGACAAAAAGCGGATCTGCAGTCTATATTCTCTCCTGTTGATCTTTTTCTGAAAACGACGTATTGAGAGTGCTGTTGATGGTTAACTAATATAGAAGTGTGTTCATCAACAGAAATGTTAACATAACATTAGTGGTTTAGTGACATGGCATCTTATAATGGTGATGATGAACCCAAATTCACTGCTGGGAGGGGGAGGTTTTTCTCATACCCTGATCAAACCCCTGTAAAGCGTGTAGGTGCAGTAGGTTCCCCCATGTTTTGCTCCACTAAAAATACTGATGAAAGCCCTTCATCTAGTGTTCATCAAAATGCGCTTGTAGATGGTTTAGCTGAACTGGTCACTCAGCTAGCCCGGGAAGTAGGGAGCTCCATTAGGGAAGAAATACAGAGTGGCAGGTCCAGCACTCATGAGCCACCAGTAAGTACAGAGAAGATAAGTGATCATCACTCAGAGTCAACAGGATATGTAGACCTCTGTAAAATGAAGTTAATCATGCAATCAGACGTGAAGGAACCTCCTACATATAGAGGAGATGGTACAGACAAATGCTCCATTCATGAATGGGAGGAGTTGATGAGAATATACTTGGAGGAAGGGATGTCCTGTTGGGGAACAATCGGATGAAATGATTAGTCGATTATCTGGCAAAGCAAGAGACATGGTAATGATAAATTTACGCAATGAGACAATTGTTGATCCTAAAGAGAAGGCAGAGATTGCATTTGACATTCTGAAACAGAATTTCAGCGAATTGGCCTGCTCATGCATGCCTTTAGCTGTTTTTACAATACTAAACCTGTACCCGGAGAGGCTGTTATGGAGTATTGGGTTCGATTGAACAAGGCCGTAGATGTCGTTGACGAGGGTCTTAAGAGACAAGGTAAGAAGATTGACAGCTCCAACTCAGATGTCGTCATGATGTTTATAACATACTGCCTTGACCCCAAACTGGCAGCATTATTCCAATACAAGTCTGCTGAGAAATGGACTGCGAGTGAAGTACAGAAAGGCCACCATGTGTCATTCTACTGCTGTGTCCTCAAAGCAAGTAACAGTACATCCCCAGACAACTCAGTTTGAAGGCGGGGCCAATGCTGGTGCGTGCAGTGACACTTCTCTCCCATCAAGCGCCAAACAAGATGGGCAGAGTGCAAGTATCGAGAAGCTCATTCACCTGCTTGAACGTACCTTAGAGAAGAGCATACCACCTGTTATGGTTTCACAGACACAGGCCAGGGCGCCATCTTTCCCTGCCCAGCCCTTCAGGCGTAGGGAATGCAGGGTTTGTGGCTCAACAGATCACTCCACTGTGATGCACTGTAAACATGAGAACCTGTGCTTCTGGTGCTTTTCCCCAGATCATTGGAAGTCAAATTGTCCAAAACAGGGGGAATGCTATGCCAATCCCGGCGGTGAGAGATGCCCAACACAGCAGCAGAGAAACCCACCACAGCAGCAACCGTTAAACTGACACGCCCACAGGTGAAGGGGGGAAATGTGGGTGTTCAACTGTCTACCCCCAAGAAATAATCTGATGATCTTGAGAAAATATGAGATTTTGTGCTCTGATGCGAAATGGAAAAATTGTTATGTTAGGTTCACAAGAGGTTGAGGCTTTTTCAGATTTATTTTACACCTCTGTGTCTGTACATGGGAAAGTGCAGCTTTAGGGCATGCTTGACACTGGGTCTATGGCCTGGACATTGAGTGAACATACTGAGCAGAGACTTGGAAGCAGGTGCCCTTCCTCAGCAATATCAGCCTCCTAAAGAGTTAGTGTTAGTGGGTTGTGGGTTGTGGGGGGAAGAAGGCCTCAAAGTGTTTCTATGACTTGGAGATGCAAATCTATGGGATTGATGTTAAAGTGCCCACCGTAGTTGTTCCTGGACAGCGTGATGATCTTATCCTGGGATTGAATGTCATTAAGCATCTATTGCATGAGATGAAAGGCACTGACGAATACTGGAAGCGAGTCAACAACATGGATGGCCAGACTCACTCACCAGAGGGTGAGCAGTTTCTGCAGATGATGACAAGTGTCACAAGATGGAAGGGACAGCAAGTTGATGGCAAGATTGGGACCGTGAAGCTCACTCAAGCTGTGACTCTTTCTCCCAAGACAGGACACTTAGTTTGGGGTAAACTTCCTAAAAATATGGCATTGTCTCCAGGCAGCACTGTAATAGTCGAGCATACCAGGTCAAAGGTCATGCCCAGAAACATACTTGTGGGTAGAATTATTACGCCCATTTGGGGAGATGGCTGGGTCCCTTTAAAGGTAGTAAACTGTCACTCTAAGACGTAACATGAAGCTGGCCGATGTGTCTGCATGCTTGGCTGTTGAGGATGTAACAATTTTCCAGGGCCTTCATGAGGTGAGGAAAACCCCAGTAGAACAGAAGCAGAATGACAATGGCTGCCACAACCTGAAACAAAGACTGTCTGATCTAGAATTAGGAGACATCGACATTGATGGATGCCAAGTGACTGACCAGTGGAAGGAGAAGCTTGTGAATACCAACACAAAATATGAAGACATCTTCTCAAGACATAATCTGGACTGCGGAGAAGCCAGGGGTTATGTTCACCGTATCCACCTGGTTGATGACAGACCCTTCCGCCTACCATACAGAAGGGTTCCGCCTGCTCATTACCTGAAGCTGAGGAAGGTATTAACAGATATGGAGGAAGTAGGCCTTATACACAAGTCAGTTAGTGAGTATGCCTCCCCTTTAGTCATGGTATGGAAGAAAGACGGGAGTCTGAGGTTATGCACTGACTTCAGGTGGATGAATGCACAAACGGTGAAGGACGCTCATCCCCTTCCTCATCAAGCAGATTGCCTCGCAGCCCTTGGTGGCAGTGCATTTTTCAGCACCATGGACTTGACCTCAGGATTTTATAACATTCCAGTTCATGAGGAGGACAAGAAGTACACAGCCTTTACCACACCGATGGGACTTTATGAGTACAATCGCATGGCACAAGGTCTGTGTAACAGCCCGGCCTCTTTCATGAGAATGATGTTAAGTATATTTGGGGACCTACATTTCTCAAATCTCCTTTGTTACCTAGATGACTTGTTGGTCTTTGCACCCACCGAGGAACTGGCTGTGCAGCGACTTGAAGTTGTGTTTAGCCGTCTAAGTGGCAACAATCTCAAACTAGCACCCAAGAAATGCCACTTCCTACGAAGAACAGGGAAATTCCTCATACATATCATTAAAGAGGACGATGTGTCAGTGGACGATGAGAAGGTGGAGGTCATTGGCAAGATGAGCCAAGCTTAGCTGATGGAGGCAAACGGATGCACTCCCTCTGCTCGGAGGCTGAAATCCTTCTTGGTTATGGTATTATATTACTTAATTCCTGACTGTTCCGCCATAGCCAAGCCTTTGTTTGCACTCACTGGGGGTCAAAAGAGAAGAGGAAGAGATGGGAGTAAGAAGGGCAACAGGGGGATTTTCCGGAAGCTGACGCTATCGGATTGGACAGAGGAGTGTCGTTGCATTCCAGAAGCTGAAGGATGCTCTTCTGAATTGTGTTGTGCTGGCTCACCCTGATTTTGAGAGGCCGTTCATTCTCTTTACTGACGCTTCTTTGGATGGTCTTGGGGCTGTGCTTTGTCAAGTGCCTGAAGGTGAAGATAAAGCAAGGCCCATAGCATTTGTGAGCAAGACCCTGAGTAAGTCGCAGAGAAGGTATCCGGCACACAGACTTGAATTTCTAGCACTGAAATGGAACGTGTGTGAGAAATTCAGTCACTGGCTTAAGGGGCACGAGTTCACTGTCTGGACAGATAGTAACCCGTTAACGTACATCATGACAAAACCCAAGCTGGACGCTTGCGAGCAAAGATGGGTTGCCAAGCTTGCACCGTACAACTTCGATTTAAAGTGTATCCCAGGCAGCAAGAATACAGTAGCAGATGCACAGAGCCGCGACCCCTTCACAGTGACTGTCGCGCAGAGGCTGATGAGGGAGTCCTACCTAGCACTTCTGTCTGAGGCTGTTGAATGATGATGTCCAAGATGCCTTCCGGGGGGCTTCTTATCCCCAGGAGATAACCTCCTTGACCACTGCTGAAGTGAAAGCTATATGTCAGCTCCATATTGACTGGAAATGTTCAACGGAGATGCAAGCAACAGCTTGGTTCCAACATCCAACAGCTGCTTTCTCCTGAACTCTCGCATGAGGAACTTTGAGATCTCCAGCTGCAAGACTCTGTGATTTCCAAGGTCATCCCTTTAGTCTTCAATAAGAAACGACCCACCAGACGAGACCAATATGTTGTTTCTTCTAAAGTGTTGTTGCTGAGGAAGCAGTGGGACCGCTTGATCCTAAGAGAGGGAGTTCTGTATCGTGTCATTAAGGAGAGTCACACAAACCGGAGAAAGTTCCAGTACGTCTTACCAGAGGTGTTGCGACTCAAAGCCATGACCGGCATTCACGACCTTGCAGGACATCAAGGCCAGGCTAGAACTCTAGCCCTGGCCAGACAGAGGTTTTTCTGGCCTGCAATGGAGAGAGACATCAAGTAGTATGTACGCTGCTGCCAGAGATGCGTTCTAGCAAAGACTCCAGAGCCAGCGGCTAGAGCCCCGTTAGAGAGCATCAAAACCTGCTCTCCCATGGAGTTGGTGTGTTTGGATTTTTGGACAGCGGAAGACAGTAAGAAGAACTCAGTTGACGTTCTGGTGGTGACTGACCACTTCACTAAACGTTCCCATGCATGGCCATGCAGAAACCAGACAGCTAAGCAAGTAGCTCGTAAACTGTGGGATCATGTCTTCTGTGTCTATGGATTTGCTGCAAGGATCCATACTGATCAGGGCGCGAACTGCTTAAGCTCTCCGGTGTCCAAAAGTCAAGAACCACGGCATATCACCCAATGGGGAATGGAGAGACTGAACGCTTCAACAGGACTTTAGGCAGCATGCTCAGGAGTCTACGCCTGAAAACCAAGGAACATTGGCCTGAACAAATCCAGTTATTGACATTCGCCTACAATGCCACTGTTCACGAGACTACGGCCTATGCTCCATTCTTTCTCATGTTTGGTAGGGTCCCTCGGCTACCAGTGGATTTGATGTTACACAATGTCTTGGACGACTCCAGTGTTGTGGATTGCAACAAGTATGTCGAGACTCTGAGCACTAGGCTGAAGGAAGCTATGAGTGTTGCCCAAAGGCACACTGACAAGCAACAGAGGAGACAAGGTCGGAAGTACGACAAGCGGGTTAAAGGCATCAGTTTGTCCATGGGGTATCGTGTCCTCATCGCCAACAAGGGTGAAAGGGGCCACTGCAAGTTAACGGACAAGTGGAATCCCGAAATTTTCACAGTGACTTCAGTGAATCCACAAACTCACACGTACAGAATCCAAGACCGCGATGGCAGAGAGAATGTGGTTCACAGAAATCTACTGCTGCACGTGAACTTCCTGCCATTTTAAATTGATGATTCAGAGTACTTCAATGACAGTTATGCTGCAGGACCTTCGATCAATATAGATGCATGAGAGGCCACGCACTCTGGCAATGGACTGGACAGGGAAAACATGGAGGATTCTGGGGAGGAAAGTGCATCTTGGATGGCGGAGGATTCAAGCGATTACTCCGAGCTCTGGACATCAGATGGAAAGACAGAACCAGAAGAACCTTGCCTGCCTGAGGAAAATGACCTGGGAAGCACCTCTGAGATCCTGGAGCTGATTCCTTCAAATCCTCCTCTGATCAATGATCTAAGGCCAGAACCACTGTTAGTCACCATGGCCCCTAGCCCACTGGCGGGTCTCACAAGGGCCGGGGAGGGTAGTTAAACCAGTCAAGAGACTAATTGAGTCAATCCCCCAGAAAATGCAAGTTTAACATAGCACAGAATGACCGTTTTTTTTACAGCAAAGAAGGTAGATATAGTGTAAGAGGCACTATGCATCTAGGGGCAGTTGAAGGCCTGACCAACTTTCACTTGCCCTGAACCCTATGGGTAGCTTTGAGCTGAATTCAGAATTATGCCTTGAGCTTGGTAGATTATTTTGTTTAGTTTTACAAGGTTGGTAAAATTCAAGAAGGGTGAATGTAACAGTTGTTAAAGTACTTTATGAATTTCACCAGGTTCATATATTAATATAGCATGTTGATTTGTTATTATGCATGCCTGCATCCTGGAAATAGGGAAGTGTGTACTTACATTTTGCCCAGCGTGCTCGTGCTCAAATAATTTTGATGCACTATGAGAGGTAGGCACGCTTTTTCTGTCGTCTTCAGAAAAGTTAGATTCCTTTAAGCACAAAGTCATACACAGTGTTTTGTTCATGAATAATGTTGTATATTTAGAGTTTACTCATAAGTGGATGGTATTGTTAAGATGCAATTGTAATTGCATGGATGATATTAACATTCTGAATTCAACATGTGGTTACTAGCTAGCTAAGGTATTGTATGTGTGAACGATGGCTAGCTCCTCGACTGATCCCAGTCCTTTGTATTGTGCATCTATGTTGTAGAAAGAGGCGACAATGGGCAGAACATATTTGTGCTCTACAAATGTTTTGTCTTTTCTTTTGAATGCAGAGAGAATTCTGATTCAGTAAAACAGCCTGATATCCGAAGTCCACGTCTATTGTCCCAATCAATCACACACAACGCATAGCTACAGCGGTGCAGTACAGCACCGGTTACATGAGCTCAATTTCGAGTCTCATAGCAAAGGGTCTGAATACTTATGTAAATAATGTATTTCTGTTTTTTATTTGTAATACATTTTCAAACATTTCTAAAAACCTGTTTCCGCTTTGTCATTATGGGGTATTGTGTGTAGATTGATGAGGGGAAAAAAATAATTTAATCAATTTTAGAATAAGGCTGTAACGTAAGAAAATGTGGAAAAAGGGAAGGGGTCTGAATATTTTTCGCATGTACTGTATGGGCTGTGATGAATCATCTGTTCTAGCTACTGTAGTAGCAACTGTCTGGCCATCTCCAAGGCAACTGCACAGGCGCAGCCTTGACACACACACCCAATCTAGCTTCCTACAGATGGACATAGTACATGAAAGTCATCTTCATTTTACAGCGATTAAGAAAGTGATTAAGAAAAGTTACATTGCTATCAGGCTTTTGTGTTCCATTTCTAACCTACAACCTGTTCTGCGTAATGTGCACAGTACACAAACATCATGGGGTTTATTTAGGTCCGGAGGGGCTTGGAGCATTTAGCATTTTTTAAAAACTTCTAACTGCCATTTCCTGAGTCTTAAATGATCAAACATTGTAGCCAACACAGAAATCTTGTGTTTGATCCAAAATGAAATTGAGGTGGTCTCAATGACACTTTTACATTTTTCTTGGTAAAATGTTGGGGTAATGATTATTCTAATTAATAGGTGTCTTTATGTGGATAGTCTAGTGAAAATGTAAACTGGATTCTTAATTTTGTTTGGGGAGAATATTCGGAATAATTACATTTCTGGATGCAATGTAGTAGTCTAGCATACTGTAGGCTATTTGGAATATGAAACAACTGAACTAGGCATTTATGACCTCGTTTCAGATCTCCATCCCTGAACTAATCCATCAGTTAGGTCTGACTACTAGGTTCTGTGTAATTGCGGGCTATTCTTTGGGTGCTGAAATCAGTAGCCGGTCACACTAGTCGCTGCTCAACTCCATCATAAATCGTAGAGTTGAGTTTAGTTAGCTATAGGCTACCATTCATTTAACATGCCTTGTCATTGGTGAACTGACTATTATCACATCATTAGCAGCCTACTGGTGACATAATTCACATTAATTAACATAGGCCTATTAATCTTTAACAGTCTAACAACTTTTTGTGAAGGCTGGTATTAGCACGCAGCGACGCACACTGAACTATCGCAACACCGTATATGTTTCATTGCTTGTCAAAACTCCTTCAAGACTGTTGGAAAAGCATTCCAGGTGAAGCTGGTTGAGAGAATGCCAAGAGTGTTCAAAGCTGTCATCAAGGCAAAGGGTAGCTATTTGAAGAACCTCAAATATAAAATATATTTTGATTTGTTTAACACATTTTTGGTTACTACATGATTCCATATGTGTTATTTCATAGCTTTGATGTCTTCACTATTATTCTTCAATGTAGAAAATAGTAAAACTTAAGAAAAACCCTTGAATCAGTAGGTGTTCTAAAACTTTTGAGCGGTAGTGTAGATATATCAATAATGGCTGTGGATGGCGAAAAGGCCTTTGACCGTCTTGAATGGCCTTTTCTTTCCTATGCCCGGGCCGATAGCGGGGAGCCGGGGTCCGGTGGCAATCCGCATGTCGCCATATCTGGAGGTGGTCTTAAGAAGACCAGGTTCTCTTCCAGGTACGCCGACGAACATCTGGCCCGAGGGTATACTGACTTCTTCCTCTTGCTCAGGGAAGAACGGGGAGTCGTAACCCAAGGAACACTCGAAGGGCGAGAGTCCAGTGGCCGAGCAGGGAAGGGAGTTGCGGGCGTACTCCACCCACACAAGTTGCTGGCTCCAGGTAGTGGGGTTGGCAGAGACGAGGCAGCAAAGAGTAGTCTCCAGGTCCTGATTGGCTCGCTCCGATTGGCCGTTAGACTGGGGATGAAACCCGGAGGACAGGCTGACCGATGACCCAATGAGGGTGCAGAATGCCTTCCAGAACCTGGACGAGAACTGAGGACCCCGATCGGAGACCATGTCGACCGGAAGTCCATGGATCCGGAAGACGTGCTGCACCATAAGCTGGGCCATCTCCTTGGCTGAGGGTAACTTGGGAAGGGTAATGAAATGTGCAGCTTTGGAAAACCTATCCACCACAGTAAGGATGGTGATGTTGCCATCTGACAGAGGAGACCAGTGACAAAGTCCAGGGATATACAGTGGGGAAAAAAAGTATTTAGTCAGCCACCAATTGTGCAAGTTCTCCCACTTAAAAAGATGAGAGATGCCTGTAATTTTCATCATAGGTACACGTCAACTATGACAGACAAATTGAGAAAAAAAATTCCAGAAAATCACATTGTAGGATTTTTAATGAATTTATTTGCAAATTATGGTGGAAAATAAGTATTTGGTCACCTACAAACAAGCAAGATTTCTGGCTCTCACAGACCTGTAACTTCTTCTTTAAGAGGCTCCTCTGTCCTCCCCTCGTTTCCTGTATTAATGGCACCTGTTTGAACTTGTTATCAGTATAAAATACACCTGTCCACAACCTCAAACAGTCACACTCCAAACTCCACTATGGCCAAGACCAAAGAGCTGTCAAAGGACACCAGAAACAAAATTGTAGACCTGCACCAGGCTGGGAAGACTGAATCTGCAATAGGTAAGCAGCTTGGTTTGAAGAAATCAACTGTGGGAGCAATTATTAGGAAATGGAAGACATACAACACCACTGATAATCTCCCTCGATCTGGGGCTCCACGCAAGATCTCACCCCGTGGGGTCAAAATGATTACAAGAACGGTGAGCAAAAATCCCAGAACCACACGGGGGGACCTAGTGAATGACCTGCAGAGAGCTGGGACCAAAGTAACAAAGCCTACCATCAGTAACACACTACGCCGCCAGGGACTCAAATCCTGCTGTGTCCCCCTGCTTAAGCCAATACATGTCCAGGCCCGTCTGAAGTTTGCTAGAGTGCATTTGGATGATCCAGAAGAGGATTGGGAGAATGTCATATGGTCAGATGAAACCAAAATATAACTTTTTGGTAAAAACTCAACTCGTCGTGTTTGGAGTACAAAGAATGCTGAGTTGCATCCAAAGAACACCATACCTACTGTGAAGCATGGGGGTGGAAACATCATGCTTTGGGGCTGTTTTTTCTGCAAAGGGACCAGGACGACTGATCCGTGTAAAGGAAAGAATGAATGGGGCCATGTATCGTGAGATTTTGAGTGAAAAACCTCCTTCCATCAGCAAGGGCATTGAAGATGAAACGTGGCTGGGTCTTTCAGCATGACAATGATCCCAAACACACCGCCCGGGCAACGAAGGAGTGGCTTCGTAAGAAGCATTTCAAGGTCCTGGAGTGGCCTAGCCAGTCTCCAGATCTCAACACCATAGAAAATCTTTGGAGGGAGTTGAAAATCCGTGTTGCCCAGCGACAGCCCCAAAACATCACTGCTCTAGAGGAGATCTGCATGGAGGAATGGGCCAAAATACCAGCAACAGTGTGTGAAAACCTTGTGAAGACTTACAGAAAACGTTTGACCTGTGTCATTGCCAACAAAGGGTATATAACAAAGTATTGAGAAACTTTTTTGTTATTGACCAAATACTTATTTTCCACCATAATTTGCAAATAAATTCATTAAAAATCCTACAATGTGATTTTCTGGAATTTCTTTTCTCATTTTGTCTGTCATAGTTGACGTGTACCTATGATGAAAATTACAGGCCTCTCTCATCTTTTTAAGTGGGAGAACTTGCACAATTGGTGGCTGACTAAATACTTTTTTTCCCCACTGTATGGGACCAGGGGCGATGAGGAACAGGGAGTGGTTGAAGGAGGCCAGCCGGAGCTTGCAGCGGAGTCTTGTTCTGTGCGCACACAGTGCAGGCGGCGACGAATGCGGAGACGTCCGGAACCATGATTGGCCACCAAAAACGTTGGCGGATGAATGTCAGGGTCCGACGGGAGCCGGGATGACAGGTGAATTTAGAGGAATGTGCCCATTCCAGGACCGGGAACGCTGTGCCTTGCGGACCTGGCTCTCAATACCCCAGACAAAAAAATAAAAAAACATATGGGGGATTGGAAGTGATGCAAACAATTACATTGATGGAAGTTACAATCTGCGATATTAAAGCTGATCTACCCCCTAAAAAAATAAAATACCCCAGACTAGTGTAGCTGCTAGACAGGCGGTAGGGAGGATGGTCTCAGAGTCAGATGGTGTAGCAGCAGAACTGTACAGGTGAGAGAGGGCATCTTGACATTATTGGAACCAGGGCGGTAGGCGATGGTAAAATTGAATCGAGTGAATAACAGAGCCCAACAAACCTGCCTTGAGTTGAGGCGATTGGCGGTGCGGAGATATTCCAAATTCTTATGGTCGGTCCACACTAAGAATGGATGTTCCGCCCCTTCAAACCAGTGCCTCCACTCCTCCAGCGCCATCTTGACCGAAATAAGTTCCCAATTTCCCACGTCATAGTTCCTCTCAGCAGAATTGAGACGATGGGAGAGGAAAGCGCAGGGATGCAGCTTTTGGTCCTGGACAGAATGCTGGGACAAGACAGCCCCCACTCCAATGTCTGAGGCATCAACCTCCACCACGAACTGTCAGGACGGGTCCAGATGGATTAGGATGGGGGCTGTGGTGAAACGGTGCTTCAGATTCAGAAATGCCCGGTCAGCAGCTGGGGACCACATGAACGGAACCTTGGGAGAGGTGAGTGCAGAGAGGTGGGAGGCCAGGGTGCTGTAGCCCCGAATAAAGTGACAGTAGAAATGAGCAAATCCCAGGAAACGTTGCAGCTGCACTCTGGATGTGGGTTGGGGCCAATCCACCACTGCTCTCACCTTGTCAGGATCCATCTGAATGTTCCCTGCAGTGATGACGTAACCCAGAAAGGAGATAGCGGAACGATGGAGCACACATTTCTCTGCTTTAACAAACAACTGGTTCTCCAGGAGGCGCTGGAGGACTTGTCGGACATGGAGAACATGCTTGAGCCGACCAAAAAAGACAAGGATGTCGTTCGAAATAGACAAACACAAACCGGTTCAACATGTCACGGAGCACATCGTTGACCAGGGCCTGGAACACTGCTGGAGCGTTGGTCAGACCAAACAGCATAACCAAATACTCGTAGTGTCCGCTAGTCATGTTGAAGGCTGTCTTCCACTCATCTCCTTCCCATATCCGAACCAGGTGGTAGGCGTTCCGAAGTTCCAACTTGGAAAAGATGGTCGCCCCCTGGAGAGGCTCGAAAGCCGAGGAGAGGAGTGGTAGTGGCTAACAATTTTTTACAGTGATGTCATTTAGGCCCCAGTAGTCAATACACGGGCGCAGGGTTTTGTCCTTGTTTTCCACAAAGAAAAACCCTGCACCGGCAGGGGAGGCAGAAAGACGCAGCTAGAGAGTCCTCAATGTATACCTCCATGATCTTGGTCTCCGGGCCAGAAAGAGAATAAAGCCGCCCCTGAGGTGGTGTGGTGCCCGGGAGGTCGTCAATAGCGCAATCTTAGGGTCGATGCGGAGGAAGGGATGTGGCGCGAGCCTTGTTGAAAACCTCCCGGAGGTCCTGGTACTCCGCGGGAACGGTGGAAAGATCCAAGGCTTTTCCCAAGTCTGCAGAAGGACGTCCAGGGGCATGCTGCGCTGCCTTAAGGCAATGTGCGTGGCAGAACGGGCTCCAACCCAGGATAGAACCAGTTGATCAGGGGGTTGTGCCTCTGGAGCCATGAAAATCCCAAAACCACAGGTGTTTGAGGAGATTAAATTAGTAGAAACTATATGGACTCACTGTGATTACCCAACACTCGCAGGTTAATGGGAACCATACTGTGAGAGACCCTGCCAATGGAGTGTCCGTCCAAAGCTCTGGCGTCCATGGGAATGGAGAGGAGTTGAGTAGAGATACCCAGCTCAAATATCAGGGTAGCGTCCACGAAGCTCTCGTCAGCCCCAGAGTCAATGAGCACCCAGATATATTTTGACCGGTCACCCAACAGCAGGCGTGGAGAGGCGTACGAGTACTGGGATTTGGAGACTCCCAGTATGGCCCACCAGCGTACCCGTACCTACTGATGAGCCTGGGATTTTACTGGACAGGTGGCTATGTAATGTCCTGTAGTACCACAATACAGGCAACTGTTGGAGCACAGCCTGCATAAACGTTCACTAGGTGACAATCTAGTCCTGCCCAGTTGCATGGGCTCAGGAGGAGACAAGTCGCCAGTCCCCGATGATCCCCGAGGGGGCTCGGGTTATTTCGGATTCTCTCGGGAAGGCAGGTGTCGGGGACTTCCAGGGTTCTTCAGAGGCGAGGGAGAAACCGTGGACGAGCGAGTGTGGCTGAGAACAGACCTCCTCTCCCTCCTGCGTTCCCATAGGCGCCCATCGAGCCTTCTAGTCAAGGCTATGAGGGAGTCGAGGTCACTGGGTAACTCCCGGGCTGCGAGTTCGTCTTTGATTTCCTCCAATAATCCATGAAGAAAGGTGTTGAACAGGGACTCTGGGTTCAAGGCACTCTCGGCGGCCAGCGTGCGAAAGTCTAACACGTAGTCAGCCACACTGCGGGAGTCTTGACGCAGACGAAGTAGCTTCCGAGCCGCCTCTCTCCCGGACACCGGGGAATCAAACACCTTCCTTACCCCCGCCACGAAATCCTGTAGACTAAGTCAAACGGTGGATTGTTGATCCCACATCGCCGTAGACCAGGCGCTCCTTTCCAGACATCAGTGTTATAAGATATGCTATCTTCAACTGATCCGAAGGAAACGAAGAGGGCTGTAGCTCAAAGATGAGGGAGCACTGGGAGAGAAACGCCCGGCAGTTTCCAGGATCTCCAGCATAGCACTCCGGAGGAGGTAAGTGGGGTTCTCGGGAAGGCGAGGTAGGCTGGGGAGAAGCATCGCTAGTAGCGAGGTTACTGAGCGCCCGGGAGGTTTCCGTTGTGGCTTGCTCCAGTAATGAGTTGAACATATGGTCATGGCTTTCCTCCAAGGTATGGAGTCCCTCCATAAGGTTTTGAAGTAGCTCCTCATGTCTTCCAATGGTGGCTCCTTGCAGGGAAACAGCGTTGTGGAGCTGGTCTGAGTCTGCTGGGTCAGTCATGGCCAGTTCGTACTAATATGACTCAGGATATGACCCAGATGCAGACACAGGAGGCGGATGGTTTGGTTCTCAGAATATTTATTATAACAAAGGGGCAGGACGAGAGCAGGCAGAGGTTCGTAATCCAAGGCAGAGTCAAAAAAAGGGACAGAACGGCAGGCAGGCTCAGGGTCAGGGCAGGCAGAAAGGTCGGAACCGGGAAGACTAGAAAACAAGAACTTGACAACTGGTAACACACGGAAAACACGCTGGGACGACTTGACGAGACAAGACAAACTGGCAACAGACAAAAAGAAAACGCAGGTATAAATACACAGGGTATAATGGGGAAAAATAAGAGACACCTGGTGGGGGATGGAGACAAGCACAAGACAGGTGAAACACATCAGGGTGTGACAGTTGTGAAGGTACAGTGAGGGAAAAAAGTATTTGATCCCCTGCTGATTTTGTACGTTTGCCCACTGACAAAGACATGATCAGTCTATAATTTTAATGGTAGGTTTATTTGAACAGTGAGAGACAGAATAACAACAAAAAAATCCAGAAAACGCATGTAAAAAATGTTATGAATTGATTTGCATTTTAATGAGGGAAATAAGTATTTGACCCCTCTGCTAAACATGACTGAGTACTTGGTGGCAAAACCCTTGTTGGCAATCACAGAGGTCAGACGTTTCTTGTAGTTGGCCACCAGGTTTGCACACATCTCAGGAGGGATTTTGTTCCACTCCTCATTGCAGATCTTCTCCAAGTCATTAAGGTTTCGAGGCTGACGTTTGGCAACTCGAACCTTCAGCTCCCTCCACAGATTTTCTATGGGATTAAGGTCTGGAGACTGGCTAGGCCACTCCAGGACCTTAATGTGCTTCTTCTTGAGCCACTCCTTTGTTGCCTTGGCCATGTGTTTTGGGTCATTGTCATGCTGAAATACCCATCCACGACCCATTTTTAATGCCCTGGCTGAGGGAAGGAGGTTCTCACCCAAGATTTGACGGTACATGGCCCCGTCCATCGTCCCTTTGATGCAGTGAAGTTGTCCTGTCCCCTTAGCAGAAAAATACCCCCAAAGCATAATGTTTCCACCTACATGTTTGACGGTGGGGATGGTGTTCTTGGGGTCATAGGCAGCATTCCTCCTCCTCCAAACACGGCGAGTTGAGTTGATGCCAAAAAGCTCGATTTTGGTCTCTTCTGACCTCTGAATTATTCAGATGTTCATTGGCAAACTTCAAACGGGCCTGTATATGTGCTTTCTTGAGCAGGGGGACCTTGCGGGCGCTGCAGGATTTCTGTCCTTCACAGCGTAGTGTGTTACCAATTGTTTTCTTGGTGACTATGGTCCCAGCTGCCTTGAGATCATTGACAAGATCCTCCCGTGTAGTTCTGGGCTGATACCTCACCGTTCTCATGATCATTGCAACTCCACGAGGTGAGATCTTGCATGGAGCCCCAGGCCAAGGGAGATTTACAGTTATTTTGTGTTTCTTCCATTTGCGAATAATCGCACCAACTGTTGTCACCTTCTCACCAAGCTGCTTGGCGATGGTCTTGTAGCCCATTACAGCCTTGTGTAGGTCTACAATCTTGTCCCTGACATCCTTGGAGAGCTCTTTGGTCTTGGCCATGGTGGAGAGTTTGGAATCTGATTGATTGATTGCTTCTGTGGACAGGTGTCTTTTATACAGGTAACAAGCTGAGATTAGTAGCACTCCCTTTAAGAGTGTGCTCCTAATCTCAGCTCGTTACCTGTATAAAAGACACCTTGGAGCCAGAAATCTTTCTGATTGAGAGGGGGTCAAATACTTATTTCCCTCATTAAAATGCAAATCAATTCATAACATTTTTGACATGCGTTTTTCTGGATTTCTTTGTTGTTATTCTGTCTATCACTGTTCAAATAAACCTACCATTAAAATTATAGACTGATCATTTATTTGTCAGTGGGCAAACATACAAAATCAGCAGGGGATCAAATACTTTTTTCCCTCACTGTATTCCATGGATTGCTGCAGATTCCGAGGGATGATGTTTCCAAAGGTGATCCAGTGTTTCTTGAAACACTGCAGGAGGTCTCCAAGAGTCAAGGGCGGTTTCAGATATACGATCTGTCGTATCCAATCAAAAATGTAGGTCGCAAAAAAATTGCCAACATCTGATTAGTTTGCATAGTTCAAGCTTTCTCTGTCTGTATATCAGTAAGCACTTCCACAAATGTTACACCTGTCCTGTCTAATCCTTTCTGATTGACATAGAGTGTCTGGGGCAGAGGCTAAGGGTTGATTTGGAATTTACCATGAGATCGTGGCATTTACCTCTTACCACAGTTCTTCATAGGCTGCCTTCATCTCAACCTCCAGCACCTGAGACAGCACCTCCTTTAGAGTACTGACACACAGCTGCTCAGCTCCTGGGCCTCTTCTACAGCGTTCTTTCTCTCCTCATCCAGTCCTCTCCCTTTCTCAGCTGGTAGAGCACGGCGCTTGTAACGCCAAGGTAGTGGGTTCGATCCCCGGGACCACCCATACACAAAAATGTATGCACTCATGACTGTAAGTCGCTTTGGATAAAAGCGTCTGCTAAATGGCATATTATTATATTATTATTCCTCCTCTGTTCCTTCTGCTCCTCTCCTGGGGAGGGTCTGGGTTTCTGGTTGTCACGGGTATGGGACGGTGTTACTGCACTGACATTAGATATTACTGCACTGTTGGAGCTAGGAACACAAGCATTTCACTACACCCGCAATAACATCTGCTAAATACAGTTGAAGTCAGAAGTTTATATACACTTAGGTTGGAGTCATTCTTGTTAACAATCTATAGTTTTGGCAAGTCGGTTAGGACATCTACTTTGTGCATGACACAAGTAATTTTTCCAACAATTGTTTACAGGCAGATTATTTCACTTTATCACAATTCCAGTGGGTCAGAAGTTTACATACACTAAGTTGACTGTGCCTTTAAACAGCTTGGAAAATTCCAGAAAATGATGTCATGGCTTTATAAGCTTCCGATAGGCTAGTTGACATAATTTGAGTCAATTGGAGGTGTACCTGTGGATGTATTTCAAGGCCTACCTTCAAACTCTTTGCTTGACATCATGGGAAAATCAAAAGAAATCAGCCAAGACCTCAGAAAAATAATTGTAGACCTCCACAATTCTGGTTTATCCTTGGGAGCAATTTTCAAACGCCTGAAGGTACCACGTTCATCTGTACAAACAATAGTATGCAAGTATAAACACCATGGGACCACGCAGCAGTCATAGTGCTCAGAAAGGAGACGTGTTCTGTCTCCTAGAGATAAACGTACTTTGGTGCGAAAAGTGCAAATCAATCCCAGAACAACAGCAAAGGACATTGTGAAGATGCTGGAGGAAACAGGTATAAAAGTATCTATATCCACAGTAAAACGAGTCCTATATCGACATAAACTGAAAGGCCGCTCAGCAAGGAAGAAGCCACTGCTCCAAAACCGCCATAAAAAAGCCAGACTAAGGTTTGCAACTGCACATGGGGACAAAGATCGTACTTTTTGGAGAAATGTCCTCTGGTCTGATGAAACAAAAATTTAACTGTTTGCCCACAGTGACCATCGTTATGTTTGGAGGAAAAAGGGGGTGGTTTGCAAGCTGAAGAACACCATCCCAACCGTGAAGCACCGGGGTGGCAGCATCATGCTGTGGGGGTGCTTTGCTGCAGGAGGGACTGGTGCACTTCACAAAATAGATCACATCATGAGGAAGGAAAATTATGTTAATATATTGAAGCAACATCAGTCAGGAGGTTAAAGCTTGGTCGTTTTGTAACTAAATAATGATGCTAATTATGCTGTGAGAACAAGGAATCCGCTGACACTGTACTTTGATTATAAAGGTTTATTATATCAAAAGATTTCAGCGTCAATTTACAGACTACTGCAGGCATCTGGAGAACAACCGACCCAATCTAATATGTTGTTACTACCCGTCCTTTGTTTCAACCATGGTATTTATATCCTATGCCCTTATGTAACATAATATGGGTGTTTTCCCATAAACCAATCACAGGAGGCCACCTAACAGACTTCCTCTAACACACCATTTGCAAACATCAACAAAGTCATAAACTGTTTAGACACTACAGTCGCATATAGGTCTTCCAAATGGACAATGACCCCAAGCATACTTCCGAAGTTGTAGCAAAATGGCTTAAGGACAACAAAGTCAAGGTATTGGAGTGGCCATCACAAAGCCCTGACCTCAATCCTATAGAACATTTGTGGGCAGAACTGAAAAAACGTGTGCGAGCAAGGAGGCCTATAAACCTGACTCAGTTACACCAGCTTTGTCAGGAAGAATTGGCCAAAATTCACCCAACTTATTGTGGAAAGCTTGTGGAAGGCTACCCGAAACGTTTGACCCAAGTTAAACAATTTAAAGGCAATGCTACCAAATACTAATTGAGTGTATGTAAACTTCTGACCCACTGGGAATGTGATGAAATAAATAAAAGCTGAAATAAATCATTCTCTCTACTATTATTGTGGTCCTCTGTAGCTCAATTGGTAGAGCATGGCGCTTGTAACGCCAGGGTAGTGGGTTCGATCCCTGGGACCACCAATACGTAAAAATGTATGTAAGTCGCTTTGGATAAAAGCGTCTGCTAAATGGCATATTTTTTTTATTTTTTTTTTATTATTCTGACATTTCACATTCTTAAAATAAAGTGGTGATCCTAACTGACCTAAAACATTTAATCTTTACTAGGATTAAATGTCAGGAATTGTGAAAAACAGAGTTTAAATGTATTTGGCTAAGGTGTATGTAAACTTCCGACTTCAACTATATGTGTATTTTTTAATATATTTTTAATTTATTTTTTATTTCACCTTTATTTAACCAGGTAAACCAGTTGAGAACAAGTTCTCATTTACAACTGCGACCTGGCCAAAATAAAGCAAAGCAGTGCGATAAAAACAACAACACAGAGTTACATATGGGGTAAAACAAAACAAAGTCAAAAATACAACAGAAATACATATAATATACAGTGTGTGCAAATTTAGCAAGTTATGGAGGTAAGGCAATAAAATAGGCTATAGTGCAAAATAATTACAATTAGTATTAACACTGGAATGATAGATGTGCAAGAGATGATGTGCAAATAGAGATACTGGGGTACAAATGAGCAAAATAAATAACAATATAGGGATGAGGTAGTTGGGCGGGCTAATATCAGATGGGCTGTGTACAGGTGCAGTGATCGGTAAGGTGCACTGACAACTGATGCTTAAAGTTAGTGAGGGAGATAAGTGTCTCCAGCTTCAGAGATTTTTGCAATTTGTTCCAGTCATTGGCAGCAGAGAACTGGAAGGAATTGCGGCCAAAGGAAAGGAGGTGTTGGCTTTGGGGATGACCAGTGAGATATACCCGCTGGAGCGCAGACTACGGGTGGGTGTTGCTATGGTGACCAATGAGCTAAGATAAGGCGGGGATTTGCCTAGCAGTGATTTATAGATGGCCTGGAGCCAGTGGGTTTGGCGAAGAATATGTAGTGAGGACCAGCCAACAAGAGCGTACAGGTCACAGTGGTGGGTATTATATGGGGCTTTGGAGACAAAACGGATGGCACTGTGATAGACTACATCCAATTTGCTGAGTAGAGTGTTGGAGGCTATTTTGTAAATGACATCGCGAAGTCAAGGATCGGTAGGATAGTCAGTTTTACGAGGGCATGTTTGGCAGCATGAGTGAAGGAGGCTTTGTTGCGAAATAGGAAACCGATTCTAGATTTAACTTTGGATTGGAGATTCTTAATGTGAGTCTGGAAGGAGAGTTTACAGTCTAACCAGACACCTAGATATTTGTAGTTGTCCACATACTCTAGGTCAGACCCGTCGAGAGTAGTGATTCTAGTCGGGTGGGCGGGTGCAAGCAGCGTTCGGTTGAAGAGCATGCATTTAGTTTTACTAGTGTTTAAGAGCAGTTGGAGGCTACTGAAGGAGTGTTGTATGGAATTGAAGCTCGTTTGGAGGTTTGTTAACACAGTGTCCAATGAAGGGCCAGATGTATACAAAATGGTGTTGTCTGCGTAGAGGTGGATCTGAGAGTCACCAGCAGCAAGAGCGACGTCATTGATATACACAGAGAAAAGAGTTGGCCCAAGAATTGAACCCTGTGGCACCCCCATAGAGACTGCCATAGGTCCAGACAACAGGCCCTCCGATTTGACACATTGAACTCTATCTGAGAAGTAGTTGGTGAACGAGGCGAGGCAGTCATTTGAGAAACCAAGGCTATTTAGTCTGCCAATAAGAATGCGGTGGTTGACAGAGTCGAAAGCCTTGGCCAGGTCAATGAAAACGGCTGCACAGTACTGTCTATTATCGATCGCGGTTATAATATCGTTTAGGACCTTGAGCATGGCTGAAGTGCACCCATGACCAGCTCGGAAACCGGATTGCATAGCGGAGAATGTACGGTGGGATTCGAAATGGTCGGTGATCTGTTTGTTGACTTGGCTTTCAAAAACTTTTGAAAGGCAGGGCAGGATGGATATGGGTCTGTAACAGTTTGGATCTTGAGTGTCACCCCCCTTTGAAGAGGGGGGATGACCGCAGCAGCTTTCCAATCTCTGGGGATCTCAGACGTTACGAAAGAGAGGTTGAACAGGCTAGTAATAGGGGTTGCGACAATTTCGGCGGCTAGTTTTAGAAAGAAAGGGTCCAGATTGTCTAGCCCAGATGATTTGTAGGGGTCCAGATTTTGCAGCTCTTTTAGAACATCAGCTGTCTGGATTTGTGTGAAGGAGAAGCGGGGGGGCATGGGCAAGTTGCAGCGGAGGGTGCAGAGCTGGTGGCCGGGGTAGTGGTAGCCAGGTGGAAAGCATGGCCAGCCGTAGCAAAATGCTTGTTGAAATTCTCGATTATTGTAGATTTATCGGTGGTGATAGTGTTTCCTAGCCTCAGTGCAGTGGGCAGCTGGGAGGAAGTGCTCTTATTTTCCATGGACTTTACAGTGTCCCAAAACTTTTTGGAGTTAGTGCTACAGGATGCAAATTTCTGTTTGAAAAAGTTAGCCTTTGCTTTCCTAACTGCTTTTGTATATTGGTTCCTAACTTCCCTGAAAAGTTGCATATCGCGGGGGCTATTTGATGCTAATGCAGTACGCCACAGGATGTTTTTGTGCTGGTCAAGGGCAGTCAAGTCTGAGGAGAACCAGGGGCTATATCTGTTCTTAGTTCTGTATTTTTTGAATGGGGGCATGTCTATTTAAGATTGAGAGGAAATTACTTTTAAAGAACAACCAGGCATCCTCTACTGACGGAATGAGATCTATATCCATCCAGGATACCTGGGCCAGGTCAATTAGGAAGGCCTGCTCGCTGAAGTGTTTTTGGGAGTGTTTGACAGTGATGAGGGGTGGTCGTTTGACCGCGGACCCGTTACGGACGCAGGCAATAAGGCAGTGATCGCTGAGATCCTGGTTGAAGACAGCGGAGGTGTATTTAGAGGGTAAGTTAGTCAGGATGATATCTATGAGGGTACCCATGTTTACGGATTTAGGGTTGTACCTGGTAGGTTCGTTGATAATTTGTGTGAGATTGAGGGCATCTAGTTTAGATTGTAGGATGGCCGGGGTGTTAAGCATATCCCAATTTAGGTCACCAAGCAGTACGAACTCTGAGGATAGATGGGGGGCAATCAATTCACATATGGTGTCCAGGGCACAGCTGGGGGCTGAGGGGGTCTGTAGCAAGCGGCAACAGTGAGAGATGTATTTCTGGAAAGGTGGATTTTTAGAAGTAGAAGCTCAAACTGTTTGGGCACAGACCTGGATAGTATGATGGAGCTCTGCAGGCTATCTCTACAGTAGATTGCAACTCCACCCCCTTTGGCAGTTCTATCTAGACGGAAAATGTTATAGTTGGGGATGGAAATTTCAGAATTTTTGGTGGCCTTCCTAAGCCAGGATTCAGACACTTCTAGAACATCAGGGTTGGCGGAGTGTGCTAACGCAGTGAATAACTCAAACTTAGGAAGGAGGCTTCTGATATTTATGTGCAGTGTATGCGGCCAATGACATTTGATTTTATTTGTGTGCAGATGGGGTTCTGTGTCCATGTGTTGATAGGGGTTTGTGTGTGTGTGTATTTGTGCACGGAGGGGAGTCAGGTTGTGGACACCAATAGTTTTGAGCCTGGCCACCTCCTAGTGAGGGCCTTCACCCAACTCAGCATGGCCTTACTGCACAGGTTCTTATCATTACAGTGAACAGACACACAATCACATTCAATCAACCTCCATAAGCAAAGTGCTCTCTACAAATGCATTTGACACACAGTGAGACAGAGACAGAGAGTGAGAGTGTGTGTGTGTGTGCATGCGTGTGCCTGACCAGACAGTGTGAGACTCAGCTTGCATAGGAAGTGAAGCCCTTTGCCATTGTGAAATGAAGAAGTGAGTATTACTGATGAACAAGCAGTCTCTCTCTCAAACCCACAAACACCACCATATCATATGTAGTGGCTTCCTTACCAATTGACCATAGCCACTGCCCAAGCCTGAAGTGGGGTTGTTTCGGATGCATACAGTCCATATTCGAAGTTCCCAAATGGCAAAAACATTCAATGTGATCCAGGGATATGGTGCAACAACAAGGTGTATTCTTCTTATATCTAACAAAAAATGATTCTCCAATCAACTTAAAGCATAGATTATTTGACATGAAAATACATAATATGGCTTGTCTTTATGGTCAAAAGACTATATTGCTCCCATGTCTAGCTAGGACTCCCCTCCCCCCAAAGGCCCAACTTCCTGCCTTCATCCTATCACTAACACACTTACCACAGTACAGTGAATGGGCAAGAGGGGGAGCCAAAAACGAAGTTACACTAATTACAACGGGATATATTCAGTCAGGTAAATAAATCATAAAGGTACATAACTAATATTTCATCATATACATTCATATTTCATATATTTACACACACGTACATGGAGCTCTGTATGTTCTGTCTTTTATACAAATATGTCCAAATCGGCTCTAACATACCGGCCCCTAATTGTTAACTGCACTGAATGCATAACAATTACTTAATATAAAAAAATAGAGCCAATACACAAAACATACTATACCAGAGCAGTATTACGGTTCATAGCTATATACAAATATACAATGTCCCATATAGGACAAGAGTCCATTGATCTCAGTCCCAGATTGTAAGTGTTCAAGTGTTCAACATCCAAAAAATGTCAAGAGTTTGACGTCCAAGAATCAGAGGTTCACGTGATTCAAAGATGGAGCACTGTGTGTGTGTGTGTGTGTGTGTGTCTCAGTCTGCCGCTTCCAGGAGCAGACAGAGTTTATTGATAGGTCTCTGTAAGATGTTGGTCTTGGTCTTAACCATGACGCTCCGGACAAGACCTTTGGCCCCTGGCAAAGCCTCCACCACACGCCCCATTAGCCAAGAGTTCCTTGGGGCTGTGTCATCGACTGAAGTCACCAGGACTGAAGTTTCTCTTAGTTTTGTTCCACTTGTTCCGCTCCTGCATAAGTGGAAGATACTCAATTTTCCATCTCTTCCAGAAGAGGTCAGTGAAATATTGTACTTGCTTCCATCTCCTTCGTGAGTATACAGTTGAAGTCGGAAGTTTACATACACCTTAGCCAAATACATATAAACTCTGTTTTTCACAATTCCTGACATCTAATCCTAGTAAAAATTCCCTGTCTTAGGTCAGTTAGGATCACCACTTTATTTTTAAAATTGTGAAATGTCAGAATAATAGTAGAGAGAATGATTTATTTCAGCTTTAATTTTTTTCATCACATTCCCAGTGGGTCAGAAGTTTACATACACTCAATTAGTATTTGGTGGCATTGCCTTTAAATTGTTTAACTTGGGTCAAACGTTTCGGGTAACCTTCCACAAGCTTCCCACAATAAGTTGGGTGAATTTTGGCCCATTCCTCCTGACAGAGCTGGTGTAACTGAGTCAGGTTTGTAGGCCTCCTTGCTCGCACACGCTTTTTCAGTTCTGCCTACAATTGTTCTATAGGATTGAGGTCAGGGCTTTGTGATGGCCACTCCAATACCTTGACTTTGTTGTCCTTAAGCCATTTTGCCACAACTTTGGAAGTATGCTTGGGGTCATTGTCCATTTGGAAGACCCATTTGCGACCAAGCTTTAACTTCCTGACTGATGTCTTGAGATGTTGCTTCAATATATCCACATAATTTTCCTTCCTCATGATGCCATCTATTTTGTGAAGTGCACCAGTCCCTCCTGCAGCAAAGCACCCCCACAGCATGATGCTGCCACCCCGTGCTTCACGGTTGGGATGGTGTTCTTCGGCTTGCAAGCTGCCCACTTTTTCCTCCAAACATAATGATGGTCATTATGGCCAAACAGTTCAATTTTTGTTTCATCAGACCAGAGGACATTTCTCCAAAAAGTACGATCTTTGTCCCCATGTGCAGTTGCAAACCGTAGTCTGGCTTTTTTATGGTGGTTTTGGAGCAGTGGCTTCTTCCTTGCTGAGCGGCCTTTCAGGTTATGACGATATAGGACTCGTTTTACTGTGGATATAGATACTTTTGTACCTGTTTCCTCCAGCATCTTCACATGGTCCTTTGCTGTTGTTCTGGGATTGATTTGCACTTTTCGCACCAAAGTACGTTCATCTCTAGGAGACAGAACGCATCTCCTTCCTGAGCGGTATGATGGCTGCGTGGTCCTATGGTGTTTATACTTGCATACTATTGTTTGTACAGATGAACGTGGTACCTTCAGGCATTTGGAAATTGCTCCCAAGGATGAACCAGACTTGTGGAGGTCTACAATTTCTTTTCTGAGGTCTTGGCTGATTTCTTTTGATTTTCCCATGATGTCAAGCAAAGAGGCACTGAGTTTGAAGGTAGGCCTTGAAATACATCCACAGGTACACCTCCAATTGACTCAAATGATGTCAATTAGCCTATCAGAAGCTTCTAATGCCATGACATCATTTTCTGGAATTTTCCAAGCTGTTTAAAGGCACAGTCAACTTAGTGTATGTAAACTTCTGACCCACTGGAATTGTGATACAGTGAATTATAAGTGAAATAATCTGTCTGTAAACAATTGTTGGAAAAATTACTTGTGTCATGCACAAAGTAGATGTCCTAACCGACTTGCCAAAACTATAGTTTGTTAACAAGACATTTGTGGAGTGGTTGAAAAACGAATTTTAATGACTCCAACCTAAGTGTATGTAAACTTCCGACTTCAACTGTAGGTCTCCTCTCTGGAATAGTCCTGGTGGCAGGACTGCCTTTGCTTTCAGATGAAGCAGATGGTTCGGAGTCAGGGGTTCTAGATCATTAGGGTAATTTGTTACAGTTGTGATTGGTCTGTCGTTCATGATTGCCTCATCTTCACACAAGGCTGTCTGCAAAGCCTCATCATCCAGTACTTGCTCTTTAAGGACTGAATAGAGGATATTTTTCACCAGTCAGATCAACCTCTCCCATACTCCCCCATGGTGGGCTCCAAATGGAGGGTTGAATGACCATGTCACTCCTTCCTTCAGTAATGCATTTTGAATCTTGTTGTGATCCTGCTCTTTTAGAGCTTCTCCTAGCTCTCTGTGTGTTCCAACAAAGTTGGTGCCATTGTCTGTTCTGATACTTGTTACTGGGCCCCTTCGACAGATGAACCTGTGTAGGGCATTGATGCAGGAATCAGTATCCAAATAACTAGCAACTTCTAGATGGATAGCTCGACTCACAAGGCAAGTAAAGATCACACCATACTGCTTCACATGAACGCGGCCTCGCTTCACCTCTATGGGGCCGAAGTAATCTATTCCCACATGGGTGAAAGGCGGCAAATCAGGTGACACCCGATCTTGTGGAAGGTCGGCCATCTTCTGTTCTCCAGCTCTAGCTTGCATCTGCCTGCAGAAGACACAGCTCTTAAGGATCTCCTTGCTAAGGAGTTGGCACAGGGTATCCAATATCGCTGGCGAAGTCTGGAAAGCATGTGACCTCTCCCAGAGTGGCCAACATGCTCATGGATGTGGAGTAAGATCAGTCTGGAGATGTGGGAGTCTTTGGGCAGGATCATTGGATTCTTTAGTTCCGTAGGCATAGCAGCTTTGCTTAAACTTCCTCCCACTCTCAGAATACCATTGTCAACAATTGGATCAAGCTTAAAGATTGAGCCACTTCCCTTGGCACATTGTCTTCCTTTCACAATGAGTGCAATTTCTTGTTTAAAGTGCTGCTTTGCTCAAATCGAATTATGACCTTTTCTGCTTCATCTAGGTCATCCACAGACAGACTTTCCTTTCCAAACATCAGTTTGAACATGTCAATTTGTTCCTTCAGTGAATTTGTTAAACTCTGATCTGATCCTGGATCAGTTTGTGTGAGAACTTTCCTTTTCTGGCTTAACTGTAGAAGTCTTCTATTCAGTTTCAGCATCCAGGCAACTGCTTTCTTCAAGCTGTTCCATGTTGAATAGTACTCAATCCGTTTTCTGGTCGGACTCTTTTCTTCCACACTTGTACTGTTCACGATGACGTCTTATCTCACCTCTGGATCATCCGGAGGGATGGAGCCAAGCTCCTCAGGGACTTTCGGCCATTGTGTTTCTGCTTTCTCCAGGAATTCTGGTCCTTTGAGCTATCTCTTTGAGTTCAGGAAAGTTTCAACATGTAACCCTTTGAGGCATCGTCGGCTGGGTTGTGTTTGGAGTTCAAATACCTCCACTGTTTTGCTTTCGATAGGTCACGGATTACAGCAACCCTAGTAGCCACAAAGGTATGGAATCTCTTGGTATCGTTGCGGATATATTTTAGCACAGTCTGACGGTCTGTCCACAAAGTTGACTCCTCCAGTTCAATCTGGAGCTCCAACCTTAATATCCTGTCCATTCGCACCGCCAATGTTGCCGCAGCAAGTTCCAGTCTGGGGATCGTCATCTGCTTGAGTGGAGTCACCCTTCATTTCCCTAAGGTAACTTGCTGTGCCATAACCTTGTTCACTTGCGGCACCGAAGTGATGCAGCTGTGCGGTCTTGACATTATCAAAGTTCTCAGGCATCACGCACCTGTCAATCTGGAATCTGGACAGCTGGTCCAGCTCTGAGAGCCATCTCTTCCATGAAATAGAGTGTTCTTCGGGGATGACTTCGTCCCATTCACACTTTAGCTTGCAGAGATCTTGAAGAATTTGCTTTTAATATGAATGGGGCGAGGAAACCTAATGGATCATAAAACAGAGCTGACAGTTGAGAGAATACTTCTTCTTGTAAGGGGTCTATTCTTGATAGTGACTCGGAAGGTAAATGCATACTTTCAATGTTCCATCGGATTCCAAGTGCTCTTTCAACAGGCAGCTTTTCTCTGTCCAGGTCCAGTTATTTTATCTGCTTGGCTTTGTGTTCATCAGGGATAGAAGCCAGCACAGCGTGGCTGTTGCTGACCCACTTGGTCAACTTGAACCCACCCTGAGAGCACACATCTGAGGTTTTTTGTGAGAGCTATAGCTTGTTCTTCTGTGCCACTGATTTGAGGCAGTCATCAACATAGAAGTTGGACTTGACTGTTTCAATCACCTCTTCATCGTACCTCTCACAGTTGTCTTCTGCCATCTTTTGCAGTGCAACGTTTGCGCAACTTAGAGAGGATATAGCACCGAAAACATGTACCGTCATTCTGTACTACCATCTGGCCACCATAGGAATCACAGGAAGTCTAAGTCATCTTAATGGACACGTACTTGATGGAACATTCCTTCGATGTCTGCCATCATGGCAATGTGCTCTTGCCGAAATCTTAGCAAGACTCCGATGAGCGTGTTTGCCAGGTCAGGTCCTTGAAGGAGTTCACTGTTGAGAGATGTGCCTTCATATGATGATGAGCAGCCGAACACCACTCATATTGTTCCTTTGCGCTTATGGTGAACACCATGGTGTGGTATGCCTTTCTCTCTGAGGAGCTGTTCTTGTGGTACCTTCTCGGCGTAACCTTTTGTTATTACCTCTTCCATGAAGCCTTTGTACTCTGCTGCGTAAACTTCGTCCTTCTTGAACTTCCTGATAAGATTTAGAGCCCGCTGCTCTGCCATGTCACGGTTGTTTGGCAGGACTACATATTTGTTGTGAAAGGGCAACGGTAAGTAGTAGTGGCGGTCTTTGAGGGTTATGGAGCTTGATACCATCTCCATAAACTTACGATCCTCAGCTGACATCTCCCTTTTCTCTTCATGGAAGTCATGGTTGTACTGATTTACAAGAAGAACCCCCAGGTCGGCCATTGAGATACGATTGGCCATCACCGTAGGATGTCCAGATTCTTCTGCCATGGTACAGGGGTTAAGAGGACCGTTCATCACCCATCCAAAGAGTGTTTTCACTGCATACGGTCCGTTGCCTTGGCTATTTATGATTTGCCAGGGTTCCATTGTTCCATTATCACTAACACACTTCCCACCGTACAATGAATGGGCAAGAGGGGGAGCCAGAAACTAAGTTACACTAATAACAAAGGAATATATCTCAATCAGGTAAATAAATCATAAAGGTACGTACCTAATATTTCATCATATACATTTATATTTCATATACACTGCTCAAAAAAATTAAGGGAACACTTAAACAACACAATGTAACTCCAAGTCAATCACACTTCTGTGAAATCAAACTGTCCATTTAGGAAGCAACACTGATTGACAATACATTTCACATGCTGTTGTGCAAATGGAATAGACAACAGGTGGAAATTATAGGCAATTAGCAAGACACCCCCCAATAAAGGACTGGTTTTGCAGGTGGTGACCACAGACCACTTCTCAGTTCCTATGCTTCCTGGCTGATGTTTTGGTCACTTTTGAATGCTGGCGGTGCTTTCACTGTAGTGGTAGCATGAGACGGAGTCTACAACCCACACAAGTGGCTCAGGTAGTGCAGCTCATCCAGGATGGCACATCAATGTGAGCTGTGGCAAGAAGGTTTGCTGTGTCTGTCAGCGTAGTGTCCAGAGCATGGAGCCGCTACCAGGAGACAGGCCAGTACATCAGGAGACGTGGAGGAGGCCGTAGGAGGGCAACAACCCAGCAGCAGGACTGCTACCTCCGCCTTTGTGCAAGGAGGAGCAGGAGGAGCACTGCCAGAGCCCTGCAAAATGACCTCCAGCAGGCCACAAATGTGCATGTGTCTGCTCAAACGGTCAGAAACAGACTCCATGAGGGTGGTATGAGGGCCCGACATCCACAGGTTGGGGTTGTGCTTACAGCCCAACACCGTGCAGGACGTTTGGCATTTTCCAGAGAACATCAAGATTGGCAAATTCGCCACTGGCGCCCTGTGCTCTTCACAGATGAAAGCAGGTTCACACTGAGCACGTGACAGACGTGACAGAGTCTGGAGACGCCGTGGAGAACGTTCTGCTGCCTGCAACATCCTCCAGCATGACCGGTTTGGTGGTGGGTCAGTCATGGTGTGGGGTGGCATTTCTTTGGGGGGCCGCACAGCCCTCCATGTGCTCGCCAGAGGTAGCCTGACTGCCATTAGGTACCGAGATGAGATCCTCAGACCCCTTGTGAGACCATATGCTGGTGCGGTTGGCCCTGGGTTCCTCCTAATGCAAGACAATGCTAGACCTCATGTGGCTGGAGTGTGTCAGCAGTTCCTGCAAGAGGAAGGCATTGATGCTATGGACTGGCCCGCCCGTTCCCAGACCTGAATCCAATTGAGCACATCTGGGACATCATGTCTTGCTCCATCCACCAACGCCACGTTGCACCACAGACTGTCCAGGAGTTGGCGGATGCTTTAGTCCAGGTCTGGGAGGAGATCCCTCAGGAGACCATCCGCCACCTCATCAGGAGCATGCCCAGGCGTTGTAGGGAGGTCATACAGGAACGTGGAGGCCACACACACTACTGAGCCTCATTTTGACTTGTTTTAAGAACATTACATCAAAGTTGGATCAGCCTGTAGTGTAGTTTTCCACTTTAATTTTGAGGGTGACTCCAAATCCAGATCTCCATGGGTTGATAAATTTGATTTCCATTGATAATTTTTGTGTGATTTTGTTGTCAGCACATTCAACTATGTAAAAAAAATAAGTATTTAATAAGATTATTTCATTCATTCAGATCTAGGATGTGTTATTTTAGTGTTCCCTTAATTTTTTTGAGCAGTGTATTTACACACACGTACATGGAGCTCTGTATGTTCTGTCTTTTAAACAAATATGTCCAAATCGGCTATAACATCATATGAAGAACTATCTACAGACACACATGCACACACACTTGTCCTGCATACATGTATCTGCAGAGGAGAGACAGACAGACACTGCAGCAATGAACAGCAGTGAACGTTAGATTGGAGGTGGAGGGAGGAGGGGGGACTCACGTGCAGAGGATGAGAACTCCCTCTGGGTAGAGACTATGGTACTGCAGGCAGTACTGCAGCACACGTCATTATTCTCAGTATTTAGTCCATCTGTCAGAGAGAGAGAGGACACGAGACCTGAGTCATGACCATCACCTCAGCACTGAAGACACAGAAATGCTTTATTGTTGGCTTAGGTGAACCTCTGTAGCTCAATTGGTAGAGCATGGCGCTTGTAACGCCAGGGTAGTGGGTTTGATCCCTGGGACCACCCATAAGTAAAAATGTATGCGCACATGACTGTAAGTCGCTTTGGATAAAAGCGTCTGCTAAATGGCATATTAATGTACAATTGAGTTTCGGAGCGCTTCTGCAGAAAGGGTGAGCTTCTACTAGTGTGACTGCTTGTCCTTGAAACAAGTAATTTTGTGACACTGCCTGCTTTGGGTGGAATATCACTGTGCCGCTATCGCCACCTGTTGGCAGTCCAGAGGAATGATCATTCAGTCGGTGCCAATGGAGGGAATACATGGGGGGAGGGCATAAGCAGACATAGAGCTGTCATAAGGGACTCACAGCTGCTTTGAGAGGCCTGCTGCATGGACTGGCCCCAGAGGCGAGGCTCCTGGCTCTTCAGACAGGTGTAGATGTATTGCACAACAGGTGTGGCCAGGTGGCTACAGGAGGGGGGAGGGGGAACAGGAGAAGGTTAAGGGGGAGGAGCAGGGAGATGAAGAGAGAGTTGAGCAAAAATTATAAATGTATTAATGTGTGAATGGAACTGGGGTAGTGGTATTTATTGCAACTTCAAGATATTTTTTCCACACACCTCCAAGGCCGTGTGACCTCATTTTCTTGACGAAGTCCAGGTGACTGAGGAGGATGTTGGTGTCCAGGACAATGATCAGGTCATGCTGGAGGTCATCCTCCTCCTTACCTACACAGGTGACCAGAGACAAGGCTTTGATTATTGACTCTGTCCCCCATGCCCTTATGTGCATTTTTCTGAGGGGAAAGCACTGAAGGGGAATTCTAATGTCGTTATCCCTTCTGTGAAACAATTCTATCAAAACACATGTTTTTGTTCTACCTGTGGATAAACGTTTATGCCTAGAATCAAAGCATATTGCCTCTGCCTAATTGTATGGGTTGTATTTATTAATAGAGCCACTGAACACTCTGATTTGCATGTGTGTTTTTCTGTTTCTCATTAGATTTGACTCATCTGAAGGTCCTTGGTACCAGTTGAAAAAATGAATGAAAGTATACTGTATATGGAGATCGTTTAGTGCCAAAAATAAGGGGTTCAATACATGACACATTTTTTTTTTTATGTTTCCGGATCTTTCTTATATCTCTCAGATATAGGACAGACACTTCAGAACAAACTTTCTTTAGATTTTTTGGAGGACTATCTCTCACTGAGTGTGGATGTGACGCCCTCCTCTGGTGGGTCGATGTCCACGCACCACATACCCCCGCAAACCTATGTGAACCTTCCTCCACATCTAAATGTGATGAGTTTGCGGCATATTTCAGAGATAAGATAACAAACATTAGGCTGGGCAGAAGTTTGATGATATGTGCCCTAGCCTACCACGCAAAGGCACTATGGATTTATTTTCCCTAGTTGACACAGACATGCTCAGGAAAGTGATTTCACAAGTTTAACCTTCTACCTGCCTTCTCCATCCTATCCCCACCACCTTCTTCAAAACAGTTTTTAATTGCATATCTGAAGAAGTGCAAGCTATTGTTAATCACTCCCTGTTCACAGGCACTTTCCCAACTGCACTAAAACTGTTATGGTTAAACCCCTTCTGAAGAAAAGTAATCTAGATTCTTCAGCTTTTAGCAATTTTCAGCCAATCTCCTACCTTCCATTCTTAAGCAAAATTCTGGAGGAATAGGTTTTCAAACAGCTAAATTATTTTTGAAAAATTCCAATCTGGTTTTCGGGCCCGCCACAGCACAGAGATAACTGTAGTTTAAGTGATAAATGATCTTAGAGCCAACACAGATGCCAAACAGCTCTCTGTACTCTTGGATTTAACTGCTGCATTCGACACTGTTGACCATGATGTCATTCTGGACAAACTGGAGAGGTGGGTTGGCCTCAGAGAAAATACATATCACATGTGGAGTTCCACAAGGTTCGGTACTGTTCAGTTTATATATGTTACCCCTTGGCAGCGTTATCAGAAAGCACAGCATTGATTTTTGCTGCTACGCTGACAAATGTTCCCTCAAAAAATGTTCGTCACTGAGCCAATTTCAGGTCTGCTGAGCGCAAACTTGAACGTTATGAAAATTCTGTGCAACTTCCAGCGTGTGTTTACTGTGAACACTGAGGCTGTACTCACTTTAAGTTACAGTTTTAACAGTGGCCATGTAGGCTACTGTGGCTATTTGAAATTATAATGTAGGCCTAACAGAGTGGCCTACCATCAAAAACAATGGAGAAAATGGATCCCATAATATTTTAACATGGAATTAGCTGTTCTATCATTCAGCCTACAGTAACGGCCAATGTGTGGTGTTCAATGTAGGCCTTCATTCCATGAAACTTTTGAAAAAAAAACATGCAGGGCTTGACATTAACCTGTTTATCCTTCAGACAAGGATGTGACTGAAAATGTTGTGTTGTTTGATGCAAGAAACCACTTTACAAAATAAAATGCATTATTATTCCCATACCATTATTACAAAGTATCAGACTAATTATGTTATCCTCTGCCTATTGGCTACTTACCTTATTCAAGCCTGTCTCAAAATACAACTCTGAAAAGCTCTTTACCTGACTCCCTTTTCAAAGATGCCTAGAAATGTACAGGATTTGTGCTTCTTTACGAAGCAATCACTCCCCTATTGCTGGCCACAAATGATCTATAACTGGGCTAATAACTCACTAACTAGCAAAGGATATGAACAAAATGTGCACAAGTGGCTAAATGCAGCTCTCGCTTTGATCTCAAAACAAGTGCATCTACTCACGACCGCTCATGCTGTAAACACAGTCCAGTTCAAAGTAAATGGCACAGATCCATATATGGCAATGGTCTATTTGCATATAGGCCTATTGCACCTCTGATTGTTTATGCCGCACCGGTCTGTGTAGAGTACGGACTGAGTAGCGCGTGTCAATGCAATAGAATCCTACTCCGATGCGTTCTGCCTACAACAAACTTTCTTGGATAGTTTGTTTTGTTTCGGTACGTTGCATTGAAAGTGGCTAATATTGTGTTGATTCGATCACAATTGCTACAGTTGTCACGCTCGTCGGGAACAGAGGACCAAGGCGCAGCGTGGAATGCGAACATATTTATTAAATAATGATCACACGAGCAAAACGATAACGTGACGTCCTTGGTTACATACACAAACCATACACGGAACAAGAAACCACACCAAATGAATGCCTAACGGCTACCTAAGTATGACTCCCAATCAGAGACAACGAGCTACAGCCGTCTCTGATTGGGAGCCACCCTGGCCAACATAAATATACAAAACCAGAACAAACACAAATGAAAACTCACACCCTGGCTCAACATACTAGAGTCCCCAGAGCCAGGGCGTGACAGTACCCCCCCCCCCCCAAAGGCGCGGACTCCGACCGCGCCAACCAAACACCACAGGGGAGGGACCGGGTGGGCACTCCGCCTTGGAGGCGGATCCGGCTCCGGGCATGATCTCCACTCCCTCTCTAACCCCCCAAAGTACCCCTGGTCCGGTTTGACCCTGCTGACCAGAGCTGGACTGCACACTGGTGGAGCGGATTGCTCTAGCTCCGGCGTGACGCAGCTGACCCGTGCCGAACCAGGCACCGGTGGAACAGGCACGGGCTGTGCCGTACTGACGACGCATACTACTGGCTTGGTGCGGGGAGCAGGAACGGGCCGAGCTGGGCTGACGAAACGCACCACTGACTTGGTGTGGGGAGCAGGAACGGGCCGGGCCGGGCTGGCGACGCGTACCACTGACTTGGTGCGGGGAGCAGGAATGGGCCGGACCGGGCTGACGACGCGCACCACTGACTTGGTGCGGGGAGCAGGAACGGGCCGGACTGGGCTGACGATGCGCACCACAGGTTTGGTGCGGGGAGCAGGAACAGCCCGGGCCGGGCTGGCGACGCGCACCGTAGGCTTGGTGCGAGTGGCAGGCACAGGCCGGACCGTACTGGGAACACACACCACTGGCCCTACGCGGGGATCAGGAACAGGCCGGACCGGACTGGCAACACACCCCAGTACCTCTCCCCGTGCCTCTACATCCTCCTTCCCCCTGGTGACCAGTGACTCCCATAACCTGGCGGCCTCCTGCTGCCCCGTCGTCCACGGCGTGAGCCCCCCCCTAAAAAATTTCTGGGCGTCTCTCCTTCCCGTGGACCAGGTCTCCATGTCTCTCGCCAGACTCTCGCCCTTCTGCTTCCAAGTCCAGCCTCTCTCTTCCTCACACGGCTTGACCCAGTCGAGGAGGCGAAGGAGATCCGCTAGAGATCTCCCAGGCGATGGCTCCTGGACACGCTGCTTGGTCCAGTCTTGGTGGTTTCTTCTGTCACGCTCGTCGGGAACAGAGGACCAAGGCGCAGCGTGGAATGCGAACATATTTATTAAATAATGATCACACGAGCAAAACAACAAAACGATAACGTGACGTCCTTGGTTACATACACAAACCATACACGGAACAAGAAACCACACCAAATGAATGCCTAACGGCTACCTAAGTATGACTCCCAATCAAAGACAACGAGCTACAGCCGTCTCTGATTGGGAGCCACCCTGGCCAACATAGATATACAAAACCAGAACAAACACAAATGAAAACTCACACCCTGACTCAACATACTAGTCCCCAGAGCCAGGGCGTGACCACAGTAAAGGGAAATGTTGATAGTGTTAGGGAAAACCCTAGAACAGTGGTCACCAACCTTATCTGAGTCAAGATCACTTCTGAGTCAAAATGCAGGGGGAGATCTACCGCTCAGATAAAAAAAAAACATGACTTAAAAAACTTAAGCCTATGCAACATTAACCAATTAAAAACATTACTGTAGCAATGAGGTATGTGCAGTAAGCTATAGGCCCAATAAATTACCACCGCATATTGGCTTTGCTTGAATTTCCATGCCAATACATTGTTGTTCGGGCCATTTAAAAATATATATATTTCGAAATTTGAAGTAGGCTATATGATCACACCGGTAATAGATCCGTTGTATTACTTGTGAGGCACAACTGAGTGAGCATTTTAAATAATTTGCTTTTTATTTGTATTTTACTGGGCTGATGGTGCCTGCCTGCATCTGATGGTCAGTCTCAGCTAAAGGAGAGAGCAGCAGACTGAGGGTCCGCCTCTCAACATCCCTCCGCTCTCCCTTTCCTCCACTGACCAAAAAGGGACACGTCTTCCAGCTGATGGGGAAACTCGATTTGCACAAATTCATGTTACTCTTATGAACAGAGAAAGTGAAATATTCCTCGATATTAAAAAAGAACCAAGCCGCTAATAATAACAACGCAAGCCTATAGATACACTTTCCTACTCATTCATTACTGCTGCACTGTTGTAGTGCTAGGTGGAAATAGGAAGAACACACATTTTATGGCTTATAAAAGTGTTAAATACAAAGTGTTGACAGAGCTGAGTAAGAACTTAAACATGAACTCACTCATAAAAACAGCAGCTACAGTGGGGGAAAAAAGTATTTAGTCAGCCACCAATTGTGCAAGTTCTCCCACTTAAAAAGATGAGAGAGGGCTGTAATTTTCATCATAGGTACACATCAACTATGACAGACAAAATGAGAAAAAAAAATCCAGAAAATCTCATTGTAGGATTTTTAATGAATTTATTTGCAAATTATGGTGGAAAATAAGTATTTGGTCAATAACAAACGTTTCTCAATACTTTGTTATATACCCTTTGTTGGCAATGACACAGGTCAAACGTTTTCTGTAAGTCTTCACAAGGTTTTCACACACTGTTGCTGGTATTTTGGCCCATTCCTCCATGCAGATCTCCTCTAGAGCAGTGATGTTTTGGGGCTGTCGCTGGGCAACACAGACTTTCAACTCCCCTCCAAAGATTTTCTATGGGGTTGAGATCTGGAGACTGGCTAGGCCACTCCAGGACCTTGAAATGCTTCTTACGAAGCCACTCCTTCGTTGCCCGGGCGGTGTGTTTGGGATCATTGTCATGCTGAAAGACCCAGCCACGTTTCATCTTCAATGCCCTTGCTGATGGAAGGAGGTTTTCACTCAAAATCTCACGATACATGGCCCCATTCATTCTTTCTTTTTACACGGATCAGTCGTCCTGGTCCCTTTGCAGAAAAACAGCCCCAAAGCATGATGTTTCCACCCCCATGCTTCACAGTAGGTATGGTGTTCTTTGGATGCAACTCAGCATTCTTTGTCCTCCAAACACGACGAGTTGAGTTTTTACCAAAAAGTTATATTTTGGTTTCATCTGACCATATGACATTCTCCCAATCCTCTTCTGGATCATCCAAATGCACTCTAGCAAACTTCAGACGGGCCTGGACATGTACTGGCTTAAGCAGGGGGACACGTCTGGCACTGCAGGATTTGAGTCCCTGGCGGCGTAGTGTGTTACTGATGGTAGGCTTTGTTAATTTGGTCCCAGCTCTCTGCAGGTCATTCACTAGGTCCCCCGTGTGGTTCTGGGATTTTTGCTCACCGTTCTTGTGATCATTTTGACCCCACAGGGTGAGATCTTGCGTGGAGCCCCAGATCGAGGGAGATTATCAGTGGTCTTGTATGTCTTCCATTTCCTAATAATTGCTCCCACAGTTGATTTCTTCAAACCAAGCTGCTTACCTATTGCAGATTCAGTCTTCCCAGCCTGGTGCAGGTCTACAATTTTGTTTCTGGTGTCCTTTGACAGCTCTTTGGTCTTGGCCATAGTGGAGTTTGGAGTGTGACTGTTTGAGGTTGTGGACAGGTGTCTTTTATACTGATAACAAGTTCAAACAGGTGCCATTAATACAGGTAACGAGTGGAGGACAGAGGAGCCTCTTAAAGAAGAAGTTACAGGTCTGTGAGAGCCAGAAATCTTGCTTGTTTGTAGGTGACCAAATACTTATTTTCCACCATAATTTGCAAATAAATTCATAAAAAATCCTACAATGTGATTTTCTGGAATTTTTTTCTCAATTTGTCTGTCATAGTTGACGTGTACCTATGATGAAAATTACAGGCCTCTCTCATCTTTTTAAGTGGGAGAACTTGCACAATTGGTGGCTGACTAAATACTTTTTCCCCCCACTGTATTCATCTCTCCCTTTCCCAGTCTACTGTTCCCACATGCTTCAAGATGGCCACCATTGTTCCTGTATCCTGTACCCAAGAAAGCAAAGGTAACTGAACTAAATGACTATCGCCGTCACCTCTGTCATCATGAAGTGCTTTGAGAGTCAAGGATCATATCATATCACCTCTACCTTACCTGTCACCCTAGACCCACTTCAATTTGCTTACCACCCCAATAGATCCACAGACGATGCAATCGCCATCACACTGCACACTGCCCTATCCCATCTGGACAAGAGGAATACCTATGTAAGAATGCTGTTCATTGACTATAGCTCAGCATTCAACACCATAGTACCCTCCAAGCTCATCATCAAACTCGAGGCCCTGGGTCTGAACCCCGCCCTGTGCAACTGGGTCCTGGGCTTCCTGACGGGCCGCCCCCAGGTGGTGAAGGTAGGAAACAACATCTCCATTTGCTACACCCGCTATAACATCTGCTAAACACGTGTATGTGACCAATAAAATTTGATTGATTTGATTTGATTTGTGCACAAAATGTGAGAGAAATACGATTTTTGTGCAATTTCAGGGATTTTTTTTCTTCAGCTCATGAAACATGGGACCAACACTTTAGATGTTGCGTTTATATTTTTGTTCAGTGTATATGGACTGGAATTATACACCTCTTTCAAACCATGAACCTGGGAGAGAACATGTGATGCTGGTGCAGGTCATGCAGCCTACAAAGTTACAATTATAGTGTGGTGTCGAGACAACGATGCTGATATGCTGTGTAGACAAGAAATCCGCTTGACACTGTACTTGATTATGAAGGTTTATTATATCAAAAGTTCCAGCGTCAATTTACAGATTTCTGCAGAAATCCGGAGAACAACTAACCCAATCTAAAAATGATTATTCTCCCCGTCCTTTGTTGAAACATGGTATTTATATCCTATGTAACATAAGATGGGTGGTTTTTGATAGACCAATCCCTGGCCTCCACATATCTCCAAATGTCCTCTATTCCAAGGAGCCCCTGTAGTAATGCTTTCCAGATATTTCAGCAAAGCAGAGTAAAGTTCATCTATCACACCATTTGCAAACGTCAGCCAAAATTATAAACTGTTTAGATACTACATATTTCCCCCCTTCGAGACTAATTAAGTCTCGAAAACAAAAAGAATAGGATTATAACAAATAACCATTTTTATTACATCAGAATTATTGTGTAACTTTAGCAATAAAACAAAATGTATGGAGAATAAACAAATTTTTCTATGGAGTGTAAACACATTTTTATGGAGTGTAAGCACATTTTTATGGAGTGTAAACAAATTGCTATGTAGTGTAAACAAATTGTTATGGAGTGTAAACACATTTTTATGGAGTGTAAGAGCAAAAAACCTGTCTGGCAGCTTTCATTCCAAATATCCATCAATCAATCAAGACAGGAAAATTCTCTCACGGCCCCTCTGCCCCAGGTGACCACTTAAGTACTCCAGATCAATTTATAAATCTTTATCAATGCATTTTAAGCTATGATGCAATTGAATACACATGAACATCTCAGAAAACAAAATACAATCAAAAATGTCCACATTCAGGCTGGTCGACCCATTGGACCCTCCTGTGGATTCTCTCTGTCCCTGCCTAGACCCAATATCCCTAAGCATCCACGAAAAAAAAAAAAAAAAAAGTCTGAGGTCCCCACATGTACCCAACAACAGAAAACATCATTCTTCAAAATATTTATACAGAAAGAATATGACACAAATTATGTATTATACATGCAAATATGTCTATATATCATTGCAGACACTGGAATGTAGTCCACTACATTGCATCTCCTCAGCAGTGTCGACTTTCAATGTAACGTCGATGATGGAATCTGAACATATCCACACCTTCCTTCACTTCCTCCAGTCCATTCATATTGTCCATGTTTGAGTATTTGGAGTCCCACTCTACACATTCCCCATATGCTTCTGGAAGAAAAGAAAACACCAACCAGTATCTTTTGCAAAACAACACATGCAAATTAAAACATCAATATCAACAATAATATAAAAATTATATATAAAATGATATATAAAATGAATCACATTCTATTTCCCCCCTTTGATTCATAAGAAAATACTAAATATCACAATAATATGTAAAGACGTGAAAAATGATCGGATATTCAAAATTGATATCTATCCATCAATACTCCATCCAGTCCCACTTGTTTATCTCCATCTAGATCAGTAACCGGTAACAACGGCATCTGAGTGTTGGTTCCAGGCATCACAACTCCAACCCATCTCAATATCATAGCCTTTGCAAAAGTCAATAACAAAGTACAAAAGCAAAACATCACACACAGCGCTACAAGAGCTGCTACTAAAATCTGAACTATTACTGCTCCCACTGGGCCTAACTGATCTTGCAACCAAGCCTTCGCTGACCATCCAGCTCCTTCAGATTGACCAAACGCATCCCTTATACTCTTCAATGCATCTATAACACTAGTGATATTATCGGAACTATCGGGGATCCAAGTATAACAATCGTCCCCCGTCAAGTTCATAGCCACACATAAGCCACCTTGTTTGGCTAAAATATAGTCAAGAGCCATGTCATGTTTCAATAGCGTCAGTCGGTGACTTCTCTGAGTATTTGACAGAAGGTTAAACCCTCGTATCGTTTCGTTTGCAAAACCCTGCAACGTATAGGTAATATTATCAATATGATCTGACAAAAATGTTACACCATACCATGGAAAAAGTCCAAGTCCCCACTTCTCTCCTAGACTTATCCTCCAATGGTAGGATTCCAGATTATGAAATTGCGCCATTTCCCTTTTCACCCTATTTCCAGACCTAGAATCAGATTGATCTGTGTCCGGTGCTTCCCCCTTTTGAATGGTATAAACCTCATATGGAAGCTTCAACGTCGACATGTAACAACATCCTGTCCATCCATAGGGTAAGAATATATAGGCTTTATCACCACAAACCCACCAAATATCTTGAGAATTCCCTATAGTCACATTGCCAGGCAAAAGCTGATCTTTTACCATCTAAATCCTGCTCTTCTTACTAAATGGAACAGAAAAAGTTACTTTATATATCTCATCACTAACCTTACGGTCATGCATACCCAAAGTCATCATATAATCATCACAATCTGATACTCCCATAAACATACCTGGTCAATCATATGTTTTATTTGAACAAAAACAGTTTTAGCCCTCACGGGTTTCACCTCCAGTGCTTCAGGAATCGCTGTTAACTGATTTTCCTTCCGATCTAACAAATTCACATAGGGTAATTCATTTAACCAAGAACAATTAAACCTAGGCCTAAACAAATGCTTCGACAACGACATCATTATATCTGTTAATGATTGTTGCTGATACAACAGCCACGATGAAGCATAAGATTGACACGCAGTTGATAGAGGTTGAGCCACCGTCTCTAAGATTGAACCCCATGTGCCTGGTGCTGGAATTCTCAACAGACATGGACCCTCAAGATTCCTCACTGATCTTACAGAATGAGTTAACTGCTGCAACCATAGATTCCTACCTGCCCATCCATCTTTAATTAGCAAAACAGAAGAATCAAATCCATATGCCTTCCATTTAGTTTCTCTCTTCCCTAACGAGCGTTATTGATCAGATATATCTTCTGGTGTTCCATCAAAATTAAAGAACTCATCCTTTACCTCCGGGATAGAATTCTGCACTATTTCAGATTAATCTTCATCATTCTCTGCTACCATCTGCTCTCCTATTTCAACACTATCCTTACTACCATTTACACCAATCTCCATCTGTATCATAGACTTCTGAGTCACATTTACTACATCCTTTAATTTCAGAAAAGCTGTTGTTGGTGTCTGTGTCACATTTCCGAAATTTGTTATCGCCGTCGTAACATTCATCTCTTTCAGAGTTACTGTTAAGATAGTGGCTTTAGTTGATGTATTAACACTCTTAATTATTTTCAGGGGCAAAGTGGCAGATATCCTCTGTGTATTATTTACTCTTGGAGTGACTACTGTAATATACTGCTCCTGAACTCCTTTGGTGACTGTGGAAACTTCAACAGACTTTAAATCTTCCATCATAAGCGTCACCTTACAAGTTACATAGCCTTCTAACCAATAATTCTTAACCGGAACAAATTTGAACGCTGGCTCTAAATAAGTACAAGTATATTCTCCCTGATCTTCCCATGTAACATTAGGCAAAATAAGTGAGCAATCACTCATAACCCTCTTCCACTTCATATCGTTGTACAAAATATACTTCCTTTGACTAGGGGGCACAGCTTCTACTTCTGGTCCTGATAACAACACTTCTGCTCCATAATTATCTCTCCATGTGGGAGGAATGTCACCACCCCCACTCCGTCTCTCACATCTACAAGGAAGATGAGCTGTACCACCCATCCTAACCCTAATTACAGTCTTTTTTTCTAAAATTGGTGTTGGAGCGATTTTCTGAGGCGCCATTGTAATCAAATGTGATACATTTATAGCTTTAATAACTGTCAACGTTAAAAGAGTTGAATTGCTTCTCATTGTTGTTGTATTAGGCTGAAGTGTTGATGTCATTGTTGTTGATTCATCTATTATCCCTACAGCTTTGAGCTCTTTACTTGTATTTCCATCTATCACCACTAGTCTCACTACATTAACTCTCAGTCCCGACTCTAATCCCTCACTTTCAAACTGTGGATTATAAAAAATACATTTATAATCACCTTGATCCTCCTGCTGGGAATTGTACACATAGAGACTGCAATCACCCTCAATCTTCAGTCTTCTTTTATCATTCAGCAACGCATACTTTCTCAATGCAACTGCTCCTAACAGATCTAAATTCCTGCCATAGCGATCTTCCCACTGAACTCTAAATTTCCCTTCACCACTGTTCTCTCTCATACACTGACATGGGAGCTGAGCTGACTTTCCTAGAGTTACTTCAACCCTAGTTTTCGTAACGTTTTGGTCTGACTTTTTTCCTAACTGGTCTGGGGCTACTTCGTCTAACCGAATCACCAGCTTCTCCTGTAACAGAGTTGCCCTTGGTGATCTCTGCGGTTTCACATTCCACTGAAATATGCCCTGTTGTTTCTGGGATGCATTGAAAATCAATGTCCCCAAATCTCCTTTCCTGTCCATCCATTGCAGAGTCATCTCTGTCATCATCAGAAGTGTACACATCATCATCAATGTTGTCCACAGCATGGACAATCTCTCCTTCTGGGTTTTGACTCTGGATATTGTCATGCATCTCTCCTTCTGCCTGTTCTTCCCTATCTTCATCCTGCTCTCTTGAGCCTTCAACATACTGTCTCTCTGCGCGTGGCACGTCTTCTCTAGGCGCTTTAACACAATGTGACAAATGATACCACGTTGGAGACCCTTTAACCTGGACAGCCGTTCCAGTACTATGAACAACTTCAAATGGTCCCTCACGACATTCGTTATACCACTTCCTTCTAAATACCTTCACGAACACCTTGTCCCCAGGTTGCACTGTACTCATTTTTTGCTCATCAAGCTTCTCCTCCACCTCTTCTTTTCTTTGCCTGTCAGAAACATATGTGGACAACTTTTTATGAGAATTGGCCATATATGTAACGTACGCTCTCATTTCATCTTCCAAAAGAGCCAAACTTGGACCCTTTCCGCTTGTTCGCAAACAAGGCGTAGGCATCCTTCTTCCTGTGACCAGTTCATGGGGTGTAATACGTAGATCACGCAACTCACTTGTGCGATACACCATTAATGCTAAAGGAAGTGCCGCTATCCAGTTTAGACCCGAATGCTGGCAAATTTTGACAATGCGATTTTTGAAAACACCGTTCATTTTTTCACAAATCCCTTGACTTTGTGGATGATAAAATGTTCCAAGACGTTGCTTAATTCCCAATTTTTGCAACATCAATTTCACTGATTTATCCACAAATTCCTTCCCATTATCTGAGGATATTCGATCGGGAAGTCCCCACCTGCTTATGACTTCGCAACCGACTGAGCATATTTTAGCTTAGTTGGACATATGAGGACCTCTTGGTATAGGAATGTAACCAAGAAAAACAGTCACACCCCTGCGAACATTATTTTTCAGACAGATTGTGCACCTACCTATGACATAGTCAACCTGTTCAAGCAAATATGGTGCCCAAAAACCATACTCCTTTGTGATCTTTCTCCTAACCTCCCCCCTTGCAACATGAGCTAACCCGTGTGCTTCCTGAATCATCAGACCTAATAGGTCTAGAGGCCCTACTATCAACACCTCATGGTTTCTCCAAAGACCAGTAACATCTTTGACGGCACCTTGGTCTAGCCATAACTGTTTGTCGATCGTAGAAGCAGCTTCCTGCATCAAAATCACATCCTTAAGCGTAATTTTATCACTCCATGAGTGACCAGAAAAACTTTGCCCAATTTGTCTGCTCCTGTGACGGCTTTTGCAGCTTCATCAGCAGCTTTGTTCCCTTGTGTGACTTTTGACACATCGGTTTTATGAGCTGCACACTTAGCTATCGCTATCTCTTTAGGCTTCATCATAGCATGCAACAATTTCATCATTTGCGCATGATGTTGTATTGGAGAACCATCCGTTTTCTTAAACCCTCGACCTTTCCACACTGCTCCAAACAAATGACATACACTATGTGCATATGCAGAATCAGTATATATCGTCACTCGCTTTCCTTCTGCTAACAAGCACGCTTCTGTTAGCCCCACAAGTTCAGCAAGTTGTGCAGACACAGGCTGTGGTATTACTTCAGCCTTTTCAACAACAAATCCAGTTCCCTGGGCTTTAACTACTGCATAGCCAGCACACAATTGATCTCCCACACGATAACAAAATCCTTCAATTTGTGGTTCGATCCCTTGGATTGCTTCATCTTTCAATGGATACTGATTCTTCCAAGGAGGTCTGGCTCCTGGTCGAAGTTCAACTTTCACCGGTTGGGCTGATTTCACAAGTCCAATATCGATACTGTGTTGAGACCACAAACATTCTGGAACTTGTTGCAACATCTCCTCTTTCATAGAGTCTGAATCCATCTTCGCACTGCAAATAGATTTATGTGTCATCCGTACAGCTTGTGGCTGTCCTTGTACTTGAGCTGAAATCATGATTTTGAGAAATCGCTGATCTTCACTCCTCCAAATCGCCAAATTCTCTTTCATCGGTACAAAAACAGCTTTCTCTGCTTCTGTCATCATTTCTCCTATTTGCTTCTGCTCATAGCCTTCAGAAACCAACATGGTCACATGTGGCATACTCTTCTCAATCTCAAATTCTTTATCCAGATAATCGTCTGTGTTTATCTTCATAGCTGCTCCTTGTGGTCCTAAAATTATGCAACATGAGCTGAGTTGAACTTTCTTTGGTTGATGACTCAACCATTCCTCTGAGTTCGATTGGGCAGCATTCTTGAAATACTTGAGCGTACAGTGAAATGGATATTCTGGAAGCCTCGCACCTGGCATGTTTGCCACAATGAATTTCTCCCATATCTTAGCCTGCTTCAAAAAATCTTCACTGAGATTTCCAATCCAAAATACTGAAGAAGAATCCATCTCTGTCGTCATCAACAATTGGTAAACCTTTTCTTTTGGCACTTCTACCAGACAGCCGTCTGGCGTACATTTTATTGTACAATTCAATCTACACAACGCATCTCTTCCCAAAAATGCAATAGGTGTATGTTCTGATACCAGTATGGGTATTGTAATTTTCTGATTTTTATAGCAGAGCTCAATTGGTTCCGTAAGAGGAATCAGCTGTTTCACTCCCTCAAATCCGATTGTCCTAATTAGTTGATTGGACATAGGGAGATGTGTAGCATCTTTAGGCCGAACACAGGTGAAAGCAGCTCCGCTATCCGCCATCACCTCCAATGGTCGGTTGTTTACTTTCACCTCAATTGTGTGAGTGACCAACCTGTCCACAATTATAACACACTTCTGAAGATTGCTGGAAGTATGGCTTAAATCTTCCTCCTCTTCCTCTTCCTAAGCCTTCTCGTCCTCTTCCTCTCCAATTCTGTGTCTGTCCAGAAACTGACTGTGGATATGAAACAACTGGTCCCACTAGTGGTGGCTGGTACAATTGCGGTTGGAACTGGTTCGGTTGAAGCTGTGGCAGTGATTGTTGATTTGGTGAACACTGATTCTGCATAACCAAAGCCTGTTTCTTCTCCTTCTTATTCTCCACCAGTTGTATTTGATTTAGTTTTCTGAGAGTTTCTTGGTTCTGTTCTTTCTGGTTGTGTTCCTTTTTCTGGTACAGATCCACTTGATGGGCTACAGTGGGGAGAACAAGTATTTGATACACTGCCGATTTTGCAGGTTTTCCTACTTACAAAGCATGTAGAGGTCTGTAATTTTTATCATAGGTACACTTCAACTGTGAGAGACAGAATCTAAAACAAAAATCCAGAAAATCACATTGTATGATTTTTTTAAATTCATTTGCATATCTGGCCTCCACATATCTCCAAATGTCCTCTATTCCAAGGAGCCCCTGTAGTAATGCTTTCCAGATGTTTCAGCAAAGCAGAGTAAAGTTCATCTATCACACCATTTGCAAACGTCAGCCAAAATTATAAACTGTTTAGATACTACAATAGGCAAGCGAATTTGATTAACATTTTGAAATATAATAGGGCCTATTTTAAATTAGTATAATTAGTAGGCTGACGCATGCATACCTTTCATAATATTTCCCCTAATGTTGTACAAAGTCCATATTAGCCTGCCTACCTCCTCTTTCTCTATTGTTGCTTTATTCCTTCCTTGCTTTCAACAGTTAGATGAAATGTTTCCATGTCCTGATTTTCATCATTGTAATGACATGCTTGAATAATATAGGACTACAATAAGATGCAGATGGCTTTATTTTCTCTTCACGAAGATTGAATGGTTAGGAGTCTGAACAAATAACCACTGTAAACCCCAAGGCATTTTTAACTCAAATACTTGTAGTAAGTTGTACTCAAAGTCAATGAAAAGTCATTATTACTTAAAATGTTTATGTGGTACTGACTCAAAACTAAATGAGAAGTCACATTAACACTATTTATTAAAGTTATGATAACAAATTAACTTTTTTTTCAAAACTAATCCAATCATTAAAATTTTGCACCCCTTACTGAAATGGTTGTTCCAGTTTAAATGGCTTAGGTAGTTTCCTCCCATTGTGCTTAACCCTGGCAGTCATTATGAGTGCAGGTTGCGGGTGAATACACATTTCAACTGTTGGATAGCCTGACGCTGGCTAGATTCCAATAAGAATTACACATCACTTTGCAAGCCAGCATAATGTGATTTAAATAAAATGCCATTTAGCAGACGCTTTTATCCTAAGCGACTTACAGTCATGCATGCATACATTTTATTTTTATTTTATTAATTTTTTGTGTATGGGTGGTCCCGGGGATCGAACCCACTACCTTAGCATTACAAGCGCCGTGCTCTACCAGCTGAGCTACAGTTAGGGTTGCAAAATTCTGGAAAATGTCCCAGATCTTCCAGAAATCCTTGTTGGAAGATTACTGGAATTTTTTGGGGGAAAGTTTGTGGAATTTTGCAACCCTGCTTGCAGGCCTAATGTGGCCTGTAAACTATGAGTTTCAGGCCTGTAAACTATAATAGTAATATGCCATTTAGCAGACGCTTTTATCCAAAGCGACTTACAGTCATGCGTGCATACATTTTTACGTATGGGTGGTCCCGGGGATCAAACCCACTACCCTGGCGTTACAAGCGCCATACTCTACCAATTGAGCTACAGAGGACCACTATGAGTTTCAGGCCACTGTATAAGGCCTTATGATATATGTAATGGTTCAATTATAATGTGATATTTGCCTAGGAACTCACTTGGTGAAGGCCTCAGGACTGAAAATGAACGAATTCAAGAAACACTGGGACATTTTTAGGCGTGGCTTAGTGGGAACATTACATTCAAGTACACCTTACTAAAGAAAACTGCATTTGTATTACTCATATGAAGGTAGCAGTGCTTACTTCAGCTATTTCAGTTTTTTAACTTTTTTTTTTTTTAGGCAATCGATTTCCTCAAAATGTTTGAGTAGCCAGAACCTATCCGGTTTTACAGTGTATAGTCTACAGTCATTCTGCTTTCTCTCTTCTTTCAAACTCCCCAGCCCGTGGCCATGGGTTCTATTGGCTGCTGTATTTAACATTCAACAAACAAGAGCTTGCATCCCTCTTCCAATAGTCTATTAGTATAAGAAATGCTAAAAATGAATTATTCCAGTAAGCTATTCTAGTCTAGCTTTTCCTGGGACTCCAAGAGCAAAGGAAAGTTTTTTAAGGAGAGAGGCCAGCAGAGCACATGGTGCGTATTGCACAAGTGACAGATGCTATAAGTTAGATGCGTCTTTATAGCCCATCATTGATTAGCTAAATATAAGGCTAATAACTAAAAACTTTATTCAATATATAAAAAATGTATATATATATATATATATTTATATATACAGTACCAGTCAAAAGTTTGACACACCTACTTATTTTATTTTTTTACTATTTTCTACATTGTAGAATAATAGTGAAGACATCAACACTATGAAATAACACACATGGAATCATGTAGTAACACAAAAAGTGTTAAACAAATCAAAATATATTTTTTATATTTGAGATTCTTCAAATAGCCACCCTTTGCCTTGACGTCAGCTTTGCACACTCTTGGCATTCTCTCAACCAGCTTCACCTGGAATGCTTTTCCAACAGTCTTGAAGGATTTCCCACGTGCTGAGCGCTTGTTGGCTGCTTTTCCTTCACTCTGCGGTCCGACTCCTCCCAAACCATTTCAATTGGGTTGAGGTCGGGGGATTGTGGAGGCCAGGTCATCTGATGCAGCACTCCATCACTCTCCTTCTTGGTAAAATAGCCCTTACACAGCTGGAGGTGTGTTGAGTAATTGTCCTTTAAAAAAACAAATTATAGTCCCACTAAGCCCAAACCAGATGGGATGGCGTACCGCTGCAGAATTGTCACGCCCTGACTCTGAGGACTTGTATTTGTTGAGTCAGGGTGTGTATTTTCTGTGTTGTGTTTGATATGTTGTTTTCTATGTGTTAGATCTAGAATGTGTATATCTATGTTGGCCGGGGTGGTTCCCAATCAGAGGCAGCTGTAGATCGTTGTCTCTGATTGGGGACCATACTTAGGCAGCCTTTTGGCACCTGTTAGTTGTGGGATCTTGTTCCGTGTAAGGTATGTTGTGTGTATGCTACCTTGGACTTCACATTTCGTTTGTTGTTTTGTCGTGGTGTTTATTCGTTAAATAAACATGTATGCTTATCACGCTGCGCCTTGGTCCTTCTCGTTCGTAAACGATCGTGACAGAAGATCCCACCAAAATAGGACCAAGCAGCGTGTTCAGGAGCAAACGCCGGGAATTAAACAGGAGGTTACGTTAGTAGATGTCCTCCTCGGTTGGGGGAGAATCACGGAGGAGGAGGCCGTCCGCTACCGGAAGGCGATGAAGGAGGATGCCCAGGTAGGAGAGGTGAAACGGCGCCAACAGTGCCGACGACGGAGACCCGAGAGGCAACCCCAATAAAACAATTTGGGGGGGGCACACGGTGTGGACGACGAGGCAGCAGGAGGCAGCGACAGGGCGGATATGCAGGTTAAGAGAGGAGGCCACCAGGTTAAGGGGGCTATTGGTTCAGAGGGAGCAGAAGTTATTTGGTCAGAGGGAGGCGCTACAGGAGGCGATAAGGGAGAAGGAGAGTGTAGAGGCACCAAGCCAGTGGTGCGCGTCGTCAGCACGGTCCGGCCTGTTCCTGCCCCTCGCACCAAGCCATTGGTGCGCGTCGCCAGCCCGGTCCGGCCTGTTCCTGTCCCTCGCACCAAGCCAGTGGTGCGCGTCGCCAGCCCAGTCCGGCCTGTTCCTGTCCCTCGCACCAAGCCAGTGGTGCGCGTCGCCAGCCCGGTCCGGCCTGTTCCTGTCCCTCGCACCAAGACTGTGGTGCGTGTCGTCAGCCCGGTCCGGCCCGTTCCTGCTCCCTGCACCAAGCCAGTGGTGCGTGTGTCCAGTCCGGCACGGCCCGTGCCTGTTCCACCGGTGCCTGGTCCGACACCGGTCAGCTGCTCCACTCCGGAGCCAGAGCTATCCGCTCCACCGGGGTCCAGTCCAGCTCCGGACAGCGGCTCCACTCCGGAGCCAGAGCAATCCGCTCCACCGGGATCCGGTCCAACTCCGGTCAGCGGATCCACTCCGGAGCCAGAGCAATCCGCTCCACCGGGGCCTAGTCCAGCTCCGGTCAGCCGCTCCACTCCGGAGTCAGAGCAGTCCGCTCCACCATCGTCGGGTCCAGCTCCAGTCAGCGGTTCCAGTCCAGACCCAGACGTCAGCCCCTCTCCAGGTTCGGGGTCTCCCACACCAGGGTCCAGACAGGGCTTGGTACGTCATGGGAGGAAGGAGAGGGGAAGCAGCGCGCCGAGACCAGACCAGGCCACCCGGCCCCTACCCTGTTATGTTTATGTGGCGCGGTCGGAGTCCGCACCTTTGGGGGGGTACTGTCACTCCCTGACTCTGAGGACTTGTATTTGTTGAGTCAGGGTGTGTATTTTCTGTGTTGTGTTTGCTATGTTGTTTTCTATGTGTTAGATCTAGAATGTGTAGATCTATGTTGGCCGGGGTGGTTCCCAATCAGAGGCAGCTGTAGATCATTGTCTCTGATTGGGGACCATACTTAGGCAGCCTTTTGGCACCTGTTAGTTGTGGGATCTTGTTCTCGTGTAAGGTATGTTGTGTGTATGCTACCTTGGACTTCACGTTTCGTTTGTTGTTTTGTCGTGGTGTTTATTCGTTAAATAAACATGTATGCTTATCACGCTGCGCCTTGGTCCTTCTCGTTCGTAAACGATTGTGACAAGAATGCTGTGGTAGCCATGCTGGTTAAGTGTGCCTTGAATTCTAAATAAATCACTGACAGTGTCACCAGCAAAGCACCCCACACCATAACACCTCCTCCTCCATGCTTTACGGTGGGAACTACACATGCAGAGATAATCTGTTCACTCACACCACGTCTCACAAAGACACGGCAGTTGGAACCAAAAATCTCCAATTTGGACTCCAGACCAAAGGACACAGTTCCACCGGTCTAATGTCCATTAATCGTTTTTCTTGGCCCAAGCAGGTCTCTTCTTATTATTGGTGTCTTTTAGAAGTGGTTTCTTTGCAGCAATTCGACCATGAAGGCCTGATTCACACAGTCCCCTCTGAACTGTTGATGTTGAGATGTGTCTGTGACTTGAACTCTGTGAAGCACTTATTTGGGCTGCACTTTCTGAGGCTGGTAACTAATGAACGTATCCTCTGCAGCAGAGGTAACTCTGGGTCTTCCATTCCTGTGCCTCCCAGGAGTCATGTGTATCCCCTGTCACAGGCTGAAATGGAGTCCCTGCGCCAGGGGTTTATGCGTCCTTCCACTTCGCCCTCCTCCTCAAGTTTATTTTTTGTGAAAAAGAACGACGGAGGTCTGTGCCCTTGCATTGATTACTGATCACTGAACAAGGGAACAATACGATTTAGTTATCCTCTACCCCTCATTCAATCTGTGATCGAGTCAATGTATGGGGCGCGCTTCTTCACAAAATTAGATCTCCGGAGTGTGTACAACCTGGTGTGTGTCCGAGAGGGGGACGAGTGGAAGACAGCATTCAGCACAACCACGGGGTATTACGAATACCTGGTGATGCCTTACGGTTTGATGAATGCTCCATCCGTCTTCCAGTCCTTTGTGAACGAGGTGATTCGGGACATGCTTGGTCGCGGTGTAGTGGTCTACATCAATGACATTCTGGTGTACTCCGCTATGCGTGCCGAGCATGTGTCCCTGGTTCGCAAAGTGCTGGCCTGACAGTTGCAACATTACCTTTATGCCAAGGCAGAAAAGGGTCTGTTTTTCCAACAGTCCATCTCCTTCCTCGGATACCGCATTACCACCTCAGGTGTGGAGATGGAGGGAGATCGCATTTCAGCCGTGCATAATTGGCCGACTCCATCCACGGTAAAAGAGGTTCAGCGCTTTATTGGCTTTGCCAACTACTATCAGAGGTTTATCCTGGGCTTTGGCAAGGTCACAGCTCCCATCACATCTCTTTTGAAGGATGGGCTGTCCCGGCTCCGCTGGTCTGCTGAGGCTAACAGGGCCTTCAGTAACCTGAGGGGTCTGTTCAACCCAGCCCCGGTACTGGCCCACCCCGATCCATCACTACCGTTCGTAGTGGAGGTGGATGCTTCCGAGGTAGGGATAGGCGCGGTCCTATCTCAACGCTCGGGCACGCCACCCAAGCTCCGCCCCTGTGCCTTCTTCTCCAAGAAGCTCAGCCCGGCGGAGCAGAACTACGACGTTGGTGATCGGGAGCCATGACCGTGTGGAGGCACTGGCTCGAGGGGGTGAAACACCCTTTCCTTGTCTGGACGGTCCACCGTAACCTGGAGTACATCCAGGCAGCGAGGAGGTTGAACCCCTGCAAGGCCAGGTGGGCCCTATTCTTCACCTGGTTTGATTTTACACTATCATACATCCCGGGTGCGAAGAACGTGAAGGCAGATGCACTGTCACGGCTGTACGACACAGAGGAGAGGCCCAGAGACAACACCCCCATACTCCCGGCCTCCTGCATTGTGGGGTGGGTGGTATGGGCGATGGACGCGGATATAGAGCAGGCGTTATGCACAGAGCCATCTCCATAGTGTCTAGCTGGGCTGCAGTACGTGTCTGCTCTTGTCCGTGACCGTCTGATCTATTGGGCACAAACGTCCCCCTCCTCTGGTCACCCAGGTATCGGTCATACAGTGCGCTGCCTGATCGGAAAGTACTGGTGGCCTACCTTGGCTAAGGACGTGAGGGTGTATGTCTCCTCCTGCTCGGTGTGCGCCAAAAGTGTAAGGCACCTAGGCAACTCCCAGTGGGTAAGTTACAGCCTTTACCAGTTCCACAACGGCCATGGTCCCACTTGAGTATTGATTTCCTTACTGATCTTCCCCTCTCTCAAGGTAACACCACCATCCTGGTCGTTGTGGACCGCTTTTCCAATGCCTGCCGCCTCCATCCTCTGTCCGGTCTCCCCACGGCCCTGCAGACTGCGGAGGCCCTGTTTACAAACGTCTTCCGGCACTACGGGGTACCAGAGGACATAGTGTCTGACCGGGGTCCCCAGTTCACATCCAAGGTCTGGAAGGCGTTCATGGAACGTCTGGGGGTCTCGGTCAGCCTGACCTCTGGTTTTCACCCTGAGTCTAATGGGCAGGTGGAAAGGGTGAATCAGGATGTGGGTAGGTTCCTGTGGTCCTACAGCCAGGACCAGCCGGGGGAGTGGTCGGTGTTCTTGCCATGGGCCGAATATGCCCAGAACTCTCTCAGTCAATTCTCCACTAATCTAACCCCATTCCAATGTGTTTTAGGTTATTAACCGGTTCTGGCACCGTGACACCAGAACCAGACCGAGGCTCCTGCGGTGGATGACTGGTTTCGGCATGCGGAAGAGACGTGGGACGCTGCTCACGTCCACCTCCAACGCTCAATGCGTCGTCAGAAGGCCAATGCTGACCGCCACCGCAGTGAGGCCCCGGTCTTTGTACCGGGTGATCGGGTCTGGCTCTCGACCCGGAATCTGCTCCTCCGCCTGCCCTGCCGGAAGCTGAAGCCGCGTTTTGTGGGGCCGTTCAATGTCCTGAGGAGGATAAACGAGGTTACCTATAGGTTATTACTCCCGCCAGATTATCGTATTAACCCCTCGTTCCATGTGTCTCTCCTCAGGCCAGTGGTGGCTGGTCCGCTCCAGGAGTCTGAGGTGCGGGAAGTCCCTCCGCCTCCTTTGGACATCGAGGGGGCCCTGGTGTACTCTGTCCGTTCCATCCTATATTCGAGGCGTTGGGTGGGGGGCCTTCAGTACCTCGTGGAGTGGGAAGGGTACGATCCGGAGGAGCGATGCTGGGTCCCAGTGAGGGATATCCTCCATCCTTCCCTGTTGCGGGATTTCCACCGTCACCATCCGGCTCGCCCTGCTCCGCGTCCTCCTGGCCGTCCCCGAGGCCGGTGTCGGCGCACTGCTGGACCTGCACGTCAAGGGGGTGGTACTTTCACGACTTCCTCCGAAGCTGCCTCCTCTCCTGGTTCGGGCAGGCTTCGGCGTTCGTCATCACCGGCCTTCTAGCCACTGCTGCTCCTCATCTCATCATTCCATTTGTTTTGTCTTGTTTATTACACACACCTGGTTCATATCCCCTCATCAGTACTTGTGTAAGTGTTCCCTCTGCCCCCTTGTCTTTGTGTGTGATTGTTTATTGTGAGGAGAGTGTAGCTCGGTTGAGCTCCGTGTATTTTGTATTGCCAGGGTATTTTCCCGTGTGCCTTGTTGGTTCCAGTGCGCCTGTTTTGACGCATTACTGCGTGACTCTGTATTCCGGAATAAATTCTGTTATTCTGTGATTTACCCTCCTGCGCCTGACTCCTTCCAATCACCCATCACATGTAGAAAATAGTAAAAATAAAGAAAAACCTTTGAATGAGTAGGTGTTTCCAAACGTTTGACTGGTGCTGTAAGTATTCAGACCCTTTGCTATGAGACTAGAAATTGAGCTCAGGTGCATCCTGTTTCCATTGATCCTCCTTGAGATGTTTCTACAAGTTGATTGGAGTCCACCTGTGGTAAATTCAATTGATTGGACATGATTTGGAAAGGCACACACCTGTCTATATAAGGTCCCACAGTTGACAGTGCATGTCAGAGCAAAAACCAAGCCATGAGGTCGAAGGAATTGTCCGTAGAGCTCCGAGACAGGATTGTGTCGAGGCACAGATCTGGGGGAAGGGTACCCAAACATTTCTGCAACATTGAAGGTCCCCAAGAACACAGTGGCCTCCATCATTGTTAAATGGAAGAAGTTTGGAACCAGCTCTTCCTAGAGCTGGCTGCCCGGCCAAACTGAGTAATCAGGGGAGAATGGCCTTGGTCAGGGAGGTGACCAAGAACCCGATCGTCACTCTGACAGAGCTCTAGAGTTCCTCTGTGGAGATGGGAGAACCTTCCAGAAGGACAACCATCTCTGCAGCACTCCACCAATCAGGCCTTTATGATAGAGTGGCCAGACAGAAGCCACTCCTCAGTAAAAGGCACATGACAGCCCGCTATGAGTTTGCCAAAAGGCACCTAAAGACTCAGACCATGAGCAACAAGATTCTCTGGTCTGATGAAACCAAGATCAAACTCTTTGGCCTGAATGCCAAGCGTCACGTCTGGAGGAAACCTGTTACCATCCCTACGGTGTAGCATGGTGGTGGCAGCATCATGCTGTGGGGATGTTTTTCAGCGGCAGGGACTGGGAGACTAGTCAGGATCGATGGAAAGATGAACGGAGCAAAGTACAGAGAGATCCATGATGAAAACCTGCTCCAGAGCGCTCAGGACCTCAGACTGGGGTGAATGTTCACCTTCCAACAGGACAACTACCCTAAGCACACAGCCAAGACAATGTAGGAGTGGCTTCGGGACAAGTCTCTGAATGTCCTTGAGTGGCCCAGTCAGAGCCCGGACTTGAACCCGATCAAACATCTCTGAAGAGACCTGATAATAGCTGTGCAGCTACGCTCCCCATCCAACCTGACAGAGCTTGAGAGGATCTGCAGAGAAGAATGGGAGAAACTCCCCAAATACAGGTGTGCCAAGCTTATAGTGTCATACCCAAGAAGATTCGAGGCTGTAATCGCTGCCAAAGCTGCTTCAACAAAGTACTGAGTAAAGGGTCTGAATACTTATGTAAATGTGATATTTCAAATTTTTATTTTTCATAAATTAGCAAACATTTCAAACAACCATTTCTTTCTTTGTCATTATGGGGTATTGTGTGTCGATTGATGACGAAAAAAACTATTTAATCAATTTTAGAATAAGGCTGTAACCTAACAAAAATGTGGAAAAAGTCAAGTGGTCTGTATAACATGATTGACACAACTATAATTATCATCATGAAATGGCCTTGGACGTGCCATATGTGTAAGCCAACATAATTCATTATTTTACATTCAGCTGTTTAACTGCATTGATATGGCTTAATCGATCGTAGTCCAGACTTGTTATAGATGCAAATACCATGCAGTTGCACCAGGGGAATTTAAACCAAACAGATTTTTTTTGCAGGTCTTCTGTTTCCTCACATTTATTGATGAATTAATTTCCCATCATGAAAATGTATCCCCATTCCCCAATCAAATCATCGTTACCACAAAAAAATTAAAAAATTAAAGTTTTTTACTCCAATCAGGCAACTCTATTAAAATCCGACATAGCACCAGTATCACAAAGTATTAAGCGAAAACAAGCATAGAAAATAGCATTGGCATGATATATATATTTTTTTCATACTATAAGTATTTCGGTGACAACCTGGTTGATTAACAATATTGGGTTGTTAACACGTTTGTTTTTTATATAAATAAATGTGGGACGTAACAAAAAAACAGTGTAGAACACCATTGCCCAAAATGCATTGCTCCAATAACTTTCAAATGATTGTTCTGAAGTTTGCCCCCCAAAAATGTATTTTCATATGAATTAAGTCCCACAAAAATGTGTGTATTTTCCTACGAATTAAGTTGCACAGAAATGTGTGTATTTCCACATGAATTAAGCCACAAAAAATGCACAGAAACTCCTGAAATCTGCTGAAATACTTTAATGTTATATATTTGCACGAATTGAGTGTGAGATTGTGTTGGCTACAACACAAATGTGTACTGTTGGGGGTACTCGAGGACCAGGGTTGGGAAACACTGCTAGCATATGCTGCATCAAATGTAGGGACCACAATAGAAATAAGTCCCTGACTTGATTGTGCAGTCCTGGTCACTTTTAAAATTATTTGTCTATATATGTATTTTTTTTTACTGACAAATAAATGTAATCAATCAATCCAAACGGTGCAGCGGCAATTTGATGAATGGAAAGAGACATCTGTTTACAAAACACCAAAAGGTTGAATGACATTCGGAAATTGTCAAGCCAAGCCTTTGATACTGGGTTAGCCTACAAGGTAGGGAGGGATGCATTCTCTGTTTGTCGAGATTGACAAGGTCTATTTATTGTGGTGTTGAAAAGGCAAATATGATATTGAAGTGCCCGAAGTCGGTATGTTTTGTTTATTGGTTGTGTGATGCATTGGCACAGAAACCTGGTGGTGGAAGATTTGTTGCATATATTTTATATAATTATAAATATGGCATCAACATCTTATTCCCCCTAGCTGATCATTGTCTGCAACCGGTTCTGATAGTGAAGTAATGAAACAGGCAGCGAGAATGAGCTTGGTTGTGGTGGTCGGCGAACTCTGAAACTTCTGGCCCGTAGCCCTGCCTGGCATCAACTGTGCCGCAATAGCACGTTGAAGTGGCAAAGTCGATATCAACGTTTATAAACGCAGGGTCGCTACAGTTATTGTTATTTGTGGTGGGAAACATTATGTTGAGTTGATTATATGAGGGGGAGGGTGTTCAATTCATTTTACAGTACAAGGGGAGGGTCATGTGAAAATATTGTTTTAATTGGGGAGGGGGGTGATATTGTTTTTTATGACACCTTGAGTTGGAACAGCCCCCGCCCTAAATGAAAGATTTCTTAGGCACATAGGCCTATAGAGGGGTGGAGTTGATTGAGGCTGCCTGCTCCCATTTTGTGGGAATCGGCTGTTTGGTGTCTTGTATTTTTCATACCAGACTGAGGTTCTTATTTTGCCTCCTGGCGTGAAGCAATACGAATCTACATCTTTAGGGGCCATGCGCCTCTCGAGAACGCGTAGGGGCCGATGAATAAACGAGATGATGAACGAGGACGTGGAAGTCGCACTTGTGGGATGTTGAGTTCACAATAACAGCTGGATTGTCCCCTCTCTCCACGCCCGCCTGTCATTGTATGACAGTCACTGAGAGGAAGACAGAGAGAGGAGTCTCCACCGTGCGGTGCCGCGATCGATGCGACACACTACACCTGAGGAGTGAACCCTACCTGCGGAGAGTAGACCCTTCTCCACAACCAGCTCGCCAACATGGGGATATCACCGTCCAGTCTCCTGGATGAAAGAAGATCCAACTACATACGAGGTAACAGAACGCTTTTCCAAAATGATTATGTGTGCTCGTGCTTTGCGCCCCGCTCCAGACACGGTTGAGCGGTAGCCTATACCTACAAGAGTGGCAAGATTATGCAACTCTGTTTTCCACTGACAAATTTTAAAAAGCAATTAATTTAACTTTTTTTATTGCACGATTCACACTGTCTCAAACATTTTGTTTCACTGTCGCATAGGCTACTACCCACTGGGCACATACGTGCGCTCAATGTCTAGTTATGATTTAGGTACATTTGGTTGACTTGTCAAATAAGGTGAATTCAACGTTAAATCAACAAAACATGTCATCCCGTTTTTGGATTTAGGTTAAAAGTTGGGTGTAAAAAAGCCTAAATTCCCTTATGTTGATGAAGTTTTGCAAATACAATCAGTTTTCCAAGTTGATTCAAAGACATCATATTTATTTTTTGGGTTGAAATGACGTGGAAACAATGTTGATTCAACCAGTTTTTGCCCAGTAGGTAGCTTGATTTGGTATTTGACAGAATACATTTGAACTTGTGGAACCGTTTTTTCTATTCATCATACATTTTCGCCTGATATGCTTGGTCAGGAAAATACAGATATTCACCCGCTGGCACGAAACCTTTGAGTCCAGTGATATAGCCTAAACCAGCGGTTCCCAAACTAGGGGTCGCGGCCCCATGTGGGGTCTCCTGATATGAAAATGGGGTCTAGGGAGAAATTCCAAAATCCTGGTAAAAAAAAAAAACATATACAGTACCAGTCAAAAGTTTGGACACACTTACTCATTCAAGGGTTTTTCCTTATTTTTACTATTTTCTACGTTGTAGAATAATAGTGAAGACATTAAAACTACGAAATAACAGATATGGAATCATGTAGTAACCAAAAATGTGTTAAACAAATCAAAATATATTTTATACTTTAGATTCTTCAAAGTAGCCACCCTTTGCCTTGATGACAGCTTTGCACACTCTTGGCATACTCTCAACCAGCTTCATGAGGAATGCTTTTCCAACAGTCTTGAAGGAGTTCCCACATATGCTGAGCACTTGTTGGCTGCTTTTCCTTTACTCTGCGGTCCAACTCATCCCAAACCATCTCTATTGGGTTGAGGTTGGGTGATTGTGGAGGCCAGGCCATCTGATGCAGCACTCCATCACTCTCCTTCTTGGTCAAATAGCCCTTACACAGCCTGGAAGTGTGTTTTGGGTCATTGTCCTGTTGAAAAACAAATGATAGTCCCACTAAGCGCAAACTAGATAGGATGGCGTATCGGTCCAGTATGCTGTGGTAGCCATGCTGGTTAAGTGTGCCTTGAATTCTAAATAAATCACAGACAGTGTCACCAGCAAAGCATCCCCACACCATCACACTTCCTCCTCCATGCTTCACGGTGGGAACCACATATGCGGAGATCATCCGTTCACCTACTCTGCATCTCACAAAGACACGGCGGTTGGAACCAAAAATCTCCAATTTGGACTCATCAGACCAAAGGACAGATTACCACCGGTCTAATGTCCATGGCTCGTGTTTCTTGGCCCAAGCAAGTCTCTTCTTCTTAATGGTGTCCTTTAGTAGTGGTTTCTTTGCAGTAATTTGACCATGAAGGCCTGATTCACACAGTCTCCTCTGAACAATTGATGTTGAGATGTGTTTGTTACTTAAACTCTGTGAAGCATTTATTTGGGCTGCAATCTGAGGTGCAGTTAACTCTAATGAACTTATCCTCTGCAGCAGAGGTAACTCTGGGTGTTCCTTTCCTGTGGTGGTCCTCATGAGAGCCAGTTTCATCATAGCGCTTGATGGTTTTTGCGACTGCACTTGAAGAAACGTTCAACGTTCTTGAAATGAATGAATTAATTAATTTTAATGTGTTTATGTTAATTGCCGTGAGACCGGCAGTTATTTGCTTGACAATCACCGGCTGACTACATTTCGTGACCGCTACAGCCCTAGTCATGTGAAGCACAAATGGTCCTCTGTAGCTCAACTGGTAGAGCACGGCGCTTGTAACGCCAAGGTAGTGGGTTCGATCCCCGGGACCACCCATACACAAAAATGTATGCACGCATGACTGTAACTCGCTTTGGATAAAAGCGTCTGCTAAATGGCATATTATTATTATTATTATATTACAAATAAAACATCACAAATCACAAATCACCAAGAAAAACAGTTACATTCCTCCAGAAATAAGTCCCCAATCAATACTCTAAACTGCCCGAACGGCACCAGAACATTAAGATTACATTTATTTTGAATTTTGTTCCAGCAACACGGTGCTTTAAAACTAAAAGCAGATTTACCTAGCTCCATAGCCGTGGAAGAAGGGGTGCTGAGGGTGCTGCAGCACCCTAGGAAACTGAAGAGTTAACCAATCCTGTGAAGGAGTTAGGTAACTCAGGTGTCTATACTTCAAAAGCAAAGTTAGATAAGAAGGAAGTTTATGAAGTAGGGCCAACAGATTGACAAATGGTGTTTATATAAATAGTGATCCAGGTAGTACACCTTTATGCACTTCAAGAAATTCTGACTAAACCCCATCAATCACGATGGCCTGAGTTCTGTCACTAAGATAATCATGAAACCATGAACAGGCGTCAGAGCTCAGGCCTATCGAGGGCAACTTATTCAATAAAATAGCATGGTCAGCAGTATCAAAAGCTTTTGACAGGTCCACAAACAAAGCAGCACATTTAATTTTAGTGTCTAAAGGATTGTTAACAACTAAAGTGGTTGCTGTAATAGTGCTATGCCCAGGCCTAAACCCTGACTGGTTTACATTCAAAATACATTTATCAGATAAAAAGAGCAAAGTTGTACATTTACCAAGGATTTAACAATTTTAGCTAGACAAGGAAGACTTGAAATGGGGCAATAATTATTAAGATCACTACTATCCCCAGCACAAGAGCAGATTTCCATACATTTGGAATATTTCCTGATAACAATATTAAATAAAAAATGTGGGTTATTGAGCCAACAACTATGTGCGCTGCACACTTAAGCAGACCGGGATCCAATTGGTAGGCCCTTGTGGGTTTCTTGTTGTCTATTGCTAGCGAAGCATCCAGAACTTATTTTCTGTAAATAGCCTAAAAGAAAAGCTTTGACTATAATTTCTCTGATCATTCAGCAAACACTACTTTTATTACCTTTAACACTAAAGCCCATAGAATCACATTGAATAAGACATTCATAAATGGCAAAAAGGACAGTCAAATAATAAATAAATGTAACCCCTTTTTCTGGGGTAGGCACAAAACTACCTTGATAATTCCTATTTTTTTTTTATTACCGGCACCGGTTACCTTCTGACGAGTCCCGTGATACTTGTGGCGGTCGTAGAGCAAAGCGGGGGATTGAGACTCATCTAATGCAAAAAAACAGATATCTCTAGCTTAAACTGATGGATTTTGATGTGGATTTTTTTGTTATGTAATTTAGATTAACGCACTGGTATGTCAATCAACTCTAGGGTGTTAATTTGTTGTGGCAGAGAGGAGGAAGTAGAACCCTTCAGGGATTTGACAGTTTTCTAGAATTTTGCTGGGTTCCCATTACAGTCCGAAAAAGCAGTTACATAATAATCAGATTCAGCCTTTCTGATTTGTCTTACACAATGATTCCTCAGTTGCTTTAAAGCTTGCCAGTCCAGGCCTAAGCCTGTTTTCCTGACCTTGACCCAAGCATCATCTCTTTTATGAATTAATTGTGTACCAGAAATTCGACCTACATTTAACCCTTAGTTTTTTGAAGGTAGCATGATTATTCACAATAGTATTGAAGACATTTGAAAGAAGGCTGAAAGCTAAATCAGGTTCTGGCTGAAATAGCTGAAATACAATCAAGGTCACTGAAATAAAGATAATCTAAAAAAAGCCTGTTCACTTAAGTTTTTTAAGTTCCACTTTGTGACGACACAAGGTTTAGATCTTTGTATTCTAACACAAACAACTGGGCAATGGTCACAAATATCTTGGGCGAAGACACCAGTAGAAACATATTTCTCTGGTGTATTCGCTAGAATAAGATCAGAGTTGACTTTGAAGGATCTTTAGGGTTGGGCCGTGTATGCTTAGTCTCCAGCTGGATTAAGTTTAGATCATTACACATGTCTTTTAGATTGTCTGAAGCCTGCATTTCCCAATCAAAATTTAGGTCACCCAGGATAATAACCTCTGATTTAGTGAAAGAAGACAACAAACTAGTTAACTCCTTGAGTGCACAAAGTTTAGCCGAGGGAGGACGGTAGATCCCTATAACAGTTATGGATACATTTTTCCCTAGACAAAGGCTTAAAGATAGTACAGTGCCTTGCAAAAGTATTCATCCCCCTTGGCGTTTTTCCTATTTTGTTGCATTACAACCTGTAATTTAAATTGATTTTTATTTGGATTTCATGTAATGGACATACACAAAATAGTCCAAATTGGTGACGTGAAATGAAAAATATAACTTGTTTCATCAAATTCAAAAAAATATATAACGGAAAAGTGGTGCATGCATATGTATTCACCCCCTTTGCTATGAAGGCCCTAAATAAGATCTGGTGCAACCAATTACCTTCAGAAGTCACATAAAAATATGTATGAAAAGTAAAAATAAAAATGTATGCACTCACTAACTGTAAGTTGCTCTGGATAAGAGCGTCTGCTAAATGACTAAAGCAAAAAACAAAACAAAAACATAATTAGTTAGATTGCACACAGGTGGACTTTATTTAAGTGTCACATGATCTGTCTCATGATCTCAGTATATATACACCTGTTCTGAAAGGCCCCAGAGTCTGCAACACCACTAAGCAAGGGGCACAACTAAGCATGCGGCACCATGAAGACCAAGGATCAGTGTCCCGTATACGGAACGGTTGAGCTAACGTGCGCTAATGTGATTAGCATGACTGTTGTAAGTAACAGCAAACTTTCCAGGACATAGACATGTCTTATATGGGCAGAAAGCTTAAATTCTTGTTAATCTAACTGCACTGTCCAATTTACAGTAGCTATTACAGTGAAAAAATACTGTGCTATTGTTTGAGGAGAGTGCACAACAACAAAAAACTTTCAGTAATCTTGCTCTGATTTGTCATCCTGAGGGTCCCAGAGATAAAATGTAGCATAGTTTTGTTTGATAAAATCCATTTTCATATTCAAATGTAGGAACTGGGTTCTACAGTTTGAACCCTTGCTGTCTCTGGCTTCACACCCACCCCGCCCGGCCATTTAGATGTGTGGAAGTTTTTGTATAAGCTAATGATCCATCATGTATGACATTCCTGGGAGTGTGTAAACTTACATTTTATATTACCATATCATTTTTGCATGTTCTCTATAGTTATTTACTTGAAAATGTATCAATTGACCAATTCAGCACATTTGGGCAGACTTGATACAAAATAGTCCAGTATTGCAACGCTTCACTGGATCAATCTGAAACTTTGCACACACACTGCTGCCATCTAGTGGCCAAAATCTGCGCCTAAACTGGAATTTTACATTGTGGCCTTTCTCTTGCATTTCAAAGATGATGGAACAAAAAAGAAAATGCATGTTTTTTTGTTTGTATTATCTTTTACCAGATCTAATGTGTTATATTCTCCTATATTAATTTCACATTTCCACAAATTCAAAGTGTTTCCTTTCAAATGGTATCAAGAATATGCATATCCTTGCTTCAGGTCCTGAGCAACAGGCAGTTAGATTTGGGTATGACATTTTAGGCGAAAATTGAAAAAAAAGGGTCAGATCCTTAAGAGGTTAATAGTCCAGAATGTCCCCAGAGATCCAAGTTTCAGTCAATATCAGAATGGATTCGTCTGCATAGCCCAGATCCTGATGTAATCCAGTTTAGGAAAAAAGCTCCTAATGTTCAGATGCATCAACCCAAGTCCTTTACGGTTTTTAAAGTCAGATGGAGTCTCCAACTCAAACAATCTACGCTCAATTGATGGTTGCAGGCCCTGTCTGATGGTTGATATTGATATGCTGTAGTTGGTATAGATATAAAATTGCATACACTGCACCATTTGGTCTATCCCTATTTGTAATTTAAGAGAGAGTAGAAATTGGAATTACTTATCCAAGTCTGCCACGATAGGGCCTGAGGCCGCAGCCAATGTCAGTTTGAGGAACTCTCAGAGTAACCAATGATGGAATGTTATAAACTGACATACCTGGGCTTTGGTTGCTATCGTGCAACAGCCCAAGCCCTCTACGTGATTTGAAAACCGAGGGGGTATTCAAGTTTATGGTATTCACATTTGAACTAATAGTACTGGGTGAGCAGACCACTGTGGGCTTCTCTTTTGAGCTAACAATAGCAGATCTAAGAGTGGAGTTCAAATTAATGGGTACAAGATTACAACTGACACCCCTGGCAGTATAGACAACAGTACGACGATAACTCTTAGAAATTATGGGAGTTATTACCTGAGCAGGGCTTGGTCTGTCTCTGAGTCAATATCTATGTTTGACTGACAATTGAAGACCCTACTCTGTAAAAGGATCAAATCACCAATTTTTGGTCAATGTCATCTGAGAAAGATCTCAAGTTCAAAATCTGCAGGAGGCGTGGATGGTCACTGGTGTGATGTGGCTGTAGGATACATCATGCTACATCTGTAGCCTGAGACAGACTGGAGGAGATGTGGAGAGAACAGCAAATAAATATTAATCGGAGCATAGGCGGATGTCATGGGAATTATACAGTAGCCTCATAGAACCTTCCTGAAATAAACTTTTGGAGTTTCACGCTAGTCCTGGTTCTGCTGTCTGTCTGTCTGTCTGTATCTGGCAGGGCTTTATCAGGTAAGATCACCCCTTCTAGCCGTGCAGGCAGCTGAAAAGTGAGAGGGAATCAAAAAGTTCCTGAACCTGTTTTATCTTTCTCTCTCTTCAGGTTACCATGGTGTCTATTGAGAAACATATGGGTGGGGACTGTGGACAAAGGATTATTATCTCTCTCTTTCGCTCATTCAGTGTTAGTGTGTGTGTGTGTGTGTGTGTGTGTGTGTGTGTGTGTGTGTGTGTGTGTGTCTGTGTGTGTCTGTGTGTGTGTATGAATGTTGGCAGGTGCTAATGGACAGTGCTTTCTGATGTTAAGCTTTGGCCATGTCATTCCCTACCATAAATAACTATCTGGAATGAATAATAACACAGAGATTTGCATAATTTTACATTAGCAAATTGATGCTAAAGGTTCCTTTACATACAGTGGAGAGAACAAGTATTTGATACACTGCAGGTTTTCCTACTTACAAAGCATGTAGAGGTCTGTAATTTTTATCATAGGTACACTTCAACTGTGAGAGACGGAATGTAAAACAAAAATCCAGAAAATCACATTGTATGATTTTTAAGTAATTAATTTGCATTTTATTACATGACATAAGTATTTGATCACCTACCAACCACTAAGAATTCCGGCTCTCACAGACCTGTTAGTTTTTCTTTAAGAAGCCCTCCTGTTCTCCACTCATTACCTGTATTAACTGCACCTGTTTGAACTCGTTACCTGTATAAAAAACACCTGTCCACACACTCAATCAACAAGACTCCAACCTCTCCACAATGGCCAAGACCAGAGAGCTGTGTAACGACATCAGGGATAAAATTGTAGACCTGCACAAGGCTGGGATGGGCTACAGGACAATAGGCAAGCAGCTTGGTGAGAAGGCAACAACTGTTGTTGCAATTATTAGAAAATGGAAGAAGTTCAAGATGACGGTCAATCACCCTTGGTCTGGGGCTCCATGCAAGATCTCACCTCGTGGGGCATCAATGATCATGAGGAAGGTGAGGGATCAGCCCAGAACTACATGGCAGGACCCGGTCAATGACATTTACATTTACGTCATTTAGCAGATGCTCTTATCCAGAGCGACTTACAGTTAGTGAGTGCATACATTATTTTGTATTTTTTCATACTGGCCCCCCGTGGGAATCGAACCCACAACCCTGGCGTTGCAAACGCCATGCTCTACCAACTGAGCTACATCCCTGCCGGCCATTCCCTCCCCTACCCTGGACGACGCTGGGCCAATTGTGCGCCGCCCCATGGGTCTCCCGGTCGCGGCCGGCTACGACAGAGCCTGGATTCGAACCAGGATCTCTAGTGGCACAGCTAGCACTGCGATGCAGTGCCTTAGACCACTGCGCCACTCGGGCGTGAAGAGAGCTGGGACCACAGTCTCAAAGAAAACCATTAGTAACACACTACGCCGTCATGGATTAAAATCCTGCAGCGCACGCAAGGTCCCCCTCCTCAAGCCAGCGCATGTCCAGGCCCGTCTGAAGTTTGCCAATGACCATCTGGATGATCCAGAGGAGGAATGGGAGAAGGTCATGTGGTCTGATGAGACAGAAATAGAGCTTTTTGGTCTAAACTCCACTCGCCATGTTTGGAGGAAGAAGAAGGATGAGTACAACCCCAAGAACACCATCCCAACCGTGAAGCATGGCGGTGGAAACATCATTCTTTGGGGATGCTTTTCTGCAAAGGGGACAGGACGACTGCACCGTATTGAGGGGAGGATGGATGGGGCCATGTATCGCGAGATCTTGGCCAACAACCTCCTTCCCTCAGTAAGAGCATTGAAGATGGGTCGTGGCTGGGTCTTCCAGCATGACAATGACCCGAAACACACAGCCAGGGCAACTAAGGAGTGGCTCCGTAAGAAGCATCTCAAGGTCCTGGAGTGGCCTAGCCAGTCTCCAGACCTGAACCCAATAGAAAATCTTTGGAGGGAGCTGAAAGTCCGTATTGCCCAGCGACAGCCCCGAAACCTGAAGGATCTGGAGAAGGTCTGTATGGAGGAGTGGGCCAAAATCCCTGCTGCAGTGTGTGCAAACCTGGTCAAGACCTACAGGAAACGTATGATCTCTGTAATTGCAAACAAAGGTTTCTGTACCAAATATTAAGTTCTGCTTTTCTGATGTATCAAATACTTATGTCATGTAATAAAATGCAAATTAATTACTTAAAAATCATACAATGTGATTTTCTGGATTTTTGTTTTACATTCCGTCTCTCACAGTTGAAGTGTAACTATGATAAAAATTACAGACCTCTACATGCTTTGTAAGTAGGAAAACCTGCAAAATCGGCAGTGTATCAAATACTTGTTCTCCCCACTGTATATGATATGACAAAGAAAAAAGGTCTGATGAAAATATGTGAGTTAAGTCCATTACTGAGCTCTAGATCAGGGTTTCCCAAACTCGGTCCTGGGGCCCATCCCTGGATGCACGCTTTGGTTTTTGCCCTAGCAATACACAGCTGATTTCAAATATTCAAAGCTTGATGATGAGTTGGTTATTTGAATACGCTGTGTAGTGCTAGGGCAAAAACCAAAACGGGGGCCAGGACCAAGTTTGGGAAACCCTGCTCTAGATCAATGTAAAGATCCATCCCCTGGAGAGTGAGATTTCTCCAAGGTAAGGGAAACACTCACTGTTGAGAGGCCAGGCCAATTTAATGACAGGTTGGATTGTAAGCCTTTGTTCTCATGAGGTCATGGCTCTGCTCTTCCCACTTGGCCAGTTAAGATTGAATGGACTACTAGTTCAAAGGAGATTGGGTTCCCTAGCCTCTCTGTCTTCTTCTATAGGCTCCTGTGGGTGCACTACATCCTACTCTCTTTGTTCTTGATATCAGGAAACACCCATTGGTGCCTGCCATTGTTCAGTCCATTGATTTGATACCTGCCACTAGTCAGTTCCAGCACTGTCCCACGCTGTTTATATCGAGGAGACTTCCGGATCTACGATATAGAAAAAGCACTCGTTTTAAAGGAATGCTTTAGATATGATAGGAATTGCAGGTAGGTCAATATAGCAAATCAAATCAAATGTTATTTGCCACATGCGCCGAATACAACAGGTGTAGACATTACAGTGAAATGCTTACTTACAAGCCCTTAACCAACAATGCAGTTTTTAAACAAAAAGTAAAATAACAAAAAGTGTTTAGTAAAAAATAAAATAAAAAATATTAAAAACTAAAGAGCAGCAGTAAAATAAAATAACAGTAGGGAGGTTATATACAGGGGGGTACCGGTACAGAGTCAATGTGCGGGGGCACCGGCTAGTCGAGGTAATTGAGGTAATATGTGCATGTGGGTAGAGTTAAAGTGACTATGCATAAATAATAAACAGAGTTAGTAAACAGAGTAGCAGCAGCGTAAAAGAGGGGGATGGGGTGGGGTGGGGTGGGGGGCAGTGCAAATAGTCCGGGTAGCCATGATTAGCTGTTCAGGAGCCTTATGGCTTGGGGGTAGAAGCTGTTGAGAAGCCTTTTGGACCTAGACTTGGCGCTCCGGTACCGCTTGCCGTGCGGTAGCAGAGAGAACAGTCTATGACTAGGGTGGCTGGAGTCTTTGACAATTTTTAGGGCCTTCCTCTGACACCGCCTGGTATAGAGATCCTGGATGGCAGGAAGCTTGGCCCCAGTGATGTACTGGGCTGTACGCACTACCCTCTGTAGTGCGTACGGCCCGAGATACTGTACACACACTGACTGTGTGTGTGTGTGTGTCCGTCTTACCTTCAGGCCAGGAATAGTCTGCTCTCTTGAAGTACTCAGTGCTAGCAGAGGACCTCTCTACAGACGTCCCCATGCTGAACTTGTTGTTCTCACAGATGAAGATACATGGCAGCTTCCACAGAGCCGCCATGCTAAAAGACTCAAAGATCTGGCCCTGATTGGACAAGAGGGGGAGAGTTGATGATGGTCATCTTATTGTAACCATTAGATAGATAGAAGAAGTCTCACCTGGTTGGCTGGTCCGTCTCCGTACAGCGTCACACAAACCTGGTTGTTGCCCTGGTACTGACAGGCTAGGGCCACACCTACCCCCAATGGAACCTGTAGACACACAACACACAGTAAAAATGTTTGACGTGTTCAGAGTGTTACCTGAGCTCCCTCACGATGCAGAGAGAGAGAGAGAGAGAGAGAGAGAGAGAGAGAGAGAGAGAGAGAGAGAGAGAGAGAGAGAGAGAGAGAGAGAGAGAGAGAGAGAGAGAGAGAGAGAGAGAGAGAGAGAGAGAGAGAGAGAGAGAGAGAGAGAGAGAGAGAGAGAGAGAGAGAGAGAGACATTGTCTTGCAGGTTGTAATTCTAAAGTTATGTCGCATATATTAGTTGTAAAGAAAATACATGTAATGTCCACACAAGCCCTCTTACTCAACATCCCAGGCATTTCCTCATTGTGTGGACAAAGATATTTATTATATTACACAGAGATATATTTTTCATTGGGGAAATATTAGACTTGCTTCTGGCTGTCCATCAATATCGATGTTGACGTTATATTGTTATTAAACACATGAATCCCAGCATCCCATGGCACCCTGATATGTCATATCTACTACACTACTACTGCTGAAGCCTGGAGTGAAAACATGTTATTGTCACATAGTCGATACGTCACTTGAGGTCGCCAGTACAGCAACACTATTGCTAACTGACAATGAGGAGCAGGTCATGATGATAATAGAACAATCTCATCTGAGCACAGAACCCTTTTCACACCTACTCCACAAAATTAGAACCTCCTTTTCATAATGTGATCAATGGGGTTGTGGATGGATGATGTAATGGTATAACCTGTTGAGCTTGCCCTCCTTCAACAGAACACTATTTACACACAGGTGTAAACTCCCCCCTGTGAGCCAGCTCTGGATTGGCCAGTCTGATCGCTGGAATCTCAGTATGGAAAACCACCACTGTTTATGATTATTTTACCTTTCAAAGTTCAGCAGATATGCAAATGCTATGTGACAGGCTGGCAGCAGCCAGCAGGGGAGTGTGTGACTAGCATTCTGTCTCGTTGACACACACACACGCTACTTCAGAGGCTGAGCATAAGGTCTTCAGAATGTCACCCACACAATGACTTTAAGACATGACAGAAACATTCATTTGTGTGACATAAACATTCACTTTCCTTTACTGCTTGTGACATGAATGTCAAGTATGCTTTAGCATCTTTACTCTCTAGTCTAGAGAGAATGGCTTTATAGATTGGGTTATATGGATCAAGTGTTTGCAGATGTGTCATGTAACCTACCTACCACTTGTGGGAGTTCATAGACACACACTACATACAATGCCTTCAGAAAGTATTCATACCCCTTGACTTCTTCCACATTTTGTTGTATTACAGCCTGAATTCAAAATGGATTAAACAAAAAAATGTCTCACCCATCTACACACAATAACCCAGAATTACAGCTGTAAGTCTTTCTGGGTAAGTGTCTTAGAGCTTTGCACACCTGGATTGTACAATATTTACCCATTATTCTTTGAAAATTCTTTCAAGTTGGTTGTTGATCATTGCTAGACAGCCATTTTCAAGTCTTGCCATAGATTTTCAAGCAGATTTAAGTCAAAACTGTAACTAGGCAACTCAGGAACATTCACTGTCTTCTTGATAAGAAACTCCAGCGTAGATTTGGCCTTGTGTTTTAGGTTATTATCCTGCTGAAAGGTGAATTCATCTCCCAGTGTCTGGTGGAAAGCAGTCTGAACCAGGTTTTCCTCTAGGATTTTGCCTGTGCTTAGCTCAATTCCATTTCTTTTTTATCCTGAAAAACTCCCCAGTCCTTAACGATTACAAGCATACCCATAACATCATGCAGCCACCACTATGCTTGAAAATATGGAGAGTGGTAGTCTGTAATGTGTTGTATTAGATTTGCCCTAAACATAACACTTTGTATTCAGGACAATGAAATGCTTTGCCACATTTTTTGCAGTATTACTTTGGTGGTCCTCTGTAGCTCAGCTGGTAGAGCACGGCGCTTGTAACGCCAAGGTAGTGGGTTCTATAAGATTGCACCTTCCTTATATCTGTAAAATACATATTTGTATGTTTAGTGTTAGAGAAAATGTGCATATTTTCTAAAGGTCTCTCTCGATCAAAACGTCTGCCCCCATCGCTGTGAACATCTCACAGAGCTCAAGCTTGGCTTCCTGAACTCGTCAGGAACTCGCCTTTCATCTCATATTAACCATGTCTGTCTATGACAAACAGAAAGTGTTTTTTGTTTAAAATCTATGAATTATTTTAGATGAATGGCTATAAATCGATCTGAATGTGTTACAGTGATGAAACCACTCTCTCCTGCTGAGCTACAATGTAAGGATTGCAGGCATGTGCTTTGTTAATGGCTGTGATGTAAGGTTCAGCCAGGAGTTGATGGACAGTCAGAAGAGCGAATGAAATGGTAGGAGCGACATCCCAGCTTCAAGTGTTTTGGAATTTCACATCCTACGTCACACAGTCTCAGAAAATATACTACTGTGTCCGTGGGAACCAGGGCTATCACTTAATGCAAGATCTATGGTGTCCACAGATCGATTTATAAACTGGGGACATCTAAGAGGTAAAGTCACCATTGGCCTCATGGTGAAATCCCTGAGCGGTTTCCTTCCTCTCCGCCAACTGAGTTAGGAAGGACGCCTGTATCTTTGTTGTGACTGGGTGCATTGATACACCATCCAAAGTGTAATTAATAACTTCACCATGCTCAAAGGGATATTGAATGTCTGCTTTTGTTATTTTTACCCATCTACCAATTGATGCCCTTCTTTGTGAGGCAATGGGAAAACCTCAGAAAAGTTGAGTAAACGTAAAAAGGCTGTGGAACCAGTTACTTAATAATAATTAGTTGAAACAACTAAAATTGTTTTACAGTGCAGCCTGCCCCAACACCAACACTATGCACACCTGGAGAAGGGTGCCACACACACAGGTAGAGAGATACAGACCACACGCACACCTGAGAAAAACAGCCTCACACACCTCAAACAGGTTGACCCAGGTAGGTCAGGAACATCCAGGTATATCAGGTTGTATGGTTATTATCAAATCTAGGTAGTAAGCTTATCATTTGTTTGATACAATCCTTTAATTCAAACACTAATGCATCCATACGCACGCACACACAAACAAGAGTCTTGATTGAAATGGGAGCAAACAGCATTACGGGTTGGGTCATGGGCATGGCTCTCACCCGCGAGGAGTAGTAGGATATCCACTATCCTAGCCAGGGGAATGTGTATACAAGGGAGGGAGACTATACTCTGATTAGCACTGCAGTGATCAGTGGGGAAATGGCCTTGTTAGGGTACACTGAGAGAGGAGACAGAACTACCTTCAACCAGAGTATCGTTTAGCAGCAGAGACCTGAGAAAAATAAAAAAAAAAAGAAATAGTTCCACTGAAGCGGTTGATCATGAGGCTTTCCACTCAATAACACATACTTAGATGAATTAACTTTAGTCTTAACTTATACAGGATGAATGCTGCTTTGTTTCCATAGGATGTTTTCCACGCATGACATTTTAGAAGGAGAGGTGGTTGGTTGGTATTGCAGAGTGTTAGTCTTATTCTAATAGTCCAGTAGCTGGATGCTGTAACAGTCCTTTTTATAGGTGACCTCATTCATGAGACTGACAGTTGAGATATTCTCTATCTTTTCTGGCTTTGCCTTTGCAATCTTTCTCTCTCTCTCGCTGTCTCTCTATTGGCTTGTGTCAATGTATTGTATTACTGTATTACACAATAACAAGCTCTCTAAATGTGCACTCTAATCTTTTCAGTATCTGAAGATTAATATCTAATCTTTTCAGTATCGCAGACCTTGAAGAAAACTTTCCATAAAAACCACAAGAAGACTTTAGTAATGTTCAGAGAACGTTCTAAGAATGTTATTTAAAAACATATACATTCCGTTTTCAGCATCAGCAAAACTCTCTCTATCCTATATTTTGTTAAGTGTGTTCAGGTGTGTTAGCTGCGCCCACTAATTGGCCACATCTGATCTTTAATGAGTGCTTGTTTCCTTTGAAATGGGGTCTGTTTGAATAGACTAAAATGAAAAGCTTTGAATGCGTAAAAAAACATGGCATGCTAGCTCCATCCTGGTGGCGCGGTGGACTAATTCCATGGATAGAAAACAGAAGATTATAGATTTGAATCTTACTGATGCTGTGTCACAATAAAAAATAAATGTGTTTGCATGATTAATGCCTAAGGAAATTAATTTCCATGTGTCCTACCTGTGCTTGGAGTTTTAAAAATGTTAACCCAAAATAGGCTAGCAGTGGTATTAAAAGTCTTCTTGAAACATTTAGAGAATTTTATTTTTTTTAAACCTCAAAATAACCTATAATTTCAGTTTTCAGAGCGTCAATAAAACCTCCCAGGAAAACTTTAAAGGAACCAGAGTAAAACATTCTCAGAACCTCCCTGCAACCTAAAAATACAAGTTCCCAGAACAGGCAAATTGTTCACTTCTGTTCCCAGAAGGTTTAAAAACGTTCAGTTTCACCGGTCAGGAAACGTATGGCTTCGTTCCCACAATCAATGTGAAACCAAAAACATATGTTCCATCAATTTCGAAGGAAAAATATGTGCTAGCTGGGTACTGTGTGTGTGTGTCTGTGCGTGCGTTTGTGTAAGAGTTTTAGAGAGGAGTTTGGTGGCCTTGGACTGGAGCTCCGTATGGCTGGCTGCACAGACACACACAATCTGGTTGGGCTCTTACATACACCAAATGACTTACTCACGCAACCCTTAGAGAGAGAGAGAGGGAGGGTAATGAACTGTTACGACTGCCTCTACGCTCTGTGTGCTATAATATGATAATCTACGAAGGCTACAGTCCCTGTGATGTCACCTGGTTTGTGTCTGTCAGTTTGAATGGCTTGAATAACTTGCCTGGCAATCTTGATGTAGTGAAAGATGAGATGGTCTGAGCTCATTGTGGAAAAATACTAATGAACTCAGCTGAAACTTGGTGTTTTGTAGCTAGCCTTCACTCAGAGGCACCGGGGTATAAAGGCTGAATCAAGGTTTATATGAAGAGTTTATTTCCAAAACATTACTGTTTTCAGATTTCTTATTAATAGATTTGAGATTTTTTGGCTAAATGCTATATACCATTGTTTAGCTGGAATGGAATGTTCGCATCCTGTATATTTGACTGATATGTTGTTGTCTCACCTAGCAATCTTATGATGAATGCACTAACTTCGATGTTGTTAAACCTAGCAGTACTACATATTTCTGTGAAAGTGAGGCGGATACAGTGGGGAAAAAAAGTATTTAGTCAGCCACCAATTGTGCAAGTTCTCCCACTTAAAAAGATGAGAGAGGCCTATAATTTTCATCATAGGTGCACGTCAACTATGACAGACAAATTGAGGAAAAAAATTCCAGAAAATCACATTGTAGCATTTTTAATGAATTTATTTGCAAATTATGGTGGAAAATAAGTATTTGGTCACCTACAAACAAGCAAGATTTCTGGCTCTCACAGACCTGTAACTTCTTCTTTAAGAAGATTTCTGTCCTCCACTCGTTACCTATATTAATGGCACATGTTTGAACTTGTTATCAGTATAAAAGACACCTGTCCACAACCTCAAACAGTCACACTCCAAACTCCACTATGGCCAAGACCAAAGAGCCGTCAAAGGACACCAGAAACAAAATTGTAGACCTGCACCAGGCTGGGAAGACTGAATCTGCAATAGGTAAGCAGCTTGGTTTGAAGAAATCAACTGTGGGAGCAATTATTAGGAAATGGAAGACATACAAGACCACTGATAATCTCCCTCGATCTGGGGCTCCACGCAACATCTCACCACGTGGGGTCAAAATCATCACAAGAACGGTGAGCAAAAATCCCAGAACCACATGGGGGGACCTATTGAATGACCTGCAGAGAGCTGGGACCAAAGTAACAAAGCCTACCATCAGTAACACACTACGCCGCCAGGGACTCAAATTCTGCAGTGCGAGACGTGTCCCCCTGCTTAAGCCAGTACATGTCCAGGCCCGTCTGAAGATTGCTAGAGTGCATTTGGATGATCCAGAAGAGGATTGGGAGAATGTCATATGGTCAGATGAAACCAAAATATAACTTTTTGGTAAAAACTCAACTTGTCGTGTTTGGAGGACAAAGAATGCTGAGTTGCATCCAAAGAACACCATCCCTACTGTGAAGCATGGGGGTGGAAACATCATGCTTTGGGGCTGTTTTTCTGCAAAGGGACCAGGACGACTGATCCGTGTAAAGGAAAGAATGAATGGGGCCATGTATCGTGACATTTTGAGTGAAAACCTCCTTCCATCAGCAAGGGCATTGAAGATGAAACGTGGCTGGGTATTTCAGCATGACAATGATCCCAAACACACTGCCCGGGCAATGAAGGAGTGGCTTCGTAAGAAGCATTTCAAGGTCCTGGAGTGGCCTAGCCAGTCTCCAGATCTCAACCCCATAGAAAATCTTTGGAGGGAGTTGAAAGTCCGTGTTGCCCAGCGACAGCCCCAAAACATCACTGCTCTAGAGGAGATCTGCATGGAGGAATGGGCCAAAATACCAGCAACAGTGTGTGAAAACCTTGTGAAGACTTACAGAAACATTTGACCTGTGTCATTGACAACAAAGGGTATATAACAAAGTATTGATTAACTTTTGTTATTGACCAAATACTTATTTTCCAGCATAATTTGCAAATAAATTCATTAAAAATCCTACAATGTGATTTTCTGGATTTTTCTTTCTCATTTTGTCTGTCATAGTTGACGTGTACCTATGATGAAAATTACAGGCCTCTCTCATCTTTTTAAGTGGGAGAACTTGCACAATTGGTGGCTGACTAAATACTTTTTTCCCCCACTGTATATAGTGTTTGCAAAAAAAACATGATTATTTGTCTCTCTAAAATGAAACCATCAAGTGATAAATTTTAACAAAATACATGTCTGTCATTGAACAACCCCATTGAAAAATATGGGTTGTTTCTGAATTCGAAGGACCAATAAAAAGGGATGAAAAAACATAGGTGCTGGATTTTAGGGCGGTAGCAACCACCACAGGGTGTCCGTTCAGAACATGAAGCAGTAGTTCCATTTCAAGGTTTAATGAAGATCACCAGCATTACGACCAGGAATACGATTTTCCCGATGCAGATCCTTTGTTTGCTCTCCCCAGGGCAACTGAACTGATTCCAGCGGCTGACCCAAAACATCGCCGGCGGAGGAGAGGCACTCGGAACGGCCTGCTTGTCCGACTTAGGAGGCGTGCACACCACCCACCACTTCCAAGTATTCTACTCGCTAATGTTCAATCTTTAGTTAACAAAGTCAACGAACTACGGGCAAGGATTTCTTTCCAGAGAGACATCAAGGCCTGTAACATACTCTGTTTTACGGAAACATGGTTCTCTTGGGATATTCTGTCGGAATCGGTACAGCCAGATGGGTTCTCAGTTCATCGCGCAGACAGGAATAAATATCTCTCCAGGAAGCAGAAGGGCGGAGGTGTGTGTTTCATGATTAACGACTCGTGGTGTAATTGTAGAAACATAGAGGAACTCGAGTCCTTCTGTTCACCCGACCTAGAATAGCTCACAATCAAATGCCGACCGTATTATCTCCCAAGATCATTTTCTTCGGTTATAGTCACGGCCGTGTATATCCCCCCTCAAGCCGATACCAAGACGGCCCTCAAAGAACTTCACTGGACCTTATGCACACTGGAAGCCACATATCCTGGGGCTGCATTTATTGTAGCCGGGGATTTTAACAAAGCAAATTTGAGGACTAGGCTGCCGAAGTTCTATCAACATATCGACTGTTGTACTCGCGCTGCTAAAATCCTCGACCATTGCTATTCAAACTTCCGGGATGGTTATAAGGCCCTCCCCCGCCCTCCTTTCGGCAAATCTGACCACGATTCCATTTTGCTTCTCCCTTCCTATAGGCAGAAACTCAAACAGGAAGTACCCGTGCTAAGGACTATTCAATGCTGGTCTGACCAATCGGAATCCACGCTTCAAGATTGTTTTGATCACGCGGACTGGGATATGTTCCGGTTAGCTTCCGAAAATAATTTAGACATATACACTGAAACAGTGACTGAGTTTATCAGGAAGTGTATAGGTGATGTTGTGCCTACTGTGACTATTAAAACCTACCCTAACCAGAAACTGTGGATAGACGGCAGCATTCGCGCAAATCTGAAAGCACGAACCACCGCATTCAACCATGGCAAGGTGACTGGGAATATGGCAGAATACAAACAGTGTAGCTACTCACTCCGCAAGGCAATTAAACTGGCAAAACATCAGTATAGAGACAAAGTGGAGTCGCAATCCAACGGCTCAGACACGAGACGTATGTGGCAGGGTCTACAGACAATCACTGACTACAAAAATAAAACCAGCCACGTCGCCGACACCGACATCTCGCTGGTGTGTTCATGGACATATTCAATCTCTCCCTTTCCCAGTCTGCTGTTCCCACATGCTTCAAGAGGGCCACGATTGTTCCTGTACCCAAGAAAGCAAAGGTAACTGAACTAAATGACTATCGCCCTGTAGCACTCACCTCTGTCATCATGAAGTGCTTTGAGAGACTAGTCAAGGATCATATCACCTCTACCTTACCTGTCACCCTAGACCCACTTCAATTTGCTTAACGCCCCAAAAGATCCACAGACGATGCAAATGCCATCACACTGCACACTGCCCTATCCCATCTGGACAAGAGGAATACCTATGTAAGAATGCTGTTCATTGACTGTAGCTCAGCATTCAACACCATAGTACCCTCCAAGCTCATCATTAAGCTCGAGGCCCTGAGTCTGAACCCCGCCCTGTGCAACTGGGTCCTGGACTTCCTGACGGGCCGCCCCAAGGTGGTGAAGGTAGGAAACAACATCTCCACTTTGCTGATCCTCAAAACTGGGGCCCCACGAGGGTGCGCGCTCAGCCTTCTCCTGTACTCCCTGTTCACCCATGACTGCGTGGCCAACCATGCTTCCAACTCAATCATCAAGTTTGCAGACGACACAACAGTAGTAGGCTTGATTACAAACAATGACGAGACCACCTACAGGGAGGAGGTGAGGGCTCTGGGAGTGTGGTGCCAGGAAAATAAAATCTCACTCAACATCAACAAAACAAAGATGCTAAATGACTTAAATGTACAAATGTAATGATCGTGGACTTCCCTATTCACATTGATGGGACCGCAGTGGAGAAGGTGGAAAGCTTTAAGATCCATGGCGTACACATCACCGACAAACTGAAATGCAGACAGTGTGGTGAAGAAGGCGCAGCAGAGCCTCTTCAACCTCAGGAGGCTGAAGAAATGTGGCTTATCACCTAAAACCCTCACAAACATTTACAGATGCACAATTGAGAGCATCCTGTCGGGATGTATCACCGCCTGGTACGGCAACTGCAACGCCCACAACCACAGGGCTCTCCAGAGGGTGGTGCGGTCTGCCGAACGCATTACCGAGAGCAAACAACCTGCCCTCCAAGGCACATACTGCACCCGACGTCACAGGAAGGCCAAAAAGATCATCAAGGACATCAACCACCCAAGCCACTGCCTGTTCACCCCGCTATCATCCAGAAGGCGAGGTCAGTATAGGTGCATCAAAGCTGGGACCGAAAGAATGAAAAACAGCTTCTATCTCAAGGCCATCAGACTGTTAAATAGTCATCACTAGCACATTAGAGGCTGCTGCTGCCTATTGAAATCACTGTCCACTTAAAGAAATGGAACACTAGTCACATTAATAATGTTTACATATCTTGCACTACTCATCTCATATACTGCATTCTATTCTATAATATTCATCTGTATCTTAGTCCATGCCGCTCTGTCATTGCTTGTCCATATATGTATATATTCTTAAATCCCATTCCTCACTTTTTTGTGTGTATTGGGTATATGTTGTGAAATTGTTAGATATTACTGCACTGTCGGAGCTAGAAGCACAAGCATTTCCCTACACCCATTATAACATCTGCTAAACACGTGTATGTGACAAATAAAATTTGATTTGGATTTAATTTGATTAATAAGCATGAGCGATCTACAACAGAAAATAACCTAGCACCACAGACAAATGCTAACAAATGCTAATCGCTAATAAGCATGCTAAATTGTCATACATTTCGGATGACAATGCTAATGTTAATGCTAACGCTAGCGGGAGTATGCAAGCTAGGTTGATAGCTAACAAGTTTAACACAAATGGTACATATTTACAACAGACACTATTTAGCTCCAAACAACAAGACATCAGGATGTTGGCACTTACATTTAGCTGCACGCACAATAAACATCAGAAAGAAAAGCAATTTCTTCTAAGGAGGTTGTATAAGCAGGAGAGAAAAACAGATTGGTCATCAGAACGGAAACTACAGACTGCCTGAGGCCCTGCCTGGTCGGATATTATGCTAAGTCCCGGGGGAAAAGGCTGCTGATTGGCTAATAAAATTATGATGATTGGCGTGACCTTATTCCAATAGGAAAACCAAAAGAAAGTTTGGGTCTTGGAAAGGAGATGAGCTGGCCGTTTTTACAGCCGCCCCAAATGTGTTGTACATATTTGCTTCAACAGACAAGCCAGCTAAGGGTCAGTAGCTACTTGAGGAAGGGCGGGCAGCTGGATGAGTCGAGCAGCAGGCCTGACGTAGGTTCTGTCCTAGACTTGGATCTCTGCTGTCCTCACTTTCCCGTCTGCTCCAGGGAAAGCTGATTTGACAGTTCCAATTTGCCAGAGTGCCCTAGGAGACTTATCATCCACGATCATCACAACGGTCCCAACTACAAGGTCTTCCTTATCCTTGTGCCACTTATGGCGGCCTTGAAGTGCAGGTAAGTAATTCCGTGTGAAGCAGTGCCAGAAATGGTCGGCTAGAACCTGGCTGTGTCTCCATCTTTTGCGACTGAGCAGTTCAGACTCTGGGTAGACTACTTGTGGTAGTGACGAGTCTGGCCGCCCCATGAGAAGAGAGTTAGGAGTGATTGGATCCGGATCCGCGATGTCAGACGACACATATCCCAAGGGCTTGGAGTTCAAGATCCCTTCTATTTCGATTAGGACAGTCCTCAGCACCTCTTCGGAGATGGTCTGCACACCAAGAGTGGTTTGCAGGGCAGTCTTGATGGATCTGATCTCCCTATCCCAGCATCCTCCAAAGTGTGGTGCACTTGGTGGGTTGAAGGCGAAGCAAATCTTCTGACTGGCTAACTGTTCCTGGAGCTGTGGGTGGAGAGTCATGAAGGCCTCCTGTAACTCTCGCTCCCCTCCCTTGAAATGTGTTCCTCGATCAGACAGGATCTCAAAGGGCTTTCCTCTTCGAGCGATGAAGCGTCTCAATGCCATTAGGAATTAATCGGAATCCATATTCGTCAGTAGATCCACATGTACAGCCCGGGTGGTCATGCACTTAAAGATGATGCCCAATCTTGATGATATACGGTCCAAAGCAGTCCACGCCTGTAGAATAAAATGTGGGCTTGTGGAGCTGCAGTCGGGCCATCCTAGGCACATCTGGCTGGCCTCGCCACTTCCTGCATTCGGTGCAGCCAAGCTGAAAATGGTGAATGGCTGCCCTCCCTCTCAGAATCCAGAACCTTCGACGTAACTCAGTAAACACCCTCTCTGGGCCCGGGTGCCTCAGCTGCTCATCATATTTCTTGATCAGCAACCTGGTGAGCGGATGACCTGGATCCAGAACCACTGGGTGAAGAACGTCAGGGCCCAGCTGGTCACACCTCCGAAGGCGACCTCCAACACGAATCAGTCCGGTGTCGTTGTCATACTCCGGGGCCAGCGTCACCAGACAGCTGCTCGGAAGGATTGGCTTGCCTGCCTCTAGTAGGGAGACATCTTCTGGGAAGCTCTCAGACTGAGCATGTCTGAGTACTTCGGGTTCTGCTTGCTTGAAATCGTTGGCTGAAGGGCTGTCGGCACTACTGGCTGCCCCGTGTAGCAACTGCACTGTGGCTTCCACCAGCTCACGGAAAGTGTTGAACTGGGCAACATCAGGGAGAGACGACTTGGTGTCCGCTGACAGGAGTCCACAGAAGGTAGGCTTCCGCAGCTCCTCTGCTTCATCAGGAGGTACTTGGTCTGGTCTTCTCGGCCAGGATGACTGGGCCTGCCACAGGAATGGAGGACCTTGACTCCAACGGTTGGGTTCTGAAAGCTGAGACAGCGTCTTTCCACGTGTGATATCGTCAGCCGGATTTTTCTCCGTGTCCACGTAACGCCAGGCCTGGGAGTCTGTGAGCTCCTGTATTTCTGCAACTCTTGTGCCTACAAATACTTTGTACCTGCAGGAGTCTGACTGGAGCCAGGTTAAGACTGTTGTAGAATCAAACCAGTACGTGACCTCATGGATTTCCAGGGTGAGTTATTTTCTGATGACCACGGCCAGCTGAGCACCGGTGAGTGCAGTGCAGAGCTCGAGTCTTGGCATCGACTGTTGTCATTTTGGGGCCACTCTTGATTTTGCTGCAAGGAATGCTATTTGGATCCGTCCATTGGTGTCTTCAGTACAGAGGGATGCAACGGCACCGTATGCACGTTCTGAGGCATCACTGAAGACATGAACACTTCTTGTGCTGGTTGGGAGGTCCATGTCAGGGCTGACGTAACACCTTGGCAGTGTGACCTGAGACAGCTGTGGAAGTTCGTTCTCCCAAATAAGCCACGCTTGCAGAAGATCTTCAGGTAGGTCTGGGTCATCCCACCCTCTTTTCTTATTCCAGAGCCTCTGGACCACAACCTTGGCCCGTGTGGTGTATGGGACGATGAAGCCGAGTGGATCATACTGGCTGGCAAGGATCCGATATATGTTGCGCATGGTGGGTTCAACTTTCTCCATGTGACCTTGCTTGTAGCCAAGAGTGTCAGAAAGACATTGCCATTGTAATCCAAGGGTGTGCTCTTGGGGTTCCACGCCATCCTTGGTGAACCACAGCTCACCGTTCTCCGACCTGGACTCTTGAGGTAGGTGTTCGATGACTGCTGGAAGGTTGCTGGCCCACTAGCGTATATCGAATCCTCCCTCAGTAAGAAGGTGCTTCATCTTGTCCAGCAGTTTCTTGGCTTCATCCACAGAGGGGAGGCTTTGTAGACAGTTGTCTACATAGTAACAGCGTTCTATAGAAAAACGCACATCTCCTTCGGACTCACTGTGGTTGAACACATGCTTCTGAAGGGCAAACGTGGCGCAGCAGGGGCTACATGTCATCCCAAAGGGAAGAACCGGCCACTCATAGACATCAGCGTAATCATCACGGTTTAGGTCTCGCCACAGAAACCGGAAAAGAGGCTGGTCTTCGGGTAGCTGGCGGGCTTGATGGAACATCCCCTTTATTTCACTGCTGATGGCCACAGAGTGTTCCCGGAAATGGAGAAGGACTCCAAGCAGAGTAGCTCCCAAGGTATGTCCGGGAAAGAGTTGTTCGTTCAAGCTCTTGCCCCTGTAGTTGAAGGAACAGTTGAAGACAACTGTTTTTCCCATTGTGATGGACCATATGATGGGGAATGTACCAACCTTGGTACTCTTCGACTGCTACTGGGGATAGTTTCTTAACGTGGCCGGACTCCACCAACTTGTGAATCTTTGCGTTGTACATAGCTGCTTTCTCTGGATCCTTGGACAGACGCTTCTCTGTCCCTCGCAGATGAGCCAGTACTGCCTCCTTTGGAGCTTCCAAGGGAGGAAGGTTCTTCATCCACAAAAGGAGAGTGGCGTACCTTTGAACCTCGTCCACTTCGACCCTGACTGTCTTCTCCTCCAGTAGATGCATGGCTTCTACATCTTGTCTGGACCGTGTGACGAGCTTCTCACTCCTGTACGGTAGCGTATCCAACTGCCAGAGCTTCTCTACATGGCTGAAGAGCTCTGCAGATGGAGAGACAAGGGATGTATGAAGGCACTGTTGTGGAGCAAGACTTTGCTGCAGGAACTTTGAAGGACCTTGAAGGGTACATCCGAGCTGAATCTTGATGGCGGCAGGTCCGCCAGGGGGACCCAAATGCACTGGCTCCATTGGGGTGATTAGATGGGGAGAATCTGATCCGATGAGCAGTAACAGCTGCGACTGGTCCAGTGGTTGAAGGGGTAGGCCTTTGAGGTGCTGATATCTTTTCTTAAGGGCTTCGACCGGGTAGGTATGCGGTGCAAGGCCCAACTCTTCAGTTGTGAAGGCTCTGTGGATGTCAAAGGACCTGTTTGGTTGAGTAACAGGGGCCACAGAGAATGACACAGAAGCTCCATGGACAACTCTGATATCTTGACACACCGTAGAAGTGCCAAGTCCTCAGGATTTTCTTGGAGGCCTAGCTGCTCTGCTGCTTCATGTAGAAGTATAGTGCGCCCGACCCATCGTCCAACAGGGCGTACGTGTCAAGTGACTTGTTGCCGCTCCGCAAGATGACTCGACTCATCTTCAGCAGCACCTTGCTGCTGCTGGAAGGTCGATCAACATAGAGGGTCTCTGCGGTGGAGCTCACCAGGCAAATGCTCTCTGTTGACGCCTTTGTGCTGACAGTCTTCATAGAGTTCATGCTAGCGTTCTTTGTAGCAGTCGGGCTAGTGTTGACCTCGTGGAGAATCTCAAGATGCTTCTTCTCGCACTTCTTGCACTTAGCCTTGAGAGTACACTAAGCTGCTTGGTGTTCGCGTCCACACTTCCAACATCTTTCATTTGTCTTGATCCAGGATTATTTCTGTTATTTCGAAAGGAGCTGAAAGTTGGTGCATTGATTCATGTAATGCTGCGTGGTGTTGCAGAACAGACAATACTTCTTTGGGTTCTCCCGTGACCTTTCCTCCGGAGACTGGTTCTGTGCAGAGAGTTCGAATTCGTCCTTTCTCTGTTTCACCTCCATGGAGGGTGGTGATGGTCTTGGGGAAGGATTTGTCTTTACACTGATTTCGGCGTGAGCTAGGGTGGTCTCTGCTTTGTTCGCTACTGAACTGCATGCCATCTACTTGCACTCTCACCTCGTACTCGAGCCACTCTGCCAGGTGAAGGAGGGCTGGAATGGGTGTATTGTGTGAACCCCATCATCTCTTGAAGTTGGCACTTAGGTCGTGTGGTAACTTAGCTAAGAGGCGGGAGATGTGTGAGCCACACCTCAGTTTTCTCTGTCCATTACTCCCTAGCTGATCCAACATGCCAACCAAGGCACGCACCCTCAGAGCGAATCTTCGGAATGCCTTGGTGTCACCACTCTTGATGTTGGGGCCACCCATTAACCTTGCAATGCGTTGGAGGGCAAGCTGGTGGGGCTGGCCATACAGTTCTGTGAGGGACTCCATGGTGGCACTGTATGGGTACCTGCTGTTGCTGTAGGAGTCGGCAATTAGCAAAGCCTCTTCCAACTTAAGGTGGTCCACCAATATCTGAAACTTGAAGCACTCTGTTGCATCTACAGGCAAAACATTGTCAAGGGCCACATTCAGCCTTGCAAACTCTCGTGGGTCTTCATTGATGAAGTTGGGGATGGTAGGAGTTAGTCCATGGTAGACGCGCTCCCGGCTGGGTGGAGAAGGTGTGCGGTAGCGGACAGGTGAGTGCCGACGACGATCAGGTGAGTAGGCCCGGCGGTGACGGTCAGGCGAGTAGTCGCAGTGGCGATGGTCAGGTGAGGGGTGATGACAACGGTCAGGTGAGTAGTCGCGGCGGCTACGGTCAGGTGAGTAGTCGCCGACACTCAGGCGTGGGCTGACAATGGGAATCAATTGAGGGTTTACGACGGCAATCAGGCATAGGCTGACCGTAGCGGTCAGGTGAGTTGTCGCGTCGGCGTCAGTCAGGTGAGTAGTTGCGGCGGGACAGTCAGTTGTAAGCTGACCGTAGCGGTCAGGTGAGTAGTCATGACGGTCAGGTGCAGGCTGACGACGGCAATCAGGTGTAGGCTGACCACAGCGGTTAGGTGAGTCAGCCCTCTAGGTGGCGCTATAGGGCTACGAGTTCTGCAATGAGAAGTCGACCGGTCTCGATGGTGCGATGGCTCATGACCTCAAGGGGTTGACTGAGTAGATGATGACGGTGAGGATGACTGGTCTGAGAAGGAGAGCCCTATGATCCCAAGGTTTTCAATGAGCTGCTCTATCTTATCACGCTGCCTTTGTGACTGCAGTTTATCATCTTTGGTTGTCACCAGCTGTGCCCGCTCAGGCTGACTTTGATGATGACAATATCTAGTCGAGGTGCGCCTGCTATGGGGGGCCGGTGAGTTGGCCATTGATGAAGGTGAGGCTCCATCCTCACTGTTGCGGGTCAGCCTGGGTAGTGACTTCAACTGTTGGGGACCCATTGAAGCGGATGAATTTAGCTCTTCCGATAGCTCCAGTATCTCCCGTGTCAACTTCTCAGTTTCCTCTCCTATCAGCTTCAGGCACGTTACGACTGTTCTGGAAGAAGAACGGGTTTCTCTCTCATCTTGTACAGGAGGGTACAATGGTAATTAATTCCACTCACAGCCCCCTCTGCTCGTGGTCCCTCGTTGGAGTGGTGCGTTGTTGTGTGTGGTGTCTGCCTTGACTCGTAGCTTACCTCATAGTCGACCAGTCGATGTGGGGGGCGAGTCTGACGGCGGGTACAAACCACAACTTGTGGAGGATCTTCTCTGGAGACTGGCAACCTTGAACTTTGGTAGTTACTGAATCCGGCTCGAAGGACCATGAAAAATATGGGTTGTTTCTGAATTCGAAGGACCAATAAAAAGGGATAAAAACGTAGGTGCTGGATTTTAGGTCGTTAGCAACCCACCACAGGGTGTCCATTCAGAACACGAGGAAGCAGTAGTTCCAGTTCAAGGTTCAATGAAGATCCACACACACACATACAATACCACTCTCTCTGATACTAATTGTGGTTCTGTAAAGAAAAGAGGAGAAATATTTGCATGTCAACAACTAAACAGGCTATGTGGATCCAAACACATGATAGATGCACAAATAACAATAGAGCAATGTATAAATAACTACACATGATAAAACAACATAATAAACATGAGCGATCTACAACAGAAAATAGCCTAGCACAACAGACAAATGCTAACAAATGCTATTCACTAATAAGCATGCTAAATAGTAATGAATTCCGGATGACAATGCTAATGCTAATGCTAACACTAGCGGGAGTAAGCAAGCTAGCTAGCTAGCTAACAAGTTTAACACATGGTACATATTTACAACAGACACTATTTATCTCCAAACAACAAGACTTCAGGATTTTGGCACTTACATTTAGCTGCACGCACAATAAACATCAGAAAGAAAAGCAATTTCTTCTAAGGAGGTTGTATAAGCAGGAGAGAAAAACAGATTGGTCATCAGAACGGAAACTACAGACTGCCTGAGGCCCTGCCTGGTCGGATATTATGCTAAGTCCCGGGAAAAAGGCTGCTGATTGGCTAATAAGATTATGATGATTGGCATGACCTTATTCCAATAGGAAAACCAAAAGAAAGTTAGGGTCTTGGAAAGGAGATGAGCTAGCCGTTTTTACACCCATGTCATGATTAGATAGTGAAAAAACACACCAATCGCTTTCATTAGTTCATTAAACAATAAAAGCTAATATACCAACATTTCTGAAAATTCATACAGTATATAGCGTTTTAGAAATAAATGATTCATATGAAGTAAACCTCACGAATTAGCCTCTGTAGAACTTCCCCTTTTTCTGCTCAATTACAGTACTATTCTTCACACAATCACTATGAATTATCCTTGCCATTACCAATACATCTACTACATTTTACATTTTAGTCATTTAGCAGACGCTCTTATCCAGAGCGACTTACAGTTAGTGAGTGCATACATTATTTATTTTTTATTTTATTTTTTTCATACTGCCCCCCCGTGGGAATCAAACCCACAACCCTGGCGTTGCAAACGCCATGCTCTACCAACTGAGCTACATCCTTGCCGGCCATTCCCTCCCCTACCCTGGACGACGCTGGGCCAATTGTGCGCCGCCCCATGGGTCTCCCGGTCGCGGCCAGCTACGAGAGAGCCTGGATTCGAATCAGGATCTCTAGTGGCACAGCTAGCACTGCGATGCAGTGCCTTAGACCACTGCGCCACTCGGGAGATTAGTCACTATAGTAGTCACTATACTTTATTACTATTACAGCTGCTACTACATACTGTACACTGAGTGTACAAAACATTAGGAACACCTTCCTAATATTGAGTTGCACCCCCTTTTGTCCTCAGAACAGCTTATATTTGTCGGGGCATGGACTCTACAAGGTGTCGAAAGCATTCCACAGGGATGCTGGCCCATGTTGACTCCAATGCTTCCCACAATTGTGTCAAGTTGGTTGGATGTCCTTTGGGTGGTGGACCATTCTTGATTCACACGAGAAACTGTAGAGTGTGAAAAACCCAGCAGAGTTGCAGGTCTTGACACAAACCGGTACACCTGGCACCTACTACTATACCCCGTTCAAAGGCACTTAAATTTTTTGTCTTGCCCAAATACCCTCTGAATGGCTCACATACACAATCCATGTCTCAATTGTCTCAAGCCTTAGAAATCCTTCTTTAGCCAGTCTCCTCTCCAGCTTTCACCTGGATACACCTGGTCAGTCTGCCATAGAAAGAGCAGGTGTTCTTAATGTTTTGTATACTCAGTGTATAATGCTAGTTACTGTATGTTTGGGTGATGTTGTTTGTAGGTTGTGCAGAGGCAGAGCTGAAAGAGTTCGGTCCCCACTACAGGACACAGTGCTCTGTAGTCTTCTTCTCCGAAGTCCAGGGTGAGCTGGAGAAGCCGAAAGAGAAAATAAAGCAGCTCCTCAAACAGAGGGTAAGGAGTGTGTGTGTGTGTGCGCTTGAGTGTGTGAGTGTGTGTGTGTGTGTGTGCGTGCGTATGTGTTCAATGGATCTCTCCATTGATTACCACTGCGGACATGGCATCATGACATAATCTCTGTGTTGATCCAGGGTCCTCCGGAGGCTGGGGAGGTGCTGTATGAGGAACAAGTCCTCCATTTTGAGGACACCAGGAAGTGGAAAGAGAGGTACGTGGTGGTGCGTGCCAACTACTGCCTGGAGTGCCACAACAGCTTTGAGGTGAGCAGGAAACTCTTATGACACCTTTTTAACAGCCATAAGGAGGACATCGTCATTGGGGAGACATTTTGTCTGAGTAGGTGAATAAGCAGCATAAGAAAAATGTATACAGTATTTGAGCTAAATAAATAACAGAAAAATGGAAATAGCCCTAGTGCAGTGACTCCTTTCTTCCAGACCTTTGTGAAGGGCGTACCCCCGTGCCACAAGCTGCTGCCAACAGGGGGCACTGTGCTCACCACAGAGGAGAAATACATGGCCATGGTGGACAAATGCTTCCCTGTTTCTGAAACCAACAGTGAGTATATATCATGTAGTAGGATGTCAGTTTTGGGCATCCATACTTGTGTAAGCAAATAGCAATGTCGAAGCTGACTACCGATGCTGTGCTTCCTTATTAATATATATTATGACATATACCGACCAAACTAGACAGTCGATAGATGCACCAGCCCTGGATCTTCTATTAGTACTCAGAGTGTGAATGTGAGTGTGTGAGTGTGGGTGAGTGTGAGTATGAATGTGTGTGGGTTAAGTTACACACCCTCTCTGTTGCTACACAAAATCACAATGGCAATCCCTTTCTCGCAGACAGTCTCTATGTAGGGTTCGCTTGGTTTCCTACTTGTCTAGTGAAATCCCAATGCAAATATCCTTGAAACAAACAGTCTGGCCTAAAACCTGTTCAAACCTGCCTACAGGGACACAGAAGCGTAGGGAAACCAGTCTTTATAGAACCGGACTGATAAAACCATTCCATCCACTGAGCACTGATACATGCTGTGTCTGTCTGTTGGGAGATTCTTTCATTTTGTCTCTGTTGCCATTCCGGACACTTATTTTGAAAGTTGCCAAATTTCAGTCAAATACGTTGTTGTTCCCTAACTCCCACCTCAACTGCTTTTAGATGTGTAGAGAGCACAGTGAGTGGGTGTTTTTTAGTCCTTGCTACTCTGGGAGAAGCAGCATTACCTCTCCTGTTACAGACGGCCACAAATGCAGATAAAGGCAGTTGTTTTGATCACATTTGATCATTTGTTTTCTCATGAGAGATGAGTACTACCTTAAAATCATCACATGTTTCGTCCTTTGGAATAGGCAGTGTGTTCCTCTAGTAAAACCAGGCAGACTGGTGTGTGTGTGTGTGTGTGTGTGTGTGTGTGTGTGTGTGTGTGTGTGTGTGTGTGGGGGTGGGTGGGGGTGGGTGGGTGGGTGGGTGTCCCATAAGTCCCATGCTATGGCCCAGCATGATGTGTGTAATAATATTAACAGCCAATGTGTATGACCAACATGATAATGTGTGTGTTTCTATTGCAGATGTAAATGAGAAGTTTGCCCCTCCTATAATCGGCATGCCTGGACAGTTCCCTGTGTACCTCAGGCTTCCGTACCGTAGGGATTACTACTTCTGCTTCCGACAGGAGACTCGCCAAGCTGAATTCCTCTCCATCCTCTCCGACTGCATCCGCCACCAGAACCAAGGTAACTAACCAGCAAGAACGAACGGTTACCATGGTAGCAGGTTCGCCACACCAGCACTGAAGCAAAGATGCATAGGCATAACTTTAATAACATTTTCATGTAGGGTCTCCTGAGGGAGGGGAGCATACACAAAGCTCAGTCAGAACTAAGCCCAGGGCTGTGCTCCAATTCTCTTCCGTTCACTCTGAAGTGTGCAGTCACTCACCCCCCTCTCTCCTGTGTATGGGACATAGTGGAAACTTCCGCTAGCCCATGTTTTCACAATGTTTTGTAAGTGCACACTTTGTGGAGACAAGTAGGGAATTGGAACACAGCCCAGATTTGACTTCCATGTTAAAAGACAGAGAAGCATCACACATTTCTTCCATCTCTCTCTCTCTCTCTCTCTCTCTCTCTCTCTCTCTCTCTCTCTCTCTCTCTCTCTCTCAGACTTCCTAAAGAAGAATACAGTTGAGGTGCAGGCCTTCCTCAACGCGGTCCACCTCTACAGACAGGAGAAGGGCAGCTATGACTCCTGGAACATGCTGATTGGAAGTGACGTCAGGGTAGGTTACTGTCTGGTTTAGCTTCTAACACTCACATTGAAACTCTGTCCCCCCCTCCCCCACATTGTGTGTTTATGTGTGTGTGTATAGGTACTGGCCAACTTGGTTATGGAGGAGCTGTTGCCCTCTTTGGAAAAGGACATGCTGCCTCATCTGAAGGCCAGGAAGACAGATAGGAAGAGAGTGTGGTTCGCTGTGAGTCACGCTGCCAATACTAAAGTATGATGATGATGATGCGTGTGTGTGTATATTTCCTTAAACCCTAACCCTTGACCCCTCTCTCTTCTACACCACAGACGGTAGAAGCGGCCTATATCCTGGTGCAGGAGCGTCTGCTTGAGGGTCTGACTGCTCTGAAGGAGGAGTGTAGGACGGCAGCTCACCAGCAGGAGGTGCTGATACGCTCTGATATGGAACAGATCCTCAACTCCAGAACCTACCTGGAGGGAAAGCTACGAGGTACCGACTAACCCTGTAGAGAGAATCAATCCAAAATCTGCCCCCATACTATGCTCATATATGGGTAGGGGTTAATTTAGAATTCAGCAAGAGAGTCAGGGCTATGCAGCTCTCACTCACTACAAGACAAACAGGCTGTACAAATGCAATATGTTACTTGTAGTTTGTCACATGATACTGTTTTGCATGAATGCATCCATGAACATGGCAGGTTAACTGCATGCATTTTTGTGTACTTGTGTGTGTGTGTGTGTGTGTGTGTGTGTGTGTGTGTGTGTGTGTGTGTGTGTGTGTGTGTGTTTAACTATACTTGTGGGGACCAGAAGTCCCCACAAGAATAGTAAAAAAACAAAAATTTGACCAACTGGGGACATTTTGTTAGTCCCCACAAGGTAAAATGCTATTTCTAGGGGGTTTAAGGTTAAGGTCAGAATTAGTGTTAGGGTTCAAATTAGTCTTAGGGTTAGGAGCTAGGGTTAGTTTTAGGGTTAGGGTTAGGAGCTAGGATTATGTTTAGGTTTAGGGTTAACGTTAGGTTTTCGGGTTAAGGTTAGGGTAAGGGTTAGGGGTTAGGGAAAATAGGATTTTGAATGGGACTGAATTGTGTGTCCCCACAAGGTTAGTTATACAAGACTGTGTGTGTGCACGCACATGTTCGTGCATGCGTGCTTGCCTTTGCGTACGTGTGAGATTGTGTGTGTCTGATTTTAGGGGGCTGGGTAGACCTGTTGGTGATCCAGCAGGGCTTAGGTTAGGGTGTGGTATTGGGGCGTTGGTGTACATTATTATGTTGTTCAATTCAGTGTTGTTGACACTGATACCTAGCTAACTCCCTGTGAGAGTGAATGTCTCTGTTGGGACAGCAAATGCCACCCAGCAGATCTGATGACTCTGTACACTGGACTACAATATTCATGTTCATTAACACAGGCAGTTTACACACGAGCCATGCCAATACCCTCCATCAAATGAGTTACAATTATCCATCTTAGGAAGCAGCACTTAAGATACCTTGTTTTATGTTAATTAAAGCCTGTTTTTATTGCATTAATGGAACAGCAGCACTATAGATTAAATCCAGAGAGAGCTTAAACTGTGACTCAATGTACAGTACTGTATCTTGCTCTATTGACCAAGCCCTAGCTTGTGGTCTGCATGAATCTACGAATGTATCTGTCCTCCTGTAGCCAGTGTATCAGAGCAGCTAATAAATGTATCTGTCCTCCTGTAGCCAGTGCATGAGAGCAGCAGTGAATGTATCTGTCCTCCTGTAGCCAGTGTATCAGAGCAGCTAATGAATGTATCTGTCCTGATGTAGCCAGTGTATTAGAGCCTGCAGAAAAGTTCTGTTCGGAGGGCGTGCAGCCCTACCTGGCCTCTGTACTGGAGGAGCTGATGGGACCAATCAGCTCAGGGTTCCAGGAAGCACGGCTCTTGAGTGACAGCCAGATGGACCAACTGTGTCAGGACTTCCAGGAGGGCGGGGTTACCAATGAACTCAAGCAGGTGCACACTTCCTCTTATCTTCGTCTCATAAACAATCCTGTCTGAGCTATCCTTTATTCAAACTCTTGACCCTCACTTTGTCTGTTGATCCCGTTTCTCTTTCTTCTCACCCTTTCCCTCTCTCCCTCACCCCTTTTTCCTCTTTCTCATCTATTCCCATTTTATCAAACTCCATCACCCATTTCTCCCTTTCTGTCGCTTCCTTTTCATCACCCTCTCTCTCCTCCCTCTCATCCCCCTCTTCCTCTTTCCCTCTATCCAGGCCCTAGCGAAACTGAGTAGGCCCAATCTGTTGAGTTGTTACCAGAGGATCAACTCTCTCCATGACCAGCTGCACAACCTACAGGAACGCTTTGGCTTCTCCAACATCAGCAGCCTGGTCCACAGCACCCAGATAGACCTACAGCAGGTAAACATTACACACACACGAAGTGACTTACTAAGATTTTCCACACGTCAATACTCATCAGACAGTCTCAGTTCTTGTGAATCAGACAGACAGTGATGACGATAAATAATAATAGCTATGTACAGTGTGCTAGCTGTGCCATTGATTGATGAGCTCCCAGTTCATTCCTCCGTGTTCTGTGTTCAGCTGGTGGAGAATGCAGCGTACACGTTTCATCTGCTGCTCTACAAGGACATAGAGGACAACCCAGGCAACGCAGGCTCTGCCATGGAGAAGTCCAGGCACAGGGTGCTCAAGGTACGCTGCTTATTCATTATTACACATCAGTGTATAAAGCACAGTTACCTCACTGGCATACAGAGGAACTCACCGAGACAAGCACTGATCAAAATAGATGTTTATATGTTGACTAAACTCTCTGTATGTTGCAGCAATATGACTATGACAGCGGTACGGTGAGGAAGAGGATCCTTCACGAGGCCTTGGTGGAGATCACTCTGCCTTACATCAAGAAGAACCTGGCCCCCACTTACAAAACAGTGAGTCAATACACACACTTTACCCTTTAACCTAACACTAGAACCAACACACATAACCTGGCCCCCACCTTGTAGCAACTGATCATGTAATAACTGCCAATAATGGAATAGCTGTTAATAATGTAAAACTTTTGCATTTATAATGTAATAAATGTTGATAATGTAATAAATTGGCAATAATGTAATAAATATGCTGAATGCATAACGTAATAACGTTTTTGAGCATAATGTAATAATTAAATTATTATTATTACATTCTGCGTTGATTATTACATTATAAAGTGGTTAAAAAAAAGTGATCAATAGTCTAATAACTGTCTTTAATGGCATGCCAATTAAGTGTCACACACTTGAGGAACACTTTGTATTTATATCCACTGCCACAACAGACTGGCAAGGGCAAGGGGTGGGGGGGCGTTACCATTGCACTTCCATTCTGACCTTGACTTTTCAGTATGACCCCACTTGGGATTTGAACTGACATTTGGGGCATGCTGATCATTCTGCTGCGGCACAAAGTCCATAGAATTTCAGAAGTCCACTACACATTCATACCTACACTGAACAAAAATACAACATCCAACAATTTCAAAGATTTGACACAGTTACAATTCGTATAAGGACATCAGTCAATTGAAATAAACTCCTTTGTGAAGATAATCCATCCACCTGACAGGTTTGGCATATCAAGAAGCTGATTAAACAGCATGCTCATTACACAGGTGCACCTTGTGCTGGGGACAATAAAAGGCCACTCTAAAATGTGCAGTTTTGTCACACAACACAATGCCACAGATGTCTCAAGTTTTGAAAGAGTGTGCAATTGGCATGCTGACTGCAGGAATGTCCACCTGAGCTGGGCATATTATTCTGTTTTAATGTTACTCCTAAATCGTTTTTCTTAAGAGTATTTTTAACAGACCAGAGATTTAATTTGAAGTACAAAGTGTAGGAATACAGGTGAAATTAGTAATTGACATAGCCATGGTGGCGTAGCAGAAAAATCTGAATTCCATAAACCAAGAGGTTGTGAGTTAAAATCACAGGTGAAGACATGCTGAATAATAAGTATTGTATGAATAAACATACACAGTACTGTATGTCAGTGTGTCAAATATGTAAGTTGAAAACACTATGTTAAAAGCACTGTGTGTGTGTGTGTGTGTCTAACATTGCCAAAAGACAATGAGCTGTGAATGGATCAGTGGTTCACCAATCAAGGCCATGGCAACAGTAACAACGGGTGATGTGTAATGAAACTAGGCTGTGTATGTCCTGGGTAGAACGTTTATTTTTATTTTTGGGAGAACGTTTCTTTGTGACGTCAGGTGACGTCCCCTGGAACAAGCCGGGTACTAGACAAAAACCTCCAGGGGACCATGACACAACATCCCAAGAACGTCCTAAAAACATCCTCAGGGACAAACTGGGAACTACACAAAAACCTCAAGTGGACCATGAAACAACGTTCCTTGAACGTCCTAAAAACGTTCTTGGGGACAAACCGGGAACTAGACAAAACCTCCAGGGGACCATGACACAACGTCCCAAGGACATCCTAAAAATGTCCTCGGGGACGTCCCTGGGATAAACCGGGAACTAGACAAAACCTACAGGGGACCATAACACAATGTCCTTACCACTTTAGGCGACCATTTTGTGACATTCCTGGGACGTCCTAAATAAAAAATAAAAAATTAAAAAAGAGAGTGAATATTACATTATTGGTTAAAGTTATTACACTATTACACATGCAAAAGTTCTTACATTATTAGCTGCTATTGCATTATTGGTATTTTATTACATTATCAGTTGCTACACACCTGCAAACTTGACCTTCAAAACCCTCAAGAAAATGGGGGGAAAGTCAGCATATGTTATACTGCCCCAAAATAATAATAGTGTTTTGAGAGCACAAGCCTTTACATATTTTTTTGTATCCTGAAATCTCATTATTGTTTAGAAAATCACAGGTTGAAATGGTTGTTTCTGTGTCTTTAGGAGCTGCAGGGTCTTAAACAGTTAATCTATGCAGACTATTCCAACTTTGTCCATGTTCACAATATCTATGAGGGCATTCTGCTGCAGAGTCTGAACAAGGAAGTCATCAAAGGTATTGTTTCTACTACATATTGGAGTTATTACTTTTATCTTATTCAAGTGTAATACACATCTTAGGCATTACTACAATGTTACTCTCTCTGCTCACCCACACCAATATTATTAGTGTGCTTGCTGAAAGTTATTCCCCATACCACTGTACTCATATCCTTCCATATCCTTGTCTGTACATAATGCCCTGAATCTATTCTACAACGCCTGGAAATCTGCCCCTTTCTTTCTCTGTACCCAATGCACTAGAAGACCAGTTCTTAAAGCCTTTAGCCGTATCCTTATTCTACTCTTCCTCTGTTCCTCTGGTGATGTAGAGGTTAACCTAGGCCCTGTAGCCCCCAGTATCACTCCTACTCCCCAGGCGTTATCATTTGTTGACTTCTGTAACCATAAAAGCCTTGGTTTCTTGCACGTTAACATCCTAAGCCTCCTCCCTAAGTTTGAGTTATTCACTGCGTTAGCACACTCTGCCAACCCTGATGTTCTAGCAGTGTCTGAATCCTGGCTGTCAGGGTTGAGTGTAGAGGGAACGTGGAATCACACGCAGGACACAGAGATTCAAAACCAGATGTCTATAGTGAAGTCCGACAGTACAAGCCAACACGGCAACAGGCCACAGGCGAAACATACGCACACCGGACTGTCCAAAGTAAATACGCACAACGTGCAGGGCTCTCTTAAACAAAACGAATACAGAGAGCACAAAACAGAGGACCAACAACAACACGTGACATCGAACAATTACACACAACACCTGACCAAACACAAGAGAACTAAATAGGGTGCCTAATGAACACTTAACAATAAACAGGTGTAACAAACAGACAAAACCAATCTAACATGAAACATCGAACGGTGGCAGCTAGTACTCCGGAGACGACGACCGCCGAAGCCTGCCCGAACAAGGAGAAGGAGCCGCCTCGGCCGAAACCGTGACAGTACCCCCCCCCTTGACGCGCGGCTCCAGCCGTGCGCCGCCCGGCCTCGGGGGACGACCAGGAGGACGCGGAGCAGGGCGCGTAGGATGACCACGATGGAACTCGGTCAGAAGAGACGGGTCTAGGATGTCCCTCCTCGGCACCCAGCACCGCTCCTCCGGGCCGTACCCCTCCCACTCCACGAGATATTGGAGACCCCCATCCGGCGTCTAGAATCTAGGATGGCCCGAACAGTGTGACGCGGAGCCCCCTCGATGTCCAACGGGGGCGGAGGAGTCTCTTCTATCTCAAAGTCCTGGAGTGGACCAGCTACCACCGGCCTGAGGAGAGACACATGGAACGAGGGGTTAATATTTTTGTAATCAATGGGCAGTTGTAACCTGTAACACACCTCGTTCAATCTCCTCAGGACTTTAAAAGGCCCCACAAACCGCCGACCCAGCTTCCAGCAGGGCAGGCGGAGGGGCAGGTTTCTGGTTGAGAGCCAGACTCGATCTCCAGGTGCGTACACTGGCCCCTCACTGCGGTGGAGGTCGGCGCTCGTCTTCTGTCGACGGATGGCTCGCTGCAGATGGACGTGTGCAGCGTTCCACGTCTCCTCCGAGCGCCGCACCCACTCATCCACCGCAGGGGCCTCGATCTGGCTCTCATGCTAAGGTGCCAGAACCGGCTGGTACCCTAACACACACTGGAAAGGGGTTAGTTTAGTGGAGGAGTGGCGTAGAGAGTTCTGTGCCATCTCGGCCCAGGGCACATATCTCGCCCACTCCTCCGGCCGGCCCTGGCAATACGATCTCAGAAACCTACCCACGTCCTAGTTAACACGTTCGACCTGCCCATTGCTCTCCGGGTGGTACCCCGAGGTAAGGCTCACCGAGACCCCCAAGCGCTCCATGAACGCTCTCCAGACTCGGGAGGTAAACTAGGGACCTCGATCAGACACTATATCCTCGGGTACCCCGTAATGCCGGAAGACGTGGGTGAATAGTGCCTCAGCGGTCTGTAGGGCAGTAGGGAGACCCGGCATGGGAAGGAGACGACAGGCCTTCGAGAACCGATCCACAACGACCAGGATGGTGGTATTCCCCTGTGAGGGGGGAAGGTCTGTAACAAAATCCACCGAGAGGTGAGACCAGGGTCGTTGTGGAACGGGCAGGGGTTGTAACTTACCCCTGGGCAAGTGTCTGGGCGCCTTACACTGGGCACACACTGAGCAGGAGGAGACATAAATCCTGACCTCCCTGGCTAACGTTGGCCACCAGTACTTTGTACTAAGGCAGTGCACCGTCCGGCCAATACCTGGATGTCCAGAGGAGGGTGACGTGTGAGCCCAATAAATAAGCCGATCCCGGACCTCGAGCGGGACATACGTCCGACCCACCGGACACTTTGGAGGGCTAGGGTCGGTGGGTAATGCCCGCTCGATCTCCGCATCGACCTCCCATACCACCGGTGCAACCAGACAAGACTTAGGTAGTATAGGAGTGGGCTCCACGCACCTCTCCTCTGTGTCATACCGCCGAGACAGGGCATCTGCCTTCCCGTTCTGGGACCCAGGGATGTAAGTGATCTTAAACACGAACCGGGCTAGAAACATAGTCCACCGAGCCTGGCGAGGATTCAGTCTCCTAGCTGCCCGAATGTATTCCAGGTTACGGTGGTCAGTCAGAATGAGAAAAGGGTGTTGAGCCCCCTCAAGCCAATGCCTCCACACCTTTAGGGCCTGTACCACGGCTAACAGCTCCCTGTCCCCTACGTCATAATTCCGCTCCGCCAGACTGAGCTTTTTCGAATAAAAAGCACAGGGGCGGAGTTTAGGTGGTGTGCCGGACCGTTGTGAAAGAACAGCCCCGATACCGGCTTCAGACGCGTCCACCTCCACTTGGAATGGTAAAGTGGGATCCGGGTGCGCCAGCACTGGAGCCGAGGTAAACAGGTCCTTCAGTTTCCCAAAAGCCCTGTCCGCCTCAGCTGACCACCGCAAGCGCACTGGACCCCCCTTCAGAAGGGACGTTATGGGAGCTGCCACCTGTCCAAAACCCCGGATAAACCTCCGGTAGTAATTCGCAAAACCCAAGAACTGCTGCACCTCTTTAACCGTGGTTGGGGTTTGCCAATCACGCACGGCTGACACACGGTCAACCTCCATCCTCACCCCTGACGCAGACAACTGATAACCCAAAAAGGAGACCGACTCCTGGAAGAACAGACATTTCTCGGCTTTGACATACAGGTCATGCTCCAACAATCTCCTCAATACTCTGCGCACCAGGGCTACATGCTCGACCCGGGTAGAACTGTACACACCAGAATATCGTCTATGTACACCACTACTCCCTGCGCCTGCATGTCCCAGAAAATCTCATCTACAAAGGATTGGAAGACTGATGGAGCATTCATTAACCCGTATGGCATGACGAGATACTCGTAATGACCGGAGGTAGTACTAAATGCTGTCTTCCATTCATCGCCCTCTCTAATGCGCACCAAGTTATATGCGCTCCTGAGGTCCAATTTTGTGAAGAACCGTGCCCCGTGTAATGACTCCGTCATAGTCGCAATCAGCGGGAGTGGATAACTATATTTCACAGTCACCTGATTTAGACCGCGGTAATCAATACACGGGCGCAAACCTCCATCCTTTTTCTTCACAAAAAAGAAGCTCGAGGACGCGGGTGAAGTGGAGGGCCGTATGTATCCCTGTCTCAGAGACTCGGCAATGTATGTCTCCATTGCCCTCTTCTCCTCCTGTGACAACGGATACACATGGCTCCGCGGGAGCGCAGCTCCTGCCTGGAGGTCTATCGCACAATCCCCCTGTCTATGAGGCGGCAACCGTGCCGCTCTTGTCTTGCTAAACACGAGTGCCAAATCCTCATACTCGGGTGGAATGTGCAATGCGGGCATCTGGTTCGGACTCTCCACCGAGGTCGCCCCTACGGAAACACCCAGACATAGCCCCTCACACTGAGCAGACCACCCTTTAAGAGCCTTCTCTCGCCACGATATAGTAGGATCATGGGTAATCAACCAGGGAAGCCCCAGTACCACCGGATACGCAGGAAAGTCGATCAGATAGAGCTGGATCGTCTCCTCATGACCCCCCTGCATCTCCATCCTAAGTGGCGCTGTGACCTCCCTAATCAACCCGGATCCTAACGGACGACTATCTAGGGCATGTACAGGGAAAGGATTATTAACCGGAAGGAGGGGAATCCCTAACTCTACACAGAATTTGATCTACAAAATTCCCAGCTGCGCCTGAATCTACTAGCGCCTTATGCTGGGAACGAGGTGCAACCTGTGGAAAACAAACAGTTATGGTTATGTGTACGACAGAAAGCTCTGGGTAAGTGGGGCGCCTACTCACCTGGGAGGACTCCCCAATGTGTGGTCTGCCGTCTCCTCCACCAGGGGACCCTCCCCAGCACCTAGCCGCGGTGTGCCCTCCACGGCCACAGTTGGTGCAGGGGACGGCCCCCCTCGGGCTCCTTCTTCTCCTTCCTCTAGCGCCAGCACCTCCGAGCTCCATCGGGCTCGGCTTGGAGGCGCTGGAGGGTGGAATGGGCGACCCCCACCTGGGACGTCCGCGGGTAGCGAGCAGGGTGTCCAGCCGAATGGCCATGTCAACCAACTGGTCAAATGAAAGTGTAGTATCCCTGCACGCCAACTCTCTGCGGACGTCTTCCCGGAGGCTGCAGCGGAAGTGGTCTATGAGTGCCCGCTCATTCCACCCTGCATCTGCCGCTAGAGTCCGGAACTCCAGTGCAAACTCCTGAGCGCTCCTCATCCCCTGCCGGAGGTAGAATAGACGCTCCCTCGCCGCCTTCCCCTCTGGTGGATGGTCGAACACTGCACGGAAGCGGCAGGAGAACTCCGCATAGGTGATAGTAGCGGCGTCTATTCTCCTCCATTCGGCGTTGGCCCACTCCAACGCCTTGCCGGTGAGACAGGAGATGAGGGCGGAAACGCTCGTGTCCCGAGGGCGCCGGGTGTACGGTGGCAAGGTAGAGTTCAACTTGTAACAGGAACCCCTGACACCCGGCAGCGGTGCCGTCGTACGCCCTCGGGAGCGAGAGCCGAATCCCACTGGGTTCCGGGAGTTGGACGGGCGGGCTGACCGATGGTGATGGTGCGGTAGGTGGGGGGTGTGGGTACCCCGCTGGTCTCCCATCGATGGAGGGTGTTCATCACTCGGTCCAGGGCGTGCCCGATTTGGTTGATTCTATCCTCCTGACCACGAAGGCGCTCCTCCATGATCTCGGTGGGTGCGGGTGCTCCTGCTGATTCCATATAGATGGTGTGTAATTCTGTCAGGGTTGAGTGTAGAGGGAACGTGGAATCACACGCAGGACACAGAGATTCAAAACCAGATGTCTATAGTGAAGTCCGACAGTACAAGCCAACACGGCAACAGGCCACAGGCGAAACATACGCACACCGGACTGTCCAAAGTAAATACGCACAACGTGCAGGGCTCTCTTAAACAAAACGAATACAGAGAGCACAAAACAGAGGACCAACAACAACACGTGACATCGAACAATTACACACAACACCTGACCAAACACAAGAGAACTAAATAGGGTGCCTAATGAACACTTAACAATAAACAGGTGTAACAAACAGACAAAACCAATCTAACATGAAACATCGAACAGTGGCAGCTAGTACTCCGGAGACGACGACCGCCGAAGCCTGCCCGAACAAGGAAAAGGAGCCTCCTCGGCCGAAACCGTGACACTGGCTTAGGAAGGCCACCAAAAATTCAGAAATGTCCATCCCCAACTGCAACATTTTCCATCTCGATAGAACTGCCAAAGGGGGTGGGGTTGCAATCTACTGTAGAGATAGCCTGCAGAGCTCTATCATACTATCCAAGTCTGTGCCCAAACTGTTTGAGCTTCTACTTCTAAAAATCCACCTTTCCAGAAATAAGTCTCTCACTGTTGCAGCTTGCTACAGATCCCCCTCATCCCCGAGCTGTGCCATGGACACCATATGTGAACTGATAGCCCCCCATCTTTCCTCAGAGTTCGTACTGCTTGGTGACCTAAACTGGGATGTGCTTAACACCCCGGCCAACATACAATCTAAACTAGATGCCCTCAATCTCACACAAATTATCAACGAACCTACCAGGTACAACCCTAAATCTGTAAACATGGGCACCCTCATAGATATCATCCTGACAAATTTACCCTCTAAATACACCTCCGCTGTCTTCAACCAGGATCTCAGCGATCACTGCCTTATTGCCTGAGTCCGTAATGTGTCCGCGGTCAAACGACCACCCCTCATCACTGTCAAACGATCCCTAAAACACTTTAGCGAGTAGACCTTTCTAATTGACCTGGCCCGGGTATCTTGGATGGATATTGACCTCATTCTGTCAGTAGAGGATGCCTGGTTGTTCTTTAAAAGTGCTTTCCTCTCAATCTTAAATAAGAAAAAATTCAGAACTAAGAACAGATATAGCCCCTGGTTCTCCTCATACTTGACCAGCACAAAAACATCCTGTGGCGTACTGCATTAGCATCGAACAGCCCCCGCGATATGCAACTTTTCAGGGAAGTCAGGAACCAATATACACAATCAGTTAGGAAAGCAAAGGCTAGCTTTTTAAAACAGAAATGTGCATCCTGTAGCACTAACTCCAAAACGTTTTGGGACACTGTAAAGTCCATGGAGAATAAGAGCACCTCCTCCCAACTGCCCACAGCACTGAGGCTAGGAAACACTGTCACCACCGATAAATGTACAATAATCGAGAATTTCAACAAGCATTTCGCTACGGCTGGCCATGCTTTCCACCTGGCTACCACTACCCCGGCCACCAGCTCTGCAACCCCCCCCCCGCTTCTCCTTCACACAAATTCAGACAGCTGATGTTCTGAAAGAGCTGAAAAATCTGGACCCCTACAAATCAGCTGGGCTAGACAATCTGGACCCTTTCTTTCTAAAATTAGCCGCCGAAATTGTCGCAACCCCTATTACTAGCCTGTCCAACCTCTCTTTCGTAACGTCTGAGATCCCCAGAGATTGGAAAGCTGCCGCGATCATCCCCCTCTTGAAAGGGGGTGACACTCTAGATCCAAACTGTTACAGACTTATATCCATCCTGTCCTGCCTTTCGAAAGTATTTGAAAGCCAAGTTAACAAACAGATCACCGACCATTTCGAATCCCACCGTACCTTCTCCGCTATGTAATCCGGTTTCCGAGCTGGTCATGGGTGCACCTCAGCCACGCTCAAGGTCCTAAACGTTATTATAACCGCGATCGATAAAAGACAGTACTGCGCAGCCGTCTTCATCGACCTGGCCAAGGCTTTCGACTTTGTCAACCACCGCATTCTTATTGGCAGACTAAATAGCCTTGGTTTCTCAAATGACTGCCTCAACTGGTTCACCAACTACTTCTCAGATAGAGTTCAATGTGTCAAATCGGAGGGCCTGTTGTCTGGACCTCTGGCAGTCTCTATGGGGGTGCCACAGGGTTAAATTCTCGGGCCGACTCTATTCTCTGTGTATATCAATGATGTCGCTCTTGCTGCTGGTGACGCTCGGATCCACCTCTATGTGGACGACACCATTTTGTATACATCTGGCCCTTCATTGGACACTGTGTTAACAAACCTCCAAATGAGCTTCAACGCCATACAACACTCCTTCCGTAGCCTCCAACTGCTCTTAAACAATAGTAAAACTAAATGCATGCTCTTCAACCGAACGCTGCTTGCACCCGCCCACCCGACTAGAATCACTACTCTCGGCGGGTCTGACTTAGAGTATGTGGACAACTACAAATACCTAGGTGTCTGGTTAGACTGTAAACTCTCCTTCCAGACTCACATTAAGCATCTCCAATCAAAAGTTAGATCTAGAATCGCCTTCCTATTTCGCAACAAAGCCTCCTTCACTCATGCTGCCAAACATGCCCTCGTAAAACTGACTATCCTACCGATCCTTGACTTCAGCAATGTCATTTACAAAATAGCCTCCAACACTCTACTCAGCAAATTGGATGTAGTCTATCACAGTGCCATCCGTTTTGTCACCAAAGCCCCATATACTACCCACCATTGTGACCTGTACGCTCTTGTTGGCTGGCCCTCACTACATATTCGTCGCCAAACCCACTGGCTCCAGGTCATCTATAAATCACTGCTAGGCAATTCCCTGTCTTATTTTAGCTCACTGGTCACCAAAGCAACACCAAATAATTTTCACCCCAGTATCTCTATTTGCACATCATCTTTTGCACATCTATCATTCCAGTGTTAATACGAAATTGTAACTATTTTGCACTATGGCCTATTTATTGCCTTACCTCCATAACTTACTACATTCACACACACTGTATATATATATTCTGTTGTATTTTTGACTTTGTTTTGTTTACCCCATATGTAACACTGTGTTGTTTTTATCGCACTGCTTTGCTTTATCTTGGCCAGGTCGCAGTTGTAAATGAGAACTTGTTCTCAACTGGCTTACCTGGTTAAATAAAGGTTAAATAAATAAAAAATAATGTCTCTGTTTGCTCTACAGTGGTGGAGGAGGCAGCCAGCCTGAAGAAACACAACCTGTTCACAGACAGCAGAGACCTCCTGAGCCGCTCCAGCCTCCTCTCCACCCCCTCCATCCCCACCCCAGCAGCCCAGTCAGGGTGCTAGGCTTCCCCAGACAGCTCCAGACCCAGCCTGAGACCTCTACCTATATCCAGACCCACCCTGAGACCTCTACCTATATCCAGACCCACACTGAGACCCAGCCCCAAGGTGGGGGTGCACAAGGGTAGGGTTGTGGCGGTCATGACATTTTGTCAGCCGGTGATTGTCAAGCAAATAACTGCTGGTCTCAGTTTTTGACCGTTAATTAACATAAACACATTTAGCATCTCCTGGCTTCCACGCATAGCCTACAAGCCATGATGCAGACCTTTGGAACATCTACATTTTAAAAGGTCTAATAAATGCATGTAATATAGCCTACTCCATCACAATAAATCCATTATTTATTTTAGAATGGTCTAAAGAAACATGAAGAAAATGTAGTCTATTTCAGAAGAACGGAATAGCATACTCTGAGTTATCCTTATGTTAGGCCCTGATATGGCTATGCCATATATCTGTGGGCTACACTAGTTCATTTAGCAAGATTAGCTTAGAATTCAGTGGCATTATTTTATATTATTTTATAGTATGAAGAATACAATTGAACGTAGCTGAATAAAATAGAAAGGATATTTTCTCCAAACAATTTGAGGGAGCGCGCACATGCAGCTATTCTGTGGTGAGCAGTTAGCAAAGAAACAGGTACTCCTATATGCTTAATTTAGAGTAATTTATGTAACTTCAGTTGTGATATAAATGTTGGGCTATATGTTTTGATTTTTAACACATTCTAAGGCTGCATGATGCAACTCTAATGATGATTTGAAAAAAGTTGCATGAAAGGCATGTTTTGTTTTTTGCGCAGGCTGTACACACTTCATCAGTCTCTCATTCACAATTTGACAAGCACTTGATAATGCCTCAAATTTTCAGGCTGCATCTCCTTTGTGTGGCCATAATGCCCCCTAAAAAAATCCATGCCTTTTGCGCCTTGGGCTGAATATTATAATTATAATTCCCTTCTCCCTGCTGCGTGCTGAAGCACCTCTCACTCACATGGCTCTCTGTCACGTGATCGGGTCTTTCTCACAGGCTACATTTACATTACATTTTCGTCATTTAGCAGACGCTCTTATCCAGAGCGACTTACAAATTGGTGCATTCACCTTATGATAGCCAGTGGGACAACCACTTTACAATTGTTATTTTTTTCTTCTTTTTTGGGGGGGTGGGGTAAGGGGGGGTAGAAGGATTACTTTATTCTATCCCAGGTATTCCTTAAAGAGGTGGGGTTTCAAGTGTCTCCGGAAGGTGGTGAGTGACTCCGCTGTCCTGGTGTCGTGAGGGAGCTTGTTCCACCATTGGGCTGCCAGAGCAGCGAACAGTTTTGACTGGGCTGAGCGGGAACTGTGCTTCCGCAGAGGTAGGGGAGCCAGCAGGCCAGAGGTGGATGAATGCAATGCCCTCGTTTGGGTGTAGGGACTGATCAGAGCCTGAAGGTACGGAGGTGCCGTTCCCCTCACAGCTCCGTAGGCAAGCACCATGGTCTTTTAGCAGATGCAAGCTTCAATTGGAAGCCAGTGGAGTGTGCGGAGGAGCGGGATGACGTGAGAGAACTTGGGAAGGTTGAACACCAGACGGGCTGCGGCGTTCTGGATGAGTTGTAGGGGTTTAGTGGCACAGGCAGGGAGCCCAGCCAACAGCGAGTTTCAGTAATCCAGACGGGAGATGACAAGTGCCTGGATTAGGACCTGTACCGCTTCCTGTGTAAGGCAGGGTCGTACTCTGCGAATGTTGTAGATCATGAACCTACAGGATCGGGTCACCGCCTTGATGTTAGCGGAGAACGACAGGGTGTTGTCCAGGGTCACGCCAAGGCTCTTTGCAACGGAGTTGTCAACAGTGATGGCGAGATCATGGAACGGGCAGTCCTTCCCCGGGAGGAAGAGCAGCTCCGTCTTGCCAAGGTTCAGCTTGAGGTGGTGATCCGTCATCCACACTGATATGTCTGCCAGACATGCAGAGATGCGATTCACCACCTGGTTATCAGAAGGGGGAAAGGAGAAGATTAATTGTGTGTCGTCTGCGTGATAGGAGAGGCCATGTGAGGATATGACAGAGCCAAGTGACTTGGTGTATAGCTAGAATAGGAGAGGGCCTAGAACTGAGCCCTGGGGGACACAAGTGGTGAGAGCACGTGGTGCGGAGACAGATTCTCGCCACGCCACCTGGTAGGAGCGGCCTGTCAGGTAGGACGCAATCCAAGAGTGAGCCGCGCCGGAGATGCCCAACTCGGAGAGGGTGGAGAGGAGGACCTGATGGTTCACAGTATCAAAGGCAGCAGTTAGGTCTAGAAGGACGAGAGCAGAGGAGAGAGAGTTAGCTTTAGCAGTGCGGAGACCCTCCCTGACACAGAGAAGAGCAGTCTCAGTTGAATGACCAGTCATGAAACCTGACTGGTTTGGATCAAGAAGGTAATTCTGAGAGAGATAGCAAGAGAGTTGGCTAAAGACGGCACGCTCAAGAGTTTGGGAGAGAAAATAAAGAAGGGATACTGGTCTGTAGTTGTTGACATTGGAGGGATCGAGTGAAGGTTTTTTGAGAAGGGGTGCAACTCTCGCTCTCTTGAAGACGGAAGGGACATAGCCAGCGGTCAAGGATGAGTTGATGAGCGAGGTGAGGTAAGGGAGAAGGTCTCCGGAAATGGTCTGGAGAAGAGAGGAGGGGATAGGGTCAAGCGGGCAGGTTGTTGGGCGGCCGGCCGTCGCAAGATTTCATCTGGAGAGAGAGGGGGGAAAGAAGTCAAAGCATAGGGTAGGGCAGTGTGAGCAGGACCAGCGGTGTCATTTGACTTAACAAACGAGGATTGGATGTCGTCAACCTTCTTTTCAAAATGGTTGACAAAGTCATCCACAGAGAGGGAGGAGGGGGGGAGGGGGAGGAGGACTCAGCAGGGAGGAGAAGGTGGCAAAGAGCTTCCTAGGGTTAGAGGCAGATGCTTCGAATTTAGAGTGGTAGAAAGTGGCTTTAGCAGCAGAAACAGGAAGAAAATGTAGAGAGGAGGGAGTGAAAAGATGCAAGGTCCGCAGGGAGTCTAGTTTTCCTCCATTTCCGCTCGGCTGCCCGGAGCCCTGTTCTGTGAGCTCGCAATGAGTCGTCAAGCCACGGAGCAGGAGGGGAGGACCGAGCCGGCCGGGAGGATAGGGGACATAGAGAGTCAAAGGATGCAGAAAGGGAGGAGAGGAGGGTTGAGGAGGCAGAATCAGGAGATTGGAGGGAGAAAGTTTGAGCAGAGGGAAGAGATGATAGGATGGAAGAGGAGAGAGTAGCGGGAGAGAGAGAGCGAAGGTTGCGACGGCACATTGCCATCTGAGTAGAGGCAGAGTGAGTAGTGTTGGAGGAGAGCGAGAGAGTAAAGGATACAATTGGCCCAGCGTCGTCCAGGGTAGGGGAGGGAATGGCCGGCAGGGATGTAGCTCAGTTGGTAGAGCATGGCGTTTGCAACGCCAGGGTTTTGGGTTCGATTCCCACAGAGGGCCAGTACGAGAAAAATATAATAAAAAAATGTATGCACTCACTAACTGTAAGAGCGTCTGCTAAATGACAAAAATGTAAATGTAGAGGGACAAGAGAGTGCTGAGTACCAGCCAATTAGCAAGTTTGGTAGGCTACTAATGACCATCAGCAGCATCAGAGCTTGGAGAAGCCTAATTACTGTGACTAAATGGTCACTTGACTGCGGTCATAACTCATGACTGCTGGTAATAAGGTCACCGTAACAGCCCTACAGAAGGGGACCATGGTGGAGGCAGAGAAGGACAAGGTGGAGACAGTGTCAGGTACCACAGCAGAGATTGAGGCCCTGGGGGCCAGTGTTGCACCTGTTGTTGCAGCTTCAGTGGAGAAGCTAGTAGAGGTGGAGAAGACAGTCAGTACACCTGAGAAAGATCAGACAGATACACCTGTAGTGGTTGAGAAAAAAACAGAGGACACGCCTGAACCAACTGAGACAGATAAAGTGGCAAGTCCTGCTCCAATGGAAACAGCTCAAGTGGACATCCCTGTCCTAACTGAGACAGCTCATGTTGACACAGCCCCTACAGTTGAGACAGAGGAGGTAGACAATCCAATTGCCCCTGAAATAGTGATGGTAGACGAGCCAGTCGCTGTTGTAACAGAGAAAGTAGAGACACCGATCGAGGTAGAGACAACTATTAAAGTAGAGACACCCATTGTTCCTGAGACACCGAGCCCAGGCACACCCACCTCAGCTGAGATGAGGAAACCCACTCCTGTAGATGGCGTGGAGGTGGAGGAGACAGTAGTAATTGATATACCAACCACAGTAGCACAAAGCAAAGCTCCGGACCCTGTCCCTGTTTGTGTTGTCAAACCTGTAGCTGTCATTGACCCTGTAGCTGTTGAAGATTCAGTAGCATGGCTTCTCTCACAATCACCACTACTGAGCCAAAAGCAAGATGGCGCCAACAGATAGGGCAGCTCTGCTTCTAGCTCCGAAGCTGTGTGTTATTTCTTACATTATTAGCCAATAATTTTTATTGTGTTATTACATACAGCCGGAAATAACTTTTGGATATCAGAGCGGTGGTAACTCACCAGCATTACAACCAGGAATATGACTTTCCCGAATTGGATCCTTTGTTCGTACCCCCCAGGGCAATTGAACTGATTCCAGAGTGTCACGTCTCCTCCCGTTGCTCTCCTCCGGTGCTCTGATTCGCCGGTCTACTGAGCCACCGGTCTGAGCGCACCACCTCGGCAACACTGGAATGGAAACCCAACGCACCCTGATTACCTCCAGCGCACCTGCACCTCATCATCTCATCACCACCCCTATATAGCCCTGGACTGTTCAGTGTTGTGTTGTGTGTGATTGTTAGTGTCTTGTCGTGTACTTGCTCTTTGTTGTTCTCTTGCTCAGTGTTAAGTAAACCTTTACATTGTTGATTGCTGCGTCTACGTCCTGCCTCTTCGTATCCTCAGTACTCGTCACAGAATCACACACCAATCACAAAGATGGATGCAGCAGGTAATCCTCCTGGAGTTTCCCAGCACCTCGACCAGCAGCAGATTGCCCAGCTGAACGTCGCCATACAGGAAGTGCTCCAAACGCTGCATAAACTGACCATCGCTCCAGGTTCCACCTCAGGGAGCGGCAAGTGCATCCATTCCACCTCCTCCTGGGCTATCACCAACGTCTGAGGGACCCCTCGCCCTGCCGGAGCGCTATGAAGGGAAAACAACAAAATGTAGAGACTTCCTGCTACAGGTTTCACTGTATCTGGCGTGTCAGCGTGGGGCATCTCCATCAGACCAAGCAAGGATAGCGTTGGTGATTTTGCTACTGAAGGGAAAGGCGCTGGATTGGACCACGGCAGTCTGGGAAGGAGGTGAGGCCGCGGTACTTCCCTACTCCACCTTCCTCGCTTGGTTCAGGACGGTGTTCGATCATCCCATGGAGGCAAAGGACTGGGGTGAGCGTCTCCTCCGGCTACAACAGGGAGAGGGGGCCGCGTGCGATTACGCCCTGAGCTTTCGCACGGTGGCGGCATCTTCCGGCTGGAATGAACGTGCTCTGCGCACGGCATTCAGGAGAGGCTTACGGGAGGACATCATGACGAAACTCGCATGTCGGGACGACGAGATGGACCTTGATACACTCATCGCCACGTCCGTTCGTCTTGACGACATGTTGAGAGACCGACGGCGTTCCCAACACCTCCCGGAACCTCGACGCTCACCCCATCTGAGCTATGGAAGCCGCCCTGCCTCTGAGTCCTCACCCATGGATGTGGGCAGCACCCCCTACACCACCACGGACCACATATCTTCTGGCGGCTCCCAATCAAGGTGGTATGACTCCCGTCGCCGCTCCGTGAGTGTTCCGTCATCACCCGTCACCAAACCATTGTGTTTAGTTCCCCTAACGGTGAATGGTTCTTCCTTCTCTTCGCTTTCCACGGCAATGATAGATTCCGGATCAGCAGGGAACCTTATAGATAGGGAGCTTTTCTCTGAATGGGGGTTGCCCACCATGCCACTGCCTTCTCCGCTACACGTCACCTCGCTGGACAATAAACCACTTGGATCAGGCACCATTACGCACGTCACTCTCCCCATCACCATCACCATTCCCACACTACCGGAGCACCACGAGGAGCTGTCCTTCCACATCGTCACGTCACCCCTTCACCGGATCGTCTTGGGATTGCTCTGGCTCAGACTAAACAACCCCACCATCAACTGGATCACCAAGAGGATCATAGCCTGGTCCCCCTCATGCCGGAGGAACTGCCTGCCGGTGGTTTTGTTGTTCCACGTCAGTGGAGAGTCCGAAGTCCGCCCTCCAGCCCAACATTCCACGTGAGTATGCAGATCTCTCCAATGTCTTCTCTGCCTCCAAGGTTAAGTGTCTCCCTCCTCACAGGCCCTGGGACTGCGCCATTGACCTGCTGGAGGGACAACACCCCCTGAAGAGTCGCATTTACTCCCTCTCCATAGCGGAGACTGAGGCCATGGAGAAGTATGTGACGGAGACCCTGAAACAGGGGTTCATCAGATGCTCTACCTCTCCTTCCTCTGCCAGCTTCTTCTTCGTGGCCAAGAAAGACGGAGGACTGAGACCGTGCATTGACTACCGGGGGCTGAACGCAGTCACCATCAAGTACCGGTACCCCCGCCCTCTGGTTCCGTCGGCCATCGAGCAGCTGCGAGGGGCCCGGTACTTTACCAAGTTGGACCTGAGGAGTGCCTACAACCTGATCTGAATCTGAGAAGGAGACCAACAATGAAGAGACAGCCTACAGGGAGGAGGTGAGGGCCCTGGGAGAGTTGTGCCAGGAAGATAACCTCTCACTCAAAGTCAACAAAACAAAGGAGCCGATCGTGGACTTCAGAAAACAGCAGAGGGAGCACGCCCCTATCCACATCGACGGGACCGCAGTGGAGAAGGTGGAAAGCTTCAAATTCCTTGGCGTACACATCACTGCCGATCTGAAATGGTCCACCCACACAGACAGTGTGGTGAAGAAGGCGCAACAGCGCCTCTTCACAACCTCAGGAGGCTGAAGAAATTTGGCTTGTAACCTAAAACCCTCACAAACAATTGAGAGCATCCTGTTGGGCTGTATCACCGCCTGGTACAGCAACTGCACCGCCCGCAACCACAGGGCTCTCCAGAGGGTGGTGCGGTCTGCCCATCGCATCACCGGGAGCAAACTACCTGCCCTCCAGGACACCTACAGCACCCGATGTTACAGGAAGGCCAAAAAGATAATCAAGGACAACAACCACCTTAGAGGCTGCTGCCCTATATACATAGACTTGGAATGACTGGCCACTTTAATAATGTTTATATATTTTTGCTTTACTCTTTTCATATGTATATACTATATTCTATTCTATTCTACTGTGTTTTAGTCTATGCCACTCCGACATGCTCGTCCTAATATTTCTATATTTCTTAATTCCATTCTTTTACTTTTAGATTTGTGTGTATTGTTGTGAATTGTTAAATATTACTGCACTGTTGGAGCTAGAAACACAAGCATTTCGCTACAGCCGCAATAACATCTGCTAAATATGTGTATGTGACCAATACAATTTTATTTTATTTGAAAAGCTTATAGAGAGACCAGTCCTCCTCACAGTGACCCAGCATTGCCCTCTAGTGGTGAGAAACATGCAACTGCGCCACCAGCAGACTTCAGCCTTGCTGCAGCAGTAGAGACCAAAGATGTGGAGGAGCCTGTGAGCCCCATCCCCAGCCTTCCCAGATGATGGGGATGATGACTTGGTTACAGATAGTGAGTCTGCCCCCTCACACATTGAGACCCCTAATGATGATGTCACAGTGGAGTCGGGAGTAGCAGCCCCCACTGAGGAGGTCAAAGTGTCATTGAGCAGCGGAGAAGAGATGAGCGCTTGTGTGACCTCTGACCTTGCAGTAGAGGTCAGTGTGAGCGAATCGCCAGTCAGCATCGACACCGAGCCCCCTATAGAAGTATCAGAGGGTGAGCTGTTCCCCCTAACCCTGTCTCTGAAGCAACATTAGGCTTTAACTGAGAAGCTAGTGTTGAAGTCACTGCATGTTCTGATTCCACCATAGCATCAGCAACCAATTTGAACGCAGTCCCAGCTGTGTGAAGGAGGTCCGAGACCTGGTGGTGGTGTTGGAAGTAGAGGAGATGATCCAGCGCTACCCAGGTAGTGATAACCTATAAGAGAGGGGTGGCCAGTGAGGGGCCTGATGTCACACAGATAATAAATGTGATAGACTATACCCTTGCTGTTGTGGAAACCGACTGAGATTACCTTCACCGTCAAAAAACAAAGAAACTTTTACACAAGCGTAAAACTGCAAGTTTCCATAAAACTGGTAAAATATGAATGTATACAATTGTGTTTGTGAGAAGATCAATGTGGTGAGATATGGGCATAACTGGGTTATCAAATTCGGGACCAAGGAAAGCTAATAAATTCAGGACCAAGGAAAGCATCAAATTGGGTATTGCAATTGTGTGAAACGAACTTCACTTGTCATAGTTTTTTATATCTTCTATGTCCTTACATGAGTATGCATACATTTTAGATTATTTTAAAACAGTTTGATATATGCCCATTTTAAGTTGTTAAATTTTAAATCAAGAACACTGGCGTATATTTTGAATCGGTCTGAGTAGCAATGGGAGGGTTCTACATATGGAGGGCTTAGGGATTTTCTGTTCTATGTACTTTGACTTTTCCCATTAGTTCCATGTAAAGGGCATGCATGCGTGTCTATACTCAATCGACAGCTAGCCCAACAAGTGCCTATGAGATACCTCCAAAGGCATCATGATTTGAGGAGCTAATGTTTTTTCGAAGTGCCTTATTATTATACTGTATACACGTAGGCCTACTGCGTTGATTCCATGAAGAAGGATAAGCTATTTCCATTTGACGTGGTTGCTATGGAGACTGGTCTAGTGTCTTTATTGCTGAATTACCTTTAGCCGTGTTGAAATGTCAATACCATCCAGTGCCTGTACATACAATTTTACACTGTCAGTTTGTGAAGGGGCTGTGCATATTCATGTAGTCTGAGAAACTATAAAATACTGTATGAAGTCTAGAAAAACCAGCCAGCCGTCCAGTGCTTGTGTTGGGAATTTAAATAAAATAACCTTTTTATTTTACTATAAAACAAATACAACACATTTACTGTGTGTCTGTCTTCCTTTAGCACTGAAGGGTTAATAGCTGAGTTTACGGTGCACAAAACTAGCTGAAAACAATCAATTACATTACAATAGCTAGCAATTAATTGTTAAATATACATTCACCTACAAAATTATTGGCACCCTTGATAAAGATGAGACTGTATAAAATAAATAATACAAATACTGACCTACACTGACTGTACAAAACATTAGGAACACCAGCTCTTTCCATGACATAGACTGTCCAGGTGAATCCAGGTGAAAGCTAAGATCCCTTACTGACTTGTTAAATCCACTTCATCAGTGTATATGAAGTGGAGGAGACAGGATATAGAAGGAGTTTTAAGCCTTGAGACAATTGAGACATGGATTGTGTGTGTGCCATTCAGAGGGTGAATGGGTAAGAAAAAAGATTGAAGTTCCTTTGAACATGGTATGGTAGAAGGTGTATCAAGAACTGCAACGCTGCTGAGTTTTTCATGCTTAACAGTTTCCCGTGTTTATCAAGAATGGTCCACCACCCAAAGGACATCCAGCCAACTTGTCACAACTGTGGTAAACATTGGAGTCAACATGGGCTAACATCCCTCTGGAACGCTTTTAACACCTTGTAGAGTCCATGTCTCAAAGAATTGAGGCTGTTCTGGGGGCAAAGGGGGGGTGCAACTCAATATTAGGAAGGTGTTCTTAATGTTTTGTCCACTCAGTGTATATTCATTGGCTTTGTCATTACTAATGGGGAGGGGGGAGGTAAATTAATTTTGTGGTCAATTGATCATTTCTTTGTGGATTTTGATGTGTGCTTGGGGTTATTGTCTTGCTGGAAGATCCACGTGCGGCTAGGTTTCAGGCTCTTGACAGAGGCAACCAGGTTTTTGGCTAAAATGTCCTGGATTCTTGGTAAAGTTCATGATGCCGTTTACCTTAGCAAGGGCCCCAGGACCAGTGGAAACAAAATAGCCCCATACCATCAAAGATCCACAATATATTACAGGAGGTACAGTGCCTTGCAAAAGTTTCATCCCCCTTGGCGTTTTTCCTATTTTGTTGCATTACAACCTGTAATTTAAATGGATTTTTATTTGGATTTCATGCAATACACAAAATAGTCCGAATTGGTGAAGTGAAATGAAAAGAATTCTAAAAAACAAATAACGGAAAAGTGGTGCGTGCATATGTATTCACCCCCTTTGCTATGAAGCCCCTAAATAAGATCTGGTGCAACCAATTACCTTCAGAAGTCACATAATTAGTTCAATAAAGTCCACCTGTGTGCAATCTAAGTGTCACATGATCTGTCACATGATCTCAGTATATATACACCTGTTCTGAAAGGCCCCAGAGTCTGCAACACCACTAAGCAAAAGGGCACCACCAAGCAAGCGGCACTATCAAGACCAAGGAGCTCTCCAAACAGGTCAGGGACAAAGTTGTGGAGAAGTACAGATCAGGGTTGGGTTATAAAAAAATATCTGAAACTTTGAACATCCCAAGGAGCACAATTAAATCCATTCTTAAAAAATTGAAAGAATATGGCGCCACAACAAACCTGCCAAGAGAGGGCCGCCCACCAAAACTCATGGACCAGGCAAGGAGGGCATTAATCAGAGAGGCAACAAAGAGACCAAAGATAACCCTGAAGGAGCTGCAAAGCTCCACAGCGGAGATTGGAGTATCTGTCCAAAGGACCACTTTAAGCTGTACACTCCACAGAGCTGGGCTTTACAGAAGAGTGGCCAGAAAAATCCATTGCTTAAAGAAAAAAATAAGCAAACACATTTGGTGTTCACCAAAAGCCATGTGGGAGACTCCCCAAACATATGGAGGAAGGTACTCTGGTCAGATGAGACTAAAATTGAGCTTTTTGGCCATCAAGGAAAACGTTATGTCTGGCGCAAACCCAACACCTCTCATCACCTCTCATCCCTGGATGTTTTTCATCGGCAGGGACTGGGAAACTAGTCAGAATTGAAGGAATGATGGATGGCGCTAAATACATGGAAATTCTTGAGGGAAACCTGTTTCAGTCTTCCAGAGATTTCAGACTGGGACGGAGGTTCACCTTCCAGCAGGACAATGACCCTAAGCATACTGCTAAAGCAACACTCGAGTGGTTTAAGGGGAAACATTGAAAATGTCTTGCAATGGCCTAGGCAAAGCCCAGACCACAATCCAATTGAGAATCTGTGGTATGACTTAATGTTTGCTGTACACCAGCGGAACCCATCCAACTTGAAGGAGCTGGAGCAGTTTTGCATTGAAGAATGGGCAAAAATCCCAGTGGCTAGATGTGCCAAGCTTATAGAGACATACCCCAAGAGACTTGCAGCTGTAATTGCTGCAAAAGGTGGCTCTACAAAGTATTGACTTTGGGTGGGGTGAATAGTTATGCACGCTCAAGTTCTGTTTTTTTGTCTTATTTCTTGTTGGTTTCACTTGTTGCCTACCACTTTGCATCTTCAAAGTGGTAGGCAAACCCCCCAAAAATCAATTTTAATTCCAGGTTGTAAGGCAACAAAATAGGAAAAATGCCAAGGGGGGTGAATACTTTCGCAAGCCACTGTATGAGGTCATTTTCTGCATATGCATTCTTCTTTCGATGCCAAACCCACCAATGGTTTGCATGGATAAAGACCTCTATTTTTTGTCTCATTTTACCATAGCACCCGGTTCCAATCCAAGGGTCAATGCCGTATAGCAAACTCCAGGCGTTTACTTATTTGTTTTTTCCAGCAACCCTTCCAAATAGCCTATTGGCAGGAGGTGGCGTCTAATTGTAGATTTGTTGGTTGCAAGTTCTGTAATTCTCCAACTGTGGCCCTTGGATTTTGACAAATGGATTTTATATGAGTGTTACTTAATTTTTATACCCCAGTGAAACATGAAGCCATGGAAAGCGACAATACAGTTCCATAGCCCTTTACACTGTACACGTATTAATACAGGATGAAAATGGCAGATTTGGAACGTAGTGGCTGTTCAGGAACATGCTATACATTACGTCAGAGCTCAGGCTATGCGCTTCACAGCACTGTCTGGGTTTTGACTGACAGCAGTTCAGAACTTGAGCACCACGCCAGTCAATAAGTTGTCCCTATCCCTCCCGCTAATTGTGCAACTTCTGCAATTTTTTGTTGTTGTCTGAGTGAGGAAATGCTGTAAATTAAGAAGACTCTGTATTTTTAAAGATGAGACGCTGAGGATTATAATAAATACTGCTTTGATATTATACAAGCAAGCCAAACAAATGTGTACTTCACACCCAAATTATAAAACTCATGTCATATACAGTGAGTGTCATCATTTATGATCACTATGTTTGATATCCAGTTACAAGATGACATGTCGTCATACCCTGGGTTGTTCTGAACAGAATGCGCTTGTTTGTTTATTGTGAAGAAAATCAGCCGAGACACACGCACCTGAATACACTCATCAGTACTTTCTATGCGCACCAAAAATACGATATTTTTCTCTGAATTGGCTTGTGAAAGCCTAACACGAAGATCGTATTTTATAACTTAGGTAGTCATGTTGGCAATAAAACAAGCTTTCAAATCATGCCCATAAAACAAGCTTTCAAAGTATGTCCACCAGACCCAGATTGCGATTTATAATGGACAGTTTTTGGATTGCGTAAACAATCCGCCATGTGTGATTGCGGATATGCAGGGTTGTGTTTGAAACGAAACAGCTACAAGTTTGCCTGCTCTATTTCCTCTACAGCACAGCTAGGAGAGGTACAAAAAAAAGTACCTTATAGTTGAAGACTCGTTTGAGTCATAAAAGTGTATTGAAATCGCATAGGAACTGTACACACTTTGGATAGGTGTGTGGCCACTTGGAGACACCAGTTAGCCTGCTCACTCAAACCCTTGTAATGTTTTTGTCTTATGTTTCACCTACCCCACATTTTCCAGGAATAGTCTTATCATGTTACTGAATGTATCCAGAGTATTTTCAGATTTCGTTATCAACAAATGTGGCAAAAAAGTACAGTAAATGTAAATTGCACATAAAATCAACAGTGCAATGTTTGGATTCAGTCTTGTGTCAGGTGAACTGTTGTGTACTCACTTTTGGTCTAATACATTTCCCATTATCTCCAAACTGTTCCCTTTCAATTGCTACCATGTTATGCATATGCTTTTAATATTTCTTCTGTAAGAAACATTTCAATTTAGCCCTATCCATATAGGCCAATTCCCAGGAGTATAAAGGGTTAAGCTGAGATTAACTTAAAGGCCCAGTGCAGTCAAAAACGTGATTTTCCTGTGTTTTATATATACTTCCACACTATGAATTTGTGAAATTATGATATTGCCCTTTTGGTGTAAGAGCTGTTTGAAAAGACTGCCTGAAATTTCTGCCTGTTGTGGTGGGATGTAGTTTTGGCATTCCATTGTGACATCACCATGCGGTAAATTAGTTAATAGACCAATAAGAAAGAGTTCCAAACCTCTGCCAATAACAGCTAATTTTCAGATTTCCCTCCCAACTCAGACCTCTCCCAGACAGTGCTAGCTAAATTCTAGTTTGAGAGCCCTTTGCTAAGAAGCTATTTTTGTTTCTTCTTGACTATTGTAATTGAAAACAATCCCAGTAAGGTAATTAATTGTTATCCAGAAATGATTTGATATTGAGATAAAAATGCAATATATATTACATTTTAAGGGTGCCATTCATTTTGACATATCTTTTTAAGAATTGTTTGTATTATTTGTTAAACAAAATATATTTCTGAGCAATTGTACAAGTATAAAATAATATATTTTCTTAACAATTTGAGCATACAATTATCGCTCAGTATTTGTATTATTTATTTTATATCGTTTTTTTGCTAATCTTTATCAACGGTGCCAAGGACTGTACAAGGAATGGTCACATCAAACAAGGTCAGTTTTCAACACTTTATTTTTAATATTGCACCACAGATACAAAAAATTAAAAAAAAGATAGTTCTAATGAGCACCAGGCACAATGAAGAGACAACACAACAAATTGTTAATTTATACCAAAATAAAATAACAGTTAAATAAACAGAATCACTGAATGTTTGTACAAAGGCAAAGTAAAAGAGGGTGACAATATTTTTGGAGTTATATTTCCAGTGGGGTGTGTGTGTGTGTGTGTGTGTGTGTGTGTGTGTGTGTGTGTGTGTGTGTGTGTGTGTGTGTGTGTGTGTGTGTGTGTGTGGAGAGAGAGAGAGAGAGAAAAAAATGCAACGGCAAAGCCAGAAAAGATAGAGAACATGTCAGTCTCATGAATGAGGTCACCTATAAAAAGGACTGTTACAGCATCCAGCTACTGGACTATTAGAATAAGACTAACACTCTGCAATACCAACCAACCACCTCTCCTTCTAAAATGTCATGCGTGGAAAACATCCTATGGAAACAAAGCAGCATTCATCCTGTATAAGTTAAGACTAAAGTTAATTCATCTAAGTATGTGTTATTGTATTATGGTACATACCTATAGTGAACACATTGATATATATATATACAAATATATTTCAATAAAAGCTCAAAACAAATTGGCATTTTTATGACATTAAAGACTGCCCTCAACTAGGAAAATATTGTTTTCCAGAAAAGCACTTGGATAGCTTAAGATGTAATGTTAGCATTCAATAAAACAGCAACAGCATCCCTGCTGGAGGTTGGACTAGAGCACTTGAAGCGACTAGCTGTTAAACATACAGTAGTAGCGTTGATACCCCCTCACCACTATACAGCTTAGCTTTGCGAGCTACGTGGGAGATAGCTGTAGTCAGTCTGTGCGGTGCAGTGAGCCTAATTTGACCTGGTTTATCTGGAGGCCGCACCAAAGTAGCTGCAGAAGAACTGCTCGTCTGGCCGGAAGCCGTACGCCGTGGCGGGGCGCTGTCCAGGGGTCACCGACGACTGTCCAAACGTATCGATATTCATACTGTAGGGATAAACACACACAGCCATGTCAGCCCCACAGGAGTCGACATCATGTGAGATGGTTCTAATTACCACCACTAGGTGGCATTCTGAGACAGCGAAACATACATGGACACAAACAAAACATGGTAAAAGGCGTCGTAGTATAATAGAACGTTAAGTAAAAGCTAATTAAAAACGTAATGCAATATTGATCTGCCCTAATACAGGGTTCTGACGAAACAATGAAGCTCTGTGACAGGGCACCTGTAGCTGCAGGGGTAAACAGTGGAGGCAGCCAGTGAGCCAACGACATAAAACAGCTAAATGTCAAAAAACAGCTCCGTTAGAGACCAACAGCCAGACCTGTCTAACCTGCATGCCCCCCCTCCACCCCTCCACCCGCCCAGCAACCCCGGCCGGGGGATGATAAAGGGGCTGTAGCTACAACCATACAAATCATTTACCATGGGGATGTGGGTACAGAGGAAGAAAGGCTGGACGATTTCACGGCTGTGCAGTCGGGTCAACAGTGAGTGAGTTAACCATACAGAGTGATGGATAAACTGCCCCTCGACAAACGACAGCATGTCCCCTTCTCTTGCCCGCCACCCTACATCCTTTACTCTCTTGGTCTATACACAGTCAGTTGCTGGCTGGCCGGGCCGACATCCTCTGGCTCATTAAAATGCGAGCTGTTTGCTTTGCCCCTGCGAGCGCCTATAATGATGTGTTGTTTTTAGCCCAAATCACTTCCAGCGATCAGTTACGCACTCTGTACCCCCTCTTCCCCGTGCCCCCTCCCAACCCCTACCTCAGAAATATGTATTTTTCATCTCCGTTCGTCTGTCAGGGGGGATTTGAGAGGCAGGCTAAAGGAGGCTAAGAGAAACACTGGAGAAACACCAGAGCTCTGAGTCACACAGCCTGCCTTGATAGCTTGCCTGCCTCACAGCCTGCCTTGATAGCACTGTCTGACTGCCTGCCTCACAGCCTGCCTGGAGGGCCTGCCTGGATCAGCCTGTCTGCCTCACTGTCTGACTGCCTGCCTCACAACCTGCCTGGATAGCCTGCCTCACAGCCTGCCTGGATCAGCCTGTCTGCCTCACTGTCTGACTGCCTGCCTTACAGCCTGCCTGGAAAGCCTGCCTGCCTCACTGACCATCTGTCTGACTACACCCTGGGCCTAGGAGAAAGAGAGACAGAGACACAGCTGGACCTCAGGTCAGGGCCTGGAGCCTGGTTCTGGTGGTGGGGTTGATGAGGAAAGGATTAAAACAGTGGTATTCAAAGTCGGGGTCGCAACCCCTAGTGGGCCATGGGGGAAATGCAGCCGGGTTGCCCCCCAAAAAGTACAGATTATTGTATGGCATCAATATACAAATATTTTTGTGAAAGATAATTAGAAAAATACAATTTTATTGAGTAAATGTATTTATTAGTTTCTTTTCATTTTTATGAGATGAAACCTATTCTTGGCATTTATCTGTTGATGTAAAGATGGGAATTTACAGATTTAAAGGTTGTGACATTAGATTTGGGGTGTAGTGGTGTTTTTCTTTGGGGAAAAAATGGGTTCCCCAGAAATTCTGCTGGAAAGAATTGGGTCCCCGCTGAAAAAGTTTGAATACCACTGGGTTAAAATGACCACATTACGATAAAGAGGGTCAGTTGATCAACAACTCACTCACACACTTCCTCATACAGTAATATGTGACATGTAAACCAACTCGTCTCTCACCTCATTCCAGGCACGCGTGTGTGTTGTGACATTTTAAGAGAGGGAGGGTTTTGTTAGCAGACAAAGGGCCCTCGTGTTTCCAGCCTGGTCCTGCAGGCCCCAGTGAACCCGGGGTGAAGTATGGGGACACATTCTACAGAGAGCGTAATCGTAGTGCACAGGAAGAGAAGCAGGCCTTTTTCCTTTTTTTGCTCCCCTGACCCTCTGCTCCCTCATACGTCTGTCTCCTCCCGCCTCGCCCCGGCCCTCTCACCCGGGAGGCTTTGATCTCTCCCCTGGCTGTCACTCCTCAGGTTACAGCTACCCACTACACAAGTGCTAAATAACCAGCTCCCCCCTTCCTCCCTCTTTTTCCATCTCACCTGATTGCACCGCCGTTCTGTTTTGCTTTATTTTTACGTTCCTTAACACTCTTGGCTGTCAATCACTGACAATTCTTTCAAAGCGCTCATTGATTCGCCCGTCTGCGTGTTGAGGGGGTCAGAAACCCTCCAATCTCACGCTGTCGTGCACCTCTAGTGAAACCCAGACACTTCTCTTTCCACACGTTGACACGAACGGCGCCCTCGCTCAGCCTCTGTCGCCTGGCCCACTGAGGCTGCTGGGACTTCTTTTAACGTTCTTTAAAATAAAGGAGCCGCTCCTTCCCAATGACCCCTGGACTAGAGACATTTTATATAGTTCATATAAAATAGCTTGTTATGATATTTATTCAAATAACAGTGATTGTATTAAACCCATTTAAAAGATCCCATTCACACCATGTTTCACACATAGTTTTAAATAAGCGCTGGAGCTGGCTTTGATTATTGTGTTAACCTGGACCACTCCAGAGTACACTGGCCAAATTAAAACACTCTTACAGATGCCAATTCCCCCAGCTTGCTCAGTATATTTAAAAGGTATCAGTTACAAAGACATTTGGAAAAAAAGCCTCCTACTCGCTTGCTCTCTCTCCGTTCCCTTCCCTCGCTCTCTCTTTGTGATCTGTTTCTCCCCCCCCCTTCTCTCTCCTTCCCTCCCTCCATCCATCTGAAAGCTGAAATAACTGTGGCATGGATTCAGCGCATAGTCCTGCTCTACACAGCAAGCCTCTCAACAGCAGTCAACACAAACATACTCAGACAGGAAAAAACCTTCCAACACAAGCGCTCTCACACGCAAGATGTTTGATAATAAATAAGACAAATTACTTTAAATAAACTCCAAATTTCCTTGCCTATTCATCATTTTAACAGCATATCAAATTACTTCAACTTGACATATTAGGCCTGTTTAAGACAGCAAAAATCAAAGGATAGTATTTGTTTAATGATAAATATAAATCATTATTTCATCGCAGGCTGTATTCTGAACCTCAACGGAGTAGAGCAGAGAGTGTGTTTGTTCTCAAAGCTCCAGTATTGCTGTTGATGGCCTTCTGGGATATTGGAGGACTGTTGACATATCCCCTGCCCCTGGTTCAATAACAAAGATCAGCGAATACTGGAGGAGAATAACACTGTTCACTGAGCAGCAGAGACAGGCTGAGACTGGGATGGTTTGCTACGGGGTCATTGTCCTGCTTCAGGACAGCCTGTCAGTCCCGTGTGGCTCAGTTGGTAGAGCATGGGTTGTGGGTTCGATTCCCAACGGGGGACCAGTACGAAAAAGTATGAAAATGTACGCACTCACTACTGTAAGTTTCTCTGGATAAGAGTGTCTGCTAAATGACTAAAATGTTAATGCAGGAGAAAGACAACCAGCCCAGCCCTGCTGTGGTTCTCCAGGGGATGGTGGGGTGGAGGGGGCAGAGGTGCAGCCCACCCCCGAGAGGAGCCTCTAGGGGATGGAGATAGATGTGCAGTCCAACCCCTGCCCTACTCTGAGCTCACCTGCCTGGGAAGCCTCTAGCCTGGCCCATGTCTCCATTCTGGTAGTCTATGAAGAACTCTGGGCTGATGGTACCGTCTGCTGGGATGATCCCATCTGGGGAGAGAGACATACAACTCTAAGTTAGAGACAAGTTTACTGTTGAATGTCTCTACACCTCATCTCACTTCATCCATGCTCTCCGTACCTGCGCTGTCGAAGAGGTTGAGTCTCTACAGTAGCACTCTCACTCTGTACCCCTCTCCCTCCCTCCCTCCTCTTTCTCTCTGTACCTGCGCTGTAGAAGAGGTCAGCTCACTGCCTCCCTTCCTCCTTCTCTACCTCCCTCCCTCTGTAGGGGAGAGTGGGGTAAGTTGAGCCACCCTTGTTTCCAGGAAACCATACAGAAAATTAATAATTTGGCCAAATATTTAGGAAGAGGTCATCATTTCATGGAGTCTGTGAAGGAAGTAACCACATGGAAAAAGTGGTAAGCAAGTTAGGTCCAAAAAACGTATTTTCACCAAGCCAAATTAATTTATTGTGTTAGAGGTGTCATGATGCTTGTATCTAAACCCAAGTTGATCATTTGCATTTTTTCTATACAACAGTTGGGGTCTCTATAAGCTTCAATATGAGGTCCTAAACCTGTGTGGGTTAATATATTCAAAATGTTTGCCTTTCGTAAGTTGATCCAATGGTTGAGCCAATGGCAAGTTGAGCAAATTGAAGTGTTTCCTTCCCAGGCATAATGCAAGGCATTATCACTGGGAAATGAGGTAACAACAGGACCTGGCCAATGTATGTTAAGTGTTTAAAAAAGTACAAAGTGTTTGTTAGGTGTTAAGCCTATGTTAAAAGATGCTTAAAATGATTAAAAGACAAAAAGTGATTGTGAATGTGTTGAATTTTGTTTGGGAAATAAAGTACAGAAATTTGTAGGCAGCTTAACTTTCCCTTTTAAATTGTGCCAAGAGACCACAAGCTATGTTTTCAAAACTGTAATGTCTACATGACTTCTGATTATTTCCAGGGACACACAACATCCTGAAATATATGTAGATATCTTTGTTAGAAAGAAGACTATATTTCCCTTGACGGAATGTAAAACATGGCTCAACCCCACTCTCTCCCTCCCTCCCTCCCTCCCTCCCTCCTCCCTCCCTCCCTCCCTCCCTCCCTCCCTCCCTCCCTCCCTCCCTCCCTCCCTCCCTCCCTCCACTATAGAAGAGGTTGGGTCTCTGCAGAATGTCTCTGCCTCCCTCCCTCCCTCCCTCCTTCTCTACCTCCCTCCCTACGTCACTCCGTACCTGCACTGTAGAAGAGGTCGGGTCTCTCCAGAATGTCTCCGTTGTGCATGAAAGGTTCCCCGTCATCTCCGTACATGAATGGTTCTCCATCGTCTCCCATGGCTCTGTTCTCCACCATCTCTAACCACTGGGAGTTGTGCCAGCGGAACCTCTCACTCTGGATCTTCCTCCCCCACTCTTCATCATACTCCTACAGCAGGAAGAGAGAGAGAGAGAGAGAGAGCAAGAGAGATAGCAAGAGAGAGAGAGAGAGCAAGAGAGAGAGAGAGAGAGCAAGAGAGAGAGAGAGCAAGAGAGAGAGAGCAAGAGAGAGAGAGCAAGAGAGAGGAGTAAGGGTTACTGGAGGTTCACACACACAGATAAACAAACAGACTGAGTCATACACATGCATATAAGCACACAGGCAGGCACGCACACACGCTGAAAGCGCTATATGGAAATCCACCATCTTCAATTGATTGAATCCCAGCCTTAGTAGCAAACAGATACACTCTGTGTAAACGGTGAGAGAGGCCACCAAACTGAACTAAACGTGTAATTTGCTGTAGAAGAGTGGCTGGCAGGGAGTCAGGTAGGGCTGGGGGACCAGCCGGACCCCTGACCGCCATATTGGTCCATCCCAGCAGGGAGGGCCAGATCCTCCACAGACTACTAGAGCATCTCACAATACACTGCTCTGTGAGCCTGCACCCTACTGATGCGGTTACTAATAAAAACCTGGCGTGGTGAGAAGGATGGGACTGCGATGGGGCTGTGTGTGTGTGTTTGTGTGTGGAGCTTGGCCGAGGAAGGCTGAGGAGGAACACAGATTCTGTTTTCCTTTCTCTGCGTGGGCCATTTGGGAGAAAGGCTCTCTTTGAGCCGCTGTGCTCCACGCGGCCAGGCCCAGCAAATTAATCATCCAGACGCAAAGCAGAGCCCCCTGGGCACTGACAGCCACCCAAGGCCCAGGCCTCAAACGGGCCCATTGTCGCATCTCAGGGCCGCTCTCCGTCCCCAAAGTGGCAGTGAAACTTTTTGTCAAGCTGCAGATTTATCACATGGCTAAAGTGGTTTAATGACTACACAGCTGACTTCCCCTGGACCATTAGTCTGTAGTAAGGGTTTGATATTAAGCTTAATCCATCATAACGAGAGAGCTGAGCTAATGACGTCTCAGAGGGAAGGAGCCAGCCGATATTAAACAGTACTCATGGCATTTCCAATGTTCCTCCTCAGAGAAAACCTGAATCTAAGAATTATTCTCATGAATTACCCTTCTGTCTGACCTAGAAGAACCATCTATACGTAGGTTTCTCTCTCTCTGTGGGGTGTGTGTGTGTGGACACATTGATCAAATAGGAAACATTCAAGAACGGACAATCATGGCGTGTGCTTCTAAGGTAGCCTGCAGCTCTGAAGACTAATGATTGTTTTGTGTGTGTGTGTGTGTGTGTGTGTGTGTGTGTGTGTGTGTGTGTGTAGGGTCTGCTTTCTCTCTCACCTACTGCATCCTGCCAAGACACTCTCCAGAGCCTGTCCTGGTCTTTCATGTGGTTCACATCTTAATAGTTCTCACTGATAATTTCAATGAAACACTTCCTCTCCCCCACTACCCGCTCCACAGCCCGGCTGTAATCTATAGCTAATTACACTGATCTCAGGCCTGTGACAGATCACACCATGACTGGGACTTAACCACACAGGAATTTGATTTACCAGACCCAGTCAACCTAAATTTTACCATTAGAGACATACAGTTGAAGTCGGAAGTTTACATACACCTTAACCAAATACATTTAAACTCAGTTTTTCACAATTCCTGACATTTAATCCTAGTAAAAATTCCCTATTTTAGGTCAGTTAGGATCACCACTTTATTTTAAGAATGTGAAATGTCAGAATAATAGTAGAGAGTGATTTATTTCAGCTTTTTTTTTCTTTCATCACATTCCCAGTGGGTCAGAAGTTTACATACACTCAATTAGTATTTGGTAGCATTGCCTTTAAATTGTTTAACTTGGGTCAAACGTTTCGGGTAGCCTTCCACAAGCTTCCCACAATAAGTTGGGTGAATTTTGGCCCATTCCTCCTAACAGAGCCGGTGTAACTGAGTCAGGTTTGTAGGCCTCCTTGCTCGCAAACGCTTTTTCAGTTCTGCCCACACATTTTCTATAGGATTGAGGTCAGGGCTTTGTGATGGCCACTCCAATACCTTGACTTTGTTGTCCTTAAGCCATTTTGCCACAACTTTGGAAGTATGCTTGGGGTCATTGTCCATTTGGAAGACCCATTTGTGACCAAGCTTTAACTTCCTGACTGATGTCTAGAGATGTTGCTTCAATATATCCACATAATTTTCCTTCCTCATGATGCCATCTATTTTGTGAAGTGCACCAGTCCCTCCTGCAGCAAAGCACCCCCACAGCATGATGCTGCCACCCCCGTGCTTCACGGTTGGGATGGTGTTCTTCGGTATGAAAGCTACCCCCTTATTCCTCCAAACATAACGATGGTCATTATGGCCAAAAAGTTATATATTTTTTTCATCAGACCAGAGGACATTTCTCCAAAAAGTACGATCTTTGTCCCCATGTGCAGTTGCAAACCGTAGTCTGTCTTTTTTATGGCGGTTTTGGACCAGTGGCTTCTTCCTTGCTGAGCGGCCTTTCAGGTTATGTCGATATAGGACTCGTTTTACTGTGGATATAGATACTTTTGTACCTGTTTCCTCCAGCATCTTCACAAGGTCTTTTGCTGTTGTTCTGGGATGATTTCCACTTTTCGCACCAAAGTACGTTCATCTCTAGGAGACAGAACGCGTCTCCTTCCTGAGCTGTATATATATATATTTTTTTATTTTTTTGACAGCTGCGTGGTCCCATGGTGTTTATACTTGCATACTATTGTTTGTACAGATGAACGTGGTACCTTCAGGCGTTTGGAAATTGCTCCCAAGGATTAACCAGACTTGTGGAGGTCTACAATATTTTTGGCTGATTTCTTTTGATTTTTCCATGATGTTAAGCAAAGAATTTGAAGGTAGGCCTTGAAATACATCCACAGGTACACATCCAATTGACTCAAATTATGTCAATTAGCCTATCAGAAGCTTCTAAAGCCATGACATCATTTTCTGGAATTTTCCAAGCTGTTTAAAGGCACAGTCAACTTAGTGTATGTAAACTTCTGACCCACTGGAATTGTGATACAGTGAATTATAAGTGAAATAATCTGTCTGTAAACAATTGTTGGAAAAATTACTTGTGTCATGCACAAAGTAGATGTCCTAACCGACTTGCCAAAACTATAGTTTGTTAACAAGAAATTTGTGGAGTGGTTGAAAAACGAGTTTTAATTACTTTTGTATTGAGTTTTAATGACTGATGGGATCAGGAAAACATAGAAAATCAGGAAAACCAGAATTTTGGCCAGTTTCAGTTAGAAATGAATGGGAAGAAAATGTCAGAATGCCCATACTTACGTTCTAAATAGTAGGCTTTTTGGGTATGCAAAAATAGAACGTTTTATACTATGTGAAATTTAGAAAATTGAGCACGCTTTAAATGTCAGGATGCCATACTCATTTCTAGTAGAATTCGCTGCACACTATTGAGGAAGAGAATTGTCTTTTCAGACGTGTTTGACAACAGCTGATAAATCAGAATAGAGGAAGCGTTCTACAAAAATGAACGAATGGCGGGGATTGCTTACTGCATACGATTTCACTAAACAGATAGATAGATAGATAGATCGATAGATCGATAGATAGATAGATAGATAGATAGATAGATAGATAGATAGATAGATAGATAGATAGATAGATAGATAGATAGATAGATAGATAGATACTTACAGCGATGATGTCCAGTGTGTTGTCACAGACTTTGCGTATCTCGGCGTTCTTGTCGTGCATCAGGTCAATGAGGTAGGCGGGAGCCTCTGGAGAGAGGGAGTTAAGGAGAGGACAACAGAGAAAGGGAGGGATGCATTCTACACTTATTTTGGATCATTTTGCTGTTCCTTCTACTCAAACACATCATTCAACAGTATCTCTTTAATCAAGATCACAGTTACGTTATGGTATTGGAGGGAGAAAGTAATGAGAGAAAGACTCTGCTTTTGCTCTTTAATTTATAGAAAGCAGACACGAGACAGTTGCCCCGCGGCCAAACGAACAACTCTTACATTTCCTGTGATGAGAGAGAGATATTGTAAATCAGAATAACTCTCCCAAGGCAGACCATTTGGCAGAGATCCCTCTAATATTCTCCATAGAATGAAAACATCTATCAAATACAGTATTACTGCAAGCTATTTGTAATTGTATGCCTGCCGTCTCAGATCACGACTGTGCAGTGTGGAGCACTGAGGTCATGGACAGGGTAACTGAGGTTGCCGTGGAAACACACATTGAAAGAAGCAGATGGGATATAGGGTGAAACTGTTGGTTACCATGGTAACACAATTTAAAGACAGGGTAAATAAATAAGAACTACATTGAAAGACATTTAGGAAGATATTTTAGGGTTATTTGGGCTGAGGTCTATATCATGGTTAATGTAGGTATATTGTGGTATATTGAGGTATACCGAGGTATCTTGCAGTAAACTAGGCTATATTGAGGTAAACTGGGATATATTGAAGTAAACTGGGATATATTGAGGTATCCTGAGAAATATTGAGGTTTGTTGTAAGAGGGAGGATACGTGTGTCCTTGATGATGACATCCCTGGTGGCCTGGTGGAACACCATCTGGTAGAACACATAGACAATCTGACACACAAACTCATCGTCCTCCTGTTTGGCTATAGGGAGAGAGAGATGAAACAGACGATCTGACACACAAACTCATTGTCCTCCTGTTGGGCTCACATACACAGAAATACTGTACATACAATCCCTCAACAAGCAAGCTAATACAAGTCGATGTACTGTATATTGTATCATAGATTTCAGATAAGTACTTGTATCATCATTACTCCTCATATTGTAGCTCACATAGCATGTCAGTTTGATCATAACTTGCAGGCATTTTAGTAGGATAACCCTCCCTCCAGCATGTGCAGGCCTGGGCCCTACCTACTACCTACCGTTGAGCAGCTCGATGAGGGCAGGGATGATGCCAGACTTGGCCATCATGGCAGCACAGGAGTCGTCCATGGACACCGTCCCCATCATGATCACCACCTCTAGGATCAGGTCATCCTCTGCCGAGCCTGGTGGGGGCAGAAGTCAGGGGTCACAGAGATCAAAGCTGAGAAGGGAGAAGTCACTGTGTGTGTGTGTGATCACTGTACTTGTGTGACTGCTGACATCATTCAATGATGTAGGATCAGTCAGTGACACTGATAGAGTGATGAAGGTTATGGGTTAGAGGTTGGGGTTGGGGTTGGAGAAAGCCATGGGATAGAATTTGTTCAAATTTAAAACTTGTGGTATGGCCGTACAGTATTTGCTTCTCTCAAATACTTCAGGCTGAATGCACCTGTAAGTTGCAACACCAGTCCTCCCTCCCCCTTTTCTCTCTCTCCCTCCCTCCCTCATTACCTGGTTTGAGGCGGTCTTTGAGGCCTATCTGGTTTGAGGCAGTCTTTGAGGCCTACCTGGTTTGAGGAGGTCTTTGAGGCCTACCTGGTTTGAGGAGGTCTTTGAGGCCTACCTGGTATGAGGAGGTCTTTGAGGTAGGGCACCAGGTTGTACTCCTTCAGCACCAGTTCCCAGTCCAGGTCAGGAATGGTGAGGTTAGCCAGGGTCCCCAGACACTCAATCACATACTCTTCCCTCTCCTCCCCTCCCATCTGAGCAGCCAGGTCACCTACATAGTCCTGAGGGGGGATGAAAGGGAGGTCAGTTACCATAGAAACAGAGGTCAGGGTCCAACACCACAATGTTCTGTTCCAATAGAGCAGGGGCTCCCAAACCTTTTTGGCCCACGACCCCATTTTGATATGAAAATTCTCACGACCCCAACCATGTGAAAAGAAATGAACAGCCAACGTTAGCTTCTTTAATTGGGGCTATTGCAGTCAATTGCAAAACATTCTAACAGTATTTCTGATTGTATTCTCAACTCACCATCATATAGTTTTAATGTGGGGCTTTGACAGTCAATTGCAAATTTGTCTGACATAATGTATCTTATCTCACCACCACTAATGAGATGGGTGTGGCTTGATGCATGTCGCGTCAGAGCTTCTCAAAGTCAGGGGACGTGGTCAACAGTGTGCACCTCATCTCTCCGGTCACATTCAAACTGGATCAATATTTATTTTTAATGCAGACGAGAGCACTGAATCAACGTAATATGAGTCTTAATGCTCGGAAGGAGACAGCACCCTATTCCCTTTGAGTTAGGAACCAAAACTCATCCATATTGACCCATGAATGCATTGTCTGCAGCATTTGGTCACATGACAGCTCGATCAGCTTCCCAAATATGTCTGTTAAATAGGCAAGGAGAAAATGTAAACTATAAAAACAAATAGAGAGAGTCACACTCTATGTATAAACTCCCAGTAATTTATTGGGTAAGAAACCACCAACGTTTCAGCATCACTGTGCCTTCTTCAGGGTAATGTCATGAATGCTTGAACCTGGTTACAGTGGGGAAAAAAAGTATTTAGTCAGCCACCAATTGTGCAAATTCTCCCACTTAAAAAGATGAGAGAGGCCTGTAATTTTCATCATAGGTACACGTCAACTCTGACAGACAAATTGAGAAAAAAAAATCCAGAAAATCACATTGTAGGATTTTTTATGAATTTATCTGCAAATTATGGTGGAAAATGAGTATTTGGTCACCTACAAACAAGCATGATTTCTGGCTCTCACAGACCTGTAACAACTTCTTTAAGAGGCCCCTCTGTCCTCCACTCGTTACCTGTATTAATGGCACCTGTTTGAACTTGTTATCAGTATAAAAGACACCTGTCCACAACCTCAAACAGTCACACTCCAAACTCCACTATGGCCAATACCAAAGAGCTGTCAAAGGACACCAGAAACAAAATTGTAGACCTGCACCAGGCTGGGAAGACTGAATCTGCAATAGGTAAGCAGCTTGGTTTGAAGAAATCAACTGTGGGAGCAATTATTAGGAAATGGAAGACATACAAGACCACTGATAATCTCCCTCGATCTGGGGCTCCACGCAAGATCTCACCCCGTGGGGTCAAAATGATCACAAGAACGGTGAGCAAAAATCCCAGAACCACACGGGGGGACCTAGTGAATGACCTGCAGAGAGCTGGGACCAAAGTAACAAAGCCTACCATCAGTAACACACTACGCCGCCAGGGACTCAAATCCTGCAGTGCCAGACGTGTCCCCCTGCTTAAGCCAGTACATGTCCAGGCCCGTCTGAAGTTTGCTAGAATGCATTTGGATGATCCAGAAGAGGATTGGGAGAATGTCATATGGTCAGATGAAACCAAAATAGAACTTTTTGGTAAAAACTCAACTCGGTCGTGTTTGGAGGACAAAGAATGCTGAGTTGCATCCAAAGAACACCATACCTACTGTGAAGCATGGGGGTGGAAACATCATGCTTTGGGGTTGTTTTTCTGCAAAGGGACCAGGACGACTGATCCGTGTAAAGGAAAGAATGAATGGGGCCATGTATCGTGAGATTTTGAGTGAAAACCTCCTTCCATCAGCAAGGGCATTGAAGATGAAACGTGGCTGGGTCTTTCAGCATGACAATGATCCCAAACACACCGCCCGGGCAACGAAGGAGTGGCTTCGTAAGAAGCATTTCAAGGTCCTGGAGTGGCCTAGCCAGTCTCCAGATCTCAACCCCATAGAAAATCTTTGGAGGGAGTTGAAAGTCTGTGTTGCCCAGCGACAGCCCCAAAACATCACTGCTCTAGAGGAGATCTGCATGGAGGAATGGGCCAAAATTCCAGCAACAGTGTGTGAAAACCTTGTGCAGACTTACAGAAAACATTTGACCTGTGTCATTGCCAACAAAGGGTATATAACAAAGTATTGAGAAACTTTTGTTATTGACCAAATACTTATTTTCCACCATAATTTGCAAATAAATTCATTAAAAATCCTACAATGTGATTTTCTGGATTTTTTTTAAAAATTTTGTCTGTCATAGTTGACGTGTACCTATGATGAAAATTACAGGCCTCTCTCATCTTTTTAAGTGGGAGAACTTGCACAATTGGTGGCTGACTAAATACTTTTTTTCCCCACTGTATGTAGACAAACGGTGCAATTAGTGCAACCAATGACAATAGTGAGGGGTGTGTCGTAATTGCTAGGTTAATCAGAATGAATTGAGCGCAACTGTTAAAAGACAACAGCCCACAGCATATTGAATATATTATGCTATTGTTAGCATTATCATTAGCATAACATTAGCATCAACATACACTACCGTTCAAACGTTTGGGGTCACTTAGAAATGTCCTTGTTTTTGAAAGAAAAGCAATTTTCTTGTCCAGTAAAATAACATCAAATTGACCAGAAATACAGTGTAGACATTATTAATGATGTAAATGGCTATTGTAGCTGGAAACGGCTGATTTTTTATGGAATATCTACATAGGCGTACAGAGGCCCATTATCAGCAACCATCAGTCCTGTGTTCTAATGGCACGTTGTGTTTGCTAATCCAAGTTTATCATTTTAAAAGGCTAATTGATCATTAGAAAACCCTTTTGCAATTATGTTAGCACAGCTGAAAACTGTTGTGCTGATTAAAGAAGCAATAAAACTGGCCTTCTTGAGACTAGTTGAGTATCTGGAGCATCAGCAATTGTGGGTTCGATTACAGACTCAAATTGGCCAGAAAAAAATAACTTTCTTCTGAAACTCGTCAGTCTATTCTTGTTCTGAAAAATGAAGGCTATTCCATGTGAGAAATTGCAAAACACCAGTCTCAACGTCAACAGTGAAGAGGGGACTCCGGGATGATGACATTCTAGGCAGAGTTGCAAAGAAAAAGTCCAATGTCTGTGTTCTTTTGCCCATCTTAATCTTTTCTTTTTATTGGCCAATCTGAGATATGGCTTTTTCTTTGAAACTCTGCCTAGAAGATCAGCATCCTGGAGTCGCCTCTTCACTGTTGACATTGAGACTGGTGTTTTGCGGGTACTATTTAATGAAGCTGCCAGTTGAGGACCTGTGAGGCATCTGTTTCTCAAACTAGACACTCATGTATTTGTCCTCTTGCTCAGTTGTGTACCGGAGCCTCCCACTCCTCTTTCTATTCTGGTTAGAGCCCGTTTGCGCTGTTCTGTGAAGGGAGTAGTACACAGCGTTGTACGAGATCTTCAGTTTCTTGGCAATTGCTCAGTGGGTGTATCATACAATGCGTCCATACGGCAAAGGGAGCAGCCTCAGCCGCCAGTGAAACACATTCATAACTAGAGTGCAGAGGCCTGCCCGTTGTCCCGTCTGTGCAAAAGCCCACCATTCAATCCCATAGAATCAGTTTTTCATCAATATAGCCACGGAGCAAACTGAACATCCCCTGTGCCGTTTCATGCTCATATAGCATCCCCCGACATGTAGCGAACAAAAGTCAATGCATCTCGGCCCTCACAGCTAAGAAGTTTTTGAGTCGTTCAGTCAGTTTCCTCTTGATTGCTAGATATAGCATCAATTCTTAGTTTCACAGTGTTATCTGACAAAGGTATTGATGTGGGTTTCTGTGCCTCTGCCTCCCCACACATTGTTTTCACCATATCAACTGCGGCCGGTAATATCAAAGTCTCTGCAATAGTGTGTTGTTTCATAGCGTAGCGGGCTTAGCCATTCACCGTGGGAATGATTAAAGTGCAACGGTCAAGTGCGGCCATTTACCACGATCTAAGTGTGCTCTCTGGTTGAAATATATCTTTTAGATTTGTAATTTTAGTTTTTATTGTTTCCTTTCACAATATAACAACAATGCAATTGAATTACAATTGGCATTAAACAATAATTTGATAGACAATCAGATTCCAAACTCTCCATCATGGCCAAGACCAAAGAGCTCTCCAAGGATGTCAGGGACAAGATTGTAGACCTACACAAGGCTGGAATGGGCTACAAGACCATCGCCAAGCAGCTTGGTGAGAAGGTGACAACAGTTGGTGCGATTATTTGCAAATGGAAGAAACACAAAATAACTGTCAATCTCCCTCGGCCTGGGGCTCCATGCAAGATCTCACCTCGTGGAGTTGCAATGATCATGAGAACGGTGAGGAATCAGCCCACAACTACACGGGAGGATCTTGTCAATGATCTCAAGGCAGCTGGGACCATAGTCACCAAGAAAACAATTGGTAACACACTACGCCGTGAAGGACTGAAATCCTGCAGCGCTCACAAGGTCCCCTTGCTCAAGAAAGCACATATACATGCCCGCCTGAAGTTTGCCAATGACCATCTGAATGATTCAGAGGAGAACTGGGTGAAAGTGTTGTGGTCTGATGAGACCAAAATCGAGCTCTTTGTCATCAACTCAACTCGCCGTGTTTGGAGGAGGAGGAATGCTGCCTATGACCCCAAGAACACCATCCCCACCGTCAAACATGGAGGTGGAAACATTATGCTTTGGGGGTGTTTTTCTGCTAAGGGGACAGGACATCAAAGGGACGATAGATGGGGCCATGTACCGTCAAATCTTGGGTGAGAACCTCCTTCCCTCAGCCAGGGCATTGAAAATGGGTCGTGGATGGGCATTCCAACATGACAATGACCCAAAACAGACGGCCAAGGCAACAAAGGAGTGGCTCAAGAAGAAGCACATTAAGGTCCTGGAGTGGCCTAGCCAGTCTCCAGACCTTAATCCCATAGAAAATCTGTGGAGGGAGCTGAAGGTTCGAGTTCCCAAACGTCAGCCTCGAAACCTTAATGACTTGGAGAAGATCTGCAAAGAGGAGTGGGACAAAATCCCTCCTGAGATGTATGCAAACCTGGTGGCCAACTACAAGAAACGTCTGACCTCTGTGATTGCCAACAAGGGTTTTGCCACCAAGTACTAAGTCATGTTTTGCAGAGGGGTCAAATACTTATTTCCCTCATTAAAATGCAAATCAATTTATAACATTTTTGACATGCATTTTTCTGGATTTTTGTTGTTGTTATTCTGTCTCTCACTGTTCAAATAAACCTACCATTACAATTATAGACTGATCATGTCTTTGTCAGTGGGCAAACGTACAAAATCAGCAGGGGATCAAATACTTTTTCCCTCACTGTACCATTCCTTATATGAGTGAGGGTCCTTCTCCCTCCAGTGTGTCAATATTACTATTTTGGCTGTGGTTGGAGCAACTTTTAGCCAGTTTAAACATGGGCTTCTCAGTCTATCAATATCCTTAGTGATATTCAGTAATAACAAAGCAGGATTTGCAAGTATTGTTCTTCTGGGTGGACATGGAAGAGGAACTTAATGCCCCATTTGGCGCATCAGATTATTTGAGTCAACAAAAGTTGGGACAGCAGAATCCAGTAATGTCCCATACTAAAAATATATGGAGCCAGATTCATGACAGAGAGATCTTCACCTTTCTTGACGAGCTCTGCTTTGTTATGGAACAACCCTGAATTGAAAATCGGGGGACACATGGTTTTCTGGAAACATTGGTATAGAAAGGGGATAAAGAACATTGGTTGTCTGTATCAAGAAAACACTTTGACCTCTTTTGAAGAACTAACGTCCAAGTATAATTTACAGAAACAAGACTTTTGGAGGTATCTCCAGCTTAGAGGTTGTATGTTTAAGGTAGGACAAAACAACAACAAATTCCCAGTACATTCCGATTTAGGTGTTAAGATATAAATCCTATGCAAATTACCACATACCGCAAGTTGATGGAAAAGATTGGGGATATTCTGGGTACCACAATTCTTCAAATATTCCGAATACAGAATATCCCCAATCTTTTCCATTAACTTCTGCCAAAAGTTATGCAAGCTTGGACAGTTACAGAACATATGGATCATGTCACCTGTACTTGACTGACATCTCCAGCATAGGTTGAATTCTATCAAACCCATTCTGTTCAACCTCAGGGGAGTCCAATAAATCCTACTGAACACTTTAAATTGAATCAGCTTGGACCGGGCATCTCTCATAGGGAGGATAATCTGTTGTACTATTATATTCCATTCCTCCTCTCCAAATGTTACCTCCAAGTCATTTTCCCATAAGGCCTTTAGGCCCTCACAAGTTCCATTAAATGCACCTATAAAGGTGGCTATATATAAGCCCTGCGGTATGTGGTAATTTGCATAGGATTTCTATCTTAACACGTATTTGGGCAGCCACAAAGGCTTCTTGATATAATTGCATGTTAGGGAGCTTTAATCCTCCCTTCTCAATCTTTGCCTGTAATCTCACTAGTTTCATCCTGGCCCTTTTACCGGCCCAAATAAAATCAGTAATAATTTTGTCGATGGATTTAAAAGTATAGACAGGTATGGATAATGGTAACATGCTGATTACGTAATTCAGTTTAGGAGCTATGACCATCTTTATAACCTGTATCCTACCCCATAGCGAGATTTGTAGCTTATCCCAGCTCTTAAACTGGAGTTGGATTTTGTTCAATAGTGGGTCAAGGTTTTCAGAAATCATGTTATCTACACCAGGATTTAAAGCGATCCCCAGGTACCTCAAGTTTTTAGGGACCCATTGAAACCTCCAGTTGAGGAAGTCATTTCTCAGACAATGTTTTGATAGGGGCATTGGTCCAGTTTACTTTATAGCCCGATATCTCTGAGAATGCAAGGTCCAGTAAAAGCAGTGTGGAGAGTTGGGGGTCTGACATTAATAGTAATATGTAGTCTGCATAAAGCAGTAGTTTATTCTCCCTACCTGCCATATTAACCACTTTGATTGACTGATGCAGCCTAATGGCTTCGGCTAATGGTTCTAATGCTATAATAAATAGGAGGGGCGAGGGACAGTCACCTTGTCTTGTGCCTCGTCCTACTGAAAATGGAGATGATCGTAGTCCGTTAGTGACTACCATGGATTTGGGGTCGTTGTACATAAGTTTAATAATATTCTGACAGCCCTGTCCAAATCCAAATGTATTTATTGTATAATGCAGGTTGTCCCAGCCCACCCTATCAAACACTTTTTCTGCATTTAGGGATAAGGCTGCCACTGAAGTATCCAAATATTTTGCCTTCCAGATGACATGCAATAGGTGTCTAAGATTATCAGATGAAGTTCTGCCTTTAACAAATCCCACCTGGTCTGGATTGATGATTTTCTTAATGATTTGATTTACCCTCATAGCCAGAAGTTTTGTAAACTACTTTCCATCACAATTTATAAAAGAAATTGGACGGTAGCTCCCACACTCATGGGGATCCTTTCCCTTTTTGAGGATTAGGGTGATTACTGCATCACTCATTGAAGGTGGGAGCTCAACTGTGTCAATCAATGTGTTAAATGTTTAAATATTTCTGGGCTAAGCTGCTCTGCAAACCTTTTATAGAAATCACTGGGTATCCCATCCAACCCTGGAGTTTTACCACTGGGTGCTTGTCTTATAGTTTCGGTCAATTCCTCCAAAGTAACAGGGCGGTCGAGCCAATTCATGTCTTCCTCTGTTAGTTTAGGAAGGTTCAAATTCTGAAAGAATGCCTCTGCTTTCTGCATATCTAAAGGACCGTCTGAAGTATAAAGTTCCTGATAGAAGTCTCAAAATATATTGTTTATTTCTTTATGATTGGTAATCAGCTTGCCTGTCTTATTTCTGATTCCACATACTTATCTGTTTCTCTAGATTTCAATTGACTGGCTAACAGTTTTCCTGTCATTTCACCTGATTCGTACCATCTCTGCTTCAGCCTGTACAGTGAATATTCAGCTTTTTTACTGAATAAAGTATTCAGCTCGTATTTGGTTTTCGTCAGATTTACCAGAGAAATGTTGATAGGATTGGACCAATATTCCCTCTCCAGCGTTTTGAGCTCTGTTTCAAGTTTCAAAATTTTCTGTTTATCTAGTTTCTTAATAGTAGCTGATCGTTTAATCATTACTCCACGTATGTATGCTTTAAAAGCTTCCCAGACATGTACCCGTTTTGCACTATTGTTGTTTGTTTCAAAGAATATCATAATGTGTGTTTTATGGAATTCACAAAATGCCTTGTCCTGTAAAAGGCTGGTGTTCATTCGCCAACCTTTTAATTTTCCTCTTTCTTCTCCTATTCCAACAGTCAGATCAATGGGTGCATGATCTGTCATAGCTATCGTGCCCACACTGCAAGCACCAAATTTATCTATGAGAGTGTGAGATCAGAAAGTAGTCGATGCGTGAATAAACAGTGTGCCTATTTGAAAAGAATGTGTAATCACGAGAGGTTGGATTGATCAATCTCCATATATCATAAAGACCAGCATCTTTACACAGTGTTTTAATTGCTTCTTGAGTTTGAGGTCCTGGTTAGAACAGTTTTGGATTTATCTAAAAAAGCATCAGGGGCCTGATTGTAATCCCCCCCCCTAGTACCAGAGGAAAATCACCGAAATCCAGTATTATTTTGTTAAGTTGAAGGAAGAAGTCTGGGTCCTCCTCATTTGGAGCATAAATATTTCCCAATCTTATGTTTTGTCCTGAAATCTTTACAAGTAAAATCAAGATACTTCCCTCTTTGACCCTAAAACTATTTTTCCACTTGAACAGGTAGAGACGACATTTTCGTGGTTTTCGTCAAAAGTGTCTGCTTTTGTGCGTTTCTAAGTCCTTTTTCAATGTAACCGACAATTAGTTCACAAAATGTGTAACTAGGCGTTGAATAATTAGTTAAAATATAGTTGGAGCTACACAGCCTCTTTAGTTAGCTGCTGCTACTAACCACATCGTCGCCGGAAGTCCTAACTTTTAGATTTGAATTATTTTCATTTAGATTTTTAAGGTTAACTACAGTTGAAGTCGGAAGTTTACATACACTTAGGTTGGAGTCATTAAAACTCGTTTTTCAACCACTCCACAAATTTATTGTTAACAAACTATAGTTTTGGCAAGTCGGTTAGGACATGTACTTTGTGCATGACACAAGTAATTTTTCCAACAATTGTTTACAGACAGATTATTTCACTTGTAATTCACTGTATCACAATTCCAGTGGGTCAGAAGTTTACATACACTAAGTTGACTGTACCTTTAAACAGCTTGGAAAATTCCAGAAAATTATGTATTGGCTTTAGAAGCTTCTGATAGGCTAATTGACATCGTTTGAGTTAATTGAAGGTGTGCCTGTGGATGTATTTCAAGGCCTACCTTCAAACTCAGTGCCTCTTTGCTTGACATCATGGGAAAATCAAAATAAATCAGCCAAGACCTCAGAAAAAAAAGTTGTAGACCTCCACAAGTCTGGTTCATCCTTGGGAGCTATTTCCAAATGCCTGAAGGTACCGCGTTCATCTGAACAAACAATAGTACGCAAGTATAAACACCATGAGACCACGCAGCCGTCATACCGCTCAGGAAGGAGACGCGTTCTGTCTCCTAGAGATTAACGTACTTTGGTGCGAAAAGTGCAAATCAATCCCAGAACAACAGCAAAGGACCTTGTGAAGATGCTGGAGGAAACAGGTATAAAAGTATCTATATCCACAGTAAAACAAGTCCTATATCGACATAACCTGAAAGGCCGCTCAGCAAGGAAGAAGCCACTGCTCCAAAACCACCATAGAAAAGCCAGACTACGGTTTGCAACTGCACATGGGGACAAAGATTGTACTTTTTGGAGAAATGTCCTCTGATCTGATGAAACAAAAATAGAACTGTTTGGCCATAATGACCATCGTTATGTTTGGAGGAAAAAGGGGGTAATTTGCAAGCCGAAGAACACCATCCCAACCGTGAAGCACGGGGTGGCAGCATCATGCTGTGGGGGTGCTTTGCTGCAGGAGGGACTGGTGCACTTCACAAAATAGATGGCATCATGAGGAAGGAAAATTATGTGGATATATTGAAGCAACATCTCAAGACCAGTCAAGAAGTTAAAAGCTTGGTCACTAATGGGTCTTCCAAATGGACAATGACCCCAAGCATACTTCCAAAGTTGTGGCAAAATGGCTTAAGGGCAACAACGTCAAGGTATTGTAGTGGCCATCACAAAGCCCTGACCTCAATCCTATAGAAAATGTGTGGGCAGAACTGAAAAAGAATGTGCGAGCAAGGAGGCCTACAAACCTGACTCAGTTACACCAGCGGAGGAGGAATGGGCCAAAATTCACCCAACTTATTGTGGGAAGCTTGTGGAAGGCTGCTCGAAACGTTTGACCCAAGTTAAACAATTTAAAGGCAATGCTACCAAATACTAATTGAGTGTATGTAAACTTCTGACCCACTGGGAATGTGATGAAATAAATAAAAGCTGAAGTAAATCATTCTCTCTAATATTATTCTGACATTTCACATTCTTAAAATAAAGTGGTGATCCTAACTGACCTAAGACAGGGAATTTTTACTAGGATTAAATGTCAGGAATTGTGAAAATCTGAGTTTAAATGTATTTGACTAAGGTGTATGTAAACTTCTGACTTCAACTGTACATTACAATGATTTTCAGAGACAAAGACGATATTACAATATATTTCTTTATGGTATTATTTTTTTAACCAGGATTTTTGAAATTCTGGCGACCCTGTATGAGGTCGCAACCCCTAGTTTGGGAACCGCTGCAATAGAGCCTAGCTATGTATTCAGCTACTAGCATAAGAACAAGCATAGCTATGGATTCAGTCATCTCCGAAACCCAGAACAAAAATCTATTAAATTCTGGGAGGAAACTAATGCGACTTGCAAAGTCTTCACCCCAAGGGAACCTATCTGCAAGTTTCAAGCAGGGCCAAATGTCCCCTCCCCTTCCGAAATTCAAAAGATGCGAGTACCTGCGAAATCATGATTTATCCAAATGATCAGTGTCGAAAAATCAGCGTACCGGAACAAAGTTCATTGTTAGTCTTGCATCCCACAAATCAAATTTTATTTGCCACATGCGCCGAATACAACAGGTTTAGACCTTACAGTGAAATGCTTACTTACAAGCCCTTAACCATCAATGCAGTTTTAAGAAAAAAAGTTAAGTAAAAAATATAAGTAAAAAATATAAAATAAAAAATTATTAAAGAGCAGCAGTAAAATAAAATAATAGTAGGGAGGCTATTTACAGGGGGTACCGGTACAGAGTCAATGTGCGGGGGCACCAGTTAGTCGAGGTAATTGAGGTAATATGTACATATGGGTAGAGTTAAAGTGACTATGCATAGATAATAAAAAGAGTAGCAGCTGTGTAAAAGAGGGGGTAGGGTGGGGGGGACAATGCAAATGGTCCAGGTAGCCATGATTAGCTGTTCAGGAGTCTTATGGCTTGGGGGTAGAAGCTGTTAAGAAGCCTTTTGAACCTAGACTTGGCGCTCCGGTACCGCTTGCCGTGCGGTAGTAGAGAGAACAGTCTATGACTAGGGTGGCTGGAGTCTTTGACAATTTTTAGGGCCTTCCTCTTACACCGCCTGGTATAGAGGTCCTGGATGGCAAGAAGCTTGGCCCCAGTGATGTACAGTCGTGGTCAAAAGTTTTGAGAATGACACATGTATTGGTCTTCACAAAGTTTGCTGCTTCAGTGTTTTTAGATATTTTTGTCAGATGTTACTATGGTATACTGAAGTATAATTACAAGCATTCCATAAGTGTCAAAGGCTATTATTGACAATTACATTAAGTTTATGCAAAGAGTCAATATTTGCAGTGTTGACCCTTCTTTTTCAAGACCTCTGCAATCCGCCCTGGCATGCTGTCAATTAACTTCTGGGCCACATCCTGGCTGATGGCAGCCCATTCTTGCATAATCAATGCTTGGAGTTTGTCAGAATTTGTGGGTTTGTGTTTGTCCACCCACCTCTTGAGGATTGACCATAAATTCTCAATGGGATTAAGGTTTCCTGGCCATGGACCCAAAATGTTGATGTTTTGTTCCCCAAGCCACTTAGTTATCACTTTTGCCTTATGGCAAGGTGCTCCATCATGCTGGAAAAGGCATTGTTCGTCACCAAACTGTTCCTGGATGGTTGGGAGAAGTTGCTCTCGGAGGATGTGTTGGTACCATTCTTTATTCATGGCTGTGTTCTTAGGCAAAATTGTGAGTGAGCCCACTCCCTTGGCTAACAAGCAACCCCACATATGAATGGTCTCAGGATGCTTTACTGTTGGCATGACACAGGACTGATGGTAGCGCTCACCTTGTCTTCTCCGTACAAGCTTTTTTCCGGATGCCCCAAACAATCGGAAAGGGGATTCATCAGAGAAAATGACTTTACCCCAGTCCTCAGCAGTCCAATCCCTGTACCTTTTGCAGAATATCAGTCTGTCCCTGATGTTTTTCCTGGAGAGAAGTGGTTTCCTCGCTGCCCTTCTTGACACCAGGCCATCCTCCAAAAGTCTTCGCCTCACTGTGGTCTTTTACCAAATTGAAATTGAAATGTATTCCAGGTGACTACTTCATGCAGCTGGTTGAGAGAATGCCAAGAGTGTGCAAAGCTGTCATCAAGGCAAAGGGTGGCTATTTGAAGAATCTCAAATATAAAATAAATGTTCAGTTGTTTAAATTTTGTTTGGTTACTACATGATTCCATATGTGTTATTTCATAGTTTTGATGTAGTTACAATGTAGAAAATAGTAAAAAATTAAGAAAAACCGTTGAATGAGTAGGTGTTCTAATACTTTTGACCGGTAGTGTAGTGCCTTGCGGTCGGAGGCCAAGCAGTTCCATTACCAGGCGGTGATGCAACCAGTCAGGATGCTCTCGATGGTGCAGCTGTAGAACTTTTTGAGGATCTGAGGACCCATGCCAAATCTTTTCAGTCTACTGAGGGGGAATAGGCTTTATCATGCCCTCTTCACGACTGTCTTGGTGTGTTTGGACCATGATAGTTTGTTGGTGATGTGGACACCAAGGAACTTGAAGCGCTCAACCTGTTCCACTACAGCCCCGTCGATGAGAATGGGGGCGTGCTCAGTCCTCTTGTTTTTCCTGTAGTCCACAATCATCTCATTTTACATGTACACCTTAGTCATTTAGCAGACACTCTTACCCAGAGCGACTTACAGTTAGTGAGTGCACACATCTTTCATATCTCCTTTGTCTTGATCACGTTGAAGGAGAGGTTGTTATCCTGGCACCATACGGACAGTCTGTTGACAGACGCTATTACCATTTATACTACGTGCATCTGTCCACGAGAGACTATGGATTCAGTAATACTATTATAAGAACACAGATCATGTTAGCCTGTCTAGCCTTATCCGCCTATATCAGGGATGGGAGCCACAACATTTTTTATCCACATCCATATCCACACACGTGCAGTCAGAGCAGGCCCTAGCCATTTTAGCGGCACCCCTCTTGACAGCGGAGAGAACAAATGTATGTTTTAGAGTTAATTTCGTGCAATTCTACACATTTTGCCATAGGGTGGAGAGAAATGTTTGCAGTTTTTAATGATATCTGAGTGATAATTGAGCATCTGTCAATGACTGACATAACAAGTGAAAAACTGCTGAAGCAATGACACATTTTGAAATTGATCCGCGGGCCTACAAAAGGACGGCCGCGGGCGACAGTTGCCCATCACTGGCCAATATCTATACTGAGCATGATGAAGCTCATCAGTGTTAAAGACTGTGAGTTAGTTTAGTACGCACTATGAAGAGGTTCTTGGTGGGTCCGTCGTGTTGAGACACGTTCCTGATCATCTTCATGATCAGAACATCCTTTAGCTTCAGACCCCTCTTCATCAGCATCTTCAGACCATTACCTAGGGACAGGAAAACAGGATCAGAAGTGTGTGTGTGTGTGTGTGTGTGTGTGTGCGTACCCATGTGTTGTACCTTCACAGATGACCTGTGCATTCCTCTTGTTGGCAGCCAGGTTGATGCAGAAGGAGATGAGCTCAGGGTCCATGGGGCTCTCACCACAATCAAACAGCATCTTCATCAACTGTCAATCAATCAAATAATACATAAATCAATTCAACAATACCAATGCATCATCAATCATTATAGCTGGCCAGAAGTCAGTCAGTGTGTTATGGGTGTGTCTGTTCCCAAGCCTTTCTCTCTACTATTTGAGGATGGATGCATGCTTGGTGACATCATTGGCTGAATGTATGAATGACATCATCACCATGTTGATGACATTGGTCTACATATTGTCCATACAGTCATTTAGTTGGTTGCCATGGTGACGCACTGGGTTAACCGCAGAGTACGGAAACAGGAAGGCCTTCTCTGAAGTGAGCAGAAAAGTAGAGGGTATAGGTACAGTCATTACTGTCTAATCAGGTCTGTGCCAATACCCTGCAGGGGACTACTGAGAGGGCTTGCAAACAGACAGAGGAGAGAGAGGTGGAGAGAGGGAGATGGAAAGAGGGGACATTCCATGCCTGCTTGCAATTTGTCCATTCCTTCACAATCCAAAGGCCTCTGACTCATATAGAGCATCTTACAGTCTCCTCCAACTACATCAAAAGAAAGTAAGCTCTGGGTCCTTAGTGATGATGATGATTGGTGTGTGTGTATTTGTACATGTGTGGAGGGGGGAGGTGGGGGGGAGACGTGATGAGGGGAGCTGAAGAGGGGGCTAGGCCACCAGTAAACGCCCTGGAAGTCAACTACAGAGAGAGGACGACGGTCCAAAAAGGAGTCCTCCCCCAGCCCTTGCCATCTGCTCCCCCTCTCTCCCTGCCCAGTCTCCCAGCTTTCCTGTTCTGATTTAACATTAAACAGGAAAGGCTTTAAGCAGTGGCACTGAAGGCCCGCTCCCTGTGAGGAGTCAGTAGTGTGCAATCATACAAACACACACACACACACACACACACACACACACACACACACACACACACACACACACACACACACACACACACACACACACACAGGCCTCGCGTCGGGTATCACATACCAGGGGCCCCGGACCCAAAATCAGCCCTGTCTAGACTCTGTGGCACCTGCCTCTGCTTATTTACCACAGCATAGCCAGAGGAGACCTAGCACCACACTACACAGCACAGCAGACCCTCCCCATCTAACCCCTCACTCCCCTCCACCCCTAACCCTGTACACCCCTTCACCCCTAACACTAAAGCCCCTTCCTCTCCCTCATAACCCCATGTCGAGCCTCTCCCTCCCAGCCCAGAGCTGACCCCACCAGGAGTGGAGGAGAGGAGAAGGGGAAAGGGTTGGGTCAGGTCTTGCCCCAGGCCCAGTGGGGAGAGGTAGAGAGGAAAAGGCTGAGCTGGCCAAAGGGCAGGGACAGAGCAGAGGTAGCCTGATGAGGAAACCTGCCCAGCGGGGAATAGGGAGGATGGAGAGGAGGGGGGTTCAAGGTAGAACTGGGCGATATGGCCAAAATCTTATATCACAATATTTTCCACATTTGACGGTATGACAGTATTTGAAGGTATTTTATGTTTTTTAATAATAAAAGTTATAAATATGCTTTGAGTAGTGCATGACCCTAGGGTGGCAACACATACACTATAAGTGATTTAAATGGGTCTTTCTCCATTCTGATTGTTGTATACTGTTCAATCCAACTTCAAACAAAAATAATTATCAGTATTTTCATACATTTCTGTATTTCCTGCACTTTTGTTATCATTTCCACATTGTGACCTGCAGGGATGCATGATATGGGCAAAAAAATCTAGGCCTAGTAGTGAACTGTTGGAATCATGGAAATATAATGATTATTCAAATTCTATAGATGGAATTTATTGGGCAGCACCTTGAACACATTGATGTTTGACATGACAACAAATTAATAAGCCAGGAAGGAATTATTGGGTAGGAACCAAAAGTGTTGGTCAGTGTTTCTAGGTGACCCTTAATTAGAAGCTACATGGCATGTTTTCTTACCTCATGTAGCTAGCTAACATCAAAGACAGTACAGTATGAAGATAGGCAGAAACTGCTTCTCCAATAGAAATCCCTGATCACACTCGTAGGCGATGTCATGGTGATGTTGGCTAGCTAAGCTCATGCACAAAATTAGGTAATCGGGTCTAACAGTCGTCTCGCGCCAAACTGCGGATGTACAGGCCGTCAAATCAAAGGCATTCCTTAGATATAAAGTTGTTTTTGACAAAAATGAAAACGTGTCAGTTTGTCACCTTCACGAGGTTAGAGTAATAACATGTTCAACTACTTAAGACTTGGCTCGAATCTAGGTTGTGCCTTTAGATTTTGTAAAAATTAACAACTAAGGAATAATGTTTCACTTCCCTCATTGAATTCTCAAACCCCAAACCCCGGCCTGGTCTACTTGGTCTGTTTCGCAAGCGTTCCCGGAAGTCTCGCAATGTTGTGCCTCTGGGTTTAGAAACTCTGTGCTAACACATTCATGCTTCGCCTATTCCTCTCTGATTTAGAAGATACCGTTGCACAAACAACATGCTTATCTAGGCCTACACCAGCACTGGTACCAGGCTGATTAGATAGCTATGTTTGCTATGACTCTTAGAACATTTAGCAAGCTAGCTAGCCAGCTAACTAGCGATTAGCATTTGTGACTAACAACATTTATTTTAGTCAAAACTTTGCTAAGAAAAGACAAACTAGCAGACAGTAGTTTGCAGACAGTAAAATAAACTAACTAATAGTGTAATTATAGAACGCTTGTGGAAAGCAGCATGTCACCAACATCTTGCTCCATCTACAATTGAAGTCGGAAGTTTACATACACTTAGGTTGGAGTCATTAAAACTTGTTTTCAACAACTCCACAGATTTCTTGTTAACAAACTATAGTTTTGGCAAGTCTGTTAGGACATCTACATTGTACATGACACAAGTAATTTTTCCAACAATTGTTTACAGACAGATTATTTCACTTATAATTCACTGTATCACAATTCCAGTGGGTCAGAAGTTTACATACACTAATTTGACTGTGCCTTTAAACAGCTTGGAAAATTCCAGAAAATGATGTCATGGCTGTAGAAGCTTCCGATAGGCTAATTGACATAATTTGAGTCAATTGGAGGTGTACCTGTGGATGTATTTCAAGGCCTACCTTCAAACTCAGTGCTTCTTTGCTTGACATCATGGGAAAATCAAAAGAAATCAGCCAAGACCTCAGAACAAATATTGCATACAATACAATATACAGACGTCATACCGCTCAGGAAGGAGACGCGTTCTGTCTCCTAGAGATTAATGTACTTTGGTGCGAAAAGTGCAAATAAATCCTAGAACAACAGCAAAGGACCTTGTGAAGATGCTGGAGGAAACAGGTACAAAATTATCTATATCCACAGTAAAACGAGTCCTATATCGATATAACCTGAAAGGCCGCTCAGCAAGGAAGAAGCCACTGCTCCAAAACGGCCATAAAAAAGGCAGACTACGGTTTGCAACTGCACATGGGGACAAAGATCGTACTTTTTGGAGAAATGTCCTCTGGTCTGATTAAACAAAAATATAACTGTTTGGCCATAATGACCATCGTTATGTTTGGAGGAAAAACGGGGACGCTTGCAAGCCGAAGAACACCATCCCAACCGTGAAGCACGGAGGTGGCAGCATCATGCTGTGGGTTGCTTTGCAGCAGGAAGGACTGGTGCACTTCACAAAATAGATGGCATCATGAGGAAGGAAAAATATGTGGATATATTGAAGCAACATCTCAAGACATCAGTCAGGAAGTTAAAGCTTGGTCGCAAATGGGTCTTCCAAATGGACAATGATCCCAAGCATACTTCCAAAATTGTGGCAAAATGGCTTAAGGACAACAAAGTCAAGGTATTGGAGTGACCATCACAAAGCCCTGACCTCAATCCTATAGAAAATGTATGGGCAGAACTGAAAAAGTGTGTGCGAGCAAGGAGGCCTACAAACCTGACTCAGTTAAACCAGCTCTGTCAGGAGGAATGGGCCAAAATTCACCCAACCTATTGTGGGAAGCTTGTGGAAGGCTGCCCGGAACGTTTGACCCAAGTTAAACAATTTAAAGGCAATGCTACCAAATACTAATTGAGTGTATGTAAACTTCCGACTTCAACTGTATCTGACCATGCAGACTGCAGAGCGAACGGCAAGAAAGTGCTCGTGACTGTGGTCAAGCAACTGCTCTCTCCTTGAGTGACAGGGGGCAGGAAAGTGTGGGAAGTGGCATGCAGCAGGAGGAGAGAGAAAGACAACTCAAGTAGAAAACGGAGTAAACAAAAAAATGTTGCGTATCATATTTAACAAACCAAACATTGATATACCATTATAGAAGGTAAAGTAAAAACCCAAACCGGTCCGTACATCAATACCCATATTTAGTAAAATACGGTATACTGCCCAGTCCTAGCTAAAGGACCATCCCTAGAGACAGAGAGAGAGCGAGAGAGAGGGCCTGGGGTCAAAGGCCACTTTCCGGTCATGCTGCTACCCAACATCCTCTCTGACACGCCGACCCCGCGGGGCAGATCTACTGGTGACATGACCCACTACACAAACAGCCCTGTTTATGAGCATCTGGCCCCCAGTTACACCCAATCTCACAAGACAAACAGAATAAGCATTTAACTAATCTACCAATGATGAAAGACAGAGGCAATCAGACTTAACTCAATCAATATGACATCTCAGTTTCATTCCGACATCACTAACATCATGTACACTTAAAATCTAGATATTCCTTATTAGTGCATTCTACGTACACCAAATAGGCCTAGACCATAGAGAAGATGGAGAGAAGGGCCTTTTTTCACTGAGGGCTGGTTAGATGAATGACGCAAGGTTTTCTCCAGCGCTCCAATAAGTGGAAAGGATGAAAAAAAACATAGTTAAAAAACACGGAGCTGTCATCAGTGAGAGTGAAGGCTGAGCAGCCGTCCTTTGGCGATTTGGGTGCAGATGTAGCATGCCCCCCTCTCTCTCCATTCCTCTCTTTCTCTCTCCATTCCTACCACTCTCTATTCATTCCGCTCTCTCCATTTCTCCCACCCTCTCCATCCCTTTCTATCCCTCCCTCTTTCCATCCATCGTTCCCTCTCTACATCCCTTTCCCTCCCTCTCCCTCTTTCTCATGCATAATTCCAAGACTGTTAGCCTCGATGCTAATGCTGTCTGGGCTGCGGCCTCAGCCCTTGAGTGTACATTACCCAGTCTTACCTGTGGTATGCAGTCTGTGTAGGCAAACATGGACTTGAATCTGTCGTCCACACTGATGTGGTACAGAATGCACATACACAGCTGTCTCTGGCTCTCGTCAGCTGAAACATACACAGAGAGAAGAGAAGCACAGAGAGGGGTAAATGGATGAATGAATGAAGAGCTGTACTTAATTTCTGCTTCATGGAGATTCAAATGTCCAAAAGTCTTGGACGAGGCTAGTGGACAACCCATACGTCCACTACAACACAGCTTAAATAACATACAGTTAACCAGCTCTCTAGGATGATATGGTTTAGTAATAAAGCTAGCCATTGAAAGACAATGAACACATTTTCTTTTTGCAGGTTTATAAGAGGTTATTTTACAGCAGTCTAAAGAACGTGGCTCTGACTCTATGATTCAGTGTTAATCTGTCAGGCAGCTCTCTCAGAGTGTTTATGAGTTTGACCCAAACCACTGCAGGGTGACTGCAGGACGCTCCAGAGAGATAGCTCACCAACATCATGGGGTTATGAGTCTGAGGGCCTAGGACATTGTTTCATGTGAACACTAGTTTCTAGAGAGAGAGTGACTGCAGTGACCGACCACACTGGGTCAGAACTAGGGTGATGAAGGACCACAGATCTGACAGACCAGACTGACCCAGTATAGTTCTAACTGGTCCTAACCTAACCCGTGGTCAGTGACCATGCAGGGCAGGCAGCCTTATCACATAGCAGCCTACTGGAACCAGATGTGCTTACCGAACCCCTGGAAACAAGAGAAAAGAGACGGCTTGGAGGTTTAATTGGGAAAACAGGAGGAAGCATCAATTTTACTGCCTTTAATAAGTTAAAGCTACACTGCTCAGGCCCTTGCAGTGCTGTGATTGGCCCACACGTGCTTCTCATTAGTGGAGCCCTCAACCTATACCTTAACACACACGCTCACACTTGTTGCCTCACATGAGCTCACACACACACACTCTCTCATCTGACCTGGAAAACTCCCTCACTGCACCGGTAGAAACATGGAGGATCCTTTATAGGGAAGGAGAGAAACCCCATTAAAAGTACTAAACACCACTAGAGACCCACTGAAAAAAAAGAAGAGCGGGGAGCCGTTAAGAATTAACTTGAGTGTTCAGGGGCAGTTAGTGAGGGAGCTAAACTCCAATTACACTCTGCTCTGAATTAAAACCACCCAACCTTCATAAAATCACACCGCCATGCATTAGTGGCGCCTGGGGCAGTTCTGTGGATAGTATACTATTCTGTTGTTTGTGCAATTTACTGAGTAAATAAGAGTACTGGTTCAGTCTTCAAAAAGAAAACCCATAATGCACATCAAATGGTGAAAATGCTTCTAAGAAAAAGTCCCGGCAAAAAGTCCCAGTGAAATTGTCCAAATGGAATGATTCTGGAGTAAATTTGGAGTAAAACGTGGTATTTCGGCAGCACCCATGGATAGTAGTCGTCAACAACACAAGGCCAATGGTCAGGTGAAGGGTTGAAAGGGTTGTGATGTATATCCTCATTCAGGTGGTGGGATCACGAGGAAGGCGAAGATGAGGTGTAGCTCACCCTTCTCCCTTTCATCTTATCAGCCCGGGTTGCGACCCCTAGTGGGGGCTGATGGCATAGGGATGGTAGCTGTCCCCTCACACCCTCAGAGCGGACCGGACTGGAGCAGAGCAGAGAGGAGCGTCTCTCTCTGGAGATAAGAGGGAAATCTCTGGACAGTACTTCCACACAGAAAACAGGACAGCGCCAATAGGATGATTAACAGGACTTCAATTAATCGCAGTTTGAAAACCACACTGACACACATACTGAACACCCACACAAATACTAGGGATGTGACAAATGAAAAAAATAATCTTAACGTTTAAACTGCCATTTTTGGGGCGGTTTTCCGTTAAGAGAAAAATGCATTAAATTCCACGTGAACTCACTATGCAGCTGCACTGCTCCCAGCAACGGTTTGGGTCTCATGTTGCGTCCCTTTCAGGTGGTTAAGCATTGCACCTACACTACCATTACTGTACCTCAATTCCACCTCGCAAAGTTTGCTTTTCCTTCTCATTTCCTTCTCAATTTGTAAGTCGCTCTGGATAAGAGCGTCTGCTAAATGATGTAAATGTAACTTGTCAAAGTATTGCCATACAGGACCTGTTGCTGTCGCTTGCCTTTCTCTGCCATTTTTCCAACTGTTAATGATTATGACGTAGTGGTGGAGAGTCGACTACAAAATAGTTGATTCCTCGACTTCTTGCACGTGGACTCCCTTGCACGTCGAGTAAAGTTTTGATTCAGATTTTTGGAACGGAGGAGACTATTTAGGAGCTGTACTTCTGAGAACACGAACACTTGCATCTTTCATAGCGAGCTAGTGAGGGACGGAGAGAGGGGAGGGACACAGTATAGGCAGGTCGGCCACCAGGCAGACGGAGTCAGAACCGTGCACTAGGCCTATCTATCGGCAATCAAAAGCTGTATCTCGCAATGGAATGCTGCATCTTGCAATTTTTCGGCTTGCAATGTCTCGCAACTTCAGTAAAGCAGGGCCTATCATCAATGAATAGGCTAGGATATTCTACACGCAGCAGACCGAAGACTGAACACACACTCACAACATTAGCAAAGAGTAAGTGCAGGCAAGCCAGCGCAAGGGAGAGAGAGAGGGGGGGGGGGGGCAGGCAGAAAGAATGTCTTAATCTGTATCTTGCAATGTCTTGTATGCCTTTACTAAAATAGCCTAAAGTTCGCCTCCTCCTCACCGGTTTTCTTTAAATTACACAACTTTCCCCAGGCCTTTATAGCCTACCATCTAGTTAGGCTATAACACGGAAAATAATATGTTTTGTGATAACTGCACTTTGATTTACATTTTGTGGGAAGAAAATTTATTCAAAACATCATTTTTCGGTTAGGGGCTTTTCTTACTTTTAAGAGCAATGGGAGAGAGTGAATCTTACAAGTGCACACACAGAAACACGCTCTAAATGAGATGTACACTCCCATATGTATGTATTTCGACTAGGGTTGCAAAGTTACCAGAACTTTCAGTAATTTTGGCAATCAACAGGTAATCTATGGTAACTTTGGTCATTTATACTTGAATAACTTTAAAAAATATATTAATATACAGTATAGCAGGGATGTGCATCTTTCCCTTTCAAGTTGATTCGATACGTATGTAGAGACGTGCTCCAATACAGGAATGATACGGTTTAGTTTGAAACAATTCGGTGCGATTCGGTTTGATTAGAGAACGAATTGATGCGATTCGGTTCGATGCGATACACTAACATTTTCTGCATGAACACATAGATTTTTCATTCTAAATAAAAATCTGCTGTTGATGGCACTCATAAGCTGGAGCTCTCTGAGCTGGATCTGTCTGGGCTGACTTCTGTGCGTGTGTGTGTGTAAATGATGTATGTCTATGGCGTATGTACAGTGAGGGTAAAAAGTATTTGATCCCCTGCTGATTTTGTACATTTTCCCACTGACAAAGAAATTATCAGTCTATAATTTTAATGGTAGGTTTATTTGAACAGTGAGAGACAGAATAACAACAACAAAATCCAGAAAAACGCATGTCAAAAATGTTATAAATTGATCTGCATTTTAATGAGGGAAATAAGTATTTGACCCCCTCTCAATCAGAAAGATTTCTGGCTCCCAGGTGTCTTTTATACAGGTAACGAGCTGAGAATAGGAGCACACTCTTAAAGGGAATGCTCCTAATCTCAGCTTGTTACCTGTATAAAAGACACCTGTCCACAGAAGCAATCAATCAATCAGATTCCAAACTCTCCACCATGGCCAAGACCAAATAGCTCTCCAAGGATGTCAGGGACCTACACAAGGCTGGAATGGGCTACAAGACCATCGCCAAGCAGCTTGGTGAGAAGGTGACATTAGTTGGTGCGATTACTCGCAAATGGAAGAAACACAAAAGAACTGTCAATCTCCCTCGGCCCGGGGCTCCATGCAAGATCTCACCTCGTGGAGTTGCAATGATCATGAGAACGGAATCAGCCCAGAACTACATGGGAGGATCTTGTCAATGATCTCAAGGCAGCTGGGACCATAGTCACCAAGAAAACAATTGGTAACACACTACGCCGTGAAGGACTGAAATCCTGCAGCGCCCGCAAGGTCTCCCTGCTCAAGAAAGCACATATACAGGGCCGTCTGAAGTTTGCCAATGAACATCTGAATGATTCAGAGGAGAACTGGGTGAAAGTGTTGTGGTCAGATGAGACCAAAATGGAGCTCTTTGGCATCAACTCAACTCGCCGTGTTTGGAGGAGGAGGAATGCTGCCTATGACCCCAAGAACACCATCCCCACCATCAAACATGGAGGTGGAAACATTATGCTTTGGGGGTGTTTTTCAGCTAAGGGAACAGGACAACTTTACTGCATCATAGGGACGATGGACGGGGCCATGTACCGTCAAATCTTGGGTGAGAACCTCCTTCCGTCAGCCAGGGCATTGAAAATGGGTCGTGGATGGGTATTCCAGCATGACAATGACCCAAAACACACGGCCAAGGCAACAAAGGAGTGGCTCAAGAAGAAGCACATTAAGGTCCTGGAGTGGCCTAGCCAGTCTCCAGACCGTAGTCCCATAGAAAATCTGTGGAGGGAGCTGAAGGTTTGAGTTGCCAAACGTCAGCCTCGAAACCTTAATGACTTGGAGAAGATCTGCAAAGAGGAGTGGGACAGAATCCCTCCTGAGATGTGTGCAAACTGGTGGCCAACTACAAGAAACGTCTGACCTCTGTGATTGCCAACAAGGGTTTTGCCACCAAGTAACTTATTTCCCTCATTAAAATGCAAATCAATTTATAACATTTTTGTTATTCTGTCTCTCACTGTTCAAATAAACCTACCATTAAAATTATAGACTTATCATGTCTTTGTCAGTGGGCAAACGTACAAAATCAGCAGGGGATCAAATACTTTTTTCCCTCACTGTACTAGGTTTGTGTGTATGTGTGTGTAAATGATGTACGTCTATGGTGTATTTACTACGTAGGCACCTGAGCTGAGCCATAAGGAAGACTAGGCATCTACCACCCCACTACCACTATCAGATTAGGGGGGCAATGTAGCTATGTTTTTTGTCCCTTTGGTTCTGAAATCACCATCACCCACTAATTAACTTGTCATTTTTGCAGATTGAGTGTTTGAGCTAGTCATGATATAGCCAATGAATGAGCGTACAAAACATTAAGAACACCTTCCTAATATTGAGATGCACCCCCCCTTTTGCCCTCAGAACAGCCTCAATTCGTCAGGGCAGGTGTCGAAAGCGTTCCAAAGGGATGCTGGCCCATGTTGACTCCAATGCGTCCAACAGTTGTGTCAAGTTGGCTGTCCTTTGGGTGGTGGACCATTCTTGATACACACGGGAAATTGTTAAGCGTGAAAAACCTAGAAGCGTTGCAGTTCTTGACACAAATCTGTGCGCATAGCACCTACTAACATACCCCGTTCAAAAGCACTTCAATAATTTGTCTTGCCCACCCTCTGAATGGCACACATACACAATCCATGTCTCAATTGTCTTAAGGCTTAAAAATCCTTCTTTAACCTGTCTCCTCCCCTTCATCTACACTTATTGAAGTGGATTTAACAAGTGACATAAATAAGGAATCATAGCATTCACCTGGTCAGTCTATGTCATGGAAAGAGTTCTTAATGTTTTGTACACTCAGTGTATTGCACAAGTTTGGATTTCACCCCCATTTAAAAATCGAATGGTTATTAAGTTTTTACGGAGTGAGTTTCTTTTCTCCTACCACTTCGCTTCGGACATGCAGTGCGCCTCGCAAAAGTGATTGCTGTCCTTGTTATAAAATTATGAATCAACTTTACCCTGTATATCTACAAATTACCATATACCCTGTTTAAAGCAAAACTATTCAAAACTATTGCTGTAGGTGAACATGAACGATCCAAATAAAATATATTGTAAGCCCCGTTCAGCAGGTACAGCCAGATGAGAGTTGTGTCTCCGGTAGCTCACTTTAAACCACCATTTTAAAACAGCGCATAGAGAACAATAACCTTGCAAATTACATAGGTTGTCACTCAACATGGACTAGCTTCTGGGGGAAGCTGGTTCCACCATTGGGGTGCAAGGACAGAGGACTGGGCTGAGTTAGAGCTGCCCTCCCGTACGGGTGGGAGGGCCAAGAGACCAGAGGTGGTAGAACGGAGCACTTGAGTTGGAGTGTAACATACCCTTTGCAACCCTAATTTAGACAGTGATACAGAAAAAGTGTCATTCTGGAGTCACTTTTATTGTAAGTAAGAATAGAAAATGTTTGTGAACATTTCTAAATGAATGTGGATGCTACCATGATTCTGCATAATCACCCATGTATCGTGAATGATGATCAGTGAGAAAGTTACCAATGCTAATCTCCCTCATTATTGGTAACAATGAGAGGTTAGCATGCTTTGTTGTAGACTCTAACTTTCTCATCATTAGTCATGTGGTGCCAGGACAACAACCTCTCCCTCAACGTGAGCAAGACAAAGGAGCTGATCGTGGACTACAGGAAAAGGAGGGCCGAACACGCCCCCAATAACATCGACGGGGCTGTAGTGGAGTGGAACGAGAGTTTCAAGTTCCTTGGTGTTCACATCACCAACAAACTATCATGGTCCAAACACACCAAGACAGTCGTGAAGAGGGCACAACAACACCTTTTCCCCCTCAGGAGACTGAAAAAGTTCTACAGCTGCACCATCGAGAGCATCCTGACTGGTTGCATCACCGCCTGGTATGGCAACTGCTCGGCATCCGACCGTAAGGCGCTACAGAGGGTAGTGTGTACAGCCCAGTACATAACTGGGGCCAAGCTTCCTGCCCTCCAGGACCTATATACTAGGCGGTGTCAGAGGAAGGCCCAAAAAATTGTCAAAGACTCCAGTCACCCAAGTCATAGACTGTTCTCTCTGCTACCGCACGGCAAGCGGTACGGAGTGCCAAGTCTAGGTTCAAAAGGCTCCTTAACAGCTTCTACCCCCAAGCCATAAGACTGCTGAACAATTAATCAAATGGCCACCTGGACTATTTACATTGACAATCCCCCCCCCCCCTTTTGTTTTTACACTGCTGCTACTCGCTGTTTATTATCTATGCATAGTCACTTCACCCCTACCTACATGTACAAATTACCTCGACTAACCTATACCCCCACACATTGACTCGGTACCGGTAACCCCTGTATATAGTCTCGTTATTGTTATTTTATTGTGTTTTATTTTTTATTTTATTTTATTTAGTAAATATTTTCTTAACTCTATTTATTGAACTGCATTGTTGGTTAAGGGCTTGTAAGTAAGCATTTAACGTGTTGTATTCGGCGCATGTGACAAATAACATTTGATTCGATTTGATTAATTTATGATTTTTTAAAAACACTTCATTATCAGGATTGGTTTAGAAGTGTTCTTATATACTCACTTAGAAATAAATGTACTCCAATCATCATTCACCATTCAGTTCCTATTGGGCAAAACATAGCCCAAACACAACCAAAACAAACTGCAAATGCATCCAACATGTTTGTAGCGTCACAAGCTTGATTTAGTCATTGCGTGCTAGAATATGTGACCAAATACTAAACTTTTCACTACTTTGCTACACTATAAGTGAAATTTGTCCAAATACTTATGACATTTTCAAATGGGGGTACAAGATCTAGGCTATAAAGTGCTTTAATTTCTAAACGGTAAAATCAGATATGTATGAAAATACCCTCAAATATAAGGCAACATTCTGTACTGTCACCTCATATGAAACATTTGATGTCAAATAAAAAATGCTGGAGTAGAGCCAAATCAAAAAAAAAAATGCATCACTGTCCAAATACAGTTGAAGTTGGAAGTTTACATACACCTTAGCCAAATACATTTAAACTCAGTTTTTCACAATTCCTGACATTTAATCCTAGTAAAAATTCCCTGTTTTAGGTCAGTTGGGATCACCACTTTATTTTAAGAATGTGAAATGTCAGAATAATAGTAGCGAGAATGATTTATTTCAGCTTTTATTTCTTTCATCACATTCCCAGTGAGTCAGAAGTTTACATACACTCAATTAGTATTTGGTAGCATTGCCTTTAAATTGTTTAACTTGGGTCAAACGTTTCGGGTAGCCTTCCACAAGCTTCCCACAATAAGTTGGGTGAATATTAGCCCATTCCTCCTGACAGAGCTGGTGTAACTGAGTCAGGTTTGTAGGCCTCCTTGCTCACACATGCTTTTTCAGTTCTGCCCACACAGGATATAGGATTGAGGTCAGGGCTTTGTGATGGCCACTCCAATACCTTGACTTTGTTGCCCTTAAGCCATTTTGCCACAACTTTGGAAGTATGCTTGGGGTCATTGTCCATTTGGAAGACCCATTAGCGACCAAGCTTTAACTTCCTGTCTGATGTCTTGAGATGTTGCTTCAATATATCCACATAATTTTCCTTCCTCATGATGCCATCTATTTTGTGAAGTGCACCAGTCCCTCCTGCAGCAAAGCACCCCCACAGCATGATGCTGCCACCCCCGTGCTTCACGGTTGGGATGGTGTTCTTCGGCTTGAAAGCTACCCCCTTTTTCCTCCAAACATAACGATGGTCATTATGGCCAAACAGTTATATTTTTGTTTCATCAGACCAGAGGACATTTCTCCAAAAAGTACGATCTTTGTCCCCATGTGCAGTTGCAAACCTTAGTCTGGCTTTTTTATGGCGGTTTTGGAGCAGTGGCTTCTTCCTTGCTGAGCTGCCTTTCAGGTTATGTCGATATAGGACTCGTTTTACTGTGGATATAGATACTTTTGTACCTGTTTCCTCCAGCATCTTCACAAGGTCCTTTGCTGTTGTTTTGGGATTGATTTGCACTTTTCGCACCAAAGTACGTTCATCTCTAGGAGACAGAACGCGTCTCATTCCTGAGCAGTATGACGTCTGCGTGGTCCCATGGTGTTTATACTTGCGTACTATTGTCTGTACAGATGAACGTGGTACCTTCAGGCGTTTGGAAATTGCTCCCAAGGATGAACCAGACTTGTGGAGGCCTATAATATTTTTTTCTGAGGTCTTGGCTGATTTCTTATGATTTTCCCATGATGTCAAGCAAAGAGGCACTGAGTTTGAAGGTAGGCCTTGAAATACATCCACAGGTACACCTCCAATTGACTCAAATTATGTCAATTAGCCTATCAGAAGTTTCTAAAGCCATGACATTATTTTCTGGAATTTTCCAAGCTGTTTAAAGGCACAGTCAACTTAGTGTATGTAAACTTCTGACCCACTGGAATTGTGATACAGTGAATTATAAGTGAAATAATCTGTCTGTAAACAATTGTTGGAAAAATTACTTGTGTCATGCACAAAGTAGATGTCCGAACCAACTTGCCAAAACTATAGTTTGTTAACAAGAAATTTGTGGAGTGGTTGAAAAACAAGTTTTAATGACTTCAACCTAAGTGTATGTAAACTTCCGACTTCAACTGTACATATGTAGGGGAGTGTATTCGGCTATGTTTAGCCTAAGCGTGGACAGGCATGTGCCTGCATATCATGTGTGTGAGTATGCGTGTGCGCTCATGTGCGTGCACAAGTGTGTGTCTCATTCATAAAATGAAAATAAAAACCCTCACAAATCTCTGTAGACCCCTCAGCCTTTCCGGCCGGCTCCTGCAAAAACAACATTTATGCTGCGGCCCAGCGTATTATTCTAACAAATATATTATATTAATTATGCACATTACCCAACCCTCCCTGGAGAGGCTTTAAAAGGCCCATCACAGATGCTCCCAGCCATGCCACATTACCCCCTGGATGAGCTAACACACCAGCCACACACATTATCTAGTTTCAGGAAGTCATTTCTCTAATGGCCACCAGAACCAGAAACAGAGCCAGCCTTGCTGTGCCCACAGCGCTATAACAGCCTACACACGAGTGCACACATACATGTACACACACACACACAGTTGTGTCAGTGAGTAGTGTACCTAGCAGTGAAGAGAGTTTGGGGATGAGTCCAGCCTGGACCATCTGGCTGCGGAGGCCTGTGTCGAAGGAGAGGTTGAGGAGCAGGCGCAGTGTAGTGTTCAATAGGTCTTCATGCTTACAGGGCAGCAGCCTGGCCAGTTTCTCCACAGCATACGTCTCTGCCTGAACACCAGGGAACAGAGGAGAGGAGACACTGAGGGAGACATTGTCACATTGGCGCATTTTATGAAGCGTGAGGTAAATTCCCATCTGACCGGACGAGGACCCTTACTGTGAGCTGCCCAGGAGGAGACACATCATCTGTAAACAATTGAGGGACGGCAACGGATTTCAGTAAGTCAATTGAAATTAATTTGTATTAAAATATAAAATATATAGATATATAAAACCAATGAAGATGTAGAAGGAGGGTACCACTAGCCTACAAAATAACACAATGTGTTTTTGAATACGGGGTGTTATTTACATGTATGGGAAGCGGCAAGACTACAGAGCCTATAGAGACCATAGCATTTATGACTATCTAAACTATTGATACTATGGATGCTGAGGGACTGTAGATGCTGAGGGACTATAGATGCTGTAGGGACCATAGATGCTATAACTATAGGGACTATGGATGCTCAGGGACTACAGATGCTCAGGGACCATGGATACTGTAGAGACTATGTCGACTGTGGAGACTATAGAGGAACCGTTGAAGATACATATGACGTCGAAGAAGGCTAGAGCTAGTCTTAGAGAGAAGACTAGAGTGAGGGCAAGTAACGGTACCATGGCCCGCTGACAGCTGTCTGTAGGCATTTATAAGAGGAATTTCTACATGGTCTGCAGCCACTGGTAGAGAATAGCATAAGGTGCACTCTGTGCTATTTTATATGTATAGTGAAGATACATATGGTGCATAGCAAGTAACAACAAGAGAATCGTTGACGATGCACATGGGGTAATGAGGGAGATTCCCGAGTGAGTTTGGGAATAGTCCTAAGTGAATGTGGATGTGAAAGTTGTGTGATTGTGAGATATGACATATTAAGGTGATTGAAATTTGGATAACAAGAGCAGATTGATTGAAATTTGGACATTAAGCTGATTGGATAATAAGATTGATTGAAATTTAGAAATTATTACTATTAAGATTGAAATTTGGTTGATTGAAATTTGGAGAATAAATGGATTGAAATGATTACTATTTAGATTGGAATTTGGATAATAAGATTGATTGAGAAATGTAGATATAAATTACTGAGTGAATGCGAGCTGTCAGGGGACTAGCTCCGGTATGAAAGAGGATTACTGAGTGTGTGAAAGAATGGATACCCCAGCCAGTTCTGTGAGCTGAGTTTTTAGAACTATAACGTTATCTACAGGTTCTGTCCACCACTGCCCATTTATCTACAGGTAGTGAGCACTGACAGGAGAAGCCATTGAAAGATATGTGTACCTCTCGGGCTGCTGCGCTGTGATTGTTGCTGCAGTGTGGAGGTGAGATTTGAAAGATGAGAGTACTATTTCCGAATATGCTGTTAAATAGAACACGAGGGAATATTTAAACCCCTGTATGAATAGAACACTTGTGTAGAGGAGGAATTTGTGATGTGACACAAATGTATAATGGTTACTAGAGATAAAGTAACATAATATTGAGTATAATAGGTTACTAGAGATATGATGAAGTAACAATAGAAATAATAACAATAATATACTTGCACACCCACACATAGACGTACGTAAGTGGTGTAAAAAAGTATTCTGAGAAATGTTCAGAGTGGTCCCTTTATGGATAATTTGAGGTATGATAAGGTTAAAACATTGTACGGAACTTGACTTACCCCTAACCAATAGAACTATAAACGCGTAGAAGATTTCCTCCACCCTGGTAATGCATTTTGAAATAAACCCCATACCCTGTTAAATAGAACTAATGAATGTTGAACATGATTTTCTATTAACTAAACTTAAAAGGCTACAATTTATTGTACTCCCGATGGAGTTTTCAATGATATCCCAAATGATGACGTTCTAAACCAATTCGTGAGTAGGCAAAATGGAGACTGCATCTGTTTCCCTGCTGTCTCAGGTGCCAGACTTATTATGGACGAAGCGTGACATCTACTGGGGACTGAGACAGTGCCAACCCAGTTAATACATATTGATCCCTTTAAAGCATTACATATGAATCTTCAAATAATAGACATTTAATAAATATTTAAGCAGTAAGTGAATATCCAACAGAAATTGGTAATAAAAATATAGAGTAACTTTTTGAAGGTATACTTTTGAAAAACAATGCCTTCCAATATGGAGAAAGTTATCATGTTTGTTTTGTTTTGTTTTAAACCTTGCAATAGGGGGAAAATAAGAATGTTGTTTGAGAGTGATCCATGTGTTAAGCAGTAATGGTTGAGGTCTTCCTATATGGAAGGAAGTCCAGGTTGAGGGAAACAGATATGGAGACTAGTGAAAGTAACAAAGTGAATGGTAATTGGCTTTCAGATAGAAATCCAATAATGCAATATCTTAGTAATTTGAAGAAGTAAGACAGAGGAATTGAGCATTGCGACTTCAATTAGAGGCAGCTCACTCTTCAGTGCCTGGTCCACTGCTCTCGTGTTTAAGCCATCTGGTGTTTGGGTTAAGAGATAAGCTTCCGGTGGAACAATAGATAGCCGCCAGGACACACTGAACTCAAACAGGCTGTAAGAGAGACAGTGGGAAATTTGGGACAGAGGTGAATAATTGAATAAGACACGTTTTTGAAAATGTATTTCTCAATTCTATAGTTTGGGTAGCACCAGGGATTTAAGAGGGGCTCTGGGATTGTTTACTTTAGAAGGTGCCTAATTCAGCTTTAAGGGACACTGTATCATCTGGTGTCTGAAGTATAATTCTGTATATGCATGGGTTTACATTTACATTTTAGTCATTTAGCAGACGCTCTTATCCAGAGCGACTTACAGGAGCAATTAGGGTTAAGTGCCTTGCTCAAGGGCACATCGACAGATTTTTCACCTAGTCGGCTCGGGGATTAGTACCAGCGACCTTTCGGTTACTGGCACAACGCTCTTTACCACTAAGCTACCTGCCGGTTTATTAAGACTCCCTGCCCAAGATGCAGTACACTCGATTATGTTTATTTTCTTTCTTCCAGGACTGATGAATGTCCACTACCAAGTATTTTTTACATGTTTATCAATGATTCTGTATCTCTCCCTTTGAAAGGCTTCCTGAGGCAGGTGCCTTAGGAGAGCAGTCAAAAGTACCCGGATCCAGCTGATAAGGGGCCTCCCAAATTAAGCAAGACCATTTTGTTTGTGTTTACCCTACGATTTTTACCACACACACACCAGCACCCACACACAACCCACCTGTTAATGAATATTTGTTAGTGGTTAATACTCTGTTTGATTTAGAAGTGTGGGGTATTTTTCTTTCTGTTTTAGTGGGGTTTTCAAGCGTCAGAAAGGATGCCGTACACAAATGAAATGTTTTGAAGTTTCTATTGTCAGAGTTTTGGGTGCACACATGTAATTTCTCTTGATTAGAAGAAATGTACTGAAAAACCCAATGTAAACCTGATACACAGAATGTTTGAAATGTTTGAAATATCTTTAAATAATGTCTGAGGTACAGGAAAACAAACACTCACTTAATAGGGCTGACTGACCTCTGACCTCTGTTCGAACTTCCTGGTGAGGTCTGATCACCCTCACTAGGAAGACTGGAGACATTGGGTGACATTTAAATGGGCTACGTAAACACTAATAATTAGAAGACATTTATAATTTATCAATAGTCCTATGTGTGATTCGGACCAAGAGAAGGACAGAGAGAGAGTGCTGCCCCTGGAGGGACACCTGTCTTTAGTATATTTTACCATTACCTTATGGGATACAATCATTTGCTTATGGAGTTATCAAGAGTTGTAATTCTAATTTGATGTGTTATTTTAATTATTAGTTAATTTTTGAATTAACAGGCACTGTTGTTGTTGTTTTTGTGGAGGCAAGTCCCCTGGGGCCCTTTGGTAAATATGCAAATTGATTTTCTTCACATGCCTGCCTGTAAAAAGAAGAAAGATATGTTGGTAATAGTTGACAGTTACTACAAATGGATTAAAGTTTTCCCCACCTCTAGTTTTATATGAATTAGTATTGCTGTTGTTGTGTTGTTTGTTTGTTTTTGTCTTGCTTCAATAACAAATCTCACCAGATTGGGTCTGCTGGATGGTCGGGATTTCTCCCTAAGGATTAGCCCTCTAACCCCCTGACCCTGTAACTCTGCAGCCAAGATGATAGGGGAGTATAAGCCAATTTGGGTGGGGAAATAGTTTCAACTGTGTGTTATTCTTTGACATTTGTTTTAGAAATCTGTATTAAGAACCAGGTAGTAGTAATAATTTGTCATACAGTAAATAATTTGTCTGGATTTCCTGAAACAGAAATGCTCTAAACTAAACTGTTGTTCTGGTCTGTCTCTCTCTGGAGGTTATGGCGAAGGTGACCACAGATGGTGTCTTGATGCATGGATGATAATTCGGCCGAGAACAGTGTGAACCTCACCCCCTCTAACTGGCTGAAGCAATGGCAAAAAATGGCATTCATTATGGCCCTGGTCCTTCACCACTTCTACCGTGAGACCTGAGTCCAAGCCAGCAACCTGTACACAGCATCCAGTCGAAACTATCAACTGCCTTTTCTCTCATGCCTTTTCTCTCAGGAGTGCGACATGAGTCCACGTGGAGTGAGCATGGAGAGAGATCCCATCCAAACTTGCTGGTGTACTGGTGGGAAAATGGACGAGACATAATAGACTGTAAAGGACAGTGGCGGCTCAGGTGAGACATTATCAAGGGCCATCCACTTTGAACATGTGCCATTAAAGGACGAATTGAAACACTATCTGAAGAAGAACATGAAGAAACGGCAGAAGATGAGTGCCGGGAGGGAGAGGGGTGGTCAACCGTGCCCGTAATTGATTTAGGCATAAAAAAATATTTGCGGTATCAAGTTGATTGTGGAGGTCTGCACACTGCGAAATTCATAGTAATTTAGACAGAGAATGCATTGAGATACCAATCTGTCATTACCACAAATGGGGGCCATGATGAGAAAAGTTAATGCTAGAAAAATGTAATGTATGTACATTTAAATGTACATTCTGCCAGTATCGGTGTGTGCTAAGCTGAGGGTCTTAAATTAAAGTGATAGAACCAACGTGAAGCACTAAGGACTGTCATTCTAAATTTGGGTTGGATAATTTATCAATAGTTATAATTATGATTTGGAAAGGCAAGGCTTCTAGAGACAGAGCTGTGTCCTAAAAATGTGAGGAGAGCCACTAGATTGTAGCTTGGGCTAACCTTGCCCCAATTTCATTCTTAGCAAGGTTGGTGTGAATCTTATAACATGCGTTCTCTCTCTCTTCCCTGTGAAATGTTATTAACATGCTGTAAGGCGATCTGTGCCTCTCTGGCTGATAAGATTTCAGCAGCTATCATGTTTTCTGCTCCTCCAGAGGATGGTGAAACTAATGAGCTGCCAACCCTGGATGAGGCTCATTTCCGCCTATACAGTGGGGAGAACAAGTATTAGATACACTGCCGATTTTGCAGGTTTTCCTACTTACAAAGCATGTAGAGGTCTGTAATTTTTATCATAGGTACACTTCAACTGTGAGAGACGGAATCTAAAACAAAAATCCAGAAAATCACATTGTATGATTTTTAAGTAATTAATTTGCATTTTATTGCATGACATAAGTATTTGATACATCAGAAAAGCAGAACTTAATATTTGGTACAGAAACCTTTGTTTGCAATTACAGAGATCATACATTTCCTGTAGGTCTTGACCAGGTTTGCACACACTGCAGCAGGGATTTTGGCCCACTCCTCCATACAGACCTCCAGATCCTTCAGGTTTCGGGGCTGTCGCTGGGCAATACGGACTTTCAGCTCCCTCCAAAGATTTTCTATTGGGTTCAGGTCTGTAGACTGGCTAGGCCACTCCAGGACCTTGAGATGCTTCTTACGGAGCCACTCCTTAGTTGCCCTGGCTGTGTGTTTCGGGTCGTTGTCATGCTGGAAGACCCAGCCACGACCCATCTTCAATGCTCTTACTGAGGGAAGGAGGTTGTTGGCCAAGATCTCGTGATACATGGCCCCATCCATCCTCCCCTCAATACGGTGCAGTCGTCCTGTCCCCTTTGCAGAAAAGCATCCACAAAGAATGATGTTTCCACCTCCATGCTTCACGGTTGAGATGGTGTTCTTGGGGTTGTACTCATCCTTCTTCTTCGTCCAAACATGGCGAGTGGAGTTTAGATCAAAAAGCTCTATTTTTGTCTCATCAGACCACATGACCTTCTCCCATTCCTCCTCTGGATCATCCAGATGGTCATTGGCAAACTTCAGACGGGCCTGGACATGCGCTGGCTTGAGCAGGGGGACCTTGCGTGCGCGGCAGGATTTTAATCCATGACGGCGTAGTGTGTTACTAATGGTTTTCTTTGAGACTGTGGTCCCAGCTCTCTTCAGGTCATTGACCAGGTCCTGCCGTGTAGTTCTGGGCTGATCCCTCACCTTCCTGATGATCATTGATGCCCCACGAGGTGAGATGTTGCATGGAGCCCCAGACCGAGGGTGATTGACCATCATCTTGAACTTCTTCCATTTTCAAAATAATTGCGCCAACAGTTGTTGCCTTCTCACCAAGCTGCTTACCTATTGTCCTGTAGCCCATCCCAGCCTTGTGCAGGTCTACAATTTTATCCCTGATGTCCTTACACAGCTCTCTGGTCTTGGCCATTGTGGAGAGATTGGAGTCTGTTTGATTGAGTGTGTGGACAGGTGTCTTTTATACAGGTAACAAGTTCAAACAGGTGCAGTTAATACAGGTAATGAGTGGAGAACATGAGGGCTTCTTAAAGAAAACTAACAGGTCTGTGAGAGCCGGAATTCTTACTGGTTGGTAGGTGATCAAATACTTATGTCATGCAATAAAATGCAAATTAATTACTTAAAAATCATACAATGTGATTTTCTGGATTTTTGTTTTAGATTCCGTCTCTCACAGTTGAAGTGTCCCTATGATAAAAATTACAGACCTCTACATGCTTTGCCGTTCTGCTGCCAACAAGGCAGACTTCATCCCAGCCTATGCTACCCTCCAGTCCCTCGACTTCTTGGCGCTGACGGAAACATGGATTACCACTGAAAACACTGCTACTCCTGCTGCTCTCTCCTCGTCTGACCATGTGTTCTCGCATACCCCGAGAGCATCTGGTCAGCGGGGTGGTGGCACAGGAATCCTCATCTCTCCCAAGTGGACATTCTAAATTTTTCCCCTGACCCATCTGTCTGTCTCCTCATTTGAATTCCATGCTGTCACAGTCACTAGCCCATTTAAGCTTAATATCCTTGTCATCTATCGCCCTCCAGGTTCCCTTGGAGAGTTCATCAATGAGCTTGACGCCTTGATAAGTTCCTTTCCTGAGGATGGCTCACCCCTCACAGTTCTGGGGGATTTCAACCTCCCTACGTCTACATTTTACTCATTTCTCTCTGCCTCCTTCTTTCCACTCCTCTTCTCTTTTGACCTCACCCTCTCACCGTCCCCCCCTACTCACAAGGCAGGCAATACGCTTGACCTCATCTTTACTAGATGCTGTTCTTCTACTAATCTCACTGCAACTCCCCTCCAAGTCTCCGACCACTACTTTGTATCCTTTTCTCTCTCCCTCTCCTCCAACACTACTCACTCTGCCCCTACACAGATGGTAATGCGCCGTCGCAACCTTCGCTCTCTCTCTCGCTTCTCTCTCCTCTTCCATCCTATCATCTCTTCCCTCTGCTCAATCCTTCTCCCTCCAATCTCCTGATTCTGCCTCCTCAACCCTCCTCTCCTCCCTTTCTGCATCCTTTGACTCTCTATGTCCCCTATCCTCCCGGCCGGCTCGGTCCTCCCCTCCAGCTCCGTGGCAAGATGACTCATTGCGAGCTCACAGAATAGAGCTCCGGGCAGCTGAGCGGAAATGGAAGAAAACTAGACTCCCTGCAGACCTGGCATCTTTTCACTTCCTCCTCTCTACATTTTCTTCATCTGTTTCTGCTGCTAAGGCCACTTTCTACCACTCTAAATTCCAAGCATCCGCCTCTAACCCTAGGAAGCTCTTTGCCACATTCTCCTCCCTGCTGAATCCCCCCCCTCCTCCTCCTCCTCCTCCCTCTCTGTGGATGACTTCGTCAACCATTTTGAAAAGAAGGTTGACGACATCCGATCCTCGTTTGTTAAGTCAAATGACACTGCTGGTCCTGCTCACACTGCCCTACCCTATGCTTTGACTTCTTTCTCCCTCTCTCTCCAGATAAAATCTTGCGACTTGTGACGGCAGGCCGCCCAACAACCTGCCCGCTTGACCCTATCCCCTCCTCTCTTCTCCAGACCATCTCCGGTGACCTTCTCCCTTACCTCACCTCGCTGATCAACTCATCCTTGACCGCTGGCTATGTCCCTTCCGTCTTCAAGAGAGCGAGAGTTGCACCCCCTTCTCAAAAAAACCAACACTCGATCCCTCTGATGTCAACAACTACAGACCAGTATCCCTTCTTTCTTTTCTCTCCAAAACTATTGAGCGTGCCGTCTTTAGCCAACTCTCTTGCTATCTCTCTCAGAATGACCTTCTTGATCCAAACCAGTCAGGTTTCAAGACTGGTCATTCAACTGAGACTGCTCTTCTCTGTGTCACAGAGGCTCTCCGCACTGCTAAAGCTAACTCTCTCTCCTCTGCTCTTGTCCTTCTAGACCTGTCTGCTGCCTTTGATACTGTGAACCATCAGATCCTCCTCTCCACCCTCTCCGAGCTGGGCATCTCCGGCGCGGCTCACTCTTGGATTGCGTCCTACCTGACCGGTCGCTCCTACCAAGTGGCGTGGCGAGAAGCTGTCTCCGCACCACGTGCTCTCACCACTGGTGTCCCCCAGGGCTCAGTTCTAGGCCCTCTCCTATTCTTGCTATACACCAAGTCACTTGGCTCTGTCATATCCTCACATGGCCTCTCCTATCATTGCTACGCTGACGACACACAACTAATCTTCTCCTTTCCCCCTTCTGATAACCAGGTGGCGAATCGCATTTCTGCATGTCTGGCAGACATATCAGTATGGATGACGGATCACCACCTCAAGCTGAACCTCGGCAAGACGGAGCTGCTCTTCCTCCCGGGGAAGGACTGCCCGTTCCATGATCTCGCCATCACGGTTGACAACTCCGTTGTGTCCTCCTCCCAGAGTGCGAAGAGCCTTGGCGTGACCCTGGACAACACCCTGTCGTTCTCCGCTAACATCAAGGCGGTGACCCGATCCTGTAGGTTCATGCTCTACAACATTCGGAGAGTACGACCCTGCCTTACACAAGAAGCGGCACAGGTCCTAATCCAGGCACTTGTCATCTCCCGTCTGGATTACTGCAACTCGCTGTTGGCTGGGCTCCCTGCCTGTGCCATTAAACCCCTACAACTCATCCAGAATGCCGCAGCCCGTCTGGTGTTCAACCTTCCCAAGTTCTCTCACGTCACCCCGCTCCTCCGCACACTCCACTGGCTTCCAGTTGAAGCTCGCATCTGCTACAAGACCATGGTGCTTGCCTACGGAGCTGTGAGGGGAACGGCACCTCCGTACCTTCAGGCTCTGATCAGTCCCTACACCCAAACGAGGGCACTGCGTTCATCCACCTCTGGCCTGCTGGCTCCCTATCTCTGCGGAAGCATAGTTCCCGCTCAGCCCAGTCAAAACTGTTCGCTGCTCTGGCACCCCAATGGTGGAACAAGCTCCCTCACGACGCCAGGACAGCGGAGTCACTCACCACCTTCCGGGGACATTTGAAACCCCACCTCTTTAAGGAATACCTGGGATAGGATAAAGTAATCCTTCTATTCCCCCAAAAAAAAAAAAAAAAAAACATTGTAAAGTGGTTATCCCACTGGCTATAAGGTGAATGCACCTATTTGTAAGTCGCTCTGGATAAGAGCGTCTGCTAAATGACGTAAATGTAAATGTAAATGTTGTAAGTAGGAAAACCTGCAAAAATGGCAGTGTATCAAATACTTGTTCTCCCCACTGTAGATATGGATGATGAGTAATGATTGAAGGTTATTTTCATTTAACAAGTTGAGGGTAAGGTCATCTGAACCCTTAACCTGTTTACATTATTCTATGTTGATGTCCCAGGGACAGTTAGTGAAAAACATAGGTCAATCCAACCCAATTGTAGTAAGAGATAAGGAAACAATGGTTTACATTGAGAGATTTATTCACCTCTGAATCTACAGATCCCTTGTGTATGTGTGTGTATTTGTGATACTCACTCCCATTAATAGAAGTATAACCTTTATTATGATTATAGTATTACCATACTAATTGGATTGTACAACCCAGAATGAAGGGTGTTGTTGATTTCCCTTACTTTAATAGGAATATAGAATATTTTGATATAGAAGCTAAAATCTAAATGCTTACATTAAAATGTAATGATTAGTATCACACAAGTGATAAGAGGGTGGAATGTGATGGGCATTTTTATGTTTGTGCTTTTCTATAAACCAATTTCTGTGTTCATGCTCTGTGACTGACTGAACAAATCCTCACTATCAGTAGCTGCAATTTGGCAGTACGCCCAGACCTTGTTTTGAGAACGAAAGATATCTCAGTTTCAAGGTCTCAGCTTAGAGAGAAGAAGCCTCGTGAGGTATTGGTCTGTCACATGTTATGAACCGGTATTGAATGAAATGACGTAAATGTAAATGTAAATGAAACAAAACGGTAATGATTAATTCATTATGCTAAATCATGCAAATATAACTTCTCTGTGTATAGCCGTATATAAAACAACTGCTGGGACTGTACGAGCAGAGCTCCTGATTGACATGTGTACTATGGTGCATTGAGTTGGTTAGAACCTCTCCGGCGCGCTGACAATAAACAATGATTCATTTAAGATTGACTTCGAGTGTCCCTGTGTAAGAATTTCTACAACAACACTTTCTTTGACTTCATCAGACTTCACCTGTGTTGGCGTCAGTTTCATTTAAAATCTGTTCATTCAATGAATTACTTAAAATGAATTCAACTTATTTTGTAACTTGGTAAGAATGTTGTCCTGAATGTACAGAGAAAGCAGTGTTGACTAGATACACAGTGTTGACAGGTAGGTGGAGGTGTTGAGCAGATGCATCAAGGACCAGTCTATAAAGGGACACACTGGGACTGGAGGTGTGTGTGTGTGTGTGTGTGTGTGTGTGTGTGTGTGTGTGTGTGTGTGTGTGTCAATTACACTTGCTATTGTGTTCACAAGGAAATCCACTGACACCAATACAAATCTAGTATGCACAGTAATCAACTACAGTTCTTACACCATCTTAAAACTGTTATCTGGTGTTGAATACAAACGAGTAGTAAGTAGAATTTGATGACAAATCACTAACCAATTATCTTTTTGTAGCTAATCAGCCTGCAACTAAAACCATCCCCTGAGGTAAAGTGATACTCTGTGAATAACATGTTGAGAGCACTACTCTTCTGTTCTGCTGGACTCGTGTAGACAATGGGCTGGAACCCCGAAGGGTTCTTTTATCGGAGACAAAGATACACTAAAAGGAAACAAAGAGATCAAAACTGTTCCTAACTCAGTCTGGCTTTAATAAAAGGCACACAAACTGGCTGAGATTGGATCCAGGTGGGACTGCAGTAAGACAGGGAAGTAAAGCAGTGGTCACTGAAGTCCTACAACTGTACTAGAAGGCATCAACAAAAGTAACGCTAACCCTAATTAAATGTAAACCAGTACAAATCTTTAACGAGTACAACATAATAATAAAAATTATAATAAAAATAATAATAATTATACATTCTCATTCTACAGTAAGTCAGAGGACCTGAGACTTTGTATGTACAGTGAGCTCCAAAAGTATTGGGACAGTGATACATTTGTTGTTTTTTGGGCTCTGAAATGATACAATGACCACAAGGTTAAAGTGCAGACTGTCTGCTTTACTTTCAGGGTATTTTCATCCATATGAAAACACATTTAGAAAATACAGCACTTTTTGTACCATTTTAGGATACCTAAACTATTGGGACTAATACACTTACAGTGCATTAGGAAAGTATCCAGACCCCTTGACTTTTTCCACATTTTGTTACGTTACAGCCTTATTCTAAAATGTATTAAATTGTTTTTTCCACTCATCAATCTACACACAATAACCCATAATGACAAAGCAAAAACAGGTTTTTAGAAATGTTTGCAAATGTATAAAAAAAAAGAAGGAAATATTACATTTACATAAGTATTCAGACCCTTTACTCAGTACTTTGTTGAAGCACCATTGGCAGCGATTACAGCCTTGAGTCTTCTTGGGTGTGACGCTACAAGCTTGGCACACCTGTATTTGGGGGGGTTTCTCCCATTCTTCTCTGCAGATCCTCTCAAGCTCTGTCAGGTTGGATGGGGAGTGTCGCTGTACAGCTATTTCCAGGTCTCTCCAGAGATCTTTGATTGGGTTCAGGTCAGGGCTCTGTCTGGGCCACTCAAGGACATTCAGAGACTTGTCCCGAAGCCACTCCTGCATTGTCTTGGCTGTGTGCTTAGGGTCGTTGTTCTGTTGGAAGGTGAACCTTCGCCCCAGTCTGAGGTCCTGAGTGCTCTGGAGCAGGTTGTTATCAAGGATCTCTCTGTACTTTGCTCTGTTCATCTTTCCCTCGATCCTGACTAGTCTCCCAGTCCCTGCCGCTGAAAAACATCCCCACAGCATGATGCTGCCACCAACATGCTTCACCGTAGGGACGGTGCCAGGTTTCCTCCAGACGTGACGCTTGGCATTCATGCCAAAGAGTTCGATCTTGGTTTCATCAGACCAGAGAATCTTGTTTCTAATGGTCTGAGAGTCCTTTAGGTGCCTTTTGGCAAACTCCAAGCTGGCTGTCATGTGCCTTTTACTGAGGAGTGGCTTCCGTCTGGCCACTCTACCATTAAGGCCTGATTGGTGTACTGCCGCAGAGATGGTTGTCCTTCTGGATTGTTCTCCCATCTCTACAGAGGAACTCTGGAGCTCTGTCAGAGTGACCATTGGGTTCTTGGTCACCTCCCTGACCAAGGCCCTTCTCCCCAGATTGCTCAGTTTGGCCGGGCATCCAGCTCTAGGAAGAGTCTTGGTTGTTCCAAACTTTTTCCATTTAAGAATGATGTATGCCACTGTGTTCTTGGGGACCTTCAATGCTGCAGACATTTTTTGGTACCTGTGCCTCAACACAATCCTGTCGTTGAGCTCTACGGGCAATTCCTTCGACCTCATGGCTTGGTTTTTGCTCTGACATGCACTGTCAACTGTGGGACATTATATAGACAGGTGTGAGCCTTTCCAAATCATGTCTAATTAATTTAATTTACCCCAGGTGGACTCCAATCAAGTTGTAGAAACATATCAAGGATGATCAATGGAAACAGGATGCACCTGAGCTAAATTTCGAGTCTCATAGCAAAGCGTCTGAATATTTATGTAAATAAGGTAACTTTTCTTATTTTATAAATTTGCAAACATTTATAAAAACCAGTTTTTGCTTTGTTATTATGGGGTATTGTGTGTAGATTTATGAGGGAAAAAAAGTAATTTAATCCATTTTAGAATAAGGCTGTAACGTAACAAAATGTGGAAAAGGGGAAGGGGTCTAAATACTTTCCATGTATTAAAGTTGTCAAAGGTTTATTTGGTCCCATATTCCTAGCACGCAATGATTACATCAAGCTTGTGACTACAAACTTGTTGGATGCATTTGTTGTTTGTTTTGGTTGTGTTTGATTATTTGGTCCCCAATAGAAATGAATGGTAAATAACGTATTGTGTCATTTTGGAGTCACTTTTATTGTAAATAAGAATGTAATATGTTTCAAAACACTTCTACGTTAATGTGGATGCTACCATGATTATGGATAGTCCTGAATGGATCGTGAATAATAATGAGTGAGAAAGTTACAGATGCACAAATATCATACCCCCAAGACATGCTAACCTCTCACCATTACAATAACAGGGGAGGTTAGCATTTTATATCATACCCCCAAGACATGCTAACCTCTCACCATTACAATAACAGGGGAGGTTAGCATTTTTGGGAGGGGGAATGATATTTACAATAAAAGTGACTCCAAAATGACTAAATTCATTATTTACCATTCATATCTATTGGGCACAAAATAATCTGAAACACAACCAAAATAAACAGCAAATGCATCCAACACGTTTGTAGAGTCACAAGCTTGATGTAATCATTGCGTGCAAGGAATATGGGACAAAATACTAAACATTTGACAATTTTAATACACTTAAGTAAATTTGTCCCAATACTTTTGGTCCCCTAAAATGGGGGGACTATGTACACTAAACAAAAATATAAACGCAACATGCAACAATTTCAAAGATTTTACTGAGTTACAGTTCATATAAGGAAATCAGTCAATTTAAATAAATTCATTAGGCCCTAATCCATCGATTTCACATGACTGGGAATACAGATATGCATCTGTTGGTCACAGATATCTTTTAAAAACAAAGTTGGGGCATGGATCAGAAACCCAGTCAGTATCTGGTGTGACCACCATTTGCCTCATGCAGCGCGTCACATCTCCTCCGCATAGAGTTGGCTGTGCTAAATTGCTGGATATTGGTGGGAACTGGAACACGCTGTCTTACACGTCAATCCAGAACATTCCAAACATAAATGGGTGACATGTTTGGTGAGTATGGAGGCAAAGGAAGAACTAGGACATTTTCAGCTTCCAGGAATTGTGTACAGATCTTTGCGACATGGGGCCTTGCATTATCATGCTGAAACATGAGGTAATGGCGGCGGATGAATGGCACGACAATGGGCCTCAGGATCTCGTCACAGTATCTCTGTGCATTCAAATTGCCATCGATAAAATGCAATTGTGTTTGTTGTCCATAGCTTATGCCTGTCCATACCATAACCCCTCCGCCACCATGGGGCACTCTGTTCACAACGTTGACATCAGCAAACCGCTCGCCCACATCTGCCCGGTTTCATCTGTGAAGAGCACACTTCTACAGCATGCCAGTGGCCATCGAAGGTGAGCATTTGCCCACTGAAGTAAGTTACAACGCCGAACTGCAGTCAGGTCAAGACCCTGGTTAGGACAATGAGCACGCAGATAAGCTTCCTTGAGACATTTTCTGACAGTTTGTGCAGAAATTCTTCAGTTGTGCAAACCCACAGTTTCATCAGCTGTCCGGGTTTCTGGTCTCAGACGATCCCGCAGGTGAAGAAGCCGGATGTGGAGGTCCTGGGCCGGCGACATTACATGTGGTCTGCGGTTGTGAGGCCGGTTGGACGTACGGCCAAATTCTCGAAAACTACGTTGGAGGCGGCTTATTGTAGAGAAATTAGCATTAAATTATCTGGCAACAGCTCTGGTGGACATTCCTGCATTCAGCATGCCAATTCCATGCTCCCTCAAAACTTGAGACATCTGTGGCATTGTGTTTTGTGACAAAACTGGGTGCCCCTGTGTAATGATCATGCTGTTTAATCAGCTTCTTGATATGCCACACCTGTCAGGTGGATTAATTATCTTGGCAAAGGAGAAATGCTCACTAAGAGGAATGTAAACAAATTTGTGCACAACATTTTAGAGAAATCAGCTTTTTGTGCCTATGGAACATTTCTGGGATCTTTTATTTCAGCTCATGAAACATTGGACCAACACTTCACATGTTGCGTTCATATTTTTGTTCAGTATACAAAAAGGTGCTGTAACTTCTAAACGGTTCACCCGATATGGATGAAAATACCCTCCGATTAAAGCTGACAGTCTGCACTTCAACCGAAGTGCTGGAGTACAGAGCCAAAATAACCGAAAATGTGTCACTGTCCCAATACTTTTGGAGCTCACTGTATTTTCCTCACCGTGTTGCAACTCCTCTCCCTCCCTCCCCCACTCTCTCTCTCCCCCCCTCTCACTCACTCCCTCCATCCCTCCCTCTCTCACCATGTCGTTCTTGTTCTCCAGGAAGATGCTGAGCTTCTTGAGGAAGGAGACCACCAGCACCAGCAGCTCCTCGTCCTCCCGGTCCAGGATCTTCACCAGGGTGTGGACGATGTTCTTGTTCCTCATCTTCAGCTCGGTGCGCATGTCCTCAGCAAGGTTCAACAACAGGTACAGAGCCACTGGGGAGGGATAGGGAGAGGAGAGGGGACTGGAGAATCAAATAGTGATCCAACTTCATAGTACTATGTAATAACCAATGTAGTTGGCAATTACTATGCAATTACACCACAGCATTATCAAGCACTAATAGTGCTGTTACCACACATCACTACCCCTCTGCTAGACATGGTAGTGTGCTGTACTGTTACTATACCTCGTAGAAGCTGCTCCTGCTTGATCAGTAGACCTTGGTACTTTTTGAAGGATTTCTCATGCTCCTTCTTCACATTCTGGTTCTCAGGGTCATCGTCACGTGAGATCAGTCAAGGAAGGAGTGCTGCTGTATTGAACCAATTAACTCAAAGAGCGCTTATAGTCGTGTTTTGTATATCAGCCAGCACTGAGGGCAGCAGGGACCCTGAGGCGGTGACCCTCTGTCTGTAATGTCGTTTTCGTTATGTGTCGGATCCCAGTAAGACTAGCTGTCGCCATTGGCGTCAGCTAATGGGGAACCAAATAAAATAAAATAAAATCAAGCAGCAAGATATGTAACATATTTTAGGTGACCTTTGACTTTTGCTGAAGGATATAGGCTGCCGCCTTCTTCTGCAGTTCGTCCTGCCAGAGGTCGTACCTCTTCAGCTCGTGTTCAATTATGTTCATACAGAGAGCTCCGATCTTATAGTGGGTCACCTGCCCATGGAACTGGGAGAAACTGGGGATGGGGGGAGAGAAAGGAAGAGAAAAGGTTTATAAGGCTTCCACTTATTCGAAAGCGCACTTCGTTCATCGCCATGCAACACCTATTTGGAGCACAGTCGGGTGCTCAGATTGAAATGATCAACTGCCAAAAAAAGACCAAGAAAGTTTGAGTGAAACAGTATATCTCATCTGCTACTCATAATCAGCCAGACACAAGCCAAATAATTTCGAAACCAAACAGCACAGCACTGCCATGGAGCGGGGCCAAGAAGGACTATCAGTTTTCAGAACTACGTAGATCCTCCCACAACTAAAATTGCTCTTGACGAGTAGTTTAATTATTATTCTATCAAGGGGTAATTAGTGTTTCCCAACCCATGAGGTTGGAAAGTAAGGTTTTGTGTTATGTTGTCATAGTTGTGTGATTGCTGTCAGAATGAGAGAGAGCAGAACGTGAAAACAAAAGCTGAGGTTCTGGCGAGCGAGAGGGAAGAGAGAGAGGGAGTTGTATACCTGGAGAAGCAGAAGAAGACGTAGATGATGGTGGTTGCCAGGTTAATGCTCTGTTTCCAGTCCTCCCTCAGAACTCTGGCCAGGGCTCCCAGGGCCGTCTCTGATGAGCAGCACACAGGTTAGAGAGAAAGAGAAAGTGAGAGAGAGGTGGGGAGGAGAAATGCGGTTTATGGGGGGGGGGGATATGGACAGTATGTTAGGATTTGAATGGGAAGTATGCAGTTGGGGTTGGAGGTGGACAGGTAGTGGAAAGAGTCAACTAGCATTGAGATGACGGTCAGGTTGGGGTGGGAGGTTAAAGTAAGGAACCTGCGGGAACGTGAAGCCTTCCAGGCTCCCATGGCTTGAGCTATGGGTGATCTTCATTGTAAAGACACATATCACGTTGTTCCATTTCCCCTGGCCCTCTCCTGTTTCCTCACTGACCCGAGGTTTCATGGTTCACATGCATATTCTACCGTTATCAACATCTGACCATGTGATCCGTTCAACAGACAAAGTGAGCCTGTGATGTATAGTGACAGTTACAAATGAAGCCATGCCATCATTTGACAGCTGTAATGGACGCCGTGTGCTGTTGTGAGAGAAAACTGCTCTGTCGTCAGGGAAGGGAATAGGAAGGATTAGTGCTAGGCTGTCTTTTCTTATGAATGGGATGGGCTGGTGAGAGAGTCTGTGGATTATATCAACCAATGACACTAGAGTTTGGCTAGCCTGGCCTGTACAGCTTTTAACCACAAAGCAGAACAGAGAAGATGATTCCTCTGGAGCATACCATTGTGACAGATGGGGAAGGAACGTACCATTCTGCAGGAGCTCCTCCAAGTTGTCTGGGTTGCGGGCGAGGTGGAGGATGAGGATGGCACCCCTGACCTTCTCTGGGATGTCTTCATACAGCAGCTCCACATAGTCATCTATCCTGTTGATGTTGGCCTCCTCATGCAGCTGAGAACAACAGAGATACAGTATAGAATGACGAGGGTTAAATCATACCGACATAATACAGTGATAATCATGCTACAAACACAAAATAACAGACATGGACACGAACACAGACACACACAGTCAGACACGTAAACACATTTGAAGATGCTCTCCTTACCTCCATCCCCTCAAATGGTGTGAGGTCTCTCGGCGAGTGTTTCTCTCGTGTGTCTGTGAGGAGGACAGGACGGCATGTGCACTAGTAAGCATGAAGTGTATTTACATAATGAATCGCGGGAAAAGTCATTCAGATCAAATCAACTTTTATTGGTCACGTACACATACTGTATTTTGCAAATGTTATCGCAAGTGCACCGAACTGATTATGTTTCTAGCTCCAACAGTGCAGTATCCCTAACGATACAAAATAATACACAAATCCAAAAGTAAAAAAGAAATATCAGAATGAGCAATGTCAGTCCGGAATATACACTACCAGTCAAAAGTTTTAGAATACCTACTCATTCAAGGGTTTTTCTTTATTTTTACTATTTTCTACATTGTAGAATAATAGTGAAGACATCAAAACTATGAAATAACACATATGGAATCATGTAGTAACCAAAAAAGTGTTAAACAAATCAAAATATATTTTATATTTGAGATTCTTCAAATAGCCGCCCTTTGCCTTGATGACAGCTTTGCACACTCTTGGCATTCTCTCAACCAGCTTCATGAGGTAGTCACCTGGAATGCATTTCAATTAGCAGGTGTGCCTTCTTAAAAGTTAATTTGTGGATTTGATTTCCTTCTTAATGTGTTTGAGCCAATCAGTTGTGTTGTGACAAGGTAGGGGGGGTATAAAGAAGACCGAGTCCATATTATGGTAAGAACAGCTCAAATAAGCAAAGAGAAACGACAGTCCATCATTTCTTTAAGACATGAAGGTCAGTCAATACGGAACATTTCAAGAACTTTGAAAGTTTATTCAAGTGCAGTCGCAAAAACCATCAAGCGCTATGATGAAATTGGCTCTCATGAGGACCGCCAAAGGAATGGAAGACCCAGAGTTACCTATGCTGCAGAGGATAAGTTCATTAGAGTTACCAGCCCCAGAAATTGCAGCCCAAATAAATGCTTCACAGAGTTCAAGTAACAGACACATCTCAACATCAACTGTTCAAATTTGAGATTTTTGGTTCCAACCGCCGTGTCTTTGTGAGACGCGATGTGTGTAACGGATGATCTCCGCATGTGTATTTCCGACCGTAAAGCATAGAGGAGGAGGTGTTATGGTGGCTCATGGCTTGGTTTTTGCTCTGACATGCACTGTCAACTGTGGGACCTTATATAGACAGGTGTGTGCCTTTCCAAATCATGTCCAATCAATTGAATTGAACACAGGTAGACTCCAAGTTGTAGAAACATCTCAAGGATGATCAATGGAAACAGGATTCACCTGAGCTCAATTTCGAGTCTCATAGCAAAGGGACTGAATACTTATGGAAATAAGTTGTTTCTGTTTTTAAAAAATTATAAATTTGCAAACATTTCTAAAAATTGTGTGTAGATTGATGAGGAAAATAATAATTTAATCAATTTTAGAATAAGGCTGTAACGTATCAACATGTGGAAAAAATGAATGGGTCTGATTACTTTCCGAATGCACTGTAATGGTGTGTGTAGACAGTATGGACAGTATATGAATAGAAAAGGTGTGTACAGCAGTAGTTATATAGGATGAGCCTTGACTAGAATACAATATATACATATGAAGTGGGTAAATCAGTATGTAAACATTATTAAAGTGGCCAGTGTTCAACGACTATGTACATAGGACAGCAGTCTCTAAGGTGCAGGGTAGAGTACCGGGTGGTAGGAGGCTAGTAACAATGACTAAGTTCAGGGCTGGGTACTGGGTGGAGGCCGGCTAGTGGTGACTATTTAAAGTAAAGATTCAACCATTTTGAATGTTATATTGTTTCTGTGCATCTCTGAGCGTTGTTTTATCAATTGTTTTCATGTGTATCTGAGCTATTGCCGTTCAAGTAGGCAGAAATCTGGCCGGTATGACGTAGCATTGTGATAAAGCCGCTTTCTTTCCACTGGAAGTTAATAGGAATACGATTTTTAGATCGCGAAAACGTCTATTACATATGTCAGATTTCAATACTGGCCGTCATAACGCTGTAGGTTGTCTTCTCTCGAATGAGCCATTGATCATATTTTTGCAATATTCCTACCACGAGTGTAGTAACCTGGTATATTTATGTTAAGTATTATGTTTACCAATAGATGGCAGTATTGACTCAATACGGGGTTTGCTTTCCGCTATCCGTAGCAGTTTAAATGTCTGCCATAGAACCATGCTCGGAAAAGTCTCAGGTAGTTTACGCCAGGTGCATTCCAGTAATGTTATTCTAAGTTATAATTAAATACTAAAACTTACTTACGTGTCCGGTGTCATCAATCTAAGATGCATCCTAAGATACTACAACGAGAAATTTGTAATTTAACAGAGGGTCTAACACATGTATCCTATTTGTCTGCCTCTTCAGTCAAGGGTGCATTGCATGGTGCCATTGTGAATGTCGAGCTCCACTCTGTGAGGCATATCAATCTGTAGGTTCAACATGGTGAGATTGTAGACTCCTAAATTGATAGTGCAGTTTGTTTAGGCGATTTTACAGCCAACTAGCTACTTCACATGCTGATATTGACTTTGGTATTATTGTGTGTAGCTAAGTTTGCTAGCTAGCTACCTAGATGGCCAGCCAGCACAAAGAAAGCATTGCATTGTGGGTTTTGTAGTTGACTTGAGCTGCAACAGATTTCCACAACGATTTTCACATGTTGCTACCAACCTTATTATAAAGACAAAATGAAACATTTGTTCACAAAAAACATATGTTACGGAATTAGTGGTTTTGGTTGGATTTTTCCTTTAACAGTTTGATGGCTTGGATATAGAAGCTGTTTTTCAGTCTCTCGGTCACAGCTTTGATGCACCTGTGCTGTCTCCGCCTTCTAGATGGTAGCAGGGTGAACAGGACGTGGCTCGGGTGGCTGAGGTCCTTGATGATCTTCTTGGCCTTCCTGTGACACCAGGTGCTGTAGATGTCCTGGAGGGCAGGCAGTGTGCCCCTGGTGATGCATTGGGCTGAACGCACCACCCTCTGGAGAGGTTTTCATTGATGTGCACGTCGAGGAACTGGAAGCTTTTCACCCTCTCCACCACGGCCCTGTCGATGTGGATGGGGGCGTGCTTTCTCTGCAGTCTCCTGAAGTCCACGATCAGCTCCTTCGTTATGTTGACATTGAGGGAGAGGTTATTTTCCTGGCACCACTCTGCCAGGGCCCTCACCTCCTCCCTGTAGGCTGTCTTGTCATTGTTGGTAATCAGGCCTACCACTGTTGTGTCGTCAGCAAACTTGATGACTGAGTTGGAGACGTGCATGGCCATGCAGTCATGGGTGAACAGGGAGTACAGGAGGGGTCTGAGCACGCACCCTTGTGGGGCCCCTGTGTTGAGGATCAGCGTGGCAGGGGTGTTGTTGCCTACCTTCACCACCTGGGGGCGGACCGTCAGGAAGTCCAGGACCCAGTTGCACAAGGCGGGGTCAGACCCAGGGTCCTGAGTTTAGTGATGAGCTTGGAGGGCAATATGGTGTTGAAGGCTGAGCTGTAATCGATGAACAGCATTCTTACATACATATTCCTCTTGTCCAGAAGGGATAGGACAGTGTGCAGTGCGATGGCGATTGAGTCATCCGTGGGTCTGTTTTGGCGGTATGCAAATTGTAGTGGGTCTAGGGTGTCAGGTAAGGTGGAGGTGATATGATCCTTAACTAGCCTCTCAAAGCACTTAATGATGACAGAAGTGAGTGCTATGGTGTGATAGTCATTTAGTTCAGTTACCTTCGTTTTCTTGGGTACAAGAACAATGGTGGACATCTTGAAGCAAGTGGGACAACAGACTGGGATACTGAGAGGTCTGCACATGCTCTGAGGACACGGCTTGGAATTTGGCCTGCTATAGCCCATAGAAACTCATTGAATAACACAATCAGAAATGGCAAAACAGACTGTCAAAAAATTAATCATGAATAATACGGTTTTGAAGTGTCTGTCCTATATCTAGGAGGAAAAAAAAAAAACGGTGTTTTACACATTTAACCCCTTTTTTGGGGGGCACAAAACTCCTTCCATTCTTCTTCTTTTTTACCGGTAGCGGGTTAACTTCAGACAAGTCCCCTGACACTTGTGGAGGTTGTAGAACAAAATGGAGAACACCATCATGTTTGTGAGAGTCCCTCCTTTCCATAGTGGGGTCATAAGACTGATTTCCAGGATGTCTCCTGGTCTGACAAACAGCTTTGTAGCTCTGCCACTTTACACCACAGATGCAGAAGGCCAACATAGGCGGATGCAGTGGATCTAGACACAGCCCATGCAAAAAAAATTAACATATCAAGCTTAAAACAGACGGATTTTGATAGGTATTTCTTTATTATATTAATTAGATTGACACAAGGGCCCGCATCAGCGGCTCTGTGTTTTCCTCGAAACGGGCAAAAAAAGTGTTTAGCTGGTCCTAATTTGCCGAAGAGAGGGCAGGGGAAGGCCTTGTAACTGTCCCGGTAGGGGGAGAAGAAATGGTCCAGAGTTCTCGATGTGCAGGAGATGTGCACAGGAGATATGTTGATAGAACTTTGGTAGCATTTTCCTCCGATTTCCTTTATTAAAGTCCCCAGCTACAATAAATGCGGCCTCAGGATATTTGCAGTTTCCAGTTTGCACAGTCAAGTATCTCTCGAAGGAGATTCTCGCCCTGAGCACGTCTACTTTATTGTCCAGGGACTGAACATTAGCGAGTAATATACTCAGAAGCGGTGCATGGTATGCATGCCTCCTGAGTCTGACTAGGATCCCACTCCTTATTCCTCTTTTCCGGCGACGGCGTCTTGGAGCAGCCCCCGTTATGAATGACATTTCCTCAGGGAGCTCAAACAAAGGATCCAATTGAGGAAAGTCAAATTGAGTGACCGCCGATCTAATATCCAAAAGTCATTTTCGGCTGTAGGTAATAATGCAAGAAATCTTCTGAGCAAATAATGTAAGAAATAACACACCAAAAAAAAAAAATACTGCAAAGTTGGCTAGGAGCTAGAAACAGGACGACCATGTCTGTCGGCGCCATCTTGCAGGGCCAGGCATTACCATGATGGAACCATTACCTGACTTCTTGCGGTTCTGCAGGTAGAAGAGCAGTTGCTCCAGCTCGGGTAGTTTAGATGGATGAATGAGCCTGCATTCTTCCACCACCTTCCGAGCTAGGGAGGCAATGTCCGTGTTGGCGTTCAAGCTTTTTAGGCGGATGCTGTAAATAGAAAATACACATGCAACATCATTTTGAGACATTTTCTAAGAAACAACATTGCTAGTTCCAATAACTCTTTAATGTGACAGGGAAGGAAGGAACCATTGTTTTGGTCTGTGTTTCCCCTGGGACCCTACTTAGTGGTGAACATGTAAAACAGTATAAAAGCACCCCTTGGACCTGTTCAGGTGAGTGACTGAAAAACAACATTAATCTCATTCCTGGTAGCTTAGTAACATTAAGTTACTTTAGCCTCTTTTTAGGGATGCACCGATATGAAATTTGTGGCCGATACCGATATATGTGATATTTTCCTTGCCAAAAAACCAGATACAATAACCTATATTTAAAATTTTAGCGGCCTTTTAAGCATTCTAGTACAGTTAAATAGTTGAAACAAAGTGTCAGATGTTCATTTGTTCAGTTAGGAACAGATTGTTTAATAACTTGTAAATGAGAGAAATGACAAATCCATGAATGTATTTTATCGCACAACAGATATTCATGACACAAATATTTTAGCTGCCCCGAATTACAAAGATGGTTAAGTTGTTGTGACAGAACCTACCGGCACCGCAAAAAGCGCCACAAAAAGTAGGGTAAACAACAATTTCTTGTGGATACCCTATCTCCATCTCTTACCTCAAAAGGACCAACAGCACAGACAACCGGTAAAGTAAATATAATTTTACTCAACATTCTGGCTTGTAGAGACTATTGCTTCTTTTTTAGGCAGACTTCTTTCAGACTGAATATCCATGGGGTAAACATGGTAACAGTCTGATGTTTAAGCAAATGTCAGGTATGTGTGTAGCTAGACCATGCTTACATTTTCTGACACTCCTTGCATTCCCCAACAATCGGGTCTCCCATCTCGCTGAGGATAGTTGCCTCCACCTCATACTGAACCACGAGGGAATTCTCTGTCGGGTGGACATCCAAACTCCCCCCTTTCACTTTCCTATGGAATGAGATAATAGCTGAGTGTCACATGAAGTGATCATGATGGAGATCCGGACGATAAACCGGTTTTGATTTACAACATTTAGTTTCAACCACTAAATTGTTAGCTAGACAGTAAGCTTGAAGCCTATACTTCAAAATACAACATGTATTTTTTCATATAATTTTAAGACACATTAGCCACGTTGTCATATTTCAATAACAGCTGATCGCTAGCCACAGTTGGGGTGTAATCATTGGTCCAAACAGATGCATTTTCAACGAAAACGAGAGTTTCTATTGGACAAATTCAGGTAGGTCCGGTCATGGCTAGATCCAGCTTTTGTCAGATTTGACTTACACAGCAGGTTACGAGAATTAACGTAGCCGGTTAGGAGAATTAGGTTAAGGTTTAATTTGACAAAAGCTGGATCCCTTCTATCCATGACTGGTAGGCCCCTCCCCATTTCGTTCCGTTTGCTTCCGTTTAAGAAACGTTTCGCAACAGAATCGGCGTACTGAATACGCCCCTGGTTAGCTAGCCGCTAGTTAGTTGCTTGCAAACGTTACCTTTTCAAATACGGTGCATCTTCAGCCTGCAATTTTTCCATTTCGGAAATAATGGAAAACTCACATAAAATTTTATTTCACAGTAAATTCAACATAACGACTGGATTTGCTAGCTAATGTCTAACGTTAGTTAAATATAGAGCTCTCATTGTTTACGCTTTTGCTGTGTGTTGCTAGGGTGAGACTCTCGTCCCAGCATGCAAAGCAGAAAATGAGAGAAAAAAGCAAAGAACGATTAAATGCAGACAAGAGAGCAACTTATCGCCATCTGTAGGTCTGGAGGAGAACATGTACAGCTGGAAAAGAGATACAGATACAGGTGGGTGACTTCAGGTTTGTTTATCCATTGACTGGGTTTAGCAGATACTGAATGTAATCCATTGTCGAATGTCCACATATGTTGTTCCAGCCAGGGACCTCATGCAGGAACAACATGCATTATGTTGTCTCTTGTATGACATAGTCAGGTAATGGATTCTTCAATTTCACAGTCTTTTTGTTGGATTTGATTTGTCCAGTTTTTCTAATCAGTGCAATTTAGTGATTTCCTTTAATCTAAGGAAACATCTTCCATTTGTGGACCCTTTCCATTGTAACCAGCTGGTGACCTATTTTCAACATTTTATATTCATTTCAAGGCTGTGATTGATTGGTAGGACGTCATTTTTAAAGTAGCGTAGTTAACATGATGGACGTCCCAACAGAAGGGTCTGGTCACTGAGGTCACAGGGTTAGGTGACATTGACAATGGACCTTACAGTTCAGGATGTAAATATGTGAACTTTGCTTTGAGTTTAGTGGCTAAATGTTATGTTACAGCTCAGAGCTAGGGAAAATTAATTAATTAAAATCCATTTCCTTATCTGACTATTGCATTGGAATGGACTCCTCCAACCTTGTTTAAGATACATTGTGTAAAACACTTCAACAGTCTGAATGCAGTCCATAAATAATAAATAATGATTGCACATATGAAGGGTACAGAAAATGAGGTATAGTTGAGTTCTACTGTAGACTGTATATCATCTCAACAGTCTGAACAGTCAAAGAGTCATTAATATTTACAGCACATGTGTTTAGGTACAGAAAATGTGATTGCATAACTTGAACTAGCTGATTTTAGCCTTTCGAAGTGACAGGTGATGCCATCACTCTGAAATTAGAATCCGTAGGCGAGAAGGCAACACTATGGTATTTATTTTCTGGTTGAAACAGAATGTACTGGGCATTGCGCAACATATGAATTCTATGGGCAACTTATAATTCATATGTGGCACAGTGGTCTAAGGCACTGCATCGCAGTGCTAGCTGTGCCACTAGAGATCCTGGTTCGAGTCCAGGCTCTGTCGCAGCCGGTCGCGACCGGGAGACCCATGGGCGGCGCACAATTGGTCCAGCGTCGTCCAAGGTAGGGGAGGGTTTGGCCGGCAGGGATGTGGGTTCGTTTCCCACGGGGGGCCAGTATGATTATTATAATTTTTTTATTTTAAAAAGTATGCATTCACTAACTGTAAGTCGCTCTGGATAAGAGCGTCTGCTAAATGACTAAAAAATGTAAAAAAATTACCGTTTACTATAAAGTAATCGGTGTTTTGAACTGAAGTGAGTGAAAGGATGGCGATGTTTACAGTTTCCCAATGTATATATGGTTATGTGCTGGGCAAGACAAGAGCTTACTGTAAAATACACTACCAGTCCAAGTTTGGACACACCTACTCATTCAAGGGTTTTTCTTTATTTGTACTATTTTCTACATTGTAGAATAATAGTGAAGACATCAAAACTATGAAATAACACATATGGAATCATGTAGTAACCCAAAAAGTGTTAAACAAATCAAAATATATTTTATATTTGAGATTCTTCAAATGGCCACAATTTGCCTTGATGACAGCTTTGCACACTTGGCATCTCTCAACCAGCTTCATGAGGTAGTCACCTGGAATGCATTTCAATTAACAGGTGTGGGGGGAGAGAAGACCAAGTCCATATTATGGCAAGAACAGCTCAAATAAGCAAAGTGAAATGACAGTCCATCATTACTTTAAGACATGAAGGTCAGTCAATATGGAACATTTCAAGAACTTTGAAAGTGTCTTCAAGTGCAGTCGCAAAAACCATCAATCGCTATGATGAAACTGGCTCTCATGAGGACAGCAACAGGAATGGAAGACCCAGAGTTACCTCTGCTGCAGAGAATAAGTTAATTAGAGTTACCAGCCTCAGAAATTGCAGCCCAAATAAATGCTTCACAAAGTTCAAGTGTTCAGAGGAGACTGTGTGAATCAGGCCTTCATGGTCGAATTGCTGCAAAGAAACCACTACTAAAGGACACCAATAAGAAGAAGAGACTTGCTTGGGCCAAGAAACATGACCAATGGACATTAGACCGGTGGAAATCTGTCCTTTGGTCTGGAGTCCAAATTAGAGGTTCCAACCCCTGTGTCTTTGTGAGGGTGGGGGTGAACGGATGATCTCTGCATGTGTGTTTCCCACCGTAAAGCATGGAGGAGGAGGTGTTATGGTGTGGGGGTGCTTTGCTGGTGACACTGTCTGTGATTTATTTATAATTCAAGGCACACTTAACCAGCATGGCTACCACAGCATTCTGCAGCAATACGCCATCCCATCTGGTTTGGGCTTAGTGGGACTATCATTTGTTTTTCAACAGGACAATGACCCAGCACACCTCCAGGCTTTGTAAGGGCTATTTTACCAAGAAGGAGAGTGATGGAGTGCTGCATCAGATGACCTGGCCTCCACAATCCCCCGACCTCAACCAAATTGAGATGGTTTGGGATGAGTCGGACCGCAGAGTGAAGGAAAAGCAGCCAACAAGTGCTCAGCATATTTGGGAACTCCTTCAAGACTGTTGGAAAAGTATTCCAGGTGAAGCTGGTTGACAGAATGCCAAGAGTGTGCAAAGCTGTCATCAAGGCAAAGGGTGGCTATTTGAAGAATGAACATATATTTTGATTCGTTTAACACTTTTCTGCTTACTACATGATTCCATATGTGTTATTTCATAGTTTTGATGTCTTCACTATTGTTCTACAATGTAGAAAATAGTAAAAATAAAGAAAAACCCTTGAATGAGTAGGTGTGTCCAACCTTTTGACTGGTACTGTATAAGTAGGAGTGTTTAACGAGGAGTGTTTGATACTATTTACCATAAAGGCATTTGAATAGGGTTGGCCATGCAGACTTGTGCTTTTTCTGATATCCTCTACAGATCATGGTGCATCAACATCCAAGTCATTATTAAAAGATAAATACAGTATGTGAACACTCACGTGGGACGATAGTGCTTCTTTTTGGGATCTAAAATGTTGTTTGAGCATAGTGACACGTACAAATTGGGGATCTCCCTGGAGACATGTGACAAACAGTGAGGGAAAAAAGTATTTGATCCCCTGCTGATTTGGTACGTTTGCCCACTGACAAAGACATGATCAGTCTATAATTTTAATGGTAGGTTTATTTGAACAGTGAGAGACAGAATAACAACAACAAAAATCCAGAAAAACGCATGTCAAAAATGTTATAAATTGATTTGCATTTTAATGAGGGAAATAAGTATTTGACCCCCTCTCAATCAAAAAGATTTCTGGCTCCCAGGTGTCTTTTATACAGTTAACAAGCTGAGATTAGGAGCACACTCTTAAAGGGGAGTGCTCCTAATCTCAGCTTGTTACCTGTATAAAAGACACCTGTCCACAGAAGCAATCAATCAATCAGATTCCAAACTCTCCACCATGGCCAAGACCAAAGAGCTCTCCAACGATGTCAGGGACAAGATTGTAGACCTACACAAGGCTGGAATGGGCTACAAGACCATCGCCAAGCAGCTTGGTGAGAAGGTGACAACAGTTGGTGCGATTATTCGCAAATGGAAGAAACACAAAAGAACTGTCAATCTCTCTCGGCCTGGGGCTCCATGCAAGATCTCACCTCGTGGAGTTGCAATGATCATGAGAACGGTGAGGAATCAGCCCAGAACTACACGGGAGGATCTTGTCAATGATCTCAAGGCAGCTGGGACCATAGTCACCAGGAAAACAATTGGTAACACACTACGCCGTGAAGGACTGAAATCCTGCAGCGCCCGCAAGGTCCCCCTGCTCAAGATAGCACATATACAGGGCCGTCTGAAGTTTGCCAATGAACATCTGAATGATTCAGAGGAGAACTGGGTGAAAGTGTTGTGGTCAGATGAGACCCAAATCGAGCTCTTTGGCATCAACTCAACTCGCCGTGTTTGGAGGAGGAGGAATGCTGCCTATGACCCCAAGAACACCATCCTCACCGTCAAACATGGAGGTGGAAACATTATGCTTTGGGGGTGTTTTTCTGCTAAGGGGACAGGACAACTTCACTGCATCAAAGGGACGATGGACGGGGCCATGTACCGTCAAATCTTGGGTGAGAACCTCCTTCCTTCAGCCAGGACATTGAAAATGGGTCGTGGATGGGTATTCCAGCATGACAATGACCCAAAACACACGGCCAAGGCAACAAAGGAGTGGCTCAAGAAGAAGCACATTAAGGTCCTGGAGTGGCCTAGCCTTAATCTATAAGACATTACATTTACATTTTAGTCATTTAGCAGACACTCTTATCCAGAGCGACTTACAGTTAGTGAATACATTTTTTTTTTTTTATACTGGCCCCCCGTGGGAATCGAACCCACAACCCTGGCATTGCAAACGCCATGCTCTATCAACTGAGCTACATCCCTGCCGGCCATTCCCTCCCCTACCCTGGACGAATTGTGCGCCGCCCATGAGTCTCCCGGTCGCGGCCGGCTGCGACAGAGCCTGGATTCGAACCAGGATCTCTAGTGGCACAGTTAGCACTGCGATGCAGTGCCTTAGACCACTGCGCCACTCAGGAGTACTCAGATTTTCTATGGGACATTAATCCCATAGAAAATCTGTGGAGGGAGCTGAAGGTTCGAGTTGCCAAACGTCAGCCTCAAAACCTTAATGACTTGGAGAAGATCTGCAAAGAGGAGTGTAACAAAATCCCTCCTGAGATGTGTGCAAACCTGGTGGCCAACTACAAGAAATGTCTGACCTCTGTCATAGCCAACAAGGGTTTTACCACCAAGTACTGAGTCATGTTTTGCAGAGGGGTCAAATATTTATTTCCCTAATTGAAATGCAAATCAATTTATAACATTTTTGACATGCGTTTTTCTGGATTTTTGTTGTTGTTATTCTGTCTCTCACTGTTCAAATAAACCTACCATTAAAATTATAGACTGATCATGTCTTTGTCAGTGGGCAAACGTACCAAATCAGCAGGGGATCAAATACTTTTTTCCCTCACTGTATGAAGGCAGATTCTTGAACCAATTGGCCCAGCGTCGTCCGGGTTTGGCCGGTGTAGGCCGTCATTGTAAATAAGAATTTGTTCTTAACTGACTTGCCTAGTTAAATAAAAAAATAAAAAATTGCACCATACTGTCCAGCTCCTATAGTAGAGATAATGTGCACCTGATCTAATCTATTGCCCTCTAATTTATAGCCCTGATTCAGGTCCTATAATCAGTTGAACATGTCCCCACCATCTAACAATACTTACCATCCCACCATTCTGACCATTATTATGATCAAACAATAGATGGAACGTATGCCTCTAAATTACTGATAATATACTAAAGAGATAGCAGCACTCTGTGTAATGGGATACTACTACTGTACTTATAGTGGCCTTGCTTAATGAACTTGATTTCTCCAATGAGTGTTCAGTGGGTCAAACCAACTTGTCCAAAACAAGCCCAATCAATAGCATGGTATGTGGCATGTGAAAGCATTAACTCTGCCCTGTCATGAAGTGTGTGATTCACGACAGTCAGTTTCATAGTCATATTATTTACACATGGCAGCCATGAATTTATATGGGTTGAATAAAGGCCTGTTTTTATGTCTTCATAAATGTTAACCAGACCATGGTATGATCACAGAGGCTGCATTTACACAGGCAGCCCAATTCTGATCTTTTTTTTAACGAATTGGTCTTTTGACCAATCAGATCAGCTCTGAAAAATAGCTTATGTGGAAAGAGCTGATGTGATTGATCAAAAGAACAATAAGTGGAAATAATATCATAATTGGGCTGCCTGTGTTAATGCAGCCATAGAAGTGGGACCTTCTGAATGAGACAATTCTATATTTTCTTCAGGGGAACAGAAACCAATAGTTGACATATCTGTCTTGTTTATCAGATAGAGGTACAGACAGCAAAAAAAATGATTCCGTTCAGCTCTGTAGTCTCATAGTAGATTGATTGTTGTGATTGTTTTAACAAGATGAAGAGGGCAAATTCAGAACAAAAGTGAAATTACAACTCTGCATGTAAAAACAGTAGGTGACCTTTGTACAGTAGGTGGTGAAATTCAGGCCTTTGGTAAGAGAAGACAAATATACAATGTGTTTGTCCAAACTCAGAGGCTACTAAACAGAAACACTATCTGTCCACTAATGAGATGAACTAATTATGGGTGATGATAGGGGAAGGTGGCCATAAAATGGCAGTTACCTGGCAGAACAACACCTTTAACACACACATCTCTTTCACACTCTCTCTCTCTTTCTTCCCCTCCTCTGAGAGGTCTTGTCTGTGTTACTATACTCATCAAATCAAATCTGATTTGCCACATGAGCCGAATACAACAGGTGTAGACCTTACAATGAAATGCTTACTTACAAGCCCTTAACCAACAATGCAGTTTTAAGAAAAAAAGTGTTCAGTAAAAAATAAGTAAAAAATAAAACATAATTTAAGAGCAACAGTAAAATGAAATAACAGTAGGGAGGCTATATACAGGTGGTACCGGTACAGAGTCAATGTGCGGGGGCACCGGTTAGTCGAGGTAATTGAGGTAATATGTACATGTGGGTTGAGTTAAAGTGACTATGCATAGAAAATAAACAGAGTAGCAGCAGCATAAAAGAGTCGGTGGGGTGGGGTGGGTGGGGGGGACAATGCAAATAGTCCGGGTAGCCATGATTAACTATTCTGGAGTCTTATGGCTTGGGGGTAGAAGCTGTTAAGAAGCCTTTTGGACTTGACGCTCCGGTACCGCTTGCTGTGCGGTAGCAGAGAGAACAGTCTATGACTACGGTGGCTGGAGTCTTTGACAATTTTTAGGTCCTTCCTCTGACACCGCCTGGTATAGAGGTCCTGGATGGCAGGAAGCTTGGCACCAGTGATGTACTGGGCCGTACGCACAACCCTCTGTAGTGCCTTGCAGTCAGAGGCTGAGCAGTTGCCATACCAGGCAGTGATGCAACCAGTCAGGATGCTCTCGATGGTGCAGCTGTATAACTTTTTGAGTATCTGAGGACCCATGCCAAATCTTTTCAGTCTCCTGAGGGGGAATAAGCTTTGTCGTGCCCTCTTCACGACTGTCTTGGTGTGTTTGGACCATGATAGTTTGTTGGTGATGTGGACACCAAGGAACTTGAAGCTATCAACCTGTTCCAATACAGCCCCGTCGATGAGAATGGGGTCATGCTCAGTCCTCTTTTCTTTCCTGTAGTCCACAATCATCTCCTTTGTCTTGATCACATTGAGGGAGAGGTTGTTATCCTGGCACCACACGGCCAGGTCTCTGACCTCCTCCCTATAGGCTGTCTCATCGTTGTCGGTGATCAGGCCTACCACTGTTGTGTCGTCGGCAAACTTAATGATGGTGTTGGAGTCGTGCCTGGCCATGCAGTCATGGGTAACAGGGAGTACAGGAGGGGACTGAGCACGAACCCCTGAGGGGCCCCCGTGTTGAGGATCAGTGTGGCAGATGGGTTGTCACCTACCCTTACCACCTGGGGGCGGCCCGTCAGGAAGTCCAGGATCCAGTTGCAGAGGGAGGTGTTTAGTCCCAGGGTCCTTAGCTTAGTGATGAGCTTTGAGGGCACTATGGTGTTGAACACTGAGCTGTAGTCAATGAATAGCATTCTCACATAGGTGGTCCTCTTGTCCAGGTGGGAATGAGCAGTGTGGAGTGCAATAGAGATTGCATCATCTGTGGATCTGTTGGGGCGGTATTCAAATTGGAGTTGGTCTAGGGTTTCTGGGATAATGGTGTTGATGTGAGGCATGAGCAGCCTTTCAAAGCACTTCATGGCTACAGACGTGAATGCTACGGGTCGGCAGTCATTTAGGCAGGTTATCTTAGTGTTCTTGGGCACAGGGACCATGGTGATCTGCTTGAAACATGTTGGTATTACAGACTCAGTCAGGGACAGGTTGAAAATGTCAGTGAAGACACTTGCCAATTGGTCAGCGCATGCTCGGAGTACATGTCCTGGTAACCCGTCTGGCTCTGCGGCCTTGTGAATGTTGACCTGCTTAAAAGTCTTACTCATATCGGCTATGGAGAGCGTGATCACATAGTCATCCGGAACAGCTGATGCTCTCATGCATGCTTCAGTGTTGCTTGCCTCGAAGCAAGCATAGAATTGATTTAGCTCGTCTAGTAGGCTCGTGTCACCGGGCAGCTGGCGGCTGTGCTTTCCTTTGTAGTCTGTAATCCGACAAACGTCGGAGCCGGTGTAGTACAATTCAATCTCAGTCCTGTATTGACTCGTTGCCTGTTTGATGGTTCATCGGAGGGCATAGCGGGATTTCTTATAAGCGTCCGGGTTAGAGTCCCACTCCTTGAAAGCTGCAGCTCTAACCTTTAGCTCAGTGCGGATGTTGCCTGTAATCCATGTCTTCTGGTTGGGGTACCTATGGTCACTGTGGGGACGACGTCATCGATGCACTTATTGATGAAGCCAGTGACTTATGTTGTGTACTCCTCAATGCCATCGGAAGAATCACGGAACATATTCCAGTCTGTGCTAGCAAAACAGTCCTGTAGCTTAGCATCTGCGTCATCTGACCACTTCCTTATTAACCGAGTCACTGGTGCTTCCTGCTTTAGTTTTTTCTTATAAGCAGGAATCAGGAGGATAGAATTATGGTCAGATTTTCCAAATGGAGGGTGAGGGAGAGCTTTGTAAGCGTCTCTGTGTGTGGAGTAAAGGTGGTCTAGAGTTTTTTTCCTCTGGTTGCACATTTAACATGCTGGTAGAAATTAGGTAGAACAGATTTAAGTTTCCCTGCATTAAAGTCCCCGGCCACTAGGAGCGCTGCCTCTGGATGAGCGTTTTCCTGTTTGCTTGTGGCCTTGTACAGCTCATTGAGTGCAATCTTAGTGCCAGCATCGGTTTGTGGTGGTAAATAGACAGCTATGAAAAATATAGAAGAAAACTCTCTTGGTAAATAGTGTGGTCTACAGCTTATGAGATACTCTACCTCAGGCGAGCAAAACCTAGAGATTTCCTTAGTAATAGATTTTATGCACCAGCTGTTGTTTACAAATATACACTGACCGCCACCCTTTGTCTTACCAGAGTCAGCCGTTCTATCCTGCCGGTGTATCGTATATCCCACCAGCTGTATGTTATCCATGTCGTCGTTCAGCCACGACTCGTTAAAACATAAGATGTTACAGTTTTTAATGTCCCGTTGGTAGGATATTCTTGATCTTAGGTCGTCCATTTTTTTCAAATGATTGTATGTTGGCTAATAGGATTGATGGAAGAGGCAGATTACTCGTCGCCGTCGGATCCTTACAAGGCACCCCGACCTACGTCCACGATATCTCCGTCTCTTGCTCATGCGAATGACGTGGATTTGGGCCTTGTCGGGTGTCTGTAGAATATCCTTTGCGTCCGACTCGTTGAAGAAAAAAATCTTCATCCAATACGAGGTGGGTAATCCATGTCCTGATATCCAGAAGCTCTTTTTGGTCATAAGAGACGGTGGCAGAAACATTATGTACAGAATAAATTACAAATAACGTGAAAAAACACACAATAGCACAATTGGTTAGAGATCCGTAAAACGGCAGCAATCTCCTCCGGCGCCCTCTCTCTTCAAGGCGTCCCTATGAGGTCAGATGACTGAGTGTGCACACCGATATTGTATCAGAATACAGTCTCTGTGCCAAACCTGATGCCTTGTGAACCTGAAACATTTCTCGGATAAAATGGTCTGCCAAGTGAACACCTGATTTCAGAGGTACTTGGCATCTCTCTGGGCACACACTAGTTGTTTCAACGTAATTTTTCAACATACTGTGAAGTGGAATCAATGTGGAAAATACATTGGATTTGAAAAAAAGTCATCAACCAGTACTGTTTTCATCCAATTTCAACCAGCGTTGTAAACATTGAAATTAGGGTAAAACTTCAACTTAAATATATTGACTTACCCTGACTAGGTTGTTACATCAATCTAATGTCAACATAATCATAAGAACTACTGTATGTTTAGGTTGAAATTGTGTTAAATTACACATAGAAACGTAAAACATATTTTTCATCCTATATTCAATATATGTATATTGGGTGGTTGAAATTATGTGGAATTTTAGATTTGATTAGACATACACTGCTCAAAAAAATAAAGGGAACACTTAAACAACACAATGTAACTCCAAGTCAATCACACTTCTGTGAAATCAAACTGTCCACTTAGGAAGCAACACTGATTGACAATAAATTTCACATGCTTTTGTGCAAATTGAATAGACAACAGGTGGAAATTATAGGCAATTAGCAAGACACCCCCAATAAAGGACTGGTTTTGCAGGTGGTGACCACAGACCACTTCTCAGTTCCTATGCTTCCGGGCTGATGTTTTGGTCACTTTTGAATGCTGGCGGTGCTTTCACTCTAGTGGTAGCATGAGACGGAGTATACAACCCACACAGGTGGCTCAGGTAGTGCAGCTCATCCAGGATGGCACATCAATGTGAGCTGTGGCAAGAAGGTTTGCTGTGTCTGTCAGCGTAGTGTCCAGAGCATGGAGGGGCTACCAGGAGACAGGCCAGTACATCAGGAGACGTGGAGGAGGCCGTAGGAGGGCAACAACCCAGCAGCAGGACTGCTACCTCCGCCTTTGTGCAAGGAGGAGCAGGAGGAGCACTGCCAGAGCCCTGCAAAATGACCTCCAGCAGGCCACAAATGTGCATGTGTCTGCTCAAACGGTCAGAAACAGACTCCATGAGGGTGGTATGAGGGCCCGACGTCCACAGGTGGGGGTTGTGCTTACAGCCCAACACCGTGCAGGACGTTTGGCATTTGCTAGAGAACACCAAGATTGGCAAATTCGCCACTGGCGCCCTGTGCTCTTCACAGATGAAAGCAGGTTCACACTGAGCACGTGACAGACGTGACAGAGTCTGGAGACGCAGTGGAGAACGTTCTGCTGCCTGCAACATCCTCCAGCATGACCGGTTTGGCGGTGGGTCAGTCATGGTGTGGGGTGGCATTTCTTTGGGGGGCCGCACAGCCCTCCATGTGCTCGCCAGAGGTAGCCTGACTGCCATTAGGTACAAAGATGAGATCCTCAGACCCCTTGTGAGACCATATGCTGTTGCGGTTGGCCCTGGGTTCCTCCTAATGCAAGACAATGCTAGACCTCATGTGGCTGGAGTGTGTCAGCAGTTCCTGCAAGAGAAAGGCAATGATGCTATGGACTGGCCCGCCCGTTCCCCAGACCTGAATCCAATTGAGCACATCTGGGACATCATGTCTCGCTCCATCCACCAATGCCATGTTGCACCACAGACTGTCCAGGAGTTGGCGGATGCTTTAGTCCAGGTCTGGGAGGAGATCCCTCAGGAGACCATCCGCCACCTCATCAGGAGCATGCCCAGGTGTTGTAGGGAGGTCATACAGGCACGTGGAGGCCACACACACTACTGAGCCTCATTTTGACTTGTTTTAAAGACATTACATCAACGTTGGATCAGCCTGTAGTGTGATTTTCCACTTTAATTTTGAGGGTGACTCCAAATCCAGACCTCCATGGGTTGATAAATTTGATTTCCATTGATAATGTTTGTGTGATTTTGTTGTCAGCACATTCAACTATGTAAAGAAAAAAGTATTTAATAAGATTATTTCATTCATTCAGATCTAGGATGTGCTATTTTAGTGTTCCCTTAATTTTTTTGAGCAGTGTATTTTATTTCACCTTGTTTCCATGTTGATAGTAAAATGGTATGTTTGAATCAACGTTGTTGTTTCAACGTCATGCTATCAACCTAAATAAATGGGTATATTGAAATAAAATGTGATGCCACAGTCCAACGATTTCTGACTGAACAGTGACTCCTACTGGTATATGAGGGGTAATGCACATCTACCATCTAGATGCCTGCCTCTATGTACCCTGCTTGGCTTTGGAAACAAGCTGTGGTCGTTTGAGCTGAGCTATCATGTCAACACATTTAGATAAAGATCAGCTTCCATACTCATTTGCGTGGAATAGATTGTCTGTTATATATGTTATTCATAATATACAGTATATATACAGTGAGGGAAAAAAGTATTTGATCCCCTGCTGATTTTGTACGTTTGCCCACTGACAAAGAAACGATCAGTCTATAATTTTAATGGTAGGTTTATTTGAACAATGAGAGACAGAATAACAACAACAAAAATCCAGAAAAACGCATGTCAAAAATGTTATAAATTGATTTGCATTTTAATGAGGGAAATAAGTATTTGACCCCCTCTCAATCAGAAAGATTTCTGGCTCCCAGGTGTCTTTTATACAGGTAACGAGCTGAGATTAGGAGCACACTCTTAAAGGGAGTGCTCCTAATCTCAGTTTGTTACCTGTATAAAATAAACCTGTCCACAGAAGCAATCAATCAATCCAATTCCAAACTCTCCACCATGGCCAAGACCAAAGAGCTCTCCAAGGATGTCAGGGGCAAGATTGTAGACCTACACAAGGCTGGAATGGGCTACAAGACCATCGCCAAGCAGCTTGGTGAGAAGGTGACAACAGTTGGTGCGATTATTCGCAAATGGAAGAAACACAAAATAACTGTCAATCTCCCTCGGCCTGGGGCTCCATGCAAGATCTCACCTTGTGGAGTTGCAATGATCATGAGAACGGTGAGGAATCAGCCCAGAACTACACGGGAGGATCTTGTCAATGATCTCAAGGCAGCTGGGACCATAGTCACCAAGAAAACAATTGGTACAACTTCACCGCATCAAAGGGACGATGGACGGGGCCATGTACCGTCAAATCTTGCGTGAGAACCTCCTGCCCTCAGCCAGGGCATTGAAAATGGGTCGTGGATGGGTATTCCAGCATGACAATGACCCAAAACACACGGCCAAGGCAACAAAGGAGTGGCTCAAGAAGAAGCACATTAAGGTCCTGGAGTGGCCTAGCCAGTCTCCAGACCTTAATCCCATAGAAAATCTGTGGAGGGAGCTGAAGGTTCGAGTTGCCAAACGTCAGCCTCGAAACCTTAATGACTTGGAGAAGATCTGCAAAGAGGAGTGGAACAAAATCCCTCCTGAGATGTATGCAAACCTGGTCGCCAACTACAAGAAATGTCTGACCTCTGATATTGCCAACAAGGGTTTTGCCACCAAGTACTAAGTCATACTTTTTTCCCTCACTGTACTATGCAAGCAGGAGATACATCTCCTTCAAATGTTGATATTTGGTTGCATTCACAATTCAATTTCCAGTTTGTCTACAAATGAATTATTGATATGTTGGATTCAAGTCTCCATTGCAACCAAAAATCTAATTCAAAGAACAGCACTTAATCAAATCAAACATTAAATGCACTTCAAATAAAGTTTGATTTGACTTAGTCCTATTCTTCAACTTAGATTTTTGGTTGAGATAGAGACAAGAATCCAACATATTAATAACTTATAGATAACATTTGAAATCAACCAACCATCCTTCATACACAAGACAATATCCAAAGGTAAAAGTGTGTTGTTCATATCATGAATTTGGCATCCTATTTATAGGACAAATGGTAACTACTTCTAAACTTCCAAAGATCCAATCAACCTTGGATGAATGATAGTATACCTAGCTACACGTTGAAATTATGCTGTCCTTTGTTGGGCAAATCAGATATCAATGTAGCCTACATAAATTCATCCTCACTCCGAATTTACTTTCCCATCAGCTTGTGTAAGAAAAGTTAGAGGAGTTACTTTCAACTATTCAATATTATTTTGGTAGTCACACAAATGAGTATGGAAGCTGATCAATGATTAAAAGTGTTGACATGATAGCTCAGCTGAATCGAACACAGCTTGTTTGCTAAGTGGGGTACATAGAGGTAGGCATCTGGATGGTAGACTTCTCACTGAAGTGCATTACCCCTCATATACCAGTAGGAGTCAATGTTCAGGCAGAAATTGTTGGACTGGGACTTCGCATTGTATTTCAATATTCCTCTTTTATTTAGGTTGATGGCATGATGTTGAAACAATGACGTTGATTCAAACATACCATTTTACTATCAACATTGAAACAAGGTCAAATAAAATATGACTAATCAAATATTGAATATAGGATGAGAATTATTTTTTACATTTCTATGTGGAATTTTCAACACAATTTCAACATATTCATAGTTCTGATGGTTATGTTGAAATTAGATTGATGTAACAACCTGTTTGTCAGGTTAAGTCAATGCAGTTAAGTTGAAGTTTTTCCCTAATTTCAATGTTTACAACGCTGGTTTGAAATTAGATGAAAACAGTCCTGGTTGATTTGACTTTTTTTCAAATCCAATCTGAACAAAAACATAAACGCAACATGCAGCAATTTCAAAATATTTTACTGAGTTACAGTTCATATAAGGAAATCAGTCAATTTATATAAATTCATTAGGCTGTAATCTATGGATTTCACATGACTGGGAATACAGATATGCATATTTTGGTCACAGATACCTTTAAAAAAAAAGTGGGGGCGTGGATGAGAGAACCAGTCAGTATCTGGTGTGACCACCATTTGCCTCATGCAGCGCATGAGTTGGTCAGGCTGTTGATTGTGGCCTGTGAAATATTGTCCCACTCTTCAATGGCTGTGCAAAGTTGCTGGATTTTGGCGGGAACTGGAACACGCTGTCGTACAAGTCGATCCAGAGCATCCCAAACATGCTCAATGGGTGACACATCTGGTGAGTATGCAGGCCATGGAAGAACTGGGACATTTTCAGCTTCCAGGAATTGTTTACAGATCATTGCGACATGAGGCTGTGCATTATCATGCTGAAACATGAGGTTGTGGAGGTGGATGAATAGCACGACAATGGGCCTCAGGATCGGGTCACGGTATCTCTGTGCATTCAAATTGCCATCGATAAAATGCAATTGTGTTCGTTGTCCATAGCTTATGCCTGCCCATACCATAACCCCTCCGCCACCATGGGGCACTCTGTTCACAACGTTGACATCAGCAAACCGCTCACCGACACGACGCCATCTGCCCACACGTCTGCCATCTGCCCTGTACAGTTGTAACCGGGATTGATCCGGGAAAAGCACACTTCTCCAGCCTGCCAGTGGCCATCAAAGGTGAGCATTTGCCGAATGAAGTCGGTTACGACGCCGAACTGTAGTCAGGTCAAGACCCTGATGAGGACGATGAGCACGCAGATGAGCTTCCCTGAGACGGTTTCTGACAGTTTGATGTGCAAATAGAGATACTGGGGTACAAATGAGCAAAATAAATAACAATATAGGGATGAGGTAGTTGGGCGGGCTAATTTCAGATGGGCTGTGTACAGGTGCAGTGATCGGTAAGGTGCTCTGACAACTGATGCTTAAAGTTAGTGAGGGAGATAAGAGTCTCCAGCTTCAGAGATTTTTGCAATTTGTTCCAGTCATTGGCAGCAGAGAACTGGAAGGAATTGCGGCCAAAGGAGGTGTTGGCTTTGGGGATGACCAGTGAGATATACCTGCTGGAGCGCAGACTACAGGTGGGTGTTGCTATGGTGACCAATGAGCTAAGATAAGGCGGGGATTTGCCTAGCAGTGATTTATAGATGGCCTGGAGCCAGCTGTCTGGGCTGGCGTGGTTACACGTGGTCTGCGGTTGTGAGGCCGGTTGGTATGTTAAAGGTGGCTTATGGTAGAGAAATGAACATTCAATTCTCTGGCAACAGCTCTGGTGGAAATTCCTGCAGTCAGCATGCCAATTGCACTCTCCCTCAAAACTTGAGACATCTGTGGCATTGTGTTGTGTGACAAAACTGCACTTTTTAGAATGGCATCTGTGAAATGATCATGCTGTTTAATCAGCTTCTTCATATGCCACACCTGTCAGGTGGATGGATTATCTTGGCAAAGGAGAAATGTATTTGTGCACAACATTTTTAGAGAAATAATATTTCTGTGCATCTGAAACATTTCAGGCATTTTTTATTTCAGCTCATAAAACTTGGGACCAACACTTTACTTTATATTTTTATTTAGTAAAATACTTTGACAAATTACATTGAAACAATATTGATTCAAACAGTGTCTGCCCAGTGGGATGGCCCGACCTTCCAATTGTCTGCTTCGTCTTGGTTTTAACCCCTGATTGTTTGGAGGTGGCCATTGAAGTCCCACTCCTGGAACTCTGCCCAGTCGGGTGCCTTTTAGTTTTTTGGAGACCATACAGCTGCATGGAGGCAAATGACGTTTTAATGAGACGACAGAGCAATGTTGCATCATGGTCTCATAAATGTAGCCGTGGCATGTCTCTAGCTGCCAAACGCACCGCCCCCTCTCACCCCCATCCTCTGTAAACGTGTCACTTAAACCCAGAGAAATGTCTGTCGATTCTTTTGGATTTAATGAGCTTTTAGGGCAATAAAAGTTCCCTCTCACTTTTTATTTTATTTATTTCACCTGTATTTAACCAGGTAAACCAGTTGAGAACAAGTTCTCATTTACAACTGCGACCTGGCCAAGATAAAGCAAAGCAGTGCGATATGTAGTGAGGACCAGCCAACAAGAGCGTACAGGTCACAGTGGTGGGTATTATATGGGGCTTTGGAGACAAAACGGATGGCACTGTGATAGACTACATCCAATTTGCTGAGTAGAGTGTTGGAGGCTATTTTGTAAATGACATCGTCGAAGTCAAGGATCGGTAGGATAGTCAGTTTTACGAGGGCATGTTTGGCAGCATGAGTGAAGGAGGCTTTGTTGCGAAATAGGAAACCGATTCTAGATTTAACTTTGGATTGGAGATTCTTAATGTGAGTCTGGAAGGAGAGTTTACAGTCTAACCAGACACCTAGATATTTGTAGTTGTCCACATACTCTAGGTCAGACCCGTCGAGAGTGGTGATTCTAGTCGGGTGGGCGGGTGCAAGCAGCGTTCGGTTGAAGAGCATGCATTTAGTTTTACTAGTGTTTAAGAGCAGTTGGAGGCTACTGAAGGAGTGTTGTATGGCATTGAAGCTCGTTTGGAGGTTTGTTAACACAGTGTCCAATGAAGGGCCAGATGTATACAAAATGGTGTCGTCTGCGTAGAGGTGGATCTGAGAGTCACCAGCAGCAAGAGCGGCGTCATTGATATACACAGAGAAAAGAGTCGGCCCAAGAATTGAACCCTGTGGCACCCCCATAGAGACTGCCATAGGTCCAGACAACAGGCCCTCCGATTTGACACATTGAACTCTATCTGAGAAGTAGTTGGTGAACCAGGCGAGGCAGTCATTTGAGAAACCAAGGCTATTTAGTCTGCCAATAAGAATGCGGTGGTTGACAGAGTCGAAAGCCTTGGCCAGGTCAATGAAAACGGCTGCACAGTACTGTCTATTATCGATCGCGGTTATAATATCGTTTAGGACCTTGAGCGTGGCTGAAGTGCACCCATGACCAGCTCGGAAACCGGATTGCATAGCGGAGAAGGTACGGTGGGATTCGAAATGGTCGGTGATCTGCTTGTTGACTTGGCTTTCAAAAACTTTTGAAAGGCAGGGCAGGATGGATATGGGTCTGTAATAGTTTGAATCTAGAGTGTCACCCCCTTTTGAAGAGGGGGATGACCGCGGCAGCTTTCCAATCTCTGGGGATCTCAGACGTTACGAAAGAGAGGTTGAACAGGCTAGTAATAGGGGGTTGCGACAATTTCGCGGCTAGTTTTAGAAAGAAAGGGTCCAGATTGTCTAGCCCAGAAGATTTGTAGGGGTCCAGATTTTGCAGCTCTTTCAGAACATCAGCTGTCTGGATTTGTGTGAAGGAGAAGCGGGGGGGGCATGGGCAAGTTGCAGCGGAGGGTGCAGAGCTGGTGGCCAGGGTAGTGGTAGCCTGGTGGAAAGAAAGGCCAGCCGTAGCAAAATGCTTGTTGAAATTCTCGATTATTGTAGATTTATCGGTGGTGATAGTGTTTCCTAGCCTCAGTGCAGTGGGCAGCTGGGAGGAAGTGCTCTCATTTTCCATGGACTTTACAGTGTCCCAAAACTTTTTGGAGTTAGTGCTACAGGAAGCAAATTTCTGTTTGAAAAAGTTAGCCTTTGCTTTCCTAACTGCTTGTGTATATTGATTCCTAACTTCCCTGAAAAGTTGCATATCGCGGGGGCTATTTGATACTAATGCAGTACGCCACAGGATGTTTTTGTGCTGGTCAAGGGCAGTCAAGTCTGAGGAGAACCAGGGGCTATATCTGTTCTTAGTTCTGTATTTTTTGAATGGGGCATGTTTATTTAAGATTGAGAGGAAATTACTTTTAAAGAACAACCAGGCATCCTCTACTGACGGAATGAGATCTATATCCATCCAGGATACCTGGGCCAGGTCAATTAGGAAGGCCTGCTCGCTGAAGTGTTTTTGGGAGCGTTTGACAGTGATGAGGGGTGGTTGTTTGACCGCGGACCCGTTACGGACGCAGGCAATAAGGCAGTGATCGCTGAGATCCTGGTTGAAGACAGCAGAGGTGTATTTAGAGGGTAAGTTAGTCAGGATGATATCTATGAGGGTACCCATGTTTACGGATTTAGGGTTGTACCTGGTAGGTTCGTTTATAATTTGTGTGAGATTGAGGGCATCTAGTTTAGATTGTAGGATGGCCGGGGTGTTAAGCATATCCCAATTTAGGTCACCAAGCAGTACGAACTCTGAGGATAGATGGGGGGCAATTAATTCACATATGGTGTCCAGGGCACAGCTGGGGGCTGAGGGGGGTCTGTAGCAAGCGGCAACAGTGAGAGATTTATTTCTGGAAAGGTGGATTTTTAGAAGTAGAAGCTCAAACTGTTTGGGCACAGACCTGGATAGTATGATAGAGCTCTGCAGGCTATTTCTACAGTAGATTGCAACTCCACCCCTTTGGCAGTTCTATCTAGACGGAAAATGTTATAGTTGGGGATGGAAATTTCAGAATTTTTGGTGGCCTGCCTAAGCCAGGATTCAGACACTGCTAGAACATCAGGGTTGGCGGAGTGTGCTAACGCAGTGAATAACTCAAACTTAGGAAGGAGGCTTCTGATATTTACGTGCAGAAAACCAAGACTTTTACGGTTACAGAAGTCAACAAATGATAGCTCCTGGGGAGTAGGAGTGATACTGGGGGCTGCAGGGCCTGGGTTAGCCTCTACATCACCAGAGGAACAGAGGAGGACTAGAATAAGGATACGACTAAAGGCTTTAAGAACAGGTCTTCTAGTGCGTTGGGTACATAGAATAAAGGGGGCAGTTCTCCGGGCGTTGTAGAAAAGATTCAGGGCATTATGTACAGAAAAGGATATGGAAGGATATGAGTACAGTTCAGGTAACCCTAAGCGTTGGGTAACAATGAAAGAGATAGCGTCACTGGAGGCACCGATTGAGCCGGTCTCGGCGTGTATGGGGGGTGGAACAAAGGAACTATTTGAGGCATTTTGAGAGGGACTAGGGGTTCTACAGTGAAATTGTATAATAAGAACTAACCCAAACAGCAATAGGCAAGGCATAATTGACATGGGAGAGAGGCATAAAGCAGTCACAGGTGTTATTAGAGAGAGCTAAGACAACAACTGGAAATAGCGATAACGTTTGGGCTAAGGCTAAACAGAATAAACAGGACAGGGTACCGTGTAAAGGAACAGTCCAGCAGGCATCAGCTGTGCAGCTGAGTGATCATAAGGTCCAGTGAACAGCAATATGTGAGTCCGAGAGCAGTTCAAATTGGTGCTTCAGCACAGCTAGCAGGGAGCACAGTTGTAGTTTGCGTGTGCTAGCGGGCCGGGGCTGGCAGATGGATCTTCGTGGTCGTCGCAACGGGAAGCCTGTTGAAACCACATCAGACTATTTCGTCGGCAGACCAGTCGTGTTGGATCGGCGGGGCTCAGTGTCAACACTAGGAGGTCCCGTCCGGTTGACAGAGAGGTAGATAGCCGGGAGATGGGCCTGAGGCTAGCTCAAGGCTAACTGGTGCTTGCTATAGGGCAATGGTAATCAGCCAACAACAGGTTGCAGCTAGCTAGCTGGTTGCGATGATCCGGCGCTAGGGTCCAGTGATTCCGGCAGAAAGTCCAATAAGCTCTGGGTCGATAGCACGCTGTGCAGACTGGCCGACGAATTGTCCAGGCTAGAGCTAGAGCTGGCTGGTGGATAGTGTAGGGCACGGACAGTGGTGAAGACGCTAACAGTGACTAGTAGCAAGTAGCCATTCAGTTGCAGCTACACTATTTGCAGCTTACGGTTCTTGATGAAAGTTATAAAGAAATAATAGAATCCTTTCCACGTTGGGTGAGGCGGGTTGCAGGAAAGTATATTTAGTTAAAGAATGAAAAGTAAAAATTGAGAAATATATACAAAATAGACAAAAAAAAACAAGAAACGGGATATTTACACAGGGACAATGAATAAAAGCGACCGCACTGCTACGCCATCTTGGATTACCTATCACTGCAAAGACTGTACTTACGAAGAGCTACAACACATACAGAAACATATACATTTTACTCAAACTGGTGAGAAAAAAGTATACTTCAGTGTCAAAGTTCATGCAACAACAGCATGGGCTTGGATAACAAAATGTATGGTAAAAGTGTGTACTTATTTACAGTGCATTTCTTGGAAATAAAATGTCATAAACAAACCATTGGGCGCATACACTACATACCAGTGTTAGTCGGTGCCGTTTAAGATGAGGGAGGATGATTTTTATAGATTTTTTTATGAACATGGCCTTATTTCTATTACAGCATATTTGATGACTGTCATTCATATTCCATTCACCCAGCTCAACGTAACATCAATACATTTAGGCTACTACATGATACTATAATTTTCCCTATACTCATCATGAGGTTGCTACAACCTAGCCTATGAATGAAAGTTTATAACATAGGTGCACAGGTCGAGAGAATTTGGAGAAATCAAGGTGACAGACAGTGACACATTCAATACACATTCATTAGTCCAACAGTTGCAAACGAGAGTTTCTATTGGACAAATTCAGGTATGTTTATCCCCGTTTCGTTTGCTTCCGTTTTTCAACAGAATCGGCACAATGAATACACCCCTGATCACACGCAAACACAGTTCACTTTCATATAAGCCACATACAAACAGCTCGTTGTCTATATATAATTCCTTCTCGCATCTATCTTCTCGGTCTCTTCCTCTCACCTTTTCCCTTCGCTTGTGGACTTCTGTTCACAACACATCAGCTGTCTGTGACCAGGCGAAAAACCCTTTCTAAGACAAACCTTCATATCATGACCACTAATAGCTACACACAGCCTACATTGTTGTCACATCATAGTCAACACAACAACAGCTACTAGAACTAACATATTAGTAAGCCCACTACAATCATGCAGTACAGTGTAGTCAGCTGCAAGCAGTTATTGCCACCAGTGGGCCCCGTGGCAATAAATTAATAAAACCAAAAGCTCACCTCGACTTGGAAGAGTTCCAGTGTTGGATAGCCAACTATTCACCTCATTGTATGCACTGCAGTGCTAGCTAGCTGTAGCTTAGTACTAGATTCATTTTGGTACTAGATTCATTCTCTGATCCTTTGATTGGGTGGACAACATGTGAGTTTATGCTGCAAGAGCTCTGATAAGTTGTAGGACATCCTCTGGAAGTTGTCATAATTACTGTGTAAGTCTTTGGAAGGGGGTGAGAACCAAGAGTCTCCTAGGTTTTGTATTGAAGTCAATGTACCCAGAGGAGGACAGAAGCTAGAAGTCCTCCGGCTACACCAAGGTGCTACCCTACAGAGTGCTGCTGAGGCTACTGTAGACCTTCATTTGGTGACGTGAATATAGTTAGCATAGTTTTATCTAAAAAGGATAACTTTAATGTTTCACTATTTTTATGAAATTTACTAAGGAGGATGGTCCTCACCTTCCTCCTCTGAGGAGCCTCCACTGGTACATACAGTACGTATATTGATTGCATCACATACATTTGTTGGAAAAGACAAACAATCCCTTACTTTTAGACTTATAATCAAATTATTATCATGCGTCTTGCTGCATATTCTCAGTCTTGCTGCAGATTCTCAGCTCAGATCCAGTCCATAGTTAGCGAACCAGTGTCCTGTTCTGGTCCTCACACACCTGTTCCTCCTGAGTGACTTTGCCCTCTTCCACGTCAGTAGTGTGGGGAAAGAGTTTGTTATTCACTCTGACATAACATGGCAATGGTACTTGACTATGGCCGTGTGAAAAGGTCAATGATGTGTAACAGTCTCTTCAACTGTGTGTGTGTGTGTGTGTATCACAGTCAAGCTCTTCGCTGTGACCTGCGAGATAATCAAAGGAGAGAAGCAGTTTTACTACAAAGCGCATAAGTTCTACGAGGACGTGGAGCCGTCAGAGGAGGGAATGATGGGAGATTTCATTGAGATCTCCCACGTCGACCTAGAAGGCTCCAGGAACTTTCTGAGCAGGTTTATTGTAAGTCTACTAAAGAACACTTGTCACTGAAATGACACCTCTAGCTTGGATGATATATATATATATATTTTGCCTTTATTGAATACTATATGGTAGTGAATGCTGTATTCATGCACGCAACAGAGCCTGCATGTGTCACAGAACCCAAGATTATATTTCTACTGTTATCTATTTATTGCATGAAATGCATCATCTTTCTGGTATAAAAATACCTTCTCCCATGAGCCAAACCTTTTGTCATCTACAAAGGGAGATGCACCTTGGCCCAAAACACATCATGTACTGTAGCTAATGGTCAATTTGACCTCCTGCCAGACCAGCTCTATAATAATACGTGGCCAGAGCCCAGCCGTTAATCCCCATGTACCCTGTGTAAATCGTACACTTGGTCCACAAAACTGTAGAGGGTCAACATTCAGTATGCATGGTCTTACAGTGTGTGTGTGTGTGCATGTACTTACATGAATGTTAATTCATGGGAATGTGTGTGACATGGAAACAGGTCTATTTATAGAGTCATCTGGTGTATTTCTCATTACGATCTGCTGGGATTTGGGGGTTAAAGTAAAGGAAATAGAGAATATATAGGGCGGACTAGCTGTGAGCCTAATGTTAACACACTCATACCAATTTTACATAGCTCCTAAGATATCACTGCTACTGTCCAGTATACTGCTACCGTACATGACAGAGGAAGGAGGATACTGTCCAATGTGATGATCTGGCCTACACCTTTCTACTGTACCTTCTGTTGCCAGTGGAGTTCTATACGATTCCTGTAGAATACTATAATAATCTGCCAACAATGTATAAATTAATGATATTTACCCATTGATTCTTGTAGAAAATAACTTAGAAATGCCTCATGAGCTTAGTTCAACTGTCATACCCCATCAGAACCCAAAATATAATCTGGTTTAACTCCAATGTTTGTAAACAAAGTAATTGTAAAAAAAACAAACACTGAAAAGCCTCAAAACATTATTTAAACTATAATTTTGATATCATTGATGGTCAGTCCTTGCATCCATAGCTCTGTCTTTGAATTTGAATGTGGTTACATTTCCCCAGCCCTATCCTCCCCACTTTTTACCGAAACAGTGGTGGGAGGACTCTTTGTAATTTTTTCAACTGTTGATTGCCGCTTTAAATCAGTCATTAGAAAAATCTCCTGGAATAGCTTTACTGCTTGGCGGGAGGCAAAGCAGGGTGACTTTGACAATGATGCTTTTAGGTAGTCTCCTGAGTGGCGCAGTGGTCCCACTAGAGATCCTGGTTCGAATCCAGGCTCTGTCGCAGCCGGCCGCGACCGGGAGACTCATGGGCAGCGCACAGTTGTCCAGGGTAGGGGAGGGAATGGCCGGAAGGGATGTAGCTCAGTTGATAGAGCATGGCGTTTGCAACGCCAGGGTTGTGGGTTCAATTCCCACGGGGGACCAGTATGAAAAAAATATATATATGTATTCACTAACTGTAAGTCGCTCTGGATAAGAGCGTCTGCTAAATGACTAAAATGTAAATGTAAATGTAACAGACACTTTAGAGCAAAAATAATATAAACCCTAAGGCTGTTTCCATTCAGTAATCAGACTAGTGATGTCAGATGTCCTCACACAAATCCCACACTGCTTTGTCCAAATGGCAAAGGCCCTGCGGATGACGAACATAGCTTTACTTACACAACTCAATTGACACACCATGCATAGGGCTGTGGCGGTCATGACATTTTGTCAGCCAGTGATTGTCAAGCAAATAACTGCCGGTCTCACGGTAATTGACCGTTAATTAACAAACACATTTAGCATCTCCTGGCTTCCACACATAGCCTACAAGCCACTGATGCAGACTTTTGGAACATCTACATTTAAAAAAGTCTAATAAATCCATGTAATATAGCCTACACCATCACAATAAATCCATTATTTATTTTAGGCAGGTCTAAAGAGAGTCGCACACTCCATATGTATAACTCCCAGTAATTTATTGGGTAAAAAAACACCAACGCTTCAGCATCACTATGCCTTCTTCAAGAAGGCACAGTGATGCTGAAACATTGGTGGTTATAGGCTACATGTGCACCACCAAGTCAGAACAGTAGGCTAAATTATGAGGGGAAAAGGGACCAAATTATAAGGGTGAGGCACATGGGCTACTGACAGTTTACTACACACCATACACTTAGTATTACTTAGCTACAGTATACATATCTCCCTGGCATATAACATAATTTATGCAGCAGCATACAATACATTTTTGGACTCCCCTTGTTGTGCTGTGCGGCAGTCCTTCGGGGGCAAATTTTGTCATCAGGTCTGGCATTCTCTGGATTTACGATGCTTTCAAGACAACTGGGAACTCTGAAAAAAACAAGGTCGAATCATGACTTTAGCGATCTTCAGGTCGGAGCTCTAGAAAGAGGCCCGAGTTCCCAACTTGGAATTCTGAGTTGGATGACCGTTGAAAACGTACTTTCCCAGTAGGAGCTCATTTTTTTCTAAGTTCCCAGTTGTCTTGAACTCACTGAAGTCCAATTTCAGTTGTTTTGAAAGTGGCAGAAGTCATGCTGGATTGACAGCATGGCCAATGTTGAATATTTATCATTTTAAGACCCTTAAACCCAGACTTGGACCACACATCCACTCCACTGAATAGCAGGCTAGTGATTGCTTTGCAATGCTTGCAGTTAGCCACTGAGTCCTTCCAAACCACTCATTGTTGAATTTGCGATTTCCAACTTGTTGTGTAATGTTTATGGCTGATGAGCACCAATACATTTTATCTATAATTTCTCTTCATAATTTCTCTTCATATGACAAGGATTAAAAAGGATTTGCCAGTAGATTGTTGACTTGATTCATGATGACGACTGATAGCTAAGATTTTGAAAGTATGATGTTGACATGACCTATTTGTAAGTCGCTCTGGATAAGAGCGTCTGCTAAATGACGTAAATGTAAATGTAAATGATCAGTCCAATCAAAGCTACTGTAGATATAACGTGATTTGAAGTCATTTGATCTGTGGCCAATGACCTTGAGCCTTCTTGGATGGGCACTTCTAATGTAACTCTATGGCAGCATCCAAGGGGCTTGAATTTTCGAGCTCTACCCTTAGATTTTGCAGTGACGAAGTGTCTCCATGAGTGACATAACACTGAGCCAATCACGGCGCAATTAGAGAACATTACAAACCCCTATGCTCCTTATTTTCCACTGGCTTCCCCACCACCACAGAAAGCACTGAGCTAGGCTGAAACACCTGCACTTTGGAGCTTCCTTACTCAAGAAAGTATTCAGACCCCTTGACTCTTTCCATATCTTGTTACGTTACTGCCTTATTTTAAAATGGATTAAATAAATAAAAATCCTCTTCAATCTACACACAATACCCTATAATGACAAAGTGAAAAGAGGTTTTTAGAAATGTTTGCAAATTTATACAAAAATATGAAAGACAGAAATACCTTATTTACGTAAGTTTTCAGACCCTTTGCTATGGGACTTGAAATTGAGCTCAGGTGCATCCTGTTTCCATTGATCATCCTTGAGATGTTTCTACAACTTGATTTGGAGTCCACCTGTGGTAAATTCAGTTGATTGGACATGATTAGGAAAGGCACACACCTGTCTCTATAAGGTCCCACAGTTGACAGCGCATGTCAGAGCAAACACCAAGCCATGAGGTCAAAGGAATTGCCTGTAGATCTCAGAGAGGATTGTGTCGAGGCACATATCTGGAGAAGGGTAGCAACACATTTCTGCAGCCTGAAGGTCCCCAAGAACACAATGGCCTCCATCATTCTTAAATGGAAGAAGTTTGGAACCACCAAGACTCTTCCTAGAGCTGGCCGCCCGGCCAAATTGAGCAATCGGGGGAGAAGGGCCTTAGTCAGGGAGGTGACCAAGAACCCATTGGTCACTCTGACAGAGCTCCAGAGTTCCTCTGTGGAGATGAGAGAACCTTCCAGAAGGACAACCATCTCTGCAGCACTCCACCAATCATGCCTTTATGGTAGAGTGGCCAGACAGAAGCCACTCCTCAGCAAAAGGCACATGACAGCCCGCTTGGAGTTTGTCAAAAGGCACCTAAAGGACTCTCAGACCATGAGAAACAAGATTCTCTGGTCTGAATGCCAAGCGTCACGTCTGGAGGAAACCTGGCACTGTCCCTACGGTGAAGCATGGTGGTGGAATTATCATGCTGTGGGGATGATTTTCAGCGGCAGGGACCTGGAGACTAGTCAGGATCGAGGGAAAGATTAACAGAGCAAAGTACAGAGAGATCCTTAATGAAAACCTGCTCCAGAGTGCTCAGGACCTCAGACTGGAGCGAAGGTTCACCTTCCAACAGGACAACGACCCTAAACACACAGCCAAGACAATGCAGGAGTGGCTTCAGGACAAGTCTCTGAATGTCCTTGAGTGGCTCAGCCATAGCCCGGACTTGAACCCGATCTAACATCTCTGGAGAGACCTGAAAATAGCTGTGCATTGACGCTCCCCATCCAACCTGACAGAGCTTGAGAAGATCTGCAGAGAAGAATGGGAGAAACTCCCCAAATACAGATTTGCCAAGCTTGCAGCGTCATACCCAAGAAGACTTGAGGCTGTAATCGCTGCTATAGGTGCTTCAACAAAGTACAGGTTCTGAATACTTAGGTAAATATTTTTTTTTATAAAGTTGCATAATCATTTTTTTAACTGTTTTTGCTTTGTCATTATGGGGTATTGTGTGTAGGTTGATGAGGGGAAAAAACTATTCAATCCATTTTAGAATAAGGCTGTAACATCACAAAATGTGAATACTTTCCGAATGCACTGTATATGCTTAATTTACAATTATTTATGTAACTTTAGTTGTGATACAAATGTTGGGCTATATGTTTAGATTTTTTATACATTCTAAGGCTGCATGATGCGATGATGATGATTTGAAAAAAAAGTTGCATGAAAGGCATGAGCTCCGCTTTGTTTTTTTGCGCAGGCTGTACACACTTCATCAGTCTCTCATTCACAATTTTACAAGCACTTGATAATGCTTAGAATTTCCCGGCTGCATCCCCTTTGTGTGGCCGTAATGGCCCCTAAAGAAATCCATGCCTTTTGCGGCCAGTGCCATTGTGCCCTTGGGCTGAATATAATCATTATAATTCCCTTCTCCCGGCTGCGTGCCGAATCACCTCTCACTCACATGGCTCTCCATCACATGATTGGGTCTTTCTCACAGGCTACAAGTGAAGACAGACACATCCGGGACGCAACTGCGTGGGTCCTTATCCAATTCCGAGGCGCATATTGCATATATTGGAAGAACTGTACACATTTACTTTTCGTCAGCCAACAAAATGAGTAGGTCCTAACGAACAGCAAAAGCACTGGCCTATGTCAATCTACTATCCATCATAGTACAAAAGTTGACCTATTGTATTCTATGTGAGAAATAAATATTCCAAACGTAGTCTGGTACAGTTGTGGGATGCGATAGATCCCAAATTAATACAACCACTAGCACAAAAAAAACAGTTTTAAGCAATTAGCCTGGTGCAACAGATCAGAACGTTCAGCTTAAAATGTTGATAAACTGTTAGGCTATTTCTTCACATTATAAGCAGTAGGCTATACGCGCGAATGTTCCATTAGCAGGAAAACACCATTCTAGAAAGTGACCGCAAATGCAATTATGCATGTAATGTTTTTATTATAAAGGTGCATTTCTATGGTGAAAATAATCTTCCCAAAACTTGAAACTCATGCGCTGTGTATGTATGCCAGTTAGGCTCTATACCCATTGTAAAGCGAATTAATGTGCTTCATTTTAAGAAGTTATTTGGCAACTTTAGTTGTGATACAAACCTTATCAAAACATATAGGCCTACGGGCTAGGCTACATGAGGTGTGCGACTATGATTTGAAAAAGTCGGGGGGAAAAAGGCATGCGCTGTTTTTTGCCTTAAGCTGGGCATCATTCACAAGTGATAATATATAATTCACAAGTGATAGGCTAATATTGTCACCCATCAGACTATTCTTGATTTAATCTTGTCTTTACATATAGTAAATAATATATGTGTGAAATTTGTTTTGATTTAGAATGGACCATTAACATGCACCTGTCTCGAAACAGGGGCAGGGGAAAAAAAATACATGTTATCTACAGTTGAAGTCGGATGTTTACATACACCTTAGCCAAATACATTTAATCCTAGTAAAAATGTCCTGTCTTAGGTCAGTTAGGATCACCACTTTATTTTAAGAATGTGAAATGTCAGAATAATAGTAGAGAGAATTATTTATTTCAGCTTTTATTTCTTTCATCACATTCCCAGTGGGTCAGAAGTTTACATACACTCAACTAGTATTTGGTAGCATTGCCTTTAAATTGTTTAACTTGGGTAAAACATTTCGGGTAGCCTTCCACAAGCTTCCCACAATAAGTTGGGTGAATTTTGGCCCATTCCTCCTGACAGAACTGGTGTAACTGAGTCAGGTTTGTAGGCCTCCTTGCTCGCACACGCTTTTTCAGTTCTGGCGACAAATGTTCTATAGGATTGAGGTCAGGGCTTTGTGATGGCCACTCCAATACCTTGACTTTGTTGTCCTTAAGCCATTTTGCCACAACTTTGGAAGTATGCTTGGGGTCATTGTCCATTTGGAAGACCCATTTGCGACCAAGCTTTAACTTCCTGACTGATGTCTTGAAATGTTGCTTCAATATATCCACATAACTTTCCTTCCTCATGATGCCATCTATTTTGTGAAGTGCACCAGTCCCTCCTGCAGCAAAGCACCCCCATAGCATGATGCTACCACCCCCATGCTTCACGGTTGGGATTGTGTTCTTTGGCTTGCAAGCTGCCACCTTTTTCCTCCAAACATAACGATGATCATTATGGCCAAACAGTTATATTATTGTTTCATCAGACCAGAGGATATTTCTCAAAAAAGTACGATCTTTGTCCCCATGTGCAGTTTCAACCCATAGTCTGGCTTTTCTATGGCGGTTTTGGAGCAGTGGCTTCTTAATTGCTGAGCGGCCTTTCAGGTTATGTCGATATAGGACTTGTTTTACTGTGGATATAGATACTTTTGTACCTGTTTCCTCCAGCATCTTCAATAGGTCCTTTGCTGTTGTTCTGGGATTGATTTGCACTTTTTGCACCAAAGTACGTTCATCTCTAGGAGACAGAATGCGTCTCCTTCCTGAGTGGTATGACAGCTGTGTGGTCCCATGGTGTTTATACTTGCGTACTATTGTTTGTACAGATGAACGTGGTACCTTCAGGCGTTTGGAAATTGCTCCCAAGGATGAACCAGACTTGTGGAGGTCTACAATATTTTTTCTTCAGGCCTTGGCTGATTTCTTTTGATTTTCCCATGATGTCAACCAAAAAGGCACTGAGTTTGAAGGTAGGCCTTGAAATACATCCACAGGTACACCTCCAATTGACTAAAATGATGTAAATTAGCCTATCAGAAGCTTCTAAAGCCATGACATCATTTTCTGGAATTTTCCAAGCTGTTTAAAGGCAGTCAACTTAGTGTATGTAAACTTCTGAACCACTGGAATTGTGATACAGTGAATTATAAGTGAAATAATCTGTCTGTAAACATTTGTTGGAAAAATTACTTGTGTCATGCACAAAGTAGATGTCCTAACCGACTTGCCAAAACTATAGTTTGTTAACAAGAAATTTGTGGAGTGGTTGAAAAACGAGTTTAAATGACTCCAACCTAAGTGTATGTAAACTTCCGACTTCAACTGTATGTACTTTAATAGCAAATGGAGGACGCTTTAACCGTGGTTCATTTTCATGCCAACCAGGTAGGCTATACTCCTGTTGTAAAGATAAGCAATGTGCTTATTATTAGGAAAATTCAGAAGTAAATATAGTATGCCTAGCCCAGGGCTGCCCAACCCTCTTCCTGGAGATCTACCGTCCTGTGGGTTTTCAGTCCAATGCTAATTTATGGCTGGGTCAGGTGAGCCTGTGTTGTCGGTAGCTGATGACAGTGGTGTGGCCGGGTCCCCTGATGTGCCCAGGTCAAGGCTGGACCGGTCATGGGAGGTAGCAGCGGGCAGGTCAGGTGCGGCTGGAGGGTCCCCTAGATCAGGGACAGGCAGGATACCAGGGGCAGAAAAAGCCCCTGTTGATGGAGAAGTCTTACCAGATACTTCTGGCTGGTGATAATACGGTGAGGGCGCTCGAGGTGCCTGGAGAGGCTGGGTTTCTGGCTGAGGCAGCAGCTGGAGTGCCATCTCTCTCGTCGGCTGCAGTGATGGCTAATCCCGGAGGTCGATGATCAAGCCCAGGCGACCGGACTGTCTGTAGCAGTGGAGGCTGGTGACTAGAACAATTGAGTTAATAATAATTTTGGATTGAAAACGTATAGGCAGCCTAGCCAGCCTAATTTAGAATATAAACCTATTTTGATCACATGGACTATAAATACATAACGTTACCAATTTGTTTAACCTGACCAGATGGACAGGGTGCATAGGCTGTATGCAGCTGCTATTATTAGTAGCCTACAGTTGATCAAACTGAAAAATAATCTCGTTTTCATCCCAAACAGCAGGTTAAATCTCTGCCTAGGCTGCTGCAATATTTATATAATTCGTTTTTGCTTGTGTCTGTCCGTTGTGATTATGGGTTATTATTGATAAATAAATACAGAAGGAAAGTGGAAAGCCTACTTGAGCGCGCACAAAGAAATGTGCTGCGTCAACCTCTCTCTTTAATCTCACTTTTAATGGATGATGCGATGGAAGCTATCAAATCATTCTTTATTGATTTCGACATCCCAGAAAAGACAGTCGAAAGTTAAATGTTCAGCAAGTAAAGCATCATAACGCGCAATTACCTCTGCAAGCTCCTTGTAGTTGCCCTTGTTAGCTGAACTTTCCCTCTCGTCATGTTCTCTTAAAGCCAACTCTTGCATGCCCAAAAATGTGGTGGTGTCGACAAACCGCTTGACAACCTCCCTGTTTCTTCTTACTTTCTTGTGTTGCGCAGTTTGAATACGCAGACCTTCATCCACATGATCGATGCAACTTTTTCCCAGAAGCTTGAATCTGATGTGGGCATTTATATGCTCCCTGCTTTTGTTATGCCATTTAACTGAACGATCGATGTTATTCAAGTCACTGTGCCCGCCTTTCGCCCAAGGCTTTCCAACAAACAGGCAAGGCCAGCAATACAGGTGGCTTGATGAAAGGCTCCATGTTAACCTGCTATCCTTTTGATACCAATCAAGACGAACGCCCTCACCTTTTCATCCTTCTTCATGAAACTGATCTCAGGCAGAGGTCAAACCTCGGTTTAATTCCCACCTTTCCCGTTTACCCCAGAGAATGAAAGGGGTTCTTCAACAAAAAGTCCACAACATTTTCGATAGCGTTGGCCATTCTGTTGGCCATTTGAATTGAATAATATCCTAAAAATGCTCGACTATCACTTTTCACTCTTAATTTCTATCCACTAAGCTAACTCACCAAGCTTCTCAACACATAGAACCCCCCCATAATACTCTACGGCACAACCCCAATACAACACACTAGGTTAATTCTCTGATCCTAATCCTATGATTGGATGTGTCAGTTCATACTGCAAAAGCTTTGATTGGTTGGGGGTCGTCCTCCGGAAGTGGTCATAATTACCATGTAGGTCTATGGAAGGGGGTGAGGCCTACAAGCCTCCTAGGTTTTGTATTGAAGTCAATGTAGTGCTGTTGAAGTTACCATAGACCTTCATTGCAAAACAGTGCATTTTAATCAATTATTTGGTGACATATCAATATATTTAGTATAGTTTTATCTGAAAAGGATAACATTTTAAATGTTTCACTATTTCTATTTTTATGAAATTTCAATGATGGTCCTCCCCTTCCTCCTCTGAGGACCCTCCACTGGTGTAGTCTCATGGGCCGCTGGACTGGCCTGGGTGCTGCCAACAGGGGCCGTAGCAGAGGAGCTGGTACCGGTGCTGGCTGAGCTGGCTCCCACACAGGTGACCACTGGAATGTAGACTCGCAGTAGAACTGCAGGGCCACCTGTGGAGCTGGGAGGGGTGGAAGAGCATGCTACCCTGCAATATAGTGCCTGGGTGGCTGCAGAATCTCTCTGCAGGCTGCCACCGACTCCCACTCTCCAACAGCTCAGGATGGTAACGTAGCAGCAATTCATGGTACAGTGCAGCAGGCGGAAGATGCATCATGGCTACAAATCTGATGGTGATGGAGGAGAGGGGTCATAAAGTCCATGCTGCGCTGTCGGCAGGTGTGGGGCTCCCATAGGCTCCAGAGCGGGGACATAATCCAAATGGTAGTAGTTCACTGCATATCCCGGAGTCATACTCCACTGGACTGCAGATGGCCTGTGTGGCAAGTACACTGTGTGGTCTCTGTGGGCCGCCATAGTGTAGTGGTGCCAGCAAAGTCACAAATCCAGTGACAGAAGGACCAAGAAAGAGAACAACCCGGCTCTCTGTGTTTGCTGGTCTGACCCTGGTTAGTGGGGAATAAGGCAGCCCAAGAGTTAACACACACAGGAACTTTATTCACACACAGTAAAACTCGGGTACATGGGGATGTACAATGGTAGAGGTTCTGTAATGGACAGAAACAGAGGTACACAATACAATAACTAATAGCACAAGTAAAGCAACAAAGCTATTAACAAAGGAAGGACTGTATAAATGTATATTCTACCTGCACATATTACATAACAAAGTAAACACAGAGAGGCAACAGACAATAGGCAACAGTTATACAACTAAATATGAAGAATAATATACACGTCACACAACTCACTTTGTGCTCACACACCATCCCACAAGTCCACAGAGATATGGAGGAGTCCATTTGTGTGGGGCAGGGCAGAGGTGTAGGAGCTTGCTACTCTCTCTGCAACTGCTTGGAGGAGACTGCGAAGTGTGTGACCTGGAGAGTCAGAAGGGTCTCCGCCCCCTCGCAACTGCCCAATAATTGCCCTAACAACTTCCATGGCAACCAATCAGGACCAGGTCACACAGGTCAGAGAGAGTTTGAGAGGCCGGTTTATTCCTTAAGAGTCGATTGACGCACCCGTTAACATAAAAAATAAATCCACATCAAAATCCTTCTGTGTCTCAATTCACCGTATCCGCCTATGTCAGCCTTATGAATTTACACTGGAAAGTGGCAGAGCTAAAGAGCAGTTTGTCAGACCATGAGACATCACGAAAATCAGTCTTCTCACGAAAACACCTGTAGCGTACGAACGGTTTGGCCTACAAACTAATATGACCACTCTATGGAAAAGGGAAACTCTCAAGAACACGATGCTGTTCTCCGTTTTACTCTAGTTCTCTACGGGACTCGTCTGAATGTAACCCGGTACCAGTTTAAAAAAGAAGAGTATGGAAGTAGTTTTGTGCCAAATAAAGTGTTAAATATGTGTCCAAAAAAACTACAATATTTATTGAGCTTTCTTATATAAATTCTAGATATAGGACAGACACTTCAAAACCTTATTCCTTATGATTTGAACGTAAACATACATTTTTTATCAAAATGCATTCTGGAACATTTCACACTTTCATGTGCCTTAATAACAAACTTGTATTCCATCCATAAATACAAATAAAATGGTTAAATTACGAGCCTAGTTGGTTTAGCCATGGAAAATGACCGTCCCGCTATCCATGATTGGCTGAGATAATGGTTGGGCTGGACATGCCGGGAGATGAGTTTGGATTGGTCTGCCATGTAGCAAGGCTTAGACCTTTAGGGGTTATGGTACGCCTAGACTCTCAGGCATCGCTCCTGGGGGAGGGGCAGTGGAGTGTGCAACTTGAAAGGATTGTGAGGTACTAATAAGAGTCACCGGCAGGGAATGCTTAACAAAGACAGACAGGTGTATATATTAATGTTCCTTTTTTTAGTAGCCAATGTATTTTTTTTTTTACCTCTGCCTGTAATATTGAAGATTTCAAATATTTTTTTAAATTACTGTTTTACACAACAGTACGTTTTATTGATTGACATTGTATAGTTTAGTTGAAATGCAGTATGTTGTGCTGACTGTAAACTAAAGAGATTTCATGGCAAAAAAAGTAATCTAATATGGCACGCTGATGTATGTTGCATTCAAGCTTATTAAATGAAACTGTACAATGTAAGCTCTGGTCTTGCTGTATTTCTTTGAGATCATACAAAACAATACAGAATAATTGCATAGTTTGGACTCTGAGAAGTACCTAAGAGCATGTTTTCCTATAATTGCATACCTTGGTAGGCTAACAACCATACGGAAATAGTTGTATGAATTTAGTTTTTGTCAATTCTTTCTCTCAGAGTATGTTTCTCATGTATATTACTGAAACAAAAGCTAATAGGATTAGAGATGGGTAATCATATTTGGCTAATGTAGTCAGGTCTAGGATGTAAACACTGGACCATTTACCTCATAAAGTAGTACAGTTACACTACATCCTCCCAGCCAAGCCAACGACCGACCAAGCTGCAATCTTACTGAGCACAGCACAGAGAACAAGAGATAATTGAGATCCTCTCAAATGGTTATGATAATGCTCCTAAGTATTATTTTTTCTAACTAGCTATCAGTAGAAAAACAGCATTGTTTAAGTTAATGACTTTCAGCTGGGGCCCTGTGAGGAAGGGGAGTTGATTACTTCCAGATTTGGGTTTGACGGACAGACAGTGCTCACTTTCATATCTGCCTTGGTGTCGATTCAAGTCTGTCAGGTTCTGTCTGCATAAAACACATCCAGGAGTTGCTTTGAATATTTAGCTTGTACGGCTAGTTGATTACACAGAAGTGGGTTTGGGTTGTAAAAAAGTTGCAAGGAGATGTTCTTCCCCAACGCTGTATGAATGGATGGCTTGTCAATGACGAGTGACTGAGACCCATGAAAAAAAAAAAAATCCCATCTGAGAAGGGATGGCGTGAGATGATCTATATGGCTTTTTTGGGGGGGCAGAAAGAGTCTTTTCAGATATGAATAGCCCATATACATTCCCCACATCCTGTATGAATTAAAGATCAAAATGCCTCATGTTTTTTTTTTTCTCTTTGGCAAATAGCAACCAAATGTGCTGTCACCTTTTCATAAGTGGTTAGCGTCTGTGACAGTCAGGGCTATCATTCCTAATACTTCTCAATGTCCTCTGCGGCGGCCCAGCAGCAGTTTTAATATATTAGCTGAACTAACACTAATTTGTCCAGTCACGTCAGCAGTGGAGAACATTGGACCATGGTCCAGACGGACTATATCTAACCCAGCATAACTCAGACAGGATAAAGCGTGTGAGGGTTTACTCATTAAAGTACCATGTTTGGGAAAAGCCTGATGACCGAGAGACACATGCCACTGCAGAGAACAATCCATGTCCAAGCCAAAAGCTGCTGTAGTGGGGAAATGTCAAAACATGAGTAATAACAAGGATGACGTTTATGCTGTTATGAAAGAGTGGGTTCATTTGAATTATGCGGCAAAGACTGTTAAATAGATGGTGTGGTGGTTAAAGGAGCTACAGTGTCTTTCTTCAAGTGAAGAATCCGACAACAACGATAGGGTCTTTTTTTCTAGACCTCCAGAACTGGGCCCGTGAAGCGCCCAGACAATCTGTGCTTTGATCCTGAATAGAGTGAGCCTTTGTGCGCTCCACACTGAAGGGAAAGCTCAGCCCTCTGAGCCCAGCCAGGATGTTTTCAACCAGAGATAGAGCAAGACGGGAGAGCTGAGGTTTGGCTTGCTTTCCCTGGGAGAATTCAGACCAGAGGAATGGGCTTTTATATGCATCCCTCATTCTCATAGTATATCAAGTTACAGAAAAAAAGTAGACCAATGATTTTTGCCCGGCTCTTCCTCTATGGTGAGACAACAACGTTTCTCCAGTAAACCACTGGTGTAGCGGAAACCCCTGCAGCCCCCGCAAGGTGGGGGCACGAGCGCCCGTCATCTCACACCTATGTCAAAATTCTATGTGTTTGTGTTGTCCAATCTACATTGGTAGTCGGTGAGTAGTCGGTGAGTCAGACAGACAATATAGTTGTCATGCATGTAATGATATACAGTGGGGAAAAAAAGTATTTAGTCAGCCACCAATTGTGCAAGTTGCCCACTTAAAAAGATGAGAGAGGCCTGTAATTTTCATCATAGGTACACGTCAACTATGACAGACAAAATGAGATTTTTTTTCCCAGAAAATCACATTGTATGATTTTTAATGAATTTATTTGCAAATTATGGTGGAAAATAAGTATTTGGTCAATAACAAAAGTTTCTCAATACTTTGTTATATACCCTTTGTTGGCAATGACACAGGTCAAACGTTTTCTGTAAGTCTTCACAAGGTTTTCACACACTGTTGCTGGTATTTTGGCCCATTCCTCCATGCAGATCTCCTCTAGAGCAGTGATGTTTTGGGGCTGTCACTGGGCAACACAGACTTTCAACTCCCTCCAAAGATTTTCTATGGGGTTGAGATCTGGAGACTGGCTAGGCCACTCCAGGACCTTGAAATGCTTCTTACGAAGCCACTCCTTCGTTGCCCGGGCGGTGTGTTTGGGATCATTGTCATGCTGAAAGACCCAGCCACGTTTCATCTTCAATGCCCTTGCTGATGGAAGGAGGTTTTCACTCAAAATCTCACGATACATGGCCCCATTCATTCTTTCCTTTACACGGATCAGTCGTCCTGGTCCCTTTGCAGAAAAACTGCCCCAAAGCATGATGTTTCCACCCCCATGCTTCACAGTAGGTATGGTGTTCTTTGGATGCAACTCAGCATTCTTTGTCCTCCAAACACGACGAGTTGAGTTTTTACCAAAAAAGTTCTATTTTGGTTTCATCTGACCATATGACATTCTCCCAATCCTCTTCTGGATCATCCAAATGCACTCTAGCAAACTTCAGACGGGCCTGGACATGTACTGGCTTAAGCAGGGGGACACGTCTGGCACTGCAGGATTTGAGTCCCTGGCGGCGTAGTGTGTTACTGATGGTAGGCTTTGTTACTTTGGTCCCAGCTCTCTGTAGGTCATTCACTAGGTCCCCCCGTGTGGTTCTGGGATTTTTGCTCACCGTTCTTGTGATCATTTTGACCCCACGGGGTGAGATCTTGCATGGAGCCCCAGATCAAGGGAGATTATCAGTGGTCTATTTCCTAATAATTGCTCCCACAGTTGATTTCTTCAAACCAAGCTGCTTACCTATTGCAGATTCAGTCTTCCCAGCCTGGTGCAGGTCTACAATTTTGTTTCTGGGGTCCTTTGACAGCTCTTTGGTCTTGGCCATAGTGGAGTTTGGAGTGTGACTGTTTGAGGTTGTGGACAGGTGTCTTTTATACTGATAACAAGTTCAAACAGGTGCCATTAATACAGGTAACGAGTGGAGGACAGAGGAGCCTCTTAAAGAAGAAGTTACAGGTCTGTGAGAGCCAGAAATCTTGCTTGTTTGCAGGTGACCAAATACTTATTTTCCACTATAATTTGCAAATAAATTCATAAAAAATCCTACAATGTGATTTTCTGGATTTTTTTTTCTAAATTTGTCTGTCATAGTTGACGTGTACCTATGATGAAAATTACAGGCCTCTCTCATCTTTTTAAGTGGGAGAACTTGCACAATTGGTGGCTGACTAAATACTTTTTTCCCCCACTGTATTTCATAGCGGTGCCGCCCGCATTCCGCCTCGGCCTCCTCACCTAATTGGCTATCAAGTGTTTTAATCAATGAGTGGCCTAGCTCCTCCTCTTCTTCCTCCCCTCGACAATAATGACAGTTCCTCTAGTGAGAGTGCCGGCCCCTCCTTCTCCTCCACCTCCTCTCCCAGAAAACCAAGCTGATGACTGACAGAGACCCAGCGACGCTCATGAGAGCGACCCCCATTCTATTCTACCCACAGAAACGCATACAAGGCACTCCCTCATACTCCCTTAAGCAAATCTGACCATGACTCCATTCTCCTGCTTCATGTTTATAAACAAAAGCTCAAACAGGAAGTACCAGTGATGCGCTCAATACGGAAGTGGTCGGATGAAGCAAGCGTGAAGCTACAAGAATGTTTTGCTAGTACAGAATGGGATATGTTCTGGGATTCATCATATAGCATTGAGGAGTTTACCACAACAGTCACGGGCTTCATCAAAAAGTGCATAGACAATGTCATCCCCACAGTGACTATAAGAACGTATCCAAACCCAAAAACATGGATTACATGCAGTATCTGTGCTGGGCTAAAGGCTAGAGCTTTTAATAATGGCGACGAAGGAGATGGCTGCCGTTTTACGGGCTCCTAACCAATTGTGCTATTGTGTGTGTTTTTTCGCGTTATTTGTAACTTATTTTCTACATAATGTTTCTGCCACCGTCTCTTACGACCGAAAAGAGCTTATGGATATCAGAACAGCGATTACTCACCTCGTACTGGACAAATATTTTTTCTTTAAGGAGTCAGACGTGAAGGATTTTCTTCAGACACCCGACAAGGCCCAAATCCCCGTCATTCACATGAGAAAGAGATGGAGATATTGGGGACGTAGATAAGGGTGCCTTGTAAGGATCTGACGGCGAGTGCATAATCTGCCTCTACCATCAGTCCAATTAGCCAACGTACAATCATTGGATAACAAAATATACAAACTAAGATCACGGATATCCTACCAACTTGACATTAAAAACTGTAATATCGTGGCTGAACGAAGACATGGAAAACATACAGCTGGCGGGATAAACGCTGCATCGGCAAGATAGAACAGCTGCCTCCGGTAAGACAAGGGGTGGAGGTCTGTGTATATTTGTAAACAACAGCTGCACGAAATCTAATATTAAGGAAGTCTTGAGGTTTTGCTCGCCTGAGGTAGAGTATCTCATTATAAGCTGTAGACCACACTATTTACCAAGAGAGTTTTCATCTATATTTTTCGTAGCTGTCTATTTACCACCACAAACCGATGCTGGCACTAAGACCGCACTCAAAGAGCTGTATAAGGGCATAAGCAAACAGGAAAATGCTCATCCAGAGGCGGCGCTCCTAGTGGGTGGGGACTTTAATGCAGGGAAACTTAAATCAGTTTTGCCTCATTTCTACCAACATGTTAAATGTTCAACCAGAGGGAAAAAAACTCTAGACCACCTTTACACCACATACAGAGACGCGTACAAAGCTCTCCCTTGCCCTCCATTTGGCAAATCTGACCAGAACTCTATCCTCCTGATTCCTGCTTATAAGAAAAAACTAAAGCAGGAAGCACCAATGACTCGGTCGATAAAGAAGTGGTCAGATGACACAGATGCTAAGCTACAGGACTGTTTTGTTAGCACAGACTGGAATATGTTCCTGGATTCTTCCGATGGCATTGAGGAGTACACAACATCAGTCACTGGCTTCATCAATAAGTGCATCGATGACGTCGTCCCCACAGTGACCGTACGTACATACCCCAACCAGAAGACATGGATTACAGGCAACATCCACACTAAGCTAAAGGGTGGAGCTGCCGCTTTCAAGGAGTGGGACTCTAACCCGGACGCTTATAAGAAATCCCGCTATGCCCTACGACGAACCATCAAACAGGCAAAGCGTCAATACAGGACTAAGATTGAATCATACTACACCGGCTCCGACGCTTGTTGGATGTGGCAGGGCTTGCAAACTATTACAGACTACAAAGGGAAGCACAGCCGCGAGCTGCCCAGTGACACGAGCCTACCAGACGAGCTAAATTACTTCTATGCTCGCTTCGAGGCAAGCAACACTGAAGCATGCATGAGAGCATCAGCTGTTCCGGACGACTGTGTGATCACGCTCTCCGTAGCCGATGTGAGTAAGACCTTTAAACAGGTCAACATTCACAAGGCCGCAGGGCCAGGCGGATTACCAGGACGTGTACTCCGAGCATGCGCTGACCAACTGGCAAGTGTCTACACTGACATTTTCAACCTATCCCTGACTGAGTCTGTAATACCAACATGTTTCAAGCAGACCACCATGGTCCCTGTGCCCAAGAACACTAAGGTAACCTGCCTAAATGACTACTAACCCGTAGTACTCACTTCTGTAGCCATGAAGTGCTTTGAAAGGCTGGTCATGACTCACATCAACACCATTATCCCAGAAACCCTAGACCCACACCAATTTGCATACCGCCCCAACAGATCCACAGATGATGCAATCTCTATTGCACTCCACACTGCCCTTTCCCACCTGTACAAAAGGAACACCTACGTGACAATGCTATTCATTGACTACAGCTCAGCGTTCAACACCATAGTGCCCTCAAAGCTCATCACTAAGCTAAAGAACCTGGGTCAGAACCCCTCCCTCTGCAATTGGATCCTACACTTCCTGACGGGCCGGCCCCAGGTGGTGAGGGTTGGCAACAACACCTCCGACACACTGACCCTCAACACGGGGTCCCCTCAGGGGTGTGTGCTTAGTCCCCTCCTGTACTCCCTGTTCACCCACGACTGCGTGGCCACGCACAACTCCAACACCATCATCAAGTTGACGACACAACGGTGGTAGGCCTGATCACCGAGGGCAATGAGTCAGCCTACAGGGAGGATGTCAGAGTGAATGTCTCACTGCATCTCCCCTCCAAGTCTCCGACCACTACTTTGTATCCTTTTCTCTCTCGCTCTCCTGCAACACTACTCACTCTGCCCCTACTCATATGGTAATGTGCCGTCGCAACCTTCGCTCTCTCTCTCCCGCTACTCTCTCCTCTTCCATCGTATCATCTCTTCCCTCTGCTAAATCCTACTCCCTCCGATCTCCTGATTCTGCCCCCTCAACCCTCCTTTTGACTCTCTGTGTCCCCTATCCTCCCGGCCGGCTCGGTCCTCCCCTCCTGCTCTGTGGCTTGACGACTCATTGCGAGCTCACAGATGAGGGCTCCGGGCAGCCGAGCGGAAATGGAGGAAAACTAGACTCCCTGCGGACCTGTCATCTTTTCACTCCCTCCTCTCTACATTCTCTTCCTCTGTTTCCGCTGCTAAAGCCACTTTCTACCACTCTAAATTCCAAGCCTCTGCCTCTAACTCTAGGAAGCTCTTTGCCACCTTCTCCTCCCTGCTGAATCCCCCTCCTCAACCATTTTGAAAAGAAGGTTGACGACATCCGATCCTCATTTATTAAGTCAAATGACACCGCTGGTCCTGCTCACACTGCCCTACCCTATGAAATCTTGCGACTTGTGAAGGCCGGCCGCCCAACAACCTGCCCGCTTGACCCTATCCCCTCCTCTCTTCTCCAGACCATTTCCGGAGACCTTCTCCCTTACCTCACCTCGCTCATCAACTCTTACTTGACCGCTGGCCATGTCCCTTCCGTCTTCAAGAGAGCGAGAGTTGCATGTCACCCCGCTCTCATGTCACCCCGCTCCTCCGCACACTCCACTGGCTTCCAGTTGAAGCTTGCATCTACTACAAAACCATGGTGCTTGCCTACAGAGCTGTGAGGGGAACGGCACCTCCTTACCTTCAGGCTCTGATCCTACACCCAAACGAGGGCACTACGTTCATCCACCTCTGGCCTGCTAGCTCCCCTACCTCTACGGAAGCACAGTTCCCGCTCAGCCCAGTCAAAGCTATTCCCAATGGTGGAACGAGCTCCCCCACAACGCCAGGAAAGCGGAGTCACTGACCACCTTCCGGAGACACTTGAAACCCTACCTCTTTAAGGAATACCTGGAATAGTATAAAAGTAATCCTTCTTCCCCCAAAAAAAAAAAATTAATAAAGTGGTTGTCCCACTTGCTATCATAAGTTGAATGCACCAATTTGTAAGTCGCTCTGGATAAGAGCGTCTGCTAAATGATGTAAATGTAAATGTAAATAAAACACACACGCATACCGACACAACAAAACACACATACATACACATTACACACACACACACACACTTTTACACTCATAATTTGCTGCTGCTACTCTTTATTTTACTCTTATTATTATCTATCCTGATGCCTAGTCACTTTACCCTGCCTTCATGTACATATCTACCTCAAATACCTTGTACCTCTGCACATTGGTATGGTACTGGTACTCCCTGTATATAGCTCCATTCTTGTGTATTTTATTTTATTCCTGGTGTTACTATTTTATGTGTATTATTATTTTTAAACTGCATCGTTGGGAAGGGCTCGTAAGCAAGCATTTCATGGTAAAGTCTACACCAGTTGTATTCGGCGCATGTAACAAATACAATTTGTGAACACTGGTAAGCCTACGAGTGATGAGACGGATCAGAGTCAGAGTTCCAATGTGTAATGTAAATAGTCTACTAGATAAATACTGTATATAGCTATAGATAGGCTAGTAGGCTAGACTGCATTGTCTGCATAATGAAACAATCCCTAGTAAGCTATTGTTTTGAAGTTGGACTGATTGTATTATTTGGCATTAATAGACTGGTTTTACGCAGCACAAACTTTCTATCCAAGCTGAGAGAGAGCGTGAGGACAGCTAAGGTAGGCTATAGACCTAAGACAGTTGTATATAAAAAATATAATTGGTTTCTGATTAGTATGCTGTTGCATAGAACATTATTTTTACAATCTGCAATATTTGCATTTCCCACTAATTATTGAACAAGTAAATACATTATTGCCGCCAGCATTCTAAATAGCAACATTGCGACACCGTAGGTCTATAGCTTCATTAAATATAAACATTAGGTTTAACATGAGAAAATGAAGACCATTAAAGGAAAGCAATAGGCTACTACAAGCGCTACATAATCTGATAGCCAGCCATGTAGATGGACAGCGATTGTAGTCAATACGTGGGTTCTGCCTCTGTATTTATTTTTATATTTTTTAGTCATTTAGCAGACGCTCTTATCCAGAGCGACTTACAGTTAGTGAGTGCATAATTTTTTTCTTTTTTCATACTGGCCCCCCGTGGGAAACGAACCCACAACCCTGTCGTTGCAAACGCCATGCTCTACCAACTGAGCTACATCCCTGCCGGCCATTCCCTCCCCTGCCCTAGGCCAATTGTGCGCCGCCCCATGGGTCTCCCGGTCGCGGCCGGCTACAACAGAGCCTGGATTCAAACCAGGATCTCTAGTGGCACAGCTAGCACTGCGATGCAGTACCTTAGACCACTGCGCCACTCGGGAGATCAGGTGCTGCTGTCATGAAGCTTAAAAATTGAATTTCACACTGGCTCTGCCACGGCATATAGTCATTACTATATTAACAACATTACGTTTTTATCATAAACATAAACATTTTCCAAAACACAAGCTAGAACTAGCACATTTTCATTTCACGGGTAGAATCTTGAAGTTTCGACTCCCTGTGTATTCGTCTGCTCATAGTGAACCACAAAGTCCAGCATTCATAGCAAATGCTGATACCACCCACTAGGTAGAGGGGGCGTTCCCACAAACTTGAATAATGGCGTTGTTTACTTTGAATGAACAACACGCAGTAATATCAGAGATTCTCTAGGCCCGTTTGTTTTTCACTGTTTGTCATCATGCCCGTATGGTGTTCTGTGCCTGGCTGTGCTGAAATGAGTTATCTTTCACCATTCTACCTACCAGAGATTCACCCCGATTCTGCCAGTGGCTTGAGTTGCAGCTATCAAGAATGATCTGGTGACCATCCATTTTTTTCCTTCACAACAAAACAGAAGATTCTCAATTAGAGGTAACCTAACGTTAGCTAGGTAGCTTGCTTGCCTAGATGGGTAAGTTAGCTAGCTAGCTAATGTTACAGTCCTGTATTGAATTCTGAAAGCCATCAGCTAAATCATATAGCTATCTTTTGGTATACACACTGTCAATCAATTTCACATGCCATGGTAGGCTAGACTGGTAGCTACTTTCAGCAGAGTAAACATATTTGTTTGTTCGTTCTATCTTTGACTGACGTTAGCTAATGTTATCAAGCTAATGTTACCAAATAAAGCGTATCTCAATTTGGTAGCCATCTATACCACCCTTGTCTGGAAAAAACTCTGTTACTAAAAATAGAATTGTCGATATAGCTAACTGACTCTCTGTTTGTGTGTTGGTAGCAATGATGAATATGTATAAATTGTCTGTGGTTGTTTGGTTGGTTAGTTGGTTCTCAGCCAGTCTCAGCTGGCTTGCAGTCTTGCTGCCAATTTAGTGACGCTAGTTAGCTAACAGCAAGCTGACAATATTGAAATGTCCATGTTATGTATGCTTAGCTATCCAGTCTAATAGAGAGAAATACAATTAGCGGGTGGTTAAATTGTGTATGATTGTGTATTTTATTGTAGGTGGTCCAGAATCTGGTTCCACCAACATGCGCTTCCAACCGCTAGCTCTGCACAAGGTGAAGGTAAGTTGACCAAAATATTTACAAGCTGACGGCTAAGATAGCTCAATTTACAGTAAGCATGGTATAAACATGAATTGGGTATGGTTTGTGTTTGTGTTATGGGGTTACAGGTGGTTCGAGGTAGCCTGAGGACCACAGAGTACCTTCCCAACCATGTAATCAATTTAGTATGCACCTCTTCTCTTTTTACCTTTTCTTTTTGTAAAACTCAGGTTATCTGGAGTCCTTCCACAGTGGCCTGCTGAAAAATACCCCAAAGCGGGGGCATTTTTGGTACACAAGCATGAGGGAGAGGACACACCTTGCGGTTATGGAGCACAACAAGATTATGGGACGGAAACCAACAAGGGACACAGAAAGGTATAAAATCAAGACTACAGTAATGACACAACCACTTCATTCTTCTCTCTGCAGATTCTCCAAACACAATACAAAGACATGTCTACAAAATTCTCCTGCAAAGGGCTACTATTGACAAGAATGATCTGTCAGTCAATGGGCTGGGGGAGGTCTACAGACAGTACTTTGAGATGAGGAAGGGGTTTTTGGTTGTGCAATCTCCCATACACAACAATTCATACTGTGTAAGAACTGCCTTCCTAAGACTTTTCACACCTTCTGCAGCCCCCCAGCCCATTCACTTTGTTGACTGATCTTTCCTCTCAAAAGCAGCTCCTAATGTCCCCTCATTGTCCCTAAACAATACGCTAGCCGGTCCTATTTGGTTGACACCTTTACCAACAAAGGCGTGTTGCCCTACGTCCCTTCCACAAAAGTATAAAATGCTAAGACCACAACCATGTCTTTCCAGGAGATGTGCAGTACCAGCAAATCTTCTGCAAGTGGACCAAACAGTTGGTGGTTAAGAAGCCCTACACCACCTTCGGCAGAGTCTTATCCAGCTGGCCGTTCATCGCAGACAGGACAAGCCCATCGCCATATGCACAAAGAGTCTCAGCTTCCCCAGCCCACCATTGCCAGTGTACCGAAGTCGGATAAAGGACTATGGCTGTGTTTACCTAGGCAGCCCAATTCTGATCTTCTTTTCATTAATTGGTATTTTGACCAATCAGATCAGTTCTGAAAAAGATATGATGTGATTAAGACCAATTAGTGTAAAGAATATCAGAATTGGCTTGAAACCCTGTTCCTGGAGAGCTACCCTCCTGTAGGTTTTTGCTCCAACCCCAGTTGTAACTAACCTGGTTCAGCTTATCAACCAGCTAATTATTAGAATCAGGTGTGCTAGATTAGGGTTGGAGTGAAAACCTACAGGACGGTAGCTCTCCAGGAACAGGGTTGGAGAGCCCTGATGTAGAACCACCATAAAATAACTATGGATATTTTCTTTCAATCTTCAAAATGTGTCTGCCCTTATGGATTCACAAAATATATTTATATAAGCTGTACAGGGCTCTGTAACATCAAACAGATGCTAGACATTCAGATATCCAAATAATGTTTATTTGTCTAAATCTAAAGTACAGGAGAGTGTACACTATTTAATGCTAACTCAAGAGAACTGGATATTCAACAACAATGTTATATGGCAAAAGTAACGTACAAAACATATTGTATGAACAGTGTAGTACAGTTCAGTGTGTCCGAGTCAGTCTTAGGTGTAGAGACACACAAGTGCAGAGAACTGTAGTTACAGATTGTTACATCAGATAATGTGATTTACCCAAAGATCTTTGCCAAAATCTTGTCTATTTCAAGTCTTCTCTCATTGATTGAGACAGGTGGGTGTCCACCCTAAAGTGCTGCATGTTATGATGACAGAGACCTGTCTCGATCACTGAGTGAGAAGATTTGAAATAGGCACGATGGCAGCGCACTTATTGCTGGATGACTTTATGGAGCAAAACAATTATCTATTTTAAGAACGGAGCATTTTCTAAATTCAAACTGACCCCCTGCAACTGGACACAGGCATTTTATGAGACTCCTGTTTCCCAGAATCTAGGAGAAAGATGGCATCGCTAAGTTTGTTTGAATATTCTCTGTGCTACACCAAACAGTACCTATCCTGTAACTCCCAGTAATGGATACCAAACATATTTGGTTAAATCACATTATCTGGTGTAGCAATCTGTAGCTAAGAGAACTGGTGATCAGCAGATGATGGGAGAGGTGGTCATGATGAAATTGCCATTCCAAAGAAACATACATTAAGTTCAGGGAATAATTGTAAAGCTATGGGATGAGTGTTGTCATGATCAAACTGCCATTCAGCTCCTCATAAATCATCTGCTTGAAATCCAGCATAATGTCTAATCCCTCAAGAGGGATACAGTTAACGGGATACAGTTCTGCTACAATGACACACAGGCAAAGGAATTATGTTTCTGTATCTAGAATCCACTCCAGGAAGAAGCCCAGGCACCACAAGGTATTGTCTGTAAGACAAAAAACACAGAACACTATATTCTATTGTACAGTTTGAACAACAGTTGAACCGTGCCAGCATAACATCAACATTAGGGTAGACTAGTTGAACATGTGTTTGAACAACAGTTGAACCGTGCCAGCATAACATCAACATTAGGGTAGACTAGTTGAACATGTATACATGTGCAAAGGCACAGAGATTACATTTACAACAATAAATAACCCTCAGCCTTTGCAGTGACCAGACCATACAAATGAGCCTAGGTAGGTAGGCAGACAGTGTCTACCTACAGCCATGTCTATCAGGCATACTTAGGCAAATATTTTTATAGTAAAACCAGCATCAGTTTTAGAGATTTACAACTGGAAATTGTTGTATTATTGTTTATCCTCACTGTTTGCTAGTAAACTTAGCTAGCTTGCTGGATATGCATATAATTGTATGAGATTGAAATGCATTCAAGGTCATAATCCTAACCAATGTCAACCCTTGTCAATTATGTTACATAGCTAGCTAGTAAAATTATTTACAGTTGCTGATGTTACACGTTTGCTAACAAGTTACAAATGCGAGGCGTGGTGCATAACAAGGTAGCAGGCACCAGGCTAACTAGCTAGCGAACTCCAGTCCCCTGCTAATGTTTGCTGGTAAACCTAACTTTAGGTGGCTGGTTGTAACATTGTAGCTTTCTGTTTAGTAGCTAGCCATATCTGCAACTAAAAAGAGAAGAAGAAGTTTTACAATCGAGATACAAAAGATCTCCGATTGTAAAACCTCTTCTATTTTAAGTCATAGATATGGCTACCGGTAGTTGTTTAGCTAGCAAACTTAGCTAGTTAGCTAGCTACATAGCTAGCTAAGTTAGCAAACAATTTTTTTTCTTCCCCCTACCGTAACACAGTAGTATGTTAGCCAGCAATACACAATATGGGTTTCAGTAGATAAACTAAAGTTAGCTAGCTAGGTGGCTTGCAGGGAAAATAACTTACTTAGCTAGGCACCGTATTTGTCATCTGCCCTCTTGTTGCTGGCATCGGCTGTAGCTGAGCTTCTAACGTTAGCTAAATCCAACTCTTTGTTTCGAATCCTCTTTGCTATATTCCAGTTGAAACATGTATGCTTGAATGTCACCATGTAGCTAATAGATGCTCCATCGTTGAATTTGTGTTGATGAGAGGAATCACTTGAGGCCATTGCATCTTGTCAATTCTTTCAGTTTTGCCCAAAGGATTGTTGTTAGTGTCCGTGTCCTTTAAAAAAAAGCCCGGCTTGGGGGAGGGATGGGGGCCAGAGCCCGAAGCACCACCCTACACGAGTTGTAGTCTTTCAGAGACTGGAAAAAATGTGTCTGCTTCACAGGAGGTTGGTGGCACCTTAATTCGGGAGGATGGGCTCGTGGTAATGGTTGGAGTGGAATAGGTGGAATGGTATCAAATACATCAAACACATGGTTTCCATGTGTTTGATGCCATTCCATTCGCTCCGTTCCAGCCATTATTATGAGCCGTCCTCCCCTCAGCAGCTTCCACTGGTCTGCTTGTGTATTTAGCAATGAATCTGGCGATAGGAACATCACTGAAAGACGCCCCCCCCATCAACATACGGGAAGCCATCATCGGGTGTATCCTCCTGGGAAATTATGTGTGAGACACATCTCAATGTCCTTGAAATGCCTCAGACATGATGAAAACAAGCCCAGATTCCCCCAGGGTGAAATTCCCCTTTAATCCAAGCCAAACAAACAGTGCAAATGACAGCAAGAAAAGTGACTGGCAGGAAAAGAGTGGTCAGGTAGTTCACAGCTACTTCTCTCTTCCCTAACCTCTCTTTATTGCGTTGGAGAGAATTTACTTTAAGGGTAAATGTTTTTACTGAAATGTTTGACTTTTTCGGAAAGCACAGGCTTAGAGAGTTATTGGAAAATATTGCTCACAACAAAACGAGGGAGTTATTTCCCATCTGCGTCTGGCAAGGCTGTATTGGAGCTGAGCACTGTGTGCTGTACTGTGTGACTGGGGCATGAACCTCAGGCTGATTCACCATGACTATGGTTGGGTCACGGAGGGCGAGCGTGTTCTTGGCTGCAGCAGAAGGAAGGAATAACCAAGACCGACAGGGCAGCAGGGTTGGGGTCAATTCCATTTTAATTCAGTCAATTCAGGATGTAAACTAAAATTCAAATTTCCATCATTGAAAATCAATGACCTCGACCTTACAGGGCAGCCTTACCCCCAGAGCTTTCCTCTGATCCATGGAGGGGCAAAGAACAGGAAACCACAGGGCAAAGGTTACACAGGGTGTACATGTATGTTCATATTGTGAATATGCAAGTCAAGGAAGGAAGCGGCCATGGCCACAGTAGAGCATGAATGAATATATACATGCGTTTGGCACTTATAGTGAAAAGGAGTAATTTCTTTCTAGCTGCTACAGGCTGTGTTTTAGCCACAAACCCAGGGCCGGCTCTAGCCTTTTGGGGGCCCTAAGCGAGATTTGGTTGGGGGGCCCCCCACCTCACAGCAAAAAAAAATGGTGGTCCCCCTCTTGACGGTGGAGAGAAAAAATTACAGTTTAAAGTTAATTTCCTGCAATTCAAATTTTTTTTACCATGGGGAGTAGAGAAAAAGTTCCACTTTTAAAGGCCCAGGACAGGCAAAAATTAGATTTTCCAGTTTATTAGGTATACCACCCCCGTTCATGAAAATGGTTCACTCCTACACACAGTAAGTCACTTGGCCGTGGCAGGCAGACAGGCATTGAGGCATTAAGTTACTGTTTGAATGAACGTTAGAATGGGCAAAACGAGTGACCTAAGCGACTAAGCGTGGTATGATCGACGGTGCAAGGCCCACAAGTTCCAGTATCGCAGAAACTGCCGGCCTCCTGGTGTCACGACTTCCTCCGAGGCTGCCTCCTCTCCTTGTTCGGGCAGGCTTCGGCGTTCGTCATCACCGGCCTTCTAGCCACTGCCGCTCCTCATCTCATCATTCCATTTGTTTTGTCTTGTTTACTACACACACCTGGTTCATATTCCCTCATCAGTACCTGTATAAGTGTTCCCTCTGCCCCCTTGTCTTTGTGTGTGATTGTTTATTGTGAGGATAGTGAAGCTCGGTGGAGGTCCTTGTATTTTGTATCGCCGGGTTATTTTCCCTGTGTGCCTTGTTGGTTCCAGTGCGCCTGTTTTGCGCACTGGACTGTTTTGACGCATTACTGCGTAACTCTGTATTCCGAAATAAATCCTGTTATTCTGTGATTTACCAGCAGGAGTCAGCAGGAGAGGAGCACATGCCTGGAGTCGTGGCACGGGTCCGGGAGCATTCGACGATGCTAGCCAGCTTGGGCGAAGCGATGGATTGGGTTCTCCAGTTGTCCAATGCCTGGAGAGGAGAGGACCCGATCTGTCGGGACCAGCTGGGCGACCGGATACAGCCACCCACACACCAGCACCCAGAGGGATCCATATATACCGACCACAGGATTTCGACGGGACAGCTGCTCTCTGCCAGGGATTCCTCCTACAACTGGAGCTATATTATTCGAACATCAGCCCGGCCCCATTGGAGCGGGAGAAGGTCTCCGCCCTCGTCTCCTGCCTCTCGTGGAAACACGGTCTGGAGTGAAGGAGGAGCCGCGTTGGACAACTACGGGGAGTTCGCTCGCCTGTTTCGGGCCGTCTTCGATCACCCGCCCGAAGGTAGAGAGGCGGGCGAGCGGCTGGTCCACCTGAGGTAGGGGACGAGGACCGCGCAGGACTTTGCCCTGGTGGCTGGGTCCGGGTGGAATGAGCAGGCCCTCATCAACCACTTCCGGTGCCATCTACGAGAGGACGTCCGAAGGGAGCTAGCCTGCCGGGACACCATGTTGTCCTTTAATCAACTGGTGGACATGGCCATCCGGTTGGACAACCTGCTGGCTGCTAGAGGACGTCCTGGAAGGGGCCTGCCCATTCCACCCTCCTAACCCGGATCACGAGCTGATGGAGCTGGGTGGAGCGGTGATCCGGGAGAGCGGTGGATGAGAGCGCCAGTGTCACTCTAGTGGAACGAGAGGACTTTCTCTTGCAAGCTGTTGTGGGCACTCTCGCGTCACCCCAGGTATCGAACACCCACACTCGTTCAGAGCCCTCTGCTGTGCACTGTACCCTACCCATCCACTTTCCTGATTACACAGTATTTCCCCAGTGTAAGGCGCTGGTCGATTCAGGCGCAGCTGGGAACTTTATGGACAGGTCATTTGCACATAGTCTAGGCATTACATTGGTTCCCCTATCCATTCCACTCCCCATCAGAGCACTTGACAGTCGACCACTAAGGTCCGGGTTTGTTAGGGAAGTTACAGCACCAGTCACTATGGTTACACACGAGACCCATAGCTAGTGAGTCACCTTTTTTATTATGAGTCTCCTGATTTCCCTGTTGTGTTAGGTCTTCCCTGGTTAGCACTCCACAACCCCACCTTTTCATGGCAGCAGAGGGTTCTCACGGGGTGGTTGCGAGAGTGTCAGGGTAGGTGTCTAGGTGTTTCCGTTAATGCAACCACGGTGGAAAGTCCAGACACTACCTCCACCTCGATTTGGCACATGCATTTTCCAAAACGCAGGTGACCAAATTACCACCTCATCGGGCAGGGGATTGCGCGATAAACCTCCATGTAGCCGCTGTGCCTTCCAGAGTCATGTGTCTCCCCTGTCGCAGGCTGAAACAGAGGCGAGTGAGACATACGTCTCAGAGACCCTGCTTCAGGGGTTCATACGTCCCCCACTTCGCCCGCCTCCTTGAGTTTCTTTTTTGTGAAGAAGAAGAAAGACTCAGGTCTGCACCCTTGCATTGATTACTGAGTGCTGAACAAGCGGACTATACGTTATAGTTATCCTAAACCCCTCATTCCATCTGTGATCGAGTCAATGCATGGGGTGCGCTTCTTCACAAAATTTGCGTATAACCTGGTGCGTGTCCGAGAGGGGGACGAGTGGAAGACAGCATTCAGCACAACCACGGGGCATTACGAATACCTGGTGATGCCATACAGTTTGATGAATGCTCCATCAGTCTTCCAGTCCTTTGTGAACGAGGTGTTACGGGACATGCTTGATCGCGGTGTAGTGGTCTACATCGATGACATTCTGGTGTATTCCGCTACGCGTGCCGAGCATGTGTCCCTGGTTCGCAAAGTGCTGGCCCGACTGTTGGAACATGACCTTTATGCCAAGGCAGAAAAGTGTCTGTTTTTCCAACAGTACGTCTCCTTCCTCGGATACCGCATTACCACCTCAGGTGTGGAGATGGAGGGAAATCGCATTTCAGCCGTGCGTAATTGGCCTACTCCAACCACGGTTAAGGAGGTGCAGTGCTTTATTGGCTTTGCCAACTACTATCGGAGGTTTATCCAGGGCTTTGGCAAAGTCGCAGCTCCCATCACATCTCTGAAGGGTGGGCCGTCCCGGCTACGCAGTTCTGCTGAGGCTGACAGGGCCTTCAGTAACCTGAGGGTTCTGTTCACCTCAGCCCCCGGTACTGGCCCATCCCGATCCATCACTACCGTTCGTAGTGGAGATGGATGCGTCCGAGGTAGGGATAGGCGCTGTCCTATCTCAACGCTCGGGCATGCCACTCAAGCTTCGCCCCTGTGACTTCTTCTCCAAGAAGCTCAGCCCGGCGGAGCAGAACTATGACATTGGTGATCAGCAACTGTTGGCTGTGTTCCGAGCCCTGACCGTGTGGTGGCACTGGCTCGAGGGGGTGAAACACCCTTTCCTCATCTGGATGGACCACCGTAACCTGGAGTACATCCAGGCAGCGAGGAGGCTGAACCCTCGCCAGGCCAGGTGGGCCCTATTCTTCACCCGGTTTGATTTTATTCTATCATACATTCCGGGTACGAAGAACGTGAAGGCAGAAGCACTGTCACGGCTGTATTGTGGCGCCGGTAGTATGGGCGATGGACGCAGACATAGAGAGGGCGTTACGCACAGAGCCATCTCCACCTCAGTGTCCAGCTGGGCTGCAGTACGTGCCGTCTCTTGTCCGTGACCATCTGATCTATTGGGCACACACGTCCCCCTCCTCTGGAGTATCAGTCGTAAAGTTCGCTGCCTGACCAGAAAGTACAGGTGGCCTACCTTGGCTAAGGACGTGAGGGTGTATGTCTCCTCCTGCTCGGTGTGCGCACAGAGTAAGGCACCTAGGAACCTCCCAGCGGGTAAGTTACAGCCCTTACCAGTTCCACAACGGCCATGGTCACACTTGTGTATTGACTTCCTTACTGATCTTCCCCTCTCTCAAGGTAACACCACCATCCTGGTCGTTGTGGACCGCTTTTCCAAAGCCTGCTGCCTCCTTCCTCTGCCTGGTCTCCCCACGGCCCTGCAGACTGCGAAGGCCCTGTTTACACACGTCTTCCGGCACTACGGGGTGCCAGAGGACATAATGTCTGTCCGGGGTCCCCAGTTCACATCCAGGGTCTGGAAGGCGTTCGTGGAACGTCTGGGGGTCTTGGTCAGCCTGACCTCTGGGTTTCACCCCGAATCTAATGGGCAGGTGGAACGGGTGAATCAGGATGTGGGTAGGTTCCTGCGGTCCTACTGCCAGGACCGGCCAGGGAAGTGGTCGGTGTTCTTGCCATGGCCCGAAAATGCCCAGAACTCTCTCCGCCACTCCTCCACTAACCTAACGCCATTTCAATGTGTTTTACGATATCAGCCAGTTCTGGCACCGTGGCATCAGAGCCAGACCGAGGCTCCTGCGGTGGATGACTGGTTTTGGCGCGCAGAGGAGACGTGGAACGCTGCTCACGTCCACCTCCAACGCGCCATGCGTCTCCAGAAGGCCAACGCTGACCGCCACCACAGTGAGGCCCTGGTCTTTGTACCGGGTGATCGGGTCTGGCTCCCGACCCTGAATCTGCCCCTCCGCCTGCACTGCTGGAAGCTGAGCCCGCGGTTTATGGGGCCGTTCAATGTCCTGAGGAGAATCAACGAGGTTACCTATAGGTTATTACTCCCTCCAGATTACCATATTAACCCCTCGTTCCATGTGTCTCTCCTCAGGCCGGTGGTGGCTGGTCCGCTCCAGGAGTCTGGGGTGCGGGAGGTCCCTACGCCCCCTCTGGACTTCGAGGGGGCCCCGGCGTACTCCGTCCGTTCCATCCTGGATTCGAGGCGTCGGGTGGGGGGCATTCAGTACCTCGTCGATTGGGAGGGGTACTTTCTGGAGGAGCGGTGCTGTGTCCCAGTGAGGGATATCCTCGATCCCTCCCTGTTGCAGGATTTCCCTGTTTTCCTGTTATTCTGTGATATACCCTCCTGCTCCTGACTCCTTCAAATCACCATCACACCTGAGCTTTTCATGCATGACAGTGTCTAGGGTTTACTGAGAATGGTTAGACAAACTAAAAACATCCAGTCAGCGGCAGTCTTGTGTGCGAAAACAGCTCATTAATGAGAAGTCGAAGGAGAATGGCAAGAATCTTGCAAGCTAACAGGCGGGCCACAAACAGGCAAAGGGGGGTCCGACTAGGTATTAAATGGGTGTACCTAATCAACTGGTAAATACAGCAGCCGTCCATATGTCTCCGTCATATCTGCATTTGCCCTGCTCTGTTTTCTCAGTTAAAGCATCTTATTTTTATAAAGAAACATCACTAGTTGCTGTGGTTGTACAGTGCCTTCAGAAAGTATTTAGACCCCTTGACTTTCCACATTTTTTTACGATACAGCCTTTTTCTAAAATTGATTAAAATAAATAAAAATCATCAGCAATCTAGACACAATACCCCATAATGAAAAAGCGAAAACAGGTTTTTAGAATCTTAAAAAAAAAAAAACATTAAGAATGCTCAGGAGCATCCTGTTTCCATTGATCCTTGAGATGTTTCTACGACTTGGAGTCCACCTGTGGTAAATTCAATTGATTGGACATGATTTGGAAAGGCACACATCTGTCTATATAAGGTCCCACAGTTGACAGTGCATGTCAGAGCAACAACCAAGCCATGAGGTTGAAGGAATTGTCCATAGAGCTCCGAGACAGAATTGTGTCGAGGCACAGATCTGGGGAAGGGTACCAAAAAATGTATGCAGCATTGAAGGTCCCCAAGAACACAGTGGCCTCCATCATTCTTAAATGGACGTTTGGAACCACCAAGACTTCCTAGAGCTGGCCGCCCGGCCAAACTGAGCAATCGGGGGAGAAGGGCCTTGGTCAGGGAGGCGACCAAGAACCCGATGGTCATTCTGACAGAGCTCTAGAGTTCCTTGTGGAGATGGGAGAACCTTCCAGAAGGACAACCATCTCTGCAGCACTCCACCAATCAGGTCTGTATGGTAGAGTGGCCAGACGGAAACCACTCTTCAGTAAAAGGCAAATGACAGCCCACTTGGAGTTTGCCAAAAGGCACCTAAAAACTCTCAGACCATGAGAAACAAGATTCTCTGGTCTGATGAAACCAAGATTGAACTCTTTGGCCTGAATGCCAAGCGTCACGTCCGGAGGAAACCTGGCACCATCCCTATGGTGAAGAATGGTGGTGGCAGCATCATGCTGTGGGGATGTTTTTCAGTGGCAGGGACTGGGAGACTAATCAGGATGAAGGGAAAGATGAACGGAACAAAGGACAAAGATCCTTGATGAAAACCTGCTCCAGAGCGCTCAGGACCTCAGACAACGCAGGAGTGGCTTCGGGACTAGTCTTTGAATGTCCTTGAGTGGCCCAGCCAGATCCCGGACTTGAACCCGATCTAACATCTCTGGAGAGACCTGAAAATAGCTGTGCAGCGACGCTCCCCATCCAACCTGACAGAGCTTGAGAGGATCTGCAGAGAAGAATGGGAGAAACTACCCTAATACAGGTGTGCCAAGCTTGCAGCGTCATACCCAAAAAGACTTGAGGCTGTAATCGCTGCTATAGGTGCTTCAACAAAGTACTGAGTAAAGGGTCTGAATACTTATGTAAATGTGATATAATTTGCTAATTTCTAAAAAACGGTTTTTGCTTTGTCATTATGGGGTATTGTGTGTAGATGGATGAGGGAAAAAAAACAATTTAATCAATTTTAGAAGAGGTCTGAATACTTTCCGAAGGCACTGTATGTGAGCTGTGCGTGTGTGTGCATGTAAATGTGTGTAGTAAAAACTAAATGCACATTTCCATTCGTCCCTCTTATCACAGTTGGATGCCGACAGCAGTGGCAACGGTGGAGGGGAAAATTATACATGTACAAGTGTATGCATTAATTCACTCTAATTTGGCATAACAAACACCTCATTTAATTACACCGAGTGAAGTTTAACAGTGGAGCCACCCAATTAGATTAAAATGAAGGGAAGCAGAGAGAGAGAGAGAGAGAGAGAGAGGAAAGCCAATCCCCATGTATTATTCTGCTAGTGTGTTGTTGGTGAAACATTGTAGGCCGTAGTTATTTGGTTCTCTGCCCCTGAAAGCCCCATCCCTCATGCTGGTTTCAATTCCATAACCTTTCAGATCACAGCATAATGAGTCAAAATGGCTCGCACATGCACATTATGCCCCGACGAATCATTTTTCCACCCAACCAATTTACTCCCATGATTAAATATTTTTTTCCAACATGAGTCAGAGCCAGGGGTGCCAGGCAAGGCCATGTTTTGGAGTGTGTGTGTGTGTGTGAACAGCGCATGTGTGTTTAGACAACGGTTCCGGGGAGCCGTCCAGTGTGTGTGTGTGTGTGTGTGTGTGTGTGTGTGTGTGATGCTATATTTATGCAAGTAAGGGTGCACAGAAACACGACCCTGCGCTGGAGCCATTAGCTGTTCTATTAAATCTCAGGGGAGTTAAAAAGACAGCCTTTAACTGCAGGTATTTCCTGTCTCTTGATCTTGGGAGGCAGAACTCATTTCTGCCAGTGGGGTTCAGCCATCATAACAAGTTGCGGTTTGATGCCAACAGTTTATTATTCCATTTTATTTAGGGTGTGTGTGCATTGGGGGTGTGGGGGAGAAGGGGAAAGGAGAGGGTCCAAAGACCAAAAGGAAAGAAAGAAAGAAAGAAACACAAGGAACATTAGTTTGAGGTGCGAGTGGGTGTCTGGTTGGAGAGGACTCAGAGGAGGGCCACAGCCAAAAGATTTCTCAGCCGTTCATTATATACCCTCTCCTCCCTCAACTCCAATCCCACACAGGGCGAAAGTGTCTGTAAGCATCTTGTGTTTTTCTCTTGTTTTCTTCTTGGAGTCTCTCAGAGCTCCTTAAGCTTGAGGAGGTATTTTGGAGATGGTTTTGACTGTGTGGAAAACAGGATGTGAGCTTTTAAGACCACACTAAAGGGGTTTATGGCAGAGGGGGGACATTGTTCAGGCGTGTTCCTAGCCTTGTATACAAGGGGAACATTGAAACACCCCAGTGGTTAAGATGTGAGGGGAATTTATTGGATTCACATGGGCGAATTTTTTTTGTCAAAGCTAATAACAATGTGCTCCTCATTTAGGCTTCAGGGAAAAGGCATAGTAAGTTCTTGAGTAATTGGTGTCCTTTGGAAAATGTGGTAGAGTATTGTGATATTCGGGTGATATTTCTTCTGTGTCATGTCCATGATTGTAACTTGTTGAGCAATATTTAATTGTTACAATTTTGTGTAGAGGTCAAACAAATATTTCCCTCTCATACCTCGCAATTTCATACTCGTAATCATCATCACACAATTTGTGGTGTGATGCATGACTTCTCCACCATCTAAAAAAAAAAAAAAAAAAAACGTACAAAGAATTTCTTGAACTTGCTTGGAACTACGTAAGTGGTGACCTTGGATACCACAGGCAGGCCCAATGGTCCGAGGCTGCAGCAGCACAGTGGTGTGAAAGCCTCTGCTAACCCATCACTCTGTATGACAGGTTCAAACCGCAACTTATTGTGCTGAAAATTCCATATTGTCTGTATAATATATATATACACTACCAGTCAAAAGTTTGGACACACCTACTCATTCAAAGGTTTTTCTTTATTTTTTATATTTTTTACATTGTAGAATAATAGTGAAGACATCAAAACTATGAAATAACACATATGGAATCATGTAGTAACCAAAAAAGTGTTAAACAAATCAAAATATACTTTATATTTGAGATTCTTCAAATAGCCACCCTTTGCCTTGATGACAGCTTTGCACACTCTTGGCATTCTCTCAACCAGATTCACCTGGAATGCTTTTCCAACAGTCTTGAAGGAGTTCCTACATATGCTGAGCACTTGTTGTCTGCTTTTCCTTCACTCTGCCATCCGACTCTTCCCAAACCATCTCAATTGGGTTGAGGTCGGGGGATTGTGGAGGCCAGGTCATCTGATGCAGCACTCCATCACTCTCCTTCTTGGTAAAATAGCCCTTACACAGCCTGGAGGTGTGTTGGGTCATTGTCTTGTTGAAAAACAAATGATAGTCCCACTAAGCCCAGAATTCTGTGGTAGCCATGCTGGTTAAGTGTGCCTTGAATTCTATATAAATCACAGACAGTGTCACCAGCAAAGCACCCCCACACCATAACACCTCCTCCTCCATGCTTTACGGTGGGAACTACACATGCGGAGATAATCCGTTCACCCACACTGCGTCTCACAAAGACACGGCGGTTGGAATCAAAAATCTCCAATTTGGAGTCCAGACCAAAGGACAAATTTCCAACGGTCTAATGTCCATTGCTCATGTTACTTGGCCCAAGCAGGTCTCTTCTTCTTATTGGTGTCCTTTAGTAGTGGTTTCTTTACAGCAATTCGACCATGAAGGCCTGATTCACACAGTCCTCTCTGAACAGTTGATGTTGAGATGTGTCTGTTACTTGAACTCTATGAAGCATTTATTTGGGCTGCAATTTATGAGGCTGGTAACTCTAATGAACTTGTCCTCTGCAGCAGAGGTAACTCTGGGTCTTCCATTCCTGTGGCGGTCCTCATGCATAGCGCTTGATGGTTTTTGCGACCGCACTTGAATAAACTTTCAATGTTCCGTATTGACTGACCTTCATGTCTTAAAGTAATGATGGACTGTCGTTTCTCTTTGCTTATTTGAGCTGTTCTTGCCATAATATGGTCTTGGTCTTTTACCAAATAGGGCTATCTTCTGTATTCCCCCCCTACCTTGTCACAAAACAACTGATTGGCTCAAACACATTAAGAAGGAAATAAATTCCACAAATTAACTTTTAAGAAGGCACACCTGTTAATTTAAATGCATTCCAGGTGACTACCTCATGAAGCTGGTTGAGAGAATGCCAAGAGTGTGCAAAGCTGTCATCAAGGCAAAGGGTGGCTATCCCTCCAGCCACCCTAGTCATGGACTGTTCTCTCTGCTACCACATGGCAAGCGGTACCGGAGTGCCAAGTCTAGGTCCAAAAGGCTTCTTAACAGTTTCTACCCCCAAGCCATAATACTCCTGAACAGCTAATCAAATGGCTACCCGGACTATTTGCATTGTCCCTCCCACCCCCACCCCCTCTTTTTACACTGCTGCTATTCTCTGTTTATTATCTATGCATAGTCACTTTACCTCTACCCACATGTACATATTACCTCGACTAACCTGTGCCCCCGCACATTGACTCTGTACCGGTACCCCCTGTATATAGCCTCACTACTGTTATTTTACGGCTGCTCTTTAATTATTAGTTATTTTTCAATTGTTCTTCTTTTTTAATTTTTACTTATCCATTTTTTACTTAACACTTATTTTTCTTAAAACTGCATTGTTGGTTAAGGGCTTGTAAGTCAACATTTCACTGTAAGGTCTACACCTGTTGTATTCAGCGCATGTGACAAATACAATTTGATTTGATTTGTTTTGATAATCAACCTACATATATCTCTGACAGACATACTTACCCACCCAGGCATACCACCAGGGGTCTCTTCACAGTCCCCAAATACAAAATTAATTCAAGGCAACGCACATTATTGTATAGAACCATGATCACATAAAACTCCCTTCCATCTCAAATTACTCAAGCAAACAGCAAAATTGTCTTTAAAAAAACAACACCTCACAACACAACGCCTATCTGACCTAGTTAATCTAGTAAAGGCATACAGTATGTATATGTAGTAATTTATGTATGCGTGTAAGTCTTTAATATCTATGTTAATGTTTTAAAATGTATGTCAATTGTAAAGTATTTTTGTCTGTAATATATTTTTTGTTATGTGTCGGACCCCAGGAAGACTAGCTGTCGCCATAGGCGTCAGCTAATGGGGATCCCAATAAAATCTAAAATGCACGGGAAACAGCAATCCTACTAATTTGAAGCAAGTTGAGGGATTTTATGAACTAAGCTGTGTAATATGACATTAATAATGGTTATAAATGGCAGCTAGTGCAGCAGTCTGGGCCAGGGCAGGGAGGGACATGTCATGGCGGGACTCAGAGGAGGAATAGTATGGTGTGTGGAAAATAAAGTAGTACAATTAATTCCCCACCAAACCCAGCCCCACCACCACCGCACCGCCAACTTGGCAGGGCCTGTTAATGAAATGTGAAAATAGTTGTGGCACGTCGACTATGGGCATGGCGAAACCCTGCTGCATAAACTCATGATTAAACTGCTGTCCCCACGGTGTGGGCCTAATTCTAAATACACTCTGCTTTGCTTTGGTGGTAGGCGGCTTTACAGCTTTAGAGTCCAGAGACGAGCAGACAGACGGAGACACAGGGCTCTATTTTCGGCTGGCGCATTATAATAATTTGATGGGTGCTTATATTTGTCCTATTTCACACATGTACAAGTGTGTATTATACGCATGTGTGATTTGTAAATGTGTTTTTTTGCATATACCAACTCCCCCTGAGATTGGGGTCACGGCCAGGGTCTGCCATTATCAATGGCAACCCTGGAGCAATTAGGGTTAAGTGCCTTCCTCAAAGGCACATTGACAGATTTTTCACCTTGTCAGCTCGGGGATTCAATCTAGCAACCTTTCGGTTACTGGCCCAACACTCTAACTGCTAGGCTACCTGCTGCCATACCAAGTGAACATTTGTTTGCAATTTCAGCATGTAAAAACTGGTGCTCTGGTGTCTTAAGCCTGTCGCATGCTTCCCAGTCGAAACAGTTCACACATATGTTATGGCGAAATGTTATGAAGTTTTTTGTTTGTTTTGGTGTTCGGCAAGGTTTCTTTCCGGCTGTTCCCGCACACAATTTTTTTTCTTTAGGCAAGTTGAAGTTCGGTAGCCGAAGTCGACACCCCTTCGTCGGTGATTGGTCAACAGTACTACTCCTAGTAAGAGTGGGAACTATGGACGGAATTCTACTAGCGATGCCTAGTTTTCATGAAAAAGACTTGAGAAATACTGTACCAAACATCTTAGTTAGATTTAAGACCAGTGGTGGAAAAAGTACTCAATTCTCATAGTAAAAGTAATAATAACCTTAATAACCTTAATAGAAATTGACTCAAGTAAAAGTGAAAGTCACCTAGTAAAATATTACTTGAGTAAAAGTCAAAGTATTTGGTTTTAAATATACTTAAGTATCAAAAGTAAAAGTAAAAGTACAAATCATTTAAAATTCCTTAAATTAAGCAAACCAGGGGCACATTTGTCTAGTTTTATTTTATTTACGGATAGCCAGGGTCACACTCCAACACTCAGACATACATAATTTAATGTCACGCCCTGACTCAGGGGACTCGTATATGTTGAGTCAGGGTGTGTATATTCTTTGTGGTGTTTTCTATGCTTTGATCTATTATGTGTAGATCTATGTTGGCCGGTGTGGTTCCCAATCAGAGGCAGCTGTCGCTCGTTGTCTCTGATTGGGGATCATACTTAGGCAGCCTATTGGCACTAGTGGGGTGTGGGATCTTGTTCCGTGTAAGGTTTTGTTTAGTTTGTTGTTTTGTCGTTGTGTTTATTCAGTGTAAATAAACATGTACGTACAGTGGGGAAAAAAAGTATTTAGTCAGCCACCAATTGTGCAAGTTCTCCCACTTAAAAATATAAGAGAGGCCTGTAATTTTCATCATAGGTACATGTCAACTATGACAGACAAAATTAGGAAAAAAATTCCAGAAAATCACATTGTAGGATTTTTTATGAATGTATTTGCAAATTATGGTGGAAAATAAGTATTTGGTCAATAACAAAAGTTTCTCAATACTTTGCTATATACCCTTTGTTGGCAATGACACAGGTCAAACGTTTTCTGTAAGTCTTCACAAGGTTTTCACACACTGTTGCTGGTATTTTGGCCCATTCCTCCATGCAGATCTCCTCTAGAGCAGTGATGTTTTGGGGCTGTCGCTGGGCAACACAGACTTTCAACTCCTCCAAAGATTTTCTATGGGGGTTGAGATCTGGAGACTGGCTAGGCCACTCCAGGACCTTGAAATGCTTCTTACAAAGCCACTCCTTCGTTGCCCGGGCGGTGTGTTTGGGATCATTGTCATGCTGAAAGACCCAGCTACGTTTCATCTTCAATGCCCTTGCTGATGGAAGGAGGTTTTCACTCAAAATCTCATGATACATGGCCCCATTCATTCTTTCATTTACACGGATCAGTCGTCCTGGTCCCTTTGCAGAAAAACAGCCCCAAAGCATGATGTGTCCACCCCCATGCTTCACAGTAGGTATGGTGTTCTTTGGATGCAACTCAGCATTCCTTGTCCTCCAAACACGACGAGTTGAGTTTTGACCAAAATGTTCTATTTTGGTTTCATCTGACCATATGACATTCTCCCAATCCTCTTCTGGATCATCCAAATGCACTCTAGCAAACTTCAGACGGGCCTGGACATGTACTGGCTTAAGCAGGGGGACACGTCTGGCACTGCAGGATTTTAGTCCCTGGCGGCGTAGTGTGTTACTGATGGTAGGCTTTGTTACTTTGGTCCCAGCTCTCTGCAGGTCATTCACTATGTCCCCCCGTGTGGTTCTGGGATTTTTGCTCACCGTTCTTGTGATCATTTTGACCCCACGGGGTGAGATCTTGCGTGGAGCCCCAGATCGAGGGAGATTATCAGTGGTCTTGTATGTCTTCCATTTCCTAATAATTGCTCCCACAGTTGATTTCTTCAAACCAAGCTGCTTACCTATTGCAGATTAGTCTTCCCAGCCTGGTGCAGGTCTACAATTTTGTTTCTGGTGTCCTTTGACAGCTCTTTGGTCTTGGCCATAGTGGAGTTTGGAGTGTGACTGTTTGAGGTTGTGGACAGGTGTCTTTTATACTGATAACAAGTTCAAACATGTGCCATTAATACAGGTAACGAGTGGAGGACAGAGGAGCCTCTTAAAGAAGAAGTTACAGGTCTGTGAGAGCCAGAAATCTTGCTTGTTTGTAGGTGACCAAATACTTATTTTCCACCATAATTTGCAAATAAATTCATTAAAAATCCTACAATGTGATTTTCTGGATTTTTCTTTCTCAATTTGTCTGTCATAGTTGACGTGTACCTATGATGAAAATTACAGGCCTCTCTCATCTTTTTAAGTGGGAGAACTTGCACAATTGGTGGCTGACTAAATACTTTTTTTCCCCACTGTATATCACGCTGCGCCTTGGTCTGACCCGTCCTTCAACGAACGTGACATTTAAAAACAAAGCATTTGTGTTTAGTGAGTCCACCAGATCAGAGGCAGTAGGGATGACCAGGGATGTTCTCTTGATAAGTGTGTGAATTGGACCATTTTCTGTCCTGCTAAGCATTCAAAGTACTTTTGGGTGTCAGGGCAAATGTATGGAGTAAAAAGTACATAATTTTCTTTAGGAATGTAGTGAAGTAAAAGTTGTCAAAAATATAAATAGTAAAGTACAGATACCCAAAAAAACTACTTAAGTAGTACTTTAAAGTATTTTTACTTAAGTACTTTACACCACTGTGTAAGACGTCCTCGGGTAAAATGTCAAAATTAATTACAGATTTCTTGATTTATCTTCGGACTATTCTGACTCTTTGTTGTTGCTAGGGCGTCTCAAGAGAGACATACAGTAAATAAGGTCTTTTAAGGAAGTATGCGAGGCACAGATGTTCGCTTCGCCAAGCCGAGTTCTGCTAGGAGCAAACCAAACCTAGTATGCAGGCGCCTTTAGTGGTAATCCGCTTGATAATTGCATGGATTTTGTGAGCGGAAGCACAACCTATCCAGCCGTGATGCACAGTGCCCTTATGCTCATGGAACAAGAGAGGAGATGTGCTCGTGAGACTGCTTTGAAATAAATCTTAATCACCAAAGCTTTATTAAAAGATCAAGTTTGGCAGCAGCAGAACAGTGAGCAAACATCCCCTTTTTATCGATGTATTGTAGGCCTACATTACTTTAGCCAGCTCCCCGTTTGGACGTGTGTAAAAACCCCTCCATGTAGGCTACATGTCCATATGCCCATCATGAAACGAGAGATGAAAAGATGCTGGTGACCCTTGTATTTAGAACTTATTTTCCTCTAACAATTGCTTGTTTTCCTTTTCAAGCCTGCCATAGGCTACCCTTAACCTAGGCTAGCAATCCGTTGTCTTTTTACCCTGTCCATTTTATGATATCATGCTTCTGACCCCAAGCTCTTTAGAACATTTTTTTTTTTTCTTTAAAAAAAAACAATGCTTGTTTTTCGTTTAATTTGATTAAAACCCAAACTTATTTGAATGATTCACCGTCCTGGCTTTATGATGAGAATGTCCAGCTCGCATGCAATGGAATTTAGGAGCCATTTGGATTTTCATAAGACCTTCAATTGTCTGCTTTGCCTTAATATTAGGCTATATGTCCACGGGGAGCAATTATTGTGCATGTAGGTCTAACTGTATTTAGACTATTTAAAACAAGTTTTGATTAGAATTTGATTTGAATTATTCACTCTCTTTTTAGGCTTTATCAATAGTGAATTTAATCTTGGCTTATTGACAACGTTTGGCATGTCCATGGCTCAGCCATAATGCAACTTACAGTAGGCCTAGCCCCTACACTAGTGTGAATGCTATGTTTAACAATGTGTTTCCATAATGAAGCCATGGAATTACTTAGAACAATGTGGACTACAAATATGTTCAGTGTATTTAGCAAAGATGGGATAGGCCTACATTTTGTTATTTTGTTTCTGTAGGCTATTTAACAAACTAAGCTAAAACAGACAAACATTTGAATTGGAGCTGATGACAACGCAACACATAAAATACCGTAAATACACAACACATATTTAGCCATGGAGCACGCTCTGATTGGTCAGTGAGGGGTCAAGTTTCCAACGTATTTATTCATCAAATAAATGAGCCCTTTCACACCACCGCCACCTACTGCACCCATAATTCCTGCAGTGAAAATAGCTAAAATATTTCTGTCACACCCCTGGACCGATAGCGCTACCGCCAGTGCTAAAATTACCCATTGCATTAGGTTTGTTAAAATAGAGCCCACAGGGCCTACCGACCGACCGTGTCTGAGATTTAACGGGGGCACAGCACGGTTTAACGTACTGCAGGGGGCACATGGCAAGGCTTCGCCCCACTCCTGCCCCACCAGCCCTGCGGTTAGATTTTAGAAGACCCCAGATAAGAAACTGGAGTTAAATGTGGACGCAGTGATGTTTTTTTAAATTGTTTTTCTTGACACTATATTTAGAAAGTGTGAGAGAGACCAAACATTTTGCCATGCATAATTGCAATGACGTTTATCCATGACAAGATTACAGTAAGGCACCAATTATGTTTTCAGTCATATTTTTGTTGTTGACTAATTGGATTTATGATTAGTTGAGGATTAGGCAAAAAACATAACGTGGTTTTTTTCCCCCCCAGATAACCAGCAATTTTCTAACTGTCTGAGTAAGTGTGGCCTATACTCTTGTGAATTTTGTAAGATTTCTTCCAAGGATTTTTTTGATGACAATAACAGTGCTGTACTGTCTGTAAAAACACACAGTGCAGTATCTGTCTGTGTCTGGTTTAAACAAAGAATTAGACTTCGCCTCCTTCCTATAGCCCAAACGTATACTCTTATAGTCAATAAGAACACTGTCCATACCATATTTTACATATCATTAACGAGTTAGCCCCACATAATACACACCTAATACAATGGATTCATGAACGGATCACGAATGATATTACCCCCTAATTGTCGTTCGTGCCCGCTCCCATCTTCTATAATTCTATATATCCTTGTCCTTGTGATTGTAACACATATACAGGTAGACAAGAGAGGCCATCCCTGATTGGCAGAGGACCAATTACCCTGCTTAGAAGCACCTGGACTGTGCTCACCTGTGTTTCCTACAAATGCTGTTTCTTAATGTAAGATTTGAACCTGCACACTGAAGAAGGCGAAAGCCGAAACATCTGGGTATGTTACCCTCCTGATGCAGTAAAAACGAGAATCGAAAAATGAAGAAGAAAGCTTTGCGCAACACCGCTCATTTTTTACTTAGGCTATGTGCATGAGATGTAACATTTAAACCACACACATTTTCAATGAGAAAAATTGAATTTAATGGCTCCACCACTGGCAGTCAGTGCCTGGGAAATAGTTAAGGGATGTTGTTCATTGTCACATGACATTATGAATACCAACGGAACCTGATACCGCCCCCTGCTTTTCTTTCCAAAATGTCCCCCAACCCCCCTAGTTCCCCAGCTCCTAGCTCAGAAACCCCAACCCCACACATCTTGCCTGCAGATGTGACGAAACCACAAACACTTCAAAGTGCCTCCCCTCAGACCAGCACCATACCCTGACGCCATCTGTAAATGTCCTGGACACGGCGCACGGAAAATATTAAACCCCATCTGCTCTGCTCTCAATGGCCAGGCAAAAAAACACAAACCCCAACAAACACCCACTAAAACACTTAAATGAGTCAACGTCCTGCACCGCGCCACTCTGGTAACCACGTCAACAAAGGAAGGAGCCATCTCTGTTGTTGTCCGCAGGATAGTTACCTTTCCAGTCATCACATTATCAGACGCTTACCTGGCCTAGAGGCGTGGAACCATGTTGGTCTACAAATCAAATCAAATCAAATTGTATTTGCCACATGCGCCGAATACAACAGGTGTAGTAGACCTTACAGTGAAATGCTTACTTACAAGCCCTTAACCAACAATGCAGTTTTAAGAAAAATAAGTGTTAAGTAAAAAATTGATAAATAAAAAATAAATAGCAGTCAAATAAAATAACAGTAGGGAGGCTATATATACAGGGGGTACCGGTACAGAGTCAATGTGCGGGGGCACCGGTTAGTTGAGGTAATTGAGGTAATAGGTACATGTGGGTAGAGTTAAAGTGACTATGCATAGATAATAAACAGAGTAGCAGCAGCGTAAAAGAGGGGGTGGGGGTGGGGGTGGGGGGGGACGACAATGCAAATAGTCCCCCCCACCCCACAAACCTGATGACTGGTTGATTTTAGGCCAATTGGTTATGAGAGAGAATAAAATAGAGATATAGGGAGAGAGATTGGATGAGAGAAAATGAGGAGTGAAAGATAATGGAGCAATGAGACTCAGAGAGATGGAGAGATGGAGGAGGGAGAGAGAGAAAAAGCATGATTCTCCAGATGGATGTGTTTGTGAATTGTTTTAGTAGAGAGGGTCTCAAGGCCTTTTCCTTCAGAGCCTCCCATAACTCTGTCAGATAATTGTCTAATTGCTCTGGGCCCCTAAAGAGCTCAATAACACAGAGCTATAATGTAGTGAGTGGTGGGCTGGAGCTGCTTGCCTTACTACACTATGAGGCCACATCCCCTCTTGTCCCTGTGCTCGCTCCGTTTATCATGGAAGATGAAATACACTCGGTTTCTCCCAGGGGGTACTGGGAAAGGGGAAATATGGCAACATCTCCTCTGATTCACCATCCTGGTGAACTCTGACCTCCAGCTAAGCAAGGAAAAAAAAAAATCCCCTCCATAGAGATCCTATTAAATTACTAGAGGGGGGGCTATGTCATAAACCCTCAAAATTCCAGAATGGGGTGAAAATGGCAGCCATATTGGTCAGGGAGAAATCCAACCAGTCTAATTGGAATGACTGGTAGTAGAGGCATAATTCTGATCTACTTATGCAGGAAAATAAAAGTAAGGCATGTGATATATCACAACCAAAAATATTGTCATATAATGATAAATACAGTTTATACAGGTTTTGTACCGATTTTCTGTATGAATAGCCTCTAAAATATATGTGTCTCAATTTATGTTTTCTTGGAAAGCTGTGAGTGCTATTACATGATACAATATCAGTACTTGTTGCATTTACAACTTGTCTAGGTCCTATCATCAACTGATTTCAGCCACTTGTATGGCTGTGGATTGACTGCAAAGTTTGAATGGAATGTTGGCATATTGGCAGTTAATTAGAACCATTTATGGCATCATTCCTCTAAAACTGGCTGGCTAGCTAGCTAACAAACATACAGTGCAGATAAATTCTTAAAATGCATTATTTTACACTATATCTTATCACAGCACTGACAAACCATGGTTGACCAATTCCCTGACAAAAATGGCTGACCTTTATCCCATCATAAGAAGATTAATGTCCATTCTAGTATTCTAATGCCTAATTCTATAATCCCCTCTCTCTCTCACCGCGGGCCAAACCAATGCAACTAGAGGATGAGGTCGGGGAGGAGGAGAACAATGAGGCTCTCTCATTTAAAGACTGGTGTTATTTGTTCTACATTCTTTAAAAAAGGGGTCCAAAATGGTTCTTCGTCTGTCTCCATAGGAGAACCCTTTTTGGTTCCGGTTAGAACCCAAAAAGGGTTCTACATGGAACCCAAAAAGGGTTCTACCTGGAACCAAAAAGGTTTCTTCAAAGGGTTCTCCTATGGGAACAGCTGAGGAACCATTTTAGGTTATAGATAGCACCTTTTTTTCTAAGAGTGTATGGAAATTACTCTACAAGGGTTGCCAGACATTGTATCCCGCTGTGAGTGTTTTCCATGGATGATTCTCAATATTGAGGCTTATATGACAGTTTGTTCCACCCCTGGGGAACAGTGGTCAGGAAAAGGTCAGAAACTATGATCCATTATCCCTCTGATGTGTTCTTATCCCACCAAACACACACGCATGCAGGGTTGGGTAGGTTACTGTCTAAATGTAATCTGTTACAGTTACTAGTTATCTGTCCAAAATTGTAATCAGTAACGTAGCTTTTGGATTACCCACACCCAGTAATGTAATCTGATTACTTTTACATCACTTCCCCTTTAAGATTTATTAGAAGAAGTGCATTGTTTGTAATTTATTTTGTAAAATGAATTACCAATTGAACGACATCTATTGCAGGATAAATCAATGTTATAGTTGACATAGCTGGTGTAACACTGTACGCTGGGAAACAAGTACAGGGAGTGCATTTCATGATAAATAAAACATGGAACAAAACAAGAGTAGCGTCCAGACAGGGACAGAGTAACAGAATCAATAGCGCCTATGGAAGGAACCAAAGGGAGTGACAGATATAGGGGAAGGTGATGGAGTCCAGGTGAGTCTGATGAGGCGCTGGTGCTTGTAATGATGGTGACAGGTGTGCGTAATAAAGAGCAGCCTAGTGACCTAGAGGCCAGAGGAGGAGTATACGTGACAGCTGGCCATTAATGGATGTTGCATTTTACTTTATGGGTTGGTTATATAGGCTTCTTGTAACCCATTGCTTTCTACTACAGACAATCATAATTTTAGCCTATATCTTTACATTAAAAACCAGATTTCCAGTCATTCCAATTAATGTAATACCCCTTGATCTTCAAGAATGTGACTTGGAAATATAGATTAACCAAATTGTTTTACCTGAGCATCATTTTTTGGGGGGGAACTCAGTCGGGGTCTCAATTTACTGTTGAGAGTTACAATAGTAGAATACACAAGGTGCGATGTTGTTGTGCATCAGCAGTTTTTCTCTTGTTACAGTGGGGAGAAGAAGTATTTGATACACTGCCGATTTTGCAGGTTTTCCTACTTACAAAGCATGTAGAGGTCTGTAATTTTTATCATAGGTACACTTCAACCGTGAGAGACGGAATCTAAAACAAAAATCCAGAAAATCACATTGTATGATTTTTAAGTAATTAATTTGCATTTTATTGCATGACATAAGTGTTTGATCACCTACCAACCAGTAAGAATTCTGGCTCTCACAGACCTGTTAGTTTTTCTTTAAGAAGCCCTCCTGTTCTCCACTCATTACCTGTATTAACTGCACCTGTTTGAACTCGTTACCTGTATAAAAGACACCTGTCCACACACTCAATCAAACAGACTCCAACCTCTCCACAATGGCCAAGACCAGAGAGCTGTGTAAGGACATCAGGGATATAATTGTAGACCTGCACAAGGCTGGGATGGGCTACAGGACAATAGGCAAGCAGCTTGGTGAGAAGGCAACAACTGTTGGCGCAATTATTAGAAAATGGAAGAAGTTCAAGATGACGGTCAATCACCCTCGGTCTGGGGCTCCATGCAAGATCTCACCTCGTGGGGCATCAATGATCATGAGGAAGGTGAGGGATCAGCCCAGAACTACACGGCAGGACCTGGTCAATGACCTGAAGAGAGCTGGGACCACAGTCTCAAAGAAAACCATTAGTAACACACTATGCCGTCATGGATTAAAATCCTGCAGCGCACGCAAGGTCCCCCTGCTCAAGCCAACGCATGTCCAGGCCCGTCTGAAGTTTTCCAATGACCATCTGGATGATCCAGAGGAGGAATGGGAGAAGGTCATGTGGTCTGATGAGACAAAAATAGAGCTTTTTGTTCTAAACTCCACTCGCCGTGTTTGGAGGAAGAAGAAGGATGAGTACAACCCCAAGAATACCATCCCAACCGTGAAACATGGAGGTGGAAACATCATTCTTTGGGGATGCTTTTCTGCAAAGGGGACAGGACGACTGCACCGTATTGAGGGGAGGATGGATGGGGCCATGTATCGCAAGATCTTGGCCAACAACCTCCTTCCCTCAGTAAGAGCATTGAAGATGGGTTGTGGCTGGGTCTTCCAGCATGACAACGACCCGAAACACACAGCCAGGGCAACTAAGGAGTGGCTCCGTAAGAAGCATCTCAAGGTCCTGGAGTGGCCTAGCCAGTCTCCAGACCTGAACCCAATAGAAAATCTTTGGAGGGAGCTGAAAGTCTGTATTGCCCAGCGACAGCCCCGAAACCTGAAGGATCTGGAGAAGGTCTGTATGGAGGAGTGGGCCAAAATCCCTGCTGCAGTGTGTGCAAACCTGGTCAAGACCTACAGGAAACGTATGATCTCTGTGATTGCAAACAAAGGTTTCTGTACCAAATATTAAGTTCTGCTTTTCTGATGTATCAAATACTTATGTCATGCAATAAAATGCACATTATCTACTTAAAAATCATACAATGTGATTTTCTGGATTTTTGTTTTAGATTCCGTCTCTCACAGTTGAAGTGTACCTACGATAAAAATGACAGACCTCTACATGCTTTGTAAGTAGGAAAACCTGCAAAATCGGCAGTGTATCAAATACTTGTTCTCCCCACTGTATGTCAGTCACTGACAGTCACTCAATTAGCTATGTCAGCTAACAATTTTTAGATTGGTAAATTAGTCTAGCCAGCTATCTAAACTTGTATTAATCATGGCTGAATACCAACCGGGCATGCAGGGCACGGGCCCAGGGGCCCTGACCTCCAAGGGGCCCCCATTGATTTTGTTAATCACTCTCACTCAGATATTATTAACATGGCATAAGTAATGGCAAAATGTGTAGAATTGCAGGTAATTAGCTTTCAAACTGCAACGTTTTCTCTACGCCCAATGGCAAACCGTGTAGAATTGCAGGAAATTAACTTTCTCTCTGCTGTCAAGAGGGGGGCGACTAAAGTGTTTTGCCCGCGAGGTGTGGGGTGCCCCATCCAAATCTTGCTTAGGGCCCCCAAAAGGCAGTTACCTGGGCCCCCTACCTCCTCTCCTCCCCCATCTGATGATTAGCAGAGCGGCAATAGGCTATCTACATTCACTGAGAGCCGGCTCCTGTGGTTGGCGGTTGCAGTAAAAATATATATATATATATATACAATATATACACAGTACCAGTCAAAAGTTTGGACACACCTACTCATTCCAGGGTTTTTCTTTATTTTTACTATTTTCTACATTGTAGAATAATAGTGAAGACATCAAAACTATGAAATAGCATATGGAATCATGTAGAAACCAAAAAAGTGTTAAACAAATCAAAATATATTTTATATTTGAGATTCTTCAAATAGCCACCCTTTGCCTTGATGACAGCTTTGCACAAGCTTGGCATTCTCTCAACCAGCTTCACCTGGAATGCTTTTCCAACAGTCTTGAAGGAGTTCCCACATATGCTGAGCACTTGTTGGCTGCTTTTCCTTCACTCTGCGTCGACTCAATTGGGTTGAGGTCGGGGGATTGTGGAGTCCAGGTCATCTGATGCAGCACTCCATCATTCTCCTTCTTGGTCAAATTTGAAAGTAATCCTAGACGTAATCCTCTCGTTTTTCAAAAGTATCTGTAATCTGATTACAATATTTTTGCTGGTAACATAACGGATTACAGTTATCATCTGTTACTCCCCAACCCTGCTCGAATACGTGCACACACACAAATAAAATAAAATTAAATTGTATTTGTGACATGTGCCGAATACAACAGGTGTAGACTTTACTGTGTAATGCTTACTTACAATCCCTTTCACAACAATGCAGAGCTAAAAAGTAAGAAAAAAATCCTAAATTAAAGAAGGAAATAGTAACACAATAAAATAACAATAACGAGGCTATATACAAGGAGTACCGGTACAGAGTCCATGTGCAGGGGTACGAGGTAATTAAGGTAATTGAGGTGATATGTACATGTAGGTAGGGGTGAAAGTGACTAGGCAATCAGGATAGATAAACAGAGTAGCAGCAGCGTATGTGCAGAGTGTAAAAGAGTGTAAAAGAGTGTGAAAGTGTGTCAATTTGTGTTTGTGTGTGTGTGTTTGTGCGTGCGGCTTCAATATGCATGTGTGTGTGTGTGTGTGTGTTCGTGTGCGTGTGTGTATACTGTATGTTGGAGTGTCAGTGTAGTATGTGTGAGTGTGTGGGTTGAGCCCAGTGAGTGTGCATACAGCCAGTGCAAGACAGTCAATGCAAATCGTCCGGGTAGCCATTTGATTAACTGTTCAGCAGTCTTATGGCTTGGGGTTAGAAGCTGTTCAGGAGCCTTTTGGTCCCAGACTTGGCGCTCCGGTACCGCTTGCCATGTGGTATCAGAGAGAACAGTTTATGACTTGGGTGGCTGGAGTCTTTGACAATTTTTACGGCCTTCCTCTGACACCGCCTGGTATAGAGGTCCTGGATGGCAGGGAGCTCGGCCTCAGTGATGTACTGGGCCATACGCACTACCCTCTTTAGCGCCATACGTGTCGGATGCCAAGCAGTTGCCATGTCAAGCGGTGATGCAGCCAGTCAAGATGCTCTCAATGATAAAGCTGTAGAACTTTTTGGAGGGGACTAAGCACGCACCCCTGAGGGGCCCCTGTGTTGAGGGTCAGCGTGGCGGATGTATTATTGCCTACCCACACCACCTAGGGCCACCCTTCAGGAAGTCCAGGATCCAGTTGCAGAGGGAGGTGTTTAGTCCCTGGGTCCTTAGCTTAGTGATGAGTTTTGGAAGGCACTATGGTGTTGAACAGTGAGCTGTAGTCAATGAACAGCATTCTCACGTAGGTGTTCCTTTTGTCCAGGTGGGAAAGGGCAGTGTGGAGTGCAATAGAGATCTGTGTCATCTGTGGATCTGTTGGGGCAGTATGCGAATTGGAGTGGGTCCAGGGCATCTGGGATGATGGTGTTGAGCCATGACCAGCCGTTCAAAGCCTTTCATGGCTACAAATGTGAGTGCTACGGGACAATAGCCATTTAGACAGGTTATCTTGGAGTTCTTGGGCACAGGGCCTATGGTGGTCTGCTTGAAACATGTAGATATTACAGACTGGGTCAGGGACAGGTTGAAAATGTCAGTGAAGACATTTGCCAGCTGGTCAGCGCATGCTCTAAGTACGCGTCCTGGTAATCCGTCTGGCCCTGCGGCCTTGTGAATGTTAACCTGTTTAAAGGTATTACCCACATTGGCTACAGAGAGCGTGATCACACAGTCGTCCGGAACAGCTGGTGCGCTCATGCATGGTTCAGTGTTGCTTGCCTCGAAGCGAGCATAGAAGGCATTTAGCTCGTCTGGTAGGCTCGAGTCACTTGGCAGCTCGCGGCTGGGTTTCCCTTTGTAATCCATGAGCGATGAGCATCAGAGCCGGTGTAGTAGGGTTCAATCTTAGTCCTGTATTGATGCTTTGCCTGTTTGATGGTTTGTCGGAGGGCGTAGCGTGATTCCTTATAAGCGTCCGGATTAGTGTCCCATTCCTTGAAAGCAGCAGCTATAGCCTTTAGCTCAGTGCGGATGTTGCCTGTAATCCATGGCTTCTGGTTGGGATATGTACGCATGGTCACTGTGGGGATGATGTTGTTAATGCACTTATTAATGAAGCCAGTGACTGATGTGGTAAACTCCTCAATGCCATTGGATGAATCCCGGAACATATTCCAGTCTGTGCTAGAGAAACAGTCCTGTAGCTTAGCATCCGCTTCATCGGACTACTTCTGTATTGAGCTCATTGGTACTATATTGGTACTTCCTGTTTGAGATTTTACTTGTAAGCAGGAATCAGGAGGATAGAGTTATGGTCAGATTTGCCAAATGGAGGGCGAGGGAGAGCTTTGTATGCATGCGTCTCTGTGTGTGGAGTAAAGTTGATCTAGAGTTTTTTCGCAACTATTTGCACATGTGACAGACATGCGGGAGAAATTAGGTAAGATGGATTTCAGTTTTCCTGCATTAAAATTACCGGCCACTAGGAGCGCCGCCTCTGGTTGAGCATTTTCTTGTTTGCTTATGGCCCTATATAGCTTGTTGAGTGCGGTCTTAGTGCCAGCATCGGTTTGTGGTGGTAAATGGACAGCTACAAAAAAATATTGATGAAAACTCTTCGTAAATAGTATGGTCTACAGCTTATCATGAGGTTTTCTAACTCTAGCAGAACCTCAACGCTTCCTTAATATTAGAGATCGAGCACAGCTGTTGTTATCAAACAGACACAAACCACCCCCCTTGAGTTTACCCAACGCTGCCGTTCTGTCCTGCCAATGTATAGAAAAAACTGCTAGATTTATATTTTCCATGTCCTTGTTCAGCCACGACTAGTAGAAACATAGGATATTACAGTTCTCTGTAGCTCAGCTGTTAGAGCACGGCGCTTGTAACGCCAAGGTAGTGGGTTCGATCCCCGGGACCACCCATACACAAAAAAAAATAATATGCATGCATGACTGTAAGTCGCTTTGGATAAAAGCGTCTGCTAAATGGCTTATTATTATTATTATTCAGATCACATTGATAGGATAGTCTCGAACGGAGCTCGTCCAGTTTATTCTCTAGTGATTGCATGTTCGCCAATAGAACAGAGGGTTTATCCACTCGTCGAAGTAGTCTCGTCAGGTTTCCCGCACGCCGGCCTCCATAACAACGCCTCTTCCTTGTTCCACACACGCATGCACACACACACACTTCAGGGACTGCGTGAGAGAGTGACTCTGGGCTAACGCGTGTGTGTGTGTGTGTGTGTGTGTGTGTGTGTGTGTGTGTGTGTGTGTGTGTGTGTGTGTGTGTGTGTGCGTGTGTGTGCGGCAGTCCTCCAAGAGTTGGGTGGATGAGGTATGAGCCTGGCTTTATTCTACTGGCTGTGACAGACGAGCAGCCAAGGCTCAGGGCAGATTCCCACATGCTTCCCTCTATCTCTCTCTCATGCTGAATGAGTGAGTGGAAGAGGCAAATAGTGACTTGACTTTATTAGCTACGAAAACGACTCTGTGGACCTGTTTTCAATTACAATCTAATTTAAGCCTCATCCAAACCTACACATCCCAATTATAATCCTATGTCATATGTCATGTTTTCGTGGTAGAGAGCTGCATTGCGGTATTTCAACTCTTTCCCATGGTCATATAAACTCATAGAACATTTTGGGTTTTTTGTTGAAACCTACTGCTCCCACCAGGTAGACTCTCTGTCTTATTCCCTTTTGACAGGATCAAATGCTTGAATCTGGACCTAAGTGTATGCACGGGCAGTACAGTTGCTTGCAAACAAAGACATTGTCTAAACATATCTATGGCAGTTTTGATTGAATTCCAGTCCACTACAGTGTGGTGTGTGTGCCTAGGGCATGCATGTCGGCATATCTGCATGTCTGTGTAAATTTGTCTGGATGATATGGCCATTTCAAAGCTAACAGATTCTCCAGTTATGAGTGAAAGCAGATGTTTCTTTTTTAAATATATTTTCTCATAAGGCTTTTCACAAATTTGCTTCAATAAAAATATGGTAAACTTCCAGTCATTTTTTCGATAATGGTATAATGTTTATCTGTCCGTTCTCACTAAACGAATCTCTTAGAATCATCAGCATTGTTATAGTGCAGAGTTCAGTTATGTTGTATAAAGGGTAGTATAGTTTATGTCCACAAGTCTTGCATGCCAAGCACACACACACAGTATCTGACATGAACGTTAACAGGTGCTGTAGTTTAGCTTGATCATTATGTCAATCATGAGAGCTGCTGTACGTGCTTGGAGAGTATGTGCCTGTGTATGTGCACGACCGAGAGAGTTGTGTGTGTTTAGGGTCACAGATGGTACTGTATGTCACTACGCGTTGACTGAACTTGTTCCTGAGCCTGGCAAAGAGATAACACACACACGCATGCACGCACACAAACGCACAAAGTATCAATCATGTCCATTAATCATAAATGCTATGACTTTGATTTCTATGACTGGGTGTGTGTGTGCGTGTTTGTGCGTGCGGGCGTGCATGTCTTTGTGTGTGTGCCCTTGTACATGCCTGTGCACATATTTGGCTGTGTGTGTGCTCTCTACCCTGCAGTCAAATATCCTAAACTAGAGGAGAGTGGGTGTCTGAGTCAAACCCAGAGGCTCCTTGCCATCGTCAGGCAGTAACATGAGTAATGAGCTCTGTCAGACACTGGTGGCTGACTGACCTTTTTCACCGCACTGGAACCTCCCTTAGTGCTGACGGCTACATGCTAACGACAGCTCTATGCTAATGATGGCGTGTCTGACACAGCCTTAAAGAGGCAGCTGATGAGATGATTGGCCCATTGGCCTCCCACTGGATCCCCTACAGGAAGCGCTGGGCTGACCACTGAGGTGGGTAACTGTAACTGTACTACTGTAAACGTAGACATGTACAGTATCTATATAGGGCTCTGGAAACACAGATATAGAATGACAAACAGACTTGTTCTCTATTTCCATTTAGAATCCTTTGGTGGCTAGAATAATAGAGTACTATTAAGACCTTCATTCACTCATATACGATTTCTATCCCAAACATGAACCGAAACAAGAGTCGCGTGTGTATGTTTAAGAAATGTGTTTACCCTTAGGCCTCTGTTACCCTTTGGCCTATTTTTCATTTAGAGTGATTGCATCCCTCATGAGGACTGCAGGCCCATTGAGGAGATGTAAAGTAGAGAGCAGCACAAACAACAACTTAAAACACACTGTTTTACAGGACACACCCTTCATGTTACTGACACATTAAGGAAACCTTGTGGGCTCTCATAAAATAAAACAACGTCTTTCTCTCTCTTACTCATAAAATAAAACAACATTTTCTCCTTCCACAAAAACACACAGGCAGCACTTTTCCCTGTGTTTTTTTCTGGGACTAAAATATTTGTAAAGTGTAATTAGATTAATAAAATAGTACTGGGTAGTAAATCACAGCCGTGTGTGTGTGTGTGTGTGTGTGTGTGTGTGTGTGTGTGTGTGTGTGTGTGTGTGTGTGTGTGTGTGTGTGTGTGTGTGTGTGTGTGTGTGTGTGTGTGTGTGTGTGTGTGTGTTTGTCTGTCTGTCTGTCTGTCTGTCTGTCTGTGTCTGTCTGTCTGTCTGTGTGTGTGTGTGTGTGTCGCGCGCGCGTCCGTGTTTGTGTGTGCGTGTGTGTATAATGGATGTTGTTCATGTATGCGTTCGTGTGTGTTTTACGGTAATTGCCTGCGTGTATGTATGTGGCTAAGGGGTGGGATACTGAACAATGGTAACAAAATCATTAAATAAATGTTCCCCTAATTCACCAGGCATGGCTCCCACTGCATTACCTCTAGTGGTTGGCTGGCTGGGCTGGGGTGGAGCAGCAGTGGGGTGGTGGTGATGTGGTGGGCTGGATTGTGCCAGTTTCTGTTGTAATAAAGACATTAAAAAGCTCCCCGTTAAACTATTTTGGGCACAGGGGTTGGTAAGGTGTGGTGCTGGGGCTTTAAAGGGGGCATAGACATAAAGAGAGAGTTAGAGAGAGGCCTGCTCAGCGCTGTGCTGCGCTCCCAGGCAGCCAGTGTTTCTGTGCCAGGACACCTCTGTGTCGCTGATGGCTACAATGAAGTAATTACTAACACATGGTTATTAATGGGCTTACTGGAGACCTGTGGGATGGATGGAAGAGAGAGAAAGAGGGGGGTAAAGAGAGAGCGAAAGAGAGGGATTAAATTCAGAGAAAAAAAAGGAGAGTCAGGGGAAAGTGAAAGAGAAAAAGAAAACGAAGGAGTCAGTTGAGGTATCCTCCCTGGTTGGCGTATACCCACAACTCTTTAACACCCCGAGAGATGGAACAATGGGTACCATCTGACTGATGAGGGTTGATGGGAAAGAGGGGTGTGTAGAACCATGACAGCTTCTCCATGGCAACAGCTCTGTTTTTCTTAAATGTGGGACATATAACGCAGAGCTTTTTCTTGATGTGGTGTAATGGTAATTATGTCACCCAGAGTCTGACTGTGCCCGTAGTGGAGACGCTGCTTGAGAAATTATCAACACCAACAAACTAACGCTGATGAAAGGACTTGGCCACAGTTTCAAATCGCCTCATTGCGTTAAGAAAAACTCTTGCGGTGGTAACAGCAACATTTACAAGGTTGTAACTCAAATTAGATAAACAAATGGCTGAAATTAAATTACTAAGTGACTCCTCATCTTCTCACACTGAGGTTGGTATTGCAGGAGGAGAAGGTTCTGGACCATTATTTAACGTCCAAAGTTCAAATTCAGGCAACACCTAGAGGGCAACAATTTCATAAGTAACCTACATAATTTTCTAGTTGTAAACTGGTCTTCTGGTTGAAGACACATCAGATAACAAGAGTACAAAAATGACTTGTAAAATAGAGGCTGCAATACAACCAAATAATACAACTTGTCCATGATGTCACAGTCAGACTTTATTGCAACTAGTTTTGCCTGCTGGGATCGTGTCGACACTTTAGGGTGCTGATCACTGGTCTATTTCCCATAGTCAGCATTAAATCTGTCCAGTCATTCCTTGTGTTTAGTAATCCTGTCACATAAACCAATTACAGTAGGGCTGGCTAGACTACTGGGATCTGCAATGTTAATGTGAAACTAATCTGAGCAATAAGGTGCACATGTAAAGCTAATGATCAAAGGGTGCCTGTGTGTGTTACTGGGTTCCCATGATATCAGACCACCATGTTGACTGGGTCTCAGTATCAGCTGTGGTTATGTGGCTTGATGAATGGTTTGGGGCATCTGTCACAAAGAGCTTAATGGATCCTGATGTTCAAAATCGGAATAACAACAGTGCTTGAGGACTGGATCTAATTAAGAGTGTATTTCTGTGTGTGTGTGTGTGTGTGTGTGTGTGTGTGTGTGTGTGTGTGTGTGTGTGTGTGTGTGTGTGTGTGTGTGTGTGTGTGTGTGTGTGTTACATGATGTCGCAATGCTGCCATTTTTAGACTGCTGGCTGTTGGCAATAATGTAATTACTTTGTTCAATAATTAAAGTTAGAAATTCAAACATTGCAGATTGTACAATTAATTTTCAATGCAACAGCATACTAATCATAATAATAATAATAATCATCATCATCATCATCATAATCATAATCATAATCATAATAATGATAAGTATGCAACAGCATACTAATCAGCTACTAATAGATTTTTTGGAAATACAACTGTCCTGTAAAGGCTACCTGAGCCATCCTGGCGCTCTCTCCCAGCTTGGATAGAAAGTTGTTGTGCATAAAACCAGTCTACTAATACATTATTCTTTTCAAAAATCTTCAAGCTCTGTCAAATTGGTTGTTGATCGTTGCTAGACCAATATTTTCAGGTCTTGCCATACATTTTCAAGTAGATTTAAGTCAAAACTGTAACTCAGCCACTCAGGAACATTCACCGTCTTCTTGGTAAGCAACTCCAGTGTAGATTTGGCCTTGTGTTTTAGGTTATTGTCCTGCTGAAAGGTGAATCCCTCTCCCAGTGTCTGGTGGAAAGCAGATTGAACCAGGTTTTCCTCAAGGATTTTGCCTGTGCTTAGCTCCTTTCCATTTCTTTTTTATCCTGAAAACTTCCCGGTCCTTAACGATTACAAGCATACCCATAACATGATGCAGCCACCACTATGCTTGAAAATTGGAGAGTGGTACTCAGTAATGTGTTGTATTGGATTTGCCCCAAACATAACACTTTGTATTCAGTACGAAAAGTGAATTGCTTTGCCAAATTATTTGCAGTATTACTTTAGTGCTTTGTTGCAAACAGAATGCATGTTTTGGAATATTTTGTATTCTGTACAGCCTTCTTCCACACTGATCTTGACAAACCATTTCTGTATGGACCTCGCTTTGTGCACGGGGGAATTGTCATGCTGAAACAGGAAAGGGCCTTCCCCAAACTGTTGCCACAAAGTTGGAAGCACAGAATCGTCTAGAATGTCATTGTATGCTGTAGCGTTAAGATTTCCCTTCACTGAAACTAAGGGACCTAGCCCGAACAATGAAAAACACCCCCAGACCATTATTCCTCCACCAAACTTTACAGTTGGCACTATGCTTTCGGGCAGGTACCTAGATTCATCCGTCGGACTGCCAAATGGTGAAGCGTGATTCATCACTCCAGAGAATGCGTTTCCACTTCTCCAGAGTCCAATGGCGGCGAGCTTTACAGCACTCCAGCCAACGTTTGGAATTGCGCATGGTGAACTTAGGCTTGTGTGCAGCTGCTCGGCCATGGAAACACATTTCATGGAGCTCCCGACGAACAGTTCTTGTACTGACGTTGCTTCCAGAGGCAGTTTTGTACTTGGTAGTTAGTGTTGCAACCGAGGACAGACGATTTTTAAACTGCACTCGGCTGTCCCATTCTGTGAGCTTGTTTGGCCTACCACTTCACGGCTGAGCCGTTGTTGCTCCTGGATGTTTCCACTTCAATATAACAGTACTTACAGTTGTCCAGGGTAGCTCTAGCAGGACAGAAATTTGATGAACTGACTTGTTGGAAAGGTGGCATCCTATGACAGTGCCACGTTGAAAGTCACTGAGCTCTTCAGTAGGGGCCATTGTACTGCCAGTGTTTGTCTATGGAGATTGCATGGCTGTGTGCTCGATTTTATACACCTGTCAGCAACAGGTGTGACTGAAATAGCTGAATCCACGAATTTGAAGGGGTGTGCACATACTTTTGGCCATGTAGTGTAGCTTCTTCAATATAAGTGACAAAAATAATATTGTCCAACCCACAAGGTATCTCACCACACCCCATATGCCATGTCTTGAAATATGCTGATAGACAGATTAAAAGTACATTTACATTGTAAAACTTCTGACAGCCAGCTTTCTAACTCTGCCCATAACTTTTGGACTTTATAGCACTCCCAGAAGGCATGAATTATTGAGTCATTGTTAGTTTGACACTTTATTTAACTAGGCAAGTCAGTTAAGAACAAATTCTTATTTACAATGACGGCCTACACCAGCCAAACCCGGACGACGCTGGGCCAATTGTGCGCCACCCTATGGGACTCCCAATCACGGCCGGTTGTGATACAGCCTGGAATCGAACCATGGGATCTGTAGTGACACCTCAAACACTGAGATGCAGTGCCTTAGACCGCTACGCCACTCGGGAGCCCACTTAAGACATGACTCTGCCGTTGTGCTGTAGAACTTGTATAATAAATTATATACATTCCTTTATACTGGATTAAGCGTACATTTTCGTTAATTGTAATATTGTTCATTTTGCTCCATCTTGTGCCAATATCAGTTCTTTTTAAGTCTTGGTTCCAATAGTTTATTTTTTCTAAGAGATTGTCAGTAGGATAGGCTCTCTGCAAGGTTTTGTATATCTTACCCATCATATGAGTATCTTTTTCTGACTCAAGTAGGATTACCTCAACATTGCCCATATGTTCAAAAGCTTTCATGTCAAATTTTGTGATAGGAAACTTTTAAGTTGCATATATTTGAAAATGTTTAAATTGGTCAGTCCAAAATTGCTTTTAAATTATGTTATGGAAATCAGTTTATTTCCTATTACCACGTCATTTACGTTTTCGATGCCTTTAGTTTTCCATGTGGGCCAATTTATCGGTGAATTCTGAAAAGCTATCCAAGGATTGTTCCATAGGGGTGTGTTTTTAGGGAGTGATATTGGTTCTTGTTCAATCTTTTTCATTTTCATGTTGTTATAGTGTTCTTAATTATGAAGTTGTTAATGTCTTGGCTCCATCCACAAGCGGTTCAATTGCCAGTGCAAACAGGAGGGGGGAGAGAGGACATCCCTGTCTCGTACCACTCTAAAGCTATTTCAGTAGATAACGTTTTATTTGTGTATATTTTGGCTTTAGGATATTTATATAATATTTTTATGAAATGTATTATTTATGCTGGAAAGTTGAATGCTTCCAACGTTTTGAATAGAAAAGGCCACTCAAGATGGTCAAAAGCCTTTTCGGCAACAACAGCCATTATTGGGCTCCCGAGTGGCACAGCGGTCTAAGGCACTGCATCTCAGTGCTTGAGGCGTCACTACAGACCCCCTGGTTCGATTCCAGGCTGTATCACAACCGGCCGTGATTGGGAGTCCCAAAGGGCGGCGCACAATTGGCCCTTGTGTTGTCCGGGTTTGGCCGGTGTAGGCCGTCATTGTAAATAAGAAGGAATCTACTTTTTTTTTCATATTGTATTATACTAAAACATGTTCATGTATTTTTTTTGTAAGTTTCTGTTTTTAATAAACCCTGTTTGATTAATATGTCTGGTAATACTTTTGCCATTCTGTTTTAGTGGACAGTAGTAATATTTACCATGTATGATATTATAAATACTGCACATGCGACTCGTAATAAGACTAAGCAATTAGCCTATTAAAATGTTTATCTGACTCCATAAAGATAAATAGCAATGTGCAAGAACACCATGGTTGAGTTACAGTAATAGGCAATCAAGAAATGTCTGAGAATGGAATTCTAAATACAAGTGTATTTAATTACTTTGTAAAATGAATGGATTCACATTCAAGGCATAAACATAAGTTACAAAGCATTAACAAGCATTACAAGGCATTTTTCTAAGCATGGTCAGAGAGAGAGAGAGAAACCATAGCCTGAAAGGCCATGCCCCAAACGTCCATGGGGTGGATAGAGAAAGAAAGAAAAAGTATATCACCACAGCAGGTCAGGAACAAATAAGAAAGAACAATGAATCTTAGACCCTTTTATATGCATCTGAGTTGTTTGGATTCAAAACCTGAGTTGTTGACCTAAATTCAGCAAAAAAAGAAACGTCCCTTTTTCAAGACCCTATCTTTCAAAGATAATTCTTAAAAATCCAAATAACTTCACAGATCTTCATTGTAAAGGGTTTAAACACTGTTTCCCATGCTTGTTCAATGAACCATAAACAATTAATGAACATGCACCTGTGGAACGGTCGTTAAGACAGTAACAGCTCACAGACGGTAGGCAATTAAGGTCACAGTTATGAAAACTTAGGACACTAAAGAGGCCTTTCTACTGACTCTGAAAAACACCAAAAGAAAGATGCCCAGGGCCTCTGCTCATCTGCGTGAACGTGCCTTAGGCATGCTGCAAGGAGACATGAGGACTGCAGATGTGGCCAGGGCAATAATTTGCAATGTCCGTACTGTGAGACGCCTAAAACAGCACTACAGGGAGACAGGACGGACAGCTGATCGTCCTCGCAGTGGCAGACCACGTGTAACAACACCTGCACAGGATCGGTACATCCGAACATCACACCTGCGGGACAGGTACAGGATGGCAACAACTACTGCCCGAGTTACACCAGGAACGCACAATCCCTCCATCAGTGCTCAGACTGTCCGCAATAGGCTGAGAGAGGCTGGACTGAGGGCTTGTAGGCCTGTTTTAAGGCAGGTCCTCACCAGACATCACCGGCAACAACGTCGCCTATGGGCACAAACCCACCGTCGCTGGACCAGACTGGACTGGCAAAAAGTGCTCTTCACTGACGAGTTTTGTCTCTCTAGGGGTGATTTTGATCTCCTTTCCCCCCTGTGCCTTCAGAATGTTGACTTTGATCTGATAGTTCCACAGATTGAAGATTACCATGCAGAGGGTATTTAGCGTTCTTCTGTTTCACACCAATCCAATTGGCATTGTTCCAGATCCTCTGGTGATATATCCACGTCAAGTTCCTCTGATATCAGTTTGACCACGTAGCTGGAACGGTCTCCTTTTTTCTCGTCTTCCGGTAAGGACAATATTCTCATGTTCTTTTGTCTCATTCTGTTTCCTTGCTGGTCCAATTAATCTTGTAAAGTTTGTAACTTTGTTTCCAGACGGCAAATTTTTTTTGTCTTGTTCGTTCATGTGCACGCCTTGTATGTGCATGTCTGACATGACAGGCTCTACTTTCTTTTCGAGCTAATATACTTTTTTAACAACAAAATGTAGCAGTTTGTTTGTTTTTGTGTGCATTGAGAGCATTTTAGCTATGTTTTCTTGGATATCCTTTAACTGTTCATTACTCTCGTTGGCATCTCCAAGTTGCTCCTTGTCTTTTCCTCTGGGGGAAGCCATGGCTTGTTGGATTTGTGTCCTCGCACCGCTTTACCAACTGAGTAGTTTGCTGTTGTAAATAACTGATCACTCACTCTCACCACATGCATCCTATCAGTACGGGCATAAACTCAGCAGGTTTTGTCTGGCTAACAGCCTAAACAAATGCGCTGCAATATTCAAGGTAAATTCAATTAAATCAAATGATATCCAACTAGAGAGATTCCCCTGGTCTCCTGAAGTCCTCTTTTTCTTGTGTGCAAATGTTTTCACCACAGCCTGTAGGTCCAGGTTGCGGGCCCGACTGTTTTCTATACTGAGTATTGCCAACCCAGACAGTCTTTCCTGAGACATTGTGCATTATATGTCCATTGCGCTGCACACAATTTAAACTTAGTCTTGAATGATGCATGCCAAGATATACCAGAGATAAGGGACTTGATATTTCAACCACACAACTCAAACGCCAGTTCACCAGTATGAATGAAACTGCAAACCGCTTTTTTTGTTCAAGCCCTTACTGTTGTCCGCTGAAGATGATAATCTGTTTGCATCTGCCAATTTAATGGCTGTCCAGTATCCAGACGACCTGTCCCCAGAGCTTCCTGTACAGTTAATCTCTTTCCGTAACGTGTTGAGGTGGCAATTAAGGAGAATGAGAAGCTCAATTAAAGATGTTGTAGAACTGCTGTATTTAAAGCACCACCCACTTCTGCCCAGTTTCCCTGATGATGCTACGGCAATCAAGCTGTTTTTACCATCCCTGTAACTGTTGCTTCTGCGGAGAGATCGTTTTCTAAATTAAAACTTATAAAGAACTACCTAAGAAGTATTAGGCTCTCGGTCTGATATGTGCTCCAGTCATTGCACTGGTACCGTCATAACCTTGACCACGGCATTTGTTCACCAATGTCCCCTTATGCTTTCAATCAGTTACATTTTTTCGTTTTCACGGCCTGCGGCACTTCTTCAGTCACATTCCAGAAGCCCAAGAAACAAACACTTAGCTTCCTAGTACATATGGAAATTAAAAAGGTATATGAATGACTTGGAGGGTTACTGTCAAAATGATTTATTAAATACATTTTTAAAAAAATAGACATCGATGACAGGCGCATGGGCCCCTAGAGCTCGTGGGCCCCCTCCCCCTGCATTCCGGGGGCTGTGGGGGTGTCCGGTGCGCCAGTGTGTGTGTGTGGGGGTTTACAGTATATGCTTATGCAATTTACTGGATATATCCTCCCTCAAAGTCATTTTTGCCTGATCTTATAACTCTCCATTGAAGCATATTTTTATTCATTCTTCCAAGAGATTCCATCATGCAACTTTTCCTGATTAGTTTAGAAGCCAGACAACAACTGTATCCAATCACAACAGATGTCTTGAGGCCAACCAACATCACTGCCTGCCTTCCTACTTTTAGATACGATTGTTTACAGGAATGTTTTCTATCAATCCATTTGTAATTCCCCAAAGTGTACGACCTCTCATTTCAACCCACATTTGTATTGTTTTATAACTTCATTATGTCTCCAAGGAGGGTTTAAAAAAAAAATATCAAATACATTTTATGTACTTGTTTATATAGAACAAAAACAGCCCTACCAGGCAAAATGCTGTAAATTAGGGAGAGATTATAACAGATCTTTAGTTGGAATAATGACTCATTTTGTTCTTTATATCCACAGAACACGAACCATAGGCCTTTCTAATTAAATTAGGCATTTTTTGGCACGTAACTCTCTACTCTCTGCTCTCAGCAGGGTCTCCTTAGCCCTGAGGTTGCTAACAACCCAATCCATGACTCCTGTTAGTTTTGTTCCCCTCGTTTAAAATCTAATTAAATCAGGTAATAAGGGTGTGGCGAATGGGTTGGAATAGAGGCCTTATACAAGGCTACCGTAACTCTTGGGGAGAGATGGATGAGGGACCGTTGTACATGAAGACTACTGCCAAACCATGGACTGCTAATGAGCATGCATTCTCTCTCGTTCTCTCTCTCTCATTCTCTCTCTCTCTCTTTCACTTTCTTTCTCTAATTTATCTTTCTCATTCTCTCTCTCTCTTTCTCTGCCCCTCTCTCTCCCCCCGTCTTCTCTCTCTCTCCCCCCTTCTTTTCTCTCTCCTGATTGGGGCCAGATGTGAGCTCTACTCTGGGACAAGGCTGAGATGAGAGACAGTGAGTCCGCCAGACCCACAGTCAAATAAATTAAACCAGTAATGAATAAAACAATAGCAGATTAAATGTGCCATAGTTAAAAATAAGTTGATTAAGAATGTGATTTTGAGTCCAAATTGTGGGGCTGTACTGGAGGCAACTAGTGTGTTTGTATTTGAGTAGTGTTTTGTGACTGCAAGTGGAAGTGCTTTTTTTCTCTGTTCATGTGCTTCTCTGATTCCACAATCTAGGCTCTTTAGGAAACTGGACGAAGCCCGTAGCAGCCCATTTAACCAGTTGTCATCGCCATGACAGTTGGCTGTATGGGAGCTTAGTACTCTGTGAGTCATCTGTAGCTGTTATTAAGTCCAGTCTAAGTCAAAACTATTCATTCAACCACCTCCCCATATCAACAACATGTCTCTCCAACTCCATGTCTCTTCCCTAATCAACTTAGTATCTACGCATCTCCACATCTCCTCCCAGGCTGGCCCATGCTCCATCTCTCTTTCTTTCTCTGTGTATCTGTCCCATCCCACTGTTTATGGTTTACCAACATCATCTCAACACAATCTGACAGGCTGGATGCTGGATCCCCTCCATCTCTATCTCCAACCTGCTGCTTAGCTCTGGGGCTGGGGCCTGGGGGTTTGGCTCCCTTGCCAGGGCTTGAAGCTAGCTGGATGTCAGGGCTGGGGCTAAATGCTGTGGCTGCGAGCCTGTTGAAAGCCTGGTTGTTGTCCAATCAGCTGGCAAGTGAGTACAAAGGGCCACACAGAGGAGGGCTGCCAGGGGAAACAGAGGAGCGGGGAAGCAGGTGAGACAGATAGACTAGGCTCCATTGTTTCACCGTGTTTCTATTTTCTACAGGTGTGACTCCTCTGAGCCTGGAGCACAGACCTCTGTTCAGATGTGTGAGAGGAAGACTCTCCAAGAGCTATAAGAGGGTTTGGCAATGGTTTAGCATGGCACAAAAATAGAGCCACTTTGGGAGAAATAATGATGGCAATGGGACTCTGGCAATGACTCCCTGTGACCGCAAAACCCACATAGCTGAACGTATAGTATATTGAATATTAATATATCTGAAACTACTCCAGTGCAGGGCCACCTAATGAGGGAGATGGAATGGAGAGAGTGGAAAAAAGGGAGACCAATAGAAGTTGGTAGAGACTAGGGGGAGAGGGATAAGAAAGAAGTGGGAAGTGTGCAGATCGTTCCCATGTTTCTCTTTTCCAAAAGAGGAGATATGAATATTGTGTATGTGGGGGGTGGGGAGATACAGTGAAAGAAAGAGTGAGAGACAGAAAATGGGGGAGAGAGAGAGAGTGACAGAGAATGGGAGAGGGGGAGAGAGATAAAGAGAAACAGTGTGCATGATGTCAACTGTGGTTAGCGCTCCAAACTCACTGCAGATGGCAGGACGAGAGGTCAGGGATGGAAATTAAAGAACAAATTTGGAACAGGAGCAGGAAGGCTGTTCTGGAGTTGGATAGGGAAGGGGGACATAGGGGTCAGAGCAGGCCCAAACATATGGGCTTTTTAAACAGCAATTAGATGCGCCCCTGCTTCCACCTCGGAGCTACGGGTACGGTTTGACCCCTAATCATCCCCAATTTCCACTGAGCCCTCTCTCTGAGATATGTCCCCTCAGATTGGGTGTTTATTTTTTGGCCCGTTTCCTGTTTGACTAAAAGCTAAGCTTATGGATGACAGTGAGGGCAAGGGCGACGCGTGCACTTGCTGCATGGCTATGCTTTCAACCCCCCCTCACCCCTATTAGTCACTCTATTTTATTTTATTAAACCTGATTGATTGTGATGATAATGCGCAATCCCATTTGACATACAAATTCATTGTCTATTCAACACTATACTAACTATATGAATTGTCTCCTTTATTTTAAGCAAATAAAATGAGAGGGTCTATTGTGTACTACTCCATTTCACACACAATGTTTATTTTATTCCCCTGTTCGTCTTTCTCTGACTAAACTGAATCGTATTTCATGAGAGAGCATAATCTATAAGAGAAAGCTTTTTATGTTGTTTTTTTTTTAAATCTGCAGCAAAACATTTGGTTCAATCTGACTTCTGACATACTGTAGAAGTGTTACTGAAGATAATATGTCCCCTGAGAATTCTTCCCTTTTTTCTTGTACTGTATGTTACTGTACATGCATGTTTTTTTAGTTTATTGGGCTGTAAGAAATCATGATGTCAGTAGCTTCTTTGTTCTAACATCTGTACAACAGTATAAATTAATCCTGGCTATGAATGAGGGGGATTGAAGTTGATGATAAATAAATTGTACTTTTTTCATGAACGTCCCAGATGTCCCATCCATTCTGTAACATTCTGTTATGGACCTTATGGACATAGATTGTATTTATTCGTTGCATTCAGCCTTCAGAGAGGTTCTGTTCTAAAGACATAAATAAACACACTCTAAATTGATGCTTAGTCGCTGTATATAAAAAGGGGGTGCACACACAGAGAACTTTCTTCTAGGCTTGCACACACACAGCCCTACCCCTACACACGTAAGCTGCAGACATGTCCTCTGACACTTTGAACCTTTGAACCCGCACAGTCATCATCAAAACCCATCAACCTCCCCCACCCTCACATTCCCCCACCTATAACCCCTCTGTGTCCCTGTATGTCTTCTCTATAATAAGCCCCCCACCCACCCATACATCCCAGTAATGAGGGAACCAAGATCATGGCCGCCCCATCCTACCCTGCCCTGACACAAGGAGCCAACACACTCTAAATGACCAGCAGCAGGTATTTCCTAACCCTGGCTGCCATCTAGCCCCAATGCTGCAGCCTGGCCATGCCTGGCTCTCTCTGGCTCCTCTCTACCCCAGATGTATTCCCTCCTGAGGTCTCTCGCCTTTGAGCACTCGGATGATTGGCCCCCAGATGCAAAAAAGACGTGGAGGCCAGTTTTTATTTGCCAAGGGCAGGTTATTATTTTTTTTTTTGTTGCTCTGAATATTCAGTATATGGTCACACACACACACATTATTTCTGAACAGGCCTATTCTTAGTAGTTGATTATAGATACAGTAGACAAGGTTGTACAGTATCTGGACCTAACAATTATCATTTAAGAAGTATTTAAAACGTGTGTAGTGTAGTAATCTAGTAAATGTTGTAGTTTTAAATGTTAAAAATACTCCTAGTTCTTTCCGTATTACTTATCTCTCAGTTTGCCACAATAGCATTCTCACAACACAGCACTAGTATAGTTGAAACAACCCATAAAAGCGGTGTTGAATTAATATCAGCCTACTGTCAGGATAATGGAATGATTACTACTGCTTGCCTCTACACTTCACTGATTATGAAGAAAACAAATCTTAAACAGGTTGGACCTTCTAAATGCGATTTTACGGTGCATGTTACTGCATGCCTCTTTATGACTTGATTTCAATTTCTCCCCAAAATTGTAGCAGACGCATTATCATAATCTACTTTACAGTCACTCTATCTCCTTACAGAAGACGTCATTGTCCCAGGCACACAGACCTCTTCCTCTAGAAGTACCCTAGATGCCGTTCTTTGACAAGAGCCCATTTCTTCATCCTACCCATGTCATTAAGTCCATTGACTCCACAGTAAAAAGCGATAGGTCTACTGTGACTGATGAAGTATAAACATAGATCCCTGACATATCGCTCTGATCCCTCTGCTTTCTATCCAGTCTATTTGAACTTCATGCTGTTGAACATTGCAACAATTATTTAATTAACCTTTGACTCCTCTGACCCCCAAGGGTCAATTGAAGGAGATGATTAGGATAAAGGTTGATTAGGGAAAGAGGAAGATGAGATAAACAAATATTTCCTGTGAAATGATTTAAATATTCCTTGGCAAAATATAATAATCCATGTTTTGTTTTGTCCTTTTGTTTTTACAAAATATTGAGTACAGAGTCTGACAAATAAATCAGTGACAGACCTATGAAGCCAAAAGTTTTCTCTGAAGGCTGGCAAATATATATATATATATTTGCTTTCAATGGTGTCAGAGAAATCTGACCCTAGGCCAGTGCTTATGGACAAACTCTGGCTCTGAAGCATAGTAGCATCCAAAGTAAATGCCAGTATTTTACTTTTTTCATTATAAAAAAGTAAGCTTTTTGCTCACTAACCAATTTCAGTTTAGTATTTTTGCGTGTTCAAACAGGCGTTACTCTAATGTCCCTTCACTGGTCCTTTTTGCCTTTTGGGTTCTTGAAGTGGCATCAACAAACAAAGATGGTGGCTTAGAAGAAAGTTTTGCTGAAATGTGATTAACTTTGGCCATTTTAAGCTGGTGGTTTTTTCACCTCATTTATCAAACCAGGCAGTGCCTGTGGCTTTAGGTCGTGGACTGAAACCGGCTCCTACTAACCGGAGTCGGCAGCGAGAGAGAGCCCTCCAATTAGCCGCTCCGCAAAAGAGTGGCCCTGGCTCACTTGTGCAACCACCCGAGGAGGAGCTCACTAAGACCATTATAGGCGGGAGAAGACTCGCATAGAGCTGCTTCAGCAAGACCAAGAGATGACAGAAGAGAGGAAAAGTGCAAGATAGCCGTCGCTGAGAAGTAAAGACAGGTCTCATAGTTCACATTATCAGTCCCAACTATTCTCTGATACCAATTGTTTTGTATGGACACTTTCTGTTAGATAGAGAAACTTTCTGGTTACACATCATGCACAAATTCACCCAACTTCCTGTTTTGTGGGAACCCAGATCCAAACAGACCCAGGCCGAGGATGTGAAGCTGAAGAGGATCCAGAAAGAGCTGCAGACACTGGACGACATTGTGTCCAACGACATTGGCATCCTGAGAGGTGTGATCGAGCAGGCCAGCTGGGACTACAACACTGCAAGGTAAACACTAAATGGAGAACATGCAGAATCCTTGCCACAGAGATGGGCTTTTGTTCAATCAAGATGATTTTTCACGCAGGAGAGTTGGCCTGGACCCTACTATGGATACTAGGAGCCCCCAAACACAAACTAATATGTTAGTCTATTCATGCTCAGTTAATTCACCCAATTAATTTACTAACACGCATTACTGTTATTTGTATCACCACCAAAAAAGCACAACAGTCTGCGCTGTGCTCATCTGTGATTTTGTTGCCTCCATTCAACCCTGGAAACACTGCCTCCTACAGGTTAGTCAGAGTACTCCGTCAATACATCACAATATACACTGAGTGTACAAAACATAGTTGCACCCCCTTTTGCCCTCAGAACAGCCTCTTATTGTCGAGGCATGGACTCTACAAAGTGTCAAACGTTCCACAGGGATGCTGGCACATGTTGACTCTAATGCTTTCCACAATTGTATAAAGTTGGCTGGATGTACTTTGGGTGGTGGACCATTCTTGATACACACGGGAAACTGTTGAGTGTGAAAAACCCAGCAGCGTTGCAGTTCTTGACACACTCAAACCGGTGCGCCTGGCACCTACTACCATACCCGTTCAAAGGCACTTAAATATTTTGTCTCGCTCATTCACCCTCTGAATAGCACACACACAATCCATGTCTCAAAATCGTTCTTTAACCTGTCTTCTCCCCTTCATCTACACTGATTGAAGCTTCCAGCCAGTGCTGGATTGGCTGTAGATACCTAGCACTAGCTAGCATGCTGGGGGCTTGCTCCTTGAAAAAAATAAACCCCACATAACGATCAACCGTCAGCAAAAAAAAGCATTTAATCGCTTTCAATGGAAACCCCCGGTGAGGCCCTAAATATAATAATAATTTGGTGGGTGATTATATGTGTCCTATTTCACACAAGTGTGTATAATTATGCATGTGTGAATTGAAAATGTGTTTTTTGCATATCCCAACTCTCCCTCAAATCAAAGTTTATTGGTCGCCGTATACATATTTGCAGATGTTATCGCAGGTGTGGCAAAATGCTTGTGTTTCTAGCAACACCCTTGGAGAGTGGGGTCCCGGCCAGTGTCTGCCATTAACAACGGCGACTCTGGAGCAATTAGGGTTAAGTGCCTTCCTTGTTCAAGGGCACATAGATAGATTCTTCACCTTGTCGGCTCGGGGATTCGAACAAGCAACCTTTCGGTTACTGGCCAACGCTCTAACCGCTAAGGCTCCCTGCCGCCCTAAACAGCTCTCGCGCTACACATGCAGTCCCTTTTCTCTGAAATTCCATGAATACCTACGAAATAAACTACTAATTATATTCCCCAATCCACATGTCTTCTCTCCTTTCCTGTTCAGGAAGCGCTATGAGAAGGCGGAGGCTGAGTATGTGACCGCCAAGCTGAACCTACACAAGAAGACTGAGATAAAGAGCAACTGACAGAGCACCTGTGTACCATCCTCCCGCAGAACGAGCTCCGAAAGGCCCACAAGCTGGAGGAGCTGCTGCAGCAACTACACCTCCAGGCCACAGAGGAGGAACAGGAGGAGGATAGGAAGAGGGGGGAGAAGCTGGAGAAGGAGAAATAGAGGATGAGTGCTACAGAGAAGCAGGAGTGGAGAAGGTCCAGGAAGAGGGAGGGAATGCTGTCCAGTATTCCCCAGATTTGTATACATGTGATGCCTGAGAACTAGCTCACTGAGAACTGAGTCTTCATTGTGGAGCGACCATTAGTATTTTGTTACTGTTTGTCGGGGGCACTTTGTCTGTGTGCTCTTAACGTGGCTGTGTCTAAAATGCTCTGCCTCAAGCTCTTCTTTTACACAACATGTGGCTTTACATCAGAAGTGAATGCTCTCTCTGTCTCTCTCTCCGTCACGTCTAGCGAAGCAATATGTAGAATTGAAAGCAAAGCCGTTTTAGAGTTTGTCTGGTTTGAAAGGAGGTGGTTAACGTTTTACCCCCTGAATGTTCCTCTGTGCAGTTCCAGGGTACAGATGAATATAATATACTAATGTTCAGTAAAGCAGCACTGTACCAGATCTAGTCTGTGTGTATGTTGTAGATCAACATATTTTCTTGGGGGTTTTGCTATCAAGTGCTGGTATTTCCCAAAACCCAACTCAGTATGTACCAGTCACAGTGGGCTTCCTTGGTAAAGACTTGCAGATCTCCAGCAGGCTTCCTAAGGAATGGTAAAGTGATATCTCATAATGTATGTATATATGCTCTCAGAGGAAACTGCTCCTCAGCACGTTACTGCCGTGACATACCATTATGGCTTTAGAAGAGCTGGTTTTCAGTGGCGCTCTATGGAACAAATGTGTCTACAGCAGTATAACATTCATCTAATATGAGTGTGCTGCAGCTAGCTGTTTTGTGTGTAAAACGAACTTTCTGTCCCTGTGTGTGCCCCGGTACCAAATGATCAATTGTGTATACTTTTTTTTTCTTCTTAACCTTGAACATGACACATTAATGTGAATATGTTTAAATCCAACAGATCTGTAGTTTTGTATTGAAATGGCCTTATTTATAGCGGTTGGATATTTAAACATTTATTTTACACTGCAATTTGTATTTAGGTATGTTTTCTCCTTAATTTTTTTAAAGAAAACACATATATTCTGAACATAAAATGCAGCTGCACAAAACCTGTTAACAGTAACACTTGGTTATATGTTGCTCATGTCATCTTGGTCTGTTGAATTAAGGTGAATAAAGTATTATAATTAAATGGATAAGAAACCTGTATGTCTTTTATATCTGATTTATAGGTTTTGGTTTTGTCATTTTCATCATCAGAAAGAGGTATTTTGAATGATCTGTTTCAGTCTGTCTTTCTAACGGAACTGCTTAAGGGTATCCGTGTGAATTAACTGAGAATATTTTCGAACTCACATCGCTTTTTCAAGTCATTTTAAAGTGCAGTAAGTGTTCTGTAAACCGCTCTGAGATTTTACAGCGATTTGGTCACATCTGGCCGTCAGAAAGAGAGACCATAAACCCCAGTATTTTAATTAGTTAGCGAGTAGTGAGTGACCACTGAATGTCCCCGCCACCTCACAGGTCAACGCTTTAATGCGTTTGATATCCTGCCTGAAATTATATTTTAATAATTTATTTTAATAATAACACTGTGTTATTTACTGACGGATGTTTAAAGGCTAGTTGCGTGTAGGCCTAGTGCATGTACTCCTATGCTTCCTCAGAAAATAGCATAGCGACTTTTCTTGCATGGGATAAATCATAATGGAAAAATCAGAGCTGACTTGGAGTCTTTTCATTTAGCTCTATAGATGCCGGGTTTTCGATAATTCAGCAGTAGTATAATTGGGGTATTGGCCCAAAGATTATGAGATCTATAGGCTATAAGGTAGAAGACTATAATAACACGAATTGGAATAGACTATTAGCCATTTGGTTTGGTGAGGCGGTAGGGCCCAACAACTTCAGAGAGCGGCGGACTTCTAGAGCGCTGTGTGATTTATGTGCGGCTAGCGTCCCTATACAGGTCGAGAAAAGCCGTGTAACCCGAGAACCGACCACAGAGAAGCGGTGAGATCAACTTTTACTGAAAATCTCCGCCATCTGGCTCATCGGCGTTATTGAATTTTGACGTTGACACTGTGGGCTATGGGAAATGTTGGCCCAATAATTAAATGAATATAATTTGCATAAACCATTAATAATTAAGGCATAGGACCAATAGCCTATGCCCAAATGTTTTAATTAATGAATAGGCTCTATTATTTTAGCCTAATGGAACCAGGCTGATCGCTGCATTCACCATTCTGTTTCACTTGTGAACGCAGTATTCAAGCTGGTTCCATGAGACTAAAATAATATAGCCTATTCATTAATTAAAAGAAACCAGGCTGGTTCCACCACGAACAATTTCTCAAGATATATAGGGAAAAGTACACGTTTAATTTCAAGTCAGGCTTATCAAGAAAAAGTACACTGACATTAAACAACTGATATTTGTTAATTATTTGTAAATTAAACTTAATGGTGGAGAGTTCAATTATAACTGCACTGCATAATCTATCTATGCAGTTTACATAGGGCGGTAAAAACGAATGTTTATGGTAAAGGCTCTAACAAGCCAATGTGTGACCTATATTTGGGATTCTTGGATCAAGTTATTTACCAATAAGTTATTTCTATATGGGTAGGCCTATGTGTTAGCCACAGCCAGATGTAGCTAGGCATATATATATGCCCTGAATTTACATTTTGGAGAAAAATATTGTTTTTGCTATGCATTTTCATGTTGATAGTGAGGCTGGAATACTATTCGGCAAATAGACAGCGCCTGAAAACGACTATCAGCAGTAGAATAATAATTGAGACTTGGCCTAGCCTACTACTAGCCTATATGAATAGACACAGTTGGACTCAGACATATCCCTTTCCTCTTTAAAACATGAGATTTGTATTGCAATGATTAATTTAGAAACTGTGCTAGGCCTATAGTTTATTGAACGAAAGTCGATAGTCTATCGAATATGATTTCAGATGGTCTAAAGTTAGAATTTTCGTTACTTATTCAAATGAAGAAAAAAATATGTGTGCACTCACTAACTGTAAGTCGCTCTGGATAAGAGCGTCTGCTAAATGACTGAAATGTAATGAAATGATAATGTGCATTGATTGACATTGACAAGGCTACTTGCAGCTATGGTCAACCAACCAGCGCTTATGAAACCCCCAATGAAAACTCACACGTTGTGTTTTTCTATTGCATTGTTGTTGATTCTGTGGTGTCTTAGCTAAAAGTTTCCATTGCCCTTGGCTGAATAACTTGCACTCATCTCAGGTGGCGGCATACGTCTCTGTCGGCCGGGATGGCTGGCTGGCCGCAGTGCTGTCCAGTGACCCTTGGTGCTGATTGGTATAGGACGTTGGCCCCTGTCCGCCTTTATTTACCTAATTGAGAGTAAATGGCCTCCTTGTTGACTCTCCATATTCTGTACGGGATACCATGTGTTGCCTACAGCCCCCACCCCCCTCCTCTCCATCCCTGATTGCAGCAACAAGGGAATTCTCATCGTCAGACCTGTTGAAATGCAAATCCCTCGCGCAGGCACCATGTTCTGAATACAACATTAGAATCTACAATTGGCAGATGCTTTCAATAACAATATAATCAAAATAGGCCATTTCTAATCGAGATCCTCTAAATCATTTTATCATACAGAAGCTATTTGATTTTAACTGGTTCGAGGTAATAACAGTATATAATTTACTACAACAGTTTCCACTTAGATCGTATTGATAACGGTATTGCGGGTGCGTCATTGTGTGTGTGTAATTTCAGTCCCCTCTTAGCCGTTTGGGACAGAGCTGGTTTCTGGCTGAAGGGACATGAGACACTCTCTCTCTCTCTCTCTCTCTCTCTCTCTCTCTCTCTCTCTCTCTCTCTCTCTCTCTCTCTCTCTCTCTCTCTCTCTCTCTCTCTCTCTCTCTCTCTGCCTCTATTTGAGAAGAACTCAGAGCGTTAATTGCGAACTGCCTGTGTGTGGTGTTCCGACATAAAAAACAATCTGCTCCGGATTAAACAACACACAGAGTTTACAAAGCCCTGCGCGAGTGAAATTAATTCACCCGCGCTGATTCTGATTATATAAAGCCAACCGCTGCTGTTGCCCTCGTCTGTAGGCAACGGTTTCATGCTTCTCAAATAATGGAAATACATTTTAGAGCATGCATATTTTCATGCCATTGCTCTATACATCTACATTTAAATTAATTAAAAAGGTCTTGTTATGGTGCATTGATGCACAATTATTTTAAACCATTTGGTTATTATTATTACTATTTCATATTATTATTATTTCAGTTTCTGTATTCCCGTCATTGTCTAAACAGCTCCCCAAACATTCATTTTGTATTACTTTTTTCAGCACTGTAGGCCTAATTGTGGTACACAATTATTGTAGCTTGAAAAACGGAAGACTTTTTTTTTTAACGTAATATAATAAATACTATGCCATTTAGCAGACGCTTTTATCCAAAGCGACTTACAGTCATTTGTGCATACATTTTTTCGTATGGGTGGTCCCGGGGATCGAACCCACTACCCTGGCGTTACAAGCGCCATGCTCTACCAATTGAGCTACAGAGGTCTTTCTATGACGTGTCTATACGATTCACTGTAACCTATATTTACCTACAGATGCTTTCACAAACAGGCCTACATATCAACATGATCCTATTACAATACGTTATTCCTGTAGCTACTCTTTTAATAACCAGAGTTAATTCCTTAGATGCACGAAACAGTGATTGAATTTTAATGAAAAATAACAGGCCAAAAGTAAGCGTGAAGTGTGTGATCAAATTATCTTATTGAAACTGCGAATTCAAGGACGTTACATTAAGACAATAGGGGGCAAATAATAGCTACAATAATGGTATTTCATGGTGACAGCACGTCTCACTTTCCTCGCTTCCCATTTACATTAAATTAGTTTAATATTCACCATTGTTCGTAATATGTCGGTGAATCTGGGCTTATTACGTTTTACAAGGTTAAATAATTAATAGAAATAATAAACATATTATGTTTTAAAAAAAGATTCCAAACATTTGCGTGGGTGCGTAAAGATGCACCTGTAGTGCTCGGGCATATTTGGTTCCTTGTAAGATGGGCAACGATGTTTCTGCTTTTTAAGTACACATATGAATTACAAAACGTTTTGTTTAAATTTGAACTTTATCGAGCAAAACAGTTTTGCTTGACCCTTGCAGATGTGCAAAGATTGGGGCCTTGAACTTTTGGCAACAATATGTAGCTCCATTTTTTAAACTATTAAGATAAAAACATTGACACCGATTCTCTATTCTCCGCTCATAAAAGTTCCCTTAGCTACATTGAATACGACATTTGTACATACATGTGCCACACTAAACAAGGCATACATATGAGTATTCCATCTGGGGATAAAAAAATAAAAAAATAAATATCAATGTTGGTTCCTTAGGTGTACACTCCCACTAGGCACAGACATCAGTTCAATGTTAAGTTTTGATTTACATTTCGTTGAGTTGTCAACTAACGTAAATTCAACGTGAAATCAACAAAACATTTCATTTGATTTAGGTTCAAAGTTGGGTGAAAAAAAACGAAATGCCCTTACTTTGATGACTTTTTGCAAATCCAATCAGTTTCCCACTGATTCCATGTCATCACATTGATTTTGGGGTTGAAATGACATGGAAACAATGTTGATTCACTAAAAGTCAAAGGTCAGGTCACACCTATAGGATGGCACACTTCATGGAGTCACATTTACTTTTCTTTTTGGTCAGACCAACACGAATGATAGGCTTCTAACTTTCCCGTATAACATTTTTTTAAGCTGGAGTGAAAATAGTATATGGAACATTGAGAAGAGAAGAGGTTTAGGCCGAGACTGTTGCGGAGGCTTTCTAGGCTGGCACCAGCATGGACGTGTAGCCAGGAAAAGAGAATCTGGAGGAGAAACTAATGATGAAAAAGTCTACTTTACCCTCACGCCTTCATTAAATTAAATACATGGAAAGAACTAAAGCAGCACATCTGGATTCAATCACGTGTCTTTGATGGCATCAAGTGTTCTTTTCCCAGATCAGGGGATGGAAGCTGGGATGTCTATAGCAGCTTGGAACCTATATAGTATACTCCTAGCTGCCATCTAAACGCATGGACCCATCCCACCCCTAGCCCCCCTGGCACTCAGAGCGCGCACAAAATGAGACCCCAATTCTAAACCCAAAGTCTAACAAATGTATGTTTGTCAGACAACGGCTTGTGTAGCCTATTAGAATGTCTGGGGTTTGGCTTTGGTTGTACCATTGTGTGCCAGGGGGAAACATAGCTAAGCTATGACAATAATGGCATCATCACAATTTATTAAAAAATATATATTGGTTGACATTGTTTTATGTTGGGATTATGTTGAACTCTACCTATTGTAGCCATCCATGAAATAGCTGCAACAGGCAGACAAATGTCTTGTCAATGTCTCTTCTTAAAGCTTTTATCAAAACATAGCATTTACAGTATGACCTATCCTTCAATGTCCACATATCTGAGGAAAAAGGAGCCATCGGCCACGGCTGAATCCCGTGTAGTAATAGTGATTTGGTCTGTGGCCGAGTACCCCGACAGTTAAAATCTCTTTACTGGCTCTATCATCGCACGGGGTGATAATTATGTCTCCCCTACAGAGCTCGCGAACCTCTTCGCGACGCTGGTTCCAATTAAGGGTTTGGTTAAGGTTGCCAAAGGTTCGTTAAAAAGCCTTAATCAGTGGGTTCTGGGTGGCGGATATGTTGTTGGTGTGGTGTGTGCTGCTGAAGTGGAGGGCAGAGCTTTAGGAGGATGGGAGAGTAGTGAGGCGGTCTGTGAAACGTCAGAAACAGCACAAAGGCATCGCCACGTAATTACGGGTTCCTATTAGGGTCCATATACCCTCCCAGGGGTCTCAGCGTTTCATTTACTCCCCGGCTGGTGCAGGCAGCATCCGCAGCGTGCCAGCGTGAGGCTCGTTTGAAGTTGCAGGGCGAGAGAGAAGCAGAGAGAGAGAGAGAAAGAGAGGGAGCGAGAGAGAGAGAGAGAGAGAGAGAGAGAGAGAGAGAGAGAGAGAGAGAGAGAGAGAGAGAGAGAGAGAGAGAGAGAGAGAGAGAGAGAGAGAGAGAGAGAGAGAGAGAGAGAGAGAGAGAGAGAGAGAGAGAGAGAGAGAGAGAGAGAGAGAGAGAGAGAGAGAGAGAGAGAGAGAGAGAGAGAGAGAGAGAATGTCGACTGATTCTCTCTGAGAAAAAGCAATAGCTCCAAGAAAGGCGGCGGCGTCCAGCCTCTCAGTGCCATAGCTGAGCTGAGCCAACTTACTCACACACGAGCGCATCTGTTCGCCATCAGCACTTTCTACTGAGCTCAGTCAGTTGCGACCGTGAGTCAACAGGAGTGGGAAGTGGGAAGTGGGACAGGACTTTTTAAGAGGACTTCTTGAAAACCCAGCTGCAGGATGCTGTGATTTTATATGGTGACCTATATTTGTTGTTTATGCGCGTGTATGGATGGACCAGATGCGTAGAGATTTGTGATCGGGGAAACAAACGAGGAGAAAAACGTTTCTCCTCTGTCTGTAGAAGTTTGCTTTACCACCACTGTTCCGTCTGGATGTGAGCAGCAACTTTGCTTAGCTTGGAAAACGTAGGTTTCTCTGCTGGTTTGGAGGCGCTGTTCCTGTTCGTGAGTTCTGGGATCAATTTGGCTCGCTTATTATTTATTATTGCTCTTTTTTTTCTTTTTTTCTACTGCATCCTATTTGCGTCATGACTTCTAGCTATGCACATGTAATGGACAGGCAAGCAACGATATCAAATCGTTTGGAGAGTTCGATTACATCCAATCTGGAAAACCTTCAAGCCAAAAAGAACTTCTCGGTGAGCCACCTGTTGGACCTGGAGGAGGCCGGGGAAAGGGTTGGGACCCAGGCTGACGAGAGTGTCGGTGAGGCGGGGAGGAATATGCTGGAGTCCCCTGGGCTGACCAGTGGGAGCGACACCACTCAGCAGGAGAGTAAGTGAGAAGTACACTCCAAGTGCAGCCTATACACTCGGGACTGGGGTTGTCATTAACCTTAACGCAGAAATTGGTTATTCGGCTCCATTAGCAAATGCAGGCTACACTCTGAGAATAATAATCCGCATGGTTTGAGGGTTGAACCCATTTTGGTGTGCGCCATCTGTAATTTAAGTGGGACTCTTTGGAGCCACGAATTGTATGACCATGACATAGGCTACTGGAAGCTACTTTAATTTATTTTTATTAAGTCTTGGCCAGCCTTCTTCTGTTGAAACTATCGCGGGCATGGAAGGAATCCTTCGTGACTCGTGGTAATATATCATTTCTGACGGCTACACTAAAAACGGCCATTCATTTACCATTAACACTTTGATGTCAACGAAGTATGGCGATGTTGGTGGATATGGTCAGTAAAATAAGTCAACCTTTACAATAATAAATCAAAACACTACCATTGAGCCGTCCACAACTGCCTAGATGACTTAAAATGGGTCAGGATAGCCTGAACTGTGGTTTGTCTATGACTCTTTTAAAAGGTCGATTGAGGAGACTGAAGTAAACTTGAATAGACCCCAGTAAAAGCAAAATATCACAGCGGTTCTTTCTCACTCAGCCATGCCCGTTGAGAGAGTAAATAAACCCGTCAGGTCCCGGGTGATACGCCCTCAAATCCAGAGTCATTTGGAGAGGTTGACAGAAACGTTAGGGTTTAATGACTGTTATTGTTATTATATGGGTAAATCGGACCTCGAGGAGAGGTGTGTTAGAAACATGGGTAAGGGAAGGCGCGAGGTGATGTCGTTAATTCAAAGCTATTTCGCTTGTCAAACAACGTCAGAATATTTATACATAATCATTTTGTCATAATTATCTGATCTGTCCGCTAGACATGGCTCTGACAATTACGGGATCAAATAACAAAACCTCATTCGATCTGCTTGTCAAGAATAAATATGTTCCATAATTAATCATGTTGGATGTTTGTGTAATGTTTGGACCCGTGTCCAAACTCGTGTTGTGATATTAGGAGGAGCACATAGCTTGGATAATTACCATCAAGCAAAGCCAATAAATAAATCATCGTAGTGAATTCTCTCACTTTGAAAATATATTACCATCAATTTCACACAAGCTTTGACCGATTCCCTAAACGAATTGTGCATGGGGTCACCTCGCAGTAGGCTCGAGACTACTATAATTTGGTTATGGCTTAAATCCACATGATTTATAACCATCTGCTGAAATGCAATGTTTTTCACCCCATTTACCACCTAAAAGCGTTGTTGAAAGTGTGCTAGGTCAGCCTCCAGTGAAGCATCTCTCAATTTTTCAGTAAGAAAACAATAACTGCACTTTTGGCCGAATGTTTTCAGATGATTATGTTTTAAGCCTTCCCATGATAGAAACATGGTTTAAACTAATTCCTATACCAGGGACAAACATTTGTTCCTTGTGCAGAATTAGCATATCGATTTTCAATTAGGCCTAATGTTTTAATTTGTCATTTCGAAATGACACATTAGCCTTTTTGGCAACGAAAAAATTCCGCAAAATAGTATCTAAAAAAAAGAGCCTACGTTGATTATAATATTATGGCAGTCGTGTTGTGAAAATAGTGTATATTTAATTTTTCCAGGCTAAATTTATAAAAAAATATTTTTGAAGGCCATTTTCCATATAATTCATATTAATAACACAACAATAACACAACTAGCCTTTAAGTCCTGTAATGTGGTCTGCTGCTATCCCCTTTTGACCTTGACTTAGAAGTTTTTCTTCTTTCATTATTAGTTTACAACGAAATACCATATTTAAATGAGTGCATTGTAACTTTACAGCATTCACAATTTGGTTTCAGATTAACAATATCCTATGGTTAAGATACGCGAATTAGCACTGGAATTGTGTTCCCAATGTGGACAGTGCGCAATCTGTTTTTTTATTATTAGTCTGTCCGGTTATATTCTTGATATTTGTATATTCCTGATATTAAACATATGTATTTAAAATGTCGAAATGGATAAGATACGGATTTAATATTTTATTTTAGGCCTGCGCTATAGGCTAGCATGCATTCTTATTATGCACATCAAAATAAATGTTGGGGTCTTACTGAGTCTTTCCTAACTTTAGATAAGATAATGTTATTGGTAAAATAAAGAAAAATATTAAGTACAAAATATACTCCATTCTGTTTCACACAATGACATACACAATGCGTGTGTAAAAGTGCAAATGTGTGTGGGTTGTTGCTTTGCAACAAAATTATTATTGCTATGAGATTAGGCCTTCAATGATACACTAGGGCAGTTGTTCGGTGCATTCAGAAAGGCTTAATAATGTCACATTCATCATGGGCTTCCTCTACAATGGATGGGCAAAAATCACATCTCCATGTATTGTGGGAACAGTACATTTTTGTCATTCAGCATGAAATTGCAACTATCTGGCAAAAAAATATGTGTAGGGTTACTTTTTATTAATACATGACTGTAGCAACAGTAGAAATGGCTGTAATGCTCAACACAATAAGATCATAGAAGAGGTCAGGTCATACATCCTCTGAGAAGAGAAATAAAGCAGATATAGTTGCTGATTGAAAAGCCTTTTCTCTCCCTCTCTCATTACACAATATGATGACAACAAACTGGCCATGTTGCCACAAGGGTTGTAGAAAATAGTACACAGTGGACACACTTGATGACAATATGGTGATCTTGACAAAAAATGTGTTTATGTGTACTGTATGCCTGTGTGTGCCTGTATTCAGTATATTATACACAGTCAGAAACATTTATTAAAGTGTCCCTCAACAATGACGCAATCATTTACAATACAAAATACTGAAAAAACCACACATCGTGGACCACTCAAATAGAGTTTTGACACACTAAAAACAATCATAGTCAAAACATGGTAGTGTGTTTGTCTGTGTGAACATGTATGTGTATACATTTCATAAACAAACGTTTATCAAAAAAATATATATTCGGAGCAGGCAGCAAACAGTGAGTGGACATTTACTTTTTTCTCTATATTTAGATGATAGTTAATCCTGTGCCAGTGCAAAGTTGGATGTCTACAGTTCTTTTCTTATTTCCTGCATCTGACCATGTTGTTGTTGTTGTGTTGTAGATGAGCAGCTGAATGCGGAGGAGAAGAAGAAGAGGAAACAGAGGAGGAACAGAACTACATTCAACAGCAGCCAGCTACAGGCTCTGGAGAGAGTGTTTGAGAGGACACACTACCCTGACGCCTTCGTCAGAGAGGACCTGGCACGCAGGGTCAACCTCACAGAGGCACGGGTGCAGGTAGGACTATAGTAAGCGATTTTGTATGTGTGCATGCCGTTTTTGTAAGGGTGGCCCCATCGGGGATAGAACCCACAGCTTTGGTGTTGCAAGTGCCATGCTCTACCAACTGAGCCACAGAGGACCACAACACCCCAGTAGTCAACACTGTAATCCTAACAGCGTCAGGTGACTGTGGGTCCTTATGTTATCTCATCATAAGAAAGACTCCTCAGCATAATCCTAATAGGTGATCCCCAGGCACTTAGGCTCCTGTGTTATCTCATTATGGAAACTAATAGGACCAATAGGACATTGAAGGCTATTTATGTAAATCGGACCAGATAATGTATGATACCTATACATTGTTCAATGATCTCAGGTAGATATTGATGGTACAGTTGTGTATGTGTGGGTGTGTGTGTTTGTGTGTGTGAGAGAGAGAGAGAGAGAGGGAGGGAGGGAGAGAGAGAGAAGGAGAGAGAGAGCGAACACATCTGCGATTAATGCGTACCAGAGTGAGATGCAGAAATCCTTTGATAAAAGAGACTTCGGGCTCATTCCTGAGGCAGTGCGTAAGCAGATCCTATGCCTCCAAGAGCCTCAGCGCTCCCAAAGCGTTAAATAATGGATTTGATTTCAGAGTGTGGAACGCCATTATTAGTAACCCCAGTAAGGCCCTTGATCTACTAATAAAGGAGGCGTGTGGCAGTGTGTGTGTGTGTGTGTGTGTGTGTGAAAGAGTGTGTGTGTGCGTGATGAACAAAACGTGTGTGTGTGTGTGGTTGAGTATCACAGGCTCGAAGCACTGTGAGAAAGTTTGGTTGTTGAAGGGACAGTATTTGTTCATCATGCTGAGAGATACGGCTGAGTGTTACATTATCTATAGATATGAACGAAGGTTTGAAAAATTGCCATTTCGAACATGCATGTAAACCAATTTTACACATTGTAAAAAATATAACATGGATGTCATGGAGAAGTAGTTAATATCATTACATTTAGGAGCTAGATATGATATAAGTTCTAAAATACCTTATAAAGATATGCGTGACAATTTACATAGATGTATATCGTAAAGGATTTATAAAAGGTATTCAAATATGTTTATTTACTGTAAATTATACATCTATAATTATTGTAATTATCAATTGGACTGCTTTCATTCGAGGATCCATTGCAGATTAATTCCTTGAGTGAGAATGTTCGCTCACATTCTGCTGTTTTTCTCCAGGTGTGGTTTCAGAACAGAAGGGCAAAGTTTCGTCGGAATGAGCGTGCCATGTTGGCCAGCAAGAACGCCTCACTCCTCAAGTCCTACTCCGGGGACGTCACGGCCGTGGAGCAGCCCATCGTACCCCGTCCTGCCCCCCGCCCAAATGATTACCTGTCCTGGGGCAGTGCCTCTCCTTACAGGTAGACCCTCTCGCCCCTGTCCTGACCCCCCTACGTCCTCCCTACACACCCCAGGCTCCCTCTCTTGCCCTACCCACCCCATCCTCCAATAACCACATCTAACCTTACCACCCCTTCCTAAACCCCACCCCTAACCTCCAACCCCAAACCTTCCATAACACCCCACCATCCCTTATCCCTTATCTCCAACCCCCTTTCCCCTCACTAACACCCCACGACCCCTACCCTCCAACCCCATCTCCCTTCCATAATACCCCACTGCTGTCTGTTGTTGTTTCATTTCTTCCCTTTACATCTCACCTCCTCCACCTCCTCCTCCTCCTCCACCTCCTCCACCTCCTCCTCCTTCTCCTCCTCCTCCTCCTTCTCCTCCTCCTCATCTCAGCTGTACACACTCCTCATATTTACACTAACCCCTACAGATCCCTCTTTTGGTCCGCCTGCCGCCTGGATCCAAGGGAACTGTCACTGTATTCAACCTTGGCTTTGATAAACAATAGTCAGGTTTAGTTTATAATGTGTTTTGTTTTGGGGATTTGTGTTATAAGTAATGTTAGAAAAGCATGGCCTTGTTTATCACAGTTTCAGTGGTAAAATTCAGTCAGCCCCCCACCCCTCTCTTTATCTCTCTCTCTTTCTCTCCTCTCTCTCTCCTCTCTCTCTCTCATTTTATTTTCTCCAGTTCTACACTCTCTCCAAGGACTTTCCTTATACTTTAATGATACCCTGTCCGTAACAGTTGCTATCGCAGACCTATATTTCCAAACCATTATGCATGAATGTTTTGTATAATCTATGGTGGCAATGCACAATATAGATCTAGTCCTATTTCTAGATCTATAGAGTATCTGTAAAAAGGTCAGTCTTTCTCTCTTTCTTTTTCTTCCTTCTCTCAATTCTTGTTGACACAAGGGATGGGGCGAGATCCAATGACCCTCATGAGGAGGTGATAATCTGAAAACAAACCGTATTAAATCCACTGTTGACCCTTGCGACCTTCTCTGCAATACAATACCAAATAATGAACATTAGAGCAACAGCAGGCTCCACTGGGCAGGATTTTTTGTGACTCTGGTTACATTGGTTGTGATTTACGGTAATCCCCCCCTTATGAAACTCAGTATAAAATGTTTGACTCGGTTGCTACAGCCAAAAGCTCCATTCTCCAATTGGACCTCAGTGGGGAACACTTTCTGGCCTGGCTGAATGCACTAGTGGATAGTCACATGACCAGAAGTAATACCAGTGAATAATATCACACTAATGTGGTCGTGCTAACACATACGTTTAAACACCATTTATATATTCTTATTAAGCTGGTACCCAATGCCGGAGGGAGGGCCAATGCGAGTACCACAGAAAATGCTGCCCTCAGAAAGCAAGTACTCTTTCACTTTACTACATGTGGTTCTATTATTTTTTAAGTCTTCATATTTTTTAAAAACATTGCCATCATTAAAAACACTGCCAACATCTTGACTTTCAAAGCCATGAACAATTAAACACATTTTATGTTTTTCCTCATTATGAGTTTTGTGATGTTAAAATCGATGCTATTTTAGTTGAACTCATACTGCCATGTTGGCTCGATCGCCATTGGTTACAGTTCTATCTGACCTTTTCCCTCTGTACCGTTCTCTCCTCCAGTACCATGGCAACCTACCCCCCCACATGCTCCAACCCCAATACATCCCAGGGAATGAACATGGCTAACAGCATCGCCAACCTGCGGCTCAAAGCCAAGGAGTACAGCTTGAACCAGGTGCCCACGGTCAACTGAGGAGAGAGGGGGGAGAGAGAGGCTTCACGGTGGGGGTGGGGGCAGGAGCAGGGACCCCCTCTCTCTCTCTCTCACGTCTGTCCCACACAGAAAGACAGTCAGACCCCAGCCTGGCCCCCACAGTGATGATCAAGATCTGACCGCCCACCATGGAATTTTAGCTTGAAGTCTCCTCTCGCTCCAGAGCGTCGCCGCTATAGTGATGGACATGCTTCCTATACTGTCCTCATACCTGAAGCATCAGATGAGAAAGCAAGCGACGCGGGGGAAATCTGAGAGGCTGTTTCTGTGAGCTGCCTCTCTCCTGTCCTGAGCATCGCTGAACTGACGCTGTCTGTACCTTCCAATGACACCAAAGACACCGATACTGGGAGTGGATGCTGTAGTAGAAACTGACCGTTTTTATTATTTCTTTCAGTTTGGTGTTGACTGAATGAAAGGCTAATTTCCAAAGATATCAATGGAGAGGTGTTCTCTCAGACCCTGACAAAATACATCTGACTGTCAGTGTCCATCTATAGTTTGACTCACAGTGCCTTGCTAGGGGTGAGAAGGAGAAACCAGTATGGGCTACTTTTCAAATGGAATGTCTTTTTATAATAGAGCTGATCAATAGGATTATAACACCAGAATGGGATGAGCAACTTTCTGATCAACAACAACAACAAACAACAACAAGGACATATCCATGCAAATTGGGAGGTTGCAAACATTTATACATTTAAAGAATTTTAGTTTTCACATATCTTTCTATTTTATGCCACTGACAAGCAAACGTTCATTTCGACGCATTTTGATTCATGTAATGGTTCACTATACCGGAAAGGCTAATGTAACCTATTTCTGAATCCAAGACTATAGTTTCTCTTAATCTTGGTATGATATCCTTTATTTGTAACAGATAATCATGTACATGAATAAAATACATTTCAAGCAAAGTAATGCCACTGTTGGGTTGATATCCATGATATCTACATGAGATATAAAGTATTTAAATGGTTATAAAGATGTGGTCGCTTTTAAAATAATTTTACATTTTATAATGTTATTTTCAGAATACAATGTTTTATGAGCTATTGAGTAACCAAAGTGAGTCATATCAACTGTTTACGATGGTGAATTTGATCTTTGTATGACTCAAGAGAGGACTTATCCAAAGAGGACTTATCCACAGAGAACCCTCATACTTTAAAATAACCGTAACAGCAAGTCTAATTTACATTCGACCACTGCAACAGAGGCCATTTCAAACATTGGCTTTGTTTAAGAGAAAGAGTACCTTTATAGTAGTGGCTGTTTGGAGAGAAAATTGGGTTTTGGATGTTGTGCAAAGTCCTCTTAAAAGTGTTTTATAACCCGGAGACAGACTTCTGCTTCAGAATAATGCTACTCTCCAAACCTCAAGCTGTTCCCGATCTGCTGATTACTACAAACTGAAATATTCCATCTTTAAAAAGCGGATATTTATGAGGAGGGAAATCCTCTCTCTAATACTGGGTGCCCAGTGGCCTCGTTGTGCTCAGCGGCTGTCACCGAGAGGTGTTTCTACTCACTGGCCCTTTATTACCTGTTGTAAACAAACACAAGATGACTTAACTTGATGCTGAACATCCTGCCGTAAAACTGCTGATGTTTGACATCTCAGCTGTGCGGTCCAAGCCTTTTCCCACCTTGTCCTTACTACACCTTGGTGTGTATGAGAAAGTTATTATTTTCAGGGAGTGTTAGGGTTTGCGTTTGGCTGTATTGGTTTTTTAGTACTAGGTGTCAGGGGTGCATGGCCGTGGCATGTCCGTACACCAAAGTGGCGCCCTGGCTCACCTTTCACGGCCAGGACAGGCTGACCTGAAGTGATTCCAGATGTTCAGCCCTCTCTAACCCGCGCCCCCTGTACCCCTCGTCGCCTTTCGTCCTCCGCACCCCTCGCCCCAGGCCCTGGCCACTACATCAGGCCTAACAACGTCCCCTCGGATGGGCGTCTCTCTCTACACCCGCGCAGATGACATACAAGCAGCTCCCCCCTCCTCCCTCCTCCACTCCCCCCCTCAGCTCCACATCTGGAGCCCATTACAGAGGAGACAGTCAGAGAGAGGGGGGGAGAGACAGTCTGTGTATGTGTGTGTGTGTGTGTGTATGTGTGTGTGTGTGTGAGAGAGGGAGAGAGAGAGCAAGAGGGAGTAAGAGAGCGAGGGTGTACCATCCCCTTCAGCCTTCATACATTACTCTATATCTACTCTTCTTCACTTTCTTTCTCTCATTATCAGTCTTTCTCTTTTCTGTCTCTGTCCTTTCGATCTCCTTCCTTCTGTTTCCCCTTCTCTCGCTGTTTCCCTCTTGTCTCTTCCCATGACCGTCCACATTCTTTGTCCTACTGTCACTGCTATATGATCACAGATCTTATATTAATGAGAGGTTTTGGATTGGGCTTTGCACAGAAAACTCCCGAGCTGAAGAGGTTGAGTGGAATAAGGCACAGCTGTTAACAGTGTGTGGTTCGGGTGAACAACCAAAAGAATGTCCTGAGTTGTGGAGATTCCACACAGTGAGAGTCTAGTTGACTGAGAGAATCCAGTGTTTGTGTGATTAAGTCAGTTGAACTATATGGTCTCTTAAATACAGATGTACCAGCCATAGGATAAACAAAGCACTGTAATAGCCTAGCCTACAGTCAACTATCATTATGAACATAATCAATTGACCTTAGAGCCATTTCAATTTACTTAATGGTAGGCTATGTCACACATTTGTTCATCTGAATTTTAAAATGAGTACATTTTAAAATCATAAATACTCATTCACCATGTTTGGATATCAAACTAATTTATGTTAGCTAGGCCTAGTGTGTGTAGCCTGGGCCTGAAAACAGGAAGCTTATATAGACTAAATGCCACATAAATGTCAATTTTCTTGCAACACATCCTAAAGATCAACCCCATTCTTTCTTCTCTCAAAGAAAGCTAATTATTATGAGATAAACATTTTGGGTCGTGTAAACCGACTGTTGTGGCATGGTTGGTAGTGGATGAATTAGCATTTTAATTTCCTCAGCCCCAGAGACGCGAGAGGCCGCCGGGTACCGACCAAAACAACAATTATGGTGACTGACATGACGTGTGTTCTGAGACATCGTCACCATATAATCACAGTCAGATTTCCTCTGCGTACAATACATATTCCCATTGCACAGCCAAACTATTTACAGAATATGAATAGAATTTGATTGAGGGGTTTGGCTCGAGAGACTCCGAGGGGAACACAGGCTCAGGTTTGGCTCAGAACATGGAAGCTTTTATCATGCGCGGGAACAAGGAGCTGGGAAGGAACGTGCATCGCTGAGAGTGAGCTGCATGACCCCTACAACCCCGAAAAATACCCAAGCCGCATATCTTTCCTAACCCTTAGGCCTACATTTAATTTTTTGTTTCATGAATCTTAAATTCATGTTGTAAAAATGGCTACACTGTAATCTACCTAATACTCCATAGGCACTTTTCACGCCACCGGAAATGACACACTTCAGTCAAAATGCATTTGTTTTCAAGGTCAGTTTGTACTTCAGATTTCAAAGGTTGACTAAACCAATCTAATATCAAAGATAGTGATATTATTTTTCTGATCGACTGATGAATAACTAAAGCATGTAGCCTAATCAGAAGAGATGACAAAAGTCAGATTTTTTCAGATTGAATCTAGAAAGAGAAGGCCTATACGATGCAGGCCTAGCACAATGGGCAGGCTTCTTGGACCCTTGTTCTCTTGAAGATTGCCTATTCCTTGGGAAACAACAACTATCAACCACTCTAGTCATCAACAGGTAAATGGACGCGCTATTAGAAAGTTTGTGATGGTTTCAACGAACTACTAAGTGACTAGCCGCCATCTTGCATAGACCGGGACCCAACAGGTAATACAGGCCTACAAAAGTAGCTCACCTCACCTGCCTGAACTCTTGCCCAGATAACCAGCTCTCTTCTTCCCTCTGCTGGCTGCTACCTCTCCATGCAGTAATGTCACTGCTGGTCAAGAGGGCCACTGAGTCAACCTGACAGATAGCATGTTGTTACAGTAGGCTACATACAGTATGCGTACTGAGCATACACTCATAAAATGAATTATATACATCTTACTTTGTGTAAAGTTAGTTGTAATTATTACGAACATTTATGACTTGTTCGGATGAAGAATTGTGTAAAGGATAAGTTACATAGCGATCTAACTAGATAGGCTGTGAACATAATTTCAAGCTAACTGTCAATGAAATATTTCTGAAAAACAGTCCAGTATCTGTGGCATTAAAAATGTCTGTAGTGTATATAGTTTATAGTTGAGGGGAAACGTTCAAGAAGTAGCAATAGGCATAGCCTATACGCAGTCTCCGCACCTAACTCAGTCGGGGTTTCAACTTACTGTTTAGAGTAAAACATTTGGTAGTGCATCAGGAGTTTTCCGCTTATGTCAGTCACTCAATTACGCTACATCAGCTAAAATGTTTTGGATTGCTAGGTAAGGTAGTCTAGCCAGCTATCTACACCTTGTAGTAGGCCTAATCATTACCAAATTACTGACCGGGCACGCAGGGCATGTGCTCAGGGACCCCCATTCATTTTGTTAGTCACTCTCACACAGATATCATGTGGATATGGCATAAATTATGGCAAAATGTGTAGAACTACAGAAAATGTGCTTTAAAACTGCAACACTTTCTCTAAACCCATGGATTATTTTATTTTATTGCAGGAAATTAACTTTAACACTGCAACAATTACTTTTAACAATTTACACTGAACATTTTTACAAGAACACATTTACTGTAAGAACTGTGCAGATGTAAAGTTTGGTAACAGCATTTCGGTAAAATCTCCCTCCGTTTTTTATGTGACCACGTTTTCCAAAACTCTGTTAAATATCTGCTCCAAATTAAGATTCAAAGATGTCTGCAGAAGGAATGGAGTGTCAGCCATGACATGGCACCTTGACTTTGAACAAAATCTATTTGGTTATTGAACAACAGTAAGTGAAGTGGATTTACACCTGGTAACGGAATTGCGGTAATGGAATTTCATCATGGGTTCCTGATCTGTACTAGTGTCACGACTTCCTCCGAAGCTGCCTCCGCTCCTTGTTCGGGCAGGCTTCGGCGTTCGTCGTCACCGGCCTTCTAGCCACTGCCGCTCCTCATCTCATCATTCCATTTGTTTTGTCTTGTTTATTACACACACCTGGTTCATATCCCCTCATCAGTACCTGTATACGTGTTCCCTCTGCCCCCTTGTCTTTGTATGTGATTGTTTATTGTGGAGGAGAGAGAAGCTCGGTGGAGCTCCGTGTATTTTGTATCGCCAGGAATATTCCCTGTGTGCCTTGTATTTTCCAGTGCGCCTGTTTTGCACACTGGAGTGTTTTTACGCATTTCTGCGTAACTCTGTGGTTCAGAATAAATCCTGTTACTCTGTGATTTACCCTCCTGCGCCTGACTCCTTCAAAATCACAACTATGGATATGAATGTCAATCTCTTCATGGTGATGTATCCTAAATAGGTACACAAAGATTGCCTCTAGATTGTAAACTGACATGGTCAAAACATATTGATGCAATGGTAGCTAAGATGGGGAGAGGTAGCTAAGATGGGGAGAGGTATGTCCGTGATAAAGCGCTGCTCTGCTTTCTTGACATCACAATCAACAAAACAAGTCCTACAGGCCCTAGTTTTATCGCACCTGAACTACTGCCCAGTCATATGGTCAAGTGCTGCAAAGAGGGACATAGGCAAATTACAGTTGGCCCCAGAAAAGAGCAGCACAACTGGCCCTTAAATGTACACGAAAAGCTAACATCAATAACATGCATGTCAATCTCTCCTGGCTCAAAGTAGAGGAGATATTGACTGCATCACTACTTGCCTTTGTGAGAGGTATTGACGTGCATGTTATTGATGTTAGCTTTTCGTGTACATTTAAGGGCCAGTTCTGCTCTTTCTGACACGCACACAAACACACACACATACGCACACACACTCTAACACACACACTCTACACACACACATTTTAAGATTGTAATATTGTAATATTGTTGTATTGTAGTATTGCAGAATTTATATTGTACATTTGTTATAATAGAGTAATAATCTGATTTCAAGTTTCAAGTTTTAATGTAACGTGCACAAGTACAGTGAAATGCCTTTCTTACAAGCCCTAAACCCAATAATGTCTCGTATGATGTATTGTTTGATTCATAATGTGTTATGTAATTGTTTTAATCCTGTTTGGACCCCAGGAACAGTAGCTAATGCCTTCGCAGCAGCTAATGGGGATCCTAATAAATACTAAATACTAAGGTAGAAATATGCAATATCTTCCTTTGCATATTTGGGTATTATTCTACACACTGGATATTGTTTTAATGAGCTCCGCCCCCAAACAAGACCAAATTTGGCTGGCCCCAAACGGACCAAATCTGAACCAATCATAGATGTCTATGTTTCACAAGTTTGGACATCAAAGTGCAGCACAGTAGAGCTCAGTAGAGTACAGTTCAGTACAGTACAGTAGAGTACAATAAAGTACAGCAGAGTACAGTACAGTAGAGTACAGTACAATACAGTACATTATAGTGTACTCCACTCTAGTGTGCTCTACTGTGTACTGTACTGAACTCTACTCTACAGTACAGGACTGTATTGAACTGTACCGTACTGAACTATACTTTACTCAACTTTTATTTTTTACTTTACTTTACTGTAATCTATTTTGCTCTAGTGTACTGCACACGCTCCAAACTTGTGAAACATAAACGTCTATGATTGGTTCAGATTTGGTCTGGTCCGCAATGGACCAGATGTGAACCAATCATGGACGTCTATTTTTGGCAAAATCAAGGCCGGTCCGGACCAAAAATCCACATCTGTGGATGCTGAAATTAAAGCCAGTCCGGACCGTACCAAAATACGACGTCTGTGTACGTTGAAATCAAGGCCGGGGCGACTGACCAAATTTCAACTATGTCGATGTGGGTAAGGATGTTGGTTATTGTAAATGGAATGGAAAGCTCATATGTAAGTGTCAGTACGAGTGTCTGTACGAGCCGGGAGAGAGAGAGAGAGAGAGAGGTAGAGAGAGAGAGGTAGAGAGAGAGGGAGAGAGAGGGAGAGAGAGACAGAGAGAGAGAGAGAGGTAGAGAGAGAGGGAGAGAGAGAGGTAGAGAGAGAGAGTTAGAGAGAGAGGGAGAGGTTGTCCAGACTGTTTTCACACTTGTTTTGAGCACCAGATGACAGAAATAGAAAGAAAACAGTTACAGTATGAGCTGAACATAACAGTATGCCAGTGGAAGGGAGGACTGTAGCAGATGAGCCAACTGTGGTTTGTGATTACTATGATTTACCTTTGTAGCCAATTCAAATGCAGTTATTCTGTTGCAACTTTGGTAACATAATTCATAGTTTTAATCACTTAATAATTCCTAAACCAAATAGATATCAGTAGAAACACAAAGACTAATTGGTAGGTCTACCTATAATTTTTAATTCTGTGAACTTTCATTATCCTCCCTCCTCATGAGGGAGAGAAACTAGAAAATATCTTAAAGATATGTTGGTTTTTGGTAATGGAATTTCAAGGAACAGGGCATTGTTTCTCAAACTTTCACAAAGCATTTTTTTCTTTTTACAAAATTACATGTAAGTGTTGATATTAGTTGGCAGGGGTCTTTACTTCCACATTATTGTGTTTTGATGTATTTCTAATACTTTTTAAACGCCCACAGAAGTAGAAATCCACTTTTTCGAGCTGAAAGAGATGGCCAGAGCTTACCCATGATGTCGCACAACGATTTTGGTCAATTTGGGCTTAAAGTGACAAATCCGAACTGCCCACTTCGTGCAAAGCCATGTGAATGCGGTGTCTTTTCGTATAATATGACATACAAATTATTTTCAGCCTACATTTTGTGTCAGGGCTGGGATTTATTTCAATGTTACCACCTACCAGCATTTATTAATCAGAAACAGCTGCAAGTTATTCCTCTTAGTGACTGGGATAAGCCAAACAGCCTTGTGTCCACTTGGCCGCCTGAGGTATGGAGCAAATAAAAATAGGGGGTGCAAATGTACAGTATGTTTTTGCACCTGCACTTTTTGTTACCCGAAAATTACCATAATCCATTGGATAATTTGTCAATGTTCACTTCTTTTTGAGCTAGTCTGTATAAAACTATATACAGTTGAAGTCGGAAGTTTGTCACGGTTTCGGCCGAGGCTGCCTCTCTTCCTTGCTCGGGCAGGCTTCGGCGGTCGTCGTCTCCGGAGTACTAGCTGCCACCGTTGTATGTTTCGATGTTCGTTTGGTTTTGTCTTGATGTTGTACACCTGTTATCGTTTAGCGTTCATTATTGTCCTATAAGTTCTCGTTGTGTTTGTCAGGTGTTGTGTGTGATTGCGCTACTGTTGGTTGTCTGTGCTTCGTTGTTTCCTCTGTTTGGAGAGGGTTCTCGCACGTGTTAGTGCGCATTTTGTTTTACGCCTGTGTGCGTATTTACTCGCCTCCGGGCTTTTTGGCTCGTGTTCTAAGTGATTGTTCACTAAAGTCTTTTGGACTAAGTTTCTGCGTCCTGCGCCTGATTCCTGCACCACACCCACCTACAGCACCCACTGACAAAGTTTATATACACCTTAGCCAAATACATTTAAACTCAGTTTTTCACAATTCCTGACATTTAATCCTAGTAAAATTCCCAGTCTTAGGTTAGTTAGGATCACCACTTTATTTTAAGAATATAAATGTCAGAATAATAGTAGAGAGAATGATTTATTTCAGCTTTTATTTATTTCATCACATTCCCAGTGGGTCAGAACTATTTGGTAGTATTGCCTTTAAATTGTTTAACTTGGGTCAAACGTTTCGGGTAGCCTTCCACAAGCTTCCCACAATAACTTGGGTGAATTTTGGCCCATTCCTCCTGACCGAGCTAGTGTAACTGAGTCATGTTTGTAGGCCTCCTTGCTCGCACACGCTTTTTCAGTTCTGCCCACAAATGTTCTATAGGATTGAGGTCAGGGCTTTGTGATGGCCACTCCAATACCTTGTCTTTGTTATCCTTAAGCCATTTTGCCACGACTTTGGAAGTATGCTTGGGGTCATTGTCAATTTGGAAGACCCATTTGCAACCAAGCTTTAACTTCCTGACTGATGTCTTGAGATGTTGCTTCAATATATCCACATAATTTTCCTTCCAAATGATGCCATCTATTTTGTGAAGTGCACCAGTCCCTCCTGCAGCAAAGCACCCCCACATCGTGATGCTGCCACCCCCGTGCTTCATGGTTGGGATGGAGTTCTTCGGCTTGCAAGCCTTCCCCTTTTTTCCTCCAAACATAACGATGGTCATTATGGCCAAACAGTTCTATTTTTGTTTCATCAGACCAGAGGACATTTCTCCAAAAAGTACGATCCTTGTCCCCATGTGCAGTTGCAAACCATAGTCTGGTTTTTTAATGCCGGTTTTGGAGCAGTGGCTTCTTCCTTGCTGAGCGGCCTTTCAGGTTATGTCGATATAGGACTTGTTTTACTGTGGATATAGATACTTTTGTACCTGTTTCCTCCAGCATCTTCACAAGATCCTTTGCTGTTGTTCTGGGATTGATTTGCACTTTTCGCACCAAATTACGTTGATCTGTAGGAGACAGAACGCGTCTCCTTCCTGAGCGGTATGACGGCTGCGTGGTCCCATGGTGTTTATACTTGCCTACTATTGTTTGTACAGATGAACGTGGTACCTTCAGGCGTTTGGAAATTGCTCCCAAGGATGAACCAGACTTGTGGAGGGGGTAGCATTTGCAAAGTCATCAACTGCTATTCTTTCAATTCAACCCAGAATTAAGCAGCAATTGGGGTTAAGTGCCTTGCTCACAGTGGTGTGTATTCATGGATGCCAAGGGAAGCCACACTTCCCCCCAAAATTGACAAAAATATATATATATATATATTTGTGTTTTCCTAATTTTCCTTTAATTCGCAAGAGGCTGAATGTATCTCAACAAAGAAAGCATCCGAGAGAGCGAAACAGCGCCCCTCTGTCTCTGTATGTGTAGGCCATATATCTGATTCTGTCTGGTCATGAAGAGTATGACATTGTTGCCACCCATAGAATTGAATGCAAGGGAAACCAGCGAGCATTTGGCCTCCCTTAATAAAAAAAAGTATAAAATAATAGCCAATCAGCGTTGAGCTAAACTGAGTGCGCTCATCTGTGAATGGTCCTGGCGCCCCAAAAAAAATGTCATGGGGAAGCCAGTTTGGATTTGGCTTCTCTCCTATCACATCACATCAAGATAAATACGTCATTGACAGAAGCAACTTGAATTGTTGCATTTTGTTGTATTGTTGTCCTCCGGTGGCTAGTTAGCTAAAATTGGCCATTTCCTAAATTAGCCATGGATGGAGATAGGGAATTGGACTTGTGGTTTTACTTAATTCTCCGTACTGGCCAATGATTAATATATGAAAAATATATGCCTTAATTTATAAAAAATATAGACTCCTTCATTTGACACCAGCTTTGACATGCTCCTATGAATTTCACATCTTGGTGCTCATGGGTCCTTTAACATGGAAATACCCAATAGGAAACTGATCTACTTTCCAACAGTCTTAGAATAGACTTATTAACAGATCATTCTCACATTATTGGCTTCATGTTAGTCCATTGGGCGATTCCACGTCAGGAAGGCCCAAAAATATCTTGGGTATCTCAGATTGTTCGGGCAATTCTCACTTAGGAACTCAATTGGGAGGAAGAATGTTTGATATGCATTTTACATTTTATCACACCATTGTTTTGAAAATCATGATGAAAGTGAAAAATGTAGGCCCTTTTTAGACCTACACATGTTTCCTGTAAGACCCTATGATATGTGTATGATACAGACAACATCTTGATGTCATTATACTCCTTATAGTGTGCTCTAAAATAAGGAGTATGTCTAGATTACGAAAAAAATGCACATTAACTCTGGAAATTGGACATGTTTGAAGAGTATATTGTTCCAAACAATATGTCTAAAAAAGGGTACTTTTCAGATATTTATATTAATATTTTTTATGATAAATAAATTAATATGACTTTTTTTTTCTTCTTCAGAATGTAGACATACTACATATTTTAGAGTACACTATAAGGAGTATAATGACAGCAAGATGTCTGTATCATGTATGGTTCATGGATCATAGGGTCTTACAAGAGGCATGTGTAGGTCTAAAAAAGGGCCTAAAATGGCCACTTTCATCATGATTTTCTCAAAAATGCTTTGTGATACAAATGTACAAAGAATATCAAACATCCTTCCTCCCGGTTTATACGTGATAATTGCCAGAACAACCTAACATACCAAAAATAGTTTTGGGACTTTCTGCTGTGGAATGGCCCTATTCCTAACCGAGGTGTGAGGAGAAAATCTAGCGTTTTATAGTAGATCCCTAATCTACTATACTGACCAGTTGTATCCAATCAGAAAGAGACACATTACCAGGGTAGGATTAGATCTACATAGCTGTTCTCTATGATCTGTGTGTTTGATCATTGTCTCACTCAGACAGTGAGTATTTCTTCCTCTTTCTTTGAAGGCAGTTTTAGTTTTCAGTAATAGTTTAGGTTCTTCTGGGTTTTGTGTTTGTGAAGCCCTTGGTATAAATGGGGGCAATCTCTGAAATAAATATAATTGTCACATCTTGTGCCAGAGAAATTCCCTTTCCAAACGAGCAATTTGGAGCCTACGCCTGCCATGGAAAATCTGCCTTCAATTTGCCACTCTGACGGCTTTGCATGCACTCTCACTCTCCGCCTCTCTCTTTTGCTCATACAAACATAATGTAGGGGCTCACAGGCATACAGTGATAAGCACTCACAATCTGTTTCTCTCTCTTTCTTTTTCTCTCTCTCTTTCTCACACACACACACACACACACACACACACACACACACACACACACACACACACACACACACACTGCTCGATTAAGCTGGCCTACACCAGCAAGTGGACCCCAGAGTTATTTTTTCTCTCAATTATTCATTTAGTATAAGTGGCAGGCTCATTAAGAAATGCTTTTATTATCTTTATTAGACACGTTCTGAAGATCGCGATCCACAACTGATTTGTTTCTTTATTATTGAATGGGAAGGTTACAGTAATTTCCATTTACTGCTACAGGTCCTCTGGACTTTTGCTTGAGGGTTGCCTCCTGAACTATGCTGAATAGAACGTTTCAATACTTCGTTTCTGAACATTTAGGCCTATTTCTGGCAATAGGCCTAGCTACTATGTGCAGGACTGAGACAAGTTTTGAATGGTATCCATTTCCAACATATCCACACACACGTGTGCGTGTGTGTGTGTGTTATTCACATGTAAGTTTAACAAGATTAATCAGTACTTGTGATTAGAATCCAAATCCTGACACGTGACTTTAGGGTGATTTAATACTTATCATTGTAACAGCTACAGTGTACATCCACATGGAAATCATACATAGGTGTGGTCCTATGTATGCATTGAATATGTGGATGAAAATAAATGCAGGCTATTTCATATAGAATTTGCAACAAATCATATGGTAACATTTTATATTAAGGTCCCTTAATAAACCATTTATAAACAGTTTGTAAAGAGTTTACTTACCATTTATTAATCACTGTTCCTACATTTGTAAATGTCAATAAGCAATCTCTAAATAGTTTTCAAACACTATTTAAAATGATTTATTAATGATTTATAAGATCATTAATAAAGTGTTTGATTATAGTAAGTTCACAATTTGTTAATGATTAACAATGTCCTACTAATGTACTTATAAACCAGTTATAAAGAGTTATTGTTAACTCATAAGACTATTTATAAGGTATTTGTTAATGGTTGATTAATACTTTGACTCACCATTTATTACATGTATTTTATATATGTCATGAATGGCATATTTATTCAATGTTAATGCGTGCATTTGTAAATGTGAGTACATGTACTTACTAATACATCTGTTGATGATTAATGTAGATCCTTATAAACCATTGACTAATTATTAATACACTTTTTTTACCGGTGCTCTTTCCATGACATAGACTGACCAGGTGAATCCAGGTGAAAGCTATGATCCCTTATTGATGTCACTTGTTAAATCCACTTCAATCAGTGTAGATGAAGGGCAGGAGACAGGTTAAAGGACTTTTAAGCCTTGAGACAATTGAGACATGGATTGTGTATGTGTGCCATTCAGAGGGTGAATGGGCAAGACAAAATATTTAAGTGCCTTTGAACGGGTATGCTAGTAGATGCCAGGAGCACCAGTTTGTGTCAAGAACTGCAACACTGCTGGGGATTTCACGCTAAACAGTTTCCCTTGTGTATCAAGAATGGTCCACCACCAAAAGACATCCAGCCAACTTGACACAAGTGTGGGAAGCATTGGAGTCAACATGGGCCAGCATCCCTGTGGAACACTTTTGACACCTTTTAGAGTCCATGCCCCGACGAATTGAGGCTGCTCTGAAAGCAAAAGTGGGTGGGGGCGGGGGTGAGTGTGTGCTGTGTGCATGTATGCGTGCATGTGTTCATGGTGTGTGACATCGTGTTTCAGTTCTCCATGGAGTCTTTGCATTGCTCCGAGGGGAGCAGGAAGGAATGTGATGCATTTCCTGTTTGGTGAGTTCTCTGCCACAGACCTCTGCCACATGACAACCTCCTCACACACGGTTCTCCACGGAAACAAGAGAACTGATAAGTAACCAAACAAATTCAATGGAAGGGTATGTTAGGAATGGTGTAATATTAACAGTCAGGTGAAAATGTCAGACCTGTCATATGTGTCACCGACTATTATGACAACATCAAACAAACTGCAGGACTGATGACAGACTAAGGGAAACGTGATATGACAGGCACACACATGCCTTCATGTGCACGCATACACTCACAGGGCACACACACCTGAATTCAATGATTCAGCCCAAGCCTAATAGGAGTTGGAAGTGAAGTGAGATGTGAATACCTGTGAAGTAATGGGACTTCTCACAGGAACTAACTGCTGACTGACTGTGTTTCCATCCACAGGGATTGGCTCTGCAGCCAGGCCACTGGGCCAATGTGTAGAGCAATGCTGCCCTATTATACATGTACTATACTAGCTGCAGCTGGATACATTATGAGCTGGCCTCTGGAGAGTATAATAACCATATGGAGTGAAAATCACTATGCAATTAGGATATTTTGTGTGTGTGTGTGTGTGTGTGTGAGTGCTCGGCTTGTGCTCTTTGGAATAGTTGAAGTTTGAAAGTCTAAAAGTTATGGAGAGAGTTAGAGAGAGCACAGTAGTCCAGTAATTCCCTGCTCTGTTACAGTTATGTAACCTAGTCTCCTCGAGTCTCCTGTTATTTCCCCAGAACCTCTAAGTTATTCATATCTCCATTCTTTATGAGTGTGCAGGAAGAGGAAATACACAGAGGCTATTTTGGGTTTAATAATGATATCCAAGGACTGCAGCTAGCAATGGATAGAAATGTTTGCAACATCCCTTTGGTTTCAATGTTAGATTATTGAATATTTACAAGCATCAAGATGTGGCAATGATGGAGTACTTCTTACTCTAATGACAGCAGGACAGCAAAACAGCTCCTATTTGTCACAGTTTAATTGAAACACAACACAACATCTTTGCTTCTGTAACAGAGGTGGTTCGGTGAACCACGCAAACCACACATGATGTAACCTTGCCTGAGACCTGAAGACGTGCAATAGCTTCCAGAATAGTCCCTAGGCTTTAGCTCAGTGGACTAAAATACCCTTTTAGCGATGGGAGACCCAGGTTTGAACCCAGTCAGTAACACTTCCATATACATAAACCTCTTTCTGTCTTTGTTCCCATATGCAGATGACTGACCAACTGACCTGATTCCAGTGCCATGGTAATTACTCCTGTAGGCTAATTTCCTGTAGGCTAAATCAATACCACCGACATCCATCCGGTCCCCGCCTCCACACACAACCTACTGTACATGTTGTTGTTGCCTTCAGTCACTACGCAGGTTTCCATCGATCCAGGTTTATTAGACAAAATCAATGTCGCAAAAAATCTTTGCGACATGTGTAATGGAAATGGCAGATATAGGTGAAATCTTCTAAAGATCGACAACATTTTATTTTTTATTTAGTCAAACTTTCTTTATTGCAACAAATTATGATGGAAACTGTGTTTTTCGAAGAAAATGATGATTGCTGAATAATTTTTAAGGTACGCAGGACATGTGACTATAAAGTTCCACTCCACATTTAATTATAAATGCCGACTGCTTGCAAAATCTATTTTTTTCAACTATACAAATTATGTTTCTTTGCACAGGACTTGTATTGTCCTGACTTTCAAGAAGGCACGAATTGCTTTGCCTTGCTTTTCTGGTTGGCTGGCAAGTTTCACCATCCAGTTGTTGCAACCTGGCTTCAAAGACTAGACGATACCGATGCACCAAGTCTGGAACCAACAGGACCCTGAACAGCTTCTACCCCCAAGCCATAAGACTACAAAATAGTTAACCAAGTAGCTAACCGGACTATCTGCATTGACCCTTTTTGCGCTAACTCTTTTGACTTATCTCATACACCGCTGCTACTGTTTATTATCTATACTGCTGCATAGTGACTTTACCCCTACCTACAGTTGAAATCGGAAGTGTCACGGATTGAGCCGAGGCTGCTCCTCCTCCTTGCTCCTCGGGCAGGCTTCGGCATTCGTCGTCACCGGAGTACTTGCTGCTACCGATCTATGTTTCTGTGTTCTACTTGTCTTGTCTTGATTGTTCACACCTGGTTCCCATTAGTATTAATCACTTCCCTATTTAACCCTCTGGCTCCCACTGTATGTTGTGCGTGTTTGTTCATGTTTGGTTGTCGTCTGGTGAGCGGGTTTGTTTCCTCCCTGCGTGGAGGTTATGTTGTTTTAAGTTACCTACGAGTAAAGTACGTTTTTCGATTAGCTCTGTGTTCTGCGCCTGACTTCATCCTACTGCATCACACTGACACCCTGACAGAAACACGCACCCAAAAATGGAGTCAGCAGGTACATTCATTTCGTCCGGATCAATGGAGGAACATGTCCAACAGCAGGCGACCATGATCTCCGTACCGCAATGGAGCGCGTGTTGAACAATATGGAACGATGGGAGAGAGGTGGTGGTCCTACACCTACTCCAACTACACAACCACCCACACCGCTGTCCACCCCTTCGTCACCTGGGTCCAGTGGGATTCGGCTCTCGCTCCCGAGGGCGTACGATGGCACAGCTGCCGGGTGCCAGGGTTTTCTGCTCCAGGAAGAGCTCTACCTGGCTACCATCCACCCGGCTCCCTCGGGATACGAGAGCGTGTCCGCCCTCATCTCCTGTCTGTCTGGTAGAGCGCTCGAGTGGGCCAACGCCGAGTGGGGAGGAATAGACGCATCGTCAGTACGCTATGAGGATTTCACCCTCCGCTTTTGGGCTGTTTTCGATCATCCACCGGAGGGGAGAGCGGCGGGGGAACGTCTATTCCACCTCAGACAGGGGAGAAGGAGCGCACAGGACTTTGCCCTGGACTTCAGGACTCTGTCTGCCAGTGCAGGATGGAATGACAGGGTCCTGATCGATCACTACCGATGCAGCCTCCGGGAGGACGTTCGTCGGGAACTGGACTGCAGGGACACCACCCTTAACCTGGACCAACTGGTGGACATGTCGATCAGGCTGGATAACCTGTTGGCAACCCGCGGACGTTCGGATCAGGGGCCGTCCATTCCATCCCCCAGCACCTCCGACCCTACCCCTATGGAGCTCGGAGGTGCTGCACTTAGGGAGACCGGAAGGAGGGCCATCTCCTGCACCAATTGTGACCGCGGAGTACACACTGCTGGTCGGTGCTGGGGAGGGTCTTTCAGGAGTCGAGGCGGTAGGCAGAGCCCTGGTGGACCGTCTCAGGTGAGTAGGCACCCGACTCACCCAGAGCTCCCTGTTGCGCATATGTGTATTGATATTGTATTTCCAGAGTTTTCCCCTCATTCCCAGCATAAGGCGCTTGTAGATTCAGGCGCAGCTGGGAACTTTATTGATTGTCAGTTTTCCCGTAGTTTAGAGGTTTCCTATTGTTCCTGTAGATGTGCCCTTCCCTGTACACGCCTTAGATAGTCACCCTTTAGGGTCAGGCCTGATTAGGGAGGTCACAGCTCCAATCTGGATGAAAACGCAGGGGGGTCATGAGGAGAAAATTAGTCTCTATCTGATTGATTCTCCTGCGTTTCCAGTGGTGTTGGGGCTTCCCTGGTTAACTTCTCATGACCCCACTATTTCATGGCAACAGAGGGCTCTCAAGGGATGGTCAAGTCAGTGCTCGGGGAGGTGTGTAGGTGTTTCCATAGGGGCAACTACGGTGGAAAGTCCAAACCAGGTCTCCACCATACACATTCCCCCGGAATATGCCAATCTGTCTCTCGTCTTCTGTAAAAAGAAGGCAACTCAATTACCACCCCATCGACAGGGGGATTGTGCGATCAATTTCCAGATAGGCGCTGCACTTCCCAGGAGTCACGTGTATCCCCTGTCACAGGAGGAGACGGCGGCTATGGAGACATATGTCTCCGAATCTCTGGGGCAGGGATACGTTCGGCCATCCACTTCACCTGTCTCCTCGAGTTTCTTTTTTGTGAAGAAGAAGGATGGAGGTTTACGACCGTGCATTGACTACCGGGGTCTCAATCAGATTACTATCAAGTACAGTTATCCACTACCGCTCATTGCTAGTATGACGGAGTCATTGCACGGGGCACGCTTCTTCACAAAATTGGATCTCAGGAGCGCGTACAACCTGGTGCATATCCGGGAGGGAGATGAGTGGAAGACAGCATTCAGTACCACCTCTGGGCACTTTGAGTACCTCGTCATCAGTCTTCCAATCCTTTGTTGATGAGATTTTCAGGGACCTGCACGGACAGGGTGTAGTGGTGTATATTGAAGACATTCTCATATACTCCGCTACACGGGCCGAGCATGTGTCCCTGGTGCGTCAAGTGCTTGGTCGACTGTTGGAGCATGACCTGTATGTGAAGGCAGAGAAATGTCTGTTCTTCCAAGAGTCCATCTCCTTCCTAGGGCACCGCCTGTCCGCGTCAGGGGTGGAGATGGAGATTGACCGCATTTCGGCCGTGCGTAATTGGCCGACTCCAACCACGGTGAAGGAGGTGCAGCGATTTTTGGGTTTTGCCAACTACTACCGGAGGTTTATCCGGGGCTTTGGTCAGGTAGCGGCTCCCATTACCTCCTTGCTGAAGGGGGGACCGGTGCGACTGCAGTGGTCAACTGAGGCGGACAGGGCTTTTGGTCATCTGAAGGACCTGTTTACCTCGGCTCCAGTGCTGGCTCATCCGGATCCCTCCTTAGCATTCCAGGTAGAGGTGGACGCGTCCGAGGCTGGGATAGGAGCTGTACTGTCTCAGCGCTCGGGTACGCCACCAAAGCTCCGCCCCTGTGCGTTCTTTTCTAAGAAGCTCAGTCCGGCGGAGCGCAACTATGATGTGGGGGACCGGGAGCTGTTAGCTGTGGTTAAGGCCCTGAAAGTGTGGAGGCATTGGCTTGAGGGGGCTAAACACCCTTTTCTCATTTTGACTGACCATTGCAATCTGGAGTACATCCGGGCGGCGAGGAGATTGAACCCTCGCCAGGCAAGGTGTGCGCCCAGTGTAAGGCACCTAGACACCTTCCCAGAGGGAAATTACAACCCCTACCCGTTCCACAACGGCCGTGGTCCCATCTTTCGGTTGATTTTGTTACAGACCTTCCCCCCTCACAAGGGAATACCACGATCCTGGTCATTGTGGATCGGTTTTCTAAGTCCTGCCGTCTCATTCCTATGCCAGGTCTCCCTACGGCCCTACAAACTGCTGAGGCCCTATTTACACACGTCTTCCGGCACTACGGGGTGCCTGAGGATATTGTATTGGATTGAGGTCCCCAGTTCACCTCAAGGGTCTGGAGGGCGTTCATGGAACGTCTGGGGGTCTCGATCAGCCTGACCTCAGGTTTTCACCCCGAGAGTAATGGGCAGGTGGAGAGAGTTAACCAGGATGTTTCTGCGGTCCTATTGCCAGGAACGGCCGTGGGAGTGGTCGGGTTTTATCCCCTGGGCAGAAATGGTCCAAAACTCACTCCGCCACTCTTCCACTAACCTTTCTCCCTTTCAGTGTGTGTTAGGTTATCAGCTGGTCCTGGCACCTTGGCATCAGAGCCAGATCGAGGCTCCTGCGTTGGATGAGTGGTTTCGGCGCTCGGAAGAGACCTGGAACGCTGCCCATGTACGCATGTAGCAGGCCATCAGGCGACAAAAGGCGAGCACCGACCGCCACCGCAGTGAGGCTGGCTCTCGACCCGAAACCTGCTCTTCGCCTGCCCTGCCAGAAGCTGGGTCGGCGGTTTGTGGGGCCATTTAAAGTCCTGAGGACATTGAACGAGGTGTGTTATAGGTTACAGCTTCCTCTGAATTACCGTATTAACCCCTCATTCCATGTGTCTCTCCTCAGGCCGGTGGTAGCTGGTCCACTCCAGGAGTCTGAGGTACGGTAGGTCGAGGGGGCACCGACGTACTTGGTCCATTTCATCCTGGATTCGAGGCGTCGGGTGGGGGGCCTGCAGTATCTCGTGGAGTGGGAGGGGTACGGTCCGGAGGAACGGTGCTGGGTCCCTAGGAGGGACATACTCGATCCCTCCATGTTGAGGGATTTCCACCGTCGTCATCTGACTCACCCTGCGCCGTGTCCTCCTGGCCGTCCCCGAGGCCGGTGTCAGCGCACGGCTGGAGCCGCGCGTCAAGGGGGGGGGGTACTGTCACTGATTCAGCCGAGGCTGCTCCTCCTCCTTGCTCGGGCAGGCTTCGGCGTTCGTCGTCACCGGAGTACTAGCTGCTACCGATCTATGTTTCTGTGTTCTACTTGTATTGTCTTGATTGTTCACACCTGGTTCCCATTAGTATTGATCACTTCCCTATTTAACCCTCTGGCTCCCACTGTATGTTGTGCGTGTTTGTTCATGTTTGGTTGTCATCTGGTGAGCGGGTTTGTTTCCTCCCTGCGTGGAGGTTATGTTGTTTTACGTTACCTACGAGTAAAGTACGTTTTTCGATTAGCTCTGTGTCCTGCGCCTGACTTGTCCTACCACATCACACTGACACCCTGACAGGAAGTTTACATACACCTTAGCCAAATACATTTCAACTCCGTTTTTCACAATTCCTGACATTTAATCCTTGTAAAAATTCCCTGTTTTACGTCAGTTAGGATCACCACTTTATTTTAAGAATGTGAAATGTCAGAATAATAGTAGAGAGAATGATTTATTTCAGCTTTTATTTCTTTCATCACATTCCCAGTGGGTCAGTAGTTTACATACACTCAATTAGTATTTGGTAGCATTGCCTTTAAATAGTTTAACTTAGGTCAAACATTTCGGGTAGCCTCCCACAAGCTTCCCACAATAAGTTGGGTGAATTTTGGCCAATTCCTCCTGACAGAGCTGGTGTAACTCAGTCAGGTTTATAGGCCTCCTTGCTTGCACACGCTTTTTCAGATCTGCCCACACATTTTCTATAGGATTGAGGTCAGGGCTTTGTGATGGCCACTCCAATACCTTGACTTTGCTGTCCTTAAGCCATTTTGCCACAACTTTGGAAGTATGCTTGGGGTCATTGACCCATTTGCGACCAAGCTTTAACTTCCTGACTGATGTCTTGAGATGTAGCTTCAATATATCCACATAATTTTCCTTCCTCATGATGCCATCTATTTTGTGAAGTGCACCAGTTCCTCTTGCAGCAAAGCACCCCCACAGCGTGATGCTGCCACCCCCGTGCTTCACGGTTGGGATGGTGTTCTTCAGCTTGCAAAACCCCCTTTTTCCTCCAAACATAACGATGGTCATTATGGCCAAACAGTTCTATTTTTGTTTCAACAGACCAGAGGACATTTCTCCAAAAAGTACAATCTTTGTCCCCATGTGCAGTTGCAAACCTTAGTCTGGCTTTTTTATGGTGGTTTTGGAGCAGTGGCTACTTCCTTGCTGAGCGGCCTTTCAGGTTATGTCGATATAGGACATGTTTTACTGTGGATAGAGATACGTTTGTACCTGTTTCCTCCAGCATCTTCACAAGGTCCTTTGCTGTTGTTCTGGGATTGATTTGCACTTTTCGCACCAAATACGTACATCTCTAGGAGACAGAACGCATCTCCTTCCTGAGCGGTATGATGGCTGCGTGGTCCCCATGGTGTTTATACTTGCGTACTATTGTTTGTACAGATGAACATGGTACCTTCAGGCGTTTGGAAATTGCTCCCAAGGATGAACCAGACTTGTGGAGGTCTACAATTTTGGCTGATTTCTTTTGATTTTCCCATGATTTCAAGCAAAGAGGCACTGAGTTTGAAGGTAGGCCTTGCAATTCATCCACAGGTACACCTCTAATTGACTGAAATGATGTCAATTAGCTTGTCAGAAGCTTCTAAAGCCATGACATCATTTTCTGGAATTTTCCAAGCTGTTTAAAGGCACAGTCAACTTAGTGTATGTACACTTCTGAACCACTGGAATTGTGATACAGTGAATTATAAGTGAAATAATCTGTCTGTAAACAATTGTTGGAAAAATGACTTGTGTCATGCACAAAGTAGATGTCCTAACCGACTTGCCAAAACTATAGTTTGTTAACAAGAGATTTGTGGAGTGGTTGAAAAAAAAGAGTTTTAATGACTCCAACTGAATATGTATATACAGTCTCTACCTCAATTACCTCGTACCTTTGCACATCGACTCGGTACTGGTACCCTGTGTATATAGCCAAGATGTCGTTACTCATTGTGTATTTAGTCCTTGTGTTATTATTTTTCTATATTTTTCTCTTTGCATTGTTGGAAAGGGCCCTTAAGTAAGGCATTGTTGGGAAGGGCCCGTAAGTAATAATTTCACTGGTAGTCTACACCTGTTGTTTACGAAGCATGTGACAAATACAAATTTGATTTGATTTTAAATAACATAGTAAATGTAAATCTGTGACACTGAAATGATTATGATATGTTACGTTTGGTATGGTTACATAAGACAGAAGGTTACTTAAGCCAAAAATGAAAGGAGGGAGGTTGGTCGGAGAGGATGAGTAGGCGTATAACGCGAACATCTAGCAACCGAAAGGTTGTGTGTTCGAATCACATCACGGACAACTTGAACATATTTTTAGCTAATTTGCATGTTAGCTAATCCTAACCCTAATGCTAACCCTAACCCCTAACCCTAATTCCTAATCCTAACCTTAGCCTTAACCCTAACCCCTAGCCTAGCTAACATTAGCCAGCTAGCCACCTAGCTAACATTAGCCACAAAAAATTACAATTCTTAATATATAAGTATTGCAAATGACGTATTGTACAAATTGCAATTCTTAACATATCATTCGAATTGTAATTCGGAAAATATCATACGGAATGGATAAAGGACATCCACAAATTAATACAAAACATAAGAAATGTAATATATCATACCCCTAAATCCAGGTTGCAGCCAGCATTTCAGATCTACAGGAGTGCACGTTTCACCATGGCATGGACCGTGGGGATATGTTAACACATGAGAGTTATTAGAATATGGCAAATATCAGTCAAATATTGCATTATATCCAATATTAATTATATTTTTAAGAAGGACTAGGGGGGTTTCCTGTACACAGACACAGAGAAAGCAACATGATTGGACAATAAAACTCACAGGGCTGAGCTTGCTTTATGCAGGTTTGCATTGTGTAGTCCTGCCCTATGCAACTGTAGAGATATTTATTTTACCTATATTTAAACATTATTTTAAAGAGCGATTTTCAGGATGTCTCCTGGTCTGACAAACACCGCTGGGATTCCCTTTATAATCCGTGATAGTTTGGCAAACCCTGACACATCTGACGAGCGTCAGAGCCGGCGTAGTAGGATTCAATATTAGTTCTGTATTGATGTTTTTACTGTTTGATGGCTCGTTAGAGGTCGTAGCGGGTTTAATTACAAGCTTCCAGATTAGTGTCCCTCTCCTTGAAAGCGGCAGCTGTAGCCTTTAGCTCAGTGCGGATGTCTGAGGAAGGCACTAGAAATGTTGTCAAACACTCCAGCCACCCTAGTCATAGACTGTTCTCTCTGCTACCACAGAGCAAGCAGTACCGATGCCTGGCACCAACACCTGAACAGTTTCTACCCACAACCCATAAGTCTGCTAAATAGTTTAAATAATTAACCAATAGCTACCCGGACTATCTGCACTGACCCTTTTTGCACTAGCTCTTTTGACTCATCACACACGCTGCTGCTACTGTTTTATTATCTATTCTGTTGCCTAGTCACTTTATCCCTACCTACATGTACATATCTACCTCAATTACCGTGTACCCCTGCACATCGACTCAGTACTGGTATATAACCAAGTTATTATTAATCATTCTGTATTTATTCCATTCCTCATATTATTATTTTTATTTTATTTCTCTTTTTGTCTCTCTGCATTGTTGGGAAGGGCCCACCAGTAAGCATTTCACTGTTAGTCTACACCTGTTGTTTACGAAGCATGAGAAATACGATTTGATTTGATTTGAGTCTGTGAATGCAAAGGTAGGCATAGGAACACTGAGCAGAGCATTAAAAGCTTATAGGCTAACATTAACTTAGGAACATAGCCATCAATTAGGCCTAGTACTACATCCATGTTTGTAAAATGTTATGGTAAATCTGTTATTTTTACATTTAATTTATAGAATAAACTAGTAAAAAACCCATCGGATCCTTTTTTGTTCTCTCATCGATGAGTCTTTGCATGCGCGCAATGGTCCTCACCCGCCGGCGAATGGGACTCACAATTGATTCCTGAGTCCGGCTTCCTTTGATCTCGGTGCACATGTACAGACGAGGTGCATAATGTGACGCATGCGAAATCAGCCAGCATTTATTGGACGGTGGGGGCCACTGACAGCTACCGACCAATTTTAACAAACTGAACGGATCTGCCGCCTTTGTCCAACATTTCGCGGATTCCGTGAGATATTCGGTACCTTGCTTGGAGAAATTCGGTTGGATGATATTAACGGATATTAACGGATTTAGGTGAGGCGCGAAGATTCCGCCGGGAGGATTCCCCCGTGATAAATCAGTATGGATTGGACAGTATCAGAAGGCAGTTTGAGAGGAATTGAAAGGTACTGTAGGCTATGCCATCTAATCAGGCATTGCAATGCTATACATAGATGATTGATGATTCAACTGAGCAGATATTCATTGCATTACAAAGTCATCTGTGAGTGCATTGCAATTTGTTTTTTTCATGCAAAGATGCTCTTTCGAAAATGATATATTTTGCACTCTGAAATGAAGAACTATAATGTTCTCCTAATTTATCAACATTAATATTACATAGAGGATTGTGCCCAATGTGGTTGTGCAAGTTTGGAAGCTACTTGAGAGTGTTTCCTGTTGTAATTATTGACATTTTAGAAATGTGTTCAGTTGACAGCTGCAATCTATCTCTTGCATTCTCAGTCATTACATTCCTTGTTCTAATCTAAAAGGGTAGCATACACTATATTCAAAATAATGTTGCATTATTATACAGATGAGTTGTTGTATAAAAGGTGCATTAATATAATTTTGAGTGAAATAGTGGCTTCCCTAAGCCATATATAATTTACTGGCACACTGGGCTAAAACACTCAGGTGTTGTCAGTACTAGAGGGGAGGTTTCGGAACAGGGGTCTGTCTGTTTGTCTAACCCATGTCCATTAGATCTCTGATGTACTTTGACCTGGTCTGGCCCTCTACCAGCTAATCTTGGAACCCAGAACCTATGTGTGCTGGCTGGCCAGCTCTACTAGCCTATCCACTGCTTGCTCCCCTTAACCTTAATGATGTAGTGGGGACTATATCAATCAATCCCCCCACCCATTTTAAACCTTGTTTGAAAATAGATCAGTAATACTTACTGAACGGCCAAGCTTGCATTTTAACAGTTGGCTAACATTGATGCAAACCTTGTTGTTGTACACTTGTTGTCATCGTAGCAAGCTCACCCATTACAGCTGCATGGAGCTCCACACATTGGAAGTGTTAAAGGCTCTCATTAACAGCTTGTAAAAATGTGACACAATGAATTAGACAGTAGGCTACATCTCTCCCTCTATCAACACAGGGAAGGTAGCAGTAACAGACCTAGCTGGTTCTAATCAGTAGGATCTACACGAGCTTCATTCAGTACAGATGGCCAGACACACAGCTGAGCTCAACTCAGAGAAGCATATTATCTACTCTCCTCAGATCAGGTATGTGTGTGCGTGTGTGTGTGTGTGCGTGTGAGTTCGTGTGTGTGTGTGGGCTTGTAGTAAAACATATGCTGTGTGTGTGTGTGTGTGTGTGTGTGTGTGTGTGTGTGTGTGTGTGTGTATGTGTGTGTGTGTGTTTGTGTGCTGCTAACAATGCTTGATGGCAACTTATTGGTACTGCACTGTCCGACTCCAGCACAAAGAAATAGAATAACATAGAATAGAATCTCATTCTGTTTCTATGGTCCAGACCAGCGCCATACATACAATAGTAGTATGGGTCTGGTCCAGACTGTCATTTTCCATGGCAGTGTCACTCTGAATCCACCCTTCTTAGCTTCTTGAATAGGAAGTTGTTCTTTTTCTGGAACCTTTTGGTGACTCAAGGTTTTCTGTCTGTCTGTGGGCTGCTGTCATAGCAGCTGGTTCAGAGCAGCTGTTTAAACACAGTAGGAGAGGTGATGGGGAAGAGGGAGGGGAGGAGGTTGAGTGGTCAGGGTAATTACAGTGACCTAGTTGCAGTAGTGCTAGACCAAGACTGCTGTCTCTCTCTCTCTCTCTCTCTCTCTCTCTCTCTCTCTCTCTCTCTCTCTCTCTCTCTCTCTCTCTCTCTCTCTCTCTCTTTAGCTTTCTTTCTTTCTCTCTCGATCTCTTTCTTTTTATATCTCTATATTTCTCTATCTCTCTCTTTTTCTCTCACGACAGATCATAGGTTGACTTGCAAGGCCTCTGTTATAGAAAGTTATAGAAAATATTGCATTGTCTGAAATTTCTCAGTGCAATGACTGATCAGTCATTTTGGTTCCATTTATTGAACCAATATTGGTTCAATAAATCATGATATCATGTCTCTGAGAATCAACAGAAGGTCAGTAGTGGTTTTTCACACCTTACCTCTTGGCCTGAATTGACCTGACCTGGGATTGGAGACTCTTCTCAGAGCTGTGTGAGATTTCACATGGCCAGCAGAAACACTGCAGGCAGGGAGTGTAACCATGATTGGGATGAAATCAATAGTTATGATGATGACGACAATGTCTGCAACGCGACGACGATCTAACATCATGAAAGAAAAGAACGAGTTGAAGGAATGGGAAAAACCACAAGAACAAGTATATTATATGATAGACACATTAAATCATATACACAGTGAGGTGTTTTGATGGTTACATAACATGATAACAGCACAGCACAAAAACAGTGCAAATAAATCCCAATGTTCTCCTCCTCCTCCCCTGTACAGACATGCAGTGCTGCAGGGGCATAGCTATCTGGAGCCTGCCCAACCTACATGTGGGCGCCTCCTCTCTTCTCCCCTGTTCCACACTGGTTAGACTTGTGGAATGTCAGACAGGTATGTGAGTTGGAGAGAGCAGATGCGTCAGAGAGAAGGGGGGTGAGAGAGAGGGGAGGAAGAGAGACAGAGAGAGAGCGGGCCAGGAGAGAGAAAGAGAGAGAGCGAGAGAGAGAGAGAGAGAGAGAGAGAGAAAGAGAGAGGGAGGGAGGGAGGGAGGGAGGGAGGGAGGGAGACATACAGTTCCAGTCAAAAGTTTGGATACACCTACTCATTCAAGGGAAAACCTCAAGACTATGAAATCACACATATGGAACCATGTAGTAACCAAAAAAGTGTAAACACTTTGTCTTCTCAACGGTTCTATCAGTTAGCCTACGATAAAATACATGATAAAACAATAAATTGATGGTTTTTCCACCAGTATTACGTAAGGTATCTATAGTGAAAGGTTTCTTTAGAGCGACACCACAGATCTGTCACCTGTGTATGTGCATGACTTACAGTGAGCCATCCAGCGATCACTGTTTTCAGTTGGAGAGGAGATAATTTCCTGATCCCCTGTTTTACCTGCGGCCTGCCTGCAAGCCTCTCTGAACCTGTCTGTTTCATACACACACACACACACACACACACACACACACACACACACACACACACACACACACACACACACACACACACACACACACACACACACACACACACACACACACACACACACACACACACACACACACACACACACACACACACACACACATACAGTTGAAGTCAGAAGTTTACATACACTTAGGTTGGAGTCATTAAAACTTGTTTTTCAACCACTCCACAAATTTCTTGTTAACAAACTATAGTTTTGGCAAGTCGGTTAGGACATCTACTTTGTGCATGACACAAGTGATTTTTCCAACAATTGTTTACAGACAGATTATTTCACAATTCCTGTGGGTCAGAAGTTTACATGCACTGTTGACTGTGCCTTTAAACAGCTTGGAAAATTCCAGAAAATGATGTCATGGCTTTAGAAGGTTCTGATAGGCTAATTGACATAATTTGAGTCAATTGGAGGTGTATCTGTGGATGTATTTCAAGGCCTACCTTCAAACTCAGTGCCTCTTTGCTTGACATCATGGGAAAATCAAAAGAAATCAGCCAAGACCTCAGAAAAAATATTGTAGACCTCCACAAGTCTGGTTCATCCTTGGGAGCAATTTCCAAACGCCTGAAGGTACCACGTTCATCTGTACAAACAATAGTACGCAAGTATAAACACCATGGGACCACGCAGCCGTCATACCGCTCAGGAAGGAGACGCGTTCTGTCTCCTAGAGATGAACGTACCTTGGTGCGAAAAGTGCAAATCAATCCCAGAACAACAGCAAAGGACCTTGTGAAGATGCTGGAGGAAACAGGTACAAAAGTATCTCTATCCACAGTAAAACGAGTCCTATATCGACATAACCTGAAAGGCTGCTCAGCAAGGAAGAAGCCACTGCTCCGAAACCGCCATAAAAAAGCCAGACTACGGTTTGTAACTGCACATGGGGACAAAGATCGTACTTTTTGGAGAAATGTCCTCTGGTCTGTTGAAACAAAAATATAACTGTTTTTTAAATAAATAAAATATTTAACTAGGTAAGTAAGTTAAGAACAAATTCTTATTTACAATGACGGCCTACACCGGCCAAACCCGGACGACGCTGGGCCAATTGTGCGCCGCCCTATGGGACTCCCAATCACAGCCAGTTGTGATACAGCCTGGAATCGAACCAGTGGGTCTGTAGTGACGCCTCAAGTACTGAGATGCAGTGCCTTAGACCGCTGCGCCACTGTTTGGCCATAATGACCATTGTTATGTTTGGAGGAAAAAGGGGGAAGCTTGCAAGCCGAAGAACACCATCCCAACCATGAAGCACGGGGGTGGCAGCTTCATGCTGTGGGGGTGCTTTGCTGCAGGAGGGACTGGTGCACTTCACAAAATAGATCGCATCATGAGGAAGGAAAATGATGTGGATATATTGAAGCAACATCTCAAGACATCAGTCAGGAAGTTAAAGCTTGGTCACAAATGGGTCTTCCAAATGGACAATGACCCCAAGCATACTTCCAAAGTTGTGGCAAATGGCTTAAGGACAACAAAGTCAAGGTATTGGAGTGGCCATCACAAAGCCCTGACCTCAATTCTACATAAAATGTGTGGGCAGAACTGAAAAACGTGTGCGAGCAAGGAGGCCTACAAACCTGACTCAGTTACACCAGCTCTGTCAGGAGGAATGGGCCAAAATTCACCCAACTTATTGTGGGAAGCTTGTGGAAGGCTACCCGAAACGTTTGACCCAAGTCAAACAATTTAAAGGCAATGATACCAAATACTAATTGAGTGTATGTAAACTTCTGACCCACTGGGAATGTGATGAAAGAAATAAAAGCTGAAATAAATCATTCTCTCTACTATTATTCTGACATTTCACATTCTTAAAATAAGTGGTGATCCTAACTGACCTAAGACAGGGAATTTTTACTAGGATTAAATGTCAGGAATTGTGAAAAACTGAGTTTAAATGTATTTGGCTAAGGTGTATGTAAACTTCCGACTTCAGCTGTACTTAGGTGTTTTCATACTTCTCTGTGCTCTGCCCAGAATTTTTTTTTAAATGCTAGGGGTGAATAGTATTGATGGTTTAACTGAATGTTGCTCAAGCAAGAGTAGAAGGCCCAGTACTACACACACACGTTATGTTCTTCTATTCTCGTGGCACCTAATTTATTTTCATTCAAAATCCTATTTTCCCTAACCCCTAAACCTAACCCTTACCTAACTCCTAACCCTAACCCCTTACCCTTACCCTAACCCAAATTCTAACCCTAATTGTAACCCTAACCCTAAACCTAACCCCTAAGCTTAAGATAGCCTTTGTCCTCATGGGGACATGGGACCCACGAGGGTGAATTCTCCTTGTTTTTACTATCCTTGTGGGGACTTTTGGGGATTTTAGGTGCCCACAATGATAGAAGAACCAACCCACACACACACACACACACACACACAAACACACACACACACAAACACACACACTGCCTCACACTGAAGCGCCTGTTTGGTGGGGAGCGTGCTGGAACAGATCTGTCTTTCATGCTGAACCAGAAGCACACTATACCTCTTCCTCCCTCTCTCTATCTGAGTGTTTGTGTATCTTTGCTCTGGTGCTGTTTACCAGTACTCCTCCCAGTTTGTGTGTGTATATGTGTGTGGAGAGGACCTGTGTGTTTCGCTGGAATCCTGTCTCTCTCTGGCCGGCCTGCCACGTCAAATGACAGGCTGGAGCCCCGTGTCCTCAGGGAGCTGTGTGGCCGAACAGCCTGGCTGTGGTCTCTAGTCTGGGGCTACGGACAGGAACAGGACTGGCTCTTACTGAGGACTGAGGAGGACAACACTGATCTCAACTGAACTGAAGTAGCCATTGAGGAGTTACTACTGCTCTGGAGGAATATTAAGGGAAACCCTGCCTTTTGAATCCTGTGGAATCCTCCCAGTGCTTTTTTAGTCCGTTTTATTTTGATTTATTTTGAACCGTTGGTTGGTTGGTTTGGCCTGGATATGAGTGGATTTCTGTACAGGGGCAGGTAAGGTGTTCAATCTGCTGCCAATTATATACACTCCCCTACATTTTGATTTGGACAGTGAAGCTAACACTTTTAATTGGGCTCATAGAATATTGTTCTGAACACTTCTACATGAATGTGGATGCTACCATGATTACGGATAATCATGAATGAATTGTGAATAATGATGAGTGAGAAGGCATAAAGCTCATACCCTCCAAAAATGCTAACCTCTCACCATTACCAATAACAGGGGAGGTTAAATGTTTTTGGGGGGTATGATCTTTATGCCTCTGTAACTTTCTCACTTATCATTATTCACGATTCATTCATGATTATCCGTAATCATGGTAGCATCCACATTAATGTAGAAGTGGGCCCCGTGTAGCTCAGTTGGTAGAGCATGGTGCTTGCAACGCCAGGGATGTGGGTTCGATTCCCACGGGGGGCCAGTATGAAAAAATAAATAAAAATGTATGCACTCGCTAAATATAAGTCGCTCTGGATAAGAGTGTCTGCTAAAATGAAAGTGTTCAGACACATATTCTATTCTAATTTAAAATAAAAGTGACTCCAAAGTGACACAATCAATTATTTACCAATAATTTGTATTGGGCACAACATAATCCGAAACACATCCAAAAGAAACTGCAAAGGCATCCAACAACGTGGAAGATTCCCAATCAAATGGAGGGACTACATACATAAAGTGCATACTGTCGCCTCAAATAAAACATTTGATCTCAAATCCAAAATGCTGGAGTATAGAGCCAAATTGTAGCTTCACTGTCCCAATAAATACGTAGGGGAGTGTACAGGTGGATAAGTCTGAATAACTAGTTATAGGTTTAGTCGTGTGTAGCTACTGTAGTTGGTATGTGTTTTTTAAAGGAAAATCTAAAGTTATTTTGACAGTTTGTCTTTGAGTGGTTTGCTGTGCTTCTGTTTGTTGTGTTGTGTGTTGATCTAAGGCTATCAGTATACTGTATATGTAATCAAAGTAATCACTCTCATGGGAGAACAGACAACCCATGTCATCAGGTTTTCTGGTTCATCATTAGTCACATCACTGGTTGGATGATTAGTTTTTATCTACTGGGAAAGTTTTTTGCTATAGGAAAGACTACATTTTAATGACAAATAGAAACGCTAGTGGCAACAATAGAAATAGGAAAATACCTAATTATATTGATGTAATCATAATGAAATAATTGAAGGATACTCATTATTTTGTTCACCATGTTGATTACTCAGACTTCCCTGTTGGTCCCCATGGCAGGTGCTGATGAGTAAGGGCTTTTTAAACTCAGCTCTGTGGGAAGTCCTGCTGTTGTTGTTGTAGTAACAGTGACCTGGTGGTCTGTCTGTCTGAATGGTTATTAGGCTTCTTCCACGGTTAGAACTAACACACACACACACTCAGATGCTGCCTATACAGGCCAGCTGTTCCCCCAGGCGCCATCTATTAGACTACCCAGCTGTCCCTAGTGCTGTGTCAAAGTGTCTCCCCTGTCTTGTCTCTCTCCACAGTGCTGGTCACTCTGCCCTGACCTTCCCTCGTGTTCAAAGCAAATGGAGAGGGTCTATTATGAGCCTATAGTGATGTCATCCATTGTGTCCGTAGAATCCATACTCACTCACAGTGTTGTTTACAAGCCTTCTGACTCAGATAAATTAGTATTTACAACTCAAAGCGTCGCCTCTTGTGTTTGACTAATGATCCCTATTGAATATTCTATGAGCCTTGGAGTTATTGTTTGATATTCTGTAAATATGTTAGTACAGTGAGCGACAGTGTGTGGTTTAAAAATCAGAAAGTGGAATGTTCAGTATGTGCTTGCTACACGTTTGTGAACACATTTACTTTTACGTCATTTAGCAGAAGCTCTTATCCAGAGCGACTTACAGAAGCAATTAGGGTTAAGTGCCTTGCTCAAAGGCACATCGACAGATTTTTCACCTAGTCGGCTCAGGGATTAGAACCAGGGACCTTTCGGTTACTGGCACAACGCTCTTAACCACTAAGCTACCTGCCGCCCCACATTCCGCTCAACCCAGTCTCTACTCCACCGCTCACTGTGTTCCACATAGTTTAATCACTAGTGTTATTTTATTAGTAGGGAGTAGGCACAATAGTTTTTCCTGACCACATGACCCGACTAGGAAATCATTTCTGGCCCTACTCTCAGATCAAACAGTTTTAGCACTTTTGTACGTTTTGGATGGGAGTAATAAATAGGTAATAAATACTGGACGTTCGATGTTTTGTGTGTTTGACTAAAAAACTCTCTACTGTTTCAGGCACTATGCTGGTGATCGGCAGGCCCGTACCAATAGATTAGGACACATGACTGGTAAGTGGAGATTCACTCTGGCTCTCTCTCTCTCTCTCTCTCTCTCTCTCTTTCTTGCACTAAAGGGACTTTTCACCCTCTCTTACTATCCTGCTGTTGAACTCCCTTCCTGTTTGGTCAAACACACCTCTCACTATATTGCTCTTTTGAACTCTTTCTTTATTAACCCACCCAGCCCATACAAGGACATGTTTAGACCATACAGCTGTTATTAAAGACACTTTAACAAGTAATGCATCTGTGAATTATTCTGAGTACAAAAAAGTGTTAGAATGTGTTTGAATGTGCCCCCCCCCTTCCCAGTTCCTGTGTGTACATGTTTGGCACAGTGCTGTCGTCAATCATATGGGTGTTGTGTAATTTCTCGTACCCTGGCCTGGCCCTGTGTACCAGCAGTTAAACTTTAGGCCCGGGTCCAGGACATCTCCTGTAGCCTAGCCTATACACTATACAACGCACAGCTCTTTAATAATCTGTAATGAGCTTCTACTGCGTTTTTAAAGAACTGTCAGAAGTTTCAGCTCTGCCAATGGTTCTGTGATTAAGCCCCTCGGGACCTAACCCCGTATCCCCCCACTCATTCTATACCACCCCCCCTCCCCCCGCAAAAAAAAATCTGCCAAACACCCCTTCTCAAGGAACAAAACACACATTATTGTATCCCTGTGTGGTTTTCCTGTGAATGTTCCTGGTATTTAGTCGTTTTGAAGATAAGTTTGTATTAGGCCATTTGGAGCAGTTTCAGCTGGATCGGACCATACCATGTTGGCTAAGCACTAAGCAGGGCCCAGGGGTGACACAGCCTATACAGTGCATTCAGAAAGTTTTCGTTAGTTAGTTACAGTGAGGGAAAAAAGTATTTGATCCCCTGCTGATTTTGTACGTTTGCCCACTGACAAAGACATGAGCAGTCTATAATTTTAATGGTAGGTTTATTTGAACAGTGAGAGACAGAATAACAACAAAAAAATCCAGAAAAACGCATTTCAAAAATGTTATAAATTGATTTGCATTTTAATGAGGGAAATAAGTATTTGACCCCTCTGCAAAACATGACTTAGTACTTGGTGGCAAAACCCTTGTTGGCAATCACAGAGGTCAGACGTTTCTTATAGTTGGCCACCAGGTTTGCACACATCTCAGGAGGGATTTTGTCCCACTCCTCTTTGCAGATCTTCTCCAAGTCATTAAGGTTTCGAGGCTGACGTTTGGCAACTAAAACCTTCAGCTCCACATATTTTCTATGGGATTAAGGTCTGGAGACTGGGTAGGCCACTCCAGGACCTTAATGTGCATCTTCTTGAGCCACTCCTTTGTTGCCTTGGCCGTGTGTTTTGGGTCATTGTCATGCTGGAATACCCATCCACGACCCATTTTCAATGCCCTGGCTGAGGGAAGGAGGTTCTCACCCAAGATTTGACGGTACATGGCCCCGTCCATCGTCCCTTTGATGCGGTGAAGTTGTCCTCTCCCCTTAGCAGAAAAACACCCCCAAAGCATAATGTTTCCACCTCCATGTTTGACGGTGGGGATGGTGTTCTTGGTGTCATAGGCAGCATTCCTCCTCCTCCAAACACGGTGAGTTGAGTTGATGCCAAAGAGCTCGATTTTGGTCTCATCTGACCACAACACTTTCACCCAGTTCTCCTCTGAATCATTCAGATGTTCATTGGCAAACTTCAGACGGCCCTGTATATGTGCTTTCTTGAGCAGGGGGACCTTGTGGGCACTGCAGGATTTCAGTCCTTCACGGCGTAGTGTGTTACCAATTGTTTTCTTGGTGACTATGGTCCCAGCTGCCTTGAGATCATTGACAAGATCCTCCCGTGTAGTTCTGGTCTGATTCCTCACCGTTCTCATGATCATTGCAATTCCACGAGGTGAGATCTTGCATGGAGCCCCAGGCCGAGGGAGATTGACAGTTATTTTGTGTTTCTTCCATTTGCGAATAATCGCACCAACTGTTGTCACCTTCTCACCAAGCTGCTTGGCGATGGTCTTGTAGCCCATTCCAGCCTTGTGTAGGTCTACAATCTTGTCCCTAACATCCTTGGAGAGCTCTTTGATCTTGGCCATGGTGGAGAGTTTGGAATCTGATTGATTGCTTCTGTGGACAGGTGTCTTTTATACAGGTAACAAACTGAGATTAGGAGCACTCCCTTTAAGAGTGTGCTCCTAATCTCAGCTTGTTACCTGTATAAAAGACACATGGGAGCCAGAAATCTTTCTGATTGAGAGGGGGTCAAATACTTATTTCCCTCATTAAAATGCAAATCAATTTATAACATTTTTGACATGCGTTTTTCTGGAATTTTTTGTTGTTATTCTGTCTCTCACTGTTCAAATAAACCTACCATTAAAATTATAGACTGATCATTTCTTTGTCAGTGGGCAAACGTACAAAATCAGCAGGGGATCAAATACTTTTTTCCCTCACTGTACATTACAGCCTTATTCTAAAATTGATCAAGTAAATACAAATCCTCATCAATCTACACACAATACCCCATAATGACAAAGCGAAAACAGGTTTTGAGAAATGTTGTACATTAAAACAGAAAAAACGTATTTACATAAGTATTCAGACCCTTTGCTATGAGACTCGAAATTGAGGTCAGGTGCATCCTGTTTCCATTGATCATCCTTGAGATGTTTCTACAACTTGGAGTCCACCTGTGGTAAATTCAATTGATTGGACATGATTTGGAAAGGAACACACCTGTCTATATAAGGTCCCACCGTTGACAGTGCATGTCAGAGCAAAAACCAAGCCATGAGGTCGAAGGAATTGTCCTTAGAGCTCCGAGACAGGATTGTGTCGAGGCACAGATCTGGGGAAGAGTACCAAAAAAATTTGTGCAGCATTGAAGGTCCCCAAGAACACAGTGGAAGAAGTTTGGAACCACCAAGTCTCTTCCTAGAGCTGGCTGCCCGGCCAAACTGAACGATCGGGGGAGAAGGGCCTTGGTCAGGGATCCCGATGATCACTCTGACAGAGCTCCAGAGTTCCTCTATGGAGATGGGAGAACCTTCCAGAAGGACAACCATCTCTGCAGCACTCCACCAATCAGGCCTTTATGGTAGAGTGGCCTGACGGAAGCCACTCCTCAGTAAAAGGCCCATGACAGCTACCGTACTACCGCCGCATGATAATGGTCCAATCTAAATCAAAACTAATTTCATACATATATTATTTAGTATATGTAAAGACAAGATTAAATCAAGAATAGTCTGATGGGTGACAATATTAGCCTATCACTTGTGAATGATATATTATCAGAAACTTTTTTTTGTGACTTTTTCTAATCATAATTGCACACCTCATGTAGCCTAGCCCATAGGCCTATATGTTTTGATGAGGTTTGTACATTTGTACATAACTTCTTAAAATGAAGCACATTCATCCGCTTTACAATGTGTAGAGCCTAACTGGCATACATACAGTACGCAGCGTGTGAGTTTCAAATTTGGGGAAGATCATTTTCACCATAAAAATGCACCTTTATAATAAAATAATGACATGCATAATCGCATTTGCGGGCACTTTTGAGAATGGTGTTTTCCTGCTAATGGAACATTCGCGCTTATAGCCTACTGCCGTGTGCGCATTGCTGCGCTTATAATATGAAGAAATAGCCTAATAGTTTATCAACATTTTAAGTTAAACGTTCTGATCTGTTGCGTCAGGCTCATTGCTAAAAACAGGGTTTCTTTATGTGGTTGTATTAATTTGGGATCTATCGCATCTCACAACTGTCCAACTGTTTGGAATATTTATTTATAGTAGATTGACATAGGATAATAGTAGATTGACATTGTCAGGATGTCAGTGTGATGCGGTAGGACGAAGTCAGGTGCAGGACACAGAGCTAATCGAAACGTACTTTACTCGTAGGTAACGTAAATAACATAACCTCCACGCAGGGAGGAAACAAACCCGCTCACCAGACAACAACCAAACATGAACAAACACGCACAACATACAGTGGGAGCCAGAGAGTTAAATAGGGAAGTAATCAATACCTAATGGGAACCAGGTGTGAACAATAAAGACAAGACAAGTAGAACACAGAAACATAGATCGGCAGCAGCTAGTACTCCGGTGTCGACGAACGCCGAAGCTTGCCCGAGCAAGGAGGAGGAGCAGCCTCGGTTGAATCCGTGACAGTACCCCCCCTTGATGCGCAGCTCAGCCGTGCGCCGACACCGGCCTCGGGGACGGCCAGGAGGACGCGGAGCAGGGCCAGTCGGATGACGACGGTGGAAATCCCTCAACATGGAGGGATCGAGGATGTCCCTCCTAGGGACCCAGCACCGTTCCTCCGGACCGTACCCCTCCCACTCCACGAGATACTGCAGGCCCCCCACCCGACGCCTCGAATCCAGGATGGAACGGACCGAGTACGCCGGTGCCCCCTCGATGTCCAGTGGGGGCGGAGGAACCTCCCATACCTCAGACTCCTGGAGTGGACCAGCTACCACCGGCCTGAGGAGAGACACATGGAATGATGGGTTAATACGGTAATTCAGAGGAAGCTGTAACCTATAACAAACCTCATGGGAGTGGGCTCAACGGACCTCTCCTCTGTGTCATACAGTCGGGACAGGGCGTCTGCCTTAGCGTTCTGGGAACCTGGTCTGTAAGTAAGAGTAAACACAAAACGAGTGAAGAACATGGCCCACCTTGCCTGGCGAGGGTTCAATCTCCTCGCCGCCCGGATGTACTCCAGATTGCGATGGTCAGTCAAAATGAGGAAAGGGTGTTTAGCCCCCTCAAGCCAATGCCTCCACACTTTCAGAGCCTTAACCACAGCTAACAGCTCCCGGTCCCCCACATCATAGTTGCGCTCCGCCGGACTGAGCTTCTTAGAAAATAACGCACAGGGGCGGAGCTTTGGTGGCGTACCCGAGCGCTGAGACAGTACAGCTCCTATCCCAGCCTCTGACGCGTCCACCTCAACCTGCAATGCTAAGGAGGGATGCGGATGAGCCAGCACTGGAGCCGAGGTAAACAGGTCCTTCAGATGACCAAAAGCCCTGTCCGCCTCAGCTGACCACTGCAGTCGCACCGGTCCCCCCTTCAGCAAGGAGGTAATGGGAGCCGCTATCTGACCAAAGCCCCAGATAAACCTCCAGTAGTAGTTGGCAAAACCCCAAAATCGCTGCACCTCCTTCACCGTAGTTGGAGTCGGCCAATTACGCACGGCCGAAATGCGGTCAATCTCCATCTCCACCCCTGACGCGGACAGGCGGTGCCCTAGGAAGGAGATGGACTCTTGGAAGAACAGACATTTCTCCGCCTTCACATACAGGTCATGCTCCAACAGTCGACCAAGCACTTGACGCACCAGGGACACATGCTCGGCCCGTGTAGCGGAGTATATGAGAATGTCATCAATATACACCACTACACCCTGTCCGTGCAGGTCCCTGAAAAGCTCATCCACAAAGGATTGGAAGACTGATGGAGCATTCATCAACCCATATGGCATGACGAGGTACTCATCGTGCCCAGAGGTGGTACTGAATGCTGTCTTCCACTCATCTCCCTCCCGGATACGCACCAGGTTGTACACGCTCCTGAGATCCAATTTTGTGAAGAATTGCGCCCCGTGCAATGACTCCGTCATATTAGCAATGAGCGGTAGTGGATAACTGTACTTGATAGTGATCTGATTGAGACCCCGGTAGTCAATGCACGGGCGTAAACCTCCATCCTTCTTCTTCACAAAAAAGAAACTCGAGGAGACAGGTGAAGTGGATGGCCGAATGTATCCCTGCCCCAGAGATTCGGAGACATATGTCTCCATAGCCGCCATCTCCTCCTGTGACAGGGGATACACGTGACTCCGGGGAAGTGCAGCGCCTACCTGGAGATTTATCGCACAATCCCCCTGTCGATGGGGTGGTAATTGAGTTGCCTACTTTTTACAGAAGGCGAGAGTCAAATCGGCATATTCGGGGGGAATGTGCATGGTGGAGACCTGGTTTGGACTTTCCACTGTAGTTGCCCCTATGGAAACACCTACACACTTCCCCGAGCACTGACTTGACCATCCCTTGAGAGCCCTCTGTTGCCATGAAATCGTGGGGTCATGAAAAGTTAACCAGTGAAGCCCCAACACCACTGGAAACGCAGGAGAATCAATCAGATAGAGACTAATTTTCTCCTCTTGACCCTCCTGCGTTTTCATCCAGAGTGGAGCTGTGACCTCCCTAATCAGGCCTGACCCTAAAGGGCGACTATCTAAGGCGTGTACAGGGATGGGCACATCAACAGGAACAATAGGAATCCCTAAACTACGGGAAAACTGACAATCAATAAAGTTCCCAGCTGCGCCTGAATCTATGAGCACCTTATGCTGGGAATGAGGGGAAAACTCTGGAAATACAATATCAATACACATATGCGCAACAGGGAGCTCTGGGTGAGTCGGGTGCCTACTCACCTGAGACGTCCACCAGGGCTTTGCCTACCGCCTCGACTCCTGAAAGACCCTCCCCAGCACCGACCAGCAGTGTGTCCTCCGCGGCTACAGTTTGTGCAGGAGATGGCCCTCCTTCCGGTCTCCCTTAGTGCAGCACCTCCGAGCTCCATAGGAGTAGGGTAGGAGGTGCTGGGGGATGGAATGGACGGCCCCTGATCCGGACGTCCGCGGGTTGCCAACAGGTTATCCAGCCTTATCGACATGTCCACCAGTTGGTCCAGGTTAAGGGTGGTGTCCCTGCAGGCCAGTTCCCGACGAACGTCCTCCGGGAGGCTGCATCGGTAGTGGTCGATCAGGGCCCTCTCATTCCATCCTGCGCTGGCAGCCAGAGTCCTGAAATCCAGTGCAAAGTCCTGTGCGCTCCTCCTCCCCTGTCTGAGGTGGAATAGACGTTCCCCTGCCGCTCTCCCCTCCGGTGGATGATCGAATACCGCCCGATAGCGGCGGGTGAAATCCTCATAGCGTACTGACGCTGTGTCTATTCCTCCCCACTCGGCATTGGCCCACTCGAGCGCTCTTCCAGACAGACAAGAGATGAGGGCGGACACGCTCTCGTATCCCGAGGGAGCCGGGTGGATGGTAGCCAGGTAGAGTTCTACCTGGAGCAGAAAACCCTGGCACCCGGCAGCTGTACCATCGTATGCCCTCGGGAGCGAGAGCCGAATCTCACTGGACCCAGGGGACGAAAGGGTGGACAGCGTGTGGGGGGTTGTGTAGTTGGAGGAGGTGTAGGACCACCACCTCACTCCCATCGCTCCATAGTGTTCAACACGCACTCCATTGCGGTGCCGAGAGTCTGGATCGTGGTCACCTGCTGTTGGACACGTTGCTCCATTGATCGGGACGAAATGAATGTACCTCCTGACGCAATATTAAGGTGCGTGTTTCTGTCAGGATGTCAGTGTGATGCGGTAGGACGAAGTCAGGTGCAGGACACAGAGCTAATCAAAAACGTACTTTACTCGTAGGTAACGTAAATAACACAACCTCCACGCAGGGAGGAAACAAACCCGCTCACCAGACGACAACCAAACATGAACAAACACGCACAACATACAGTGGGAGCCAGAGGGTTAAATAGGGAAGTAATCAATACCTAATGGGAACCAGGTGTGAACAGTAAAGACAAGACAAGTAGAACACAGAAACATAGATCGGCAGCAGCTAGTACTCCGGTGACGACGAACGCCGAAGCCTGCCCGAGCAAGGAGGAGTAGCAGCTTCGGCTGAATCCGTGACAGACATAGGCTAGTGCTTTTGCTCTTCATTAGGCCTGCTCAACTTGTTGGCTGACAAAAAGTAATTTTGGACAGTATCTTCCAATATCTTCAATATGCTCCTCAGAATTGGATAAGGACGCTCGCAATTGCGTCCCCGATGTGTCTGTTTTCACTTGTAGCCTTCGAGAAATAAACGTTCACGTGACGGAGAGCCACTGTGAGTGAGAGATGCTTCGGCACGCAGCCGGGAGAAGGGAATTATAATTATTATAATAAGCTCAAGGCCACAATGGCCACTAGCCGCAAAATGTATGGATTTTTTTAGGGGGCATTACAGCCACACAAAGGGGATGCAGTATCAAGTGCTTGTCAAATTGTGAATGATAGTGTCACACCAGCCTTCACTTTGGCTCCCCCTCCTGTCCAGCTCAGGCATTCGGCGTCGCCGGCCTTCTAGCTGCTACCGAACCTGCTGCTGGCAAACGCCCTTCACTCATCAACCCCGGACTTGTCTCGTCATCATTACACACACCTGGTTCCAATCCCCACTCTATCACAGTATATATATACTCCCTCTGTCATTTGTCTTTGTCGGTCATTGTAAACTCAGCAAAAAAAGAAAAGTCAGCGCACTGTCAACTGCGTTTATTTTCAGCAAATTTAACATGTGTAAATATTTGTATGAACATAACAAGATTCAGCGACTGAGACATAAACTGAACAAGTTCCACAGACGTGTGACTAACAGAAATTGAATGATGTGTCCCTGAACAAAGAGGGGGTCAAAATCAAAAGTAACAGTCAGTATCTGGTGTGGCCACCAGTTGCATTAAGTACTGCAGTGCATCTCCTCCTCAAAGACTGCACCAGATTTGCCAGTTCTTGCTGTGAGATGTTACCCCACTCTTCCACCAAGGCACCTGCAAGTTCCCAGACATTTCTGGGGGGAATGGCACTAGCCCTCACCCTCCGATCCAACAGGTCCCAGATGTGCTCAATGGGATTGAGATCCGGGCTCTTTGCTGGCCATGGCAGAACACTGACATTCCTGTCTTGCAGGAAATCACGCACAGAACGAGCAGTATGGCTGGTGGCATTGTCATGCTGGAGGGTCATGTCAGGATGAGCCTGCAGGAAGGGTACCACATGAGGGAGGAGGATGTCTTCCCTGTAACGCACAGCGTTGCGATTGCCTGCAATGACAATAAGCTCAGTCCGATGATACTGTGACACACCGCCCCAGACCATGACGGACCCTCCACCTCCAAATCGATCCCGCTCCAGAGTACAGGCCTCGGTATAACGCTCATTCCTTCGACGATAAACGCGAATCCGACCATCACTCCTGGTGAGACAAAACCGCAACTCGTCAATGAAGAGCACTTTTTCCCAGTCCTGTCTGGTCCAGCGATGGTGGGTTTGTGCCCATAGGCGATGTTGTTGCCGGTGATGTCTGGTGAGGACCTGCCTTACAACAGGCCTACAAGCCCTCAGTCCAGCCTCTCTCAGCCTATTGCGGACAGTCTGAGCGCTGATGGAGGGATTGTGCGTTCCTGGTGTAACTCGGGCAGTTGTTGTTGCCATCCTGTACCTGTCCCGCAGGTGTGATGTTCGGATGTACCGATCCTGTGCAGGTGTTGTTACACGTGGTCTGCCACTGCGAGGATGATCAGCTGTCCGTCCTGTCTCCCTGTAGCACTGTCTTAGGCGTCTCACGGTACGGACATTGCAATTTATTGCCCTGGCCACATCTGCAGTCCTCATGTCTCCTTGCAGCATGCCTAAGGCACTTTCACGCAGATGAGCAGGGACCCTGGGCATCTTTCTTTTGGTGTTTTTCAGAGTCAGTAGAAAGGCCTCTTTAGTGTCCTCTACGTTTTCATAACTGTGACCTTAATTGCCTATCGTCTGTAAGCTGTTAGTGTCTTAATGGTGTATGTTCATTAATTGTTTATGGTTCATTGAACAAGCATGGAAAACAGTGTTTAAACCCTTTACAATGAAGTTATGTGGATTTTTACAGATTATCTTTGCAAGACAGGGTCCTGAAAAAGGGACGTTTCTTTTTTTGCTGAGTTTATATGTTGCTTGTTTTCCTGAGAGGAATCTCTCCTACTTTTTCCTGAGTACTTTATATTTTACACTGTGGGTTTCGTCCCACTTTAAGCTATGGTGCTTTAATAAATTCAGTAGTTCTAAACCTGCGACTGTCTCCTGCCTACTCCTCTCTACACTTGTGACAGACTGTACAGCCTGCGCTAAAAACAAAGCAGAGCTCACGCCTTTCATACAACTTTTTTCAAATCATCATTAGTCGCATCATGCAGCCTTAGAATGTATAAAAAATCTAAACATATATTCCAACATTTGTATCACAACTAAAGTTACATAAATAACTCTAAATTAAGCATATAGGAGTACCTGTTTCTTTGTTAACCGCTCAACACAGAATAGCCGCATGTGCGCACTCCCTCAAATCGTTTGGAGAAAATGTCCTTTCTATTTTATTCAGCTATGTTCAATTGTATTCTTCATACTATAAAATAATATAAAATAATGCCACGGAATTCTAAGCAAATCTTGTCTGCTAAATTAACTAGTGTAGCCCACAGCCATTTGGATAGCCAGATCAGGGCCTAATATAAGGACAACTCAGAGTATGCTATTCTGTTCTTCTGAAATAGACTACATTTTCTTCATGTTTCTTTAGACCATTCTAAAATAAATAATGGATTTATTGTGATGGAGTAGGCTATATTACATGGATTTATTAGACTTTTTAAAATGTAGATGTTCCTAAAGTCTGCATCAGTGGCTTGTAGGCTATGTGTGGAAGCCAGGAGATGCTAAATGTGTTTATGTTACTTAACGGTCAATTACCTTGAGACCAGTAGTTATTTGCTTGACAATCACCGGCTGACAAAATGTTATGAACGCCACAGCCCTAATGACAGCCCGCTTGGAGTTTTCCAAAAGGCACATAAAGGACTCTCAGACCATGAGAAGCAATATTCTCTGGTGTGATGAAACCAAGATTGAACTCTTTGGCCTGAATGCCAAGTGTCACGTCTGGAGGAAACCTGGCACCATCACACTATGGTGAAGCATGTTGGTGGCAGCATCATGCTGTGGGGATATTTTTCAGTGGCAGGGACTGGGAGACTAGTCAGGATCGAGGGAAAGATGAACGGAGCAAAGTACAGAGAGATCCGTGATGAAAACCTGTTCCAGAGTGCTCAGGTCCTCAGACTGTGGCGAAGGTTCACCTTCTAACAGGATAACGACCCTAAGCACACAGCCAAGACAAGTCAAGACAAGTCTCTGAATGTCCTTAAGTGGCCCAGCCAGAGCCCGGAGTTGAACCCAATCAAGCATCTCTGGAGAGACCTGAAAATATCTGTGCAGCGACGCTCCCCATCCAACCTGACAGAGCTTGAGAGGATCTGCAGAGAAGAATGGGAGAAACTCTCCAAATACAGGTGTGCCAAGATTGTAGCGTCATACACAAGAAGACTGGAGGCTGTAATCGCTGCCAAAGGGGCTTCAACATAGTACTGAGGTCTGAATACTTATGTAAATGTAATATTTCCAGTCTTTGCTTTGTCATTATGGGGTATTATTTAATCAATTTTAGAATAAGGCTGTAACGTAACAAAATGTGGAAAAGGTCAAGGGGTCTGAATACTTTACGAATGCACTAATAGGGATTTAATGAGACAACCTAAGTTCCACACCGTTACTAAGGCCGGGATTCAATCAATTGCAGATTGTGACTTTTCAGGATAGCGTCAACACACATGCTGTTGTTTTGCAAATTAAACACACTTTTGCAAAGTGCTATCCAGAAAGCCACTATCTGGAATTGATTGAGCTGCAAATCAATTCACTTGATCCTAACAACCCTGTTAAGAGTTTTGACTGAGCGATGGCCTGATGAGAATCCAGAGGTGTTTTTATTTAAAACCAAATAAGATTTTTTTACCTGACAATTCTCGCAACCTATCAACTGTTTCATTTTCTGTTTCCTAGATTTCTTGTGTGATGAGACAGAGAAAGGCCCTCCTCCTCCTCCTCCTCTCCAGACCCACAGCCTCAGAGAGTTTGAACAGGTAAGGGCTTGTCTTCCTCCCTCCTGTTCTTATGGTCTGGTACAGTGTGGTAGTTAGTGGAAAGTGGTGTTCTGGCCTGTCAGAATTGTCTGTTAATGTGTGTCTAGGTGTGTTGGTGATGATTATGTGGTAACTGAAGAGTCAAGTAGAGTATGGGTAAAAATGATTCCGGTCTCCTGTAGCTTCCCCCAATCCCTATCATTGCTCTCCTCACCTTATCCTTCCTGCATAATGGCCACGTAGAACTGGACTGTAAATAGCCCACACACCCAAGCACACAAAACACTATCGAGCACTCATTCACAGAGACGTGATCACATACTTGTATGTACAGAAATCTACATCAATTATATTGTGTTTGTGACGCAGTGCAGCTGTGGTATACTACTATACAGTAAGTGGTGTGTATGGTTGTGAATGGAGGAGGTTGGTTTCCCTCTCCACTAGTGCTCAGCCAGTGTAAAAGGTTCTGGGCTGAGCGCCAGGCTATTGTGGTTCTGATAGAACTCTGAAGGACAGGACTTCAGGGGAGGGAGGAAGGGGGAATCTGTGATTTGATATAGGGGTTAGGGGGAAAGGGTGGAAGTGGGGGCTGGATGGTTGAGGAAGTCATTGGGGTAGTCTAGTCACTCAGGGTAATCCAAGGCTTGGTTTTCCCAACGAAGCCGCTCGTGTAGCAGAGTCCCCAAACCAATCTAGCACAACGCATTGAATACTGGGAAGTGATGTTTGGGCTGGCTGATCCATTGTGTTGGTTCTAGCGCGACGCCGGCTGCCTTTGAAGTCTGTCTGCAGCCTGCGACTGGCTGCTTCATAGAGGGGATAGGATTAATCACGCTATGCATATGCTCGGAAACCAGACCCTAGGAAACAGCAACTCTTAAGCTAGAGCATTTGAAAATTGTGGGAGCCATGCAGATATCTAAAGAGACTATTATACAGATACAGACCCAGTCACTGGAAGGAGAACTATGCTAACTCAGTCTCAGGCTAGACACACACTGGTACTGCATTCGAACTGGAAAATATAAAAGTAGGGACAGAGAAAAGTGGGGACAAATTTCAGTTCAGGGAATGTCATTTTCTGAAATAGCCTAGATAGCAAATCTTGTACCATATGCTCTGGGTGGTAACAATGGATTTTGTATGCCAGGGGTTGGGTTGTCAAGACGGTTGTCTCCACCGTTGGGGTTTTGTTTACATATAATTTCATACGCAAAATACTGACAATGGAAACTACTGATTCATAAAAGAGGCCTCGCTATGTCAGTCATAGTAACAGCAGGTTCAATCTGTTAAATACACCTTTTCTCTAAATATATTTTTGATAGAACTTTCTGTGTCACTGGAAGTGCTATAGCAGTGAAGGCGATTTAATATAACACAGTATCTCTGTTGAACTGAATGTGTGTTTTTTCACTAAGCTCACAGTAGAGCAACAGAGACTAGTGCTGTTGTCTTAGCGGAGGGGTCTGAGTAAATGGACCCAGGTTACAGAACGGCCTGTGTGTGTGTGCGTGCATGTGTGTGTGTGTGAATGTGTGTCCATGAGTGCGTAGGTTTGTCTTCTTTCCAAATTTGTGTCAGTTTAAAGAGTCAATCTTCAACCCGCTAGCTCAAAGAAACATGAACCTGCCAGACTAGCATTTGTAACTGTCAAACATCTCTTGACTGCAATCCTGAGGTTTCATGGGAAAAATATCAGAAAGTCAAAATACCCTTTCTCAAATAGCATTTATTAGTCCATTTCAGAAATTGAAGGCATATGCCTGCCTGTAAATGTGAATTAAAACGACCACAGAAACACTTAAAATGATATAAGAGTTGGGTATAATTTAGGCCATTAAAACCTCACGACAAATTACAATTGCTAATCTGTTATTTTGCCCTTAGTCTGAATGTGCCGTACTCCAAAACCACATAATATGAAAGGTCTTTTAAAGCAGAATTACTGTAGAGTGGAGTGGCAGTCGAATACAGTCCGTCTGCCATACACCCAAACAATCCCACCCAGACCCACAGCCCATAGGGTTCAAGACAGCAGAATTCGGTGCCTATTTCTCATTCTTTATCTCCATAGCTTGTTCTCTCTCTCTCTCTCTCTCTCTCTCTCTCTCTCTCTCTCTCTCTCTCTCTCTCTCTCTCTCTCTCTCTCTCTCTCTCTCTCTCTCTCTCTCTCTCTCTCTCTTTCTCTCTCTCTCTCTCTCTCTCTCTCTCTCTCTCTCTCTCTCTCTCTCTCGCTCTCTCTCTCTCTCTCTCTCTCTCTCTCTCTCTCTCTCTCTCTCTCTCTCTCTCTCTCTCTCTCTCTCCCTCTCTCTCTCTCTCTCTCTCTCTCTCTCTCTCTCTCTCTCTCTCTCTCTCTCTCTCTCTCTCTCTCTCTCTCTCTCTCTCTCTCTCTCTCTCTCTCTCTCTCTATGTGTGTCACCCGCTCTGTCTCTCTTGCTGTAGTTTTTGTTTGCCTTGTTAAAATAGGTCAGTGTTCTCTGTGACTAGCTAGCTACCGCACGGCTCATATCAGCCCCCAAGCTGTCGGATGGGAAGCCATCGCTTCGTGAGCCTGTTTCTCTAGCTGCTCATTATAATGCTGTAGAACACTGAGAGAGTAATACACTGTAACATTACTGTATTATTATATTATCTACCTAAAGCACAGTTCTCTGGTTCACATTACCAAAACCTTGACTGTTACCCGGAGGGGAGATCTAGAACCTTTAAGGTTAATTTGTAAGTCGCTCTGGATAAGAGCGTCTGCTAAATGACGTAAATGTAAATGTAAATGTAAATGTTCTTCGGCTGTTCCCATAGGATAACCCTTTGAATAACCCTTTTTTGGTCTGCATGCTTCCCAGCTGAAACAGTTCAGAAGAGTTTGTGCATATATTATGATGACATTTTGGGACGTTTTGTTTGTTTTGGACTTCGTTAAGGGTTTTTTCGGCTGTTCGGGCACACGTAATTTTTCCTCGAGGTAAGCCGAAGTCTACGCCCCTTCGTCAGTGATTGGTCAACAGAATGTTTTTTCTTTCGATAAAGTATTTGTTTTCATTCAATGAGCGACGACCCGTTTTCATGCACATTTTTTCATTGAGAAATACTGCAACAAACATCTTAGTTAGATGTAAAATTGTGGGACTAAGATCTCCTCGGCAAAAATGTCTGAATTAATGACCGATTTCTTGAGTTATCTTTGATTAATTCAGACTATTTTGAGGAAATGTAAACTGGCTACGGCGTCTCAATAATGGACAAACAGTACTATTGCTGCTTTTTTCTCGTTTTTCAAGTGAAGGTCTTTTAAGGGAGTATGCGAGCACACTCATTCGGTTTGCCTAGCCGAGTTCGGCCAGCCGAACTGAAGCATGCTCACTCCTTTAGTCTTCCCTCCACTGATTAGTCTAGTAGGCTATAGTTGTGTTCCCTTGCTCAGGTGAGATGACGCAACAACCAAAGGGTAATTCCTGCCGGTTCATGCTGGGTTCATAGCTAAAACAAGTGTCCGAGCTGTTTCCAAAAATGACGTCGCAAACAGCGAAATGGCCACGAATTGCGCAGCGCTGTAGTAGCTCTCCCCCGCAGCAATGCTGCTCAAAGAACAAAGGAATGTTTGGTGGGAAAGAGGGGCCGAGCACTGAGTGTTGTGCTAATTATCGCCATCTATACGGGAGGTGTGTATTGCAGGCATTTACCACGTGCCATGTGCTAGCTAGGTAGAAGCAGTGGGTAAAAGCCATTAGCCATAGCTATTAGCCCAAACAAAGAAAACCATGTTTCAAATGTGTATCCAGGTATACTTAGGTGAGTGAGTGAACTTATTTGAATGACATAAATCATATGATTTCATACATGATATTAACAAAGTGTGCTCTATTTGAAGTAGAACTCGACAATATACTTTATTACGTGAAACAAAACATTTAATCATTTTGAGACTGGTTGACTGCTATATTAAACAACTGCTGTCGTGGTTGCTTTGGTTGTCAATAGCCTTCTGGCTATTGTAGTCTTTTGGCTGTAGAAAAACAGGAACCTCCCAGGTGAGGCAGGCATGCGAGGGAGGGGCAACTGCGACTGCGCAATGAACAGTCTGAGTAGGGAAATGCGCACTATGTCTTCATTCACAAATCAATATGGTCTCAGACCCGATTGCCCTTGGTAATTGGTGTGCTTACGACAGATGGATCAGGTTTCTGTGGAGCAGCAGCAGAACTCTGGCTGAGTGGCACAGGATCAATACATAGAGCCTAAACATCAGCTCAGCTCACCTTTCCAGCTCACAGTGCTACATCCTCTCTCTAATATGTATGGTTAGCTCTTCTTCCCTCTTCTCTCTCTCTCTCTCCGTCTCTCTCTTGCTCCGTCTCTCTCTTGCTCCGTCTCTCTCTCTCCATCTCTCTCTCTCTCCTTCTCTCTCTCTCATATGAGAGAGAAAGAGAGAGAGAGAGAGAGAGAGAGAGAGAGAGAGAGAGAGAGAGAGAGAGAGAGAGAGAGAGAGAGAGAGGCCTACAGTACTCCCATAATGTTACTGTAAACTTCCCCCTCAATACCATACTGTAGCTAATGGAAGTGGAAATAAACGGTTGTTTACTGTAAAACTGTACCACCAATTCAGCTTGGTTGTAAAATGTTGATCTTGAATACCTGTATGCTGTAAAGCTGTCCCAATGACTGTGATGAGGATTGGTGTGTTGTTCTGTACCCTGTTTGGTTGTTGTGTTGTTGTTGTGTTGTTGTGTACCCTGTGTCTGCTGTCACAGCCCCATCATGGCAGCGTGAAATCAGCTTTAAAACAGCTCTAGGCACTGCACCTCACAATGTGTTTGTGTCACGAGAGCGTGTGTGTCATAGCATAGGGCTGTGGCGGTCATGAAATTTTGTCAGCCGGCTATTGTCATGCAAATGACTGCCGGTCTCACGGTAATTGACCGTTAATTAACGTAAACATGTTTAGCATATCCTGGCCACCATGTGTACAAGCCGCTGATGCCTTTGGAACATCTACATTTTGAAAAGTCTAATAAATCAATTTAATAAACTGTACACCATCACAATAAAGCCATTATTTATTTTAGGCAGGTCTAAAGAAACATTATGATATGAAGAAAATGTATTTCAGAAGAACCGAATATGAGTCAGCCTACTGTATGTTATCTGGCTATGCGCCATGCCATAGACTGTAGGCTAGTGTCACGATCGTCTGACGAAGGAGCAGACCAATACGCAGCGTGTTGAGCGAACATGTTGACTTTATTATATTAAAGCAACCACGAAACAACAAAACAAAATGACGATAGTGAAGTCCAACAGTGACAATGACTGAACATGGAACAAAAACCCACAACACCCACAGGAAAACATACAGATAAATATGGCTCCCAATCAGAGATAACGAGCCGACAGCTGACACTCGTTACCTCCGATTGGGAGTCATTGACCCAAACAAAGAAATACAACACATAGAACCACCCAACCAAACAAAACACCACGAAACGAACACACCCTGGCTCAACACACAAAGTCCCGGAGCCAGAGCGTGACAGTACCCCCCCCTAAAGGCGCGGACTGCGACCGCGCCTCAATAAGGCTAAACAAGGGAGGGCTGGGTGGGCATACCTCCTCGGCGGTGGCTCTGGCTCCGGCCTTGATCCCCACCCCACCATAGCCACTACCCGCTTACGTAGCCTCCTCCACATGACCACCCCCCAACTAAACCCCACTGGATTAAGGGGCGGCACCGGACTAAAGGGCAGCACCGGACTAAGGGGCAGCACCGGACTAAGGGGCAGTACCGGACTAAGGGGCAGCACCAGGATAAGGGGCAGCACCGGGCTAAGGGACAGCACCGGACTCAATGGCGGATCCTGGCTGGCTGGCTCTGGCGGATCCTGGCTGGACGGCTCATGGCTGGCTGAAGGATCTGGCTGCTCATGGCTGGCTGACGGATCTGGCTGCTCATGGCTGGCTGACGGATCTGGCTGCTCATGGCTGGCCGACGGATCTGGCTGCTCATGGCTGGCCGACGGATCTGGCTGCTCATGGCTGGCTGACGGATCTGGCTGCTCATGGCCGGCTGACGGATCTGGCTGCTCATGGCTGGCGGAAGGCTCTGGCTGATCCTGTCTGGCGGAAGGCTCTGGCTGATCCTGTCTGGCGGAAGGCTCTGGCTGATCCTGTCTGGCGGAAGGCTCTAGCGGCTCCGGTCTGGCGGACGGCTCTGAAGGCTCATGGCAGACGGGCGGCTTTGCAGGCTCAGTCCAGACGGCCAGTTCAAGCGCCTTTGGGCAGACGGGCAGTTCAGGCCCCGTTGGGCAGACGGCAGACTCTGGCCGTCTGAGGCGCACCGTAGGCCTGGTGCGTGGTGCCGGAACTGGAGGTACCGGGCTGAGGACACGCATCTCAGGGCTAGTGCGGGGAGAAGGAACAGGCCGGACCGGGCTGGCGACGCGCACCGTAGGTTTGGTGCGAGTGGCAGGAACAGGCCGGGTCGGGCTGGCGACGCGCACCGTAGACTTGGTGCGGGTGGCAGGAACAGGCCGGACCGGGCTGGCGACGCGCACCGTCGGTTTGGTGCGAGTGGCAGGAACAGGCCGGGTCGGGCTGGCGACGCGCACCGTAGACTTGGTGCGGGTGGCAGGAACAGGCCGGACCGGACTGGCGACGCGCACCGTAGGTTTGGTGCGAGTGGCAGGAACAGGCCGGGTCGGGCTGGCGACGCACACCGTAGGTTCTGTGCGTGGAGCAGGAACAGGCCGGGCTGGGCTGGCGACGCAAACCGTAGGTTCTGTGCGTGGAGCAGGAACAGGCCGGGCTGGGCTGGCGACGCACACCGTAGGTTCTGTGCGTGGAGCAGGAACAGGCCGGGTCGGGCTGGCGACGCGCACCGTAGACTTGGTGCGGGTGGCAGGAACAGGCCGGACCGGGCTGGCGACGCGCACCGTAGGTTTGGTGCGAGTGGCAGGAACAGGCCGGGTCGGGCTGGCGACGTACACCGTAGGATTAGTACGTGGAGCAGGAACCGGCCGGGCTGGACTGGCGACGCACACCGTGGGCTTGATGCGTGGAGTAGGAACAGGCCGGTCCGTACTGGGAACACACACCACTGGCTTTAACTGGGGATCAGGAACGGGCCGGACCGGACTGGTAACACACATCAGTCTCTCACGCCGTGCCGCAACAACTTCCCTTCCTCTACTCGCCAATGGCTCCCGTAATCCGATAGCCTTCTCTCCACATCTCCCTGTGGCAGCCTCCTGCTGCCCAACCGCCCAAGCCATGTCCCTCCGACGATGGCCCTGCCGACGCCGTTGCTCCTCTCTCCGTCGCCTCTCCACTGTTTCGCTCCATGGACGGCGATCCATCCCATCCAGGATCTCCTCCCAAGTCCAGGACCCTTTTCCGTCCAAAATCTCCTCCCATGTCCAGACCCTTTGCTCCTGGACACGCTGCTTGGTCCTTTTGTGGTGGGTTTTTCTGTCACGATCGTCTGACGAAGGAGCAGACCAATACGCAGCGTGTTGAGCGAACATGTTGACTTTATTATATTAAAGCAACCACGAAACAACAAAACAAAATGACGATAGTGAAGTCCAACAGTGACAATGACTGAACATGGAACAAAAACCCACAACACCCACAGGAAAACATACAGATAAATATGGCTCCCAATCAGAGATAACGAGCCGACAGCTGACACTCGTTACCTCCGATTGGGAGTCATTGACCCAAACAAAGAAATACAACACATAGAACCACCCAACCAAACAAAACACCACGAAACGAACACACCCTGGCTCAACACACAAAGTCCCGGAGCCAGAGCGTGACAGCTAGTTAATTTAACAGACAAGATATGCTTATAAGTTCTGTGCTATTATTTTATATTATATGATTTTATTGTAAGGATAACATAATTGAACTTAGCTGAATAAAATAGAAAGGATATTTTTCCCATTCCAGAGCAAGTGCGCATATGAAGTGCCTATGTTGAGCATAAAAGTGATAATTTGAAACAGGTCCTATACACTAGATTTAGAGTTATTTGGCAAATTTAGTTGTGAATGATACAAACCTTAAAATGTCTTAGAAATCCAAACATATACAGTGCCTTGCAAAAGTATTCATCCCCCTTGGCGATCTGTCACATGATCTCAGTATATATACACCTGTTCTGAAAGGCCCCAGAGTCTGCAACACCACTAAGCAAGAAGCACCACCAAGCAAGCGGCACCATGAAGACCAAGAAGCTCTCCAAACAGGTCAGGGACAAAGTTGTGGAGAAGTACAGATCAGGGTTGGGTTATAAAAAAATATCCTAAACTTTGAACATGTCACGGAGCACCATTAAATTCATTATAAAAAAATTGAAAGAATATGGCACCACAACAAACCTGCCAAGAGAGGGCCGCCCACCAAAACTAACGGACCAGGCAAGGAGGGCATTAATCAGAGAGGCAACAAAGAGACCAAAGATAACCCTGAAGGAGTTGCAAAGCTCAACAGCGGAGATTGGAGTATCTGTTCATAGGACCACTTTAAGCCGTACACTCCACAGAGCTGGGCTTTACGGAAGAGTGGCCAGAAAAAAGCAATTGCTTAAAGAAAAAAATAAGTAAACACGTTTGGTGTTCGCCAAAAGGCATGTGGGAGACGCCCCAAACATATGGAAGAAGGTACTCTGGTCAGATGAGACTAGAATTGAGGTTTTTGGCCATCAAGGAAAACTCTATGTCTGGTGCAAACCCAACACCTCTCATCACCGCGAGAACACCATCCCCACAGTGAAGCATGGTGGTGGCAGCATCATGCTGTGGGGATGTTTTTAATCGGCAGGGACTGGGAAACTGGTCAGAATTGAAGGAATGATGGATGGCGCTAAATACAGGGAAATTCTTGAGGGAAACCTGTTTCAGTCTTCCAGAGATTTGAGACTGGGACGGAGGTTCACCTTCCAGCAGGACAATGACCCTAAGCATACTGCTAAAGCAACACTCGAGTGGTTTAAGGGGAAATATTTAAATGTCTTGGAATGGCCTAGTCAAAGCCCAGACCTCAATCCAATTGAGAATCTGTGGTATGACTTAAAGATTGCTGTACACCAGTGGAACCCATCCAACTTGAAGGAGCTGGAGCAGTTTTGCCTTGAAGAATGGGCAAAAATCCCAGTGGCTAGATGTGCCAAGCTTATAGAGACATACCCCAAGAGACGTGCAGCTGTAATTGCTGCAAAAGGTGGCTCAACAAAGTATTAACTTTGGAGGGGTGAATAGTTATGCACGCTCAAGTTTTCAGTTTTTTTGTCTTATTTCTTGTTTGTTTCACAAAAAAAAATGATTTTGCATCTTCAAAGTGGTAGGCATGTTGGGTAAATCAAATGATACAAACCCCCCAAAAATCTATTTTAATTAGGAAAAATTGAAAAATGCAAAGGGGGTGAATACATTCGCAAGCCACTGTATGGGTTGCATCGTGTGACTATACGCTATTGACTTTTTGAAAAAGTCGCAAAAAAAGCTAGCGCTCTATTCCTTGCCATCAGGCTGTACACCCTGTTCTGCGGGGCATGGATTCTAAAAGGTGTGGCATTCAAACGTTGCTCAAATATGTACAATTTGTTTTTGATTTAGAATGGCCCATTATCAAATAGGAACAAGGTCAGGGGAAAAAAGTCATCCATATGCACTTGGATGGCGAATGTAGGCTACTCCACTTTTATAGCGGAGCAGCTGATAAATAAATATAGAGCAGCTGAGATCCTCTTCTTTTTAGTGGCAACCATCAAAACTCTGCTTTCACAAGGGATTGCATATAGAAATGTCTGGGCTTATAATAACATTTATTTCACTTCACGAATCATGTTTGAGGAGCATGCAGCCTCTCGCTGCGTGACAGGTGATATTCCACCCAAGCTCTGTTTGCCATGGGCTCACCAACCATGTGCCTGCAGCTACCCAATGCTTAATTTGGGAAACCAAGTGAAATCTGTTTTGGAAAATCGATAGTAACATGTTTTCACAATTAAACATATTTAATTAAACTGTTGACAGCCCCTATCTCTGCGCTCTCGAGAAAGGAATGAAGGAAAGAGAGGAGGAAATGGAAACGCATGGTGGTGAGATATTCTGTAGCTAAAGGTAATGTGTCAGCCTATTAATTATGAAAATATAAAAATGCCCAATTACTAGGCTATTCAAACTCAAATACAAATGCACTATAATTGTAGGCTAACTCTGTAAGCCGTCCTGCACAATCAATGAACCAACAGCATCACCTAGGGCTATACATTCCCAGACTCATGGATAGAAAGTTTGGAGCGTAAACATAAGGTAAACAGTCCATCCAGTATGCATAATAAAACAGTCCATACTCAAAGGTGATTACTAGAATTTTGTTAATTTTGGAGTATAGGCTAGACCAATTATATACCAAAGACATCTTAAATCTATGTATTTTTTAAAAGAATTCTGCGGTGCGTAATATGCGGTAGGCTATAAGGCTGTGTATTGTATAAAGGCACAATCATTATTTTAAATCATGTTTTTTGGGGGGGCTTGGGCTCATACACTCAGTGGCCAGTTTATTCGGTACACCCATCTAGTACAGGGTTGGACCCCCCTTTGGCTCCAGAACAGCCTGAATTATTCGGGGCATGGATTCTACAAGGTGTGGCATTCAAACGTTGCTCAATTGGTATCAAAGGACCTAACGTGTACCAGGAAAACATTCCCCACATCATTACTCCACCGCCACCAGCCTGTACTGTTGACACCAGGCAGGATGGGGCCATGGACTCATGCCAAATTCAGACTCTGCCATCAACATGACGCAAAAGGAACCGGGATTCGTCGGACCAGGCAATGTTTTCCACTCCTCAATTGTCCAGTGTTGGTGATCACGTGCCCACTGGAGCCACTTCTTCTTGTTTTTAGCTACAATAGCCCATCCGTGACAAGGCCTGATGAGTTCTGCATTCCGAGATGCTGTTCTGCACATCACTGTTGTACTGCACCGTTATTTGCCTGTTTATGGCTTTCCTGACAGCTTGCACGATTCTTGCCAATCTCCTTCGACCTCTCATCAACGAGCTGTTTTCGCCCACAGGACTGCCGCTGACTGACTGGATGTTTTTTGTTTGTCGCACCATTCTCGGTAAACCCTAGACACTGTCGTGCGTGAAAAGCCCAGGAGGCCGGACGTTTCTGAGATACTGGCACCGACGATCATACCAAGCTTAAAGTTGCTATGGTCACTAATTTTACCAATTCTAACATTCAATCGAACAGAAACTGAATGCCTTGATGCCTGTCTACCTGCTTTATATACAGTGCCTTCGGAAAGTATTCAGACCCCTTGACTTCTTCCACCTTTTGTTACGTTATAGCCTTATTCTAAAAGTGATTAAATTGTTTTTCCCCCCCCTCATCAATCTACACAACATACCCCAAAATTACAAAGCAAAAAATGTATAAAACATTTATAAAAAAATATGACATTTACATAAGTATTCAGACCCTTTACTCAGTACTTTGTTGAAGCATCTTTGGCATTGATTACAGCCTCGAGTCTTCTTGGGTATGACGCTACAACCTTGGTACACCTGTATTTGGGGAGTTTCTCCCATTCTTCTCTGCAGATCCTCTCATGCTCTGTCAGGTTGGATGGGGAGCGTCGCTGCACAGCTATTTTCAGGTCTCTCCAGAGATGTTCGATCGGGTTCAATTCCGGGCTCTGGCTGGACCACTCAAGGACATTCAGAGACTTATCCCAAAGCCACTCCTGCGTTGTCTTGGCTGTGTGTTTAGGGTCATTGTCCTGTTGGAAGGTGAACCTTCGCCCCAGTCTGAGGTCCTGAGCTCTCTGGAGCAGGTTTTCATCAAGGATCTCTCTGTACTTTGCTCCATTCTTCTTCTCCTCGATCCTGACTATTCTCCCTGTCCCTGCAGCAGAAAAACATCCCCACAGCATGTTGCTGCCACCACCATGCTTCACCGTAGGGATGGTGCCAGGTTTCCTCCAGACGTGACTCTTGGCATTCAGGCCAAATAGTTCAATCTTGGTTTCATCAGACCAGAGAATATTGTTTCTCATGGTCTGAGAGTCCTTTAGGTGCCTTTTGACAAAATCCAAGCGGGCTGTCGTGTCTTTTACTGAGGAGTGGCTTCCGTCTGGCCACTCTACCATAAAGGCCTGATTGGTGGAGTGTTTCAGAGATGGTTGTCCTTCTGGAAGATTATCCCATCTCCACAGAGGATGTCTGGAGCTCTGTCAGAGTGACCATCGGGTTCTTGGTCACCTCCCTGACCAAGGCCCTTCTCACCAGTCTTGGTGGTTCTAAACTTCTTCCATTTAAGAATGATGAAGGCCACTGTGTTCTTGGGGACTTTCAATGCTGCACACATTTTTTTGCTACCCTTCCCTAGATCTGTGCCTCGACACAATCCTGTCTCGGAGCTCTAAAGACAATTCCTTCGACCTCATGGCATGGTTTTTGCTCTGACATGCACTGTCAACTGTGGGACCTTATATAGACAGGTGTGTGCCTTTCCAAATCATGTCCAATCAATTGAATTTACCATAGGTGGACTCCAATCAAGTTGTAGAAACATCTCAAGGATGATCAATGGAAACAGGATGCAACTAAATAAGATATTTCTGTTTTATTTGTAATACATTTTCTACATTTTCAAAAAAACAGTTTTCACTTTGTCATTATGGGGTATTGTGTGTAGATTGATGAGGATTTGTATTTATTTTATCCATTTAGAATAAGGCTGTAACGTAACAAAATGTGGAAAAAGTCAAGGGGTCTGAATACTATCCGAATTCACTGTAGCAAGCCATGGCCACATGACTCACTGTCTGTAGGAGCGAACCATAATAATACGTCACCGCAACAGCCCTAGCTTATGTGTGTGTGTCTGTGTGTGTGTTTTCACACTCCGAGAGAGGATATTTATGTTGTGCATTTCAACATTTATTCATATGGAAATTATTACCAACAAAAAAGTAATTAAAAAATGTATTTTATAAATCGCTCTGGTACTTAATGGCTGGTTGGAGCCTACAATTACTGTACAATAAAGTCAACCTTCTTTACAAGGGTCAGAGAGACAGAAAACCACATAGACTATACAGTCAAGTCAGTCCGACCAATCAAAACAGTACAATCAGCAAATCTGACCAATCACCTTCCAAAAACTGATGAAAAACTAGAGTAACTGTAAGAGTCAGATATGTCGATTTAACGAGACATGAGCTATTGAGTGACCTGCGAGGGCAGACTGCTGGCCGGGCCAACCAAGCACTGACTGTTACACTGTGACCTGGATACATTTTGTTTGGACATCTAGCTATCTAGACTTTATTGGTTAAAGGAGAAGAAAATATCCAATGCAAGATAATACATGATATCCTGTAGCTATAAGCTCTCTGATGTACTAGAGACAAATATGTGCTTTCGTGTTATTTCAGGGAGGCACACACCCTATGGTTGTGTCGCTAGCAATGTTGCCTGAACGTTCTGAAAATTCTGTGCAACTTCCAGCTCGCGTTTACTGTGAACACTGAGGTTGTACCAGCTTTAAGTTACAGTTTTAACAGTGGCCAAGTAGGCTACTGTGGCGATTTGATCATAATGTAGGCCTACCAGAGTGGTCTACCATAAAAAAATATGGAGAAAATGCATCCCATAATATTTTAACATGGAAATAGCTGTTCTATCATTCAGCCTATAGTAGCAGCCAATGTGTGGTGTTCAATGTAGGCCTACATTCCATGAGACTTTTGAAAAAAAACATGCAGATCTTGACATTAACCTGTTTTTCCACTTGTCCTTCAGACAAGGAGGTGACTGAAAATGTTGTTGTGTTGTTTGATGCAAGAAACCACTTTACAAAATAAATGCATTATTATTCCCATACAATTATTACAGAGAATCAGATAAATTATGCTACCCTTTGCAGATTGGCTATTTAGCTTATTCTGTCTCAAAATACAACACTGCCCCTTTAAGACACAAAAATGCTCTTTACCTGACTTGCTTTTCAAAGATGTCTTGAAAGATATATGGTTTGTGCTCTTGTAGGAAGCAATCATTCCCCTATTGCTGACTACAAATGATCTATAACTGGGCTAATAACTCACTAACTAGCAAAGGATAGGAACAAAATGTGCACACGTGGCTACATGCAGCTCTCGCTTTGATCTCAAAGCAAGTGCATCTACTCATGACCGCTCACGCTGTAAACACAGTCCAGTTCAAAGTAAATGGCACAGATCCATGTATGGCAAAGGTCGATTTGCATATAGTCCTACTGCAGCTCTGACTGTTTATGCTGCACTGGTCTGTTTAGAGTACGTGCTGAGTAGTGCGTGTCAATGCAATAGAATCCTACTCTGATGCGTTCTGCCTACAACAAAATCTCTTGCATAGTTCTTTTTGTTTCGGTATGTTGCATTGAAAGTGGCTAATATTGCGTTATTCGATCACAATTGCCACAGTAAAGGGAAATGTTGATACTGTTAACAGGGAAACCCTAGAACAGTGGTCACCAACCTTTTCTGAGTCAAGATCACTTTGAGTCAAAATGCAAGCCGAGATCTACCGCTCAGATTTTTTTTTAACATGACTTAAAAAACGTAAGCCTATGCAACATTAACCAATTAAAACATTACTGTAGCAATGAGGTTTGTGCAGTAGGCTATAGGCCCAATACATTATCACCGCATATTGGCTTTGCTTGAATTGCCCTGCCAATGCATTGTTGTTCGGGCCATTTCTTTAAAATATATTTCATCATTTGAGGTAGGCTATATGATCACACCAGTAATAGATCCATTGTTGTATTACTTGTAAAGCACAGCTGAGTGAGCATACATTTACATAATTTACTTTTAATTTATATTTTACTGGGTTGATGGTGCCTGCATCTGATGGTCAGTCTCAGCGGAGGGAGGGAGCAGCAGACTGAGGGTCCGCCTCTGCTCTAGAAAGTTGAGTGAAGTTCAATCTCCTGCTTCTATCTGTGGGCTGATATTTCTGCACGGCAGTCCCGGGGAGCTGCGTGGCAGTCTTGGGGCTACTGCGCGTGCGCTCGCAGCTTAGAGGGAACATTGGTCTCTAGGTGGGTTTTAGATCAATAGGCCGCTTGTACTAACACATTACTGATGGACTGTTTGATGCTCTCCATTTGTTATTCCTTTCTATAGCTAGTCTCTCACTGGGCTGGTAATGACCAGATCTGTCTGTAATCAAACACAGGTCTGGGATCAGATATATGCTCTGCGTGTTGGGTTACACTGGGGGACATGTGCACAACAGGCCTCATATAGACAGAGAGAGACAAAGAGAGACAGAGGGAGAGAGCTAGCGACAGTGAGAGAAAGACTTAGAGAGCAACCGAGAGAGTGAGAGAGAGGGAGAGAGAGAGACAGAGAGAGATGGAGCCATCTCAAACCTTCTCCATTCCTCCTCACATACCAGAGAAAACCCACCCGCTAGCCAGAAATAAGGACAGAGAGAGAGAAAAAGAGAGAACTCGAGAGAGTGAGACAAAGAGAGAGAGAAAGGAATTAGAGAGGAAAAGTAAAAACTTGGAACATTGTGCACACCATATGTCACCATTTATTTCCAATGAGAGGTTCCTGAAAGACTAGAATGCTGTGGTGTTGAAATATTGAGGTTGTGCTGGTATGACAGACAGCCCACTGGTCACAGACGTCAGTTCAACGTCTAGTTTTGATTTACATTTGGTTGAGTTGTCAACTAACTTGAATTCAACGTGAAGTCAACAAAATATTTCACCATGTTATTTGATTTATTTAAAAAGGGGTGAAAAAAAAGACGAAATTCCCTTATGTTGATTACTTTTTGCAAATCCAATCAGTTTTCTACATTGATTCAACGTCATCATATATATTTTTTGTTGTTGAAATTATGTTGAAACAACGTTAATACCCCCTTAAAAAAATATATATATATATATAAAAAAGAAAATTGATTCAACCACTTTTTGCCCAGCTCAGTGGGAGGTGCTTCTAGGTAAAGTAAGCATCTATGACTGATCTGTTAGGATCCTGCAGTGTAAATTGTGTGATTGATTGCAGAGAGAAAGAGGAAGACCGGGAGCAGAGCAGAGCAATATCTGACTGTCATCAACATCCGACTCTGTCTCATCATGGCCACCTGAGCTCATCCAATCTATTTGTAGTCTATCTATCTATCTATCTATCTATCTATCTATCTATCTATCTATCTATCTATCTATCTATCTGTCTGTCTGTCTGTCTGTCTGTCTGTCTGTCTGTCTGTCTGTCTGTCTGTCTGTCTGTCTGTCTGTCTGTCTGTCTGTCTGTCTGTCTGTCTGTCTGTCTGTCTGTCCGTCCGCATTTTTCTGTTCTCTTCTTTCTCTTTCTCTCCATCTCCCCCTCTCTCGTTCCTGCTCTCCTCTCTCTCAGTTCTCCCCATCAAGATTATTTGATAACTACCAGGACTTTGTTTTGAACCAAGGAATTATTGCACGACCAACCAACCATCCAGTAATGTCAGTATATCAGCAGGAAGGAACATTGTGCTCTATTGTTCTGTGTGTGGATGCGTCCCAAATGGCACCCTATTCCCTATTTAGTGCACTACTTTTGACAAAGGCCAATAAGGGACCCATTGTTGGGACGTAACTTGTTTCTCCAGACTGTCTGTCTGTCCAGAGTGACTCAGACCCATAGGTAATGGCCCTACATTTGACTCACAGGACTGTTTTCATCCTGCTTAGGGATACTTAAGTGGCATGAGCTCATGTTTTTCTGCAATCCTTCTCCCCGACTGGGTCTTGTGAGTGAGTGAGTGAAATCACTGGCCTGTGAGTCTCAGAAATGGCAGTAATTCCATTTTAAAACATATTGAAGTTGATATTTTTCTTTAACAACTTTGCTCAAGTAGCCTCTCCACCCCTGTGAAAATATTTTCTCTGCCTATGAAACATTAGAATTGAACCAGCAAACTCCTTGTTAAAGAGGCTGCTGAGCCCCTGCTGTGGATGTTGTGCAGGGCACGGGTGGACTGGACTGCTTATGGGTAGGTACACTATATAACATATCTGACCCAGTCCAGCCCAGTTCAGCTCAGGGTCGTGTTCAAAAGGCACAAAACGTTAGAAAGCGGTTTGAAAAGGTCATTGTTGTTTTGCCTTGCAAAATGTTTTGCTACGTGTGCCCAAATGAACACAACCCAGCTCAGCCCAGGCCATGCAGTCAGAATGGGGTAATACTGTTTGTAAATACCAGCCCAATTATCCCTAACGAGGGCCTAATATGAACCAGATGAATGCTTATTTAATTTGTTGAAAAAAGTATGGGAAGGAGAAAAGGAAGGCCAGCTTTCCCCAGAGCTCTGCTCCCGGCAGGATGAAGCATCACAGGTGGAGTAAAACACAGGCACCCACTGGGCACACACGTCAGTTCAATGTCTAGTTTTGATTTACATTTGGTTGAGTTGTCAACTAACGTGAATTCAACGTGAAATCAACAAAAATGTCATCATGTCATTGGATTTAGGTTAAAGGTTCGGTGAAAAAAAGACCAAATTCCCTTACGTTAATTACTTTTTTCAAATTCAATACGTTTTCCACGTTGATTCAACGTTATCACATATAATTTTTTGGTTGAAATTACGAGGAAACAACCTTGATTTACCAGTTATTGCCCAGTGGGTCATGCCAATTTGTTGCGTAATGTTTACCCTTTTTATACCATATATACCATATAGACAGACATTTCACAAAGTAGGGGATGTACAGACTGAATATGTCTTAAATGTTTGAAATTAAGATATTCTACAGTAGGCTATTTCTTGATACAATTGAGTCAGTGTCTCTTAGTACAAATAACGTGCTACCCAAATGTTTTTCAAACCATAAAATCACGAACATTCAAAACACTCAAAGCCACTAACTGTTCATTGGACGCAGTGTCCTAAAGTGGCCTTACTCCCAGATTGTACTGTTCTTAACTTAATCATATGGTAGCCAGGCAGCAACACACAGAGACAGTGACTAACTGTTGCTTTGACTGCACAGCAGTGGACCAGAGGTTATGAGGACAGGTTTAAAGAGATTCTCTGGTATACTTTTGAAAGTAGCACTCACGAGCAAAAAGTGGTCCCCGAAAATCGCGTGCTATGTCAAATCAAATCAAATGTTATTTGCCACATGCGCCGAATACAACACGTGTAGACATTACAGTGAAATGCTTACTTACAAGCCCTTAACCAACAATGCAGTTTTTTAAAATAAAAAAGTAAAATAAAAGCAAATAACTAAAGAGTAGCAGTAAAATAAAATAACGGTAGGGAGGCTATATACAGGGGGGTACCGGTACAGAGTCAATGTGCGGGGGCACCGGCTAGTCGAGTTAATTGAGGTAATATGTACATGTGGGTAGAGTTAAAGTGACTATGTATAAATAATAAACAGAGTAGCAGCAGCGTAAAAGAGGGGGATGGGGTGGGGTGGGGGGGGCAGTGCAAATAGTCCGGCAAGCCATGATTAGCTGTTCAGGAGTCTTATGGCTTGGGGGTAGAAGCTGTTGAGAAGCCTTTTGGACCTAGACTTGGCACTCCGGTACCGCTTGCCGTGCGGTAGCAGAGAGAACAGTCTATGACTAGGGTGGCTGGAGTCTTTGACAATTTTTAGGGCCTTCCTCTGACACCGCCTGGTATAGAGGTCCTGGATGGCAGGAATCTTGGCCCCAGTAATGTACTGGGCCGTAAGCACTACCCTCTGTAGTGTCTTGCGGTTGGAGGCTGAGCAGTTGCCATACCAGGCGGTGATGCAACCAGTCAGGGTGCTCTCGATGGTGCAGCTGTATAACTTTTTGAGGATCTGAGGATCCATGCCAAATATTTTCAGTCTCCTGAGGGGCAATAGGCTTTGTTGTGGCCTCTTCACAACTGTCTTGGTGTGTTTGGACCATGATAGTTTGTTGGTGATGTGGACATCAAGGAACTTGAAGCTCTCAACCTGTTCCACTACAGCCCCGTCGATTAGAATGGGGGCGTGCTCAGTCCTCTTTTTTTTCCTGTAGTCCAAAATCATCTCCTTTGTCTTGATCACGTTGAGGGAGAGGTTGTTAACCTGGCACCACACGGCCAGGTCTCTGACCTCCTACCTATAGGCTGTCTCATCGTTGTCAGTGATCAGGCCTACCACTGTTGTGTCGTCGGCAAACTTAATGATGGTGTTGGAGTCATGCCTGGCCATGCAGTCATGGGTGAACAGGGAGTACAGGAGGGGACTGAGCACGCACCCCTAATATATAATAATAATAGTTTTCAAGCCCTGACGAGCGTCAGAGCAGGTGTACTACGATTCAATCTTAGTCCTGTATTGACTCTTTGCCTGTTTGATGGTTCGTCGGAGGGCATAGCGGGATTTCTTATAAGTGTCTGGGTTGAAAGCGGCAGCTCTACCCTTTAGCTCAGCGCGGATGTTGCCTGTAATCCATGGCTTCTGGTTGGGGTATGTACGTACGGTCACTGTGTGGTCACTGTGTCACATATGTGCACCATGTCATTGCTCTCTCTCTCTCTCTCTCTCTCTCTCTCTCTCTCTCTCTCTCTCTCTCTCTCTCTCTCTCTATCTCCTGTGTCTACTGAGCCATTGGGCCCGTCCTGCATCTTCATTGGATAACGCTGGGCAGGCCTCTTGCTAGCATTCACTCAAATGCGAGGGGCTGAATCTCATTGGCTAGAACTAGGGGCTGGCCCATGTGGGGGGAGATGTACAATATGGTGCAATTGCAGAACGCAATTCGGCTCCTTTCTTGATGTCGGCGTTCCTTGATTTCAGGAAACGCCCATTGGTGCCTGCCATTGGCCAGTCCATTGATACCTGCCATTGGTCAGTTCCAGTGTTATAAGACTGATGGTTTCTTGACAAAGATGATTTGTTTACATAGAAGGTTAGGGTAATTAACATGGCAGATTAGGTGAATTAGCATGGCAGGTTAGGAGAATGAGGTTAAGGTTAGGAAAAGGGTTAGGGTTAGGCTGAGCTACAACGCTACAGTTGTCAACAACTGCTGTCCTCGAGGCGAAAGAAACGGCCATGGACCAATGGCGAGCATCGATGGAGTGAAATCATTTTTTATATGTGTATATACAGTATATTGGATATACATCAAATGCGACTCGTAATAAGACAAAGCAATTATCCTATAAAAATTTTTATCTGACTCCATAAGATAAATAGCAATATGCAAGAGACTATGTAAACCATGTTCAATCAATTATTATGCGTTTAGCTAAGATTAAAGAATGGTCATGAGAATGGAATTCTAAATACAAGTATTATTTAATAACTTTGTAAAATGAATGGATTCACATACAGTACAAGCATAAAGCTTAAGTTACAAAGCATTAACAAGCATTACAAGGCGTTATTCCAAGCATGGTCAGAGAGGGATAGAGAGAGAAAGAAACCATGGCTTGTGCCATGGCCCATAGCTTATGGGAGAGTGAGAGAAAAAGCAGGAGTGTCGGTATCTCACTACAGCAAGTCAGAAACATAAGAGAAAGAACAATGAATCTAAGACCCTTTTATAAGCATCTGAGTTGTTTGGATTCAAAAACGGAGCTGTTGACCAATAGTATTACTGTAAAGTTAACCTCCAATTAGATATCAGACCTACATGATGTAACCTCTGCTTCTCAGAGGTGTGACAGTGGGGGTTGGCAACATCAACACAGATAATGTTGAATTCCTAAGACAACACAGTGGAAATTCTTGTATATAGTTGATAAGAAGAGTCACTTCGTGGGCTGGGCCAAAATACATAACTTGACATCAAGAAACGCCAATATCAGAAAAGGTCCCTAATTGCGGTCTGCAATTACACCCTTCTCAAAATGTAGGGAAAATGGCGTGGCACAGCTTCAAGAAAACAGTTGCTTTCAAACTAGAGATTTCGTGGCTAATTGAGGTAGCTAAGACAGTAATTCTGTTCATAGATTATGTATGTAAGAACTACACATTCACACATCCAGCCCCCCCCCCCCAAAAAAATAAAAAATAAATACTTTCTTAGTCTTCTAATGTTAGTGAACCGCAGCTCCCAGAAAGACAGACCGAGAGAGGCTTGATGTTAGTGAATACAGCTCAACGAAAGACACACAGAGGGAGAGATTCCATCCTCTCTGCCAGCCATGACTGTACACTTCCAGTTACATAAGAGGTCTGAAGAAGAGAAGTGAGTGGAAAGCAGCAGTGAGTGGAAAGCAGCAGTAAGCCGTGTGTCTCTGTTAGAGGAGTTAGGGATGCACCCCAGAACAGGGTTTCTTAACATTTATTGGGATCGGCAAAGCTCATTGAGTTCTACAGATGTGCCCTTTATGGAAAATAATGGGAGCAGAGACCGTGCCTCTAACCCTCCCAACCCCCCCTACTATTCCACCCTCCCCCTCCACTCACCCCCCTTTACACAGTAACGTTACAGTCCCATCCTGCCAAATGATGGTTCAGTGCAGTCAGTGGGGCCCTCGGGCACAGCTCGGTGTCCCTTTGATTTATTTCCATGGACAACAAAGGAGGGCATGTTTCCGGCACGCACACACACATATACTGTACATCAGATACATACTGGATACGTGTCCACGCATGCATTACTGTAGAGTACTGTAGAATAGAATAGAGTATAATATTAGATGACTTCATTCACTGTCCATCCGAAGATGGAAATTAGCCTTTGGTATCACTTCAAAAATAACACATGATTACATCACAGCACACATCATATATTCATCCATCCAGCCATTCATCCATGATGAATCTGACATCTGTGCTATACCACTAGGCCTTTTCATACTGTACATTACATTGCATACTCTGCACACACATGTACAGGTTCTTAAACATATGCATACATACAGCCCATCCATTTCAGACACCACTGCGGTCAAGTTCAGCCAGGCTCTTCATGGGTTGACATATTTTATAGAACAACCCTCCTGTCTCGTTATACACAACACAAGCCGCACATGTTGTTGTGTTAACAAGCATGTTTATCAGAGAAGGTGTTTACAGCGTAAATGTGTTTGTTTACCACACTAATTACATGGGTAATACTTTAGTACCCACCATATACCACCATACAGTACCACCTGTTACCATCTCTCTCCTGTTGCCATCTCTTGGACCAATTGAGCATTACACTCTTCAATGAGAAGCACAGTTTCTACTTGGTTTGTGTGATATGTAATGGCCACATTCAACCACAGTCTGACACACACATGCACACTCACTCACACTCACACACACTTTTTTTATGCTGCTGCTCCTCGCTGTTTATTATCTATGTCACTTTACCCCTACCTACATGTACATATTACCTCAATTACCTCAACTAACCTGTCCCCCGCACATTGACTCGGTACCGGTATCCCCTGTATATAGCCTCTTTATTGTTATTTTATTGTATTACTTGTTTATATTTTTTTTACTTTAGTTTATTTAGTAAATATTTTGTTAACTCTTATTTTTCTTAAAACTGCGTTGTTGGTTAATAACATTTGAATTAATTGTATTTGACACACACATATACACATACACATACACACACACACACACACACACACACACGCATCTTGAGGTTTATGGCCCTGGTACCCCATCCCTATCTGTTCTGTTTGTCAGCTGGGCTTCATTCACAAAACTGTTCTGCCGGCGGCGTTTCCTCCATCCCGATTTCTATTTGGGGCGAAAACACATTGCTTTGTTCCCTCAGTTTATGTTTGTTTTTTCAAAACTGCTCTCCCTGTTTGGCTAAATGAATTCAAGCGAAGAGAAAGAAACTCTGGGAAAGATTGGGTTACACGTCTGCCAGAGACAAAAGCGGCCAGTGGGAGGGTTCATGACAGTTGGCAGTGGTTTGTAGAGAACTCGATACCATAATTTAGACCCTCCATAAACACACTGAATCAGAGACAGATTTACTCTGTGAAATATGGCTCTGGGAACAGCGGTGCTTTTCCACAAAGCAGACCTTTCCCTGTAACATGAAATACATGCTTTTATGATTATGTGCAATGTGTTTATGGTTGCTTACACAAACCTACGGAAAGTATTTAGTTGAACGTAAGAACACAGACTGTGTAGATAAACTGTCATCAATTAGAAGTAAGAGCAGCTATTGATAGTCTAGTCTGAAAGATTGTGATATAATCATCTCTATTTAGAAATAACATGTTAGAGTTAGTAGGTAAGGATATGGTGTGTGTGTGTGTGTGTGTGTGTGTGTGTGTGTGTGTGTGTGTGTGTGTGTGTGTGTGTGTGTGCGCGCACGCACGTATGTGCGGGTGTGTATGTTTGTTAGTGTGTGTGTGTTCACCTTGTACTTATATATCCTGTTTCGACCCTCAGAACTAGCAAAAGATGACCTAGCGAAAGAGTAGCTTAGTGGGATTATTTCCTGACGCTCCAGCAGAAATCAAACATTTTCCAATCAGACAGCCAGCAGTCAGCATGCAGCCGACAGCACAGCACAGCAGCAGCATGTAACTACAAATGGTTAGCTCTCTTCCGAGAGGAATATTCATTGAATCATATCTGTTGCTCCCTTTCTTTCTCTCTCTCTCTCTGTCTCTTTCTTTCTTTTTCTCTCTCACTCACCCTCCTACCTCATCTTCTCCCTATGTATTTGTCTCTGTCTCTCCCTCCCACCCTCCACCCCCCTCTCACTGATCCTGCCTCCCAGTGGAGAGTAAGGGGCGCTGGGGTGAGGTGTGTGGAGGCGGAGGCTCAGAAGGTTAAGTTGTGGACTGAGCTTCACACAGGAAGCTATTGATTGGAGCAGCAGGAGAGAGGGGTGGGGGTGGCGGTGAAAGTGTTTCAGCTCCTCTGATTCATATATTATAGATTACTATGTGTGGGTGTGATGGAGGTTGTCAGAAAGGTTGGACATGGAGGTGGGGGGGAAATATGTCTGTCTCTTTATTCACCCACTGTATTGTTACGATCTGTGATCTGTCAGGAAAAGAGAGAAGGTGAAAAGAAAGGTTACTCCTACTGCCAAAGTGATGACTGAAAATATCACCTGGATAATCGACCTAAAATGGCTTCCTAATCACTCCCAGTTGCATTGTGTCTACAGCCAAAATGACTCTGAGGGGATTCCTCAACTAGGCCAATATAGAGCCATTGATGCTCTATTTGGTTTCTTACCTCCGCTCCATTCACTGATAGAGTCACTCTCTCTCCTCTGGAAGTGCCTATTGTACTCCCGACTCTCCATTACTACAGACAGATGATGCATGGCTATGTATGGAGGGGGATGAGTGAGTGGAGGAGATGCAGAGATGGAGGAGTTCAATCAGATGTCTCTATGATTGAAGATGTGGTCTTTAACTTCTTCTTAAGTAAACTGATGTCATCCTTTTGTTCTGCAAGTGAGATTATGATGAAGGTAACATATCCCCCCTCGCCTGTCCCCCTCCTCCCATACTCCTCTCCGTTTGGCTCATAGGCCTCAGCTGGTGCAACAAGTCTTAATAGAATGGAGCTTAACTTTCTCTTTCTTCCTCTCTCTCTCCCTCTCTCTCTCTCTCTCTCTCTCTAACTCTAACCTCCCAATCCCCAATATTTTCTGCTTTAATCTTAGCGTTGATGTTGTGTGCCCTCCCCTCCCCTCCCCCCTAGACTTAGGTAATTTCCTCTCTGGCTGACTCACAGCAGTCACACCTCTGAATGGAGGGGGCGTTATGAAAGAGTGGATGGAAAGAGCGGTACAAAAAGGGTGTGGTATGTCAGATCTGTGTCCATGTTGGCCTCAGCCGCTCTCTCTCTTTTATACCCCCCTTCCACAGACACGTATTACATTTAAGTCATTTAGCAGACGCTCTTATCCAGAGCAACTTACAGGAGCAATTAGGGTTAAGTGCCTTGCTCAAGGGCACATCGTCAGCTTTTTCACCTAGTCGGCTTGGGGATTAGAACCAGCGACCTTTCGGTTACTGGCACAACGCTCTTAACCACTAAGCTACCTGCCGCCCAAGTATCTCTCACATCCACTCTTTGTCCCTTTCGTCTCTCTAATCGTGTGATAATCTTGAGAGAAACTTGTCTGTGTGTGTGTCTGTGGAAGGGGGGTGTATGTGTGTGTGTATAAAAGAGAGAGAGAGAGAGAGAGGCTGAGGCCAATTCACAGATGCACAGAGGCAGGGTCCATTCGCCCTTAACTGAGCTGGCAGAGTTCCTTTTCTGCCTCTACCCAGCAGCCCTAGCAGCAGCAGCAGAAGCCGTAGTGTTAGCCCCATCAGCTGCCTGAGTCAGGGCCCTGCTGCCCTCTCTGGGAGTATCACTCTGCACTATCGACCAAAGTTCCAGGCTAGGGGCCATCCGTCACAGTCTGCCCAGGGAAAGGCTCACATCCGGGGATCGGGTATCACAGACAGCCTGGGTCAGGAAGACCGGCGCTGGAACTTCTGATCCCGGGCCAAAGAACGCTCCATGAGTCCGGATTCGGTTCCAGTTTATTAAGTCACCCGTTCAGTAAATAGCAAGGTCTGGGATGTCTGAGTTCCACCTGGTGAGAATACGCCATCCAGTACCTAGCAGGGGGTTGATATAAAGCATGAGGTTAATGTGACGTCGACAGAGAGGTGGACTTCTCCATTAATTGATTACACCCAGTAGGTTAGTATCCAGCTAGAGAAGACGTTGTGAGACCAGGCTGCCCTGCATTAGTTACACTATTTATTACTCTCTTCCCCCCACAAAATACATGACATCAGCTGTGTGTGTTCTACTCAGAGAGACACAGTAATTCCAACAAGCCAGAGCAGCCAATAGCCTCTTTAACCTAGCGTCAGTCTCTGGTTGTATGAACTACAGCGTACAGGTACCAAGTGTTTGTGTTTTCTGGGGTTTTATAAATTCTGTTTTATTTCATGCCTCTTTCTCGCTTGGCATCATTAAGCCCAAACAACAGATGTAGAAGTACTGTGAATACCGATGGAAACGCAGCGATGCCTGTAACCAAACACTGCCTCCAGCGGCGATGGCTCCCTAAACCCTAGCGTGTGACCTGCTCTTTTCCACCACTGCTGGGTTCTGCCCCCATCTAGGCCAAGTGTGTGTGGGTGTGTGTGTGCGTGTGTGTCTGTGGAGAGCTATAGATGTAGTGTTGCAGGGGTTGTGGGCAGCAGCGTATGGGTTAGTGTTTGATTGGGTCTGTTTTTCTGGTTGTCGTTGCGAGCAGGGAAGGTGACGTGCCATAGGGGCTCTTTTTGGAGCGCAGTAGGGTTGTCAGGCAGGCTGGAAAGTGTACGTACCCCTGATGGGAGGCTGGGACAGGGAGAGAGCCCCCCTCCTCCCCCACTCACCACCATTACACTACTCCATCCTCCACTCACATACCACTGGCACCCTGCTCTGCCACCTCATCTGGGATGGATTTAACAGAGAAAAGGCTGGAGAGAGGGGGGAATGGAGAAGAGAGAGGGAGGGGGCATGAGGCTTGATGAGAGAGGGGAAGAAGTAGAAATTGACAGATGATATCCATCCCTCACCCTCTCGGTGACTTCCTCGCGTTACCACGGCAACGGAAGTCAACTGACAGATTGAGGCAGTGAAGAAGTGGTTGATCTAGCTGGTATTGTATTAATGATGGATTATATGTACGTATAGCCCGTAAGGATCTGCACATATTGCATTGCATTGGGGTTACTGATTCAGAGTGCAGGGACTATTGTTTCCAGTGTTATATGCTATTTGTTCATGCTACACTTTAAGTTAATTAGCTCAATTCAAATATTTTCTCCTGTCTGTACTGCACGCATTCAAGCATACATACTCATATGTGACCGACCGGCTCGATTCGGTCTTATGTAGCAACATTTTAAATTGTGTTTTTTACATTGGATGAAAGTAGAGACTCAGAGATAGAAAATGGTATATCATACACTACAGTTGAGGAACAATTGGAAAGTAATTCTGCTGTGAAAGTTGATAAACTTGTAACCTCACTTCTGCGAAAATGGCCCTTGAATGTTTTGGTAAACCTACTGGAGCTCTTCTTTGTCTACACCCATTCAGCATCGTTCACATCGTCTTAAGCCTTAGCTCCACCCATCTCTTTAAGGATTCACATGTGAGGCCATGTACTAAACAACCAAAGATTTCAAGACTAAAGGCTGGTTTATACCAAGTCTACCGACAGTTGTCGTAGTGACATCATGAACATTTTGTTGTCGTCCGACATCAAACTTGTCGTTGTCGTTATGAAAAAGTATAAACAAAAATATTACAGGCTTTTTGACATCAACAGCCTGGTGGTCCGAAATAGCATAACTAGTGTATTTTAACACCAATAAACCCACCTGTTTAAAAATGAATTTAGTATATGTCAATATAGCAAACCAGGCAACTAAAAGCAACTTTCTAAACAATGTTTTGGTTCATTTCTAGCTTGTTAGCTAGCTAGCTAATGTTAAGTTAGCTGACTAGCCAGTTCAAATAATGACCATATCATATAGCTGACAACGTCTTCACTTTATCTAATTTGTCTTTATTATTACAGGAAAATAAACACACAACAAGATCCTTATTTACATTATTTACAACTTAATGGTGAGCCAATTACAGAAAGTAGCTTGACTGCCCTTGACCAGCACAAAAACATCCTGTGGCGTACTGCATTAGCATCGAATAGCCCCCGCGATATGCAACTTTTCAGGGAAGTTAGGAACCAGTATACACAAGCAGTTAGGAAAGCAAAGGCTAGCTTTTTAAAACAGTAATTTGCATCCTGTAGCACTAACTTCAAAAAGTTTTGGGACACTGTAAAGTCCATGGAGAATAAGAGCACCTCCTCCCAACTGCCCACTGCACTGAGGCTAGGAAACACTATCACCACCGATAAATCTACAATAATCAAGAATTTCAACAAGCATTTTGCTACGGCTGGCCATGCTTTCCACCTGGCTACCACTACCCCGGCCACCAGCTCTGTACCCTCCGCTGCAACTTGCCCATGCCCCCCCCGCTTCTCCTTCACATAAATTCAGACAGCTGATGTTCTGAAAGAGCTGCAAAATCTGGACCCCTACTAATCATCTGGGCTAGATAATCTGGACCCTTTCTTTCTAAAATTAGCAACCCCTATTACTAGCCTGTTCAACCTCTCTTTCGTAACGTCTGAGATCCCCAGAGATTGGAAAGCTGCCGCGGTCATCCCCCTATTCAAAGGGGGTGACACTCTAGATCCAAACTGTTACAGACCTATATCCATCCTGCCCTGCCTTTCGAAGGTTTTTGAAAGCCAAGTTAACAAACAGATCACCGACCATTTCGAATCCCACCGTACCTTCTCCGCTATGCAATCTGGTTTCCGAGCTGGTCATGGGTGCACCTCAGCCACGCTCAAGGTCCTAAACGATATTATAACAATCTATAATAGACAGTACTGTGCAGCCCTCTTCATCGACCTGGCCAAGGCTTTTGACTCTGTCAACCACCGCATTCTTATTGGCAGACTAAATAGACTTGGTTTCTCAAATGACTGCCTCGCCAGGTTCACCAACTACTTCTCAGATAGAGTTCAATGTATCAAATTGGAGGGCCAGTTGTCTGGACCTATGGCAGTCTCTATGGGGGTGCCACAGGGTTCAATTCTCGGGCCGACTCTTTTCTCTGTGTATATTAACGATGTCGCTCTTGCTGCTGGTGACTCTCAGATCCACCTCTACGCAGATGACACCATTTTGTATACAGTCAAGGGCAGTCAAGCTGCTGTCACCCGCCCACCCGACTAGAATCACTACTCTCGGTGGGTCTGACCTAGAGTATGTGGACAACTACAAATACCTAGGTGTCTGGTTAGACTGTAAACTATCCTTCCAGACTCACATTAAGCATCTCCAATCCAAAGTTAAATCTAGAATCAGCTTCCTATTTCGCAACATTTACATTACATTTTACATTTTAGTCATTTAGCAGACGCTCTTATCCAGAGCGACTTACAGTTAGTGAGTGCATACATTATTTTTCATACTGGCCCCCCGTGGGAATCGAACCCACAACCCTGGTGTTGCAAACACCATGCTCTACCAACTGAGCTACATCCATACAACAAAGCCTCCTTCACTCATGCTGCCAAACATGCCCTCGTTAAACTGACTATCTTACCGATCCTTGACTTCGGCGATGTCATTTACAAAATAGCCTCCAACACTCTACTCAGCAAATTGGATGTAGTCTATCACAGTGCCATCCATTTTGTCACCAAAGCCCCATATACTACCCACCACTGTGACCTGTACGCTCTTGTTGGCTGTTCCTCACTACACATTTGTCGCCAAACCCACTGGCTCCAGGCCATCTATAAATCACTGCTAGGCAAATCCCAGCCTTATCTTAGCTCATTGGTCACCATAGCAACACCCACCCGTAGTATGCGCTCCAGCAGGTATATCTCACTGGTCATCCCCAAAGCCAACACCTCTTTTGGCTGCCATTCCTTCCAGTTCTCTGCTGCCAATGACTGGAACAAACTGCAAAAATCTCTGAAGCTGGAGTCTCTTATCTCCCTCACTAACTTTAAGCATCAGTTGTCAGAGCATCTTACCGATCACTGCAACTGTACACAGCCCATCTGAAATTAGCCCACCCAACTACCTCATCCCCATATTGTTATTTATTTTGCACCTTTGCACTATTTGCACATCATCTCTTGCACATCTATCATTCCAGTGTTAATACTAAATTGTAATTATTTTGCACTATGGCCTATTTATTGCCTTACCTCCATAACATTTGCACACACTGTATATATATTTTCTGTTGTATTTTTGACTTTATGTTTTGTTTACCCCATATGTAACTGTGTTGTTGTTTTTTATCGCACTGCTTTGCTTTATCTTGGCCAGGTCGCAGTTGTAAATGAGAATTTGTTCTCAACTGGCTTACCTGGTTAAATAAAGGTGAAATAAAAAAATAAAACATTATTAGTGTGACAAAATAAAAGCAGGGCATTCTACCGGAGAATTTTAGAACTTGGACACTGTCTCGTTGGCCTAACGTTATATCCTAATTTGACTTTTGTGCAGGTCATGTTCTTCACATTACCGTCTCTGGTAAACACATACTATATCCAATAAAATCAAAGTTTACTTGTCACATGCACAGGATACAGAAGGTGTAGTGAAATGGTTACTTGCATAGTGGAGTCTTTTGTTTAGACATGTAGCTAGCTAGCTAGCTAAACAAGGAACCATAATTCCAACTCATAACATTACTACCCTGCATGAATCTGCAGGTAGCTAACCAACCAGATTCAATGTTAGCTAGTTAGCTAACATTAGGCTATAATTAGCAATGCAAATGACTCTGAGATAGGAATAATATTACTACACAGATCATACACATAACGTTAGCTAGCGAGCCAGCCAGCTAACGTTAGTTAGCTAGCTAACAGTACACTTTAACTTGAAATGAAAACGACTTTCTGACAAAATTAGAAACGTATAATATCAGAAAATGTAACTAGCTATACTATCTTACCCATATACTTGGATGGACGCTTCTCCCTCTCTGTCACGGATGCCATGGTTGCCCTTAGTTTGAAGATGTAATCAGAAGACAGGTGTTTTATACAACAGCCTTCTGTGTGTTCTCTTTTCGACTCCCTCTGCATATCTCCTTAGCTATCATACAACAGCCTTCTGTGTGTTCTCTTTTCGACTCCCTCTGCATATCTCCTTAGCTATCATACTCTAATTCCACCGGGCATTCCACTGATTTCAAAACTCGGTCCTCCAGAAAGTGGAGAGCAACACTTTTGCAGTTCTACTACGTGATATATATTTTAAAAACTGAGTTATAAAGGATTACCTACACATACTGACCAGCTGATGTTATAGACAGAAGCGTGCTACATGGCAGACCAATCCGAACTCATCTCTCGGCATGTCCAGCCCATCTATTATCTCAGCCAATCATGGCTAGCGGGAAGGTTCCTGTCTTTTTCCGTGGCTAAACCAACTAGGCTCGTAATTTAACAATTGTATTCGTATTTACCAATATCATACAAGTTTGTTATTAAGGCACATGAAAGTTCACATGTTCCAGAAGGCATTTCTGCCAAAAATTGCATTTAGATTTTTAAAAAAGTTTTACGTTCAAATGCCTCTCCTGTGAAGTAGTGACGCGCAACATACACCTAGTTTCCTGAAACGTGTCACATATACTGTATGACATGACTTTACATTACATCACAGTAAATAGAGAGCAGGTCACCAACATGCCTCTGAAGTCAGTACGGTTGCCTTGGCATTTCTTACCCTGGATACAGCAAAATTGAACATTTTCTGCTTGATTTATTTTCCTTGTAGATAAGCTGCAAATATAGAACAGTGGCATTAATGCTTGTCAGCTCAATTTCTATACGCATAATTGTGGTCCTTGCAGTGTAAGATTGGAAAAATTGAAATAAACAGAAGCGGCGTCCCAGAAAAATTATTAGAGTATTTTACATGGTTGTTAAACATTGCTTGATGTGATTAACTGGTGTTTTTGTTAACAGTGTGAGCACAATAGCACACATGGCCTTTTCCCATTGTTAATGTATTTATAGTGTGAAAAAAGACAGTAGGCCCATGCATATTATTGCAGATATAGTCGCAGTTTGGAAAATTCCTCATCAGACTGTATAACTAATTTAATGATGAGGATTTTTGACTGAAAATTGTCTGTTATCTCAGTATCCTCTCTTCCAGTTCTGTGTGGTCCAACTTTATTTGGTTCATATTCAGGTGGTTGTGTCATTCAACTTTTAATGTTGGCCCCACAGAATTACATCTTAGAAATAATTTAATAGGATCTCTATGGTATACACCTTTCCATGGACAAACTCAACTAGCTAGTGTTACATGGCTCAGTTGGTTGAGCATGATGCTTGCAACACCAAAGGTTGTGGGTTTGATTCCTGCTGCGGCCACCCATATGTAAAATGTATGCACGCATAACTATAAGTCGCTTTGGATAAAAGTGTCTGTTAAATTAGTGTTTCCACTCACTCAGGTGAACCGAGCAGGACAGTGAAGCTATAGCCCCTCACATTAAAACTTTACTTCCTCTAAGATCATTTTCCCTCCCTCTACACCTCCCAAGCTCTTCTGTGGTTCGTTTTTGATCTCTTGTTGCACATTCAGTTTGAAAACAACATCCTAATTAAAGCACCATGGAAATGCGCAGTACGTGGCTAGGCTGTGCTTGGCGAGGGACGTCACCGTTGGAAAATGTTTATGAGCTGTGGCTGGTGTGACGTAGGAACCTTTCACTACCCAGATATTTATCTGCACGTCTTTAATCCAGTCTGATTGTAATAATGGACGGTTAGATACACCCCAATAATAAAAATCAGTGGGGTACAATTTAGAAGTTGGTACGGGAGTCTGGAAAATGTCTGGATGTGCTTTTTTCCGATTTACTAGAGCCACTAGACTATGAGCAGACGTCGGAAAGGGAAAGTACAGTGAGAGAATGGGGATGATTTCATTTCACATGCAGCTCGTTTGGTAATAAATTCAATGATTTCTTCTGAATGAGGCCTAATTGGGTTGTAATCGGTTATGGGTGTACTGTTGTTCTCTCCAGCTCTGCCGTAGCCTATCCAGTATGCTGGAATACTTTGTATTGATTGTAATGGGTGGACTGGACTGAGGTTCTCTCCTGGGGTTCTCTCCTGGCGTTCTCTCCTGGGGTTCTCTCCTGGGATTCTCTCCTGGCATTCTCTCCTGGGGTTCTCTCCTGGGGTTCTCTCCTGGCGTTCTCTCCTGGGGTTCTCTCCTGGGGTTCTCTCCTGGCGTTCTCTCCTGGGGTTCTCTCCTGCCGTTCTCTCCTAGGGTTCTCTCCTGGCGTTCTCTCCTGGGGTTCTCTCCTGGGGTTCTCTCCTGGCGTTCTCTCCTGGGGTTCTCTCCTGGCGTTCTCTCCTGGGGTTCTCTCCTGCCGTTCTCTCCTAGGGTTCTCTCCTGGCGTTCTCTCCTGGGGTTCTCTCCTGGCGTTCTCTCCTGGGTTTCTCTCCTGGGGTTCTCTCCTGGGGTCCTCTCCTGGCATTCTCTCCTGGGGTTCTCTCCTGGCGTTCTCTCCTGGGGTTCTCTCCTGGGGTTCTCTCCTGGGGTTCTCTCCTGGCGTTCTCTCCTGGGGTTCTCTCCTGGGGTTCTCTCCTGGCGTTCTCTCCTGGGGTTCTCTCCTGCCGTTCTCTCCTAGGGTTCTCTCCTGGCGTTCTCTCCTGGGGTTCTCTCCTGGCGTTCTCTCCTGGGGTTCTCTCCTGGGTTTCTCTCCTGGGGTTCTCTCCTGGGGTCCTCTCCTGGCATTCTCTCCTGGGGTTCTCTCCTGGCGTTCTCTCCTGGGGTTCTCTCCTGGGGTTCTCTCCTGGGGTTCTCTCCTGGGGTTCTCTCCTGGCGTTCTCTCCTGGGGTTCTCTACCTATTCAGTGTTTCCCAACTCCAGTCCTCTAGTACCCACAACAGTACACATTTTTACTGTAGCCCTGGACAAACACACCTTGTTCTACTTGTCAACTAATCATCAAGCCCTCGATGAGTTGAATGAGATGTGTTTGTCCAGGGGTACAACACAAATGTGTACTGTTGGGGGTACTCCAGGACTGGAATTGGGAAACACTGACCTATATGATGGAATACAGTGTTACCACTGACGATGATCATTCTCTGACCTGTTTGTGTCTCAGCTACTCAGTCACTGGCCTGGCCTAGCCATTGCAGTCTTGTTTGCTTAAGGTTTGTATGGTCTACTCTTTATACACCAGTGATTCTCTCATTGTGTGTGCATGCGTGCATACATGAATGCGTGCATGTGTGTGCATGCGTGTGTGTGTGTGTCAATCTGTTTTAGTGTCTTTAACACTCAAGTCAAATGTATGCACGCATGACTAAGTCGCTTTGGATAAAAATGTCTGCTAAATGGCATATATATATATGCCATGGCATTGTTGAATACTTGTTTCTGATTGGCTTGAAGGGCATTCAAGAGTGTGCATTATTTCCCTATAACGCACAGTATATTTTCAAGGTAGAATTCAATGGCTATAGTTCATTCTTAAATGTTCTATGTTTGAGCTGCTTTTGAAAAGAAAAAGTCAGAAATCAAAACAGTATTGGCATTGTTGAACTTGATTTTCATAATAGCAAGCTAGGACTGATGGTTTGGTTAGCTAAACTAGCAAGTCTGTTTGTTTGGTTACCACGGTAACTACTGTAGCTATCTAGTAAACTTGCTAGCTACTTCAGTGGATGTTAAACACATTTCTACTGGCAAATGTGTTCAATTATAGCCATGGTATAAAAGGGATAATCAACTCGGGGATCTATGCGGCATTCTCTGGAAAATAATGCAACTGTGGAAGGTCATGGAACACACCTTCCACATGGTTCATTATATATATATATATATATATATATATATATATATATATATATATATATATATATATATATATATATATCAGCGTTTCCGCTCACTCAGGTGAACAGAGCAGGAGAGTGGAGCTATAGCACCCCCTTTTGGTCACATAGCATATAGTCACTCCATAGTTGTCAAGTGTTGATATTCATATCTCATATGCTTCATTGGAGATATACATGCACTTACAGTGTTGTTTCAGCATTTATGGTTCCAGTTCAACTTGTTTAGGTGCTTTGCCTTTTCTGCCCGTATGTATACTGGTATGGGGTGGAGCGTTGGAGGTTCTTAGAAGCAGCTGTTGTGCCTAGCTCAGTGAGGGTTAACTTTTGGGGGATACAGAGTGGTGGGAGGGTGGGGCACTAACCATCAACTTGTCTCCTAGATCAACACAGTATGTCATTTCAAACTAGTAAGCAACCTATTTATTTCCATTACAGTTCCAGATCAAATTGAAGGCTACTGCCCAAGTGTAGTCCCATACAGTATTTGTTCCCTATCAGCTACAGTAGCAGCACACCACTTGTGCCTGTGGTCTGTCTGTGCCACTCTCCAGCCCATGTCAGATTCCTGGGATAACTTCACAGTGTTAAAAAAAGAAACTCAGATACAACTCTCTATCAACCCACCCACTCCCCCCTCCTCAATGTTGAAAAAAGAGGAGGCAGCTCTCTACTCTGGTTGTGATTGTCACTCAATTCATTCTTGATCGTGTGTTGGACATCAGTGTTGTTGTCCTACAGTTAGACAGCAACTGCTATTCTACTGAAAGATTTTGAATTATTGTTGTTTATGTTATTACGTTTTTATTTAGTGCTGCTTTAGGATGCAGGATGAATGGGGGCTCTGTTGCACCCTGTGAAAAACCTGTCACCATGTATAACAGTTTCCGCTGTTACCACACTATTTCTCAGCACCTGAAAGACCTGAAGAAGGAGAACTTCAGCCTGAAGCTGCGGATCTACTTCCTTGAGGAGAGGATCCAGCAGAAGTACGAGGACAGCAGTGACGATGTCCACAAGAGGGTGAGTCTCACTGGGGCACCGAGGGACAGGGGAGAGGGGGTAGGAACAGCGACGATGTCCACAAGAGGGTGAGTCCTACTGCGGCACGAAGGGGTGGAGGAGAGGGGTGCAGGAGGGGATAGGGGAAAGGAGTTGGGAAGGGGAAACTTTGCAGGGGGGAATGGTCATTTGTTGCAATTTTACAATTGCATTGGCTGTGTCACGGTTTCATGTGCTGCTTCTGTTATGTGTGTGTGTGACAGAGAAAGCGGGTGATAGAGTTTTGGTGTTTGGTCTATGCTGTATGCTCTAGGTTCATCATACATGAAAATGCATAGGCTATTTAACTCCAGATGATGGAGTCATGCTAGTCACATCGTTGAATGAATGAATGCATGAATGAATGAATGAATACTGTAATCATGGTTAACAGTAAAATCCCAGGCCCCAAGTATATCCTATGGTAGTTTGCAGTACATACTTTAGTTTGTAGCTGTCTTCCTGTTGATTGTTTATGCTGCAGATCCCAGCATATAATGATAACTACATCTGAAAGCAGGTCTCAGACCTGTCTCTGAGTGTTAACAGACCCTGTCAATCAAACATCCCTGTCAGTAGAGGACTGATCTGAGCTCAGATAGTAAACACAGAGCAAGGGCTAATAGAAAGAGATTAGAGTTAATATACAGTACCAGTCAAAAGTTTGGACACACCTACTCATTCAAGTGTTTTTCTTTATTTTTACTATTTTCAACATTGTAGAATAATAGTGAAGACATCAATCTATGAAATAACACATATGGAATCATGTAGTAACCAAAAAAGTGTTAAACAAATCAAAATATATTTTATATTTGACATTCTTCAAAGTAGCCACCCTTTGCCATGATGACAGCATTGCACACTCTTTGCATTCTCTCACCCAGCTTCACCTGGAATGCTTTTCCAACAGTCTTGAAAGACTTCCCACATATGCTGAGCACTTGTTGGCTGCTTTTCAATTCACTCTGCGGTCCAACTCATCCCAAACCATCTCAATTGGGTTGAGGTCGGGTGATTGTGGAGGCCAGGTAATCTGATGCAGCACTCCATCACTCTCCTTCTTGGTCAAATAGCCCTTACACAGCCTGGAGGTGTGTTGGGTCATTGTCCTGTTGAAAAACTAATGAAAGTCCCACTACGCGCAAACCAGATGGGATGGCGTATCGCTGCATAATGCTGTGGTAGCCATGATGGTTAAGTGTGCCTTGAATTCTAAATAAATCACAGACAGTGTCATCAGAAAACCACCCCCACACCATCACACTTCCTCCTCCATGCTTCACGGTGGGAACCACACATGCGGAGATCATCCGTTCACCTACTCTGAGTCTCACAAAGACACTGCGGTTGGAACCAAAAATCTCAGCCGAGGTAACTCTGGGTCTTCTTTTCCTGTGGCGGTCCTGATGAGAGCCAGTTTCATCATATATGGCGCTTGATGATTTTTGAGACTGCACTTGAAGAAACTATCTTCATATCTTATAGTAATGATGGACTGTCCTTTCTCTTTGCTTATTTGAGCTGTTCTTGCCATAATATGGACTTGGTCTTTTACCAAATAGGGCTATCTTCTGTATACCAACCCTACCCTGTCACAACACAACTGATTGGCTCAAACGCATTAAGAAGGAAAGAAATTCCCGAAATTAACTTTTAACAAGGCACACCTGTTAATTGAAATGCATTCCAGGTGACTACCTCATGAAGCTGGTTGAAAGAATGCCAAGAGTGTGCAAAGTTGTCATCAGGTCAAATGGTGGCTACTTTGAATAATCTCATATATATAAAATATTTTGATTTGTTTAACACTTTTTTGGTTACTACATGATTCCATGTGTTATTTCATAGTTTTGATGTCTTCACTAATTTCTACAATGAAGAAAACGGTAAAAATAAAGAATAACCCTGGAATGAGTAGGTGTGTCCAAACTTTTGACTGGAACTGTAATTACTGGGAAAGTGATACATAGTGTAAAAATGCAAAGTCTTACATTAGATATCCTGGGCCCAAAGTTATATTGTTCTTCATGTTGTCAAAACAGAGCTGCAACATTGGTCATTTATCCTAGAAGGCTGACTGATAGGTAATGTGGTTAATAACTCTTGAGCTGACAGCCTTGGAGCGATTTTTGCCTATTTTTGCAATGAAGAATAGACTAGTAAAGCCTTATATCCAAAAGAGCTGTAGAATACAGTGGACTGGTCCATATTTGTGTGAGACTTACTGAATTGGCACAGCACAGGCTCAAATACATCATACACATCTGTTTTCTTTTATATAAATCTTGAGTATCAGGTAAATGTTTTTATCAATTATTCAGGTGAATGAATAAGGCTTTTTACCCTTTGTATCCTTTCCTACTATTGTTTCAAACAAGTCCCGTGAATTTCACTGTAGCATTGGCCATCTCTGTCAGACACGGACAAACAATACACCAAAACTCGTAAATTTTGGTACAACTGTGTCCATATCAGACAAACAAATAATGCATATTTAATGAACATTTCTTGTTCTTGTTTACCTTTTAATGGGTCTGGGGTGATGTCAAGTCCTACAGAGACAAAATACAGGTTTTTTGATTCTCCCGATCGAGATCAAAATAATCATAACTTGCATTTCGCTCTACATAACACTACTGATGGGACGATTGATACCAGAGCTATGATGCAGTTTTCAAAGCACTACTGATCCGACACAATGTACCTATGCTCATTTCAAAGTAACATTATCACGTGATCAATGACGTCCGATGCTTCGTTTGTTGACGTGGTTTTACAAACCGTGTTTTGCAAAAAGCGACATCCCACTGATTTCGCCGTGGTTCCGGTGCTTTCTTCTGATCAAAGCTGCTTTTAAACACCGACCTCTACTGGACACAATACTTACAATGTAGTTAGGATTTTTCCTGTAGCGTCACCTGAATGGTAGCTCAGCAGGTAGAGTCGGGGTCTCAGGGACCAGAGCACAGACGACAGGGAATGGGGGCGAAGGCAGATTATGTTGAAAATCGTTTTATGTGACACCACACTTTCTGCACATTTTTGTTTAAGCAATTTGTTTTATTGAGTAAAGTATAAGCTTCTGTCTTAAGCATCCTAAATAATGCCATAGATTCAGTTTTTGACAGCAAAAAAAGGGATTCACAGCAAAAAAGGGAAGCATGATGGAAGGTGCAAACCTGCAATGGTAGCTGATTGTATGCTACGAAGACTTGCGAATAACCGCTGCACCTTGGAGAGTGGATGAATAGTGTGAAAAAACTTAGATATAAACATCAAACGCTGCTTTTCATCGCTGACCAGCAGATTTCACTCATGTGCATTGAGTTAAAAGCTCTGAGTAAATAACCGTTTTTCGGCACAATTTAGTGAAAGCCCCAAAGGCTTCAGAAAGCCTTGATTTTCCATCACTACCTAACACGCAAGTCAGTCTTCTTCTTAGATTAGAGGTGCATGCCATTACGGAAAGGGGAAAAATAACATTAATACAAAAAAATAATACTAATTATCAACTAAAATCTTCCCACTCCTTCAGTCATTCGGTAATTCAAACTTCCCTAATCAGGCTCTGGGGCCTGAGAGGTTGGTATATCTAGCCAGCTATCTAAACTTGTAGTAATCATGGTTGAAATACCGACTGGGGGGCCTCCATTGATTTTGTTGATTTTGTCATTCTCACTCAGATATCATATTAAAAACTGCAAACATCTCTCCACCCTATGGGATAATGTATAGAATTGCAGGAAAGATGAGCTGTAAGCACTAATTGCTCAGCACTACCGATTTCACTTTACCTAAAGATTTCTTCAACAAATTTTGAACGGATTCACCAAGTCAGGCATATATCTTTTTTCTGTATACCGTACTCCTACCAGATACGATGGGGGTATTATCAAGACTAGCCGCATTCTTTTCCGCACCAATTTTGCTTATTTTCCCATTCTTTTGGACATTAGTCCATTCGTCCTTGTTTCCACCACCATCAGATTTTTGTTCACCATCCGCTTCCGCCATCGTCCGCGTCCATCCACCTCCCATAGTCCTCCACTCGGGAAACCGTCATGACTCCAGAAGTCCGTCTTCTTCTTCTTCTTTGAGATTGTGTTGGCGGATCACATCCAACTTTTAAGGTGCATACACCGCCACCTACTGTACTAAAGTGTGAGGCCAGACACGGCCTACCTATATTACTCATGTTCCTCTAAGAAAGTGAAATAGAGCCCTAGACACCACTTCCCTCCCATTTCCTCCCCCCACTACACCACCCAAACCCCAACCCCATACAACCTCTCTAACCCTATCACACAATCTCTCCCTATCTACGTCATACAGTTCACAAAATATTAACACATGCTCCACCGTTTCCTCCACTAAACACTCATCACACAGTTTCATGTCTCCCCATCATCCACAATGTGACATTCTAACCTGTGTGCCCAAACCGTAGTCTACTCCACACAACTTCCTCTCTCCTACATCCCATACTCCTCACCTCTTCCTTAACTGACCGGTGCACGTGGTAACATTGCCTCCCCTTACTACTAGTATCCCACTCCCTTTGCCAAAGATCGAGCCCTTTTGCCAGGATCAAGGACTTGACTTCCCTTCCCAGCGGGACCTGAATATCTACCCCCTCTACCCTCCACACCCACATTGGCGGGAACCCAGCAAAAGCTTACCACCACTCCCATCCTCTCCAATCCCATTAACAGCTCCATCATCTCCACAAACAAGTCTCCCCTATCCGACCTGCCCGTCTTCACACTACTCCACACTGCAGCCGAATCAGAGCAGATCACCACTCTGAGTGGTTTCACCTCCTCCACCCATCTCAAACCTATAATCATGGCCATCATCTTGGCCGCATACACTGGCACATAATCAGTTAACTGCTTACATACTCTAACATTGAAATCTGGGATATAAACCCCTGCCCCCACCCTACCACTGACTGGATCCTTTGAACCATCTGTATATATCATTAAAAACAAATAAAACTGATTATCTATATATCTCTCCACACACTGTCTCACGTCCTCACCCCATTCTCTCTTACCCTCAATCATATCCACATCTACACTTGGTTTCGGAAACAGCCACGAAGGAACGTTCCCCATGGCAATTGCCGGCCCTATCTCTCTCTCCCCCAGTCCATATTCTACCACCTTCTGCCCAACTGTCCACCCGTACGCCCTCTGCTTACCCCCTCCTCGCTTCCAGCATTCCCCAGTTGCCGTGACCGCAGGATGTTCTTTGTGAACTCCCTTTCAACTTCGCCCAGCACGCTAATGCAAGTTTGTCCCGCCTTTTCCTCAGTGGCAGTTCCCCACAATCCACATGCAATGCCTCAACAGTTGTTGTCCTGAAGGCACACGCACACAATCTCAGGGCCCTTGACTGTATTCTATCCAGGCGCTGTAGTACCGCTTTGGCTGCCGATCCATATACAAAGCACCCATAATCCAAAGATGACCTGATCAATGCCTGATACGGTACATATACAACAGTGTTTGTCTATCCGACCCCCAATCATATCCTGCCACTGCCCTCATGAGGTTCAACACCTTCCTAAACTTAATTTGTCAAACCACATATCTAAATACTTAAACTCAGACACTCTACCTATATCTTGACCGTATATTTTCAGCCTAATATCTTGAACCTTCCTCCTAGAAAACACCATAAAGCAGGACTTGGCCACATACATCCTAGACCCCCATGTTAGAGACCAATCTTCCACAACTCCCACAGCTTCTTGCATCTTCCTCATCACATATTTCACATTCCCACCTCTCTTCCATACAGCCCCATCATCGGCATACAAGGCCACACCCACTCCCTGTCCCACCTCCTTAAATATGTAATCTATCATCAGGGTGAACAACACCGGACTAACCACACTTCCCTGAAGAGTATCATTGTCCACTTCGAACCACATTGACAATTCTGACCCCACCCTCACCCGTATGACTCGATCGAACAGGAAGTCCATGATCCAGTTATACAGTCGTCCCCCAATGCCCAATGCACTCAACTTGATCAACAACCCTTCCCTCCACATGGTATCGTAAGCTTTCTCAATGACAAGATACACAACACTCATCAACTATTTTATTGTCAGGGACTCGGCTATCTCTGTACTAACTGTCACCAGGGCATCCATGGCAGACCTCCCTCTCCTGAACCCACTCTGTGCTACGCTCATCAAACCCCCAACTTCCAAGAAATGCATCATCCTACTCACTATCATCCTTTCCATCAACTTACACATGTTGGATGTCAGCGCATGTTTTTTTTTTTTCCCATACGGTCATAGGAAAATAGACTTAAGACAGCCTACCCTCATTCAAGGGCAGCCCTCTCTGACCCCCGTGGAACGAATCACAAACATGGCTATGAACTATAAACTTCTTCATAATTATCAGTATTACAAATGACCTTCAAATCAGTATTACAAATGACCTTAAATTCTCTCAGCTTTCCAGTGAGGGTGATCAAACCACACTAGAAAGTCAGGACAGAGGTCAGAGGTCATTCAAACCCTTCAAAGAAGTGTTTCATTCTATAGTAGACTAATAATTTCAAAACAGTCCAACATTTCATACATTTCATATCCCAGGTGTACAGTAAGTCTTCAGTACAGTTCTTGTCAAAATAAATCACGTGTTTAATTAAAACTCAGAAAAGAAAAACATCAGAAAATTCTGTGTGTGTGCCCCTTTAAGGTGCGGTCTGTCTAACCCGTGAAAAACCCACTAAACCCACATGTTCATAACAAGTGTGTTGTTTGTGGGTATTTGCAAACCATATGGCAAAAACAAACAAACATGGCCAGGCCTTGTTTAATTTGGTAGCTCCCTTTACGGCCGAATCCAGATACCTTTATACTTAATAAAACAGCCGAATTTCACTAACTGCTCTCCTCAAGACCACAGACTCAGGAAACATTTCAAAGAGAGAGATAATGACACCCTCCTCTCCTGGAAGAGAAAGTTTACATTTCGTTAACATTCACTACAGCACATCTTAATCAGCAACCCAAACGTTTTAATTACAAACAAAACATGATGAAGATAATTCCACTGTACTCCCTCAAATCATTAATCGTTTGTTTCAATCTAATTCCTAGTGACTACTCCAGAATAAGACAACATAAAATCTGTCACGAGATGAAAACACCCAAGGTTATCTGAGTTTGTAAGGAGTATTTTTAATTGATTACCCTTTAGATTCCATTGTCTTTAATTCTCGCAAGGATTATCCAACCCCAAAATCGGCTCCATTTGCTCCCATGTCAAATTATCCTGGTATCGTTACTGGATCAATGTCCAACGACACATTTAACTTAGTCATACCACTACACCAAACTGAACCCATTATGTCCCTTACAGCCCACTGTAGTACAGCGAGCCCCAGTCGCTAACACCCGCAGACCAAAACATGGAAACTCTTCTATTCTTACTAGTAGAAAATAATAAACCATTCTCAAACGTTCTGCGTTTACCTCTATCATAAGGTTAAAAAAACTAACTTGACAACTGTCACAATACTAGATTGCTGTTGTAGCCTTGTATTATCATGCAATAATTAACACCCATATCCAGCTATCAACCATGATCATGGTCACAGCTCTATCGCAATTGCCTATCCGCTATTAATAGAATGCATTAGATATAGGTAACATTGCCTTCTGAGTAGACTACAGGTAATAAAACAAACACTGACTGTTGTTGACAAGCATATATTCAATACATATCCATATTAAATTCAGTATTTTAAAATACAACCCCATTCTCAGTAGGTTCCTCCCGTAAACCATTAGGCAACACACAAATATTACCTCGGAATCGTTGCGCTATTCATAAATTAGTCTTTAAATTTCAACTAAGCAAACTGCTAAATTGTTCAGTTTACATCTTAAAACAAACATTGGCTGCTGTATATAGCTAAGCAACCCATGACCAGCATCGCTTATTACCTTATTAATAAATTTTGAATAAAGTAATATCCTGATTGGTGATTGACCCTGTCTCTCCTCATTATTGATTAGAATTTCCACTACATTTGGCCTGGGTAAACCGTGCACGGGAGATTCCAAATTGGGTTCTCAGGTTAGCCGCACTTGAAAGGAGCAGCTGGACCCGCCTAAGATCTGAGAGGAAGCAGGCACGGGTGGATACCACATTCCGAACTATTCTCAACCAACTTCACCTGGAATGCTTTTCCAACAGTCTTGAAGGAGTTCCCACATATGCTGAGCATTCCGTATTGACTGACCTTCATGTCATAAAGTAATGATGGACTGTCGTTTCGCTTAGCTTATTTTTTTGCCATAATATGGACTTGGTATTTTACCAAATAGGGCTATCTTCTGTATACCCCCCCTACATTGTCACAACACAACTGATTGGCTCAAACGCATTAAGAAGGAAATAAATTCCACAAATTAACTTTTAAGAAGGCACACCTGTTAATTGAAATGCATTCCAGGTGACTACTGGTTGAGAGAATGCCAAGAGTGTGCAAAGCTGTCATCAAGGCAAAGGGTGGCTATTTGAAGAATCAAAAATCTCAAATACAGTTTGATTTGTTTAACACTTTTTTGGTTACTACATGATTCCATATGTGTTATTTCATAGTTTTGATGTCTTCACTATTATTCTACAATGTAGAAAATAGTAAAAATAAAGAAAAACCCTTCAATGAGTAGGTGTTCTAAAACTTTTGACCGGTAGTGTAAAATAAAAGATACAACTACAAGATAGAATAACAATATACAATAACAAGTACATTACGTTGGAACATCACAAACATCACAGCCATCATAAACAAATGATTAAAGTCAATCAATCAAAACAGTTGCACAACTCTGTGAACTCATCATCAGGGTTCTAAACTTCCCAAGTGGCACCAGGGAATCTAAATGTAATGAATTTTGTAAGTGATTCCAAACATGTGGAGCGTTAAAACTAAAAGCGGATTTACCTACTTCGGTGGCGACCTGAGGAATCTCAAGAGTTAACCAACCCTGTGAACGGGTCTGGTATCTCATGTTTTTATACTTTAACAACTAAATTAGGTAAGTCGGAAGCTTGTATAGTAGAGCTTTGTAAACAAAAAGGGAGTAACAAAGTGATCTACGGGACTTTAATGAGGACCAGCCAACCTTTTGATACATAATGCAGTGATGCGTATTCAAACTATCACCTGTGATAAAGCGAAGGGCGCTACGGGAGACTGCATCCAAAGGTTTAAGAATAGCGACATGTTAGAACCATATCGCCATGAATAGCAGCATTTGGCATGTACAGTAAAATATGCAAAAACAGAATTAACACAAGTAACATGTCTCTGCCCCCATACTACTGCAGCATAAGTAATAATAGGTAGCACCAATGAATCAAACAGTTTTATGAAATATTTAAAAGGTAGGCTACGAATGACTTTACACTTTGCAATGATGGCACCAAGGACACAATTTGCATGGTTAGGTATGTACTTACACTAGCAGGCTATACATTACATCAGCGCTCAGGCTCTGCGCTTCACAGCGCTGTATGGGTTTTGACTGGCAGCCATTTTGAACATGAGCACCGCACGCGACAAGGAGTTGGTCACTTCACATTTGGTCACTTCACATTTCCATGTCATAAAACTCATGTCATATACAGTGTCAACGTTTATGACCACTATGTTTGATGTACCGTTACAAGATGACATGGCGTCATACCCTGGGTTGTTCTGAACAGAATGAGCCTATGTTTGTTTATTGTGAAGAGAATCCGCTGCGGAACATGCACCTAAATGCACGCCTGACTCCTTTCTATGCACACCTAAATTAAGACCTGTTTCTCTAAATTGCCCTGTGAAAACCTTCCACTGTAAGATCATATTTTATAATTTAGCTAGTCATGTTGGCAATAGATCAAGCTTTCAATTGATGCCCACCTACCCAGATTGCGATTTATAATGGGAGGTTTTTGGATTGCGTAAAACAACAACAGTAAGTGTGCTTGCTCTAGTTCCTCAACGCCACAGGTGGGAGAGCTCAAAAAAGCACCTTATAGTTGAAGACTCTTCTTTGAGTCATAAAAGTGCACAGAAATGATTTAGGGATCCAGAGTATTTTTAGATTTTGTTATCAACAAATGCGGCGAAAAGTACAGTAAATGTAAAATGCACATAAAATCAACAGTGTAATGTTTGGATTCAGTCTTGTATCAGGTGATCTGTTGTGTTCTCAACTTTGGTCTGATAATTTCCCCATGATCTCCAAAGTGTTCCCTTTCAATTGCTACCAAGCGTATGCATTTCATATTCTTCTGTAAAAAACATTTCAATTTAGCCTTATCCATATAGGCCAATACCCACAAATATACAGGGTTAACAGACACATTGTAATCCCAAAATTCATTAATAATCATCAACCCCAAATACTTGTACTCACTGACAACATCAGGAGAAAATATAAGGTGAACTAGGCACTGCTGAGCTCCTATACCTTAGCTCCTATACCTCCTCCTACCTTAGTTTTGTCTACATTGATATTCAGTTTTCATTGTTCACCCCAGTTAAAAACTATATTTAAAATCTTCAGGTTCAGAGATCAATACAATGTCATCTGCATATCAAATAATTGTTTAGACAGACACCTTTTCCTAGAGCTTTGTTGACCAGAGTGAGATCATTAATATACAGTGAGAACAGAATAGGTGATACAATTCAACCCTGTTTCACTCTAATGTCAATGGGAAACCAGTCAGTTAGGCAGCCATTGACTCGAACACAACATTTCACATTATCATACATGGAGATAAGCCATTTCAGGATGTTACCATTTAGACCAATTGGCTCCAACTTGTACCATAACATATTTATGTAAATGTGGTCAAAGGCTTTAGAGAAATCTATGAAAGAACAGAAAGTGGACTTTTAAATGTTTTTCCCTTGAATCTATGATTGTGGTTAAGGTGGTGATGTGGTCCAGGCAGCTTCATTTCTTTCTGAACCCATTTTGCTCATCTGCTCTGATATTGTTGGTTTTATCTCAGTGGGAAATGCAGTTAAACAGAAAACAAAAAAATAGTTTATTCACAGCAGAGGTCAGGGTTATACCACGATAGTTCAATGGGACCCTTTTGTCTCCTGACTTGAGCATAGGGTTGATGAAGCCGTATTTCCACATATCCAGAACAAAGCAATAACCAAAGAGCTTGTACAGTCATTCAATGCTGCTTCACATACATTACTTGTCATCAAATGTTCTGGAATACTGGACAGGTTGAATTTGGTGATGGTAGCACCCTCCATGTCTCACTGGTCATTGGGATGGGGGGGAGTGAATGCTGGAACTGGGAGAGCCATGGAGCATGTGGGACACGGATGGTCCGGGATCACTCTTGGTGTATCAATGGCAGACACACAGCCTGCCTGGGTGAAGAGGTCCCTGCTCATAATCACAGCAAAGTCACTGAACCAGTCTAAATTCTCATGGGGGAGCATATATATATAATCCACAACATATTGCCCCTTTGATGATACACATGTGAAGTCATTGTTGCTGTAATTCCTTCCATTTAAAATGCAACAGTTTGCACTAATCAGGAACTCTCCGTGAGAGTTGTGTGAGTAATCCACCATGTTCCGTTCTCCAATCAGTCCACTCCCTCAATATAGTCCTGGGCATCAGCACAGAGGCTATTAAAGTTGCCCAATGTGAGAAAAGGGACAAACTTCTCATACTTGTATACATGACAGAGTAAACTCTCATAAAAGTCTGGTGCATCAACATATTATTTAAACATTTTAGTCATTTAGCAGACGCTTTTACCCCAAGCAATTAGGGTTAAGTGCCTTGCGCAAGGGCACATTGACAGATTTTTCACCTAGTCGGCTCAGGGATTCGGACCAGCGGCCTTTCGGTTACTAGCCCAACATTCTTAACCGCTAGGCTACCTGACGCCCTGAAGACGTGGTTTGACTGGAGATGTTGTTTAGCTGTTAGTTTAACCCATAGGATGCCATCCACTGAGTCATCAATAATCTCACACTGATAATCCAAACGCAGTTGGTCTCTGTTGAAAAGGCCTACGCCCCCTGAACCAGTATCCCTGATATTGGAAGGTTGTGAGTTCGATCCCTGGCCGAGTCATACCAAAGACTTAAAAAATGGGACCTGATGCGTCTCTGCTTGGCTGCGATATGTAACTTTTTAGGCGACCCAACCAAATTCACATAGAAATGTGAGTTAAAGATCTGTCATTCTTATTGAAAGCAAGTCTAAGAAGCTGTAGATCTGGGCCCGTATCCTTAAAGATTCTGAGAATCCTCTCAGAGAGCTCCTAACTTAACCTAAAAATTCCTTGCCAGGAGTTTTAGCTTAGAAGTGATTCCAGAACATTTTCAGTGAACTCTGAGCCAGGAATGGATGAAAAATCCTATCTTAGTGAGGAGGTGTGGTTGACCCCGTTGCTAGGTATGAGTCATCATTTCAAAAGCCGTGATTGGTTGATCCTACAAGTTTGATGAAAATGAACTTTTGGTGATAATGAGCAAAGGATGTACCCTCAAATCAATAAACATAATTATACACTCTAATCTTATGCAGACTATAATTGTAAATAATATTTCACATTCAAGAAAATATCTGGAAAATGAATAGTAAGCTGTAGGGGTTATAGCCTAACATTAGAATCTAAAATATGTGAAAACTTAAGCTCATTACACCCTGTTCAAATAATGATTTGTGTCTCATTTGCTCATATTAATATCCTAGCTGGCACATAGCGTCTCTCAAAAAGCTGTCTGATGCCACTCTCGGAGAGCATTCTCGCATCATGTGTGGAGCCTGGCCATTTAGCCACAATGTCCAAAATCTTTCAGGCCGCATTGAACACTATTTGCACATTGATGCTGTGGAAATTCTTCCTGTTAACAAAGACAGCCTCGTCCTCTGATGGCGCAATTATTCTCACATGTGTTCCATCAATTACACCCACAACGCCAGGGAATCCTGCAATGTCCATAAATGCCCTTTTATGTGTGTGTAAAGTGCGGGCATCCAGCGGGAATGAAACAAATTGTGTCACAATATTAGGTTGTGACAAAGCTGTCAGTGTTTGGGTGATGACTCTGCTGACGGAGGATTGGGACAGACCCAAGTCATCACTGCTGCATTGTTGCATTTTCCCTGTTGCCAAATACCTCAGGGTTGTGATTACTTTCTTCTCCGGTGTAATAGCGTTGTGGCGTCGAGTTGGTGAAGTAATTGCATCTCTAAGGAGATCCACCACAAACATGATTCCTGCACGATCCAATCTGTAGCGTCTCAATAATTCCCTGTCATCCAGTGTTTGCAGGACATCTCTCCTGCCTCCTCTGTTGGCCATTTTGTGCAGCTGCTTAGGGTAACTCCTAAGCCACTAAAAGTCCTCTTCCCTGCTCTTAGCAGATCTCGCCTTAGGAGCCCTTTTAAGCGCTAGGACTCTTGAGGAATAGCTTTTATATTAACTGGGATTTTCGTGTCACTTTTAGGGGAAATTCTAAGAAAACGTCATGCCTCTGAGAATTTTCTTAGAATTTGGCCGCTAGGAGCCACTTTTTGCACAAAAATTCTTTAGAGATACGGGCCCTGTTCTATGTGCGCTATTTCTATGCTTCCCGTTCTTAAAGTTTCGTTTTTGCATCTTTTACATTCAGTTTTGTACACCAGCTTCTTACAGCTGAAAATACAATATTTTTGGTTATGGAAAATATATTTCACAGCGGTTTAGATGGTACAATGATTCTCTATACTATACTAGCTTTTTTTGTCACATAAACTGAAATTAGGCAAACTATTAGAATTTTAGCAACCAGGAAAAGGCGGAGCGATTTCTGCATAGTGCAGCTTTAAGGAGCTAGATTGGGGGTAAGGCCCTGCGATAGACTAGTGTCCTATCCAGGAGGTGTACTTGTACATCAAGCTGCCTCACGCTATATAAACAGAAGATATGCTCCTGCCCTATGAGCTGTTCCGGCTCGCACAAGCCAAGGCTCGTGCAACGCTACTACTATCTATCCCCATCCACAACGACCTAGCAAGCCGAGAGCCGCTCCCGAGTGGCGCAGCGGTCTAATGCTTGAGGCGTCACTACAGACCCCCTGGTTCGATTCCAGGCTGTATCACAACCGGCCGTGATTGGGAGTCCCATAGGGCGGCGCACAATTGGCCCAGCGTGGTCCGGAAAATGTGACACATCACTCCCTATGCAAATGTAGGATCTGAAACCTTACACTTCAAGTCAGCTCCACTTAGAGAGTGGAAAGGAGAGCAGACAGATGGGGCTTTTTGGCATTATAAGGCATGGGACCCTACGGCGTTCGCAGAGCGCATTGTACACCAAAATGCTCCAAGCTAGAATCCTTAGTTGCTATATCCATTTTTGGACTTATAAATTAATGATATACTGTATACCCATTGATTCTCGAAGAATACAACGTATAAATGTATTTTGAAATACTGTAGAATTCCATTCATTCTTATGGAGGACTGCTCCTTCTGAGGAGTACCAATATTGCTGACCGGTGGATTCAAAGCTTCTCATTGGCCAATACATAGCATCAGAAAGCTAGTGTTTATATACAGTTGAAGTTGGAAGTTTACATACACTTAGGTTGGAGTCATTAAAACTCGTTTTTCAACCACTCCACAAATTTCTTGTTAACAAACTATAGTTTTGGCAAGTCGGTTAGGACATCTATTTTGTGCATGACACAAGTAATTTTTCCAACAATTGTTTACAGACAGATTATTTCACTTATAATTCACTGTATCACAATTCCAGTGGGTCAGAAGGTTACATACACTAGTTGACTGTGCCTTTAAACAGCTTGGGAAATTCCAGAAAATGATGTCATGGCTTTAGAAGCTTCTGATAGGCTAATTGACATAATTTGAGTCTGTACCTGTGGATGTATTTCAAGGCCTACCTTCAAACTCAGTGCCTCTTTGCTTGACATCATGGGAAAATTTAAAGAAATCAGCCAAGATCTCATAAAAAAAATTGTAGACCTCCACAAGTCTGGTTCATCCTTGGGAGCAATTTCCAAATGCCTGAAGGTACCACGTTCATCTGTACAAACAATAGTACGTAAGTATAAACACCATGGGACCACGCATCCGTCATACCACTCAGGATGGAGACGCGTTCTGTCTGCTAGAGATGAACGTACTTTGGTGCGTAAAGTGCAAATCAATCCCAGAACAACAGCAAAGGACCTTGTGAAGACGCTGAAGGAAACAGGTACCAAAGTATCTATATCCACAGTAAAACAAGTCCTATATCGACATAACCTGAAAGGCCGCTCAGCAAGGAAGAAGCCACTGCTCCAAAACCACCATAAAAAAGCCAGACTATGGTTTGCAACTGCAAATGGGGACAAAGATTGTACTTTTTGGAGAAATGTCCTCTGGTCTGATGAAACAAAAATAGAACTGTTTGGCCATAATGACCATCGTTATGTTTGGAGGAAAAAGGGGGTGTCTTGCAAGCCGAAGAACACCATCCCAACCGTGAAGCACGGGGGTGGCAGCATCATGCTGTGGAGGTGCTTTGCTGCAGGAGGGACTGGTGCACTTCACAAAATAGAATGCATCATGAGGAAGGAAAATTATGTGGATATATTGAAGCAACATCTCAAGACATCAGTCAAGAAGTTAAAGTTTGGTCGCAAATGGGTCTTCCAAATGGACAATGACCCCAAGCATAATTCCAAAGTTGTGGCAAAATGGTTTAAGGACAACAAAGTCAAGGTATTGGAGTGGCCATCACAAAGCCCTGACCTCAATCCTATAGAACATTTGTGAGCAGAACTGAAAAAGCGTGTGCGAGCAAGGAGGCCTACAAACCTGACTCAGTTACACCATTTCTGTCAGGAGGAATGGGCCAAAATTCACCCAACTTATTGTGGGAAGCTTGTGGAAGGCTACCTGAAATGTTTGACCCAAGTTAAACAATTTAAAGGCAATGCTACCAAATACTAATTGAGTGTATGTAAACTTCTGACCCACTGGGAATGTGATGAAAGAAATAAAAGCTGAAATAAATCTCTCTCTACAATTATTCTGACATTTCACATTCTTAAAATAAAGTGGTGATCCAAACTGACCTAATAAAGGGAATTTTTACTAGGATTAAATGTCAGTAATTGTGAAAAACTGAGTTTAAATGTATTTCGCTAAGGTGTATGTAAACTTCCGACTTCAACTGTACATCATTGGTGCTCACATTGTCCCTAGCAGACGCTATTGAAGGCATCTCCCGACGTCCTGGGGACCTGGACAAATGTTAAATCCTGAAGTCTATCTGATGTGATCTTGCTGAATAGTTATAGGCCCACTCCCTACTGACCTAAATAATAATGTTGTCTGGAAAGAACTCCGGCTTCAGGCACCTTTATATAATCACAACCAACAACCAGGATAGCAGGATAGGGAGGGACATTGTGTGTGTGTGTACGTGTGTATGCGTGTTTGTGTGTGTGTGTGTGAGAGAGAGAGAGAGCTTGTGAATGTGTGCGTGGCTTTGTGTGTATGTGTATGTATGCGTATACACTTTACAGAATAACAGGTTGGCAATTCAACATGTCTTTGTTACTGTACATCCAAACACACTCTAATAAGCCCACATGAGTATGCCCATATTCAGCCATTAACTGACTGTTTCTGCCCTGCTCCAGTGTCTGGAGTTATAACTGTCCCTGTTGCTGTGGGCTGGGGCAGTGGAAGGAGGAGAGGGGGCTGAAGGGGGTGGATGGGGGGTTGAGGAGACTGAACTAGTGTTCATGTCCCTGTCTTCTATTTAGAAACCTGCTTCACTCTCAAATCCCACAGATATGGGTCGGCACATGTACTTGGGGAGACACTAATTTTGTAAACTGTATTATGAAGCTTATCTGAGTCAATTCATGCTTCATACACATAATTTACAGTTACATTATTATTATATTGAAATTGAACATACATCTAAAGAACATGCACAGTAAAATGTTTCTATATTATATATTGTTGATCTGTGGTGTGACGTTGCCTTCTGTTTGTTGCAGAACATTGAATTGAAGGTAGAGGTGGAGAGCTTGAAGCAGGAGCTCCAGGAGAAACAGGAGATTCTGGACAAGGCCCTGTGAGTACACTACCATGTCTTATATTGTCAAAGTGTCCTTGCACAGACTGATACTAGAATACAGCCTCCTCACTTCACAGTTGATCTCTATATTCAGACTGAGGTCTCATTACCCCCCCCCTGTACTGTCCAGTCTGGTCCTAAAATAGATTCCTGCTGTTCACCCTGCAGACTACAGCTGCCCTCAGGGCATGTGGGTCCTTCTCGCTAAACCTAACCCTAACCCTGTCTCTGCCATGTAGACTCACCTAACACAACAGTTCTAAAGCCCTGTGGAATGGTGGGAGTGGTGAGCTCTAAAGGGCTTTTGAAGAGTATGAAGTGGCTCTGTGGATAGTACACTCCTAGAAAAAAAGCTTCCAAAAGGGTTCTTCAGGTGTCCCCATAGGAGAACCCTCTTTGGTTCCAGGTAGAACCCTTTTTGGTTCCAGGTAGAACCCTTTTGGGATCCATGTAGAACCCTCTGTGGAAGGGTTCTACATATAACTAAAAGGGTTCTATCTGGACCAAAAGGGTTCTAACTGGAACCAAAAATTGTTATTTAAAGGGTTCTCCTATGGAGACAGCCAAAGAACCCTTTTAGGTTCTAGATAGCACTAAAGATAAAAGGATGGGGGAGAGGGAGAGATGGAGTAAGAGGGTAATAGGCAGAGAAGGGGGGTAGCCTCTGGATTGTTTTGCTGAGCCAGGGACTATTTGAGCCACAGCACCTGCCCATAGATAGAGCAGCTGTCTCAGTGTCTCTCAGTGTTAGAGATATAACATGCACCCCCTTTACAGACCCTCTGTACTGTATACCAAGGGTCGACAACAGGCTGCAAGTGATTTGGCCACCCAATGTATATTTATTTTTATTTTATTTTGGGGGGGGGGTTAGTTTGTGGTAAAAAATGACTGTCAAATCACCAGGAATTCAGCTAAAAATAAGTTTAACTTAGGAAATATGTTCCCAAGTATTCCCACAAATAAAAAAGACGTGATTCTCTCAATGTAATCAAGGTACAGATGTAGGATCTTAATTTGATCACTATTTTGTTGCTGAGTATGAAATGCAAACTTGTAGTGTATTCAAGGTTTAAAAATGCTTCTAATTTCCACTTTAAAATGTCAGACTTGATTTGCCCTAACGAAAAATGTATCAACCTATACAAAAAATGTCCATTAATTATAATCCACATAATATTTAACAGTGTATTCAGAAAGTATTCAGACCCCTTGACTTTTTTCACATTTTGTTATGTTACATCCTTATTATAAAATAGATTCAATAAATAAATATCCTCATCAATCTACACACAATACCCCCTAATGACGAAGTGAAAACAGGTTTTTGAGTTTTTTTTGCACATTTATTATAAATAAAAAACTGAATTACCTTATTTACATAAGTATTCAGACCCTTTGCTATGAGACTCGAAATTGAGCTCAGGTGCATCCTGTTTCCATTGATTATCCTTGAGATGTTTCTACAACTTGATTGGAGTCCACCTGTGGTAAATTATTTGGAAAGGCACACACCTGTCTATATAAGGTCCCATTTGACAGTGCATGTCAGAGCAAAAACCAAGCATTGAGGTCGAAGGAATTGTCCGTAGAGCTCCGAGACAGGATTGTGTCGAGGCACAGATCTGGGGAAGGGTACCAAAAAATGTGTGCAGCATTGAAGGTCCCAAAGAACACAGTGGCCTCCATCATTCTTAAATGGAAGAAGTTTGGAACCACCAAGACTCTTCCTAGAGCTGGCTGCCCGGCCAAACTGAACAATCGGGGGAGAAGGGCCTTGTTCAGGGAGGTGACTAAGAACCTGATGGTCACTCTGACAGAGCTCTAGAGTTCCTCTGTGGAGATGGGAGATCCTTCCAGAAGGAAAACCATCTCTGCAGCACTCCGCCAATCAGGCCTTTATGGTAGAGTGGCCAGACGGAAGCCACTCCTCAGTAAAAGGCACATGACAGCCCTCTTGGTGTTTGCCAAAAGTTACCTAAAGGACTCTCAGACCATGAGAAACAAGATTCTCTGGTCTTATCAAACCAATATTGAACACTTTGGCCTGAATACCAAGCCTCATGTCTGGAGGAAACCTGGCACCATCCCTACGGTGAATCATGGTGGTGGCAGCATCATGCTGTGGGGATGTTTTTCAGCGGCAGGGACTTGAACGGAAAGATGAACGGAGCAAAGTACAGAGAGATCCTTAATGAAAACCTGCTCCAGAGCGCTCAGGACCTCAGTCTGGGGCGAAGGTTCACCTTCCAACAGGACAATGACCCTAAGCACACAGCCAAGACAACGCAGGAGTGGCTTCGGGACAAGTCTCTGAATGTTCTTGTGTGGCCCAGCCAGAGCCTGGGCTTGAACCCGATCGAACATCTCTGGAGAGACCTGAAAAAAGCTGTGCAGAGACGCTCCCCATCCAACCTGACAGAACTTGAGAGGATCTGCAGAGAAGAATGGGAGAAACTCCCCAAATACAGGTGTGCCAAGCTTGTAGCATCATACCCAAGAAGATGTCTGTAATCACTGCCAAAGGTGGTTCAACAAAGTAATGAGTAAAGGGTCTGAATACTTATGTAAATGTTATATTTCAGTTTTTTGTTTTTAATACATTTGCAAACATTTCTAAAAACCTGTTTTTGCTTTGTTATTATAGGGAATTGTGTGTTAATTGATGAGGAAAAAAACAATTTAATGCATTTTAGAATAAGGCTGTAACGTAACAAAATGTGGGAAAAATCAAGGGGTCTGAATACTTTCCGAATGCACTGTACATTTCCTGTTGCTGCAGGATTATTTTCCTGCTGTAGCAAACTGGCTGAAATTAAGGCTTAGTTGTGGTCAATTTGCAGTGTAGAAATTATTATAATTATGTTGGGCCCTGACCATCCGCCATCCGACAAAAATCAGCCCTAGTTACGATAACAGCAACTGCAAAATGAGTAAAATCTAATCAAATCAAATCAAATTGTATTTGTCACATACACATTTAGCAGTTGTTATAGCGGGTGTAGCGAAATGCTTGTGCTTCTCCGACAGTGCAGTAATATCTAACAAGTAATATCTAACAATTTCACAACATATACCTAATACACACAAAACTAGTAAGGAATGGAATTTAAGAAAATATACATATATGGACAAGCAATGACAGAGCGGCATGGACTAAGATACACTAGAATATTATAGAATAGAATGTAGTATATACAAATGAGATGAGTAGTGCAAGATATGTAAACATTATTAAAGTGACTAGTGTTCCATTTCTTAAAGTGGCTGTGATTTCAATAGGCAGCAGCAGCCTCTAATGTAAATGTAAAATGTACTTTTGTTTATTGTTCTCAAGAATAATAATGTAACACGACTTGACACAAGAATAATAATGTAACACAAGTATCTATGTAGGACCTTAATTTGAGCCAGTTTGCTACAGCAGGAAAATAATCCTGCAGCATCAGGAAATGTGAATTATTATGTAGGAATTATAATTAATGGACATTTTTGTAGGGGTTGATACATTTTTCATAAGGGAACACCAAGTCTGACATTTCAAAGTGTCAATTACAAACTTCAGAAACCTTTTAAACCTCAAATACACTACAAGTTTTACATTTCCTGTAATGCAGGAAAGTTCTCTTGCAACAGGGTGATCAAATTAAGATCCTACATCTGTACCAATCAGCACCTTATTTGATACATGAATCAGCCTGTGAACAAATCATTATGTGAATTAATCAGCACTGTATACAGAGAAATAATTACTTAATGAATCAGTTAAGTGCTTTGTCAAGACACTTTAGCCCTGAAGGAGTATGGGTACAGGGTCAGTCCCTCTAGCCCTCCTCAATTCTAGTTGACCTGTTGCGGTTCAAGAAGGGTGCCAGGGCCAAGTGGTGCTCTCCCTGATTCATAAATAAACAGAGGTTAGCTCTGTGATTGTAATTATAGCTCTAAAAAGACTATGACATATAGAGCCACAGTGGAAAAGCAGTTAGAGCAACACTCTCTTGAGAGAAGCAGCCCTGGGCTAACTCTTATGGTACTGTTAGGTGGTGAGTGAGGAGCAGTGATGGACACTCGCTGGAAAAGTGAGAACTGTCAGAGGACCACAACACATGAAAGAGAAATGATCATCTGTTGCCTAGTTAGATGTAGAGAGCAGGGACCAAGCCTCAGTCCATGGGTTACTGTTTATCATACACTATCACTCTCCAGGGAGAAAGCTTGCTAGCTTTTAAACTTTGGAATAGTAGATACATAGACTACAGCAAACGATTAACCCTGTAGTACAACAGTTAAAACATCTACAGAAACATGTATCGTGTTTTATTTACTTATGTTTTGTAAATAGAGGTACAGGATGTGATATTCTCATTCTACACTGTATCTTACTAAGCCTTATCGCCGTGTTCATGTGCTCTGATAGGACGACGGTGGAGAGCCTGACCAATCAGAATGAGGAGGAGCTGCAGCGTCTCTGTGAGGAGCGGCAGCAGGAGATCAGCCACATTCAGGAGATCCTCGAGACCAAGGTCGAGCTGCTGCAGGAGGTACACGCACGCACACACACACATATACACACACACACACACTCACACACACACACTAATGCTGGAGGTCACACCGATCTGACAGAAACTAGTATTATTCCAATGTTGATGATTCCGATACACTTTGTTACTGTGCTCAGTTTCAAATGCTGTGGTTACATTTGGAACATTCACTGACACTCCTGATGCATTGTGTTGTCAGGAGGCCCAGTTAGCACGGGGCGAGGCTGAGAAGATGGCCTCTCTGGCAGAGGCTGAGTCCCAGCGCTGCCTGGCCCTGGAGAGAGAGATGAAGATGGAGGAGGAAGAGGAGGAGTGTGAGGGAGGGTCACTAGGATCCAGGCTGCAGCAGGGGGCCCTGGCAGAGAAGGACAGGTGAGCGGGAGGACTGGTGTTGATTGAGGTGTGACTGGCATGTCAGTGTGTTGTTTCTCTCAGAGAATGTGTGAATTTAATGCCAGATCAGGGTTTATTGCCAGGTCAGGGTTCCATGGCCGCAGGCGGAACAGCAGAAACTGGGTCCGCAGCACGACCAGGTGGACTAGGGACAGCCAGGGGTCGTCAGGCCAGGTAGTCCTCCGGGAGGGGAGAGAGAGATGGAGAATTAGAGGGAGCATATCTAAGATCACACAGGACACCAGATATAACAGACTGACCCTAGCCCCCCGGCACATAGACTATTGCAGCATGGAGACAGGAGACTGAGACGGGGGATCGGGGGACACTGTGGCCCGGTCCAAAGTTACCCCCGGACAGGGACAACCAGGCAGGACATAACCCCACCCACTGTGGCAAAGCACAGCCCCCACACCACTAAAGGCATATCAACAGGCCGCTAACTTACTACCCTGAGACAAGGCCGAGTATAGCCCACGAAGATCTTCCCGCCGCGCGAGCCCGAGGACAGGAAGGATGGAAGAATGCGAGCAGGCCAGTGACTCAGCCCCCGTAATAGGGTCAGAGGCAGAGAATCACACTGATAAAATTGACAGGGAAACAGTGCCAGAGTCGTGCCCTACGTACATACTGTCCTCTACTGAAAGAGTGGCATGGGGTCACAGATATCAGTCCAAGAGGTGTTGCAGAGCTTGTTTCATTAGGAATTTCAGCCCAACAGTCATAAAACTTACAAGCCTTGTTTGTCACATTTAGTGGTTAAAATTCAGTCAGGCCTATACTTTCCTCTCTCTCTCTCTCTCTCTCTCTCTCTCTCTCTCTCTCTCTCTCTCTCTCTCTCTCGCTCTCGCTCTCGCTCTCGCTCTCGCTCTCGCTCTCGCTCTCGCTCGCTCTCGCTCGCTCTCAATTCAATTCAAAGGGCTTTATTGGCATGGGAAACATATGTTTACGTTGCCAAAGCAAGTGAAATGGATAATAAAGAAAAGTGAAATAAAGAATCAAAAAGGAACAGTAAACATTACACTCACAACATTTTCGAAAGAATAGAGACATTTCAAATGTTATATTATGGCTATATACAGCGTAGTAACAATGTGCAAATAGTTGAAGTACAAAAGGGAAAATAAATCAACATATAAATATGGGTTGTATTTACAATGGTGTTTGTGCTTCACTGGTTGCCCTTTTCTTGTGGCAACAGGTCACAGATCTTGCTGCTGTCTCTCTCTCTCTTTCTCTGCCTCTCTCACTTTCTCTCTCGCTCTCCCTAACTCTCTCACTTTCCCTATCTCTCTCTCTCAGAGTAATAGAGAAGCTGACTGTGGAGAGGAGGTCGCTGAGCCACCGGGTCGGAGAGCTAGAGGTCAGAGTTCACGACCTCTCCTCTTCCCTCCAGAAGAAAGACAGGGATGCAGAGGTATTCACTCAAGTATAATAATTACTACAGTCAGAAACAGATTATACGCACACCTTCTCACAAATCATAACCTGTCCACATATATGACACCGGGTGACATTTGGTTTTATGACTGGAGGCCTAGTACTGGTTCTGATATTTGATTGGGCACGCGAGGGCCAACTGTACTGTACTCACAGCTAGCTACTGACATATGGGTAAGTCACGCTCTTCACAGGTTAGCCATACATCTCCTGCCCTCCGTCCTGCCCTTCCCTCCCCTCCCTGTCCCCCATCCCAAGGGTATGAATGGCTGAACCCAGATGGTCCGGGTGGTTGAGATACCGTTACCATATAGGTCAGTGGGACCCTGGCACCTGATCCTATGCTAGGCTAACACACCTCAGCGCCACCGTGATGAGGAAAAACACAGATGGCTTTTATGGGTTATATGCAGCAGGACTCACATGAGTGCCTCCATGTCTATTTTTGATCCTAGACTGTAGTTGGTTCAACGGTACCTCTTAAGGGGTAGTGGAAATCTATAATATCCTGGCTCAGAAAATGTAACCCTTTTCACAATATTTCATGCCGTCATGCAATCCTGTCATTCATATATTTGTTTTAACAGTTTTCTGAGGAACAAGAGATTGGGTTCATTATGAGTTTATAATTTTTTTTATTGTTACTTATTTACCACCCTTATTGTCTTCTGCCCACAGTTGCTGCGGGGTGAAATGGGTCGAGAGAAGAGGCGTATCCAGCCAGAGATGCAGGTATGTGTGACAGGAGTACTGCCATCCTATAGTATGTCTGTGGTTGTGGGAATTTGAGGGGCTATGAATCCATTGGCTTAACATAAGCTTTTGGAACATGGACATGTACACACAGAGACAGGAACACTGTTGTGGGGTACAGTAAATGAGTTTGTATGTAAGTGAGGATAAGCTGAAGTTTGCTCTATGAGAGATTGAATTCAAGGCCTGTAGCCAGCATTGCCCGGACTAGTGTTTGATAGCACGGCAATAGTATATGAGAGCCCTCCCAACCCGCTCCAGGCTCCCTGGGACAAATGGTCGGAGGTTTCCCTCTGTTGGAACCAAATGAAAACTGCATGTAAGACAGCTGGACCAATGCACACACACACAAACACACACCACACACGCACATTCACACATGCACACACACACACAGAACACATACTGTACACAAATGAGGATCAAAATACTTGGTGCATTTGGGTCACTCAGATATATTGTTCAACACTAAAATATTTCCCTCAATAGTATTGAGGATATCTAGCTGGGTTCTATTTCAAATATATCGTTTTGAAATCTCACTTAATGGGGATTTGCTCTAGCGGATTCTCTTAACTGAAGTACCAATCACAGCGTCTGTTGGAGCCAGACAGGTCGAGTGGCGAATGAGGTGAGCCCCTCTCCTCTTCAGAAGACGCCACTCGCCCTACCTCTGGTCATACTCAACCATGCCTCTCTTCCTTGCGCTCTTGCGAGCATCGAAAAGCAGTGAGATAGCTCACTCATATTATCATAGGAACGGGTTACGTAAGTAACTGTAAGTTCTATTTCAAATATAGCATTTCAATACCTCACTTTATAGGGATATAGACTACCCCCGTAATGCAGACATGCATGTACTGGATCTCACTCATATTGTCATAGAAACAGGGTTCCACAAGTAACCCTACGTTTTTAATTCTGCTGTATTATACACGCTTGCTGAATTGCCATGGCATTGTGGGAAAATTATGCAAGGTTGTCTGGTTTGGCTGTAATGGAACTTGCATCTCGTATTGCGGGTGGTAACGCCTCCTGTAGCTCAGTTGGTAGAGCATGGCGCTTGCAACGCCAGGGTTGTGGGTTCGATTCCCACGGGGGGCCAGTATGAAAAATGTATGCACTGACTGTAAGTCGCTCTGGATAAGAGCGTCTGCTAAATGACTAAAATGTAACTGTAAAAAGTCTATACTTTACCCCAGGATACCCATTACGGGCGGTAATTATAGAAACAAGGGAGCTTTATTCAAGTCATGGGAATTTAGCGAAAAATGTCAGCCTATTTACAACGCACGTCCTTGTTATTGGATTTCCATTTCCGTTTTTGTGTTCCACTTGCATTCACCAGCGTCTATGAATCACATGATTATGAAGGCGTAAATATATGAAAGTGTGTTTTCTTATTTTACATTGATGTAGTTCTGTCCTTGTGCTGTACTTGTCTATTAATGTTATGTATTATGTCATATTTTATGTTTTGAGTGGACCCCAGGAAGAGTAGCTTCTGCTTTATCAGTAGCTAATGGGATCCTAATATAATACTAAATATTGAGATTTAGTCTTCTATTCTATTCTTCTATTTCTGTTTGCTTGCATAATGTTTGACAGAGCAAATCAAAGAGATGCGGTCATGTTGATGTAAATGTGTGACACACACACACATTGTTATTCCAAAGGTTAAACTGGGTCTCCTAACTGACTGACAGCAGCTATAATTACAATCAAATCACTGTTTGCCGCTTTGGTCTTTTTTTGTTGCCTTTCTTTACTCTCTTTATTCCACTTTTCTTATTTTTCTGTCACTTCCAGAGAAATAAACAGTGGAATAATCAGTAAAGAGACTTCTGTAATTTCCACTGATTAGGATTAATACAATTTTGATTGTGTTGATCATTAGGGTTGATTGCTGTTATGGCATCTCGTCTCCAGGGTTCAATTACTATAGCTTTTTGGGTGACAAATGTACATTAGAGGTTTGTTCACTGAGTTCCAAAGGTCTACACCCCCTGGAGAAAACAAATCACATCTCATCATGTTATATCAACATAAACAGCACTCATAATGAAAGATAGGGTGCTAAGGGTGGGGAAGATTCATGTTTCTACTGCATTGGAAAGGCTTGGAGCTTGAGTGGCAGGATTTGGGTTAAACTCTCATCCCAGCACACAGTATCATGTGATTGGTAGGGAGGGGCCCTCCTCCCCTTATCCCCCCTTGTTTTTGGCTGAAATTAGGGCCTATGTATGTGAAGGCCAAAAGCCTGTGTGCTGCTGTGAAATTCCGGCCTCGGGGAAGAGATTAACTCATTCTTACATAGTAGCCTATGACTTCAGCACAGTGGACAGAAGAACGTTTCAAGCAAATGAACATGAAATGATGGCCTAATTCTAAGTTTCAAACACACACACACAGTGCCCAGCTGATCAGTTCAGAAGTATAAGTTTAGATGTTATTTTCTATTAGGTTATGCATTTATATTTATATTATGCATTATAATAACAGGACATGCCTATAATGAGATATGGCTTTTGTCATTAAATAGACAGTACCATACTTTTTAGACCTATACATTTCTACCCTCATGACTATCTATAAAATGGGAATAATAATATAGTATTTGGGAGGAAAGTATGAAGTGAGCTCTATACGGTTATGTAATGTGATGTTTTTTAGACAGGCATTATGCTCAGGAGAGGAAGAATCTATCACCCCTGTTTCGGGAAAATGGTACATTCCATTGTGTCAACGTCAGGGTTGCCATGTGAGTCATTTTCCGGAAAATTGGGCTACTTTGAAAATGAAAATGTATTGGTTGCGGGTTGCAGGTTTTTGGGTTACTTCTAAGTTGCACCACGGCCGCCATGGCATTTCTCTTAAAATAGATATACACTGAACAAAAATATAAACGCAACATGTAAAGTGTTGGTCCCATGTTTCATGAGCTGAAATAAAAGATCCCAGAAATGTTCCATATGCACAAAAGCTTATTTCTCTCAAATTGTGTGCACAAATTTGTTTACATCCCTGTTAGTGAGCATTTCTCCTTTGCCAAGATAATCCATCCACCTGACAGGTGTGGCATATCAAGAAGCTGATTAAACAGCATGATCAGTTCTGCAGCTGCACCATCGAGGGCATCCTGACCGGTTGCATCACCGCCTGGTATGGCAACTGCTCGACATATGACCGTAATGCGCTACAGAGGGTAGTGCGTACGGCCCAGTACATCACTGGGGCCAAGCTCCATGCCATCCAGGACCTCTATACCAGGCGGTGTCAGAGGAAGGCCCTATAAATTGTCAAAGACTCCAGTCACCCAAGTCATAGGTTGTTCTCTCTGCTACCAGAGCGCCAAATCTAGAACCAAAAGGCTCCTTAACAGCTTCTACCCCCAAGCCATAACAACAAATAATAAAATGGCCACCAAAACTATTTACATTGACACCCCCCCCTTTTGTTTTTACACTGCTGCTACTCGCTGTTTATTATCTATGCATAGTCACTTTACAAATTACCTCGACTAACCTATACCCCCGCACATTGACTCGGTACCGGTACCCCCTGTATACAGCCTCATTATTGTTATGTAATGTTCTTGTGTTCTTTTTAAAATTTTCTTTTTTTACTTTATTTAGTAAATATTTTCTTAACTCTATTTCTTGAACTGTATTGTTGGTTAAGGGCTTGTAAGTAAGCATTTCACGGTAAGGTCTACCTGTTGTATTCGCGCATGTGACAAATAACATTTTATTTTATTTTATTTGATCATTACACAGGTGCAACTTGTACTGGGGACAATAAAAGGCCACTCTAAAATGTGCAGTTTTGTCACACAACACAATGCCACTGATGTCTCATGTTTTGAGGGAGCGTGCAATTGGCATGCGATGCAGTGCCTTAGACCGCTGTGCCAATCGGGGGGCCTGAGGAGTATTTCTGTCTGTAATAAAGCCCTTTTGTGGGGAAAAACTCATTCTGATTGGCTGAACACCCATGGCTGAACCCCTGCCCAGTCATGTAAAATCCATAGATTAGGGCCTAATACATTTATTTCAATTGACTGGTTTCCTTATATGAACTGTAACTCAGTAAAATCGTTGAAATTGTTGCATGTTGCATTTATATTTTTGTTCAGTATATATATATGTATATTTCACAGTGAGCTGCTGCTGCTGACTATCAGACAGTGAGCAGGCTGTTACTGAGTGAGTGATTGAAAACGACATTGGGTGCACTAGAGCGAATTAGATAATTTGCTCGGAGGTGGTTTAAACTCCATTCTAATGTTGACTTTACTTATGGAAAACGGTATCAAGCGATGTGTTTTACACATGCTCAGTTCTTTGGTCTCGGGGGCTGTGCTAGTGGAAATTTGAAATGGAAGTTATGGAATTCCCTTGCGTGCTTATTGTGTTGTTATGTGTTAATAACATGAAAACTACGTTACCCAGGAGGCTATGCGAGGGTGGAGGAGTTTAAGTATGCCTTGCATGGCTACACAAGGAGATTGCTAGCTGAAGTATCTTTTTATTAAGAGTAGTTAAAGCTACGCCCCGATTTGTCAAACATAACATAGTGTCAGAATTGGGTTGCCTCATCAGGATTCTGGCAAATGAAGCTAGATGATGCAAGCTCAAGGCTATGCACGTTCAACACACCTGAGGGCAGGTACAGATTTCTTCGTCTACCATATGGGATTCTCTCAGCGCCAGAGGTCTACAACAAGATAATCCACATGATCTTCGAGCACATTCCAGGAGTAGAGACCATGATGGACGACATCATCGTCTGGGGGTCCACAAAAGAAGAACACGACGCGAGAGTGAGACAAGTGCTGGACCTGACACAAAAAGTCAACCTGAAACTCAACAAGGACAAATGCGAGTTTGGTGTGAAAACACTTACCTTCGTGGTAGACGTACTTTCAGAGGATGGAGTCAAACCAGACCCGAGGAAAACATCAGCCATCAACAACATGGAGCGACCGAAGAACAAGGAAGACGTGAGACACTTCATGGGCATGATCACCTACCTTGCAAAGTTCATACCTCAACTGTCAGCACAGTCCGCTCCACTCAGATGTCTTCTGGAACAGAAAAACAAATGGGAATGGTCCCATGAGCAGGAAATCTGCTTCAAAAACCTGAAGAAGACAATCACAGAAGAGCCAGTGCTTAGGTTCTATGATCCTGAGAAAAGCACAAGGATTTCTGCAGACGCATCACAGTTTGGCCTGGGAGCAGTTCTCCTGCAACAGCATGATGACACATGGCAACCCATCGCTTATGCGTCCAGAGCCTTGACAGGCGCAGAAACAAGGTATGCAACAAATAGAGAAAGAACTACAGGCGAGCACATACGCGTACGAAAGGTTTCACCAATACGTCTATGGACAAGCCTTCCAAATAGAAACTGACCACAAACCATTGGTGTCAATCATGTCTAAGACACTGAATGATTGTCCAATGAGAATCCAGAGAATGTTGATCAGACTGCAAAAGTATGATGTGAAGATGATCTACACCCTGGGAAAGTTCGCCAACCGACATTCTTTCTCGAGCAGTCGACAAGAAAGAGAGCACCAACACACAGAACAACGCTGAGATTCAGGCCTACGTCGACAGGATCGTAGCATCACTTCCTGCGTTTTCTGAGAGAATGGAGCAGATCAAAGAGAGACCGCAGCTGACCAAACAATGACAGCGTTGAAAGAAACAATACTTATAGGATGGCCTGCACAGAAAAACAACTGTCCATGGAGAATACAGGATTACTGAATGTGCAGAGCAGAGATCACCGTTGTGGATGACTAAGTGTTCAAAGGCAACAAGATTGTCATTCCCATGACACTACGCAAAGAAATGCTACAGAAAATACACGAGGGCCAATTGGGTGAGGAAAAATGCAAACGACGAGCACGAGAAGTAATGTATTGGCCAAGAATGAACCAGGAAATCAGCCAGACCACTGCTTCATGTGAACTGTGTTTGACCTACAGGCCAAAGCAGCAAGCAGAACCGCTAATGCCTCATCCAGTACCCAACCGACCCTACTACAAAGTTGGAGTTGACCTTTTTGACTGCAATGGCAAAAGTCACATTGTTGTTACCAACTACTACTCAAACTACCCTGAAGTAGCAACACTGCCAACTACCTCCAGCAAAGCTGTAATCACCTACCTGAAATCAGTCTTCGCAAGACATGGGGTTGCGTCTGAACTGTACTCGGACAATGGCCCTCAGTTCTCAAGTTCCGAATTCCGATCATTCGCTAACGACTGGGGATTCCGACACAACATCTCCAGCCCCAACTACCCGGTGTCCAATGGCTTAGCAGAGAGTTCAGTCAAAATTGTCAAAGGTCTGATGAAAAAGGCACACGATGGAAAGGAGGACTTCCTAAAAAGTCTGATGATCTACCGCAGCGCACCGCTGCAGCACGGACTTTCACCTGCACAAATGTTGATGGGACATTGCATCAGAACTAACCTACCCATCCATGAGGACTTGCTAACACCCAGAGGTGCTCACAAAGTCAAACTCGCAAAGGAAAAACAAAGACAAACAAAAACAGCAACACAACAAAAGTGCAATACTTACCTGAACTGAAACCTGGAGATCATGTATGACTCCGAGACATCACTACAGGAACCTGGATGCAGCAAGGGTGCGTGCAGAGAGAAGTTGCACCGCAGTCCTATGAGATCCAAACGGAGCATGGATCACAACTGAGACGAAAACAGAGTGGATCTAAGGCTTCAGCCATTCACTCAAGGGATTGAGGATCATCAGGAGGATACTGCTGAAGCGTCAAATGCCTTTACCAATGGACAATTCAGTCAGAACACCCTGACTGACAACAAACGCTGTCCAACTGCTTCAGTAAGCACTTCAGCAGAACAACCAAAAAGGACTGTCAGAGCCCCTGAAAGGCTTATTGAGAATTGCAATAAAATAAAAGGGGCACCTGGACTGAATGTTTTGTTTATGTGAAAACAATAGAGCCACAAAAGAGTGTTGTTGGACAGAGACTGCATTTATTGTAAAAAAAAATTTTTTTAAACAGAAACCAAAAAAGGGAAGAAATATTATTGAAAATTGCATGTTATGCAGGTTGAGTAAACACATGTGATGTGACATGTTTAGTTACAGAGAAAAAATAGTTTTATTTTAAAGGAAGGAAGATGTGTTGTTATGCGTTAATAACATTAAGACTACATTACCCAGGAGGCTATGCAAGGGTGGGGAAGTTGAAGTATGCCTTGCATGGCTACACAAGGAGATTGCTAGCTGAAGTATCTGTTTATTAAAAGTAGTTAAACCTACGCCCCGGGTTTGTCATTATACAAGGAACAAACATAACACTTATGTTATGGGGAAAAGTCCTCAATGAAACTGATATTAAATGTGGAGAATGATACATTTGCATCTGTTGGCCATCAAGTAGCTTATTAATTCATATACCATTGTAGGCTACTGTACACTACCATATGATACATTAAATATGTTGAAATGACTAGGCCTATATCACTGGAGTCATTGCAAATCAATTTGGGCCACTTGTTTAGCCTACTTAGCGCTGGCAAACTGATTTAATAAATAGCCTATGACTTCAGTGTATTGTTGTTGTAGCCTTGTGTTATTATGCAATTATTAATGGCCATGTTTAGTTAAATAAATTGGATGTTATCAAAGCTCTGTAGCAATTGCCGATCAGTTGTTAGAACGCATTTGATTGACGGTAACAGTCGGTCAGGTTAGGCTACAGGTTAAAAAAATACAATAAACACTGGCTGTTGTTGACAAGCCGATTCAGTTCATATACTTATTAATATTTAATTCAGTGATTGAAATGATGACCCCATCCTCAGAAGGCTACTGGGAAACACAAGCACTTCTTACCTCGAAATTGCCAAGCTGTTGAATACATGAGTCTGTTAATTTGAGCTAAACCAGCTGCTAAATTGTTCAGTTTACATCTAGCCTACATCTTGCCTAGGCTACTGTAGACTATCTGAAATTAGATGTAGGCCTATCAGGGGCTATAGGCTACCTTTTTGTCTGTAGCCTATGCCTATTGAAATGACAAGTAAATCTTGCAAATTGGCCATTTGCACCTGTTTGTAGTCTTAACATCTTGCACATAAAAATGGCACAATTGACAGAAAATAGCCTAACATTCGTTTTTTTAAGTTCTTCCAAGTGTTTCCTGCTCAGAGATTGAGATCCTCTGTCCAACTTTCATCACTCAAACTCTCCTGTCGGATTTAGCTATAGTTATGCACATGTGCAAAAGGGATTTATTTGCCATTATAAACCGGATTAGAGCCCTGAATGCTGATTGGCTGAAAGCTGTGGTATATCAGACCGTATACCATGGGTATAACCCCCAATTTTTTTTTTACTGTTCTAATTATGTTGGTAAACTGTTTATAATAACAATAAGGCACCATGGGGTTTGTGGTATATGGCCAATATACCATGGCTAACGGCTGTATCCAGGCACTCCTTGTTGTGTCATGCATAAGAACAGCCCTTAGCTGTGGTATATTGGCCATGTACTGTACCATATGGATGTGTTATTGCTTAATCATAGCAGTCAGTCATCATAGAGTTAAATCGACATCCATTGATGGAAAATGATTTGGGGAGTTTAATAAGGGCTAATTATATTTTCTCTTGCAACATATTCATATTCATTTATTACATCATGTCATAGTTTGCAAGAATTATTATTTTGATGAAAACCGATTTTTGCGTCTAACGTCGTTACAAGTTACGTCGATATTCCTTCTTAATTGGTTCATTAATGTTATAGGAAAATGATGTATTGTATAAATGTGGCTACTCCTCTCTTGCTGTGAAAAAAATGACAAGCTTTCAGGCCTTTTTGGCAGGTTTTGTTAGGTTACAAGTTAGCATATTTGGTGGACCTGGCAACCCTGGTGAACGTGGCAATCTCGCGTTGTTCGGATACAAGTTAAAACCCCGTGGAAACCACCGGTTCCATCCTCTCCCTTTCTCGTCACACCGTCCGGTGAACTGCAATCACGGAGCCGAAAAATATCGTCTCCGCTACAGTCTTTTTCTTTCGGGTGGTGAATTCCGTGTTCGTGTTGAATTAGCTGCGATGAGACAGCGCAACTGTTGTCTTGGATGAGCCGTGTCAGAAAATGCAGTATGAAAAGAATAGCGTGACATATTTTGTTTAGATCTGAAATGAGCACGATTGATAATGTATGATCTGTTTGATGACATTTTGTGAAGAACTGAAAGTGTTTAGACCGATTAGCCGCAGTGTCAGTGACACTGACAACGACACTGGATTTGTATCTGCGATTATCACAAATGAAAGACGACTCTTTCTTATTACGCTATATTCCATATATTGACCATGTTTGATTAGACTACAGTCTATCTTTTTTTGATGATCTTGAATAGAAATCATCGCGATTGAATATAAATCATTGCACCCCTTCAAAGCACTGCAAAGAGAGCATAGGCTACCCCGTTTTTGTGATCGCCTCTCTTCATTGACGATGCAATACGGCACAATGTACTAGTGACTATTTTGAATACATTTTTATAAAACATAGAAGAAAAGTAAATGAACATTGCACTGCTAAATAATTTAAATACATTCATGGATTATTGATCTCCAAACTGCTGGTACAATACTTTTATTTTATTCCCTGAGCAATCTGAACAGACACAATTCCCCTCCAGTAAAACTGAGAGCAGAACTTCTCTGTAATGTTGGACATTAAAATGAAGGAGGTGTGTCGGATCTGCGCCCGCGAGCTCTGCGGTAATCAGCGGCGATGGATCTTCCACCCGACCTCCAAACTCAACCTGCAGGTGCTGCTGTCCCACGCCCTGGGCAGAGAGCTGACCCGTGATGGCCGGGGGGAGTTCGCCTGCTCCAAGTGTGCCTTCCTGCTGGACCGCATGTACCGCTTCGACACGGTGATCGCCCGCGTGGAGGCTCTGTCCCTGGAGCGCCTGCACAAGCTGCTGCTGGAGAAGGACCGGCTGAGACAGTGCATAGGAGGCCTGTACTGGAAGAACAACACAGAGGACCAGACCCATGATCAGACTGGGATAGGGCTGGAGAGTACTGGGGCTGGAGGGACAGAGGGTGGTGGGCGGTCTGAGGGTGACTCCCCTGTGGTGGACCTCTCAGCCCTGCAGGAGGCCAGGTACAGCTCCGTGCTTCAGGACGACCTGGCCTATTCTGTGTACGAGTCCTGGGCTGATCACGAGGACCAGCAGAGTCTGGCCCCGGAGCACCAGCACCACACCCAGCATCATCACCTTCAATGCTCAGGATTAGAGACTCTGTCTGGTCATCGCTCCAGGCGGTGCAGAGGGTGTGCGGCTCTCCGTGTGGCCGACTCTGACTACGAGGCTGTGTGTAAGGTACCTCGGCGGTTAGGCAGGAGGACCACGTCATGTGGACCCTCCAACTGCTACTCAGGCAGTGCCATGGGGGGTGAGGAGACCTCCACAGGGTCAGAGTCCACGCCTGTCCCCCCCGAGTCCCCTCCCATGGGGCCAGAGAGCGACAGGACCCTGTGCGATGGGGACACAGAGAGGATAACCCTCAGCCCGGGCTCATCGGTAGAATCTTTGGACACAGCCATGGATGTGGCTCAGCCCTGCGCCGCTCACCAAGTTGGGGAAGAGGAAGTGCAGAGAGAGGGAGGAGAGAAGGACCCAGGGAGGGATCAGTGTAGGGACCCTCGTCTCCAGGGGGATGATGCCCCCAGGGAGGGGTCAGTCTCTGGGTTGACCATGGATCTGGCTCTAAGTCTAGTGAGGATCTGGGAGTACAGACCTCTAAATTCCCCTCAAGGCAGCAAGCTCCCTATCCTGGTCAAACCCAAACTGGAGACGGGCCTCGCTGGTCTCCCCCTGTCCTTCAGGACCCCAGACTATGACCTCTACTCCCACCCTGGTATCCCAGAGCTGGTGACCCCCAGCAGTCAGCAGGAGCTGCAGACAGAGCTGTCAGTGATGGAGGAGCAGTGGCTTGATGACTATGTGCAGTGTGGGCCCTTCCGCTTCCAGCAGGTAGCTAGCAGGACCACCACCAGCCCCTGGCTCTTAGAACAGATACACTGGAACTAACAAGCCCAGATAGAGCGGGCTTGAATTGGGGAGGAGATGGGATGGGTATCTATTGGCCTGGAAGGGTCGTGATTCTACAGACAATCAAACCAGTTTTCCCATCGTTATCCTAGCAACACGTCTGTAGCCATGACAATGGTTGCTATATGAACAGCGATGCCCCGTGTTAGACAGGGTCTCCTCTGTTTAATCCACCTCTATAGCTTCCTTTGTCATGTTAATAATTAGCTAGCCTCGTCTGTCAGGCTTACAGTGACTTGATACATGGCTAGGAATGAGTGCACTGATATTCTGAAATAATGGCCACTTGATAAGTATGACTCAGGGAGTTTAGTGGGTTGGTTTTTCCACTGAAGGTTGATTCACTGAATTGATTGAACAGCATGTAATCATTCGAGCCCAGCTTAAGTCCTGGGTGTGTGTGTGTGTGTGTGTGTGTGTGTGTGTGTGTGTGTGTGTTCTACGCATATCCTAGGTGACAGTCTAAAGAGCCCATGGAGGATTGGTTGATCTTGGAAATTAAATGACAAGGATATTTTAGTTATTTCACTATCCCTGACCACTAGAGACTTTACAGACCAAAACAGCCCCTCACAATCATAAAGATAGCTCTAAACAAAAAATAAATAAATGCCACGCTGACGTGGAAACGGGGACTACTTTCTCAGGAAGTTATAGTGCAGTGAACTGACCTCATCTCTTTTCCACTCTCACACAGGGGCATGGGAAGTGTGTGTGTGCATGTGTGTGTACATATACGTGTGTTTTTTATTTGTATGAACCGGAACCTATTTGTGTGTGTTGTGTTGTGTGTTTCAGAGGCTGCTAGATGAGCAGCAAGGCCAGCTTTGTCAGTATGAGACTGCTGCAGGTCAGTGTGATACTGAGCTCCAGAAGGCCCAGCTGCAGGTCCACTCTCTACAGGCCAAGATCAGAGAGAGCGAGGCCAGGAACCAGGTACCACTTCCCCCTCAGATTTTCACCATTCCTCCTTCTGAAGCAGTTCCTATTTTTACACTACTTGACCATAGCATACAGTAGACATGCATCCGGGGTGGATTATTTGTTAAATCTTAAGAAAATAAACACTAAATTTAACATTTAATTAGAAGGCCTGCTTATACACTATTTATTAAAAAAAACTACAGTATTAGATTTTTAGCACTTCTCTGTGTTGTGTAGAAGCTGCAGATGCGACTGGGGAACATGGAGTGTGAGCTACGCTTGGTCAGAGAGGAGGCCCAGAAACAGGAACGAAACGCCCTCAACCTCGCTGAGACTGTCAACAGCAAGGAGACTGAGGTACAGAGGAAGAGAGGGAAGAGGGAGGGAGAGGGAATGAAGGAGAGAGGCAAAAAGAGTGAGAGACAGACAAACAGAAAGAAAGAGAAAATGAGAGACGAAGAGACTCTGGTAGGAGGGAGGGAGGTACACAAAGAAGATCCAGAACAGCAGGCCACTTTACAATGTATTTTGTTCAACCAATGATGAACAATAGGTGACTTTACTCATGTCTTTTTTTGTGTTTCGTGTGTCTCCTTCTCAGGCAGCAGAGTTGTACCGGGTCATAGAGGAGCAGAATAACATGCTGTGTTCTTTGAAAGAGCTGGCCAACAGAAACCAGCTCCAGACACTACAGGTCAGCCCTCCTCCGAACCGAACACACACCTCACACACACACTTCATACTAAAGTCTTAGAACACTAAAATGCTCTAAAATCTACAGCTGACATAACGACACCATCATTTACAGTTTGTGTAGCTAGGTGGGGTGGTGTTTGTCTATCGTAGCCTTAGCTAGGTGGGGTGGTGTTAGTAGTCCCCTGTAGCTCAGTTGGTAGAGCATGGCGCTTGCAACGCCAGGGTTGTGGGTTCGTTTCCCACGGGGGGCCAGTATGAAAATGTTTGCGCTCACTAACTGTAAGTCGCTCTGGATAAGAGCGTCTGCTAAATGACTAAAATGTGTAGTGTGTCACAATTTCAGGGTTCAGCTTTCTCCATCTCTAATAGACCTTGTATTAATACACAAGCTTGAATACCATCCCTTGTAATGTCCTACAGTGCTAGTATAGAGAAAACACAGCTGACCCCAGCACACAGCACATAGAGCTATCTGTATACGGCCTTCACTCTCTGGCTCTCTTCCACCCCCACCCTCCTCATCTCCTCTCTCTCTACCCCATCTCGGGTGCAGGTGTCTGGGGCAGAGTCAGTGCGAGGGCAGGGGGAGGTGTTGGCCCTCCAGTGCTCTCTGTTCCAGGCCCAGCTGGAGCTGCAGGCAGGCCAGAGGGCCCAGCGTAAAGCCACCAGGAGGGAGGAGGACCTCACCAGAGCCCTGCACCGCCTGGAGACAGACCTACAGGGAGCAATGGAGCACAGACACAGTACTGAGCGACACAACCAGGTAGGGAGAGGTGTCGGGGGACGTGTGTGTGTGTGTGTGTGTGTGTGTGTGTGTGTGTGTGTGTGTGTGGTGTAGCCTTGCAGTGCATGCGTTTGCTTGTGTGTAAACATTCTATGAGACTGTGATGCTACCTGTCTCCTCTAGGACTTGCATCTGGCACTTGAGAAAGCTCGCTCAGAGCTGCAGCAGAGAGATGAACAGCTGAAAGAGAGGAAGGGAGAGATACAGAGAGAGGAGGAGGAGAGAGAGAAGAGCATCAGAGAGCTGAGGACCTCACTACAGACCAAAGAGCAGCTGGTGCAGGTCAGACACACACACATGCACACACACCCCACTCACACACCACCTCCGTCATACACAGCCTTCCTAACACACTCTGTCCCTGTCTCTCAGGAGTACTCAGAGTTGTTGGACCAACAGCAGGAGCCCAGGGACAAGAGGGATTCTCTCCTCACCAAACTGAAAGATCGCATCAAGGACAGGGACAGAGCACTGGAGGTGAGAGTCATACTCTACGAGAGTTGAACCTCAGTGAAAACATATTACTTTATATAAGAGAAGTGGGCGATTTTCCATCAAACTCATGATACAGGACTGCATGGGTTGCATGGACAGCAGTGTCCTGCATGGTGGTGATTGACAGCGATGTTCCATTAGAGATGAATTCTATTGTTCTATTTCATTATGTTCCCTCCCATCAGCGAGCGGTGGATGAGAAGTTCCGCTGTGTGGAGGAGAAGGAGGGAGAGCTGCGCCGGCTACAGCTACTGCTCAGAGAGAAAGAGAGAGACCTGGAGAGACAACACTGTGTACTGTCCAACAACGAAGAGACCATCACGGTACTGATGAACACACACGCACGCGCACACACACACACACACACACACTGGGTACTGAATTCCTTCTATCTTGCGTGTGTGTTAAAGAGTCTGGAGGTGCTGGTGCGGGGGAAGGGTTTGGAGCTGCAGCAGGTGTGTGAGGCGTGGAGGAGTGTACAGCGCCACCATGAGGACAGTGAGGAGAGACACAGCCGCAGCCTGAGAGAGAGAGACACACTCATTAGCCAGCTACAGAACGCTCTGCACACACGCACCAAGGAGGCTGAGGTAACATGCCCTAATTAAACACTTGCCACAGTGCACATACTGTACACCAGCACAAATAGATTTTTGCTTATCTGTGGCAAAAATTGAAAAACTCTTGCTTCTTGCTTCTTCACACAATTTACAATTTCTCATATTTTCTCTCTCTGTCTCTGTCTCTCTCTCTCTCTGTCTGTCTCGCTCTCTCTCTCTCTCTCTCTCTCTCTCTCTCTCTCTCTCTCTCTCTCTCTCTCTCTCTCTCTCTCTCTCTCTCTCTCTCTCTCTCTCTCTCTCTCTCTCTCTCTCTCTCTCTCTCTCTCTCTCTCTCTCTCTCTCTCTCTCTCTCTCTCTCTCTCTCTCACTATCTCTCTCTCACTATCTCTCGCTCTCTCCATCCCAGGACCTGACTGGAGCCCTGCTAGATAAGGTGAATGCAGGTCCCACTGAGGTGGTGGAGGAGTTGAAGGCTCGCCTCTCTCTGAAGGAGAAATTGTTCCAGGAACTGCTGTCCGACCGCAGCCGTCAGTCCCAGGAGCACCACTCACAGGTCCAGGACCTGCTCAACACCATCGGCACCAGAGACCAGTACATCCAGGTAATACAACCACACTGACCTGAGAGCTGTGGTTTGGTATAGTCTGAGGGACTGATTGGGTACATAAAAGAGAGAGAGAGAGAGAGAGACAGAATGAGAAAGAGAAAGAAAGAGCGAGAGAATGAGAGAGAATTCTGCCACAAAGAAGCTGTATTGAGTCAGATATTTGAATCCCCAAAAACCTCCATCCTTTCCCTCCCTTTCCCTATCCTCACTCTTCTCCCCCCCAAGGAATCGGCAGGTCGTCTGGGTGAGGTGATGAGTGAGCAGACTGTACGTCTCCAGGAGCTCCGCAGACAGCTAACCTCTGGCTCTCAGCTAGGTCTTCAGGGTCCAGACTTCCAGGGGACCAGCCAGGACCTCCGGGCCTTGCAGGATGAGCTGCGTCTGGCCCTGAGGAGGGAGAGGGAGGCCCAGGCTGAACTCACAGCCCTCAGGACCCAGGGCTCTGCCAGGCCAGCTGACAGGCAGGCAGAGTTTGGAGGTGGGCATCAGAGGAGCATGGGTCTCTGTCTGTAGTGGCACCTTTTTTGGGTGATGATGCTAACCATAGTTAAGACTTCACAATGTTATTTATATATTAGCTAATAGTTTTTAAATATATATTTTTAGCTTTTTTGTAAAGCTTTGTGCAATTCTACATTTGTATGTTTTAATTGGGTTATGTATTAGATAATGTTTACAGCAGCTTAGGTATTAAACACTTCTTTGAATGTATAACTACTAGGCAAAGAAACAAAGAGGGAAGATATTGCTTATGTTTACATACAGTACAAGGGATTTCTAACTTTGTATGATAGTGTCAATAGAATCATATGTTTTAAGTTATGTTATGACTTTTATTTATACTAATAATATGTGTGTGCCTTTGCATGTTCAACGGCATGATCCATGGTGGTTATATACCATGTAATGGTATTGTGCAGTGGTGGAAAAAGTACTCAATTCTCATACTTGAGTAAAAGTAAAGATACCTTAATAGAATATTTGTATGAAAAATGTATGCACTCACTAACTGTAAGTCGCTCTGGATAAGAGTGTCTGCTAAATGACTAAAAAAAGTACAAGTGAAAGTCACCCAGTAAAATACTACTTGAGTAAAAGTCTAAAAGTATTTGTTTTTAAATATACTTAAGTATCAAAAGTAAAAGTATGAATCATGTAAAATTCCTTATATTAAGCAAACCAGACGGCACAATTTTCTTGTTTTTTTTATTTACCGATAGACAGGGTCACACTCCAACACTCAGACATAATTTAAAAAAAAAAGCATTTGTGTTTAGTGAGTCCACCAGATCAGAGGCAGTAGGGATGACCATGGACGTTCTCTTGATAAGTGTGCGAATTGGACCATTTTCTGTCCTGCTAAGCATTCAAAATGTAACAAGTACTTTTGGGTGTCAGGGAAAATGTATGGAGTAAAAAGTACATACTTTTCTTTAGGAATGTAGTGAAGTAAAAGTAAAAGTTGTCAAAAATATAAATAGTAAAGTAAAGTACAGATACTTAAATAGTACTTTAAAGTATTTTTACTCAAGCACTTTACACCACTGGTATTTCATGTTGATATACCAATCTCTGCAACTCAGATTTGTATAGAATATCTAATAATGACTGCTGTCTGAAATGTGCACTTCAAGTTGATTAGAAGTGATGTTTGCTTTTGCCAGAGTACAGTACATTTCAACAACCATGACATTTATTGTTTGGTTATCTCTATAAACCATTGTCTGATTGCCACACTATAAGGACCACAGTATACAGTAAGTTGTGTATGACTTTGTTATCTGACCTTGGGAATCCTCCTCATCTCTTCGACTAGATGTATGTCAAATATTAATCCTTTCTCCCAGAGACATTACCCAGCATGTGTGTCTGAAAGAGAAACCATCTGATCTGATAACATGGCAGAAGCTGCTTTGCTACAGTCTTTACCATCTGTCACAAGTACTGTAACATCATTATCAATAGAGCACAAACCTTGTGTTGAGCTTAATAAATAAAACCTTGTGTTATATTGTTGGGTTGATATGGTGTTTATGGTGTTCTTGGCTCAACTGTCCCTCGCTCCCTCCTCACCTCCCTCCCTGACTTCCTGCATAAACATAGTCCACAGAGTTGTTCATAAACGTATATATATCCAGTTACATTAAGATGAATCTGTTAATACACCTGATTCTCTCCACTTTCAAACCTGTCACAGTTGATTCTACTCAGAGTAATAGTAGTATTTGTAGATAAAAGGTATGAAACCCACCGGCTCGGGGATTAGAACCAGCGACCTTTCAGTTACTGGCACTACACTCTTAACCACTAAGCTACCTGCCGCCCAATTTCAACAGTAAAATGCTCCAATTGCATTAGTCTATTTGATGGTTTGAAGGGCCATGTACATTACATAGAAACAAGGGAAGACTTTCATTTTGCATGTTTACATGTCAATTAGATTTCCCTAATCACATTTATCTGTGAAAAGAGAATATTGTATCACTAAAGCCTGTATCGCTTAAGTCTCTATCACTCACTCGGCTGTCTGACAGTACAAGATTACAGCCAGCTAGTGCTTAGCCATGCTTTTGAATGAGCTTCTATTTGAATAGAGTATATTCCTGAAATCCAACACTAAACAGATTACATAGAGGTCAAGACAAAATGATGGACTCTTATTATATTACCCCAAAGATGCCTTATCCTTTTTAGAATGTGCATTCTGCACTGTTTGTAAAACTACTCCAATAGCCTTACATTAAACATTTAGAATCCTCTCCTCCTAGCCCTCTAGTCTGCGATACCTTACCCTGTTACTCCACAGAGCTGTGTCTGTAGGTTTGTATTTACTGTAAGCGGTTAAAGTATCTGCTCTTACTGTATACTGACAGTATATCTTACAGTTTACCTTACAGTATATCTTCCCGTACAGTAGTATATCCCAGTACAGTGAGATATATTCTCTCAGAGGAAATGTGGGTCTATTTGAAGATTCTCTTCCAGTCATTACTGAGAGGTGGGAGAGGTGTAAAGGGTGACCACCACCATTACTGAATGTAAGAAGCATCTTTTGTCGATGCGTTCACGTCAGTTTGCTTTTTGGTGGAAAGACTTTGACATACAGAAAGGCCAGGATTGGGGTAGGCTATGTACAGTATTAAAAAAAAATTGTTGTTGAATTGTACTCTGGCAAAAGTAAGAAGTGTCAAGGATTTGTATGTTTTGATCGATCTGTTGCCACAAATGCAGTACTCTACGTCAGTGTGACATTTTCTTTTCAGGCTTTTCTTTTCAGAACTTGTGTGTATGTGTCCATGTTTATGCTTATGTTTCAACTAAGAACTGCATTCTGTGGTCTCGGTTCTCTTTCTAGAATTCAGCTCAGAGGACGATTATGATGAAGATCTCAACAGTAACTATGCAGACAGCATGGAGAAAGAGGACTCCAAACTGACAGCTCGAACCCTAGCCACCATGCAGGTAGGCCATGTACTGTACCTATAATATTGAAATAGTGGTAGATTATTTTGTCTTAATCATGTCACATTGAATCTTTCCTAACCACCACTCATATTTTAGTTATCAACCTGGGTGATCCAAACACACTGTGGCGATTTTGCACACTCTCGTTCTCGCTCTCTCGCTCTCGCTCTCGCTCTCGCTCTCGCTCTCGCTCTCGCTCTCGCTCTCTCGCTCTCTCTCTCTCTCTCTCTCTCTCTCTCTCTCTCTCTCTCTCTCTCTCTCTCTCTCTCTCTCTCTCTCTCTCTCTCTCTCTCTCTCTCTCTCTCTCTCTCTCTCTCTCTCTCTCTCTCTCTCTCTCTCTCTCTCTCTCTCTCTCTCTCCACTCTCCTCCAATCAGCACTCTGGAGGACTTGGGAAGGGGAAGCTATCCCAGGAGGCAGTGGGAGAGGCCCAGGGGCTGGTGGAGGTGAAACAGCTGGTGCAACAGAAGAGGGTGGTGGAGAGAGAGCTGCAGGAGCTCAAGGCTCAGCTGGAGAAGGCCGGCTTCTCCTCCCTGTCCAGGATGAGGTAACACACGCTGACTGCATACATGTTATTATGAAACATGATATATAGACAGTATACACTGAGTGTATAAAACATTAAGGGCACCTTGCTAATATTGAGTTGCACCACCCCGTTTGTACTCAGAACAGCCTCAATTCGTCAGGGCATAGACGCTACAAGGTGTCGACAGGGTTCCACAGGGATGCTGGCCCATGTTGACTCCATTGCTTCCCACAGTTGTGCCAAGTTGGCTCGATGTCCTTTGGGTGGTGGACCATTCTTGATACACACGGGAAACTGTTGAGAGTGAAAAACCCAGCAGCATTGCAGTTCTTGACACAAGCTGGTGCGCCTGGCACCTACTACCATATCCCGTTCAAAGGCACTTACATTTTTTGTCTTGCCCATTCACCCTCTGAATGGCACACATACAAAAATCCTTCTTTAACCTGTCTCCTCCCCTTCATCCACACTGATTGAAGTGGATTTAACAAGTGACATCAATAGGGATCATAGCTTTCACCTGGATTCACCTGGTCAGTCTATGTCATGGAAAGAGCAGGTGTCCTTAATGTTTTGTACACTCAGTGTATATATGAATGAAAGTGAATGAGATTAACCAGATGAAAATAATGAAAATATTGACTCAGCCTAAATACATTTAGACTAACAACTATTTTTGTATTTTTTGACAATTACAGTGGTGTACATACGGAGGTCCAGCTTATAGATTGACAAACGCCTGTGGTTTTCACCCTGGCTTGAGCAGTTGGCTTGAGCAGTGGATATGAGAGGTGTTAGTTGAGATGTGTCTGTGTTCTCTCTCACACAGGAAAGCCCTCTTCAGCCTACGCATGGAGAACGTGGAGCTGAAGTCTCACCAGACAGAGAGACAGTCAGAGACAGACCCCAGCGATGAACAGAGATTCCTGGAAGAAGAGGAGGATGAAGAAGAGCTGGATGTGGAGGAGGAAGAAGAGGAGCTGTGTGAGGTTGATCTATCTGATGGCTGGGATGAGCACTGTGCCCCCAGGCCCACCTTGAGAGACCCTGGCCTGGGGATGAGACCCTGCACTAGGCCTGTCTCTCTGGACCTGGGAGCCCTGCTGTCCCACTCCACACAGGAAGGGGAAGACATCACACCAAATTATACTCTAATGACGCGTGCTACCGTATGTATGGTAGGTCAACTGTGAGAGGCCCATAGACTGATTACCTCAAGGAAGGAATATCATTCTAAATATTTAAACAAGCCTGAAATGAATCTCTGGATCTCTATGGACACAACACTGACATTACTCTGGTCCTGTGTTGCAGGATGATGATGAGGGGGACGCAGGAGGAGGAGAAGCTGGAGGCAGGAAGCAGAGCCCCACAGAAACAGTGATGGTTGAGAATGCTGTGTGGCTCCGGCTGGAGAGCGAGGAGTTGCAGGAGAGACTCATGGTGTCTGAGGCCACTGTGGAGGCTCAGGCTGAACAGCTCAAAGACTACAGAGACCTACTGAGTGAGTCAATACACCCTCACCAGATAAACACACACATGCACATATGCACACACACTGTCTGTCTATCACACATACGGTAATATGCTACATGCATGAACTATTCTAATGTATCATTCTCTCTCTCTCTCTCTCTCTCTCTCTCTCTCTCTCTCTCTCTCTCTCTCTCTCTCTCTCTCTCTCTCTCCCCATCTCTCCCTGTCTCTCTCTCTCTCTCTCTCTCTCTCTCTCTCTTCTCTCTCTCTCTCTCTCTCTCTCTCTCTCTCTCTCTCTCTCTCTCTCTCTCTCTCTCTCTCTCTCTCTCTCTCTCTCTCTCTCTCTCTCTCTCTCTCTCTCTCTCTCTCTCTCTCTCTCGCTCGCTCTCTCTTTCTTTCTCTCTTTCTCTCTCTTTCTGTAGCGGAGACGTCTGTGCAGCAGGACAGTAAGCAGGTCCAGGTGGATCTACAGGACATGGGCTATGAGACGTGTGGTCGCAGTGAGAATGAAGCTGAGAGGGAGGAGACCAGCAGCCCAGGTACTTACTGTTACTATTGACACTACAAATATCAGCAGGTCATTCTTTACACTAAAGTACTGCTGTACTCTGCAATACTTGAGGGTTATTGGGAGATTGAAACAATCTACTATGGTTTAGTAAAGCCACAAGAGGGCAGTACTGTATATCAGTTGTCTAATCCACGTCCCCTCCCTTTCTGTTCCCCGCAGAGTTTGACGATCTGGAGATGTGCACGTCTCTGGAGTGCGGCGGCTCCCAGTGGTGGTCAGGCGTTGTGCATCCTGGGAAGGCCAGTCCTCCAACATCAACCTCCGAGGCTGATGACTTCACATCTCTCCAGCGATTGGTTGAGGATCTGCGCTCGCAGCTCTCCCGCTCCCAGATGGTGATCCGGAGCCTCCAGGGCCGCCTGCGCTCCCTCTCCACCTCCAGCGACCCCTTCGGCCCCTCCACCCCCCGCAAGGTCAGCTGGGCCTTGCAGTTCCAGTCCTCGCTCTCCCAGAGCGGCCTGGATGAGGACGAGGGCTGGGAGTCGTCTGGTGGGGGTCTAGGGCCCAAACCCGACAAGGACCTCCAGGAGCTGGTGTCTCGCGTGGGAGCCCTGGAGGACCAGCTGAGGAGGGCCAAAGGGACCCCAGCAGGGACTCCAGGGCTCCCTGCAGAGGGAAAGGCTGCCACCTGGCCTGGTCCTGGGTAGGTAGTGCCACCACTAACCCTGGTCCACATGTTAGAATGTATGCAGTGTACAGTTATCACAGCAGTGTACAGAGTATCACAGCAGATTAATTTACAGTTAACACAGTATATGTGGCCCATGCTGGAATGGAATCCACAATCCTAGAAACATGCTCAAATCCACTGACCTATGGGAACCAGTTTGTTTCATATTGACACTTGCTTCTTCATCTGTCTGTCTCATATTGACTCTTCCTTCTACCTCTGTCTCCTTGCAGGAAGTTTGATACCCTAATACAGGCGCAGGCCCGTGAGCTGTCGCACCTGCGCCAGAGGACGCGAGAGGGGCATGGCGTTTGCCACATCCTGACCCAGCACCTGGGCGACACCACCAAGGCCTTCGAGGAGCTGCTGCGTGCCAACGACATCGACTACTACATGGGCCAGAGCTTCAGAGAACAGCTGGCACAGAGCAGCGCCCTGGCACAGAGAGTCAGCACCAAGATCAGCGGACGTGAGTGGAGAGGAGACCAGACATTTAGACACAGAAGATATCCACCATTGCACACAAATAGCACTTACTGTACACAAAAACACACAATTATACACAATTACATGTGGGGCTGGCAAAATGATCGTATAATCACGTAACCTATAATTATGGACAATAACCTTGATCTTATTTGATTTGGCCATTAACAAAAAATGTGTTGCGTCAAAATCATCTTAATACATTCATTTTAGGAGAAGGGGGGTTTTAACTTCATCTGCAAGTCGATATAGTTTTCCCAATAGCAGTTTTATATTTTTACATGAAGTGGGTAAAGTTTGTAATCATTTTATGAGCAGAATGGCACGGTCGGGAGCAGAAAGTTCATTTCTAAAAGTTGCAAGCGGTCAAATCCATTTGTTTTTAAGACAGGGGTGTCACCAAAGCTATGTTTTATTCATTAGGTATGTCATATTTAGTTTTCAAAGTTGCCTTATGATGCATTACAAGCTCAAAACATTTTTCATCAAAATTGACAATTATAACAATAACCGTGGCCATTTGCAAGACATTTAATCCTTACCCAAAATGACATAATCGTTACAGCCCTAATTACACGATACACATGAGATAACGGCTAGCTAATATACTCAACATCTTCAACATCTTTTAACTTTACAACAGACATTTGCAAACACAATTTATCAGTCATGTCCAGTCATGCCCAACAAGAGATAGCATGAGTGTGTGTGACCTTCTGTGTGTTTTGTCCATATATAAAGTGCTAATGTCTCTCTTCAGGGGATCATCCAGAGATTCCTGATGACAAGACTGGCACAGAGCTGCTCGCCATACGGTATGCGTCTGACAATTTGCATATGTGTGTGTTTGCAACAGTAGGACATCAATGCAACAGTATTTCATCAGTATCAGTGTCATCTCTGGTTGGTATTGTTGGTAACTGTTCTGTAAAGCAATAGATCTTGGCAGTTGGAAAATATTGATTGTTGTTTGGGGGCCTGTGTGTCCTCCACTGGGGTTATCTCTCTCTGGTTTGTCACTTGATCAGTGATCCACACAGACAATCAATTAGTCTGATTAACTCACTGGCAGACCAGCACACTGGACAGTTGGCTGTGACGATCATCAGAGATCGAGATCAATCAGTTCCTCATGTCGCTGACGACATCGGATCTCAATCCAATACACCACTGTGATTGTTATTGTTGGGGTGTACTCTCTTTGAGAACTACTGAAAGACAGATCTCTCCATTTCTTCTTTTCCTTTCCTAAGTCTATTCACTATATTTCTCTGCCGGTCTTTTTTCGTTCACTCACTTGCAATCATCTTTGCCCTCTCTCTTTCTCACCCTCTCTAATCCCCTCGCCCTCATGCTGGTAGTGTGGCTGGTTTTATAGCGTTAGCCACATTAGCATTAAGGCTAACATGTTGAGTCAGGGCCATGTGACGTCACCACTGCTAACCAGCCCCATGGTGACAGTCATTGGAGAGGAGCGTTGTGATTGGATGAACCCACTGCCCTCCCTCCGCCTCCCTCTGATGGTTGTGGCAGCAGCCTCAGACCACCACGGGGGGATTTGGTTGCTGAGATGGCATCCTTTTTTTCTTCCCATCATGCCTCTGTGTGTGTGTGAGTGTGTGTGTGTGTGTGTGTGTGTGTGTGTGTGTGTGAGCGAGCGAGCGAGAGAGAAAGTGGGCATTAGCCAGTCAACCAGGCTGCAGTGATGTGGGCACGCGGACAAGACTCACACTGTCTTGTGTTTGGGTTCAGACTCAGAAAAGGAGGGGAGAGGAGTGTGTGAGTATGAGAGAGGGAGAGAGACATAAACACAACGAACAGAACCTGACAAACATTGTATTCCTGTGTCAGCTTGTACGGTACTGTAACCTTTTTGATCTCTTCATCTCTGAGCTGTGCTCATCGCATGACGTGGTCCTCATAGTCGACTGGTGCTGAATAACCTCTGAATAACTACAATGACTGTCCTCGTTTGTGGGGTCATGCTGTGCGGCCAGGGGCCTGTGGGGTCAGCCTGTCCGCTGGATGGCCCTGGGATCTGGGTGCAGGTAGACAGAGACTTGCGGACCAGAGCAGAACATTAGAGCACAGCAAGCTGCTAGCTATCTCTGGTCCAGGCTATTGCTAAAAGAACAGTCTCTCTTTCCTCTTCTGAAGCAGTGGCACAGGCTGCATCTGAGATGACACTATGTCCTATTCCTTATACTGCACTACCTTTGACTTACAAGCACTACATAAGTGCACTATAGGGATTAGGATGTCATTTCATGTCATGTCAGATGAATCCATGGCCGAATAGCTCCCAGGCCCAGACCAGCATAGAAACCCACCTCTGTGCCAAGGGTGTTGGGGAAGTATACAATAGACACACAGTAGCAGTAACTCTGTCCCAGCTCTCCTCTCTTTCTTCCCTTTCGCTCGGCTAGAGCTCTTCTCTCATTTAAGGCAAAAATGGGGAGATTCTGATTTGGAGGACTACTTTCCCCTAGAGTTGATGTGTCCTTATAGGGTTGAGAGTAGGGTCAGGCATTGCATTGTGGGTAATTAGAGGTGCCTCTCCCTCTCTCTCTCTCTTATAAAAGGGAGAGGATGGAGAGAGAGAGAGAGGCAGGGCTAGGGGATATAACCCTGCAGTACTGCCACACAGATGGCCAACCAGATGCAGAGGACTTAAATGTGTTTTAGTGCCATTCGACTCATTTAGGACAAGCCCTTAATTGAGTGAGTAAAAAGAGGGGATTTGTATTGATTTGATTCCCTTGCATGTGCCTTCTCGCGGGAGGGAACTGAAATAGGTCAGGATCAGCTAAATCTACAGAGAGAGGGAGAGAGAGGGAGATAGAGAGAGAGAGAGAGACGCAGAGTGAAACAGAGAGAGGGAGCGAGCGAGAGCGTCGCTTTGCCCCACAGCTGGCAAGAGAAGAGCAAAGCCTAGTGTAGAGCATGATCCAGCACAGGCTCAGCATGTCCATTTCTAAAACTACAGGAGCACTACGGAGAATCAGGGCTCTATTACATGTGCAATGGTGGATTCTCTGAAGACTGCATTTGATTCATACTAAGCCCTGGGACTTTTTAAAAGGGGACGCATTGACTACAGTACCTGGAATTCTACTTTGGATCTTAATCTTGTGCTTTTAGTGGATTTTAGACAAATGTTTTGTTCCTTTTTTGAAGTATACAACCTCTTCAAATATCCAGTTTGAGGTAAAATGTAATAAACAATCATTTTTGGGGGAAGGAACAGATGTTCCCCTCACACTGCAATACCTGCAGACAGAGGGGCTTAGAAGAACAGCATTTGACAAAGGGCCGGATAGGAACTGTTTTTTTGGGCCAGCGCTGCAGTGTGGGGTTTACAACACACAGAAGGCTGACTAGGGTTATCTGACTCTTTGTGTTTGACCATTCAGCCCCGGATACACCCACCTAACATCCCGCTCTGCTCTCTCCGTCTCTGGAAAAACACCACTCTCTCCGGTCGCTCTGTGTTGTGTTTGGCTGGTGGTGGGAAAAGAGGGAAAAGACAGCGGTTTCCTTGAACGCAGGATCGGATGCTCTCTCTTCTTCCCAAAGGGACACCGAGAGAAAGAGGGAGACAGAGCTACTGCTGTCCTCAGGCAGTGAGTGACTGAGTCACAGCGCAATGTGAATAACTCTCCTCCATGCTGTACCAAAACACCAGTGCTTCTTTAAAGCAAATATAACCGGCGTCATTGTGCTAGCTAAGCATACATCGCTGCCTCCCTGAACTTGCCTCTGACTGGGCTTGAACCAAGGTCCCCTACCTCACCAACAGGATCCAATTCAATTGCACCATTGAAAGACCTCTTGTTTAAAGAGGGGGAAATGCCACCTGATCTAAGTTACTGCACAGCAGATTTGGGATTTGGGGGACATTGTTAGGCTTGTCTGTACTGGACTGGCCTGGATCAGGTGCTGCTTACGAGACTGCACTAGTCACAGTCACAGCCCACACACACATTTGCGCATCCATATCCTCATTCTGTGTGTGTGTGTGTGTGTGTGTGTGTGTGTGTGTGTGTGATGTGTGGCGGCAGTGGAGACAGCCAGCAGATCGGCCTACTCCCCTGGACGTCTCTGTCTCTAGGCCAAATCTGGGGATTTACTCTGCTTTTCACCTGATTGCTCATGACCAGTCATCCCACTATCCCTGCCTCCATCCCTCCCTCTAGCCCGTTCCCCCTCTCCTAACCTACCTAACACTCCGGGGATCACGTCCTTGGCAGTAAGCTATTTACCGTAGGGACCCAGCTGAGAGGTGTTGCCACGGCTACGACCCCTCACGACGAGGACTAGGAAAACGACTGTCACACTAGTTTGGTGGAGGAGGAGGAGCAGGAGGAGGAGGAGGAGGAGGAGGAGCAGAGAGGCCAGGATAGCGGCTCTCTAGCACAGGGAGGAGGGACTTTGGTGGGGCAGGCTGGCCAGTTGAGCAGAGGGCCCGAGCCCATGGCTCCACTCTGGAAGGCCATGCTGTCTAAGAGCAGCCCTCTGTACAGAGACTCTCTGTTCTCCTTCTCTCTGTGGGAGAGCCGGGCCCAGGAGAGAGAACTGGCCCTGTACAGAAAACACACTGAAAGAGAGAGAAGGGCCCTGCACTGGCAGCTGGAGAAGTAAGAATCCTACATTTATTGTTTGAGTAACGTGAGAGTGATAGTAATCGTTTACTGTGTACTATACAGTAAGTCCTTCAGATGAGAAGCCAGTGCTGGACTGCAAACAGATGGGATACACTACACAAGTCCGCTGTGTGTGTGTGTGTGTGTGTGTGTGTGTGTGTGTGTGTGTGTGTGTGTGTGTGTGTGTGTGTGTGTGTGTGTGTGTGTGTGTGTGTGTGTGTGTGTGTGTGTGTGTGTGTGTGTGTGTGTGTGTGTGTGTGTGTGTGTGTGTGTGTGTGCTTGTGTGTGTGCTTGTGTGTGTGTAGAGGGATCAGCCTGGCACTGGTTTAGATTGGTGAGCTGAGGTGACCTTCACACTGCCATCAGGATGCTGCTATCAATTAATTAATTCAGCTGAGGGGGAACATCCTGTGTGTTAGTGTCAGTCTTTCTTTTTTTAACCCACTGTGAATATTTCTTATTTTTCTATATTACTCTGTAATATGTGTTTTATTTATTTTGTGTGGTTTTGTCTTGTCCTGTTCACTGTTGCAATATTATGCCTCTTGGCCAGGTTGTTATTGTAAATGAGAATTGGTTCTCAATTTACTTATCTGGTTAAATAAAGGTGAAATAGATATAAAATAAATAAGACCTTGAGTGAGCTGATATCAGCCTGTGTCTGTGTTGATCGCTGTTTGTCTCTCTGTGGGCAGTAAGGTGCTTCAGCTTCAGGGAGGATAGGATCACCAAGCATCTTTCTTTGTCTGTACAGGGCAGGACAGTAGGGTGACTAGGACAGGACAGGACAGCTAATGGCTTAATCATGCTTTGATTGTCCCTCTGTCACTAGAGAGCAGATGTATGGCCATATGTGGGCAAGGACAAGATCACTGAGTGTCTCCCTATATGTTTGTGTGTGTGTACAGGCTGAGTAAGGAGCTCCAACAGAAGGATAAGTTCATTGAGTCTCTCCATGCCAAACTCAACCAGCACCAGCCACGTTCTGACACACCCTGCAGTAGCCATGCCCTCTCTGACACCACGGACCAATCAGACCACATCTCATTCGTGTCTGATGAGCACGGCTCCACCAATGAGGACCTGGAGCTGTGCTCAGACATAGACGCAGCCAGCGAGTATGGCCAGGAGGACAGACGTGCCTCCACTAGAGCTAGTACAGGTACAGTGAATAATAGACACACGCAGACACACAAATGACTGCCCATCCATATTTCTAATGCCCAGCAGAGCACAACTTAACTGTCTTCTTTTCATTCATCATCTCTCAGATTCTCACTGTAACAGTGTACCCATGTCACACCACCCCTCCACCCCTCCATCCACCACTTCATCCCACGGACACCAGTCCTCCATCAGCTGTCCAAGCATGCAGCTGTCAGGGGACACACAGACACAGACAGGTAGGCAGAGAGACAGGAAGAGAGAGGAGTGGAAGTGACTGTATTATTCATTGTGTCCACATACTGTACTTGATCATGTCCAGCCATTGTGAAGTGTTTTCTTCCCTCATACCTCTCCCGGTCCCACCCCTCTTTCTGTATCCCTGTCATCTCTTCTTCTCTCTGTCCTCTCCTTTCTCTCCATTCTCATCTGTATTTCTCCTCCGTACCTCCAGCCCTCTACAGTGGGCCAGTGTCCAGTTCCCTCCCCACCCCTCCCCAGCCCCAGCCCCATCCCCAACCCCAGCCCCTCTACCACCCAGACCTCTCCTCTCAGAGAGCCCCTCTGCCCTTTGACCCCCACACGGGCAACCTGCGACCCCGTTACCATGGCAGCGGGCCCGGGGGCTTCTCCCTGGCAGAGGTTCACCAGGAGCTGCAGATGTTACAGAGGCAGCTGGGAGATACTGAGCGTGCGTCACTCTGCCTGCACTTTATGTGTGTGCCTGTGTGTGTGTGTGTGTGTGTGTGTGTGCGTGTAGCATGGTGTGGCTACATTTGTCACGCTTTGAACACATCATGTAATTACATGAGGTTATAAGCTCTAAAATTGACTTTTTAACTGTTGTATTACAGTAATAGTGTAATTTGGCATGGGGATAGTAGTATTTGTATTGGAAACATGAACACAGGATTTAACAGACACAATGATTAACTCACACAAGTTTTCATTGATAAACTTGGTGTACAGAAAGTGAGTTTCACATTCAAAGCTCTGAACTCATGGCAGTAATGTAAGATGGAGAGAAGAGATAGAGGAGAGAGAGGGATGAGGGGGTGCCAAGTGTAATTGAGCAAGTTGATGTGATGTAGTCCACCCCCCTCACCCCCCCACTACTCCTGATTCCCCACAACCTAACTCTCCACCATCCAAACATCCCAACACAGGAGGCTTTGATAGTGTTCTGACTCTCTCTGAGTTATCTATCTCACACAAGCTGCCTGGCCAACCTGTTTATTCATGCTTGGGCTTTTCTGTCTTTCTTACTGCAGGTTTTTCAGTTCCTTCAGCCAAGCCATTTGTTGGCTTCCCCATGTTGGCCCACCCCAAGGCAGATCCCTCCAGTTACCTGCCACAGCCTCTGTCCTACCACACCTTCCACCCATCTCCACTCAGTGGCCCCATGAAGGCAGGCGCCAGTCTCCTGGAGAGCAGTGCAATGTGGGACATGGCTTACGGTGCTCAGCCAATTAGAATTGGCGCTGCTGATTTGTCATCAGGGTCGTCAGGATACCAGTCTGGCACCAGCCATACAGGTGTGTGTTTATCTGAGTTTTAATGTAAACGTGTGTGTGCGTGTGTGTGAGTGTGTGTGTGAGTGTGTGTACTTGTTTTCCTACATTATCAGGACCTCAATGGTCTAACAATTCACCCGAATGTCCTGAAAGGGTCGGAAAAACAATAACTTTTTTGAAGTCAGGATGTTTTTTGGGTCCTGAATTAGTTAAAATGCTATTTTAAGGTTAAGGTTTTGGGGTTTTGGGTTAAGGTTAGGTTTTGGGTTTTTGGGGTTAAGGCTGGGGTTAGGTTAAGGGTTAGGTTTAGGGTTAGGGAAAATAAAAAAATGTATGGTCACATTTCTTTACACTCATTAAAGTCCTGAAATTTCACAAAAACAAAGCTGTGTGTGTGTGTGTGTGTGTGTGTGTGTTTATGTATATGTTTTTTGGATGCCCGTTTGATAAATAAATAATTGTGTTATATATTCTATACAAAACATTTTATGTTGTGAAATATAAACAGCATTTTGATGTGTGGTTTGGTGCAGGTTCTGACCTGATGAAGGAGCACCTGAGGGAGATCAGGAGTCTACGTCAACGCCTGGAGGATTCCATCCAGACCAATGAGCGCCTCCGACAGCAGCTGGAGGAGAGACCAGTCAACCAAGCCAGAGACAAAGGTACGAGACCACCAACACACCGTTACTCAGACCATGTCCATATTATTTCTACATCCAACTTTTCAGTCACTAGCGAAATGTCCTGTCTCTCCTCATCCAGTTCTCTTCATCTTCCTCCTCAGGTGCCCCCACCAACATCTACATCCAGGGCTTGGACTCTGTCAGCCAGCTTCCCGGTGAGATCAGAGCTCTGAAAGAGGAGAACCTCAGCCTGCAGGCCCGACTCCAACAAGCCAGCAGAGGTAACTAACCGCATGGCTCCTAGTACTCTCAATACTCCCCAATATACTCTTAATACACAAAAATACTCTCAATACTCTTACACAGTGAGATAGTTCAATTAAGCTGAACCGCGCTGAACCGCGGTGCACCGGGCTATGGCCTGTGACGTGAGCAGGGAAAAGTGATGAGGGAGGAGCGCCCTTCTCAAATCGAACAGTAATCTGCGCCGCTCGGTCATGTTGTCAACAAAGGTAGCATGATGCATCGTTCAGAAACAAACAACATATATTTTCCAAGTAGTTTTCATTGGGATCCTACAGACACCCGACAAGGCCCAAATCCCCGTCATTCACATGAGAAAGAGACGGAGATATCGTGGACGTAGGTCGGGGTGCCTTGTAAGGATCCGACGGCGAGTAAACTGCCTCTTCCATCAAACCTATTAGCCAATGCTCAATCATTGGAAAATAAGGTAGACGACCTAAGTTTACGGTTATCCTACCAATGGGACATTAAAAACTGTAATATCTTATATTTCACCGAGTCGTGGCTGAATGACGACATTGATAACATACAGTTGGCGGGATATATGCTACATCGTCAGGATAGAACGTCTGACTCTGGTAACACAAGGGGTGGCGGTCTGTGTATATTTGTAAACAACAGCTGGTGCAAAAAATCTAATACTAAGGAAGTCTCAAAATGTTGCTCGCCTGAGGTAGAGTATCTCATGATAAGCTATAGACCACACTGTTTACCAAGAGAGTTGTCTTCTATATTTTTAGTAGCTGTCTATATACCACCACAAACCAATGCTGGCACTAAGACTGCACTCAATGAGCTGTATAAGGCCATAAGTAAATTTATTTTTTTATTTTATTTCACCTTTATTTAACCAGGTAAACCAGTTGAGAACAAGTTCTCATTTACAACTGCGACCTGGCCAAGATAAAGCAAAGCAGTGCGATAAAAACAACAACACAGAGTTACATATGGGGTAAAACGAAACAAAGTCAAAAATACAACAGAAATACATATATATACAGTGTGTGCAAATGTAGCAAGTTATGGAGGTAAGGCAATAAATAGGCTATAGTGCAAAATAATTACAATTAGTATTAACACTGGAATGATAGATGTGCAAGAGATGATGTGCAAATAGAGATACTGGGGTACAAATGAGCAAAATAAATAACAATATAGGGATGAGGTAGTTGGGCGGGCTAATTTCAGATGGGCTGTGTACAGGTGCAGTGATCGGTAAGGTGCTCTGACAACTGATGCTTAAAGTTAGTGAGGGAGATAAGTGTCTCCAGCTTCAGAGATTTTTGCAATTTGTTCCAGTCATTGGCAGCAGAGAACTGGAAGGAATTGCGGCCAAAGGAGGTGTTGGCTTTGGGGATGACCAGTGAGATATACCTGCTGGAGCGCAGACTACGGGTGGGTGTTGCTATGGTGACCAATGAGCTAAGATAAGGCGGGGATTTGCCTAGCAGTGATTTATAGATGGCCTGGAGCCAGTGGGTTTGGCGACGAATATGTAGTGAGGACCAGCCAACAAGAGCGTACAGGTCACAGTGGTGGGTATTATATGGGGCTTTGGAGACAAAACGGATGGCACTGTGATAGACTACATCCAATTTGCTGAGTAGAGTGTTGGAGGCTATTTTGTAAATGACATCGCCGAAGTCAAGGATCGGTAGGATAGTCAGTTTTACGAGGGCATGTTTGGCAGCATGAGTGAAGGAGGCTTTGTTGCGAAATAGGAAACCGATTCTAGATTTAACTTTGGATTGGAGATTCTTAATGTGAGTCTGGAAGGAGAGTTTACAGCCTAACCAGACACCTAGATATTTGTAGTTGTCCACATACTCTAGGTCAGACCCGTCGAGAGTAGTGATTCTAGTCGGGTGGGCGGGTGCAAGCAGCGTTCGTTTGAAGAGCATGCATTTAGTTTTACTAGTGTTTAAGAGCAGTTGGAGGCTACTGAAGGAGTGTTGTATGGCATTGAAGCTCGTTTGGAGGTTTGTTAACACAGTGTCCAATGAAGGGCCAGATGTATACAAAATGGTGTCGTCTGTTTAGAGGTGGATCTGAGAGTCACCAGCAGCAAGAGCGACGTCATTGATATACACAGAGAAAAGAGTCGGCCCAAGAATTGAACCCTGTGGCACCCCCATAGAGACTGCCATAGGTCCAGACAACAGGCCCTCCGATTTGACACATTGAACTCTATCTGAGAAGTAGTTGGTGAACCAGGCGAGGCAGTCATTTGAGAAACCAAGGCTATTTAGTCTGCCAATAAGAATGCGGTGGTTGACAGAGTCGAAAGCCTTGGCCAGGTCAATGAAAACGGCTGCACAGTACTGTCTATTATCGATCGCGGTTATAATATCGTTTAGGACCTTGAGCGTGGCTGAAGTGCACCCATGACCAGCTCGGAAACCGGATTGCATAGCGGAGAAGGTACGGTGGGATTCGAAATGGTCGGTGATCTGTTTGTTGACTTGGCTTTCAAAAACTTTTTGAAAGGCAGGGCAGGATGGATATGGGTCTGTAACAGTTTGGATCTAGAGTGTCACCCCCTTTGAAGAGGGGGGATGACCGCGGCAGCTTTCCAATCTCTGGGGATCTCAGACGTTACGAAAGAGAGGTTGAACAGGCTAGTAATAGGGGTTGCGACAATTTCGGCGGCTAGTTTTAGAAAGAAAGGGTCCAGATTGTCTAGCCCAGATGATTTGTAGGGGTCCAGATTTTGCAGCTCTTTCAGAACATCAGCTGTCTGGATTTGTGTGAAGGAGAAGCGGGGGGGCATGGGCAAGTTGCAGCGGAGGGTGCAGAGCTGGTGGCCAGGGTAGTGGTAGCCAGGTGGAAAGCATGGCCAGCCGTAGCAAAATGCTTGTTGAAATTCTCGATTATTGTAGATTTATCGGTGGTGATAGTGTTTCCTAGCCTCAGTGCAGTGGGCAGCTGGGAGGAAGTGCTCTTATTTTCCATGGACTTTACAGTGTCCCAAAACTTTTTGGAGTTAGTGCTACAGGATGCAAATTTCTGTTTGAAAAGTTAGCCTTTGCTTTCCTAACTGCTTGTGTATATTGGTTCCTAACTTCCCTGAAAAGTTGCATATCGCGGGGGCTATTTGATGCTAATGCAGTACGCCACAGGATGTTTTTGTGCTGGTCAAGGGCAGTCAAGTCTGAGGAGAACCAGGGGCTATATCTGTTCTTAGTTCTGTATTTTTTGAATGGGGCATGTTTATTTAAGATTGAGAGGAAATTACTTTTAAAGAACAACCAGGCATCCTCTACTGACGGAATGAGATATATATCCATCCAGGATACCTGGGCCAGGTCAATTAGGAAGGCCTGCTCGCTGAAGTGTTTTTGGGAGCGTTTGACAGTGATGAGGGGTGGTCGTTTGACCGCGGACCCGTTACGGACGCAGGCAATAAGGCAGTGATCGCTGAGATCCTGGTTGAAGACAGCGGAGGTGTATTTAGAGGGTAAGTTAGTCAGGATGATATCTATGAGGGTACCCATGTTTACGGATTTAGGGTTGTACCTGGTAGGTTCGTTGATAATTTGTGTGAGATTGAGGGCATCTAGTTTAGATTGTAGGATGGCCGGGGTGTTAAGCATATCCCAATTTAGGTCACCAAGCAGTACGAACTCTGAGGATAGATGGGGGGCAATCAATTCACATATGGTGTCCAGGGCACAGCTGGGGGCTGAGGGGGGTCTGTAGCAAGCGGCAACAGTGAGAGATTTATTTCTGGAAAGGTGGATTTTTAGAAGTAGAAGCTCAAACTGTTTGGGCACAGACCTGGATAGTATGATAGAGCTCTGCAGGCTATCTCTACAGTAGATTGCAACTCCACCCCCCTTTGGCAGTTCTATCTAGACGGAAAATGTTATAGTTGGGGATGGAAATTTCAGAATTTTTGGTGGCCTTCCTAAGCCAGGATTCAGACACTGCTAGAACATCAGGGTTGGCGGAGTGTGCTAACGCAGTGAATAACTCAAACTTAGGAAGGAGGCTTCTGATATTTACGTGCAGAAAACCAAGACTTTTACGGTTACAGAAGTCAACAAATGATAGCTCCTGGGGAGTAGGAGTGATACTGGGGGCTGCAGGGCCTGGGTTAGCCTCTACATCACCAGAGGAACAGAGGAGGACTAGAATAAGGATACGACTAAAGGCTTTAAGAACTGGTCTTCTAGTGCGTTGGGTACATAGAATAAAGGGGGCAGTTCTCCGGGCGTTGTAGAAAAGATTCAGGGCATTATGTACAGAAAAGGATATGGAAGGATATGAGTACAGTTCAGGTAACCCTAAGCGTTGGGTAACAATGAAAGAGATAGCGTCACTGGAGGCACCGATTGAGCCGGTCTCGGCGTGTATGGGGGGTGGAACAAAGGAACTATTTGAGGCAGTTTGAGAGGGACTAGGGGTTCTACAGTGAAATTGTATAATAAGAACTAACCCAAACAGCAATAGGCAAGGCATAATTGACATGGGAGAGAGGCATAAAGCAGTCACAGGTGTTATTAGAGAGAGCTAAGACAACAACTGGAAATAGCGATAACATTTGGGCTAGGCTAAACAGAATAAACAGGACAGGGTACCGTGTAAAGGAACAGTCCAGCAGGCATCAGCTGTGCAGCTGAGTGATCATAAGGTCCAGTGAACAGCAATATGTGAGTCCGAGAGCAGTTCAAATTGGTGCTTCAGCACAGCTAGCAGGGAGCACAGTTGTAGTTTGCGTGTGCTAGCGGGCCGGGGCTGGCAGATGGATCTTCGTGGTCGTCGCAACGGGAAGCCTGTTGAAACCACATCAGAATATTTCGTCGGCAGACCAGTCGTGTTGGATCGGCGGGGCTCAGTGTCAACACTAGGAGGTCCCGTCCGGTTGACAGAGAGGTAGATAGCCGGGAGATGGGCCTGAGGCTAGCTCAAGGCTAACTGGTGCTTGCTATAGGGCAATGGTAATCAGCCAACAACAGGTTGCAGCTAGCTAGCTGGTTGCGATGATCCGGCGCTAGGGTCCAGTGATTCCGGCAGAAAGTCCAATAAGTTCTGGGTCGATAGCACGCTGGGTCGATAGCACGCTGTGCAGACTGGCCGGCGAATTGTCCAGGCTAGAGCTAGAGCTGGCTGGTGGATAGTGTAGGCCATGGACAGTGGTGAAGACGCTACCGGTGACTAATAACAAGTAGCCATTCAGTTGCAGTTATACTATTTTCAGCTTACGGTTCTTGATGAAAGTTATAAAGAAATAGTAGAATCCTTTCCACGTTGGGTGAGGCGGGTTGCAGGAGAGTATATTTAGTTAAAGAATGAAAAGTAAAAATTGAGAAATATATACAAAATAGACCAAAAAAACAAGAAACTGGATATTTACACAGGGACAATGAATAAAAGCGACCGCACTGCTACCCCATCTTGGAAAATAAAAAAATAAAAAGTAAAGAGGAAAACGCTCATCCAGAGGCAGCGCTCCTAGTGGCCGGGGACTTTAATGCAGGGAAACTTAAATCCGTTCTATCTAATTTCTACCAGCATGTTAAATGTGCAACCAGAGGAAAAAAAACTCTAGACCACCTTTACTCCACACACAGAGACGCATACAAAGCTCTCCCTCACCCACCATTTGGCAAATCTGACCATAACTCTATCCTCCTGATTCCTGCTTATAAGCAAAAACTAAAGCAGGAAGCACCAGTGACTCGGTTAATAACAAAGTGGTCAGATGACGCAGATGCTAAGCTACAGGACTGTTTTGCTAGCACAGATAGCATTGAGATAGCATTGAGGAGTACGCCACATCAGTCACTGGCTTCATCAATAAGTGCATCGATGACGTCGTCCCCACAGTGACCGTACGTACATACCCCAACCAGAAGCCATGGATTACAGGCAACATTCGCACTGAGCTAAAGGCTAGAGCTGCCGCTTTCAAGGAGCGGGACTCTAACCCGGACGCTTATAAGAAATCCCGCTATGCCCTCCGACGAATCATCAAACAGGCAAAGAGTCAATACTGGACTAAGATTGAATCGTACTACACCGGCTCTGACGCTCGTCAGATGTGGCAGGGCTTGAAAACTATTACAGACTACAAAGGGAAGCACAGCCGCGAGCTGCCTAGTGACACAAGCCTACCAGAAAAGCTAAATCACTTCTATGCTCGCTTCGAGGCAAGCAACACTGAAGCATGCATGAGAGCACCAGTTGTTCCGGATGACTCTGTGAGCACGCTCTCCGTAGCCGATGTGAGTAAGACTTTTAAGCAGGTCAACATTCACAAGGCCGCAGGGCCAGACGGATTACCAGGACGTGTACTCCGAGCATGTGCTGACCAACTGGCAAGTGTCTTCACTGACATTTTCAACATGTCCCTGACTGAGTCTGTAATACCAACATGTTTCAAGCAGACCACCATAGTCCCTGTGCCCAAGAACACTAAGATAACCTGCCTAAATGACTACCGACCCGTAGCACTCACGTCTGTAGCCATGAAGTGCTTTGAAAGGCTGGTCATCGCTCACATCAACACCATTATCCCAGAAACCCTAGACCCACTCCAATTTGCATACCGCCCCAACAGATCCACAGATGATGCAATCTCTATTGCACTCCACACTGCCCTTTCCCACCTGGACAAGAGGAACACCTACGTGAGAATGCTATTCATTGACTACAGCTCAGTGTTCAACACCATAGTGCCCTCAAAGCTCATCACTAAGATAAGGATCCTGGGACTAAACACCTCCCTCTGCAACTGGATCCTGGACTTCCTGACAGGCCGCCCCCAGGTGGTAAGGGTAGGTAACAACACATCTGCCACACTGATCCTCAACACGGGGAGCCCTCAGGGGTGCGTGCTCAGTCCCCTCCTGTACTCCCTGTTCACCCATGACTGCATGGCCAGGCACGACTCCAACACCTTCATTAAGTTTGCCGACGACACAACAGTGGTAGGCCTGATCATCGACAACTATGAGACAGCCTATAGGGAGGAGGTCAGAGACCTGGCCGTGTGGGGCCAGGATAACAACCTCTCCCTCAATGTGACCAAGACAAAGGAGATGATTGTGGACTACAGGAAAAAAAAGAGGACTGAGCACGCCCCCATTCTCATCGACAGGGCTGTAGTGGAACAGGTTGAGAGCTTCAAGTTCCTTGGTGTCCACATCACCAACGAACTATCATGGTCCAAACACACCAAGACAGTCGTGAAGAGGGCACGACAAAGCCTATTCCCCCTCAGGAGACTGAAAAGATTCGGCATGGGTCCTCAGATCCTCAAAAAATTCTACAGCTGCACCATCGAGAGCATCCTGACTGGTTGCATTACCGCCTGGTACGGCAACTGCTTGGCCTCCGACCGCAAGGCACTACAGAGGGTAGTGCGTACGGCCCAGTACATCACTGGGGCCAAGCTTCCTGCCATCCAGGACCTCTATACCAGGCGGTGTCAGAGGAAGGCCCTCAAAATTGTCAAAGACTCCAGCCACCCTAGTCATAGACTGTTCTCTCTGCTACCACACGGCAAGCGGTACCGGAGTGCCAAGTCTAGGTCCAAAAGACTTCTCAACATCTTCTACCCCCAAGCCATAAGACTCCTGAACAGCTAATCATGGCTACCCGGACTATTTGCACTGCCCCCCACCCCATCTTTTACGCTGCTGCTACTCTGTTAATTATTTATGCATAGTCACTTTAACTCTACCCACATGTACATATTACTTCAACTACCTCAACTAGCCGGTGCCCCCGCACATTGACTCTGCACCGGTACCCCCCTGTATATATAGCCTTCCTACTGTTATTTTATTTTACTTCTGCTCTTTTTTTCTCAACACTTTTTTGTTGTTGTTTTATTTTACTTTTTTATTAAAAATAAATGCACTGTTGGTTAAGGGCTGTAAGTAAGCATTTCACTGTAATGTCTGCACCTGTTGTATTCGGCGCATGTGGCCAATGTAATTTGATTTGATTTGATTAGATTTATACTAGATCACCAGTATCCGCACATGTACCCTAAAAGGTACTGAACAGTATGTGAGATTATACAGTATGTCTACCTCTGAAGGTACATGCTGTGTATTTTATTTCAATCTTTTTGTACCCCTGGGAACAATACTGTACCCTAACCGTACCCTTTTTTCTGAGAGCGTGGATCACGCCCAGGAGGCAGCCCGGTTCCAAAACGAATGCAATCAATGCTAACCCGGTTCAACCGGGGCATTAATCGAAACCCCTCACTGAGAGGAGAATGATAACCATTGAGTGTTATGCCTCATTATACCATGTTATTCCTTGTAATTTCTGTCTTTATATCTGAGTTCCTCTGTACCCTCCCCTTAGACGGCAGTAAGGAGGCAGAACAGCTGCGGGAGGCGGTGCTGTTGGGGCGTGCCCGTGTGAAGGAGGCAGAGTTTGAGACCGAGCAGTGGGCGGAGCAGGGCAGGAGGCTGCAGAAGCAGACACAGGATCAGACCCTGGAGATCACCAAGCTGAAACAGGACAGGCAGAACAACCAGGATGCCATCAAAAGGTAGGAGGGGGGTGAGTGTGTGTGTGTGTGTGTGTGTGTGTGTGTGTGTGTGTGTGTGTGTTTGTGTGTGTTTATAACTGTGTTATGTGTACGTCCCCAGGTTGCAGCACGAGGTGAATGTCTTGCAGCAGCAGGTGTGTGAGAGCCGTGGCCTCATCCACTCTCTACAGTATAAGCTGCAGATATATCACAGAGTGTGTGGCGTCCCCAAGAATACACATACGGGTGAGGGGTCACACACAGGGGAGTCTGCGCCCTTTGACCCCAGGGACCTGCATGTTCAGCTGGGGCAGCAGTTGACCTCTGCGACATGCCCTCCTGGAGCGAGGAGACAGCTCTTCCACGGTGAGAGCGAGGGAGTGCTACACTGCATTAATTCTGGGATACGGTTACCATTGTTACCACATATTCTACTACATTTATTGGCACATAACTAAGTGTTCGAAATTGCACCCTATTCCCTATATAGTGCACTACTTTTGCCCAGAGCCTAAGTAGTAGTGCACTAAATAAGGAATAGGGCGCCATGCCATTTGAGATTTACCCTAACTCTAACACTGATTCTCCACTCTTCCTCTCCTCCTCACAGACCCTGCTCTCTCTCCCCCTGTCCGAGACACTGGACTCTTCAGCCCTGCTTCCCCTCTCTCCCCTACACTGGAACCCCAGGAGACTGACTCTGCTCTGGAGGGCCAAGCCCCAGACGGCTCTTTTGCAAACCGTAATGGCCGCCACGCTGTGGGGCATGTTGATGACTTCCGTGCCCTACAGCAGCAGATCCTAGAGGGACACGTCCTCATCGGCAAGATGGAGGTTGCCCTCCAGGACACTGCCAACCAAGCCCTGCTGGAGCTCAGCCTGCATAAGGTGAGAGGTCTGGGGTAATTTAGAGGTTAGAGGAGCAGCAGACATTTTACAGAGTTAATGATGCTCGAGAGTAACTTTTAGATCCTTGGTTTAAATTCAATAAACTCATGCATCATCTTAGTAGTACTGTATACAGTATAGCTAGTTGAACTGAAAATATGTCACACTTTTGTATTGTTAACCTGTGTTTTAGTTTTGTTTAGACGAACTGTCTCTGTGTATGTCTCTTTCTCTGTGTGTCAGCCTGTGGACCCTGGCTTGGTGAGGAGACTGCTGACTAGCACTAAGACCCTGCGGCAGATCCTTGAGGAAGCCAGCTCCCTGCTCAGAATGTTCTGGAGGGCAGCCCTGCCCAGTTGTGACGGGTTCTCTCAGAGCACCAAGGTCAGAAACACATACTCTTTATAAAGCATTCATAAAGCATTCATAATGCCTTCATATGCATGACATACAGAGACAATGTCCACTGTTTGTTTGTAAGGGTTATGTTAAGGGGATTTGCTTTTGCTGTTAGCGTATTATGTGTGTGAAGTCACTGATCATTGTTGAGAGTTTGTATGCTTTAGGGGTGACTTTGTTAATACATTTGTGACGTCACTCCAGGTGGAATCAGTGTAACCTCACTGCTCTTTACAGGTGTGTGTAGATGTTTGAAATGTGATGGTGTGTTTTTTGTCTATCTGTGTGTGTCCAGGAGCTGTCTCTAAAGGAGGAGGTCCACACGCTGCGTCAGCGGATCTCACAGCAGGAGGAGGCCCTAAGGGACGCCATGGAGACACTGAAGAGCTCCAACCGCACCAAAGACAGCATGGAACACTTCATCGTCAGCCAACGTAAGTGACTCTCACTACTCTCCTCTCAGTTACTCGTGTTTTCTCTTCACCCACTATTCACCACTCTTTACCTCTCCCCAACCCTCCTTTGTTTTCTTCTGTCTCACCCCCTCTCCTGTCTCACCCTATTCCTTTCATATCTCTGCCTCATATGCACAGTCATGTATCTTCCTATTTGTTTCATTTCTCCCCCTCATTCCTCCTCTCTCTCTCTCTCTCTCTCTCTCTCTCTCTCTCTCTCTCTCTCTCTCTCTCTCTCTCTCTCTCTCTCTCTCTCTCTCTCTCTCTCTCTCTCTCTCTCTCTCTCTCTCTCGCTCTCTCTCTCTCTCTCTCTCTCTCTCTCTCTCTCTCTTTCACTCTCTCTCTCTCTCTCTCTCTCGCTCTCTCTCTCTTTCTTTCGCTTTCACTGCTTTCTCCCTCTGTCGTGACTCAACTCATCTCTCTCTAACTCTTTCTTTCTCTCTCTGTCTCTTCATCATTGGAGGTCTTTCATCATCATCTGCCCCTCAGCACAGACTCTGTAAAGGCGCAGTGATATGACTCACTGTGGTGTTTGTGTTTGCATGTGCATGTGTATGTGTTGAAGTGATGGGTGACAGTCACAGATGAATCATAACTGTTTTGTTTCTGGTTGTTTACAGTGTCGAGAACAAAGGATGTCTTGAAGAAGGCACGGACAAACTTAGAGGTGAGCTCGCTCTTTTTACAGGGTCTGGCTTATTTCTTACTTCTTATACCCTCTATAATGCTGTTATTTTACTTCTTTCTATGTTATGCACTCTTTAGAAAAATCACTGTTAGGTATTCCATCTGCTCTCCTCTTTCTCTATCTCACCCGCCCTCCTCTCTCACCTCACCTGCACTCTATCTCTGACTCTCTATCTACCTCTGTCTCGCTCCCTCTCGCTCTACCTTGAGTTATTCCAGGAGAACAAGCAGAGAATGTCCTCCCTCGGCCTCACTTCTCCCCCCCCTTCCTCCTCCTCTTCGTCCTCTTCCTCCCGTCCCTGGGTTGGTAAAGGTACTGCTTCTTGGCTTGCCTTGCCTGTCAGTGAGCATATATCAGCTTCCTGTAATCCACCCTGCCTATCTTTAACCACCATCTAGAGGTCTTCATGGATCCACCTGTACCCGAATACCCGAGACCCGATCCGGGACACGAGCGGGTCCAGATCTAGTATTCTAAATAATGTCACGGGTCTGGGCCGGATTTGTTATGATTGTCACGGGTATCGGGTATGTGTAATTTTAACTGACTTGTCCGGAAGGGGCCATAGAGATCCGAACGTGACTGTTGCAGTGGAGAGAGAGATAAAAAAAAAAATGCTGCTGCTGTTGCTTTTCAGGAGAGTGGCGCGTGTAGCTTGTTGTTAGCCAATCATAAGTCATCAAAACGGCATTAGGCTACAGACATAGAGCTCACTATGTGTGTGGCAATAGTTAGGGGATATATAATCAATGGAAGATGGAATTACAATGATAGAATTAAAAGTTAAAGGAGAAGGATAGGCTACAACAACCAAGAGCCAACAGGTAAGCTGTTACTTAATATTCTGAATGGAGTTGTTGTTATTTGTAACTGTAGGATGAGAAAGCGCATGCACTGCAGCCTGTTAGCCTAGTTAGCTAACATTAGCTAGTTCTCCCGGTTTGATGCAGTCAAGACAGGTACTACGTAATCATATTTGATGATAGATAACCTAGCTATGGCAATAATTAGTCTACTATAGTGCGAGTCTGCTTGGTTGGTTGCTGTCTCTCATCTCTCGCTCCCTCCTCCCCACGTCACTCGCACACAGTACGGCCCCTCACAGCCTGCTAGAGTGGCCCCTCTCCCTCCTGCTCTCCTCCCTCCTCCCCACGTCACTCGCACACAGTACGGCCCCTCACAGCCTGCTAGAGTGGCCCCTCTCCCTCCTCTTGTGCTTTATCAGCTCTGGTTACTAAAGTAGCTTAAAAAATGACTGTTCTGCTGCTTCCCTCACTCGGATCGGATCGGGTCTGGATCCGACCAGGTCTATATACGAAACAGGTCTAGTTGTCCTCGGGTCTGTTTGGAATAGGTCTCTATATTTAAAAATAAACATTTACGGGTCGGGTTGGGAAAGCAAGCCCCAGGTCCATTTCAGTGAAGACCTCTACCACCATCCTCTAACAGTAGAATACCCCCACTGGCATTAAACAGCAGTACATGATCCCCTCTTTGACACTTTCACTTAGTTCATGTTTTTTTATTAATACCATTGTACATATAACATCTTCTAACACCACCTTATTGGGATCATAGTTGTTGTAGGCCTACCATCAGCAGATTTAAGTGAAACTACTTGAATTTGCTAGTGTCTAAGTACGAGTGTATTAATATATCACTGGTTAGGAAATAAATAATGTGATTTTTTTTGGTAATTTGGGTTACAAATCTTTAATGTAGTGTTTTCATTGTCTTACTTCAGATAGCGCAATGACTCAGCATGACATAAGTCATGACATTACATAGTAACATGAAATATAAGTATGCTGACCCTTCTTCCTCCCACTCAGGTGAAAATCCAAGACGCTTCTGTGAGCTCACCCAGTCTGCTGGTTGAGGTGTCGTGAAGCCCCAGATCCAGGCTCCATCACCCAGGACTCCTACTGTCCCATGGCCTAGTAATACCCAGGGTCTGACCCAAGGGGTTAACAGACTGCGCCCCCTACAGGCAGCCTCTTTGTGATGCACCAGCTTCAGCGTCCTCCTTATACTGGGAGACAGGACAGGACTCTTCCTGTTTAAAAGGAAACAAAGTACAACCAGGTCTTTGGTTAAATAGGGGGAACACTTCGATTGAGGGGAGACTGTCTGATAGTTAGTAGAGGTTCAGCCAGGTGCTCTCTGTGATGTTTATAAATGTTGACGACTATCTATGTCAGGTGTTATGTATAGCTTTTGTAGGTGCTACGAAGGTTTCTCAACTGAAGTGTTACCCCTATTTTACCTGATATATATATATATATATATATATATATATATATATATACAGTACCAGTAAAAAGTTTGGACACACCTACTCATTCAAGGATTTTTCTTAATTTTAATTTTTACTATTTTCTACATTGTAGAATAATAGTGAAGACATCAAAACTATGAAATAACACATATGGAATCATGTAGTAACCAAAAAAGTGTTAAACAACTCAAAATATATTTTAGATTTTAGATTCTTCAAATAGCCACCCTTTGCCTTGATGACAGCTTTGCACACTCTTGGTATTCTCTCAACCAGCATCACCTGGAATGCTTTTCCAACAGTCTTGAAGGAGTTCCCACATATGCTGAGCACTTGTTGGCTGCTTTTCTTTCACTCTGCGGTGCAATTCATCCCAAACCATCTCAATTGGGTTGAGGTCAGGTGATTGTGGAGGCCAGGTCATCTGATGCAGCACTGCATCACTCTCCTTCTTGGTCAAATAGCCCTTAAACAGCCTGGAGGTGTGTTGGGTCATTGTCCTGTTGAAAAACAAATGATAGTCCCACTAAGCGCAAACCAGATGTGATGGCATATCACTGCAGAATGCTGTGGTAGCCATGCTGGTTGTGTGCCTTGAATTCTAAATAAATCACCGACAGTGTCACCAGCAAAGCACCCCCACACCATCACACCTCCTCCTCCATGCTTCACGGTGGGAACCACACATGCGGAGATCATCCGTTCACCTACTCTCCATCTCACAAAGACACAGCGGTTGGAACCAAAAATCTCACATTTGGACTCATCAGACCAAAGGACAGATTTCCACCGGTCTAATGTCCATTGCTTGTGTTTCTTGGCCCAAGCAAGTCTCTTCTTCTTATTGGTGTCCTTTAGTAGTGGTTTCTTTGCAGCAGTTCGACCATGAAGGCCTGATTCACGCAGTCTTCTCTGAACAGTTGATGTTGAGATGTGTCTGTTACTTGAACTCTGTGAAGCATTTATTTGGGCTGCAATTTCTGAGGCTGGTAACTCTAATGAACGTATCCTCTGCAGCAGAGGTAACTCTGGGTCTTCCTTTCCTGTGGCGGACCTCATGAGAGCCAGTTTCATCATAGTGCTTGATGGTTTTTGCGACTGCACTTTGATTGACCTTCATGACTTAAAGTAATGATGGACTGTCATTTCTCTTTGCTTGTTTGAGCTGTTCTTGCCATAATATGGACTTGGTCTTTTACCAAATAGGGCTATCTTCTGTATACCACCCCTACCTTGTCACAACACAACTGATTGGCTCAAATGCATTAAGAAGGAAAGAAATTCCACAAATTAACTTTTAACAAGGCACACCTGTTAATTGAAATGCATTCCAGGTGACTACCTCATGAAGCTGGTTGAGAGAATGCCAAGCGTGAGCAAAGCTGTCATCAAGGCAAAGGGTGTTTACTTTGAAGAATCTCAAATATAAAATATATTTTCACTTGTTTAACACTTTTTTGGTTACTACATGATTCCATATGTGTTATTTCATAGTTTTGATGTCTTCACTATTATTCTACAATGTAGAAAAAGTAACAATAAAGAAAAACCCTGGAATGAGTATGTGTGTCCAAACTTTTGGCTGGTACTGTTTATATATGATGTTTTAAGCTCTATATGAAACCTCTTCATGGATCATAGGACAATGAACCTTGAGCAAGCCAGGAAAAGTGGCTTTGAAAAGGCCAAACAAGACAAAAGTGCTTCCTTTAAGCTTCTAACGATGCTAGTTTGTACGTGTGTGTATGTGTAAAGTGGTTGCATGTTGTTTGAGGGGATAAAAGCCATATTTATAGAAGTTAGACACCTTGTTTGTTTCCTGTTTCTTACGATACTTCTTCTGCCATTGAAATGGTCTGTTACTGATGATGTCACAAGATGTAAACACTGTCCAGATTTTAAAGTTCTTATGGATGTGTTGACTAGAACTGTCTTCCTGCTGAAATGTCAGAACCTGTTACCATACTAAAGATTATTCCCAGCTTTATGGCAAACCAGTCTCTATAGTTTTAAGAAGCTTTCTAAGTCTCTGGATCTGAGGGCATACTGATGCCAGTGCAATACATGGAACTTGCTGATTTATTCCTATGCTGTATTTAAGAAAGTGACTGGAGCTTTTGATGCTAGGTTGAAAATGAGTTACAATATATGTTTTCCTTTTATTTAAAACAAATGCGTTAGAAGCGAATGGACCACCATACCATGTTTATTTCTTTCCAAATGTGATCATGGTTTAACATTTTAATCATGTTGGGATAGAGTTTCAACCCCTCCTAAGACAATTTTGCTACTATATTAGCTTTATTTGATTTTTCTTTCTGTTGTGGTAACCATATATGTTATTTTCTCTACAAGTATTACAAAAACTGTGACAATCATATAATATAATAATAAAGCAGCAGGATTTATAAACACTTGGTCTCTTACACTGGCATATGCAAATCTCTATCCGTATTAGATGTTTATTTTGCTTTGAATCTCTATACAGTACATTGCCTTTTCTGCATGGTTTGTGGACTCACTGTTCTTCTCCGCTTTACCTGAAATACTGTACAGTGCCTTCACACCCCTTGACTTTTTTCCACATTTTGTTGTGTTACAGCCTGAATTTGAAATGGATTAAATTGAGATTTTTCGTCACTGACCTACACATAATAACCCATAATGTCAAAGTGGAATTAATATTTTTCAAAATGTTTACAAATTAATAAAAAAATGAAAAGCTGTAATGTCTTGAGTCAATAAGTATTCAACCCCTTTGTTATGGCAAGCCTAAATAAGTTCAGGAGTAAATTGGAGTTGAATGGCCATTCAGGAGTTGAATGGCTATGATAGGTGAAAACTGAGGATGGATCAAGAACATTGTAGTTACTCCACAATACTAACCTAATTGACAGAGTGAAAAGAAAGAAGCCTGTACAGAATAAAAATATTCAAAAAACATGCATCCTCTTTGCAACAAGGAATGAAAGTAATACTGCAACAAAAAATGTTGGTCCTTAATACAAAGCGTTATGTTTGGGACAAATCCTATACAACACATTACTGAGTACCACTCCATATTTTCGAGCATAGTGGTGGCTGAATTCATGTTATGGGTATGCTTGTACTCGTTAAGGACTGGGGAGTTTTTCAGGATACATTTTGAAAATAATAATGGGCAGATGTTGAACAATCCAGGTGTGGAAAGATCCAGGTGTGGAAAGCTCTTAGAGACTTTCCCAGAAAGAATCACAGCTGTAATCACTGCCAAAGGTGCTTCTACAAAGTATTGAGTCAAGGGTGTAAATACTTATGTAAATTAAATATTTATGTATTTCATTTTCAATTAAATGTATTGAAAATTAAATACAGAAACATTTAATTTACATAAATTTCAAAAAACATGTTTTCACTTTGCCATAATGGGGTATTGTGTGTAGAAATGGTTGAGAAAATAAATCAATTTAATCCATTTTGAATTCAGGTTGTAACACAACAAAATGTGGAATAAGTCTAGGGGTATGAATACTTTCTGAAGGCACTGTATGCAATATTTGGGTTACTGTGCAATAGCCTTTAGGGTTGATATTTTTTTGTGTTAGATTTTCAAGTGCCATGTTATCTGCTTGGTTTAGCTTCCTGAGATGTATCTGTTTAAACAGACTCTGTTGTAGTTTTAAATAAATGGGTTAATATATTTTTTATCAATCCTTTTCTGACCTATGCCTTTATCTATAACTGACCAGCCAGCTTATTAGGTACACCACCCCGTTCACGAAAATGGATCGCAACTTACAGAAAGTGAGTCACATGGCCATGACTTGCTACAGTATATAAAGCAGGCATACAGGCATCGAGGCATTCAGTTACTGTTCAATTGAACGTTAGAATGGGCAAAACAAGTGACCTAAGCGACTTTGAGCATGGAATGATCATCGGTGCCAGGTGCGCCGGATCCAGTATCTCAGAAACAGCCACTCTCCTGGGCTTTTCACACACTACGATGTCCAGGGTATATCGAGAATGGTGCGACAATTTTTTTTATAATCCAGTCAATGGCAGTCCTGTGGGTGAAAATAGCTCGTTGGTGAGAGAGGTCGAAGCAGAATGGCAAGCTAACAGGCGGGCCACAAACAGACAAATAACGGCACAGTTCAACAGTGAGAATGGTGCGACAAACATCGGTATCTCGGAACGCACAACTCGTCGATCTTTGTCACGGATGGGCTATTGCAGCAGACGACCACACCGGGTTCCACTCCTATCAGCTAAAAACAAGAAGAAGCAGCTCCAATGGGCATGCGATCAAAAACACTGGACAATTGAGACGTGGAAAAACATTGCCTGGAACATGACAGCGAGTTCAGTTTACTTGAGTGGCCTGCACAGTCCCCAGACTTCAAACCAATAGAACATATTTTGGATGAGATGGAATGGGCTGTTCCCAGCATGAATGTACCGCTGTCCAATCTGCAGCAACCACGTGATGCCATAGCGTCAGCATGGACCAACATCCCTGTAGAACGTTTCCGACCCCTTGTAGAATGCCCTGAAGAATTCAGGTTGTTCTGGACGCAAAGGTTGAGTTCGACCCGGTACTAGATGGGTGTGCCTAATAAACTGTAGATGTAAGGCATTGAAGCGATCACTCGGCCACCTACTGTAGCTGGTCAGCTATAGTGAATACTTTGGGTGTGTTCGTAAATTCACTCTGGCTATCTACTCCGATTGCAGAGCACTCTCGTCTGAGTGTGACAGAGCGCAGAATAACTGATGCATTTATGAACGCTCAACACCCGTTGAATATGGCCGGTGCCAGTAAATGTCTGCAAAAAAGCGTAATTAAATTGTTGCCAGCATCACAGTTACAGTCACCAACCCTCTGAATAACATGAAAACAGCCTAACCAGCTCTGCTAGGGCGAGAAAAATGGTCAGAGTGACGTGTTCTCTCATTTTTGTCTGGAAGTAGCTAGCAAGCTAGCCTGTTAACTTTGGTGCTTGACTGCCATTGTGAGGTCAGAACGCTCGGATCCTCCTCGGCCAGAGCGTCCAGTGTGCGCTCTGAACGTGCTGGGAGCGAAACGCTCTGAATTTATGAATGGACAATCTGGCAACGCTCTGAATTTACTAACCCCCAGAGCGCACTCTGAGCGCACTCTGGCACTCCAGAGTGAATTTACGAATACACCCTTTATTCGGAGGAGAGATTGCTGGTATTCATAGGATTCTAGTTTTATTTCTAAGTAATGACACACAAAACCAATGTGAATAACACTTTCGATGTTAAATCATTTGCAAAATAGGCAAAGCTAAAAAATATTTGTCACTACTTCGCCATTGTTAAAACAACAAAAACAAAATGATTGTCTGTTTTTTTTGTGTCTGGTTTTGAAGGAACCACATCAGACGTATGTACATAATGGCAGGAGTGTACATTAAAACAGTACAGTCGTGGTCAAAAGTTTTGAGAATGACAAGTATTGGTCATCACAAAGTTTGCTGCTTCAGTGTTTTTAGATATTTTTGTCCAACATTTTTATTTTTCCACAAAATTAAAATCGCAGTGCAGTTACCATAAAACATAATATTTTCAGTGTTATAGCTTAACTAGTCAATAGGCTATCAAGGCCTGGAGAAAACTGAGAGGAAGAGGCAAACTTTAGGCTACTTTGGTGAATTTGCGAGGCATGCAAAACAGATTACCAAGACATATGCGCACCATGTTTTTTCTTCCTGCCCCCTCCTCTCTCTCCCTCAGGTTGGCTCGCCTGTGGCATATTCATTACACTGATTCTGTTGCAAAACATTTCTTAAACGGAAGCAAACGGAACGAAACGGGGAAAGACCTACCTGAATTTGTCCAATAGAAACTCTTGCTTTAGTTGTTCCGTTTTGCAACTGTTTGAACTAATGATTACACCCCTGCTCTTTCTCTAATGATATGAGTGTGTGTTCAGTCTTCAGTCTGTTGTGTGTACAGTCGTGGTCAAAAGTTTTGAGAATGACACAAGTATTGGTCTTCACAAAGTTTGCTGCTTCAGTGTTTTTAGATATTTTTGTCAGATGTTACTATGGTATACTGAAGTATAATTACAAGCATTCCATAAGTGTCAAAGGCTTTTATTGAAAATTACATTAAGTTTATGCAAAGAGTCAATATTTGCAGTGTTGACCCTTCTTTTTCAAGACCTCTGCAATCCGCCCTGGCATGCTGTCAATTAACTTCTGGGCCACATCCTGACTGATGGCAGCCCATTCTTGCATAATCAATGCTTTTGTCAGCATTTGTGGGTTTTTGTTTGTCTACCCGCCTCTTGAGGATTGACCACAAGTTCCCAATGGGATTAAGGTCTGGGTAGTTTCCTGGCCATGGATCCAAAATGTCCATGTTTTGTTCCCCGAGCCACTTAGTTATCACTTTTGCCTTATGGCAAGGTGCTCCATCATGCTGGAAAAGGCATTGGTCGTCACCAAACTGTTCTTGGATGGTTGGGAGAAGTTGCTCTCGGAGGATGTGTTGGTACCATTCTTTATTCATGGCTGTGTTCTTAGACAAAATTGTGAGTGAGCCCACTCCCTTGGCTGAGAAGCAACCCCACACATGAATGGTCTCAGGATGCTTTACTGTTGGCATGACACAGGACTGATGGTAGCGCTCACCTTGTCTTCTCCGGACAAGCTTTTTTCCGGATGCCCCAAACAATCGGAAAGGGGATTCAACAGAGAAAATGACTTTACCCCAGTCCTCAGCAGTCCAATCCCTGTACCTTTTGCAGAATATTAGTCTGTCCCTGATGTTTTTCCTGGAGATAAGTGGTTTCCTCGCTGCCCTTCTTGACACCAGGCCATCCTCCAAAAGTCTTCACCTCACTGTGCGTGCAGATGCACTCACACCTGCCTGCTGCCATTCCTGAGCAAGCTCTGCACTGGTGGTGCGCCGATCCCGCAGCTGAATCAACTTTAGGAGACGGTCCTGCCGCTTGCTGGACTTTCTTGGGCGCCCTGAAGCCTTCTTCACAACAATTGAACCTCTCCCCTTGAAGTTCTTGATGATCTGATAAATGGTTGATTTAGTTGCAATCTTACTAGCAGCAATATCCTTGCCTGTGAAACAATGATTTCAAGCACCACCCTCCTTTTAAAGCTTCCAGTCTGTTATTCTAACTCAATCAGCATGACAGAGTGATCTCCAGCCTTGTCCGAAGTCAACACTCTCACCTGTGTTAATGAGAGAATCACTGACATGATGTCAGCTGGTCCTTTTGTGGCAGGGCTGAAATGCAGTGGAAATGTTTTTTTGGGGATTAAGTTCATTTTCATGGCAAAGAGGGACTTTGCAATTAATTGCAATTAATCTGATCACTCTTCATAACATTCTGGAGTATATGCAAATTGCCATCATAAAAACTGAGGCAGCAGACTTTGTGAAAATTAATATTTTGTGTCATTCTCAAAACGTTTGACCACGACTGTACATAGCAGGAAGACGGGGTCTGGTGTCAAGTGCAGAAGCTCAATTTATTTTGTATGCATGTGTTAAATACAAAATAAGATGTTTTAGGGAGAAGCTTTTCAATAAAAAGGGACTAAAATAAATATTTCTATTAATGTTGTCCAACACTATTAAAATGAACTTCATCAAGAACTGAACAATCATATAAAGTGCTCGATAGGGAGAATTATACGTGTAAAATAATTAATAATAATAATGTGGTTGGCTGCTGGCATTTCGCAGGTTAGATCGTTTACCTATTTCAACCATGGGAAGGCAGCAGTTATCAACACATTCGTACTTTTAGCATAGGGTCTCACGCAAAGCGCTGCATGTTTGTATTCAATTTGTACCGTGTCTACATATGAAAAGCTGATGACAGATCAGATCTGAATTACTTTAGTATGTATTGTAACGACCCTGGGTTTATAAGCGCGGTATCGACTCTGCCACCGGAGCATGCTTTTGGGGTACAGTCGATGGCGCGCTGGACTTCGGGTTGAGGGTTCGAGACTTGCTCTCTGCCTGTTTCATTACAGTATTATAAACAACTTGAAGACATATGCTGAACCTAGCCCAGTGGTCTGTGATACTATGAGCGGGAGGTACTGCGGTTGAAATGTGAGGGGAGATCCAGCAGGAAGCGAATCGTGACTGCAAATTCTGCACACAGATCACTAACCACCGGCGAGGATGGAAGACTGACAATTTAAAAGAATAGGGAGGCCAACGGATCGAGACATTAATCACCTGTCAAATTTTTTTTGACAATGACAACGTCAGAACGTGCATTTTGAAGGTAGCTAGCAACGATGCTCGCATAGCTTGCTATCTGTCTGGGGACTGACAGCGAAGTCACAGGGCTGCGGAGAGCTCGGAAAAATGAATATAGTTCTTGGTGTACTTTCCCTGTCATTTTTCGACCTCGCCTTTCATTTTTGCTCGCTAGATACCCTTACTAGCTACATTATCTCTCAGTAGCAAGTGATCTAGCTGTTGCATAAGGACGGTGTGGCGCATAAAATACTGTAGCCAGGAAAATACAACCACGTTAGCTAGAGAGTGGCTTGTAACTACAGCAACCAATTGACTGACAGCCTGTCAACAGCTTTGACGTTAGTGCAGATGTTTGTGCCAGTAAGGTAATTTGAACGGGGATGGATTTTTACGGTCAGATTTGAACACAATGTCAGCAGCTATGAAATTCAAGTTTTCAAAGGAAATGCGAGGAAGACTCCAATAAAGTTAGCTAGCCTAGCGTAAGTTCGCTAGCTAGAAGCATATCTAACGTTAGCTAGCTACAGTAACTGTGAAACACATTTCATTTGTTTTTTTCCCACGTGAGAATATGAAGAGAACCGAAAATAAAAACAAAAGAAAACTCATTCCGGACCAACAAGGACAAAGCGGGACAGCGGAGAAAGATGTGAGTTGTCATAGTTACAGTAGCGAAGGACAACCAGGGTTGGGTCCCACGAATGTAACCTAACTAGCTACCTGTATAAATGTAGAAAACAAGAATCTTCTTTATACTTTGATCAAATATTCATCTGTGCTTGTACTGGGTATGGCAGTCAGTGGTTATTGAATGTACTACCTGTTTCATGTACATTTTAGTCATTTAGCAGACGCTCTTATTCAGAGCGACTTTCAGTCAGTGCAGCCTTTCCCAAACTCAATGTACGTTTTGGTGTTTGCCTTTACACTATACAGCTGATTCAAATGATCAAAGTTTAATAATTAGTTGATTATTTGAATCAGCTGTGTAGTGCTGGGGCAAAAACCAAAACGTGCACCCCATGGGGTACCGAGGACCGAGTTGGGAAACCCGAGTTAGTGCATTCATCCTAAAATAGTTAGCTAGGTGGGACAATCACATATCACAGTCATAGTGGTGAAGTACATTTTTCCTCAATAAAGTAGCTACCAGCAAAGTCAGAGCTAGTAAAGGGGGAAGTAAAGTCCAAGTGTTAGTTCATGAAAGGCATTATTTAAGATACTGTTTGAAGAGGTACAAGGAGGTTACAAGTCAAACTGATTGACATGTCATTTCCTGATTTGGTTTCTCCATTTCTACTCATACATTGGTTCCCTATTGGTTCTTGCATGAATCAATCTTGAAGGAGTTCCCACATATACTAAGCACTTGTTGGCTGCTTTTCCTTCACTCTGCGGTCCAACTCATCCCAAACCATCTCAATTGGATAGAGGTCTGGTGATTGTGGAGGCCAGGTCATCTGATGCAGCACTCCATCACTCTCCTTCTTGGTCAAATAGCCCATATACAGCCTGGAGGTGTGTTGGGCCATTGTCCTGTTGACAAACAAATGATAGGCCCACTAAGCGCAAACCAGATGGGATGGCGTATCACTGCAAAATGCTGTGGGAGCCATGCTGGTTAAGTGTGCCTTGAATTCTAAACAAATCACTGAAAGTGTCACCAGCAAAGCACCACCACACCATCACACTACCTCCCCCATGCTTCACGGTGGGAACCACACATGCGGAGATCATCCGTTCACCTACTCTGCGTCTCACAAAGACACAGCGGTTGGAACCAAAAATCTCAAATTTGGACTCATCAGACCAAAGGACAGATTTTCATCGGTCTAATGTCCTTTGCTCGTGTTTCTTGGCCCAAGGAAGTCTCTTCTTATTATTGGTGTCCTTTAGTAGTGGTTTCTTTGCAGCAATTCGACCACGAAGGCCTGATTCACGCAGTCTCCTCTGAACAGTTGATGTTGAGATGTGTCTGTTACTTGAACTCTGTGAAGCATTTATTTGGGCTGCAATTTCTGAGGCTGGTAACTCTAATGAACTTATCCTCTGCAGCAGAGGTAACTCTGGGTCTTCCTTTCCTGTGTCAGTCCTCATGAGAGCCAGTTTCATCATAACGCTTGATGGTTTTTGTGACTGCACTTGAAGAAACGTTCAGTTCTTGAAATTTTCCAGATTAACTGACCTTCATGTCTTAAAGTAATGATGGACTGTCTTTCTCTTTGCTTATTTTAGCTGTTCTTGCCATAATATGGACTTGGTCTTTTACCAAATAGGGCTATCTTGTGTATACCACCCCTACCTTGTCACAACACAACTGATTGGCTCAAACGCATTAAGAAGGAAATTAGCATTTAAGAAGGCACACCTGTTAATTGAAATGCATTCCAGGTGACTACCTCATGAAGCTGGTTGAGAGAATGACAAGAATATGCAAAGCTGTCATCAAGGCTACTTTGAAGAATAATTGTTTATAATATGTGTTATTTCATAGTTTTAATGTCTTCACTATTATTACTGGCTCCTGAGTGGCGCAGTGGTCTAAGGCGCCGCATCGCAGTGCTAACTGTGCCACTAGAGATCCTGGTTCGAATCCAGGCTCTGTCGCAGCCGGCCGCGACCGGGAGACTCATGGGCGGCGCACAATTGGCCCAGGGTAGGGGAGGGAATGGCCGGCAGGGATGTAGCTCAGTTGATAGAGCATGGCCTTTGCAACGCCAGGGTTGTGGGTTCGATTCCCACGGGGGGCCAGTATAAAAATAAAAATAAATATTCACTAACTGTAAGTCGCTCTGGATAAGAGCGTCTGCTAAATGACTAAAATGTAAATGTAAAATTATTCTACAATGTAGAAAATAGTACAAATAAAGAAAAACCCTGGAATGAGTAGTTGTGTCCAAACTTTTGACTGGTACTGTGTATATACAGTGAGGGAGAAAAGTATTTGATCCCCTGCTGATTTTGTACATTGGCCCACTGACAAAGACATGATCAGTCTATAATTTTAATGGTAGGTTTATTTGAACAGTGAGAGACAGAATAACAACAAAAAAATCCAGAAAAACGCATGTCAAAAATGTTATAAATTTATTTGCATTTTAATGAGGGAAATAAGTATTTGACCCCTCTGTTGTCCTGTCACCTTAGCAGAAAAACACCCCCAAAGCATAATGTTTCCACCTCCATGTTTGACGGTGGGGATGGTGTTCTTGGGGTCATAGGCAGCATTCCTCCTCCTCCAAACACGTTGAGTTGATGCCAAAGAGCTCGATTTTGGTCTCATCTGACCACAACACTTTCACCCAGTTCTCCTCTGAATCATTCAGATGTTCATTGGCAAACTTCAGACGGGCCTGTATATGTGCTTTCTTGAGCAGGGGGACCTTGCGGGCGCTGCAGGATTTCAGTCCTTCACGGCGTAGTGTGTTACCAATTGTTTTCTTGGTGACTATGGTGCCAGCTGCCTTGAGATCATTGACAAGATCCTCCCGTGTAGTTCTGGGCTGATTCCTCACCGTTCTCATGATCATTGCATCTCCACGAGGTGAGATCTTACATGGAGCCCCAGGCCGAGGGAGATTGACAGTTCTTTTGTGTTTCTTCCATTTGCGAATAATCGCACCAACTGTTGTTACCTTCTCACCAAGCTGCTTGGCGATGGTCTTGTAGCCCATTCCAGCCTTATGTAGGTCTTGTCCCTGACATCCTTGGAGAGCTCTTTGGTCTTGGCCATGGTGGAGAGTTTGGAATCTGATTGATTGATTGCTTCTGTGGACAGGTGTCTTTTATACAGGTAACAAGCTGAGATTAGGAGCCCTCCCTTTAAGAGTGTGCTCCTAATCTCAGCTCATTACCTGTATAAAAGACACCTGGGAGCCAGAAATCTTTCTGATTGAGAGGGGGTCAAATACTTATTTCCCTCATTAAAATGCAAATCAATTTATAACATTTTTTACATGCGTTTTTCTGGATTTTGTTGTTGTTATTCTGTCTCTCACTGTTCAAATAAACCTACCATTAAAATTATAGACTGATCATTTCTTTGTCAGTGGGCAAATGTACAAAATCAGCAGGGGATCAAACACTTTTTCCCCTCACTGTATATGGGGAAAAAAACAAGTTTTAAAATTCCAACCAATCGATTGGTCAAAAGAACGAGACGACTCTCGGCCCTAGTTCTTACCTCTCCTGTGCCTGCCTGCCTGGTCTGGATACAGCTACACTTCCACTTCCACACACACTTCTGTATTCCCTGTCTTTCCCTCACTGCTCTGATACAGAGCCTATCCTGGCACGCTTGTTTGTTTTGGACTTTGGTGAGGTTTTCTTTCCGGCTGTTTGGGCACTCAGTGTTTTGTCTGTGTAACTGAAGCACATTGTTCACTCTGGCCTTCACCTGCTAGAGCAGTGGGCTTCCTATTAGTTCAGACGGAACTGAAACTGGACAGGAGCACAGGCAAGGGCATTCCCATCCCCAAGGCAGGTGTTTTGGGAACCTCGTATTCTTCCTGGAAAGTCCTCCTGAGTGCCAAAGCCATAGAACAGGGATACTGGGTTTTGGGTCATCTAATGGGGATATATGAGGATTGGGGACTCACTGCCAAGTAGGTCTCCTGTCTGTCCTGTCCTGTCTGTCCGTCCGTCCGTCCTGATGGTTTACAATTGGGTCAGGGAAAACTGACTTGAAAAAATCTGACCAGTTAAGCATTGTTTTTGACTTGGCCTGTGTCCTACTGTTACATGACATATGATCTCTGGGTTTGTTTGTACATGTAGTTAGAAATACAATGAATGAGTCACATGAGGTGAGTACTGTAGCTATTGAAAGGGTGTTTTGACAGTGTGTTTAGTCTAGTGTGTGTGTTTGTGTCTGCCTTGGCGGCCAGTGGGCCACTCCCCAGCCTGATTGGGTCTATAACCCCTGGGCAGCATCCGTCTAGGAGCTTCCATTCCAGTACCGACCAACAGAAAAACATCCTGCTTCCCTTTGTTATTGGACACAAAGCCTTTAGTTTCCAACTGGGCCCAGTCCAGACCACCTAATCACAGGTAACCTGCTAACGACTTCCCAAGGACCACAGCTAGGCTAGGACGTGGAGGAACTCTTCATTTAACTACCCACACACACTTCCTCCTCCTATCCAGGCTATCAAGGGGACTGCAGAGAGAGTTACTGTAGCAGCAGGACTGTTAAGTGTCTCAGATGAGGCATAGTGGATAGTTTGCAGAATGCTCTGCTCTTCATCTTTATTGTGTTAACACGAACCACAATTTCACCATCTTGAATTCATATTGAGGAAACCCCCATCAGTAGCCATAGGGTTTGTGTTTGTGTGTTTGTTCAAGCTTCTGGTGGCTGAGTAGCTCTTAAGGTTCAGAAGAGTTTGTGCATGTGTTATGACTACATTTTGTGACATTTGTTTGTTTTGGACTTTGGTGAGGTTTTCTTTCCGGCTGTTTGGGCACACAACATTTTTTCTGGAGGCAAGCCGAAGTCGGTAGCCGAAGTCTATGACTTGTTTTCATGCACATTTTTTTATTGAGAAATACTGTACCAAACATCTTAGATGTAATATTGCACGACTAAAATCTCAGCAAAATGTCAAAATTGATGAAAGATTTATTGAGTTATCTTAGATTAATTTGGACTATTTTGAGGAGGTATATACTGGCTATGGCATCGCCATGGACAAACAGTACAATTGCTGCTTTTTTCTCATTTTTTAAGCGAAGGTCTTTTAAGGGAGTATGTGAGCACACACGTTCGGTTCGGGCTAGCCTAGTTTGGCTATTCGCCAGCCGAACTGAATCATGCTGACACCTTTTAAAGCATTTAATGAGACTGAGTAGACTGGGATCAGGGTTTAGTAGTAACAGATTACATGTAACGGGTTACGTCATCCGATTACAAAAATGTATTTGTTAAAAACTGTAATCAAATCACATTTTATTTGTCACATACACGTGTTTAGCAGATGTTATAGCGGGTGTAGCGAAATGCTTGTGCTTCTAGCTCCGACAGTGCAGTAATATTCTAACAATTTCACAACATATACCCAATACACACAAAAAAGTAAGGAATGGGATTTAAGAATATATACATATATGGACAAGCAATGACAGAGCGGCATGGACTAAGATACAGAAGCATATTATAGAATAGAATGCAGTATATACATATGAGATGAGTAGTGCAAGATATGTAAACATTATTAAAGTGACTAGTGTTCCATTTCTTAATGTGGCCAGTGATTTCAATAGGCAGCAGCAGCCTCTAATGTGCTAGTGATTGGTCCCAGCTTTGATGCACCTGTACTGACCTCGCCTTCTGAATGATAGCGGGGTGAACAGGCAGTGGCTCGGGTGGTTGTGTCCTTGATTATCTTTTTGGCCTTCCTGTGACATTGGGTGCTGTATGTGTCTTGGAGGGCGGGTAGTTTGCCCCCGGTAATGCGTTCGGCAGACCGCACCACCCTCTGGAGAGCCCTGCGGTTGTGGGCTGTGCAGTTGCCGTACCAGGCGGTGATACAGCCCGACAGGATGCTCTCAATTGTGCATCTGTAAAAGTTTGTGAGGGTTTTAGGTGATAAGCTACATTTCTTCAGCCTCCTGAGGTTGAAGAGGATCTGTTGCGCCTTCTCCACCACACTGTCTGTGTGGGTGGACCATTTCAGTTTGTCGGTGATGTGTACGCCAAGGAACTTGAAGCTTTCCACCTTCTCCACTGCGGTCCCGTCGATGTGGATAGGGGGGTGCACCCTCTGCTGTTTCCTGAAGTCCACGATCATCTCCTTTGTTTTGTTGATGTTGAGTGAGAGGTTATTTTCCTGGCACCACACTCCCAGAGCCCTCACCTCCTCCCTGTAGGCGTTCTCATCATTGTTGGTAATCAAGCCTACTACTGTTGTGTCGTCTGCAAACTTGATGATTGAGTTGGAGGCGGGCTTGGCCACGCAGTCATGGGTGAACAGGGAGTACAGGAGGGGGCTGAGCACGCACCCTTGTGGGGCCCCAGTGTTGAGGATCACAGAAGTGGAGATGTTGTTTCCTACCTTCACCACCTGGGGGCGGCCCGTCAGGAAGTCCAGGACCCAGTTGCACAGGCGGGGTTCAGACCCAGGGCCTCGAGCTTAATGATGAGCTTGTAGGGTACTATGGTGTTGAATGCTGAGCTATAGTCAATGAACAGCATTCTTACATAGGTATTCCTCTTGTCCAGATGGGATAGGGCAGCGTGCAGTGTGATGGCAATTGTATCGTCTGTGGATCTATTGGGGCGGTAAGCAAATTGAAGTGGGTCTAGGGTGACAGTTAAGGTAGAGGTGATATGATGCTTGACTAGTCTCTCAAAGCACTTCATGATGACAGAGGTGAGTGGTGGCCCTCTTGAAGCATGTGGGAACAGCAGACTGGGAAAGGGAGAAATGTAATATGTCCATGAACACACCAGCCAGCTGGTCCGCACATGCTCTGAGGACGCGGCTAGGGATGCCGTCGGGAGTTAACATGCTTAAATGTCTTAATCACGTCGGCCATGGAGAAGGAGAGGCCACAGTCCTTGGTAGTGGGCCTCGTCAGTGGCACTGTGTTATCCTCAAAGCGGGCGAAGGTGTTTAGCTTGTCTGGAAGCGAGACGTCGGTGTCGGCGACGTGGCTGGTTTTCTTTTGTAGTCCGTGATTGTCTGTAGACCCTGCCACATACGTCTCGTGTCTGAGCCGTTGAATTGCGACTCCACTTTGTCTTTATACTGATGTTTTGCCTGTTTGATTGCCTTGCGGAGGGAATAACTACACTGTTTGTATTCTGCCATATTCCCAGTCACCTTGCCATGGTTGAATGCGGTGGTTCGCGCTTTCAGATTTGCGCTAATGCTGCCGTCTATCCACGGTTTCTGGTTAGGGTAGGTTTTAATAGTCACAGTGGGCACAACATCACCTATACACTTCCTGATAAACTCAGTCACTGTTTCAGTGTATATGTCTAAATTATTTTCGGAAGCTACCCGGAACATATCCCAGTCTGCGTGATCAAAACAATCTTGAAGCGTGTATTCCGATTGGTCAGACCAGTGTTGAATAGTCCTTAGCACGGGTACTTCCTGTTTGAGTTTCTGCCTATAGGAAGGTAGAAGCAAAATGGAGTCGTGGTCAGATTTGCCGAAAGGAGGGCCTTATAACCATCCCGGAATTTTGAATAGCAATGGTCGAGGATTTTAGCAGCGCGAGTACAACAGTCGATATGTTGATAGAACTTCGGCAGCCTAGTCCTCAAATTTGCTTTGTTAAAATCCCCGGCTACAATAAATGCAGCTTCAGGATATGTGGTTTCCAGTTTGCATAATGTCCAGTGAAGTTCTTTGAGGGCCGTCGTGGTATCGGCTTGAGGGGGGATATACACGGCTGTGACTATAACCAAAGACAATTCTCTTGGGAGATAATACGGTCGGCATTTGATTGTGATCTATTCTAGGTCGGGTGAACAGAAGGACACGAATTCCTCTATTATTATTATTATTATTATTATTATTATTATTATTTTATTTTATTTGTTTTTGTCATTTAGCAGATGCTCTTATCCAGAGCGACTTACAGTTAGTGAGTGCATACATTTTTCATACTGGCCCCCCGTGGGAATCGAACCCACAACACTGGCGTTGCAAGTGCCATGCTCTACCAACTGAGCTACAGGAGGCCTCTATGTTACTACAATTACACCACGAGTCGTTAATCATGAAACACACACCTCCGCCCTTCTGCTTCCCGGAGAGATATTAATTCCTGTCTTCGCGATGAACTGAGAACCCATCTGGCTGGACCGATTTCGACAGAATATCCCAAGAGAGCCATGTTTCCGTGAAACAGAGTATGTTACCGGCCTTGATGTCTCTCTTAAAAGAAATCCTTGCCCGTAGTTCATCGACTTTGTTAACTAAAGATTGAACATTAGCGAGTAGAATACTTGGAAGTGGTGGGTGGTGTGCGCGCCTCCTAAGTCGAACCAGCAGGCCGCTCCGAGTGCCTCTCCTCCGCCGGCGATGTTTTGGGTCAGCCGCTGGAATCAGTTCAGTTGCCCTGGGGAGAGCAAACAAAGGATCTGCCTCGGGAAAGTCGTATTCCTGGTCGTAATGCTGGTGGGTTACCGCCACTCTGATATCCAATAGTTTTTCCCGGCTGTATGTAATGATGCAAAACACTTTCTGAGCTAATAATGTAAAAAATAATATATAAAAAACAAATACTGCAAAGTTTCCTAAGAGCTAGTTGCGAGGCCGCCATCTTCGTCGGCACCAGTTGTCCCGGATTACAAAAAAAAAGTGTAATCAGGATTATTACAGTTATATTCTTAAAAAAAAAACTGAATACATTTAGGATTACGTCCTCTAATATCAATAAGAAATGTTGATAACACTGTCAGTATTGCTGTTATTTCACTCACCCTCAAGACTTCTCACATGCTCTCAACTCGGCAAGATTCTATTATCCAGCTGATCGCCCATCAAGTGTAGATGGCTTCTTTTGTATTCCAATTGATTGATTGAATAGGTAAACACTGTTTTGAACACTATTATTAATGTTGAAAAGAAGAGGGTCCGAAGATGTTTTTATGTTGAGTGAAGGGCACTCACGTCTGCCATTCATGGTGAGTGCATAGGCCAGGGATCCTCAACTAGATTCAGCCACGAGCCTATTTTGTTTTCTGGAGCGAATGGTCGGGTCCGTAACATAGGGTGCATTCATAAATTCACTCTACCTACTTCCAGACACACCTCACTCTGACCATTTTACTCACCCTAGCAGAGCTGGTTAGGCTGTTTTCATGTTATCTAGAGCGTTGGTGACTGTCACTGTGCTGCTGGCAACAATTTAATAACAATTTTTTGCAGACGTTTAGTGACACCGGTCATATTCAACGGGTGTTGTGCGTTTGTAAATTCATTAGTTATTCTGCGCTCTGGCGCACTCCGACGAGAGTGCTGTAAAATCCGAGTAGATAGCCAGAGTGAATTTACGAATGCACCCATAATTACACATAATTTGTAGACTGGAAATAGACCCAAACAGGTGGGAGACGGCATTGTGGAGTGCAATAGAGATTGCGTCATCTGTGTATCTATTGGGGCGGTATGCAAATTGGAGTGGGTCCAGGGTGTCTGGGATGATATTATTGATGTGAGCCATGACCAGCCTTTCAAAGCATTTCATGGCTACAGATGTGAGTGATATGGGGCGATAGTCATTTAGACAGGTTACCTTGGCATTCTTGGGCACAGGGACTATGGTGGTCTGCTTGAAACATGTAGGTCTGGGAGAGGTTGAACATTTCAGTGAAGACACTTGCCAGCTGGTCAGCGCATGCTCCGAGTATACGTTCTGGCAATACGTCCTGGTATGTGGTCTGTTCATTTGAAATATTCTGTCCTTGCAGTAGGTTGGTGTGTGTGCGTATATGTGTAACTGTGCGTGTGTGTTTTCAGGGATTATCTGGCTGACTGGCTGTGTGGTGGCTGTAATCCATCACATCCCAGCCAGCCAGTGGGGCTTTAACAGTGCTGGAGTTGCACTTAACAGAACTCTCACACACTTTCCTCTGGGTAAATCCATCTGAATTCAATCACTTTTTGACAGCACCCTTTTTGATTTGAACAAAACCTTCCATACATATTTGCCTATTGTAGAAATGCTCAGAATGTACATTTTTGGACCTGAATGCCAAAACATTCAAGAGATAAAGGTCCTCAAAGTTGAACTATTTTGCATACCATTCCATGAGACATCCATGTCTTCATCACTGGAAAATAAAAATGGTTGAGATTGATATATCTGAAAAGCTTACAAACAGGGTTGTCAAACTGTTTTATAATTTCTTGAAAAGTAACCTATTGTCATTTTTTTTTTTTTTACTTTAAACGTAAATTATCTAAAAACGTGTAAACATATGTTGTAGCTTAGACCCTATTTAAATAATCTGAGGTTTTTTGTGTTATGCCCACCATTGGTTGAGACACAACATGCTCTTGAATACAGGGTGGGTGTCATGTTTTGGCTGATAAATGTACTAAAATGGGAATAAAATTAAAATTTTGACTTTCAAATGGTACCACAAAGATGGTTGGAGGTCCACACATCAGAGAATGTTGACTTGAATGGGAATATCTGTCGTTTTAAATTATACTGTAATCCTCCATAGGAAACCTATTGAAATCATAGAAATATAGATCATAGAAAACACATGACCATTTAAGTTTACATTCTACGGTGGGTGGATCGGCAGCCATCTTTGTGGTAGTAGTTAGAAGTTAAGATTTCAATTCAATTAACATTTCAATGGTGTACCAGCTAAATTGCAGTGCTCTGAAGTGATGGGTCCATTCTATAATTTCTATGATTGAAATTACACCCACCCTGCATTCAATAGCATGTTGTTTCAACCGATGGCAGGCACAACAGAAAACTCTCAGATGATGTAAAGTAGGGTCTAAGCTACAACATATGCAAATATGAAGAAAACAATCGTAGTTCACGAGTTTTTCGATAATTGACGTCAAAGGTAAAAAGAAGTCATACTTTTTATTCAAATGTTTATTTTCAAGAAATTATTAAATAGTTTGAAAACCCTGTTTGTAAGCTTTGAAATTATATCAAACATTTATATTTTCCAGTGATGAAGACATGGATGTCTCATGGTATGGTGGGGTATGCAACATAGGTCAACTTTGAGCACCTTCATCTCTTGAACGTTTTGGCAAATATGTATGGAATTTTGTTTAAATCAAAAGGGATGCCGTCAAAAAGTGATTGAATTCAAGTAGATTTACCTCTGTCTCTCTCTGGAGTTTGGCTGCTATAGGCTGTTTTCTCTTTGTCCTTGTTTTGGAACAGGCAATTCTGTCTCCTCTTCTGCCTTGGTTAGGGTTGGACTCAGTGGCTTTGGTAAGGACTGTACCATACTCTACATATCACACTGTACACAGTGAAACCACTGGAACATAAGAGAGAGAACACACTCTAAGGCTGCAGAGGTCAATCAGCCAGTGTCCAGTGCAGATGTGAGCCTACTCAGCCCCGAGCCCTGCCTGCACATGCATTGATGAACAGCCCCATTCTTCATGACATTCTAAGGCCTGAGTGAGAACACGCAATCTTCCTGATCACACTCCAGGCTCACATCATAGTCTCACAGCAAGCTTTGTGGTTCTCTGTTAGCTCTGCTCAGTTGGTATGGCACTTGCAATGTCAGGATAGTGGATTCGATTCCCGGGATCAACCATACGTAAAAAATGTATGCACACATTATGTAAGTCGCTTTGGATAAAATTGTCTGCTAAATGGCATATATTATTATTATTATTATTATTATTATTATTATTATTATTATATATTAGCATAGTCTCACTGCCCAGTCTCAGGCTGTTGTCCATGGCCCATTGAGACGGTGGGGTGTCAGTCAGGGTAAGTCAGTGGCCGTGTCCGAATACCCATAGTAGTGTACAAAATAGTATGCGAAAAAATTACATTTTGTATTATGTGAAATTGAGAAAATAGTACTCTGAATGCGTTGTCTAAGGCGCGATTGCGTTGACTCCCGCCATTTGTTCATTTTGGTACAGCGCGTCAATTTATCTGATAATCAGCTGTTTTCAAACACGTGAGTCGGAAAAGACGAGTGAATTCCACTTGATCAAACAGCGAAATGATTAGGCAGTTTAAGTATGTAGTACGCTAGTACAGGTATTCGGACACGGCCAGAGTGACGGTTGGACCGAGCCAGGGGAAACCTCAGTGGAGGAACAACCTCAGTAGAGAGGGCAGGAAGGAGACACTCTGCCAGGAGCCAGTTATGAGACCGCTCATCTGAACCAGAGAGAAAGAGTGAGAGGGAGAGAAAGAAATGCAACAGAGGAGTAATGTAAGCCAAGCATAAGGAGCTTTCACTTGGGAGAGAAAGAGGGAGAGCTGGAGCAAAGGCTTAGCGTCTGCCTGTTAACACCAGCTGGTGTAGTATTTACATTTACATTTGAGTCATTTAGCAGACGCTCTTATCCAGAGCGACTTACAGTTAGTGAATACATTTTTTTTTTTTATACCAGCCCCCCGTGGGAATCAAACCCACAACCCTGGTGTTGCAAACGCCATGCTCTATCAACTGAGCTACATCCCTGCCGGCCATTCCCTCCCCTACCCTGGACGACGCTGGGCCAATTGTGCGCCGCCCATGAGTCTCCCGGTCGCGGCCGGCTGCGACAGAGCCTGGATTCGAACCAGGATCTCTAGTGGCACAGTTAGCACTGCGATGCGGCGCCTTAGACCACTGCGCCACTCAGGAGTACTGGTAGTGACACTCCTCTACAGGGCATCCTCAGGCTACAAGACATAACTAACTACGCATGTTCACACACTAACATTCCCTCTAATGCCCTTAAAAACCGATTGTGTGTGTGCATTTAACAGCTGGATCTTTCCTTAACCTCTCAAGCCTGACTAGTACTGAATGTAGGTGTAACTCTGTCACCTAGGTGTAAAGGAGTGAAATGCAGTGGTGGAGGCATTGAAACATACTGTACATTAAGCTCTACCCCGATCTCCTGTACCCAGGGCTGTGCCTGTCTGTCTCACATGCTGCAGATGCACGTTCACCACAGCCCAAGCTGATTATCATCCCCAACCCCAACTCTTTCTCCAGCCACAGTCACTGTCCCATTCCCCTGGTCCTCTCTGGTCCCTGTGCGTCCGTTTGTCAGGACCTGCCCAGTACCTAGCCTGTTGTCTGTCTGTGTGCTGGGGCTGTGGAATGCACAGACCGTCAATGATCAGGTATAAAGGAATGCAGTATTACTAAACAGAGACAGGGAGACCTACTTTGATTCTGCCGCAACATGCACAAGTTGATTGTTGAATAGATATACAGTACCAGTCAAAAGTTTGGACACACTTACTCATTCAAGGGTTTTTCTTTATTTTTACTATTGTCTACATTGTAGAATAATAGTGAAGACATCAAAACTATGAAATAACACATATGGAATTATGTAGTAACCAAAAAAGTGTTAAACAAATCAAAATATATTTGAGATTTTAGATTCTTCAAAGTAGCCACCCTTTGCCTTGATGACAGCTTTGCACACTCTTGGCATTCTCTCAACCAGCTTCATGAGGTAGTCACCTGGAATGCGTTTAAATTAACATGTGTGCCTGTTAAACATTTGTGGAATTTATTTCCTTCTTAATGCGTTTGAGCCAATCAGTTGTTTTGTGACAAGGTAGGGGTGGTATACAGAAGATAGCCATATTTGGCAAAAGACCAAGTCCATATTATGGCAAGAACAGCTCAAATAAGCAAAGAGAAACGACAGTCCATCATTACTTTAAGACATGAAGGTCAGTCAATGTGGAACATTTCAAGAACTTTGAAAGTTTCTTTAAGTGCAGTCGCAAAAACCATCAAGCGCTATGATGAAACTGGCTCTCATGAGGACCGCCACAGGAAAGGAAGACCCAGAGTTACCTCTGCTGCAGAGGATAAGTTCATTAGAGGTACCAGCTTCAGAAATTGCAGCCCAAATAAATGCTTCACAGAGTTCAAGTAACAGACACATCTCAACATCAACTGTTCAGAGGAGACTGTGTGAATCAGGCCTTCATGGTCGAATTGCTGCAAAGAAACCACTAAAAAAGGACACCAATAAGAAGAAGAGACTTTCTTGGGCTAAGAAATACGAGCAATGGACATTAGATTTTTGGTTCCAACTGCGATGTCTTTGTGAGACGCAGAGTAGGTGAATGGAGGATCTCCTCATGTGTGGTTCCCACCGTGAAGCATGGAGGAGGAGGTGTGATGGTATGGGGGTGCTTTGCTGGTGACACTGTCTGTCCAGGTGAAGCTGGTTGTACCAAGAGTGTGCAAAACTGTCATCAAGGCAAAGGGTGGCTACTTTGAAGAATCTCAAATCTCAAATATATTTTGATTTGTTTAACACGTTTTTGGTTACTACTTGATTCCATATGAGCTATTTCATAGTTTTGATATATTCACTATTATTCTACAATGTAGAAAATAATAAAAATAAAGAAAAACCCTTGAATGAAGTCAGTGTGTCCAAACTTTTGACTGGTACTGTACAAAGCTTGAACTAATGAATGCAGGTTGTCTGTGTGTGCTTTTGTATCTATGTATTTCTCAGGGTCTTTGGGAGTGAGGGTTTGTTTGCTGTGTTGAGCTGTGCTGCCGGCTGGCTCGTTGGGAGTAGCGAATGTGTTCATTACAGCTCTTTGATTTGTGCCGCGGGGCGGTTTGAGGAGCGTGCTGTGTCTGACACACCACAGGACCTCCAGATGTTTCTGGAACACTCCTCACGATGCCTGGGGTTGGTCTGGTGGCTAGGGAGAGGAAGTGATGACCTCAGGGTCGTTCCATGTCATTTCAGCAAGCCACCCACAATCTCAGATTGTTCTGAAATGGTTTCTGCAGTTAAGATAAGCGTTCCTGCAACGTTATGTTGTTGAAATAAGCTAATTGATTGCACCCAAATTGGGCCTTTTAATTTAATTTAATTAATATTGACTAAATATAGTACCTAACATCCAATTTACCAAACTTCATCCTACCAATGAGTAAGATAAAAGGAATCAAAATAAATGGTCAAAAGCCACCCATGGACATAGGGCTTGGCGATATATGTTTTAGCACGATAATCCAAATGTCTGTATTTTTATGAGCGTTTTTATGAGTGTTTGTCTGCTTGTTCTCATGTTGTCTGTTTGGTCTCGTCTCCTTCATTCCTTCTCTGCTGTGACTGTGCACCTTCCCATTTACACACACTAAGCTCCTCCCCCTGCCACTGAAAGATCACTTTCTCTCTGACAACAAGCGGTTTCAACTCACCATTTGCATTTGAGGTATGGACACTTGAACACATTGAGACATTATTTTACTGTAATAGAGGGGAACCTCTCTAATGATACCTTTTTTTATGTCTGAACTCCTCAAATTGCACGAAGAGCAGACCCTACTAAAACGGGAGTATCAATTAACATTGATTCTGTAAAATGAATGCTCAGTTTCTGTCGCACGCGGCATTGTGGTACAATGTACCGCTAGCAGCATTTTAGCCACAGACTGTTATACTAGCTGTCTAGTCTTTATAAAATACATGTGCAATGAGAATAAATAAAAAAAAACTCATTCTGAGAAGTAAGGTAGGCCACTTGATTTCAACATCTGAACAAAGTGGACAGGCTAGCATGCTGTTCAAACAGTTGGAGATTGACAGAAGGTTCATAACAATTCAACTGTTCTACCTTGTTAGCTAGCAAATATAACCAAGTTGGCTAGATTTTAAATATAAAGATTAGCTGGCTACTCACTAGCATGTAGGCTTGTACTTGAGAAATTGTTTGAGACCTGTTTTAGATTTCTATAATGCCTGCTACCAGAAGTTGGTCATGATTAGTGAATGTGCATTATGCATGGTTCTGGCTTAATTTGTAACAAAAAGGGCATTTTCATAGACATACTTGAAAGCCAGATCAGTGATAATTGAAAGAAAAATGCAGGTTAAATGATTTTGATAAAATCATGTAATTATTAGTGGGTCTTATGATTGTGTGCGGTTTATATTTAGCCTAGGTATAATTTTACAAGCTCTGAATTCATTAGATTATTGCTGTTTGAAATGCAGATTACCTTTAATTGTACAATAGAAAACATTTTAAAAAATCAAGATACAGTGCCTTCGGAAAGTATTCAGACCCTTTGACTTTTCCACATTTTGTTACATTACAGCCTTATTCTAAAATTGATTAAATTGTTTTTTCCCCTCATCAATCTACACACAATATCCCATAATGACAAAGAAAAAACAGCATTGAGTCTTCTTGGGTATGACGCTACAAGCTTGACACACCTGTATTTGGGGAGTTTCTCCCATTCTCTGCAGATCCTCTCAAGCTCTGTCAGGTTGGATGGGGAGCGTTTCTGCACAGCTATTTTCAGGCTCTCCAGCGATGTTTGATTGGGTTGAAGTCCGTGCTCTGGCTGGGCCACTCGAGGACATTCAGAGACTTGTCCCAAAGGCACTCCTGCGTTGTCTTGGCTGTGTGCTTAGGGTCGTTGTCCTTTTGGAAGGTGCACCTTCACCCCAGTCTGAGGTCCTGAGTGCTCTGGAGCAGGTTTTCATCAAGGATCTCTCTGGACTTTGCTTTGTTCATCTTTGCCTCGAATAGTCTCCCAGTCCCTGTTGCTAAAAAACATCCCCACAGCATGATGCTGCCACCACCATGCTTCACCATAGGGATGGTGCCAGGTTTCCTCCAGATGTGACGATTGGCATTCAGGCCAAAGAGCTCAATCTTGGTTTCATCAGACCAGAGAATCTTGTTTCTCATGGTCTGAGAGTCTTTAGGTGCCTTTTGGCAAACTCCTAGAGGGCTGTCATGTGCCTTTTACTGAGGAGTGGCTTCTGTCTGGCCACTCTACCATAAAGGCCAGATTGTTGGAGTGCTGCAGAGATGGTTGTCCTTCTGGAAGTTTCTTCCATCTCCATCTCCACAGAGGAACTCTAGAGCTCTGTCAGAGTGACCATCAGGTTCTTGGTCACCTCCCTGACCAAGGCCCTTCTCCCCCGATTGCTCAGTTTGGCCGGGCGGCCAGCTCTAGGAGGAGTCTTTGTGGTTCCGAACAACTTCCATTTAAAAATGATGGAGGCCACTGTATTCTTGGGGACCTTCAATGCTACATAATTTTTTTGGTACCCTTCCCCAGATCTGTGCCTCGACACAATCCTGTCTCGTAGCTCTATGGACAATTCCTTCAACCTCATGGCTTGGTTTTTGCTCTGACATGCACTGTCAACTGTGGGACCTTATTTAGACAGTTGTGTGCCTTTCCAAATCATGTCCAATCAATTGAATTTACCACAGGTGGACTCCAATCAAGTTGTAGAAACATCTCAAGGATGATCAATGGAAACAGGATGCACCTGAGCTCCATTTTGAGTCTCATAGCAAAGGGTCTGAATACTTATCTAAATAAGGTGTTTCTGTTTTTTTATTTTAATACATTTGCAAAAATGTCTAAAAACCTGTTTTCGCTATGTCAATATGGGGTATTGTGTGCAGATTGCTGAGGATGTTTTATTTATTGAATCCATTTTAGAATAAGGCTGTAACTTAACAAAATGTGGGAAAAGGGAAGGCGTCTGAATACTTTCCGAAGGCACTGTGTATATCGTGAATCGCCCATAAATTTAAAAATATTTAGATTATTTTTAGGTCATATCGCCCAGCCCTAAATGGACTCCCACACCCCACACCCATCCCACCCCAACAGGAAGCATACAGTATCAGTTCTCTATGTCTTACAAGTAGTATGAAGCTGCAGCTAGGATTATTGTTTCTTCATACTATGTAATCTATTCTCAGTGATTTTGATGATTGGTTATTTTTCCTTGTTCATAGAAATGTATCAGTGAAGTTGTTAGGTTTATGTACCATCATACAACCTGATATTACCTGGTTCTGACCTCTAGATGGTTCCTGCTATTAGTTGAAAAATATGTGAAAATTATGAGTACTGAATTAGAATTGCCGATGCTGTGGATGATGAAAGACATGGACGTAAAGGTAAAATTCAAGTATCCATGTTATCCAGTAAGATCATTTTCTTGGCCAAACAGAGAGGATGCATATTATGTACCAAAAACAAGCATAATTTTGCACCATTTAAGTCACCAACCACTTTAACTGGTCGCCAATATCATTTGGGATGTAGCGACATCACTGCAATAGATGCACTAAAGAAAGAAAGTGAAATAATTAAATAAGGAATGCGTAGTCCTCAATGCTGTTTTCTGTTTTCATGTGATTTTCTTTAATGTATTTGGGCATATACATTGTTCTAACGAACTCTTCACTCTACATTTATATGTCATTATCATTTGAAGGTTCAGTCTTGAATTAACATTGAGGGGGGGAATTATTCACACTTTTTTCAACTAATAGCAGGAACATCATCATCTATTGGTCAGAACTTGGTAATATCAGGTTGTATGATAGTACATAAACAACTTAAATTACTAATTTATCTGAACAGGGAAAGTAACCATCACCAATTTCACTGAGAATACATTACATAGTATGAAGAAACAATACTCCTAGCCGCAACTTCATACTACTTGTCACACATAGATAACTAATACTGTATACTGGCTGTTGGGGTGGGCTTGGTGTGGGGTGTGGGTGGCTTTTGACCATTTATTTATTATTTGGATTCCTCACATCTCAATCATTGTTAAGAAAAGTTTTGCTCCAAATTGGATGTTGGGTACTATATTTATTTACACTGAACAAAAATATCAACGCAACATGCAACAATTTCAAGTTACAGTTCATATAAGGAAATCAGTCAATTGAAATAAGTTAATTAGACCCTAATCTATGGATTTCACATGACTGGGAATACATAGTGAGGGAAAAAAGTATTTGATCCCCTGCTGATTTTGTATGTTTGCCCACTGACAAAGACATAATCAGTCTATAATTTTAATGGTAGGTTTATTTGAACAGTGAGAGACAGAATAACAACAAAAAAATCCAGAAAAACGCATGTCAAAATTGTTATAAATTGATCTGCATTTTAATGAGGGAAATAAGTATTTGACCCCTCTGTAAAACATGACTTAGTACTTGGTGGCAAAACCCTTGTTGGCTATCAGAGGTCAGACGTTTCTTGGAGTTGGCCACCAGGTTTGCACACATCTCAGGAGGGATTTTGTTCCACTCCTCTTTGCAGATCTTCTCCAAGTCATTAAGGTTTTGAGGCTGACGTTTGGCAACTCGAACCTTCAGCTCCCTCCACAGATTTTTTATGGGATTAAGGTCTGGAGACTGGCTAGGCCACTCCAGGACCTTAATGTGCTTCTTCTTGAGCCACTCCTTTGTTGCCTTGGCCGTGTGTTTTGGGTCATTGTCATGGAAATACCCATCCACCACCCATTTTCAATGCCCTGGCTGAGGGAAGGAGGTTCTCACCCAATATTTGACGGTACATGGCCCCGTCCATCGTCCCTTTGATGCGGTGAAGTTGTCCTGTCCCCTTAGCAGAAAAACACCCCCAAAGCATAATGTTTCCACCTCCATGTTTGACGCTGGGGATGGTGTTCTTGGGGTCATAGGCAGCATTCCTCCTCCTCCAAACACGTTGAGTTGACGCCAAAGAGCTCGATTCTGGTCTCATCTGACCACAACACTTTCACCCAGTTCTCCTCTGAATCATTCAGATGTTCATTGGCAAACTTCAGGCGGGCCTGTATATGTGCTTTCTTGAGCAGGGGGACCTTGGGGGCGCTGCAGGATTTCAGTCCTTCACGGCGTAGTGTGTTACCAATTGTTTTCTTGGTGACTATGGTCCCAGCTGCCTTGAGATCATTGACAAGATCCTCCCGTGTAGTTCTGGGTTGATTCCTCACCGTTGTCATGATCATTGCAACTCCACGAGGTGAGATCTTGCATGGAGCCCCATGCCGAGGGAGATTGACAGGTCTTTTGTGTTTCTTCCATTTGCGAATAATCGCACCAACTGTTGTCACCTTCTCACCAAGCTGCTTGGCGATGGTCTTGTAGCCCATTCCAGCCTTGTGTAGATCTACAATCTTGTCCCTGACATCCTTGGAGAGCTCTTTGGTCTTGGCCATGATGGAGAGTTTGGAATCTGATTGATTGATTGCTTATGTGGACAGGTGTCTTTTATACAGATAACAAGCTGAGATTAGGAGCACTCCCTTTTGCGTCTCTGCGCTGCATGGCATTTCTTCTGCGCGGCAGTCCTGGAGGAAGTGCGCATGCATTTTAAAGGGAACATTGCTAATCTCAGCTCGTTACCTGTATAAAAGACACCTGGGAGCCAGAAATCTTTCTGATTGAGAGGGGGTCAAATACTTATTTCCCTCATTAAAATGGAAATCAATTTCTAAGATTTTTGACGTGTTGTTCTGGATTTTTTTGTTTGTTATTCTGTCTCTCACGGTTCAAATAAACCTACCATTAAAATTATAGACTGATAATTTCTTTGTCAGTGGGCAAACGTACAAAATCAGCAGGGGATCAAAGACTTTTTTGCCTCACTGTATATGCATCTGTTGGTCACAGATACAGTACCTAAAAAGGTAGGGGCGTGGATCAGAAAACCAGTCAGTATCTGGTGTGACCACAATTTGCCTCATGCAGCGCAACACATCTCCTTCACATAGAGTTGATCAGGCTGTTGATTGTGGCCTGTGGAATGTTGTCCCACTCCTCTTCAAGGGCTGTGCGAAGTTGCTGTATATTGGCGTGAACTGGAACACGCTGTCGTACACGTCGATCCAGAGCATTCCAAACATGCTCAATGGGTGACATGTCGGGTGAGCAATGTTCCCTTTAAACTGCATGCGCACTTCCTCCAGGACTGCCATGCCATGCAGCGCAGAGACGCAAGAGATTGAACTTCACTGAGTTTGTCCCATTAGTTTGCACTACAGTGCATTCGGAAAGTATTCAGACCCCTTTTTCCACTTTTTATTACGTTACAGCCTTATTCTAAAATGTATTAAATAAAAAAAATGTTCCTCATCAATCTACACAAAGCGAAAACAGGTTATTAGAAATTTTCGCAAATGTATTAAAAATTAAAAACGGAAATTCCTTATTTACATAAGTATTCAGACCCTTTGCTATGAGACTCAAAAATGAGCTCAGCTGCAACCTGTTTCCATTGATCATCCTTGAGATGTTTCTACAAGTTGATTGGAGTCCACCTGTGGTAAATTCAATTGATTGGACATGATTTGGAAAGGCACACACCTGTCTATATAATGTCCCACAGTTCACAGTGCATGTCAGAGCAAAAACCAAGCCATGAGGTCAAAGGAATTGTCCGTAGAGCTCCGAGACTACAGGATTGTGTCGAGGCATAGATCTGGGGAAGTGTACCAGAACATTTCTGCAGCATTGAAGGTCCCCAAGAACACTTTCCTCCATCATTCTTAAATGGAAGAATATACAGTGCATTTTGAAAGTACCCTTTGACCTTTTACACATTTTGTTACATTACAGCCTTATTCTAAAATGTATTTTTTTTTATTCCCTCATCAGTGTACACACAATACCCCATAATGACAAAGCAAAAACAGGTTTTTAGTTTTTTTTTGTAATTTATAAAAAATACAAAACTGAAATATTACATTTACATACAGAACCAGTCAAAAGTTTGGACACACCTACTCATTCAAGGGTTTTTCTTTACTTTGACTATTTTCTACATTGTAGAATAATAGTGAAGACATCAAAACTATGAAATAACAAATATGGAATCATGTAGTAACCAAAAAGTGTTAAACAAATCAAAATATATTCAACATTCTACAATGTAGAAAATAGTAAAAATAATGGAATGAGTAGGTGTGTCCAAACTTTTGAATGGTACTGTAAGTGTTCAGACCCTTTACTCATTACTTTGTTGAAGCACCTTTGGCAGCGATTACAGCCTTGAGTCTTCTTGGGTATGCCGCTACAAGCTTGGCACACCTTTGTTTGGGGAATTTCTCCCATTCTTCTCTGCAGATCCTCTCAAGCTCTGTCAGGTTGGATGAGGAGCGTCGCTACACAGCTATTTTCAGGTCTCTCCAGAGATGTTCGATCGGGTTCAAGTCTGGGCTCTGGCTGGGCCACTCAAAGACATTGAGACTTGTCCTGGAGCCACTCCTGCGTTGTCTTGGCTGTGTGCTTCGGTTCGTTGTCCTGTTGGAATGCACTGTATGTCTTAATTAAAGGGCAGTGTTGTATTTTGAGCAAATAGTCAGAGGGGTAGCCTATGTTGTCTAATTCTCTGTATGATAATAGTAATTGATTTTATTTTGTAAAGTGGTTTCTTCCATCATACAACACAGAACAATGCAATTTACAGTCACCTATTTGGCCCATGGTGTTACAGATCAAGTAAAAAATCAGGAATTAATGTAAATCCCTTCATAATGTAAAAAACGTTTTTTAAAGTCTCGTGAAATGTAGGCCTTCATTGAACACTACATATAGGCTACTGTAGGCTATATCATAGAAATCAAAAGCTATTTCTATGTGTAAATGTTATGGGATTTGCTCCATTGGTTTTGTTGGTAGGCCTACATAAATAGCCAAAATAGCCTATTGGCTACTGTCTAAAACTGTAAGGGTACAGCCTCAGTGTTTCCTGTAAATGTACGCCGGAAGTTGCACAAAATTCTCACAACATTCAAGTTTCCTCTCACAAGACATAACATTTGCTCAGTGGCCCAAAAATTTGAGGGAACATTGCTGGTGAGTATGCAGGCCACAGAAGAACTGTGACATTTTCAGCATCCAGGAATTGTGTACAGATCCTTGCGACATGGGGCCGTGCATTATCATGCTGAAACACGAGGTGTTGGCGGTGGATGAATGGCACGACAATGGGCCTCAGGATCTCGTCACGGTATCTCTGTGCATTCAAATTGCAATTGATAAAATGCAGTTGTGTTCGTAGCTTTATGCCTGCCGTTTATATTTTAGTCATTTAGCAGACTCTCTTATCCAGAGCGACTTACAGTAGTGAGTGCATACATTTTCATACTTTTTTCATACTAGTCCTCCGTGGGAATCGATCCCACAACCCTGGCGCCATGCTACATGGGACTACAGCTGCTTGATATGCCACACCTGTCAGATGGATGGATTATTTTGGCAAATGAGAGATATTCACAAACAGGGATGTAAACAGATTTGTGCACAACATTTGAGAGAAATAAGCTTTTTGTGCTTATAGAGAATTTCTGGAATCTTTTATTTCAGCTCATGAAACTTTGCACCAACACACATTACATGTTGCATTTATATTTTTGTTCAGTATAATATATGAATCCTATAAATTGAAATGGCTAATTTGGGTGCAATCAATTAGCTTAATTTCTCAGAGTTCAAATTGTCTTTCAACAAAATAATGTTGCAGGAGTGGCTATCTCATCTGATTCTAACTAAATAAAGGATTTCAGAACAATCTGAGATGGTGGGTGTCAAAATCCTCTTTCTTGTGCTTTTTGAGGTGGAACCACCCCTCAGCCAAGCCATGTTTCCACGGTGACGGATGTTTCCGAGGTCTTCGATGCAAAAACAAATAGGCCTGACTCATCGTACTGGCTGTACATCACATCCTCCATGTGTCTGTCTCTGGTGATCTCGGTTGGAATTTGGTCTCAACAGACAAAATCAATATCTCACTTCAGTAACTGTCCTAGCATCTCTCAACCACTAAACTGTCCCTGGACCAGTTGCTAAGGGCAAAGCCTAACAAACATCCATCAACGACTGAGTGATTGATTGATTGATGGTGAATGGTCGTGCAACTGGTGTGTGTATGTGTGCGCGTGCGTGTGCACTCTGCTCAGTCCATCTGCACAGCGGCAGAGCACAGTCTTCCAAAATGAGAAGAGCAGGTGTGTGTGTGTGTGTGTGTGCCTGTCTGTGTTAGTGTTGTCACGATACCAACATTTTGACTTTGATACCGATATACTGACTGATCTTGGCTTGGTTGGCTTTGCTGTGGCGTGACATCACTGTTGAACGGCTACAGTCATTGCATCACATGTTCCATAGCTGAGTGGACTGGGACGGACAGGCTACTTGACTTGTTCGGATTGGAGACGAGTGTTTTTAATAGGCCAGCCTTTTGTTTTCTTCTCCTCCAACCCCTCGCTTCCCCCTCTCCATCCTCCCTCTCTCTCCCTCCCTCCCTCCTCTCCGTCTCTCTCTCTGTAGGAGTTTGCTGCGCCCCCTCCCCTGTTGTTCAGGAAGATGAGTAACCCTGACTTGTCCCCCGCCGCCAACAATACCAAACTACACCGACAGCTCAGCCAGAATGATGGCCGCACACGCCGTAGCAGTATGGCTAGGACCGGTAAGAGAAACACACACACAATCATGAGTCCATGCGAAAGCACTCAAGAAGCTCCACTTTTCTGTCATTCTGCTGTCAGATCTAGTTGAGCTGTTGTCCCCCCCACCAGGTAAGCAGCGTCTGCCCCTGTCCAGCAGTATGCACAGTGGGGTGAGTAAGCTAGCCTGGCATCCTCCTGTAGAACCCCCCAACAATCTGGTCCGCATGAGGAACCAGTCCCTGGGCCAGTCTGCACCATCACTCACTGCAGGACTGGTGAGTACACTACAAATACAGACAGATAGACATGACAATGACTGAATTCCTCATCCTTATTCATTCATATAAACACCATCCCGTTGTTCCTCATTTATGTACTGTCCCAATGAATCCAATATTCCCCAATTAGCAATAGCCAACTTTTAGGCTATATTACTCTTTTATTGCCCATCCATTTTATTGCTCCATCTATCTACCCAGCCAGTACACAGTGCTGTGCACTATTTCCCTTTACATAGAGAGCTGCAGCAGGCAGGCAGAGAGAGACTGATAAGTCAGGTTGTCTCTATATTCACTAGTCAGGACAGCTGGCTGCTCTGCCCTGCCCTGCCCTCACTGACATCCATACAGCCACTCAGTACGCACACGATCTGTCTGCCCACCCATAAAGCACACTGAGCGCTATACACACTGTCTGTCTGACAATACGGTCTGCAAACTGAGACCTATGGCAGGAGAACTGGAGAGTGATTGAGTGTGTGTGTGTAAAAAAGGAAAGGGTATACCTAGTCAGTTGCACAACTGAATCCATTCAACCGAAATATGTCTTCCACATTTAACCCAACCCCCCTGAGTCAGAGAGTTGAGGGGGGCTGCCTTAATCGACATCATCGGCGCCCGGGATGCAATTGTTCTTGGGGATTAATTGCCTTGCTCAAGGGCAGAACGGCATATTTTTCCACCTTGCCGGCTCGGGGATTCAAACCAGCGACCTTTTGGTTACAGGCCCAACGGTCTTAACCGCTAGGCTTCCTGCTGCCCTACCTCTGTGTTTGCGTGTGGCGTTCGTTTATTTGTACGAGTGTTTGTGAGGAAATGTATCACGACGCACAGCTCATCTGACCTGCATAATATGATAGGCATGTTGATAGCCGTGTAGTGGTGTGTGTTGCATCCATTGACTGTATACGTTTGTAACAAGCTGTTGCTGCGCTAGGGCTACACCTACTGGCAGTGCATGGCACTGCAGGTTCATTAATGTGATCCATAAAATACAGTCTTCAGCTGTTCAACCCACCAATAGATGGCAGTATTATCAAATATTTGAGTTTTCAGCTTTGGGCAACACTTGTAAGAGACAGTGGCACAAAGCTGTATATATTATAGCTGGTTGAGAGACACTCACATTCATAGCATTCATTCTACACGCCCACAGCTTGGCCTTTAAAAAGTTGGTTCACTAAAACATTACAGGGTCAATGAGAGGCCAGGGAAAGTTCAAGGTTTTGTCAATTAAAATGTTATGTAACTAACGACCGACGCAAATACCAATGAATGGTTTGATTGTAAACAGTGTCAGTATGAATCAATTGTGTTGTCGTGTTTCATTGAGAAGGTGTCTTATCAGATTAGTAAAAACGGTTCATTGTGGTTTGTGTGAATGACATTTAGAAAGGCCCGCAAACAAAACGTTTTAGACTTTTTGAAAGTATCCACAGCTATTACGTAATGCAGCCAACAGGAAATTGTGGAAGCGTTTTGAAACGGAAAATATGACCTGCGGAGCTGTTTTAGATGAGCAAATAGTCATAGGTTATTATATTTTTCATAGGCCAGTTTATTAAAGTTTTCCTCAACTTACGTTTTAGTCATTTAGCAGACGCTCTTATCCAGAGTGACTTACAGGAGCAATTAGGGTTAAGTGCCTGGCTCAAGGGGTCACCGCCACTTTTCACCTAGTTGGATCAGGGGATTCGAACCAACAACCTTTCGGTTACTGGCCCAATGCTCTGCCACCCCAACCGCCCCTCTGGTTTCTTCCTTTAGCATAAATACAGTAGCTAGCTACAGTAAGGCTCTCTGAGACTACAGTGGGGGAAAAAAAGTATTTAGTCAGCCACCAATTGTGCAAGTTCTCCCACTTAAAAAGATGAGAGAGGCCTGTAATTTTCATCATAGGTACACGTCAACTATGACAGACAAATTGAGATTTTTTTTTCCAGAAAATCACATTGTAGGATTTTTAATGAATTTATTTGCAAATTATGGTGGAAAATAAGTATTTGGTCACCTACAAACAAGCAAGATTTCTGGCTCTCACAGACCTGTAACTTCTTCTTTAAGAGGCTCCTCTGTCCTCCACTCGTTACCTGTATTAATGGCGCCTGTTTGAACTTGTTATCAGTATAAAAGGCACCTGTCCACAACCTCAAACAGTCACACTCCAAACTCCACTATGGCCAAGACCAAAGAGCTGTCAAAGGACACCAGAAACAACATTGTAGACCTGCACCAGGCTGGGAAGACTGAATTTGCAATAGGTAAGCAGCTTGGTTTGAAGAAATCAACTGTGGGAGCAATTATTAGGAAATGGAAGACATACAAGACCACTGATAATCTCCCTCGATCTGGGGCTCCACGCAAGATCTCACCCCGTGGGGTCAAAATGATCACAAGAACGGTGAGCAAAAATCCCAGAACCACACAGGGGGACCTAGTGAATGACCTGCAGAGAGCTGGAACCAAAGTAATAAAGCCTACCATCAGTAACACACTACGCCGCCAGGGACTCAAATCCTGCAGTGCCAGACGTGTCCCCCTGTTTAAGCCAGTACATGTCCAGGCCCGTCTGAAGTTTGCTAGAGTGCATTTGGATGATCCAGAAGAGGATTGGGAGAATGTCAGATGAAACCAAAATAGAACTTTTTGGTAAAAACTCAACTCGTCGTGTTTGGAGGACAAAGAATGCTGAGTTGCATCCAAAGAACACCATACCTACTGTGAAGCATGGGGGTGGAAACATCATGCTTTGGGGCTGTTTTTCTGCAAAGGGACCAGGACGACTGATCCGTGTAAAGGAAAGAATGAATGGGGCCATGTATCGTGAGATTTTGAGTGAAAACCTCCTTCCATCAGCAAGGGCATTGAAGATGAAACGTGGCTGGGTCTTTCAGCATGACAATGATCCCAAACACACCGCCCGGGCAACGAAGGAGTGGCTTCGTAATAAGCATTTCAAGGTCCTGGAGTGGCCTAGCCAGTCTCCAGATCTCAACCCCATAGAAAATCTTTGGAGGGAGTTGAAAGTCCGTGTTGCCCAGCGACAGCCCCAAAACATCACTGCTCTAGAGGAGATCTGCATGGAGGAATGGGCCAAAATACCAGCAACAGTGTGTGAAAACCTTGTGAAGACTTACAGAAAACATTTGACCTGTGTCATTGCCAACAAAGGGTATATAACAAAGTATTGAGAAACTTTTGTTATTGACCAAATACTTATTTTCCACCATAATTTGCAAATAAATTCATTAAAAATCCTAGAATATGATTTTCTGGATTTTTTCCCCTCATTTTGTCTGTCATAGTTGACGTGTACCTATGAAGAAAATTACAGGCCTCTCTCATCTTTTTAAGTGGGAGAACTTGCACAATTGGTGGCTGACTAAATACTTTTTTCCCCCACTGTATGTCCTCCAGTATTAGATATCTGTATGGCCAAACATACAGCTTCCAGTAAACAACCATTTGTATTTATCCTTTTCCTAACAGCTGTGTTGCATGCCTCAGGGTCTGTCTGTCTGTCTTGTGCTGAGAGGTTTGAATCTGTTATTGATTTTAATTATATTAGTTGTTCAGTTACAGTACATAGGCCTATTGGTGAAACTATTCTCCTGTACTGTAGCTAAGGGCTATGAGATCAATGTCACCTAAGGCCTGAATGGCCCATTAATATCAGTAACTGTCAGCCTCGAGCCATAGTCACCATTGGGCAATATGGTTTGTTGATGTCTTCACAAATGTATAAATTGGGCTCCCTGCCGTATTGGCTGGTGTAACAGCCATGTTGTGCCTTGTATGACACATAATGTTAGCACAGTTCTTCATGGGATGTGAAAATCATGTCTTGTGTCACTGTCTTCCCTAGTGGGTCTCTCTTGTTTGGTCAGGCACTCATTTAATTGAATACCCTCTCATACAGTACAGAGCTCTGATGATGGGAATGGAGGCACTGCAGTCTGGTCCCTGGTCTGGTCTACACTCTGCAGGGAAACAACCCTGCATAGCCAGATGGTGTTTACATCCGGGCTAATGGTATGTGTGTGTGGTGCCTAGAGTGTGCACTTGGTGTGTGTTTTCATGAAAAAGACACAATACGTTACCTATAATTCCTGGAAATCACCTGGTAACCTATCAGAGTGCCAGGTGGCCAGAGAGTGGCCTAGTCTAGTGGCCTTAAGTGTACCCTGAGAGAGGAGCACCTGGACAGGATGAGGATATGTCTCATTGGTTTGAATGTTTTTCATTCTCTGGCACCCATCAGAACATCAAAGCTACAGCACTTGTCACCATGTACAGCCTGGTCTCATAGACTAGACGTAACAAAGTAAATGAAAATCCGAGACACTCAAATTAGGGCGTATAATGTGAACGTCTAGCAACCCAAAGGTTGCGAGTTCGAATCTCTTCACGGACAACTTTAGCATTTTAGCTAATTAGCACGTTTTCAACTACTTACTACTTTTTTTTTGCTACTTTGTAACTACTTAGCATGTTAGGTAACCCTTCCCCTAACCCTAACCTTAACCCTTCCCCTAACCCTAACCCTTTAACCTAACTCAAACTTAACCCTAACCCCTACCCTAGCCTAGCTAATGTTAGCCAGCTAGCTAACGTTAGCCACCTAGCTACTGAGCTAGAATCCGTAACATATCATACGTTTTACAAATTCGTAACATATTGTACATTTTAGCAAATTATTGCATACCATACGAAACGTAACATATCATACTAAATGGAGTGTCTCGGAGTAATGTAAAGAATAATACGAAATGCTCTGAGACCAGGTTGCCATGTAATACTTAGGTTGTAGTAAAGTAGAAGTTGAGAGCATCCCTTAGACTACTAGGTGAATGACCCTGACATCCAAAACCTTTCCACTCATTGAATTATTAGCATTGAAAGTGCCAGACGCTTCTCATGACTGGCGAGGCTATTTGTTTCAGTCTGACATGTCTGAAAAACACATCCATAGTATGTGCTCATTGTGTTGACTCAACGTCCAGCAGCTTTCAAGTCCAGCTCAGTTCTATTTCCTGAGTTTAAGATGATGTAGGTATAATATCAGCTGAATAATGCTAGATTGATGAGAGAGAGAGCTTGTAAGCCAAGGCATTGACATAATGACAGTTGCATACTATTTGCATTTGTGTAAAATTAAAGGCTTAGCTGGAATGGGAATAAACGCAAATAAATAAATAAATAAATAAATAAATAAAGGGAATAGTCAGTGCTATTGTTACACCGTGGCTCTTTTATATCTCCCCAGCGTCATCATTAAAACACACTCAGCCTGCCACAGGAGACGAGCAGGGCCTTTTGAAATTGGAGATCATAATTCAAACATAAAAAATAAAGTATTTCTGCCTTCTTGTCATCTTTTTACTCACTTGGAAATTACTATTTTCACTTGCAGATCTGAATAACCAGTGTCTGCTTTGGTTTGCCAAGACCGGAAAAGGTCAAGTGCCTTAAAATGAGAGGGCTGTTTTTCTTTCTCCTGCTTGTTGTGTATTGATGCTTTTATCTGAGGCGTGGTGGATGGGATCACTTCAAAGATCTGGGTTGAATATTAGAGAGGGTATTAACCTCAGCCTGCCACGGCTGGAACACACTGGAGGAGGACTGACAGCTGGGATTAAAACACATACATTACACACACACAAATTGAGCAAGGGCAGATCGCTGTATTGTATTTGTAAGATGACACCCGTAGAGAAGTTGAGCTTAAAAAAAAAATGAAACACAAGTTTAAATGCTAGTCTATTCAAGCAAGATCAACTTGAGACTTACGTAAAGGACAACTTATTTAACTTGGACTCAATGACCTCATTGAGGAGTTCATCAAGACTTCTACCAAAAGGAGCTGACTGTACTGATGATGCTGTGTGTGAAATATACATGAGACCATGATGAATAATTACTGTGAATAGGAGCCTAAACAGAACTGTCTCCCAGTCCCAGGATAAAGTGAGACAACTGATCATGGCAGACAACGTCGCAACACATCAGACCTGTCTGTGGCTCATCTGTGTGTCTTCTCTCGTCTGTCTGGGTCTGTGTCCCTGCTTTGGACTGTGTGTCTGTGTCTTATGTGTCTGTTACTGCTGCTATGCCTCTCTGTGAGTTGCAGTGACTATGCGTCCTTGTCTGACTGTGCGCCAGTGTCCTAATGTCTTTTTTGGGACTATGGCCAGAGGGCCCTGTTTGTGTTTGTCAGTCTGTCAGATGAAAACAGGCTGTTCCTTCTCCAACCTCAGCACTAAACAGCCTGGCTGGCCAAGGTCAGCTGAAGGGCAGTGATGACTCACGCTACTCTCCCAAGGTTACAGTGCCCACTCACAAAGAAAAGAGATGTGAATAGTGAGATGGAGGGAAAAACAACTTGTCATCTCTTTCCCTCTCTGTCTCTCTCTCCTTGTCTCTCTTGGGTTGTCATGTTCATAATTCATAGCCAAAGGAGGACAGCGTGTACCTGCAGTCACCTGGTGGGAGAGCTACTTTTAGCGCTGATACTTGACCAAAGTGATGTTCAGCATACTATATATTGGGATCCCTGTGTCTTAGTTCGGCCTGCCTTGAATGCTAAGCTAGCCAGCGTTGTTGGTCGGGTGAAATTAAGTGGGTCGGTGAGCAGGCTGGCTGGGCATGTCTTGGCATGTGAAGTGTGTCCTTCAGTTCAGCAGTGTCCTAGCCCAAGGTATCTACTGCAGCATATCCTCTACTGTAGGAGATCAAGCTGTCTACTGCAGGCGGTGCACAGAGAGATGATAGGCTTTACAGCAGAGAGAGGCCTTCCCTGCATGACAACACAGCATAATTGATCTCCCCACAGGGAATCTTTCAAGTCACAGTAGGACAGAGATCTAATTAAGCAATAAGGCACAAGGGGGTGTGGTATATTGGCCACATACCACAAACCCTGACGTGCCTTATTGCTATTATAAGCTGGTTACAAACGTAATTAGAACAGTAAAAATAAATGTTCTGTCATACCTGTGGTATACAGTCTCATAGGCCACGACTTTCAGGCAATCAGCATTCAGGGTTCGAACCACCCAGTTTTGATTGTGGAATGAAAGCATGAAAATCATGTTCCAGAACCACAAATTAATATCCTGGATGTTTCACTTCACTCATTTGTGTAGAAGTTATTTCAAATTGTGTTGTATTACTTAAGTAGCAGTAATACTTATTGCTATTTGGTCTTCTCCTTTGCTACACAAACATGGGAAGCACAATCGTCCTAGTCAAAGCTCTTCTCTGCCCTGGCACCCCAATGGTGGAACAAGCTTCCCCCTAACTTCAGGACAGCTGAGTCCCTGCCCGTCTTCCGAAAACGTCTGAAAACCTACCTCTTCACAGAGTATCCCCCCCTAAAAACGACTAAAATGTAAATGGCAGAATAAAGGGGTTCCTGGAAGCCTGTAAACTAATGGTCACTTTCTGAATCAAAATGCAAGCCAAGATTTACCGCTCAGATTTTTGTCAAACATGACTTAAAAAACCTAAGGCTATGCAACATTAAACAATTAAAAACAGTACTGTAGCAATGAGATTTGTGCAGTAAGCTATAGGCCCAATACATTATCACTGCATACTGGCTATGCTTGCATTGCCCTGCCAATGTTCTTCTCAGACCATTTTGAAGTTATATTTATAAAATGTAGGTATATGATCACACTGGAAATATAGGATTTTCTGTATTACTTTTGAGGCACAGCTAAGTGAGCATAAATCTACTGTTGAAGTCAGAACTTTACATACACCTTAGCCAAATACATTTAAACTTAAATTCCTGACATTTAATCCTAGTAAAAATTCCCTGTTTTAGGTCAGTTAGGATCACCACTTTATTTTAAGAATGTGAAATGTCCGAATAATAGTGGAGAGAATGATTTATTTCAGCTTTTGTTTCTTTCATCAAATTCCCAGTGGGTCAGAAGTTTACATACACTCAATTAGTATTTGGTAGCATTGCCTTTAAATTGTTTAACTTGGGTCAACCGTTTCGGGTAGCCTTCCACAAGCTTCCCAGAATAAGTTGGATGAATTTTGGCCCATTCCTCCTGACAGAGCTGGTGTAACTGAGTCAGGTTTGTAGGCCTCCTTGCTCGCACACGTTTTTTCAGTTCTGCCCACAAATGTTCTATAGAATTGAGGTCAGGGCTTTGTGATGGCCACTCCAATACCTTGACTTTGTTGTCCTTAAGCCATTTGCCACAACTTTGGAAGTATGCTTGGGGTCATTGTCCATTTGGAAGACCCATTTATGACCAAGCTTTAACTTCCTGACTGATGTCTTGAGATGTTGCTTCAATATATCCATATCATTTTCCTTCCTCATGATGTCATCTATTTTGTGAAGTGCACCAGTCCCTCCTGCAGCAAAGCAGCCCCACAGCATGATGCTGCCACCCCCGTGCTTCACGGTTGGGATGGTGTTCTTCGGCTTGCAAGCCATCCCCTTTTCCCTCCAAACATAACGATGGTCATTATGGCCAAACAGTTCTATTTTTGTTTCATCAGACCGGAGGACATTTCTCCAAAAAGTACGATCTTTGTCCCCATGTGCAGTTGCAAACCGTAGTCTGACTTTTTTAGGAGCAGTGGCTTCTTCCTTGCTGAGTGGCCTTTCAGGTTATGTCGATATAGGACTCGTTTTACTGTGGATATAGATAATTTTGTACCCGTTTCCTCCAGCATTTTCACAAGGTCCTTTGCTGTTGCTCTGGGATTGATTTGCACTTTTCACACCAAAGTACATTCATCTCTAGGAGACAGAACGCGTCTCCTTCCTGAGCTGTATGATGGCTGCGTGGTCCCATGGTGTTTATACTTGCGTACTATTGTTTGTACAGATGAAGGTGGTACCTTCAGGCATTTGGAAATTGCTCCCAAGGATGTACCAGACTTGTGGAGGTCTACAAAAAATTTTTTCTGAGGTCTTGGTTGATTTCTTTTGATTTTCCCATGATGTCAAGCAAAGAGGCACGGAGTTTGAAGGTAGGCCTTGAAATACATCCACAGGTACACCTCCAATTGACTCAAATGATGTCAACTAGCCTATCAGAAGCTTCTAAAGCACTGACATAATTTTCTGGAATTTTCCAAGCTGTTTAAAGGCACAGTCAATTTAGTGTATGTAAACTTCTGACCCACTGGAATTGTGATACAGTGAATTATAAGTGAAATAATCTGTCTGTAAACAATTGTTGGAAAAAATACTTGTGTCACGCACAAAGTAGATGTCCTAACCGACTTGCCAAAACTATAGTTTGTTAACAAGAAATTTGTGGAGTGGTTGAAAAACGAGTTTTAATGACTCCAACTTAAGTGTATGTAAACTTCCGACTTCAACTGTGTATACACAGTACCAGTCAAAAGTTTGGACACACCTACTCATTCAAGGGTTCTTCTTTATTTTTACTATTTTCTACATTGTACAAAAACAGTGAAGACATCAAAACTATGAAATAACACATATGGAATCATGTAGTAACCAAAAAGTGTTAAACAAATCAAAATATATTGTATATTTGAGATTCTTCAAATAGCCACCCTTTGCCTTGATGACTGCTTTGCATACTCTTGGCATTCTCTCAACCAGCTTCACCTGGAATGCTTTTCCAACAGTCTTGAAGGAGTTCCCAGATGTGCTGAGCTCTTGTTGGCTGCTTTTCCTTCACTCTGCCGTCTGACTCATCCAAAATCATCTCAATTGGGTTGAGGTCGGGGGATTGTGGAGGCCAGGTCATCTGTTGCAGCACTCCATCACTATCCTTCTTGGTAAATAACCCTTACACAGCCTGGAGGTGTGTTGAGTTATTGTCCTGTTGAAAAATAAATGATAGTCCCACTAAGCCCAAACCAGATGGGATGCCGTATAGCCGCAGAATGCTGTGGTAGCCATGCTGGTTAAGTGTGCCTTGAATTCTAAGCACCCCCACACCATAACACTTCCTCCATGCTTTACGGTGGTAACTACATATGCAGATATCATCCGTTTACCCACACCACGTCTCACAAAGACACAGCAGTTGGAACCAAAAACCTCCAATCTGGACTCCAGACCAAAGGGCAAATTTCCACCGGTCTAATGTCCATTGCTCGTGTTTCTTCGCCCAAGCAGGTTTCTTCTTTATTTTATTTTTTATTTTTTAGAGGGTAGAACAGCTTTAATATTGCAGATAGATTGTAACTTCCATCAATGTAATTGTCTGCATCACTTCCAATCCCCCATATGTTTTTTTCTTCTTGCAGATATATATACACATACATATACATACACATAAATACATATACATACACATATACATATCCTTTTTTAACAATATATTTCCCTTTATTACTTTCCAACCCCACCACCCCTTCCCGAATTGGAGTAAACTAGTGAACAACAATGCTTAGGCCTCTACCTCCAGCTTATACATACTATATACGTTTTATAGACACAGTCACTTTTACAATAATTATATTTTGTTTGTTTTTACTCCTGAACTTCTTCTACCCTCAACCTCTCTGATCATTTTCATGATGTCCATCCGGTTTGCTTCTATATGCCATATCTTTTTAACTGTGCTCTTTCACAAAAGCTTGCAACCTATAACCTATATACTTATTATGGACACAGTATGCTTTACATTAGTTATCTTGTTGTTATTAGTTGTTGTTAGTTGTTATTAGTCCCATCCTTCAACTCCATTCAACACTACCCATCTATCTCTTAACACCATCCATATTGGATTTCTATTTGCCATATATTTTTCAACTGTACTGTGATGTTTTACAAAAGTTCTGAATCTTTCTGTTTTCATTGTTTCTACAGATTGTAAATTGAAAATAAACATTTTTGCTAAAAGTATTATTATATTATTGATCGATTGACTATAACTTTTCAGATCACCCAGTAGTGCTATCTGCAGGGTTAGCTCCAGGTAAATATTGCAATCCTTTAGACATTCCTGGACCTGTGTCCAAAAACAAGCTACAAATGTACAGTACCAAAACAAATGATCTAATGATTCTGTCTCTTCGCAGCAAAATCTGCAGAGCTGGGAAGATTGTATTTCCCATATAAATAACATTATATTGGTAGCAAGAATTTTATATAATAATTTACATTGAAAAATTATAAGTTTTGAATCCGGCGTCGTTTTGCGTATCAGTTCATAAACACTATGCCATGGGATCGGTGCGTCAAAAATCTCTTCCCAACTATTTTGCAATCTATATGGGACGGCTGTCAATCCTTTGGTCCTTAAATAAAACTGGTATACTTTTTTATTCATCACAATTTTCTTTAACCTTACTTTTTCCCCCTTCCACTTTCCTCTTTCATTTTTGCGGTAATGCTGCAATTATTTGGATGTAATTTTGGGTAGAGCAGACATTTCCATATGTTTTTGTTAGCTGCATGTGCGACATAACTCCACCAGTCCTACCTATGATATCATTTACGAAGATTATACAGTTTTTAAACATTTTGTCAAAAAATAAAGATTTTTTATAAATTCGTATATTTGAGTTTAACCACAATATTTGTTGCATTATTTGTTCTGTCGTTTCTGGAGGATTAAATTGAAATTGCAACCAACTGTCTATGGCTTGTTTTAGAAATCGTGATATTTGGGAGATGATTTCCTTTTCAAATAACTGAAAGTGAGAGGTTGTAATCTGAATAAAGGGAAAAAGGCCATTCTTGAACATCGGGTGAGACAATCTTACTAATTTGCTAGAGAACCAGTTCGGATTTAAGTATAACTTTTGTATGACTGAAGCTTTTAGTGATAGGTCTAATGCTTTAATATTTAATAATTTTTGTCCTCCGAATTCATATTCATTATATAAATAGGCCCATTTCATTTTGTCTGGCTTGCCGTTCCAAATAAAATGGAATCTTTTTTGCTCATATCATTTTTTTAAACAGGTCGCTAGGTGTAGGCAAGACAATAAGCAAATAGGTAAACTGGGATATGACTAAAGAGTTAATCAGGGTATTTTCCTTTCCATGGTAGCAAGATCTTATCTATTTTTGCTAACTTTCTATTAAAATGTATTGGAGTGAGATCATTTCTTTCTTTCGGGATATGTATATCGAGTATGTCCACATCACCGTCGGACCATTTTATTGGTAAACTACACGATAATGTAAAAGTTATATTTTTTTGTGATCCAATATGTAATATGGTACATTTATCATAATTTGGTTGTAATCCAGAGAGGTTAGAAAAATGATCTAGATCCTCTATGAGGCTGTGGAGGGATCCAAATTGTGGATTTAAAAGAAAACATGAATCATCAGCGTACAATGACACCTTTGTTTTTAAGCCCTGGATTTCTAATCCCTTGATATTATTGTTGGATCTGATTTTAAGAGCTAACATTTCGATGGCCATAATAAATAGATATGCCGATAGTGGACAACCTTGTTTTACTCCTCTTGACAGTTTAAAACTTTCTGAGAAGTATCCATTATTTACTATTTTACGCCTAGGGTTAATATACATAACTTTAACTCTTTTTATAAGAGGTTCTCCAAAATTGAAATATTCCAGGGATTTATATATTAACTCCAGTCATACTTTATCAAAAGCCTTTTCAAAGTCAGTTATGAATACCAGGCCTGCTTTCCCAGATTTTTCTTAGTGTTCTATTGTTTCCAGTACTTGTCTTATATTATCGTCCATGCAAAAAACCTGTCTGATTAGGATGAACAATACCTTTTTAATTCTATGCGCTATGCACACATTTGCAAAGTGTAAGAGGCCTCCAATTTATTTAATGGTCTGGATCTTTATATTTACCACTTGTATCCTGTTTCAGTAATAATGAAATCAGACCTCCTTGTTGAGTGTCTGAGTATATCAAAAAAGGTTTGGTATACCTCAAATGGTATGCCATCCAGCCCTGGAGTTTTCCCGGACTTAAAGGCTTTAATTGCATCAATAAGTTCATCCTCTGTAATTTGGCCTTCACATGAGTCTTTCTGTACATCTGTTCATTTTACATCATTAATAGAAAACAAATCCATACAATCAGCTTCAGTTAGTGGAGATGGAGGAGACTGTTGTTGTTACTCCTATGAGCAGACACAAGCCGCTGATAATAACAACGCAAGCTTATCGGATCACTTGGCTTATAAAAGGTTTGAACAAAGTGTTGACAGTGCTGAATAACAATTTAAAAATGAACTTACTCATAAAAACAGCAGCTCTATGCTGTATTCATTGAGTCTCTCTAGTCATGGTTTAACATTTTTAAAAATCTCACAGTATCAACTTTGCTGTGTGTTCGAGGTGCACTTGATTTGCTCTCTGGCCTGCAGTGTAGGTGGAGTTTTACCTTCAGGCACATGAAATGGTAAAAAATTGTAACATTTTGCCTTCCTGGCACTAGGGCTGCTGTTTGTTGATCGACTAGGAATGTCACCGGTTGGTGACCAATGCTGTAAACAGACAGTGGAAGCCAAGGCAGCCACGTGATGTCACACAACAGGGGTCACGTTAGAGTTACGAAATCTGCATTTTCAAAACGCAGACCATCAAAGAATCTGCATTTTTAAACCATTTCACCTGCGTTTTATATTCAAATTCAACAGTTTTTTTGCTTCAACAGAGTGATCAGGGGGCGTGCAACGATAGTTTTCCTTCACAGAAAATACATTAGTGCAACACAAAAATAGCTTCATTTTCGTCAGAAAACAGATATGCAACGCTATTTGGCTAGCATCCGCACAAGTAAATGAGCTTATAATGAAAAAGCAATGTCTTTTTTGCAAAAACTAATGTTTATCAAAGAAAGAATGTAGCCAGCTACATTTCCTAATGTTTTGCTTGAAGTTAATCTTGCATTTTACCGAGAAAAGTACCTGAGAAAAGTAGCTACACATCAGTCAGAGCACTGTCTGCTGATAGAATGCCCGTTTATTAATTCTCATCCGAGTGGAGAAGTGCAACTGAAGCACATAATATGTCTGATGCCGAGCAGAAATTACATTAAGAAGCATTTTAGATCTGTGTTTACAAAATACAGCAAGATATTTCTTATGTGTTTTTTATATATTTTTTCTGCATGAAAAACGCAGAATTCTGCATTAACATGACCCCTGGACTAGTGTTATTACTATACTTAACCAAAATATAAACGCAACATGCAACAATTTCTAAGATTTTACTGAGTTACAGTTCATATGAGAAAATCATTCAATTGAAATAAATTCAAGGGACCCTAATCTATGGATTTCACATGACAGGGAATTCAGATATACATCTGTTGGTCACAAATACCTTTAAAAAGGCCTCACAATGGGCCTCAGGATCTCGTCATGGTATTTCTGTGCATTCAAATTGCCATCGTTGTCCGTAGCTTATGCCTGCCCATACCATAACCCCACCGCCACCATGGAGCACTCTGTTCACAATGTTGACATCAGCAAACCCCTCGCCCACACGACGCCATACACGTGGTCTGCGGTTGTGAGGCCGGTTGGACGTACTGCCAAATTCTCTAAAACGACGTTGGATGTGGCTTATGGTAGAGAAATTAATGTTCATTCCTGCAGTCAGCATGCCAATTGCACGCTCCCTCAAAACTTGACATCTGTGGCATTGTGTTGTGTGACAAAACTGCACATTTTAGAGTAGTCTTTTATTTACCCCAGCACAAGGTGCACCTGTGTAATGATCATGCTGTTTAATCAGATTCTTTATATGCCACACCTGTCAGGTGGATGGATTATCTTGGCAAAGGAGAAATGCTGATTAATAGGGATTTAAACAAATTTGTGCAAAACATTTGAGAGAAATAAGCTTTTTGTGCGTATGGAACATTTCTGGGATCTTTTATATCAGCTCATGAAACATGGGACCAACACTTTACATGTTGCGTTTATATTTTTGTTCAGTTTAGATGTGCATGTCATCTACCATATGGAACCTTATCTGGTCCTGTGCCCTGTTTAGAATGTTCAGCACTCTTGGCACATTTCACAGTACAGTTCCTTCTCTTCCTCTAAGATCTCAGTGGTATGTTAGAGGCTCTGTAAGAGAATGCACCATATAACATCATCATCCACAGATACCGTTGACTAGAGAAAAGGTCTTTGTCTAGGACCTTACTGTGCACTTTGTATGATTAGGTCTACAATAACACATGCATTTTTTCCTTAATGTGATCTTTTTCATTCTACTATCACTAATGATCCAGGAGATCCTGACTGTCTTTAACACTGTTGGTTTGAGTGAATTCTCCACACTGATTCGTCTCACCCTCCAAATATAAATGGTATCTTTGGAATCCACACTGCTCTAGTTCTCAAATACAGTAGATCGGGAGCACTTGATCTGAATGATTGTCATCCATGTGTTTGTCCATAGCACATGGTCACAGTGTGTGAAAGTCCCTCTGCCCTGACATTCACACAGAGATTAAGGTCATTATATATTAATCTATAATCTATATGTGAGGAGAGAACTGTAGGGTAGACTCAGAATTTTACACTACAGTATTCCCATGGATTGTCTTCATCACTGAGTCATTACCTGGATTTTAATCCCTTGAGTGGACTGGACATCACAACCCAGTTCACAGCCTACTTTCACAGTCACGTTAAAATGGCCAGCCAGGGCTGCAGTGCAGAGACATTCGCTCTGAGTTAGGATAGACTACATTTACATTTTACATTTTTAGTCATTTAGCAGACGCTCTTATCCAGAGCGACTTACAGTTAGTGAATACATATATATATTTTTTTTATACTGGCCCCCCGTGGGAATCGAACCCACAACCCTGGCTACAGCGGGATGAAAATCATGTCGCTGGTTGGTGGGGGGAGACTCACGCTGAAGGTCATCCAGGGAAAGTCCCTTTGGTGGTGAAGTCAATGGGAAATGATCAGGTTCATGTAATGAGACTAAACCTTCCTACCTCAGTGTCCTTGTTTTGACCAGAGACACATTAGAGATGCAGCAGGAAACAGTAGAGAGCAGCATATCAAGCAGAGGCGCAATCTGATAGTTGACCTGGTAAACTAAACTCCCATCTGTCAGCTTTTCACAGGATCCCCACACCAGTTACTTTGAGATGAGGGCCAATATTACAAAGAAGTGATGATGATGGTCTCTGCATGTGTTGGATGATTTCCATAAGACAAGTCCTTGCTTAGTCTTTAAGTATTTAATATTGGTAGCCATATGGTGTTAATATGTTTGGCTGTGTGGATTTTGAACTGTTAACTTATGTGCGATCCCCTGACAGTCTCCTCTGTCAATGTTCTCCTTCTCTCTCCTCTGAGAGAGCGGCCAGCCAGACAGAGAGGGGCAGCGAGAGGGCATCCTTCCTCCGTCTTTCTGTCTCCATTGTGTGAGTTTATTAAACCCAGGATAGATAATAAATATATTCATTCTTTCCATCACTTCTCCCCCTTCCTGAAAATTTTCAATTTCATTATGGAGAGACGCTCCAGCCGAGTCCTTGAGTCTGTATACGTCCCAAATGGTACCCTATTCCCCTTCATAGTGCACTACTTTTGACAGGCCCCGGTCAAAAGTAGTGCACTATAAAGGGAATAGCGGGACATTTTGGACGCACCCTCTGTCTCCTGAGGTGATTTGATCTCACTGGTGAAAATCAAAACAGTGTCTGTAACATCTCACCCCCCACAGGTGTGATATGAGACTAAACAACCAGACATCTTCCTCTGAACTCCAGAGTCAAACAATAACAACACTCAGGTTGACCCCAGGGCATGCTTTTACCAGAGAACAAAAGGACTTGTTTGTACATGAGACAAAGACAACTGTGTGTGTGTCATCATCCCAGTTCTGATTTATATTCCATATGCGTTGCCAGTTGTCACGTCTGTCCTGATAACTTCAGAATCTTTTCTCCTCGTTTGTCGGAGATGTGACCTTTTATAATATTTATCCTGGCTTCCACACAAAGCCTACAAGCCAGTGATGCAGACCTTTGGAACATCTACATTTTAAAAAGTCTAATAAATCCATGTAATATAGCCTACACCATCACAATAAATCCATTATTTATTTTAGACTGGTCTAAAGAAACATGATATAAAGAAAATGTACTCTAGAAGAAGAACAGAATAGCATACTCTGAGTTGTCCTTATGTTAGGCCCTGATCTGGCTATGCCATATGGCTGTGGGCTACACTAGTTCATTTAGCATACAAGATTTGCTTATAATTCCGAGGCATTATTTTATATTATTTTATAGTATGAAGAATACAATTGAACAAAGCTGAATAAAATAGAAAATATATTTTCTCTAAACGATTTGAGGGAGTGTGCACATGCGGCTATTCTGTGTTGAGCGGTTAACAAAGAAACAGGTACTCCTATATGCTTAATTTAGAGTTATCTATGTAACTTTAGTTGTGATACAAATGTTGGGCTATATGTTTTGATTTTTAATACATTCTAAGGCTGCATGATGCGACTCTAATGATGATTGGAAAAAAGTCTAATGAAAGACATGAGCTCTGTTTTTGTTTTTTGCGCAGGCTGTACACACTTCATCAGTCTCTAATTCACAATTTGACAAGCACTTGATAATGCCTCGAATTTTGCGGCTGCATGCCCTTTGGGCCATAATGCCCCCTAAAAAAATCCATGCCTTTTGCGGCCAGTGGCCATTGTGCCCTTGGGCTCAATATAATAATTATAATTCCCTTCTCCCGGCTGTGTGCTGAAGCACTTCTCACTCACATGTCTCTCCGTCATGTGATCGGGACTTTCTCACAGGCTACAAGTGAAGACAGACACATCGGGGATGCAACTGCGCGCCTCCTTATCCAATTCCGAGGTGCATATTGAAGATATTGGAAGAACTGTCAACATTTACTTTTTGTCAGCCAACAAGATGAGTAGGCCTAAAGAACAGCCAAAGCACTAGCCTATGTCAATCTACTATCCCCTATAGTACAAAAGTTGACCTCTTCTGTGCGAGAAATAAATATTCCAAACATAATCTGGGACAGTTGTGGGATGCGATAGAGCCCAAATTATTACAACCACTAGCATCATAAAACCTGTTATGAGAAATGAGCCTGACGCAACAGATGAGAACGTTCAGCTTAAAATGTTGATAAACGATTAGGCTATTTCTTCACATTATAAGCGCAGCAATGCGCACACGGCAGTAAGCTATACGCACAAATGTTCCATTAGCAGGAAAACACTATTCTCAAATGTGATTATGCATGTAATGCTTTTATTATAAAGGTGCATTTTTATGGTGAGAATGATCTTCCCCAAACTTGAAACTCACGCGCTGTGTATGTATGCCAGTAAGGCTCTACACCCGTTGTAAAGCGGATTAATGTTCTTCATTTTAAGAAGTTATCTGGCCACTTTAGTTGTGATACAAACCTTATCAAAACATATAGGCCTATGGGCTAGGCTACATGAGGTGTGCGACTATGATTTGTAAAAAGTCGCCAAAAAAAGCATGCGCAACATCTGGGCATCATTCACAAGTGATATAGTCCTGTGATATAGTCCCATGTAGCTCAGTTGGTAGAGCATGGCGCTTGCAACGCCAGGGTTGTGGGTTCGATTCCCACGGGGGACCAGTATGAAAACATTTATGCACTCACTAACTGTGAGTCGCTCTGGATAAGTGTCTGCTAAATGACTAAAATGTAAATGTAAATAATATATAATTCACAAGTGATAATTCACAGGCTAATACTGTCACCCTTCACACTATTCTTTATTTAATCTTGTCTTTACATATACTAAATAATATATGTGTGAAATTGATTGATTTAGAATGGACCATTATTATGCACCTGTCTCGAAACGGGCAGTGCAAAAAAAATACATGTCATCTATGCACTTAAATAGCGAATGGAGGATGCTTTTCCCGTGGTTCATTTTTATGCCAGCCAGGTAGGCTTACTCCTGTTGTAAAGAGAAGCAATGTGCTTGATATTAGGAAAGTTGAGAAATAAATGTAGTAGGTCTAGTCTATAGAAAGCTAATGGGATCCTCCTCTTTTTAATAGAGGCCATCACTGTTTTCTCACGCAATAGCCTATAGAAATGTTGCGCAACATGAGCTCATGGGCTCTCATGAAGTGTTTGAATAGATTTTCGATTGCATTTGCATTGATGTCAGAGTGATTAGAGGGACAATAGAGTGCTGAGTACCAGGCAGTTAGCAAGTTTGGGAGGCTACTAATGACCATCAGCAGCATCAGAGCTTGGAGAAACCTTAGTTACCGTGACTAAATGGTCACGTGGAATTTGACTGCCGTCATGACTTGTAACCGCCAGTGTGGCGGTAATACGGTCACCGCAACAGCCCTACTCCTGAGGTGATTTGATCTCACTGGTGAAAATCAAAACAGTGTCTGTAACATCTCACCCCCCACAGGTGTGATATGAGACTAAACAACCAGACATCTTCCTCTGAACTCCAGAGTCAAACAATAACAACACTCAGGTTGACCCCAGGGCATGCTTTTACCAGAGAACAAAAGGACTTGTTTGTACATGAGACAAAGACAACTGTGTGTGTGTCATCATCCCAGTTCTTATTTATATTCCATATGCGTTGCCAGTTGTCACCTCTGTCCTGATAACTTCAGAATCTTTTCTCGTCGTTTGTCGGAGATGTGACCTTTTAGAATATTGCTCAGGGTGGCAGAACTCAAACTCTAATTAGGCGAAATGTGAGTGTGTTCTGTGAGCCGAGTTCCTGGGCGGCGGGTCAGCCTGAACCACCACTGTAATTACCACTAGCTTCTGCATATCCCTCTCTCTCATCTCCCTCACTCAGTGACTTTTACCCAGGCGCTTTCTTACCAACGCGATAGGGGCCTTCGCTTACCAAGTTAAGTAGAAAGGGTAAGAGTGAGAGGGCCAATAAATTATATTTTCTTTCCACTGCATACAGACATGTTATTCTGTTTAATTCCATTGGCTAAAGGTTTCTTCCATCCAGGCTGTGGAACTAATGGACAGAGTTGAGCTGTTTTACTTCCACTCTCCTGTTTGTCTATATTTAGTTAATTACCCGGGTCTCAGAGGCTGATCCGCTCTCTAACTTCCCTTCCACCCCCCACTGGGGCAGCTTGCCTGCTTGACTGGCTGCGTCCAGATAGCAATTAAGATTGGTATGAAATATTAAAGGCGCCTGCTTGAGATCAGTGGACATTTGGAGCAACGGGAGGAAAACAAAGCACAGCATTATTCATGGCTCCAGGCAACACATTTTTGGGAAATAATTGGCTGATGTGGGTTGTGTTGTGCCTTGTGTTTATAGTTGTATATTTTTCTCCAACAAGGAAATTACACAAGCAGAGATTAATACTTTAGTGGAAATGTGCAGTTTCTCCTCCAGCAAAGTCATTCTGCCGGTCTGCCTTTTGTCTTTTGAAGACAGCACATATTAAAATTAGGAAAAGGTTGGCGGGTGGAGGGGGTGATGAAGTAGCCTAGCTGATGAATAGTTTGGCTAGGCTTCCGTCATACTCCCACTGTAAACGATGATATGTTGTTTTTTAGATGACATTAAGAGAATGTAAGGAATATTATAGGTTTAATACTCCTTTCCTACCCCTTCAATACTTAGTAAAGACCTGTTCATCTGTCTAAGCAATAACACATTCTACTGTATATGCACACGCAACCAAGAGGTTCCCCAGTAAACATCCGGCGCTGCAACGCACCATAATAGCTAGCTAGCTATCTAGTCGGCTAGCTAGCACAAAATAACAAGGTCATATTTCTTGATCCAACCAAAAAATAGAACAAACAAGTTATATACACACATTGACTTGTTGCTACCAGATCCTCTAAACAAAATCATCGGACAACATTTATTTCCTATTTATTATCAGTTTGCTCTGGTTGTGTTAGCTACATTTGGCTAGCACAGCAAATAACCACAGAGCTAGCGTGATGTGAAGGTAGAGAAAGATCAGCTTACCTTGTTAGTCAGCTAGATAGATGAATTTCTCTCACGACAGCCAACAATATAACTAAACTAAATGTAGCTAGCATACGAGTCCAATGTTTGACAACCACATTGTTTACATCAACTCCTCTCTCCACCCTCAGCAGTCTGTCTATCAAATCAAATCAAATCACATTTTATTGGCCACATGCGCCGAATACAACAGGTGCAGACATTACAGTGAAATGCTTACTTACAGCCCTTAACCAATAGGTCGTCTTCTTCTTCCTCCAAAATGCAACTATATTTTATCCAGGTGAATTGCCCACTTTGTTTCAATTAAGAAACTGTAGTTTTAATGAACCACTAGCTTGTGCTAGGCATTGATTATCGACCTCACATTATGAGACCTAGCTAGTGGTTTGTTTACATTAAGTAAAGCTAGACTATAATACAAATGCTAGCGCTGACACCTTGTGGTGATAATGTTGAACTGCATATAATTACACCAGGATGATACATAACATGAAGCAAACAAATTGTAACTTTATTTCAAGCAAAATGTATTTTGAAATTAAATCAAATTAACCTTAAAATATTCCTTTCTGCACACCTTTGTGATAGTGATATTTGCTCATAATGTTTTCTCCTGTGCATGTCATCTTTAAGGCCTACCTACATTGCAAGGGTAGTGCTTGCACTAATCCATTTCATGACTGCATGTACAGTAGCTGTAGAAGTCAAATCTGGTATCCTTCAACATGGTTAGCCAAATTATTTGCCATTATCAGCCTTTTTTCTTTAATGTTATTAGCAAATGATTCCCACACACAAGTTGTCTCAGATGTGTGAGTGCTTTTCCTATTTCTAATAGTATCATTTCAAATGGAGAAAACATCTCAGCAAAATGTAAACAATGTGTGAGGATTTGCTCATCCTGTTTCAGTATAGAAATGACAAGCCACATGTACAAGTGCATTGGACATGCCCACGAGGCCAATACTAATCCCATCATATGTCTGCATTGGGCCTGCATGCCATAAATAATCTCACATCCACTGTAACCAAAAGGGTAGAGCACAGATAGTGGAGGCAAGAGAAAAATACCCTGGAGATTGACCACAGTGAAGGGTCACTTTTACATGGGCTGCAAAGTAGCCATGTAATGTATGAGTTCCATCCCTGTATGGCTGACACTTGTAGCTAGCATGCCAACCACTGGAGGAGGAGGACAGTGAGTGTAGCAGAATGAAGCAAATCAACACAAAATTGCAGGAGGCGATCCTCCCTCAGCTGAGATGCTTATGGTATTAAAATATACATACATTCATATAAACAAAATCACATGAGCCGAATACAACTGGTGTAGACTTTACCGTAAAATAGTAACACGAGGAATAAAATAAAATACACAAGAATGGAGCTATATACAGGGAGTATCAGTACCAGATCAATGTGCAGAGTTACAAGGTAGATATGTACATGAAGGCAGGGTAAAGTGACTAGGCATCAGGATAGATAATAATAAGAGTAAAATAAAGAACAGAGTAGCAGCAGCAAATGATGAGTGTAGAAGTGTGTGTGTGTGTAATATGTATGTATATGTGTTTGTGTTGTGTCTGTATGCGTGTGTGTCCATATGTAGTGTATGTAAGTATGTGTGTGGGTTTTGTGAGGGAGTGTCAGTGTAGTGTGTGTGAGTGAGTGTGTGTTTATGGTGTGTATTTACTGTATAGTCTAGTGAGTGTGCGTAGGAGGAGGAGACACTACTTCAAGTCTCAGGAGGGATGACATCACATCAGTGGCTACTAGAACTCACCTGCAGCTCACCTCTGCTACAGTCACACCCCTTTCACCTCCTCCTACGCCACCGACAGTATAACTCAGCTGACTGTGTGATCTGAGTCAGTGTAGCAGAATTAAATACCCACAAAATGAATTTTGTGGGTGTTAGATTGACTCAGTTCACACAGTCTGCTCTGCTTGCCGCTGAGGTTGATGAGGAGAAGGAGGTCAGTGAGTGTAGCAGAGGGATGTAGCAGAGGGGTGAGTGTGTAGCACATGTGAGAAAGTTGACAGGTGAGTGCTAGGCTCTTTCTCAATTCATCCATTCTCAATTATTTCATTGCCTCCTTCTCAAAACCCAATGGAGAAGAAGGTCAGAGGGGAGGGACCAGTTGCGATACAATACAGGTGAGGAAATAGGATGCGAGTAATCAAGGAAAGACAAAGTGAGACAAAACCCTAGTAGCCATCGTGTGGTGATGTCACCCACCCTGAAGTACTTTTATCCTACTCCCAACCAAGATCATGGAAGTGCTGTTGTGGACGGGTTGCATCCTAGGTCAGCCATACAGGGATTGTTACACCCACACCAATGATCAAGGACATCAGCTTCAGCTGCAAATATGTGCAATATCAGACAAAATGAGAGTGACAATCAAATAACAGACAAACATGTTCAATGACCAAAAAAATCTACTATACTTAATTCAAAGAATCAGCACTTTATTTCATATCATACAAAGAACGCCTATGTAAATGGTTAGTGGGTTTAGACATCCATCTTACTCCAAAACAAGAGATGATTGAATAGTTAAATGAATAATAATCAGATGGGCTGGAACAGAAACCTGCACTCCCAATAGCTAGATCTATAGGAGCAAGGTTGTTGATGCATGTTCTAGGTCTATGCATTGTTACTTTTAACAGTATTTTTGTAGTCCAACAACCAATTCTAACAGTAAACCAATAGCATATATAACCCATTGGAGATACCCTTCAGTCTCTCCAGGACTTGGGACTTTCTTTAAGACCTTCATCCATAGACAGGGTTTATCAGCTTTCACAGGTCTCTATGTCTGAGGTTAGGAAACATAGAAATTAGACCAGGACTTGCTTTAATATTCTCAAGTGATATAACATTTGATATTTCATTGCATTGTGTTTTTGTATTGTCAAAGTTCTCTCTTTGGGACTGGAAATCTGTTCATCCGCTAGCTAGCTAGATTAGCTACTAGCTAACACATTGTTGTTTTTAGCAGATCACAATAACGTTTGTGTCAATAAAAATAAATGTTTGATGGCTGTCTATCCTGACGTTACCTAGAAATAGATGGTTAACTTGATAAACAGCTTACCTGTGTGCTACACATCATCCTGGTGCCGCCATCTCCTGCTGTTAACGTTACTATCCATGCAGGCCGCTGCATGGATAGTAATTGGGAAATGTAGCTATAAACTTTAATTTTCTAAAATAGATTTGTCCCCAGTCGTAAGGATCAACCCACCCGTGAATACTATGATTTAAAAAACTAGACTGTTTACAGCCGCAACAGAGCAGCTGTTTACAAATGCACCGGAAGTTCTTTGGGGTTCCAGGGTTGACTTCCATTCCTCTTCAAAAATCAGTTAGAAAAGGTCTATAAGCTACAGCTGAATTGACCTGTGCTTGGCAGTGCCATGGTATTTCCAGCCAAAGCCTTTCTTTGAGTCTCATCATTCTTTTCATAGAAGCCTTCTGAGTTCTCCTAATATGAATTATTGATATTAGTAGCATTTCATTGATTACACGGGGCCCCGTGTAGCTCAGTTGGTAGAGCATGGCGCTTGCAACGCCAGGGTTGTGGGTTTGATTCCCATGGGGGGCCAGTATAAAAAATGTATGCATTCACTAACTGTAAGATAAGAGCGTCTGCTAAATGACTAAAAAAATAAAAATAATAATTACATGTCAAACGATAACCCTTGGATCCACAGCCCTTAGTAATAGATTCAATAGATTTCTCTATATTGTGGTGACCTGTGACGGTGGTAATAGCCAGTAGGATTCTATTAATCTCTTAGACATTGTGCACTCTACTTTCTCACCATGACAACACTATTTTTGCTCTATTTCCTCCACTCACCCATGACTACCTGAACACTAACAGTAACTAACAGTATTAACACAGTGGCTGTCATTCCATTCATTCCATCACCACCACCCACAGCTGTTCCATAATGTCCTTTGTCGCCTCTGATTATGACCATTGAACAAGATAGTGGTTAGCTAGTGAGAACATTGTTTTGCTTTGCTTCTTTACCACCTTTCCCCCTTTTCTCTGTTGCTCTCTCCCGCTCTCCCTCCCTTTCTCTGGGTCTTGATGTTTTACCCCGTGGATTTCTCTCCAAACAAGGCCACCTGCAGGGAGCTGTGTTGTTGACTGTACAGTAGAGATGTGTGTGTGTGTGTGTGGGCACGAGTTCAGTGTGCATCAGAGTTATCCATCTTTGGTAGCTATTTAGGACTAGGAGGCTTGGCCTCAGCGTGGCTCACATAGACAGTGGATTAATGCGAAGAAACCATCCGCCTTCCATTTGCCATCTCTAGAAGGGCATGCTATGAAAGGGCTTTGAGTTAGCATACATTAATGAGGGGTAGATCTCTCTTTGTTTGTACAACTCTGCGATGGGCAATGGGATTCCAGATTAACTAGTTATCCATTAAAGTCCTTAGACTTTGAGAACTCTAAGACATGTAGGCCTATGAACATTTTACTTTGCATATCACATTTCAAGTCAGATGAAACCACAGTGTCTCCATTCTCCAGTTAACCTGTTAGCTTATCTGCTAGGCTAGCTCTCTGCTTTTGTTCTGCGTTCTGTGTGTTTGAAGTAGGGTGTAGAACAGAACAGAGGGCCTGGCTGTATCTCTGTACCAGGGACACGGATGGGGGTTCGGGGACAGGCAGAGAGGAAGGCAGCGTGTCTCATTGCCCACTGTGGTGCCTTCGCACTAGAAGTGCCCTTGGTGAGGAAGGGCTGAGAGTATAGGAGATTGTCACAGCCAGGCTCACCTGTTGATAGTATACTGGGCTCCAGTATCCACATCCATCTGGTTCCATGGTTAGATGTGTGTACTGTTTGTTTGTTTATTTGGATCCCCATTAGCTTTTGCAGAGGCAGCAGCTATTCTTCCTGGGGTTCACAAAAAACACAAAACATGACAAATAACAGGACAGTCACACATGTTTTAAATACAAAGATATACAAACAATACAGCAAAAAAAATAATGTGTGTCTGGGTGGGCGTGTGTTTGTGTGTGTGTGTCCCCTCAGTCCCCACCGTTCCATGAGATGTTCTTTCATTGAAAAACATTGCTTTTTTTGTTTTGGACTTGGGAACTGTGAAGAGACCCCTGGTGGCATGTCTTGTGTGTTATGTATGGGTGTCTGAGCTGAATGTTATTTGATTATGCAGACAATCTGGCATTTTCATTACATTAATACTTCTCATAAAAACTAGAAGAGAAGCAGATAATCTCTTGTCAACCCTCAACCGTGTGGTGCCAGGACAACAACCTCTCCCTCAACGGGATCAAGACAAAGTAGATGATTGTGGACTACAGGAAAAATAAGATGACCGAGCACGCCCCCATTCTCATCGACTGGGCTGTAGTGGAGCAGGTTGAGCGCTTCAAGTTCCTTGGTGTCCACATCACCAACAAACTAACATGGGCCAAGCACACCAAGACAGTCGTGAAGAGGGCATGACAAAACCTATTCCCCCTAAGGAGACTGAAAAGATTTGGCATGGGCTCCTGAGTGGCGCAGCGGTCTAAGGCACTGCATCTCAGTGCTTGAGGCGTCAAGACAGATCCCCTGGTTCGATTCCAGGCAGTATCACAACTGGCCGTGATTGGGAGTCCCATAGGGTAGCGCACAATTGGCCCAGCATCGTCCGGGTTTGGCTGGTGTAGGCCGTCATTGTAAATAAGAATATGTACTTAATTGACTTGCCTGGTTAAATATATATATATATTTTTTTATCCTCAAAAGGTTCTACAGCTGCACCATCGAGAGCATCCTGACTGGTTGCATCACTGCCTGATATGGCAACTGCTCAGACTCTGACCGCAAGGCACTACAGAGGGTAGTGCGTACGGCCCAGTACATCACTGGGGCCAAGCTTCCTGCCATCCAGGACCTCTATACCAGGCGGTGTCAGAGGAAAGCCCTAAAAATTGTCAAAGACTCCAGCCACCCTAATCATAGACTGTTCTCTCTGCTACTGCACGGCAAGCGGTACTGGAGCGCCAAGTCTAGGTCCAAGAGGCTTCTAAACAGCTTCTACCCCCAAGCCATAAGACTCCTGAACATCTAATCAAATGGCTACCCAGACTATTTGCATTGCCCCCCCCCCCCCTGTACCGAGAAAGACTGGCATGCATGTTGTTGATGTTAGAAGTTAGTCAAGGCGTGCTGCTCTGTTTTGAGCCAGCTGCAGATTTGCTAGGTCTTTCTTTGCTGCACTTAACCATATTACCGGACAGTAATCAAGATGGGACAAGAGCAGAGCTTGAGCAAATGTGTGTGTGTACTGTGTACTGTGTGTATGTAGGGCTATATGTCCTTTCTGGCTAGCCCAGTGTTGGGGCTAGAGGGTCTGGAGCTAGAAGCTCTAGCAGAAGACTAATGGCCAGGCGAGGGGGCACACATGGCTTGCACAGCTGTACCCGTGCCCCAGGCTTCAGGGCCTGTCCCTCCCCATCTGTCTGCTACTGCTGGGAGGGAATAAATTAATGAACCTGGAATGAGTCTGGTCTATTCTCAGCCTTCAAGGTGATTGGATAATGACATTGAGTAACAAATGGGAGGAAATTAACGTGTTTCATTAAGTGTTATTGTGACATTCTCAGAACAGAAATACTACACTATTGAGTTTCTATTACCTTTATACCTCTACCTTTTGGTGGGTTTGGTGTACTTTAGTGATTCCTGTTCATTTCCCTTACAATCCTTTGTTTAGTCTGGTTAGGATCTATGCCTGGGTGGTTGGTGTGGGAGGTGATGGAAGTGGAAGGGGCCTTTCCTTCATGACATATGGCGCCTGACTGAACTGACCACATGCCACTCACTGCAGAGAGAAAGTACAGTAACTGATGACCTGATCTCACACACACACACACACACACACACACACACACACACACACACACACACACACACACACACACACACACACATACAGTTGAAGTCGGAAGTTTACATACACCTTAGCCAAATACATTTAAACTCAGTTTTTCACAATTCCTGACATTTAATCCTAGTAAAAATTCCCTGTTTTAGGTCAGTTAGGATCACCACTTTATTTTAAGAATGTGAAATGTCAGAATAATAGTAGAGAGAATGATTTATTTCAGCTTTTATTTCTTTCATCACATTCCCAGTGGATTAGAAGTTTACATACACTCAACTATTTGGTAGCATTGCCTTTAAATTGTTTAACTTGGGTCAAACATTTCAGGTAGCCTTCCACAAGCTTCCCACAATAAGTTGGGTGAATTTTGGCCCATTCCTCCTGACAGAGCTGGTGTAACTGAGTCAGGTGTGTAGGCCTCCTTGCTCGCACACACTTTTTCAGTTCTGTCCACAAATGTTCTTTTGGATTGAGGTCAGGGCTTTGTGATGGCCACTTCAATACCTTGACTTTGTTGTCCTTAAGGCATTTTGCCACAACTTTGGAAGTATGCTTGGGGTCATTGTCCATTTGGAAGACCCATTTGCGACCAAGCTTTAACTTCCTGACTGATGTCTTGAAATGTTGCTTCAATATATCCACATACTTTTCCTTCCTCATGATGCCATCTACTTTGTGAAGTGCACCAGTCCCTCCTGCAGCAAATCACTCCCACAGCATGATGCTGCCACCCCCGTGCTTCATGGTTGGGATGGTGTTCTTCGGCTTGCAAGCTACCCCCTTTTTCCTCCAAACATAACGATTGTCATTATGGCCAAACAGTTCTATTTTTGTTTCATCAGACCAGAGGACATTTCTCCAAAAAGTACGATCTTTGTCCCCATGTGCAGTTGCAAACCGTAGTCTGGCTTTTTGATGGTGGTTTTGGAGCAGTGGCTTCTTCCTTGCTGAGCGGCCTTTCAGGTTATGTCGATATAGGACTTGTTTTACTGTGGATATAGATACTTTTGTACCTGTTTCCTCCAGCATCTTAACAAGGTCCTTTGCTGTTGTTGTGGGATTGATTTGCACTTTTTGCACCAAAGTACGTTCATCTCTAGGAGACAGAACGTGTCTCCTTCCTGAGTGGTATGACGGCTGCGTGGTCCCATGGTGCTTATACTTGCGTTCTATTGTTTGTGCAGATGAACGTGGTACCTTCAGGCGTTTGGCAATTGCTCCCAACGATGAACCAGACTTGTGGAGGTCTACCATTTTTTTTTCTGAGGTCTTGGCTGATTTCTTTAGATTTTCCCATGATGTCAAGCAAAGAGGCACTGAGTTTGAAGGTAGGCCTTGAAATACATACACAGGTACACCTCCAATTGACTCAAATGATGTCAATTAGCCTATCAGAAGAATCTAAAGCAATGACATCATTTTCTTGAATTTTCCAAGCTGTTTAAAGGCACAGTCAACTTAGTGTATGTAAACTTCTGACGCACTGGAATTGTGATACAGTGAATTATAAGTGAAATAATCTGTCTCTAAACAATTGTTGGAAAACTTACTTGTTTCATGCACAAAGTAGATCTCCTAACCGACTTGCCAAAACTATAGTTTGTTAACAAGAAATTTGTGGAGTTGTTGAAAAATGACTTTTAATGACTCCAACCTAAGTGTATGTAAACATCCGACTTCAACTGTATATATACACATACAAACAGTGGGGAGAACAAGTATTTGATACACTGCCGATTTTGCAGGTTTTCCTACTTACAAAGCATGTAGAGGTCTGTCATTTTTATCATAGGTACACTTCAACTGTGAGAGACGGAATCTAAAACAAAAATCCAGAAAATCACATTGTATGATTTTTAAGTAATTAATTTGCATTTTATTGCATGACATAAGTATTTGATCACCTGCCAACCAGTAAGAATTCCGGCTCTCACAGACCTGTTTGTTTTTCTTTAAGAAGCCCTCCTGTTCTCCACTCATTACCTGTATTAACTGCACCTGTTTGAACTCGTTACCTGTATAAAAGACACCTGTCCACACACTCAATCAAACAGACTCCAACCTCTCCACAATGGCCAAGACCAGAGAGCTGTGTAAGGACATCAGGGATGAAATTGTAGACCTGCACAAGGCTGGGATGGGCTACAGGACAATAGGCAAGCAGCTTGGTGAGAAGGCAACAACTGTTGGCGCAATTATTAGAAAATGGAAGATGTTCAAGATGACGGTCAATCACCCTCGGTCTGGGGCTCCATGCAAGATCTCACCTCGTGGGGAATCAATGATCATAAGGAAGGTGAGGGATCAGCCCAGAACTACACGGCAGGACCTGGTCAATGACCTGAAGAGAGCTGGGACCACAGTCTCAAAGAAAACCATTAGTAACACACTATGCCGTCATGGATTAAAATCCTGCAGCGCACGCAAGGTCCCCCTGCTCAAGCCAGCGCATGTCCAGGCCCGTCTGAAGTTTGCCAATGACCATCTGGATGATCCAGAGGAGGAATGGGAGAAGGTCATGTGGTCTGATGAGACAAAAATAGAGCTTTTTGGTCTAAACTCCACTCGCCGTGTTTGGAGGAAGAAGAAGGATGAGTACAACACCAAGAACACCATCCCAACCGTGAAGCATGGAGGTGGAAACATCATTCTTTGGGGATGCTTTTCTGCAAAGGGTACAGGATGACTGCACCGTATTGAGGGGAGGATGGATGGGGCAATGTATCGCGAGATCTTGGCCAACAACCTCCTTCCCTCAGTAAGAGCATTGAAGATGGGTCGTGGCTGGGTCTTCCAGCATGACAACGACCCGAAACACACAGGCAGGGCAACTAAGGAGTGGCTCCGTAAGAAGCATCTCAAGGTCCTGGAGTGGCCTAGCCAGTCTCCAGACCTGAACCCAATAGAAAATCTTTGGAGGGGAGCTGAAAGTCCGTATTGCCCAGCGACAGCCCCGAAACCTGAAGGATCTGGAGAAGGTCTGTATGGAGGAGTGGGCCAAAATCCCTGCTGCAGTGTGTATAAAACCTGGTCAAGACCTACAGGAAACGTATGATCTCTGTAATTGCAAACAAAGGTTTCTGTACCAAATATTAAGTTCTGCTTTTCTGATGTATCAAATACTTATGTCATGCAATAAAATGCAAATTAATTACTTAAAAATCATACAATGTGATTTTCTGGATTTTTGTTTTAGATTCTCTCACAGTTGAAGTGTACCTATGATAAAAATTACAGACCTCTACATGCTTTGTAAGTAGGAAAACCTGCAAAATCGGCAGTGTATCAAATACTTGTTCTCCCCACTGTACATACACTTACATATACATATCCTTTAAAAAAATATATTTCTCTTTATTGCTTTCCAACCCCACCACCCCTTCCCTAATTGGAGTAAACTTGTGAACAACAATGCTTAGGCCTCTACTTCCAGCTTATACATACTATATACATTTTATGGACATAGTCAATTTTACAATAACTTCCTCTACCCTCAACATCTCCGATCATTTTCATGATGTCCATCCGGTTTGCTTCTACAGTGGGGAAAAAAAGTATTTAGTCAGCCACTCATTGTGCAAGTTCTCCCACTTAAAAAGATGAGAGAGGCCTGTAATTTTCAACTATGATAGACAAAATGAGATTTTTTTTCTCCAGAAAATCACATTGTAGGATTTTTTATGAATTTATTTGCAAATTATGGTGGAAAATAAGTATTTGGTCAATAACAAAAGTTTCTCAATACTTTGTTATATACCCTTTGTTGGCAATGACACAGGTCAAACGTTTTCTGTAAGTCTTCACAAGGTTTTAACACACTGTTGCTGGTATTTTGGCCCATTCCTCCATGCAGATCTCCTCTAGAGCAGTGATGTTTTGGGGCTGTCGCTGGGCAACAAGGACTTTCAACTCCCTCCAAAGATTTTCTATGGGGTTGAGATCTGGAGACTGGCTAGGCCACTCCAGGACCTTGAAATGCTTCTTACGAAGCCACTCCTTCGTTGCCCGGGCGGTGTGTTTGGGATGATTGTCATGCTGAAAGACCCAGCCACGTTTCATCTTCAATGCCCTTACTGATGGAAGGAGGTTTTCACTCAAAATCTCACGATACATGGCCCCATTCATTCTTTCCTTTACACGGATCAGTCGTCCTGGTCCCTTTGCAGAAAAACAGCCCCAAAGCATGATGTTTCCACCCCCATGCTTAACAGTAGGTATGGTGTTCTTTGGATGCAACTCAGCATTCTTTGTCCTCCAAACACGACGAGTTGAGTTTTTACCAAAAAGTTCTATTTTGGTTTCATCTGACCATATGACATTCTCCCAATCCTCTTCTGGATCATCCAAATGCACTCTAGCAAACTTCAGACGGGCCTGGACATGTACTGGCTTAAGCAGGGGGACACGTCTGGCACTGCAGGATTTGAGTCCCTGGCGGCGTAGTGTGTTACTGATGGTAGGCTTTGTTACTTTGGTCCCAGCTCTCTGCAGGTCATTCACTAGGTCCCCCCGTGTGGTTCTGGGATTTTGCTCACCGTTCTTGTGATCATTTTGACCCCACGGGGTGAGATCTTGCGTGGAGCCCCAGATCGAGGGAGATTATCAGTGGTCTTGTATGTCTTCCATTTCCTAATAATTGCTCCCACAGTTGATTTCTTCAAACCAAGCTGCTTACCTATTGCAGATTCAGTCTTCCCAGCCTGGTGCAGGTCTACAATTTTGTTTCTGCTGTCCTGTGACAGCTCTTTGGTCTTGGCCATAGTGGAGTTTGGAGTGTGACTGTTTGAGGTTGTGGACAGGTGTCTTTTATACTGATAACAAGTTCAAACAGGTGCCATTAATACAGGTAACAAGTGGAGGACAGAGGAGCCTCTTAAAGAAGAAGTTACAGGTCTGTGAGAGCCAGAAATCTTGCTTGTTTGTAGGTGACCAAATACTTATTTTCCACCATAATTTGCAAATAAATTCATTAAAAATCCTACAATGTGATTTTCTGGAGAAAAAATTTCTCAATTTGTCGCTCATAGTTGACGTGTACCTATGATGAAAATTACAGGCCTCTCTCATCTTTTTAAGTGGGAGAACTTGCACAATTGGTGGCTGACTAAATACTTTTTTTCCCCCACTGTATATGCCATATCTTTCTAACTGTGCTCTTTCACAAAAGCTCTCAACCTACAACCTATATACTTATTATGGACACAGTATGCTTTACATTAGTTATCTTGTTGTTATTAGTTGTTGTTAGTTGTTAATAGTCACATCCTTCAACTCCATTCAACACCACCCATCTATCTCTTAACACCATCCATATTGGATTTATATTTGCCATATATTTTTCAACTGTACTGTGATGTTTTACAAAAGGTCTGAACCTTTCTTTTCACATTTTCTACAGATTGTAAATTGAAAATAAACATTTTTGCTAAAAGTATTATTATATTATTGATTGATTGACAATGACTTTTCAGATCACCCAGTAATGCTATCTGCAGGGTTAGCTCCAGGTAAATATTGCAATCCTTTAGCCATTCCTGGACCTTTGTCCAAAAACAAGCTACAAATGGACAGTACCAAAACAAATGATCTAATGATTCTGTCTCTTCGCAGCAAAATCTGCAGAGCTGGGAAGATTGTATCCCCCATATAAATAACATTCTACTGGTAGCAAGAATTGTATATAATAATTTACATAAAAACATTTACACATTTTGAATCCGGTGTCGTTTTGCGTATCAGTTCATAAACACTATGCCATGGGATCGGTATGTCAAAAATCTCTTCCCAAATATTTTGCAATCTATATGGGACAGCTGTTGATTTTTCCTTTTTGTTTGTGAGGTAATGAGTCCCGTCTGGTCCGTCAAGTCTACACCAATACAAAGGACTCACGTAGAAGTCAGTATGAAAATACACTTTTCATAAACCCTTAAAACATCGGAAATAACTTCAAAACCACTGTTCTTTTGTGTTTGTTGTATTATCACAGTAAATCACATAATCAAGTCACAAAAATAATAACAACCTTGGTTCACTGGTAAATGTCCCGTACCTCGGGCATAAAAAAAAGTCCAGCCCTTTAAATGAGTGCAGTGAACCCATGTTCCCTCAGTCACGCCATTGTCCTTCCAGGTATGATGCGTAAAACCGGTCTCATTCATACAATCAGATTGCAATACACTCCCGTTCCACACACAATAAAAGTAATCCGAAATCTCTGTAGTCTTCACCTACAACTGAACACATAAACCAACACGGTATAAATCACACTAAAACAAATGAAATAACGTATGTAAGAAAGTTGTAGTCAATCAGACAATCCAATCTGCCAACAGATATCCAGCAGAGAAAGGCCACAGAGTACAGCGGAGACCAACATAGATCAGTAGATCCAATACTGGTTGATCTCGCAACACGGCTACAGTACACACTTTTAAAAACAACAAAACGAACTTGGTATCAACAAGCTTCCAAGCTGAGGGTTGAACACTTCCTCTCTCACGCCACTGTCACAAACCCTTTTGCACAGCTGATGCTGGCTATTTAATATGGACATGAATGGGAGGCGCCCCATTGGCAGGAGAAGCACTGAGACGGTTCAGACAAATTCAGGGCCGTCATAACACACACACACACACACACACAGAGCCGTGTCCTTCCCCTCTCTTAACAACATCATCCATCAGCCATGCCTGAGCTGGTCTGCCTTCTCTCAATCTCACTCTAATCAGCCCGGCTGCAGTGTTGATGTGGGGTCAAGAAGATGCCACTCCCGGATTCCGTTCCATTGCCTAGGAGTGCTGAGACCATATCTATCTCTCCACCTAGCCAGCGCAGCACACGTCATGCACAAACGAAAGACACCCTGCGTCGCCTTGGCAACTATCAGGAGGTGTTATGTATGTCTGTTTTCTCTCTGTGAATGGATTCACTTCTCACTTTTTTCCCCCTGTTTTTCTATTTTTCTCTCATCGGTTTCCTGTGTCAGCTCTACTCAACAGCAGGAGCTGTCTTTGTTTGGCTCATGGCTGACTGGCTGGTTTGGGAGCTGGCATGTTTTTTAAAATATATTTATTAAAACACCTGCCCGCTTAACCCGGAAGCCAGCTGCACCAATGTGCCGGAGGAAACACTGGAGTCATCTTGCAGGCGCACGGCCCTCCACAAGGAGTCGCTAATCCAAGTAAAGCCCCCCCGGACAAACCCTCCCCTAACCAGGACGACACTGGGCCAATTGTGCGCCGCCCAATGGGACTCGCGGTCACGGCCTGTTGTGACACAGCCTGGGATTGAACCCGGTCTGTAGTGACACCTCAAACACTGCGATGCAGTGCCTTAGACCGCTGCGACACTCGGGAGGCCCCGGAGCTGGTATGTTTTAAGCACAAACACACAGTGGGGAGAACAAGTATTTGATACACTGCCAATTTTGCAGGTTTTCAATACTTACAAAGCATGTAGAGGTCTGTAATTTTTATCATAGGTACACTTCAACTGTGAGAGACGGAATCTAAAACAAAAATCCAGAAAATCACATTGTATGATTTTTAAGTAATTAATTAGCATTTTATTGCATTACATACGTATTTGATACATCAGAAAAGCAGAACTTAATATTTGGTATAGAAACCTTTGTTTGCAATTGCAGAGATCATACCAGTCTTGACCAGGTTTGCACACACTGCAGCAGGGATTTTGTCTCACTCCTCCATACAGACCTTCTCCAGATCCTTCAGGTTTCGGGGCTGTCGCTGGGCAATACGGACATTCAGCTCCCTCCAAAGATTTTCTATTGGGTTCAGGTCTGGAGACTGGCTAGGCCACTCCAGGACCTTGAGATGCTTCTTACGGAGCCTGGCTGTGTTTTTCGGGTTGTTGTCATGCTGGAAGACCTAGCCACGACCCATCTTCAATGCTCTTACTGAGGGAAGGAGGTTGTTGGCCAAGATCTCGCGATACATGGCCCCATCCATCCTCCCCTCAATACGGTGCAGTCGTCCTGTCCCCTTTGCAGAAAAGCATCCCCAAAGAATGATGTTTCCACCTCCATGCTTCACGGTTGGGATGGTGATCTTGGGGTTGTACTCATCCTTCTTCTTCCTCCAAACACGGTGAGTGGAGTTTAGACCAAAAAGCTCTATTTTTGTCTTATCAGACCACATGACCTTCTCCCATTCCTCCTCTGGATCATCCAGATGGTCATTGGCAAACTTCAGACGGGCCTGGACATGCGCTGGCTTGAGCAGGGGGACATTGCGTGCGCTGCAGGATTTTAATCCATGACGGCGTAGTGTGTTACTAATGGTTTTCTTTGAGACTGTGGTCCCAGCTCTCTTCAGGTCATTGACCAGGTCCTGCCGTGTAGTTCTGGGCTGATCCCTCACCTTCCTCATGATCATTGATGCCCCACGAGAAGAGATCTTGCATGGAGCCCCAGACCAAGGGTGATTGACCGTCATCTTGAACTTCTTCCATTTTCTAATAATTGCGCCAACAGTTGTTGCCTTCTCACCAAGCTGCTTGCCTATTGTCCTGTAGCCCATCCCAGCCTTGTGCAGGTCTACAATTTTATCCCTGATGTCCTTACACAGCTCTCTGGTCTTGGCCATTGTGGAGAGGTTGGAGTCTGTTTGATTGAGTGTGTGGACAGGTGTCTTTTATACAGGTAACGAGTTCAAACAGGTGCAGTTAATACAGGTAATGAGTGGAGAACAGGAGGGCTTCTTAACAGGTCACAGGTCTGTGAGAGCCGGAATTCTTACTGGTTGGTAGGTGATCAAATACTTATGTCATGCAATAAAATGCAAATTAATTACTTAAAAATCATACAATGTGATTTTCTGGATTTTTGTTTTAGATTCCGTCTCTCACATTTGAAGTGTACCTATGACAAAAATTACAGACCTCTACATGCTTTGTAAGTAGGAAAACCTGCAAAATTGGCAGTGTATCAAATACTTGTTCTCCCCACTGTATATGTTTACTGAAACAAGACCAACTATTCATGCTCTGGTCAGAAAGCCTTTCATAAAGTATAAAGGAAACACAGACCTCAGAGTCCCAAACAAACTAGCAGCTTGCTGTTTGTTGCTTTCATATTTTCATTATTGTGTTTCTGTTGCTGCCAGTGTTTTTGTGCTTTAATTTTGTTTATACTTTTTCAGTCAACCTTTTGATGTTAGCAATGTTTTTGTGTTTGAAATTGCGGTGGCTTGATGTGGCTTGCCTTGATGTGATATTTGGGGAAGGGAGGGGGGGAGGGTGTGTTGCCAGTGCACCTCTGTTGTAAATTATTTGTTTGGGATACTAGCTGAGGGGTATACTACAAAGCAGGATAAATGAGTTAGACAGCTAACTTTGATGAACAAATCAAAATAACTACTCATTTTCTGGTTCATTTGGAAAGCTAAACTAACATAGATGTGTTTTTGGTTTGTTGGGGCAATCAGACCATGAATATTTCAAGCTTATCTTTAAACAAGAAATTATTTCAAAATATTTTGGTAAGTTAACTGGCTAAGTTGTTGATCTTTCTTTGTAGTATACCCCTCTGAAGGAACTGGGGAGCTCTGCTTTTGTCTCTCTTGCTCTCTCTCTCTATCTCTCTCTCTTTCTCTCTTGTTTCTCCTCTCTCCTCTCCCTTGCTCAATCCTCTTATTCAGCTGAGTTTAATTTCGGACATAGTCGTGGGCACAAACGGCAAACAAATCCTTCTCCCTTCTGTCTTCTACCACCCCTCCCTCCCTCCTTAGAATTGACACTTATTGATTTTCCACTAGTTGCTTTAGATTGGCACACAAATCAGGCTCTTTAATTCAGACTGGGCTCGGTTACGTAGCCGTGAGCAGTTAGTGGCTTTATTTATGGGACTTTAATACCCGCCATACACACACACACACACCACACACACAACCACACACGCAACCACACACACACACACACACAAACACACCCCTCTTTCTTCTCCTCCTCCCCTGTCTTTGGTTGATAACTGGCACCCAGAGCCCAGAGTTGTAATTGATTTACAGGGTGATTGATTGCATGCAGGGATTGATGAAGTCTAGCAAGCGGAGCTTCCTTTATCCGCTCAGGATGGATGGACTTAATGTGTCTCTAATTAAGGGGTCTTCTTGACCCTTTCTCTCTCTCTCTCTCTCTCTCTCTCTCTCTCTCTCTCTCTCTCTCTCTCTCTCTCTCTCTCTCTCTCTCTCTGTCATCTACAGTGCCTTCAGAAAGTCACTGGTTTTACACAAAATACCCCATAGTGTCAAAGTGGAATTGTGTTTTTTGAAATGTTTTGAAATTAATTACAAATGAAATGCAGAAATTCCTTGAGTCAATAAGTATTCAACCCCTTTGTTATGGCAAGCCTAAATAAGTTTAGGAGTAAAATAGTGCTTAACAAGTCACATAATAAGTTGCATGGACTCACTCTGTGCAATAACATGATTTTTGAATGACTACCTTAACTCTATGTGTGGGGTACAGAGATATCTGTAAGGTCCCTCAGTCAAGCAGTGAATTTCAAACACAGATTCAACCACAAAGACCAGGGAGGTTTTCCAATGCCTCGCAAAGAAGAGCACCTATTGGTAGATTAATAAACATTTTAAAAAGCAGACATTGAATATCCCTTTGAGCATGGTGAGTTATTAATTGCACTTTAGATGGTGTATCAATACGTCCAGTCACTACAAAGATACAGGCGTCCTTCCTAACTCAGTTGCCGGAGAAGAAGGAAAAAACTCACGGATTTCACCATGAGGCCAATGGTGACTTTAAAACAGTTACCGAGTTTAATGGCTGTAATAGAATAAAACTGAGGATGGATCAACAACATTGTAGTTTTTCCACAATACTAAACTAAATGACAGAGTGAAAAGAAGGAAGCCTGTACAGAATAAAAATATTCCAAAACATGCATCCTGTTTGCAATAAGGCACTAAAGTAAAACAGCAAAAAATGTTAATACATAGCGTTATTCTTTGGGCAACTCCAACACATCACTAATTGCCACGCTTCGTATTTTCAAGAATGGTAGTGGCTGCAAAATGTTATGGTTATGCTTGTCATCGGCAAGGACTAGGGAGTTTTTTTAGGATAAAAAGAAACTGAATGCTTTCCAACCGACACTGGGAGACAAATGCACCCTTCAGCAGGACAATAACCTAAAACACAAGACCAAATGTGACCGACCGGCTCGATTCGGTCTTATGTAGCAACATTTTAAATTGTGTTTTTTACATTGGATAAAAGTAGAGACTCAGAGCTGGAAAATGGTATATCATACACTACAGTTTAGGAACAATGGGAAAGTAATTGATAAACTTGTAACCTCACTTTTGAGAAATGGCCTTTGAATGTTTTGGTTTCTACTGGAGAGCTCTTCTTTGTCTACACCCATTCAGCATCGTTCACACCCTCTTAAGGTTTATCCCCACCCATCTCTTTAAGGGTTGATCTGAGCGTTCTGTCCTAACAACAGCAGTCAAGCACCCAAGCTAACTGGCTAACGTTGGCTAGCTTGCTAGCTACTTCCAGACACAAATGAAGAACAGCTCACTGACCATTTTACTCACCCTAGCAAATCAAATCAAATCAAATTTTATTGGTCACATGCGCCGAATACAACAGGTGCAGACATTGCAGTGAAATGCTTACTTACAGCCCTTAACCAACAGTGCATTTATTTTAAACAAAAAAGTAAGAATAAAACAACAACAACAAAAAAAGTGTTGAGAAAAAAAGAGCAGAAGTAAAATAAAGTGACAGTAGGGAGGCTATATATACAGTAAAATAAAGTGACAGTAGGGAGGCTATATATACAGGGGGGTACCGTTGCAGAGTCAATGTGCGGGGGCACCGGCTAGTTGAGGTAGTTGAGGTAATATGTACATGTGGGTAGAGTTAAAGTGACTATGCATAAATACTTAACAGAGTAGCAGCAGCGTAAAAAGGATGGGGTGGGGGGGCAGTGCAAATAGTCCGGGTAGCCATGATTAGCTGTTCAGGAGTCTTATGGCTTGGGGGTAGAAGCTGTTGAGAAGTCTTTTGGACCTAGACTTGGCACTCCGGTACCGCTTGCCGTGCGGTAGCAGAGAGAACAGTCTATGACTAGGGTGGCTGGAGTCTTTGACAATTTTGAGGGCCTTCCTCTGACACCGCCTGGTATAGAGGTCCTGGATGGCAGGGAGCTTTGCCCCAGTGATGTACTGGGCCGTACGCACTACCCTCTGTAGTGCCTTGCGGTCAGAGGCCAAGCAGTTGCCATACCAGGCGGTGATGCAACCAGTCAGGATGCTCTCGATGGTGCAACTGTATAATTTTTTGAGGATCTGAGGACCCATGCCAAATCTTTTTAGTCTCCTGAGGGGGAATAGGCTTTGTCGTGCCCTCTTCACGACTGTCTTGGTGTGTTTGGACCATGATAGTTCGTTGGTGATGTGGACACCAAGGAACTTGAAGCTCTCAACCTGTTCCACTACAGCCCCGTCGATGAGAATGGGGGCGTGCTCAGTCCTCTTTTTTTCCTGTAGTCCACAATCATCTCCTTTGTCTTGGTCACGTTGAGGGAGAGGTTGTTGTCCTGGCACCACACGGCCAGATCTCTGACCTCCTCCCTATAGGCTGTCTCATCGTTGTCGGTGATCAGGCCTACCACTGTTGTGTCGTCGGCAAACTTAATGATGGTGTTGGAGTCGTGCCTGGCCATGCAGTCATGGGTGAACAGAGAGTACAGGAGGGGACTGAGCACGCACCCCTGAGGGGCCCCCGTGTTGAGGATCAGTGTGGCAGATGTGTTGTTACCTACCCTTACCACCTGGGGGCGGCCCGTCAGGAAGTCCAGGATCCAGTTGCAGAGGGAGGTGTTTAGTCCCAGGATCCTTAGCTTAGTGATGAGCTTAGAGGGCACTATGGTGTTGAATGCTGAGCTGTAGTCAATGAATAGCATTCTCACGTAGGTGTTCCTCTTGTCCAGGTGGGAAAGGGCAGTGTGGAGTGCGATAGAGATTGCATCATCTGTGGATCTGTTGGGGGCGGTATGCAAATTGGAGTGGGTCTAGGGTTTCTGGGATTATGCTGTTGATGTGAGCCATGACCAGTCTTTCAAAGCACTTCATGGCTACAGACGTCAGTGCTACGGGTCGGTAGTCATTTAGGCAGGTTATCTTAGAGTTCTTGGGCACGGGGACTATGGTGGTCTGCTTGAAACATGTTGGTATTACAGACTCAGTCAGGGACATGTTGAAAATGTCAGTGAAGACACTTGCCAGTTGGTCAGCACATGCTCGGAGTACACGTCCTGGTAATCCGTCTGGCCCTGCGGCCTTGTGAATGTTGACCTGCTTAAAAGTCTTACTCACATCGGCTACGGAGAGCGTGATCACATAGTCGTCCGGAACAGCTGGTGCTCTCATGCATGCTTCAGTGTTGCTTGCCTCGAAGCGAGCATAGAAGTGGTTTAGCTCGTCTGGTAGGCTTGTGTCACTGGGCAGCTCGCGGCTGTGCTTCCCTTTGTAGTCTGTAATAGTTTTCAAGCCCTGCCACATCCGACGGCAGAGCTGGTTAGGCTGGTTTTATGTTATCCAGAGCGTTGGTGACTGCAACTGTGCTGCTGGCAACAATTGAATTACACTTTTTTGGCAACATTTACTGACACCGGCCATATTCAACAGGTGTTGGGCGTTCGTAAATTCGTCAGTTATTCTGCGCTCTGGCACACTCAGACGAGAGTGCTCTGAAATCGGAGTACATAGCCAGAGCGAATTTACCAGCTACGTCTATCAACAGCTGTTGTGTTGCAGTGACATCATGAACATTCTATTGAAATGGATACTTGCATATTGGAGTCTTTTGTTAAGACATGTAGCTAGCTAGCTAAACAATGAACCATAATCCCAACTCGTGGCGTTACTGCCCTGCATGAATCTGCAGGTAGCTAACCAACCATGTTTAATGTTCAATAGCTAACATTAGGCTATAACTAGCAAAGCAAATGGCTCTGAGATACAAATAATATTACTACACAGATCATCCACATAACGTTAGCTAGCAAGCCAGCTAATGTTAGCTAGCTAGCTAACAGTACACTTTAACTTGAAATTAAAAAGACTTTTTGACAAAATTTGAAACGTGTAATATCTGAAAATGTAGCTTGCTAGACTATCTTACCCGTATACATGGCTGGACGCTTCTCCCTCTCTGTCACGGATGCCATGGTTGCCCTTAGTTTGAAGGTGTAATCCGGAGACATGTGTTTTCTCCATCTCCTTAGCTAACATACTCTAATTCCAGTGATTTTTAAACTCTGTCCTCCAGAATGTGGAGAGCAACACTTATGCAGTTCTACTAAGCAATTATTATTTTTTTAAAGCCGCGTTAGACAGGATTACCTACACATACTGACCAGCTCAAATAGACAGAAGCGTGCTACATGGCAGTCCAATCCAAACTCATCTCTCGGCATGTCCAGCCCACTCATTATCTCAGCCAATCATGGCTAGCGGGAAGGTTGCTGTCTTTTTCTGTGGCTAAACAAACTAGGCTCGTATTTTAACAATTTTATTCGAATTTACAGATGGCATAGAAGTTTGTTATTAAGGCACATGAAAGTTTCCAGAAGGCATTTCTGCCAAAAATCGCTCTCCTGTGAAGTAGTGACGTGTGACATACGCCTACTTTCCTGAAACAAGTCACACATATTCACTGGAGTTGCTTACGAAGACGACATTGAATGTTCCTGAGTGGCCTATAGTTACAGTTTTGACTTAATGTAGATGTAGAATGGCACTGGAGGGGATGGCTGCCGTTTTACGGGCTCCTAACCAATTGTGCTATTTTGTATGTTTTTTTGCATTGTTTGTAACTTATTTTGTACATAATGTTGATGCTACCGTCTCTTACGACCGAAAAGAGCTTCTGGATATCAGAACAGCGATTACACACCTCGAACTGGACAAAGGATTTGTCTTTAATGTGTCGGAAGCGATGGATATAATATTGCTCCCAGACAAGGCCCAAATCCCGGTCATTCGCATGAAGAATATAAGGAAGTAGAGGGGGCAGAGATCAGGGTGCCTTGTGAGAATTCGTCGTCGAGTTACCAACGGGAAATTAAAAACTGTAATATCACGAGTCGTGGCTGAACGACGACACAGATAATATACAGTTGGCTGGGTTTTCTGTGCATCGGCAGGACAGAACAGCTACGTCTGGCAAGACGACGGGTGGGGGTTTGTGTCTATTTGTCAATAACAGCTGGTGCGGAATATCTAATATTAAGGTAGTCTCGAGGTATTGCTCGCCTGAGGTAGAGTACCTCATGATAAGCTGTAGACCACACTATCTACCAAGAGAGTTTTCATCTATATTTTTCGTAGCCGTCTATTTACCACCACAAACCGACTCTGGCACTAAGACCGCACTCAATGAGCTGTATAAGGCCATAAGTAAACAAGAAAATGCTCATCCAGAAACGGTGCTCCTAGTGGCCGGGGAGTTTAATGCAGGCAAACTTAAATCAGTTTCTTCCAGCATGTCACATGTGCAACCAGAGAAAAAAATAACTCTAGACCACCTTTACTCCGCACACAGAGACTCGTACAAAGCTCTCCCTCGCCCTCCATTTGGAAAATCGGACAATAAATCTATCCTCCTGATTCCTGCTTACAAGCAAAAACTAAAGCAGGAAGTACCAGTGACTCACTCAATACAGAAGTGGTCAGATGACGTGGATGCTACGCTACAGGACTGTTTTGCTAGCACAAACTGGAATATGTTCCGGGATTCATCCAATGGCATTGAGGAGTATACCACCTCAGTCACCGGCTTCATCAATAAGTGCATCGACGACGTCGTCCCCACAGTGACCGTACGTACATATCCCAACCAGAAGCCATGGATTACAGGCAATATCCGCACCGAGCTAAAGGCTAGAGCTGCCGCTTTCAAAGAGCGGGACACTAATCCGCTAGTGTCAAATGCACGTTAGTTTGCAATTTCGTCATGTAAAAACTGCCGCACTGGCATTTTCCAGCCCTAATGTCAGGTTCGGCAATTTATCTGTCTAACATCAGCACACTTGCGCTTAGATGGGAGGGTTTTAAAATATTTTAGGCGTGTCCTTAAAAACATGATCCAAAGTGCTAATTTCAGGCAGCGCTGGTAGGGATATTTAAGAAACCAAAAGCTGGTTTTAGTGGGAGCGCAGTTGGTTATGGCAAGCCTCGACACACCCACAACTTGTTTATTCATCAAAACCCAGCCCTTTCGCGCCAATGCCAGCAATAGCCATTGTAATAGTGAAAATAGCACAAATATTTCAGACACACCCCTGAACCTATAGTGCTACCGCCTGCGCTTAGATTCATCATTGAGATAGGTTTGTTAAAATAGACCCCTTAGAGCCTTAGACAGGGATTATCGTTATTGACATTAGCTATCATTGGTCTTCATTAGCTTTCGGTCATTCTAGCTTTCACAGTGACTGCTGCTGTCTACCACTGGGCTCAGAGATAGACCTATCATTTGTAGAGATGATCATACTGCCTTTGGCTGGCCTGCCTGGCTCTCTGCTATGGCGATATAGGCCTAATGGTATGTTTTTACTGCTCTGACTGCAAAGGAAGGAGATAGAAGTCTGAATGATATGGTTCTACCCAGATAGACATCGTGTCATGAATTCACTGATTTCAATACCTAGCTAATAGCTATGACTATGTTGACACAGCCTCTCTTCTCTAAGGACATTTCTGAAGTAGTCATTTCTATACCACTGAGACTGCTATTACTGTCCCTGTCAATATTATGTGGTGGGAAAGAAAGTGAAACATGTCCATAGTGTGTCAATAAGAGCCACTCCAGGGCTGCATCCCGAATGGAAACCTTTTTCCTACATGGTGCACTACTTTTGACCAGAACCCTATGGGCCCTGGTCAAAAGTAGTGCCCTATATAGTGAATAGGGTGTCATTTGGGATGCACTCCAGGTCTTAGTCGCCTGGCTGGCTCCATATCTCTTCCTCCACTTCATCTCTCATCATCTCCAACCCTATTCTCTTCTCAGACATGTAATTTACCCTGATGTGTTTGTCTAGTAGTGCTATCTGTGGTCCTCTCTTCCCTTAGGGAAACAATCACAGTCTACAGCATCCTTATTTCACCCTTCAGTAGCACCAATCATATTCTACTGCTGTTCTGGTTGAGTTAAGCTATCTTGTGTCTGAAATGGATCCAGGTTGTATTTGTATATATGGTTTAAAGGGTTTACTGTTTGAAATACATAATGTATGATGTTATACAGGGTATAAAGTTTGAAGGCTAGGATATGTATATTAGTGTATCGCACCATACCTCTACGACTAGCTCCCCCCCTTGCCCCAGCACCAGTCCATTCTAACCTCCATCCCTCCAGCCTGTGGCCCCTTGCTGGGCCTACCTGTCAGGGATTAGCGGACACACTGGGGACTCTCTGTGTGACAGCCATGACAGGGACTGATGGATGTGGTTTAAGGTTGAATGGAGGGAACCTGGTTACCGGGATTTAACGCCCAAAATCACTCCTTTTTTAAATAACTGTGAGAAACCGGTAGATTATAATAAATTATTGATATGGACAGCATGGTGTGAAATGGAACTGTTCAATTATATGCAACGTCTAAATATGGCTTCTCTACAGCCTCTGAATGATGAATCATCAACACTCAGGGTGGGGACAGACAGCCCATCTTAGTATGACAGCCCATCTTAGTATGGAGCGCAGTTCACAATGCATGTAGACCTTTCATCTCATCATGGTAACTTTTTTCCTTGTGACAGGTAGGCTTACATTTGCTGCAGCATAGCCTATGCAACAAAAATATAAAGACCGAATGCGCGTGTAATTTACCCATCTCCATCTGGCTTTCGGGTCACATTATTTTTTAATTGTAAATAATTTTTGGATTTTTTATTGCAGCTGCAGAGTTTTAAAACAGCCTATCACTCGAATACTGTTACTTTAAATCAGTGCACGCGCAAACACTCTCTCGTAGTCTTTCTCTCTTTCTCTATCAACTCCATTCAAATTGCATCCAAAATAGATCATCCTGTTCTAGATTGATATATAACACTATATATAGATGTCCTAGCCTACCTCTTTCAGGTAATAAATTCAATGCAGTATTAGCATTCTATTTAGATAATTAATGATGGGTTATGCGTAATAAGCTTCGAACTATCCCCTGTAGCTCAGTTGGTAGAGCATGGCGCTTGCAACGCCAGGGTTCTGGGTTTGTTTCCCACAGGGGGCCAGTATGAAAATGTATGCACTCACTAACTGTAAGTCGCTCTGGATAAGAGCGTCTGCTAAATGACTAAAATCTAAAATCTAACTTATAGCTGCTGTCTCTTGCGCAATACGCAGGTACCTGTGCTCCGCTGGACTCTCCTTAGCTCTTGGACTAGAATAGCTTGCTGGACATTCTTTTTTTTAGCATTTCTTATACCAATAGACTATTCAAATAGGGACGCAATCTGTTTTTTTACTGAATGTTAAATACAGCAGCCAATAGAACTCACGGGTAGTTTGAAAGAAGAGCGAACGCGCGATGGTGGTAGGCTATAGCAGTTATTTATTCAGACCCATAACCATTCAATCTTCTTGAAGAGAAGTGAAAGCTTTCTGCATCTAATTCTAGTCCTATATTATTTAAGGATGTCATTAGAATGATGATGATAAGGACAACAAAGCTTGTTTCATCTAATTGTTGAAAGTGAGGAAGGAATGAAGCAACAATAGAGAAAGAGGAGGTAGGCTAATAACATTAGAGGAAATATTATGAATGGTATATATGCATCAGCCTACTAATTATACAAAGAGGCCCTATTATATTTCAAATTTAAATTATTTGCTAGCCTATACTTGTAACCTTGTAGGCCGCATGTGCTGCACCAGAATCTTATGTTTTCTCCCTGCTTTTTCATGGTTTGAACGATGTGCCTAATTCCAGTCCGTATAATACAGTACAGTACAGTAATAAAAACTAATTTAAAAAAAAAGTTTCATTTATTTACTCAAGAGACCATATACAGTTGAGGTCGGAAGTTTACGTACACCTTAGCCAAATACATTTAAACTCAGTTTTTCACAATTCCTGATATTTAATCCTAGTAAAAATTCCCTGTTTTAGGTCAGTTAGGATGACCACTTTATTTTAAGAATGTGAAATGTCAGAATAATTTCTTTCATCACATTCCCAGTGGGTCAGAAGTTTACATACACTAAATTAGTATTTGGTAGCATTGCCTTTAAATTGTTTAACTTGGGTCAAACGTTTCGGGTAGCCTTCCACAAGCTTCTCACAATAAGTTGGGTGAATTTTGACCCATTCCTCCTGACAGAGCTGGTGTAACTGAGTCAGGTTTATAGGCCTCCTTGCTCGCACATGCTTTTTCAGTTCTGCCCACACATTTTCTATAGGATTGAGGTCAGGGCTTTGTGATGGCGACTCCAATACCTTGACTTTGTTGTCCTTAAGACATTTTGCCACAACTTTGGAAGTATGCTTGGGGTCATTGTCCATTTGGAAGACCCATTTGCGACCAAGCCTTAACATCCTGACTGATGTCTTGAGATGTTGCTTCAATATATCCACATAATTTTCCATCTATTTCGTGAAATGCACCAGGCCCTCCTGCAGCAAAGCACCCCCACAGCATGATGCTGCCACCCCCGTGCTTCACGGTTGGGATGGTGTTCTTCGGCTTGCAAGCATCCCCCCTTTTCCGCCAAACATAACGATGGTCATTATGGCCAAACAGTTCCATTTTTGTTTCATCAGACCAGAGGACATTTCACCAAAAAGTACGATCTTTGTCCATGTGCAGTTGCAAACCGTAGTCTGGCTTTTTTATGGCGGTTTTGGAGCAGTGGCTTCTTCCTTGCTGAGCGGCCTTTCAGGTTATGTCGATATAGGACTCATTTTACTGTGGATATAGATACTTTTGTACCTGTTTCCTCCAGCAGCTTCTCAAGGTCCTTTGCTGTTGTTCTGGGATTGATTTGCACTTTTCGCACCAAAGTACGTTAATCTCTAGGAGACAGAACGCGTCTCCTTCCTGAGTGGTATGACGGCTGCGTGGTCCCATGGTGTTTATACTTGCGTACTATTGTTTGTATAGATGAATGTGGTACCTTAAGGCATTTGGAAATTTCTCCCAAGGATGAAGCTAGGCCTTGAAATACATCCACAGGTACATCTCCAATTGACTCAAATGATGTAAATTAGCCTATCAGAAGCTTCTAACGCCATGACATCATTTTCTGGAATTTGTCAAGCTGTTTAAACTTTTGACCCACTGGAATTGTGATACAGTGAATTATAAGTGAAATAATCTGTCTTTAAACAATTGTTGGAAAAATGACTTGTGTCATGCACAAAGTAGATGTCCTAACCGACTTGCCAAAACGATAGTTTGTTAACAAGAAATTTGTGGAGTGGTTGAAAAACGAGTTTTAATGACTCCAACCTATGTGTTTGTAAACTTCTGACTTCAACTGTAGCTACATACAGTGGGGAGAACAAGTATTTGATACACTGCCGATTTTGCAGGTTTTCTTACTTACAAAGCATGTAGAGGTCTGTAATTTTTATCATAGGTACACTTCAACTGTGAGAGACGGAATCTAAAACAAAAATCCAGAAAATCACATTGTATGATTTTTAAGTAATTCATTTGCATTTTATTGCATGACATAAGTATTTGATACATCAGAAAAGCAGAACTTAATATTTGGTACAGAAACCTTTGTTTGCAATTACAGAGATCATACGTTTCCTGTAGGTCTTGACCAGGTTTTATACACACTGCAGTAGGGATTTTGGCCCACTCCTCCATACAGACCTTCTCCAGATCCTTCAGGTTTCGGGGCTGTCACTGGGCAATACGGACTTTCAGCTCCCTCCAAAGATTGTCTATTGGGTTCAGGTCTGGAGACTGGCTAGGCCACTCCAGGACCTTGAGATGCTTCTTACGGAGCCACTCCTTAGATGCCCTGGCTGTGTGTTTCGAGTCATTGTCATGCTGGAAGACCCAGCCACGACCCATCTTCAATGCTCTTACTGAGGGAAGGAGGTTGTTGGCCAAGATCTCGTGATACATGGCCCCATCCATGCTCCCCTCAATACGGTGCAGTCGTCCTGTCCCCTTTGCAGAAAAGCATCCCCAAAGAATGATGTTTCCACCTTCATGCTTCACGGTTGGGATGGTGTTCTTGGGGTTGTACTCATCCTTCTTCTTCCTCCAAACACGGCGAGTGGAGTTTAGACAAAAAAGCCCTATTTTTGTCTCATCAGACCACATGACCTTCTCCCATTCCTCCTCTGGATCATCCAGATGGTCATTGGCAAACTTCAGACGGGCCTGGACATACGCTGGCTTGAGCAGGGGGACCTTGCGTGCGCTGCAGGATTTTAATCCATGACGGCGTAGTGTGTTGCTAATGGTTTTCTTTGAGACTGTGGTCCCAGCTCTCTTCAGGTCATTGACCAGGTCCTGCCGTGTAGTTCTGGGCTGATCCCTCACCTTCCTCATGATCATTGATGCCCCACGAGGTGAGATCTTGCATGGAGCCCCAGACCGAGGGTGATTGACCGTCATCTTGAACTTCTTCCATTTTCTAATAATTGCGCAAACAGTTGTTGCCTTCTCACCAAGCTGCTTGCCTATTGTCCTGTAGCCCATCCCAGCCTTGTGCAGTCTACAATTTTATCCCTGATGTCCTTACACAGCTCTCTGGTCTTGGCCATTGTGGAGAGGTTGGAGTCTGTTTGATTGAGTGTGTGGACAGGTGTCTTTTATACAGGTAACGAGTTCAAACAGGTGCAGTTAATACAGGTAATGAGTGGTGAACAGGAGGGCTTCTTAAAGAAAAACGAACAGGTCTGTGAGAGCCGGAATTCTTACTGGTTGGTAGGTGATCAAATACTTATGTCATGCAATAAAATGCAAATTAATTACTTAAAAATCATACAATTTGATTTTCTGGATTTTTGTTTTAGATTCCGTCTCTCACAGTTGAAGTGTACCTATGATAAAAATTACAGACCTCTACATGCTTTGTAAGTAGGAAAACCTGCAAAATCGGCAGTGTATCAAATACTTGTTCTCCCCACTGTATATGGGCTTTTATGTTTTCATGTCGTGCTTAATGTGCAGTAGCCTATATCATATAGCCTATCCTATTGGATGACGGCACAATCATTTGGGCTTGGGGTCATTAAATGTATTTTAATGTAGGGCTCATAAAATCTATTTAATGTATGGCTCATCAGGCTCAGGTAGCATCAGGCTTGAATTTTCGATCAAAGCTCTATTCAAATCAAGACATAGGCCTATTTCTATGCTTTATAATGCTTTTGAATGACACTTCCGGTTTTGACGGGAAATACCGGGTTACTCGGGAGAAAAGTTATTTGTTCTCGGGATGGAACATTTGTAAAATACCGGGAAAAATATTCAACCCTAATGTGGTTGTGCTCCTGCATCTGTAGCTGTGAATATCTCAGCTCTTTCTTGCAGTTAGTTTGTCCTGTGCTACTGTATCTCACATACCTGAGAGAGAAGAAAATACATACTCTGATAATGAAGGGTTGTTTGAAGATGAAACGAGAAAGCGTGACGAAAGGAATGCAGTAGACTAACAGGGAAGATTCTACAGATATAAATATCCATGGATATTGGATAATAAGTTCTGGAGTAAAACTGCTTAACAAATTGCATGATAAGTTGCATGGACTCATTTTGTGTTCAATGATAGTAGTTAACATGATTTTTGAATGACTACCTCATGTCTGTACCCCACACATACAATGATCTGTAAGGTCCATAAATCGTGTATTACATTTCAAGCACAGATTTAACCACAAAGACCAGGGAGGTTTTTCAATGCCTCGCAAAGAAGGGCACCTATTGGTAGATTGGGGGGGAATACAGACATTGAATATCCTTTTGAGCATGGTGAAGTTATTAATCACACTTAGGATGGTGTATCAGTACAGCCAGTCACTACAAAGATGCAGGCTTCCTTCCTAACTCAAGTTTCCAGAGAGGAAGGAAACCAGAGTTTAATGGCTGTGATAGGAGAAAACTGAGGATGGATCAATAACATTGTAGTTACTCCACAATACTAACCTAATTGACAGAGTGAAAATAAAGAAGCCTGTACAGAATACAAATATTTCAAAACATGCATCCTCTTTGCAACAAGGGACTAAAGTAGGGGTGCCAGGTAACCTAGCGGTTAAGGGCGTTGGGCCAGTAACCGAAAGGTCGTTGGTTCGAATCCCGAGCTGACTAGGTGAAAAATCTGTTGGTGTGTCCTTGAGCAAAGCACTTAACCCAATTGCTCCTGTAAGTCACTCTGGATAAGAATGCCTGCTAAATGAATATATAAAGTAGTACTGCAAAAAATGTGGCAAAGCAATTACAATTTTGTCCTAAATATAAAGTGTTGTTTGGGGCAAATCCAATACAACACATTACTGAGTACCACTCTCCATATTTTCAAGCATAGTGGTGGCTGCATCATGTTATGGGTATGCTGCATCATCTTGATAACACCAGCCTCTATACATCCTTGACTTGAGAGTCTGTAACGGCTGCTTTGATGTTTCGGCACAAAGCAACAACCCCCCCCGGGTGCACGTTTTGGTTTGTGCCCTCAGACTTCAAGGCGGCACCCTACGCTGGTTGGATATCCACGTTTCGAATTGAACGAATCATGACATTGTTTTATGTAGGACTACCCCAGCCCTTCCATTCCAGCCAGCCCTTCCGTGATAAACACACACACACACACACACACACCTTTGGAGTTCGGACATCGTTTGCCGCTAACATGAATAGGGCGCATAAATCACACACATTTTCTAAACGTTAGCAAACATTCTACACTAAAAGCAGTAAGATATTAGACCAGGGTTTTAGTAAGATATTAGACCCCCCCTGGGTGCACATTTTGGTTTTTGCGATAGCACTACACACCTGATTCAAATAATCAAAGCTTGATGATGAGTTGGTTATTTGAATCAGCTGTGTAGTGCTAGGGTAAAAACCAAAACGTGCACCCGGGGGGGCCCCAGGACCGAGTTTGGGAAACCCTGTATTAGACAGCTGCAACCTGTTAAACGTTATGATCTTGTGGCTAGCAAGAAGCAACTAACGTTAGCTTGCATTTTTCAGCCCATAGAAAGCCAGCAAGCTAATAACTTTAGCTTGCTTGCTATCAACTCGAAATTGTCTAGCTAATCAAATGTATGTTTTCATTATAAATTAACTAGTTAGCTAATTAAAAGGCTGAAGATTTCCTTACCCAACTGTCACGCCCTGGCTCTGGGGACACTGTTATGTTGAGCCAGGGTGTGTTAATCTATGTGTTGTGTTTCTATGTCGGGAGTTCTAGTTGTGTTGTTTCTATGTTGGCCAGAGTGACTCGTTGGCAACGAGTGTCAGCTGTGGCTGGTTGTCTCTGATTGGGAGCCATATTTAAACTGTCTATTTGCCCTTTGTGTTTTGTGGGATCTTGTTCAAGTTGGTTTGTGTTTGACCGTTGACTGTCACGTTATCGTTTTTTTGTTGTTTTGGTCGTGTTCTCTAATAAAGAGTATGTTCGTCTGCAACGCTGCGCCTTGGTCCTCATCTGTTCCCGACGATCGTGACAGAAGATCCCACCAAGACTGGACCAAGCAGCGTGTCCAGGAGCCATCGCCAGGGGAGTCTCTAGTGGATCGCCTTTGCTACCTCGACTGGGCCAAGCCTAGTGAAGAGCAGAGAGGTTGGACTTTGGAGCAGTGGGGTGAGAGTCTGGCGAAAGGTTTGGAGACCTGGTCCACGGGTAGGAGGCAACCCCAAAAAAATTTTTAGGGGGGGCACACGGCATGGGCGACTGGGCAGCAGGAGGCTGTCACAGGGCATTTTGGGAGGTTAGCAGAGGAGGCCGCCAGGTTACGGGGGCCACTGGTCAAAGAAGGGAAGGAAGGTGTGGAGGCACGGCGAGAGGTACTGGGGTGTTTTACCAGTCCGGTCCGGCCCGTTCCAGATCCCGGTGTAGGGCCAGTGGTGTGTGTCCCCAGTACGGTCCGGTCTGTTCCTGCTCCCCGCACCAAGCCTACGGTGCGCGTCGCCAGCCCAGCCCGGCCTGTTCCTGCCACTCGCACCAAGCCTACGGTGCGCGTCGCCAGCTCGGCCCGGCCTGTTCCTGCTCCCCGCACCAAGCCTATGGTGCGCTTCGCCAGCCCGGTCCGGCCTGTTCCTGCTCCCCGCACCAAGCCTATGGTGCGCGTCGCCAGCCCGGTCCGGCCTGTTCCTGCCATTCGCACCAAGCCAGGGGTGCGAGTCGTCAGCCGGTTCAGCCCGTTCCTGCTCCACGCACCAAGCCAGGGGGTGCGTATCGTCAGCCCGGTCCGGCCCGTTGCTGCTCCACGCACTAAGCCAGGGGTGCGCATCGTCAGCCCGGTCGGTCCGTCCTGCCCACGCACTAAGCCAGGGGTGCGCATCGTCAGCCCGGTCCGGTCCGTTCCTGCTCCACGCACCAAGCCAGGGGTGCGCATCGTCAGCCCGGTCCGGCCCGCTCCTGCTCCACGCACCAAGCCAGGGGTGCGCATCGTCAGCCCGGTCCGGCCCGCTCCTGCTTCCCGCACCAAGCCAATGGTACGCGTCGCCAGCCCGGTTCGGCCCGCTCCTGCTCCTCACACCAAGCCAGTGGTGTGTGTCGTCAGTCCAGCACGGCCCGTGCCTGTTCTCCACACCAAGCCAGTGGTGGGCGTCGTCAGTCCGGCACGGCCCGTGCCTGTTCCACTGGTGCCTGGTCCGGCACCGGTCAGATGCGTTACGCGGAGCTAGAGCAATCCGCTCCATCAGTGTGCAGTCCAGCTCCGGCCAGCGGGGCCAGACCGGACCAGGGGTACTTTGGGGGGTTGGAGAGGAGTGGGGATCAGGCCCGGAGCCGGATCACGCCGCCAAGGCGGAGTGCCCACCCGGTCCCTCCCCTGTGGAATTTAGTTGGCGCGGTCGGAGTCCGCGCCTTTAGGGGGGGGTACTGTCACGCCCTGGCTCTGGGGACACTGTTATGTTGAGCCAGGGTGTGTTAATCTATGTGTTGTGTTTCTATGTCGGGAGTTCTAGTTGTGTTGTTTCTATGTTGGCCAGAGTGACTCCCAATCAGAGGCAACGAGTGTCAGCTGTGGCTGGTTGTCTCTGATTGGGAGCCATATTTAAACTGTCTATTTGCCCTTTGTGTTTTGTGGGATCTTGTTCAAGTTGGTTTGTGTTTGACCGTTGACTGTCACGTTATCGTTTTTTGTTGTTTTGGTCGTGTTCTCTAATAAAGAGTATGTTCGTCTGCAACGCTGCGCCTTGGTCCTCATCTGTTCCCGACGATCGTGACACCAACGAAGAAGTTATTCATTTTCCTCTGTTCACATAGTAATATAATAATATAATATAATATGCCATTTAGCAGACGCTTTTATCCAAAGCGACTTACAGTCATGCGTGCATACATTTTTGTGTATGGGTGGTCCCGGGGATCGAACCCACTACCTTGGCGTTACAAGCGCCGTGCTCTACCAGCTGAGCTACAGTAGGGCAATGATGTGAATCAACCATGCATTTGCTTTATCTTGGCCAGGTCACAGTTGTAAATGGGAACTTGTTCTCAACTGGCTTACCTGGTTAAATAAAGGTGAAATAAAAAAAGTAATAAACAATTCTAGCTAGCTAGCTACTACTGTACTACCCATGTTCACTTCTGGCAAGTTTCCTCCCTGCCCCCTAATTTTGGCAATACATGAACATGAAGTACCCTAAAAATTAATAGATCATAGTCTCACCCAAAAAGATCAGACTACATACAGCAAGTATTACCAACAAAACCAAAAGAGAGATGTATCATCTTTCATCAAGTCAACCTAAAATGTACACTACTGGTCAAAAGTTTTAGAACACCTACTCATTCTAGGGTTTTTCTTTATTTTTACTATTTTCTACAATGTAGAATAATAATGAAGACATCAAAACTATGAAATAACACATATGGAATCATGTAATAACCAAAAAAGATTATTCAAATAGCCACCCTTTGCCTTGATGACAGCTTTGCACACTCTTGGCATTCCAACAGTCTTTAATGAGCTCCCACATATGCTGAGCACTTGTTGGCTGCTTTTCCTTCACTCTGTGATCCGACTCATCCCAAACCATCTCAATTTGGTTGAAGTCGGGGGATTGTGGAGGCCAGGTCATCTGATGCAGCACTCCATCACTCTCCTTCTTGGTAAAATAGCCCTTACACAGCCTGGAGGTGTGTTGGGTCATTGTCCTGTTGAAAAACAAATGATAGTCCCACTAATCCCAAACCAGATGGGATGGCGTATCGCTGCAGAATGCAGTGGTAGCCATGCTGGTAAAGTGTGCCTTGAATTCTAAATAAATCACTGACAGTGTCACCAGAAAAGCACTCCCACACTATAACACCTCCTCCTCCATGCTTTACAGTGGGAAATACAGTACCAGTAAACATTTTGGACACACCTACTCATTCAAGGGTTTTTCTATTTTCTACATTGTAGAATAATAGTGAAGACATCAAAACTATGAAATAACACATATGGAATCATGTAGTAACCAAAAAAGGTGTTAAACAAATTAAAATATATTTGATATTTTACATTCTTCAAATAGCCAACCTTTGCCTTGTTGACAGCTTTGCACACTCTTGGCATTCTCTCAACCAGCTTCATGAGGTCGTTACCTGGAATGCATTTCAATTAACAGGTGTGCCTTCTTAAAAGCTAATTTGTGGAATTTCTTTCCTTCTTAATGCGTTTAAGCCAATCAGTTGTGTTGTGACAAGGTATGGGGGTATACAGAAGAAAACCCTATTTGGTAAAAGACCAAGTCCATATTATGACAAGAACAGCTCAAATACGCGAAGAGAAACGACAGTCCATCATTAATTTAAGACATGAAGGTCAGTCAATCCGGAAAATGTCAAGAACTTTGAAAGTTTCTTTAAATGCAGTCGCAAAAACCATCAAGCGCTATGATGAAACTGGCTCTCATGAGGACCGCCATAGGAATGGAAGACCCAGAGTTACCTCTGCTGCAGAGGATACATTTCATTCATTTCAGTTACCAGCCTCAGAAATTGCAGCCCAAATAAATCCTTCAAAGAGTTCAAGTAACAGACATCTCAACATCAACTGTTCAGAGGAGACTGCGTGAATCAGGCCTTTGAATTGCTGCAAAGAAACCACTACTAAAGGACACCAATAATAAGAAGAGACTTGCTTGGGCCAAGAAACACAAGCAATGGACATTAGACTGGTGGAAATGTGTCCTTTGGTCTGGAGTCCAAATTTGAGATTTTTGTGTTGTTACAGCGTTCAACCCACATAATGAATGCATAGATCATTTAATGTTTAAATAAACAAAACCGAAATCGAAAACTGTGATTGTTTTTTAATAATAGAACCAAAACGACCTCAAAAAGCACTAAGCACTAATTACTCAGCACTAAGTACTTGAGGAACACCTTCATTCCATAAACCATTCCACAGACATTCCCTTCCTAAACCAGACAATACACTGAGTGTACAAAACATTAGGAACACCTTCCTAATATTGAGTTGCACCCCATTTTCCCCTCCGAACAGCCTCAGTTCATTGGGGCATGGACTCTACAAGGTGTCGAAAGCGTTTCACAGGGATGCTGGCCCATGTTGACTCCAATGCTTCCCACAGTCAGTTGTGTCATGTTGGCTGAATGTCCTTTGGGTGGTGGACCATTCTTGATACACACGGGAAACTGTTGAGCGTGAAAAACCCAGCAGCGTTACGGTTCTTGACACACTCAAACCGGTGCGCCTGGTACCTACTACCATACCCCATTCTAAGGCACTTAAATATTTTGTCTTGACCATTCACCCTCTGACACACATACACGAAAGGATTCACCCACCTTGGCATTTTTCCTATTTTGTTGCCTTACAACCTGGAATTAAAATGAATTTTTGGGGGGTTTGGATAATTTGATTTACACAACATGCCTACCACTTTGAAGATGCAAAATATTTTTTATTGTGAACAAACAAGAAATAAGACAAAAATACATAAAACTTGAGCGTGCATAACTCTTCACCCCCCCAAAGTCAATACTTTGTAGAGCCACATTTTTCAGCAATTACAGCTGCAAGTCTCTTGGGGTATGTCTCTCTAAGCTTGGCACATCTAGCAACTGGGATTTTTGCCCATTCTTCAAGGCAAAACTGCTCCAGCTCCTTCAAGTTGGATGGGTTCCGCTGGTGTACAGCAATCTTTAAGCCATACCACATATTCTCAATTGGATTGAGGCCTGGGCTTTGACTAGGCCATTCCAAGACATTTAAATGTTTCCCCTTAAACCACTCAAGTGTTGCTTTAGCAGGATGCTTAGGGTCATTGTCCTGCTGGAAGGTGAACCTCCGTCCCAGTCTCAAATCTCTGGAAGACTGAAGCAGGTTTCCCTCAATAATTTCCCTGTATTTAGCGCCATCCATCATTCCTTCAATTCTGACCAGTTTCCCAGTCCCTGCCGATGAAAAACATCCCCACAGCATGATGCTGCCACCAACGTGCTTCGCAGTGGGGATGGTGTTCTCTGGGTGATGAGAGGTGTTGGGTTTGCACCATAGCGTTTTCCTTGATGGCCAAAAAGCTCAATTTTAGTCTCATCTGACCAGAGTACCTTCTTCCATATGTTTGGGAGTCTCCCACATGCCTTTTGGCGAACACCAAACATGTTTGCTTATTTTTTTCTTTAAGCAATGGCTTTTTTCTGGCCACTCTTCCGTAAAGCCCAGCTCTGTGGAGTGTACGTCTTAAAGTGGTCCTATGGACAGATACTCCAATCTCCGCTGTGGAGCTTTGCAGCTCCTTCAGGTTTATCTTTGGTTTCTTTGTTGCCTCTCTGATTAATGCCCTCCTTGCCTGGTCTGTGAATTTTGGTGGGTGGCCCTCTCTTGGCAGGTTTGTTGTGGTGCCATATTCTTTAAAAAAATATATAATGGATTTAATGGTGCTCCGTGGGATGTTGAAAGTTTCTGATATTTTTTTATAACCCAACCCTGATCTGTACTTCTCCACACCCTGACCTGTTTGGAGAGCTCCTTAGTCTTCATGGTGCCGCTGTTTGGTGGTGCCCCTTGCTTAGTGGTGTTGGGGACTTTCAGAACAGGTGTATATATATACTGAGATCATGTTACAGATCATATGACACTTAGATTGCACACAGGTGGACTTTATTTAAGTAATTATGTGACTTCTGAAGGTAATTGGTTGCACCAGATCTTATTTAGGGGCTTCATAGCAAAGGGGGTGAATACATATGCACGCACCACTTTTATAATTTTTTGAAAGAAGTAATTTTTTTTCATTTCACTTCACCAATTTGGACTATTTTATGTATGTCCATTTCATGAAATCCAAATAAAACCCATTTACATTGCAGGTTGTAATGCAACAAAATAGGAAACACGCCAAGGGGGATGAATACTTTTGCAAGGCACTGTATATGTCTCAATTGTCTCAAGGCTTAAAAATCATTATTAAACCTGTCTCTCCCCTTTATTTACACTGATTGAAGTGGATTTAACAAGTGACATCAATAAGGGATCATAGCTTTCACCTGGATTCAGCTGGTCAGTCTATGTCATGGAAAGAGCAGGTGTTCCTAATGTTTTGTTCACTCAGTGTATAGTCTTGACACACTCTCCCCCTCTCTCTCTCTCTCACACTCTATATGTCACTAGGTCATGCTGGCACTAAGAAGACATCCTTTACCAACAGTGTAATTTGTTGACATTGGGAAATTACACAAAATGAACACCTCATTAAAAGACCTAGAGCTTTTTGTTTTACGTTGTGTTTCACTTTGAAGACACTAAGTGTGGCGATGGCCTCTAGTAAAGTAGACAGTTGACATGGGCTATAATCTGTAGTGAGTGATGCAACATGATCTGATGATGATCGTGATCTCAACATGGCTTCTCATGTTTAACTCTCTCTGTCACTCTAATAATGTTGCCTCATACCACTTTTGAACATTATGTGCTCATATATAGTAATCTCATCTTCTTTCACCAAAGAACGCAGTTCTCCAAGCTTGCTGAAACTCTCCCGAAATGCAGGTTTTCATTTTGAGCCCTTTTTTGCGGGGTTCCGGGGTCCTCCCCCCAAAACAAAAATATGTAGAAGTATTGAAAGCTTGGTTCTGGTGACTTTTTAAAAGGAAAAAAACTAAAGTAGACAATCTAAAATATAATTTCCACCCCCAGAAATTAGCTCAATAACGTATTAGTAAAATGATTATAGAATACATGATGTAATTAAAGTTGAGTGCTGCAGCTATCTAAATAAATAGAACAGAGACCTTCTTTCTGAAATAAAAAAAGTTTATCTTGACAAAATTTAACAAAGGAACATTTGACTGAACATGAATTAGAGCCCACTAATTGTTGGAAATCTCTTTCCAGGTTCTGACTAAAACCTAGTTTTGACATAGTTTACAGCCTTTGTCAGATCACTTTATTGTTCTGGGCTTTTGGAAAAAGATTTCCAACGCCCTCCTGTAATTGAGCATCTTGATGGGGGGGCCGTTGATGGAGAGCTGCATGCAGGCGGCTAGATGCTCTCCCTGCAGTCTGTTCCTCTAGCCTGTTTTGACCTGCAATAACAGAAAGAAAATAAGAGAAGAGAGGGACATTGAAATGTTCTTCCTCGTTTCATGCAGAGAAGTCCCTCTCACAATTAACGGAAGACACTGGTATAGTCCGTGTGATTGCTGCCAGCTGGCTAAGGCAGGGGTAGACTGCCCCCACTCATTAAACTGCGAGGCCAGCTTTGTCATTGCCGTCAGCTGGTCCAACCCCTGAAATACATGAAAAGCAAAAAGATAGACAACATTAAAGAAGAGCCAACAAAGTGGTAGTTCAACAGGAAAAAGGGTTGGGGAACACTGGCCTAAAATGTTATTTTCAAAAGATTGTCACACTTATGCCATACCTTGAATGTTCCAACTAGCACATGTTGCTTGTAAGAGGGCCACTCTTGCAGCACAGCAGCCTCTGGTGCTTTCAAGAACTGCCTGGAGCGGAGGGTCAGGTTAAAGGTGTTTATCGTCTCACTAGAGAACGCAGCCTGAGGTCCCAACACAGCCTGAGGTCCCAACACACTGAAGGCCCCCAGAATCTCCAGGTGTTGGAACCTCCGGTCTAGGCTGTCCTGGAGGCCAACAAGATACAGCACACATGATGTAACATTGGTTTCATCACAGCATTTGAAAACAAATGTTTTTACCTCCTCTCTGAACCGAGCCCAGAACTGCTCCCTGGTCTTGGTCTTCTCCACCTGGCTTCTCCCTCTCCTCTCCCTCTCCTCCTCCTCCTTGATGTTGAATGCGCCCAGACCCATTGGGTCATCGAGGTCGTGGTGGAGTTGGCTGAGAAAGAAACACATAATGCTATAGACTAGTACAGACTAAATATGCACAAACATTTTTTAGCCCTTAGCCTAATTAAAGGAAATTTGACTAACCTTGTGGCGTAGTATATAGCCACGGCTTCAGTCTGTCCATTTTAAGCCACTTTGGGTCACATCCGGATTGCCGGTGGTGTGCACTTGGCCTTACTTCTCTCTCCTCCTCCTCTCCTTTAATCTACTCCTCTTTCTTCTCATTCTCTCTGATAGGCCACTCCAGGACCTTGAGATGCACCACTTTTCCATTATTTATTTAGACATTTTTGTGTATGTCCATTACATGAAATCCAAATAAAAATCAATTTCAATTACAGATTGTAATGCAACAAAATAGGAAAAATGCCAAGGGGGATGAATACTTTTGCAAGGCACTGTATTGGTAGATGGGTCAAAATGAAAAAGCAGACATTGAATATCCCTTTGAGCATGGTGAAGTTATTGATTACACTTTGGATGGTGTATCGATACACCCAGTAGCTAAAAAGATACAGGCGTCCTTCCTAACTCAGTTGCCGTAGAGGAAGGAAACCGCTCAGGGACTTCACCATGAGGCCAATGGTGACTTTAAAACAGTTACAGAGTTTAATAGCTGTGATAGGAGAAAACTGAGAATGGACCAACAACATTGTGCTTACTCCACAATACTAACTTAATTTACAGAGTGAAAAGAAGGAAGCCTGTACAGAATTAAAAAATTCCAAAACATGCATCCTGTTTGCTCAATGCACTAATGTAATTCTGCAACAATTGTGGCAAAGCAATTACCTGTTTGTCCTGAATAAAAAAGTGTTATGTTTGGGGCAAATCCAATAAAAACGAATTACTGAGTACCACAAAGCATAGTGGTGGCTGCATCTTGTTATGGGTATGCTTGTTATCGTTTTTCAGAATAAAAAATAAACAGAATGGAGCTAAGCACAGGCAAAATCCTATTGGAAAACCTGGTTCAGTCTGCTTTCCACCAGACACTGGGAAATGAACTCACCTTTCAGTAGGACAATAACCTAAAACACAAGGCACTCTAGCTGTGTCAGACTCGTTCTTTAATTTGAGTTTGCAAATGTGAAAATAAACCCTCATAAAATGTCTGCACATGCTTGTGAATTGGTGTGTATGATGTTGTATTATCGAAGTGTGTGATGGTTTAGATGAGAAGCTGCTCTTATAGCATTCTTCCAAACTGTCTACTTTGGGATTTACGGTATTAGAGGTGTGGAGAATGTATCGTTGCTGAAGCCACAGCAAGTGTAGCTAAAGTGTAGCTAAATCTATCTATGTGTCCTTCAGCATGGCACTTAACCCTAATTGTTCCTGGGTCGCCGTCAATAATGTCTGATCCCAGGCCGTGACCCCACTCTCCGAGGGTGTCTCAGGGGCAGTGGGATATGCAAGAAACACATTTCCAATTCAATTTGAAATAGGACAAATGTAAGCACCCGCCTAATTATAATGGGAACACAAACATTTTGAATATCTGGTGACTTACGAGACCGGCGCTGGTAACAAGTCTAGTGAATCTGAACGGGCCCTTAGTCTCAGAGGAGAAAAGCAAGAAGAGTCTTCGCTACACAGCTACAATTGAGCTGGATTGTTATCCCTCTCCCCCATCCTCAGCCCCTCCCTATTCCAGTCAGGATGAGGTAATCGGGTTAGTTAGACCATATCATATCTGATTAGAGAGGGGAAATTGAATTGGCTCCCCCTTTTCAGCCCCCTACCCTGGCCTTCAGTTCTCCTCCTGCTCTGCTACACTAGATGCCATTCAGTTCAGCTGCCTGCTACAGCAAATCACTGGATAGCCTATCTGATAAATCCATTTGTTCCTCTCTCCCTCATTCTCTATCGCTCTGCGACTGTTCCTGTTGCAACTCATCTTTTTCTCTAGTGACCCAGTGTGCTGTACACTCTTCTCAAAGCTGTCATGTTTCAAAGTGCTTTGTCTGTCAAAAAATGATAATCACCATATTGTATGTCCAGGGTAGTAGCTACCGTATGACAAACGTAGCGTTAGCTATGCATTTCTTAGCCTTTCGTCCAGATAGTATTTCAGGAATGTTCTCTTTCCTCTCCATGTTTGTCTCCCTCCTGCTGAGATGTGAGTTTTTCTTTGATGACACCAGTGGGAGATTTGCGTGTGTGTGTATAAGATTGTTCTGTGTATTACATATGGGTTGTGTTTTATTTCCTTATCTCCGGGGAATGAAATGTTCTTTCCTAGCAGCAGCACAGTTAAGAGGACAGCAGCAGTGGTGTTCTCATTCCTAGGGCTGGCAGAATTATCGTATAACTGTGTAACCAACGGTTATGGATGAAGACCGTCATGAAAATAAAATAACCGTCATAGCCGCTTAAACAAATATATATATATTGTAATAATTGGAATGAACAGCTGACTGAAGACGGGACGGCCAGGTATTCGTGCAGTTAAGACCGTTTCTGTGATAACATGGTGTGATGAGTGTGATGGAAAGGAGTCAGGCGCAGGAGGGTAATCACCGAATACAGAGTTTATTCCTTCGTAGACACACAAATGTGCTCAAATAGCGATCAACGAAACAGGCACAGGGGAAACTCTCATCCCTGGCAAATACACTGTAACGGAATCCAATAATACATAGGCACAGGGGGAAAATCTACCCTGGCAACACAATGTTACGAGTAGCTCCACCGAGCTATGCTACTCTCACAAATAACAATCACCCACAAGGACAAGGGGGCAGAGGGAACACTTATACACAGACTAATTAGGGGATAGGAACCAGGTGTGTGTGATTGACAAGACAAGACAATTGTGATGATGATTGGGGCGGTGACGACGAACGCCGAAGCCTGCCCGAACAAGGAGGGGAGGAAGCCTCGGCCGAAGTCGTGACAAATGGACTCTTAACAGCATGATGAAACTGTGTTGCCCCTTGCTGAAACAAGCAAGGTGTTGTAGCAAACAATGAATAGAATAGGCTTGGAACTTTTAACCCTGGGTACATTCGCAATGGATGCCTGGTATTGTGATGCAATAATTTCCATGGTAATGTAGAATGTTCATTCAAATTATGTTAATTGATGTGGCTTATGCAATGGAATGTATTTTTTGTAATGTCAGTTGAGTTGAATCAAGAAATCACAGCACATATTGATGGGTACACTTCCTGCTTTTACTTCCTGCTTTGCTCCTATGGTTACACTCGCAATGGCTGTGAGTCCACCAATTATACCATCATTGACTTGAATGGGGATGCATGTTCTATTCATGCTATTTCTATGGCAGTCAGGAGCAGAGGAAAGGAGAACATGTGCGTAAAAAAATAATACGGAGACAGTGGTCAATTGACTGGCCAATTACTGTCACACCCCTACTCATTCCTCAGTTCAATTACAGCAGCAGACCAGGGGAGGAACACGAGAAGGAGGCCTTTGGCCTGACACACTACAGCCAGCCTGGCCAGGCAGTCTGGGGGATGTTCCCTAAAATAAGGAGCTCCGCTCCGCTCTGCTAGCTCTGGAATGGAGCTTCAGACTGTGGTTAGGGGATTGCGAAGTGAGAACAAGACCTATCTCTCCCTCTTGCTCTTCCCCCTCCCTCCCTCCCTCCCTCCCTCCATGGTTGGAGCTTGAGTAGCCTAAAGGCGTCCGCATGCTTCCCAGCGGAAACAGTTTGGAAGAGTTCATGCATATATTATGACTACATTTTGTTCGTTTTGGATTTCAGTGAGGGTTTTTTCGGCTGTTCGGGCACAAATTTTCTGGAGGCAAGCCAAAGTCCGGAGCCGAAGTCTACACCCCTTCATCAGTGATTGGTCAACAGTAGGGATTCTTCAATATACACTGCTCAAAAAAATAAAGGGAACACTAAAATAACACATCCTAGATCTGAATGAATGAAATAATCTTATTAAATAGTAAATAAAAAGTATTTGGTCAGCCACCAATTGTGCAAGTTCTCCCACTTAAAAAGATGAGAGAGGCCTGTAATTTTCATCATAGGTATACGTCAACTATGACAGACAAATTGAGAAAAGAAAATCCAGAAAATCACATTGTAGGATTTTTAATGAATTTATTTGCAAATTATGGTGGAAAATAATTATTTGGTCACCTACAAACAAGCAAGATTTCTGTCTCTCACAGACCTGTAACTTCTTCTTTAAGAGGCTCCTCTGTCCTCCACTCGTTACCTGTATTAATGGCACCTGTTTGAACTTGTTATCAGTATAAAAGACACCTGTCCACAACCTCAAACAGTCACACTCCAAACTCCACTATGGCCAAGACCAAAGAGCTGTCAAAGGACACCAGAAACAAAATTGTAGACCTGCACCAGGCTGGGAAGACTGAATCTGCAATTGGTAAGCAGCTTGGTTTGAAGAAATCAACTGTTGGAGCAATTATTAGGAAATGGAAGACATACAAGACCACTGAAAATCTCCCTCGATCTGGGGCTCCACGCAAGATCTCACCCCGTGGGGTCAAAATGATCACAAGAACGGTGAGCAAAAATCCCAGAACCACACGGGGGGACCTAGTGAATGACCTGCAGAGAGCTGGGACCAAAGTACCAAAGCCTACCATCAGTAACACACTACGCCGCCAGGGACTCAAATCCTGCAGTGCAAGACGTGTCCCCCTGCTTAAGCCAGTACATGTCCAGGCCCGTCTGAAGTTTGCTAGAGTGCATTTGGATGATCCAGAAGAGAATTGGGAGAATGTCATATGGTCAGATGAAACCAAAATAGAACTTGTTGGTAAAAACTCAACTCGTCGTGTTTGGAGGACAAGAATGCTGAGTTGCATCCAAAGAACACCATACCTACTGTGAAGCATGGGGGTGGAAACATCATGCTTTGGGGCTGTTTTTCTGCAAAGGGACCAGGACGACTGCTCCGTGTAAAGGAAAGAATGAATGGGGCCATGGGATCATGAGATTTTGAGTGAAAACCTCCTTCCATCAGCAAGGGCATTGAAGATGAAACGTGGCTGGGTCTTTCAGCATGACAATGATCCCAAACACACCGCCTGGGCAACGAAGGAGTGGCTTCATAAGAAGCATTTCAAGGTCCTGGAGTGGCCTAGCCAGTCTCCAGATCTCAACCCCATAGAAAATCTTTGGAGGGAGTTGAAAGTCCGTGTTGCCCAGCGACAGCCCCAAAACATCACTGCTCTAGAGGAGATCTGCATGGAGGAATGGGCCAAAATACCAGCAACAGTGTGTGAAAACCTTGTGAAGACTTACAGAAAACGTTTGACCTGTGTCATTGCCAACAAAGGGTATATAACAAAGTGTATTGAGAAACTTTTGTTATTGACCAAATACTTATTTTCCACCATAATTTGCAAATAAATTCATAAAAAATCCTACAATGTGATTTTCTGGATTTTTTTCTCTCATTTTGTCTGTCATAGTTGACGTGTACCTATGATGAAAATTACAGGCCTCTCATCTTTTTAAGTGGGAGAACTTGCACAATTGGTGGCTGACTAAATACGTGTTTTCCCCACTGTACTTTTTTCTTTACATAGTTGAATGTGCTGACAACAAAATCACACAAAAATTATCAATGGAAATCAAATTTATCAACCCATGGAGGTCTGGATTTGGAGTCACCCTCAAAATTAAAGTGGAAAACCACACTACAGGCTGATCCAACTTTGATGTAATGTCCTTAAAATAAGTCAAAATGAGGCTCAGTAGTGTGTGTGGCCTCCACGTGCCTGTATGACCTCCCTACAACGCCTGGGCATGCTCCTGATGAGGTGGCGGATGGTCTCCTGAGGGATCTCCTCCCAGACCTGGACTAAAGAATCCGCCAACTCCTGGACAGTCTGTGGTGCAACGTGGCGTTGGTGGATGGAGCGAGACATGATGTCCCAGATGTGCTCAATTGGATTCAGGTCTGGGGAACGGGTGGGCCAGTCCATAGCATCAATGCCTTCCTCTTGCAGGAACTGCTGACACACTCCAGCCACATGAGGTCTAGCATTGTCTTGCATTAGGAGGAACCCAGGGCCAACCGCACCAGCATATGGTCTCACAAGGGGTCTGAGGATCTCATCTCGGTACCTAATGGCAGTCAGGCTACCTCTGGCGAGCACATGGAGGGCTGTGCGGCCCCCCAAAGAAATGCTTCTGTCTTCTGACGATGGGGTTTATGTGATGGTTTCTCTGCCAGCTCTCTCTGCTAGAAGTGTGGCTTCCAGTCTCAGATTAGGGCTGGGTGTACCATTATAGCTCCTGTCTGAAGCACAAAGCAGCGGTGTTCCTGCTCAGAAGTGTTTCTGTGTGATATATCTCTGCTAATGACCTGTTGTCTGGCTGCCTCTCTGGTACTCTATACTGTACCTGATTACTGCTAGGCTACACACTGACAGTCTCTACACACTGACAGTCTCTTTCTGAGTTTTTTCTGTGTTGATGTAGTGAACAGTACCAGGGATCAGGGGTTAGTTCTGTATGACTTCCTGCCAGTTGAACAGAGCATGGTATTTCTCCTCAGTGAGTGGCCATTCAGTTCCTGAGTCAACAGGAATGTAGAGCCTCTGGCTCTGCTGCCTTGTTGTTACTGAGGGAAGAGGAGTTGTTGTCTGGCTGATAATAGAGCCTCACTCTGACAGAGATTCCCCAGGCCTGATCCATGTTTTGATACAGATATACACTTTGTACTTGGACTGTATTGCCGGAACGGTTGCCCCCGCTCCCTAACGCATGCAAACACACGCATTGACACTTGATGTTAGAACGCCCTACACATAACACTATTATCCTCCCCGTCCCAGCTATAAAGTGGCAGCAGTTGTCACAAATCACCTAACAACCACACCAGGTGCCATGTTGGAAGACCAGAGTCAGTCTGGTAGAACTGTGTTGCTTCGTCCCACATGGCTGGCTGCATTTTGCTACCACTGAAAACATCGGGAAGATTGCCCATCATTTAGTTTTTCTAAGGACCCAGAAAACGGAGGCAGTGGGATAACCTATTCAAGTAAGTAAATATACACTACATGACCAAAAGTATGGGCATTAATATGGAGTTGGTCCCCCCTTTGCTGCTATAACAGCCTCCACTCTTCTGGGAAGGCTTTCCACTAGATGTTGGAACATTGCTGCAGGGACTTGATTCCATTCAGCCACAAGAGCGTTAGTGAGGTCGGGCACTGATGTTGGGCGATTAGGCCTGGCTCGCAGTCGTCGTTCCAATTTTTCCCAAAGATGTTCGATGGGGTTGAGGTCAGGGCTCTGTTCAGGCCAGTCAAGTTCTTCTACACTGACCTCTACAAATCATTTCTGTATGGACCTCGCTTTGTGCGGGGGGCATTGTCATGCTGAAACAGGAAAGGGCCTTCCCCAAAATGTTGCCACAAAGTTGGAAGCACAGAATGGCGGCGAGCTTTACACCACTCCAGCCGACGCTTGGCATTGTGCATGTTGATCTTAGGCTTGTGTGCATCTGCTCGGCCATGGAAACCCATTTCATGAAGCTCCCAACGAACAGTTCTTGTGCTGACGTTGCTTCCAGAGGCAGTTTGGAACTCGGTAGTGAGTGTTGCAACCGAGGACAGACAATTTTTACGCACTTCAACACTCGGCGGTCCCGTTCTGTGAGCTTGTGTGGCCTACCACTTTGCTACTGTGCCGTTGTTGCTCGTAGACTTTTCCACTTCACAATAACAGCACTTACAGTTGAACAGAGCAGCTCTAGCAGGGTAGAAATTTGACGAACTGACTTGTTGGAAATGTGTCATCCTATGACGGTTCCACCTTGGAAGTCATTGAGCTCTTCAGTAAGGCTATTCTACTGCACATGTTTGTCTATGGAGATTGCTCGATTTTATACAGCTGTCAGCAACGGGTGTGGCCGAAATAGCCAAATACACTAATTTGAAAGGGTGTCCACATACTTTTGTATATATAGTGTATTTTGAAAATTCTTGAAAATAATGTATTATTAGCTAGCTAGCTAACTTGCTTCAGTAACCTAGTGTGCAGGCTAACTCAAATTAGCTGCTAACGTAATGTTTGATAGCTAGCTAACTTGACATACTCTATAGCTAGCTGAGTTAAATATCACCAGCTAGCTAACATTATATTAGCTAGCAAGCTATATTCATGTATTTATCATTGTAAATTAAAAACACAAACTCAAAATGCATTTGTAGCTAGCCAGCTAGCTAACAGCAATGGAAGAGGGTGAAAGGATTAGCAGCTCCAGCTGTCAAAGGGAAAGAGTAGGCTACTCTGGATAGGGCAGATACCTTTGTGGGAGGACATTATGAAAAGATTATCCAGTTCCAGTCCCTAGTGAGAAAAACTATGAGGATAGAGAGATATAGCAACATCATTTGAGTATAATGAGATTTCTTTGTGATGTTTTCTGTCCTCAGATACAGAGCGCTGTGAAACCCTGTCTGCAGATGAAGAGGTCCCAATGAATGTCCCAATAGAATAAGGGTACATCCTTTTATACTGTGGGTTATGTGTATACCTACTGTATGTTGGCAGATGCAAACAAAATACAGGTATGCTTTAGTAATAATAGCTTACTTGTTACTAAGATGTCTATCCTTTACATACTGTATGAGTGTGTTTAAACTGGTTTTAATTGTTAACTATTATTCAAGATGAACTAGTGCAATGTTGATTAATCACAGATCACAATCCTGCAATAAAGAGGGGAAGGGAATCTGTCTCTAATTTGTCTGTTTCTGTGTTGTATTCTCAAATGAACATTACCTTTTTGTTCAGTTGTAAGCGCTCCAATTAGTTTTTAAAAATTGTAACTCTCTCAGGATATCATCCATGTGAACCCATTTTGCAGCTGATGATAATGGAATGCATCGCCACTGCAGCCATAGGCCTACACTATGATGGCATTAGCCTTATGAGTATTTGCAATGCACCCCTTGACATTGTGGATCCTTAGCTTAAAACATACACACCTACTACTACCAAGTTCAATACCAGATACATTTCTCCCAGAAGGTCTGAGTGGCACTTGGAGGTGCTACTGTGATAATGAAGATGGTTTGCTTAAGACTACCACAACAGTTACATTGTCTATGCTAAATGTGTTTAAATGGTAAAATAAATAAAGAATAGTTATGCTATAAGAAATACATTTTATTCAATGGGGCAAGGCAAAGCAGAGATGACACACAAAATACTTTTCATTTCACCCATAGCCTATTATTAAAGCACAGTATGTTTACAATATCATAAAAAATAGTATTTTACATGTTGTTCCAAATTACATTTGATATATTCTTACATGTGTACATAAATAAATTACCGTTAAACTGTGTTTCTTTTTAATCAGCAGTTATTGCAACAGCCTTCATTCAGACCCGGCACCAGGATAAAGTGAGTAAGGGGGCAGTTGAAATCGGTGAGGGGTCACAATTTTGTGGGGTTCTTGCATTGGAATTATATTGAATTCTGCTTATCACGCTTACCACAATAAACATCAAGTTCAAATGAGACCATTGATTGGGTGCTTTTGAAGTGACTGGTTGGCGTGAAATCTGTAGCCTATCTCTGTTGCGCTGTATCAGCACAATGGATAGCGCCCTACACAGTAAAATAAGGCCGCTTTGATAATGAATATAGGATACAAGATAGATAGGGTAATTCACCTTGTACAAACAGCCTATGTGAATGCAGTTGTACACACGGCTGTCTTACCAAAAAAATTCAAAATAAATGCTGAAAGTAGTAGCCTAGTTATTCATGCGTGCAAAGAAAAATACTGAATAACAGTTTGGCATAGAATACCGACACAACCGTGAATGCGAACAAATGATTGCTAACAGAACAAAACAGCGTTATCAAATAGGCCTAGTAAACAAAATATCAGATCGATAAAGGCATGACACTCTATATTTAGGCTAGTTACATTAACAGTAAACAAAAGGCGAATGGAGATCCAAATAACCAAAACATAGCCTACAGCCTACTACAGTGAGATGCAGCCATGCACAGCTGGGGTGTCATTTGGGTTATTGCATTGGAAATATATAGAATTCTTCTTATATCACACTATACCACAATAAACATAAAAGTTCAAATGCCAACACCTTTGAGTGATTTTGACCAAGAATTGAAAGGTTGGCGCGAAATCTCCGCTGCGCTCTATCAGCACCATGGACAGCGCCCTACACACTAAAGCAAGGCAGTTGAAAACCTAGGCCTTTCTAAGGAAGTCATTTTACCATTCCATACCCTATATTTTTGCTGAAATGATGCCACTGGCTATACCACCAAGACTTTGATAAAAAAACAACCAGTTAGATTGTTTCTTACCTTTTCAGAAGAGTTGCAGCCTCTTTGATGCTCTGTGAAACTTTCGGAGTAATTGATAATTCCATTCTCCCCGACATCTTCTCATAAGATCCCCCTCAAATGCCAGTTGGATTAGTTGAGTTTTCCCCGGGTGTAGCATGCTTCTTCTGTGCTGACTGAACACGTTTGTCAAAGTGGAAAATTAGTTCTCGCATGTAGCTGTGGATGCACCACTCATGAGCCCTATGATTTAATTTTTAATATCGTGTGAATATCGGGTATGGTGCTACACACCTTGGCAAATTCCTTGTCTTTTTCAGAGAGTATATTCCATCATAGACAGAAAAAGTCCACTGCCCCCTTCCCATCTTGACTCTATCACGTCCAATGTCCCCCTCGGTGGTTTCTGGTTTGAAACAACGAACTCAATAATGTCCACAGTCGCCGACAAATACATGCAATTTCTTGCCAGCTGCCCATCATTTACAAGTGTTGACACTGATGATCCCATAGCACTTACAACTTGTTTTTCTTTCTACAGTGCAGTGCATTTCAAATGCTCTTTGCTTGATTTGTGCCTAGCAAATCCTTTGGTACTATTAATAGCGTGCTTCCAGTTAGAATACCAAGCTTGGGTGAAGGCCTTTTCTGCGTTAGCATTGGACCCAACACGGACCTTTCGACATGGGAAACAAAATGCTGCTTCTGCAGTACCTCGTTTGGGTACTTTGACAAAGCCAATTTTTATCCATCGTGGCAGTGGCAGATTAGCTGGTTCGAGTTAAATAGACTAAGGCTAATAACACTAACGCTTTTTACAGCTAGCTAAGAAGCTAGCTAACTAAACTCTGTAGTGGTGGGGCGTGAGGCAGAGTTGAGTAAAGTAGCTTCATCTGTAAACTTGACCCTGCCCTTTATAAATCAAAATCAAATATTACAGACGGAGGCATATCACATTATTAACTTCTTCAGGTCACCTATACCATCAGGGCTCTTGATTGTTTGGTTGTGTTTAATTCATTCAGGTGTTTTAGTTTTCATATAAAGATTCAATCTATTGTTGGGCTGGAACAACCAATAGTCAACACAGTAGGTTGTCCTATCCCATTGAGGCCTTTGTCCTATGCTGTAATTCAAAATACAAAAGGCACTCGCACATCTGAGCTATCTATTTTGCAGGTGCATGGTAACAGTTGAATAAGATGAGGAAAAAAGAAGAAACCCTCACACTGCTCTTGCTAGTATCACTGCTCTTTATTAAGCTTTACGTATCGGCCTCAAGGCCTTCGTCAGAGCATATATCCTTTTGGAACACCTGTGTGGATCAACACTCAGTTTTCTATAGAAACGTTCATTACTGAGTTGTCTCGTAATCTCTTCTTTGTATTTTTCATAGTCTAAAACGACCACAGCACCCCCCTTGTCTGCAGGTTTGATAACCAAAGATGAATATTTTTGTTCATTAAATGCCTGTTCTTCTGTCCTAGTGAGGTTCTTCTGAATGTGGTTTGTTTTTCTCGTATGTACTGACATGGCTTCTTGTTCGACTAACCTACAATGGGTATTAATCGAGGAGTTGTTAACTATAGGACATAATTTGCTTTTGACCTTAAAATGGGTACAAGTTCTTTATTGGGTTTCTAGGCCAGAAACAGTGTTTTGAGAAAACACGTGCTTAAGTTTAAACTTGCGAAATAATTTAAACAGATCTACTTTCGTATCAAATGGGTTGTCTGTGCATGTAGGTACAAAAGAGAGACCCTTAGATAAGACTAAGACTTGTGCGTCAGTGAGCTCTTTTTTGGAGAGGTTAATTACCGCGTCCTGCTGTAGCTCCGTGTCTACGGCCTGTTTTCCCGATCCCCTCTTTGACCGCTTGCCTCTCCTACATCATTTATTTTCTTTTGTGAAGCCTTGTTGTACTTATTTCTGGCAACAAAAAAAACTGTCTGTGTGCGATGGTAGCTGGAGTCGCTGTCTGTAGGGAATTCGCTCTCAGTGGATGCCTCTGTGTCTGCGTTTCCATGTCCTCCAGCTGCTGCGTATCTGCGTCCCCCGGTCAGTGGTGCGTTCCTACGTCGGCCTCTCGGTGCTCCCGTCCTTGGGCCTTCCCATGTGTATACCTGGTTGAGCTGGTAGTCCTCTGTGTCTCTTGATCATTGTTGCTGGTAGGAAGTCTCTGTATTTCCCAATGGACTGGTTGATTGAGTCATCTGAGAAGTTTGGGCCTAGAATCTCCTTCATTATAACCTCATGTTCACTGATCTTAACTTCAACCTCTTTTACTTCCTTCGACACATGTTCAACGATTAAAAGCATTAAATCTAGCATTGTACCAAAAAATGTCTGCAGCATTGAAGGTCCCAAGAACACAGTGGCCTCCATCATTCTTAAATGGAAGAAGTTTGGAACAGTCAAGACTCTTCCTAGAGCTGGCCGCCCGGCCAAACTAAGCAATCGGGGGAGTAGGACCTTGGTCAGGGAGGTGATCAAGAACCCAATGGTCACTCTGACAGAGCTCCAGAGATATTTTGTGGAGATGGGAGAACCTTCCAGAAGAACAACCATCTCAGCAGCACTCCACCAATCAGGCCTTTATGGTAGAGTGACCAGACGGAAGCCACTCCTCAGTAAAAGTCACATGACAGCCCAAAAGGCACCTAAAGAACTCTCAGACCATGACCATGACATGGTCTGATGAAACCAAGATTTAACTCTTTGGGCTGAATGCCAATCGTCACGTCTGGAGGAAACCTTGCACCATCCCTATGGTGAAGCATGGTGGTGGCAGCATCATGCTGTGGGGATGTTTTTTTTTGCGGCAGGGACTGGGAGACTAGTCAGGATCGAGGGAAAGATGAATGGAGCAAAGTACAGAGAGATCCTTAATGAACACCTTCTCCAGAGCACTCAGGACCTTAGACTGGGGGCGAAGGTTCACCTTCCAACGACCCTAAGCACACAGCCAAGACAACGCTGGAGTGGCTTCGGGACAAGTCTCTGAATGTCCTTGAGTAGCCCAGCCAGAGGCCGGACTTGAACCCGATCTAACATCTCTGGAAAGACCTGAAAATAGCTGTGCAGCGACGCTCCCCTTCCAACCTGACAGAGCTTGAGAGGATCTGCAGAGAAGAATGGGAGAAACTCTCCAAATACAGGTGTTCCAAGCTTTTTTATAAATTAGCAAACATGTTTTTGCTTTGTCATTATGGGGTATTGTGTGTAGATTGTTGAGGGAAAAAACGATTTAACCTATTTTAGAATAAGGCTGTAACGTAGCAAAATGGGGAAAAAGTCAAGGGGTGAATGCATGTTAAGTTAATAGACCAATAGCAAAGAGAGTTTGCCCTCCTCTCTGCCAATAACAGCAATTTTTCAGGTTACTCATTCCTCCAATTAGGCTCCCCAATTAGGCCCCTCTCTCAGACCACTCCCAGACAGTTCTAGATACATTCTTGCTTAAGAAATTGCAATTTGCTAAGATGGTATTTATTTATTTATTGGATCATTTTAATAATTGAAAACAATAACGTAAGGTACTTAATTGTTACGCTAGAGTGTGATGAGCCAAGTAAAGCCTCCCGATCACGGCCGGTTGTGATACAGCCCGGGATCGAACCCAGGTCTGTAGTGACGCCTCTAGCACTGTGATGCTGCGCCCGCTGTGCCCTCGGGAGGCCATATATATATATATATATATATATATATATATATATATATATATATATATATATATATATATATTTTTTTTAATATTTTTTTTTATATGAATATCATACACTGGACGCCTAAGCCTATAGGCCTATGAATGCAATGCCATGATGCATTTAGTGCTCAAATCTCCGACTTCTGAACCGTGAGGTGGACAATTATTGTTTTAGGAAAGTAAAAACCAATAAAACAATAGGCTATAAAGTTTTGCATATGCCACACGTCGAAACACAAGGAATAGTGTTTTTGTAATTTCTTATAGGCTGTTTTTAAGGATGCGAAAATGTGGCTTATTTGGCTAATATAGGGTTTCCACCCACTCTGCCCAGAGTTGGTGAAAACATGTTTTGGTGATGAGATTTCACTTCCTTATGTTATAAAATACATTTTATAACACATCATTAACATTATATCCATAAAGTCATATTTCATAACCTAATACAGCCAATAATAAGCATGTACATTTACATTTTAGTCATTTAGCAGACACTCTTATCCTGAGCGACTTACAGTTAGATTAGTACTGAGCTCTGTTGACAGAGCGGTGCAGCTTTCTCTCCAAAACCTTTGAGGATTTTACATTTTGTGGTCATTGTCTTCCAAGTTGTTTCCACGGGTCGCAAATAGCAAAATTATCATGACACAAGCTGAATTAAATGTAAAATACTTTGAAAATAAAAAGCTTGCGGTACACTCAGTGCTTCCTTGACATTTCACAGAGATAGGCTTGTTTTTGTGAAAATCTTTTGAAGGCCGAAGGAGATGACAGTTATTTTGTGTTTCTTCCATTTGCGAATAATCGCACCAACTGTTGTCACCTTCTCACCAAGCTGCTTGGCGATGGTCCTGTAGCCCATTCCAGCCTTGTGTAGGTCCAATTTGTAAGTCGCTCTGGATAAGAGCGTCTGCTAAATGATGTAAATGTAAATGTCTACAATCTTGTCCCTGACATCCTTGGAGAGCTCTTTGGTCTTGGCATGGTGGAGAGTTTGGTATCTGATTGATTGATTGCTTCTGTGGACAGGTGTCTTTTATACAGGTAACAATCTGAGATTAGGAGCACTCCCTTTAAGAGTGTGCTCCTAATCTCAGCTCGTTACCTGTATAAAAGACACCTGGGAGCCAGAAATCTTTCTGATTTAGAGGGGGTCAAATACTTATTTCCCTCATTAAAATGCAAATACATTTATAAATTTTTGACATGCATTTTTCTGGATTTTTTTGTTGTTATTCTGTCTCTCACTGTTCAAATAAACATACCATTAAAATAATAGACTGATCATGTCTTTGTCAGTGGGCAAACGTACAAAATCAGCAGGGGATGAAATACTTTTTTCCCTCACTGTAATTCTCGCACAGCATCCAGTATAGCTAACGCAATGCTTTTTTTCTGATTTTCAACCACTTTTTTTTCTCTGGCCTCCGTTGATTTAGTCGCACTAATTTTGACCATCCTACAAGGGTAAAAACTCCAAGTAATGTTGAACGGATTATGATAGAGACATCCGGTTTGGACCATTTTCTTTTCTTAAATATCTATTATTATACCCATTGGTCAAAATATGCATTTTTGATTGGACACCCTAGCCAATATCCCTTTATTTTATGGTGCTGGCTGCGTGGGCTGACGCCCTAATGGGTTACAAACCCAATGCATATGGATGAGCGGTACATTTCTCAAATGTCTGATACATTTTAATCTTCCTGGTCACTTGTCCAGCACCACATTTTTTGAATGGAAACCCTGGTGTGTGTGTGTGTGTCTAAATGTGTCTGTATCCATCTCTGTGTATCTACTATATTTTTGTTGTTGTGTGTGTGTGTGTATGTGCATACTACGGGAAGTTGGAGTGTTTATGTACTGTGTATGTGCGTGTGGGTAGTGTGGGCACACTAAATCCTCCCTAGTTAAGTGGCCTGACTAAGGAGTGCTGTAAAATGTTTACGAGCCCCTCCGGACAGACGGGGGACGGGCTGAGCCATGAGAGGAAGTAACAGTACACTAGGGTACCACAGCAGCAGTACAGCAAATATTATCTATATTCATGAGGCCTTGGCTGCATAAATCAGGCCAACTCTACCGCCGCCACAGAGCGCTACGCTAACACAGGCAGGCGAAAAATACACAGTGAGATAGCATAGCTAGCGCTTGTCTCAGCTGGCCCTTGTCTCTAAACCCTTGTGTTATCTGTCAGCGTGTCCTGGTAATGGGGACGGAGAATGGAAAGAGAGAGATGGAGAGCGAGAGACAAAGGTCATGGTGGTGTGTTCGCACGCTAGCTAGAATGCCAATGGGCTCCTGGTCTGGAGTGGGAGGAGATAAGGGGGATAATGTATAAGTCTCCACTCTTCCTGATCTGGTGGCTGGTGAATGTATGACCAGTAGAAAATAACTCACGGCTGAGTGAGATCAGGGGCAGGGCTCTGTGTCTCTGACCCCTGACCTCTAACCCTGTCTGTAACCCCTGACCGTTCAGCCTGTGGTGTGGTAAATGATAACGCTAGCTCAGCTGAACCTGTGGTTTTATAGTATATACTGTACAATATGGTGTTTTTAACTTTATGTGAAGACTCTAGACTGTATGGTAGAGGTCTTCACTGGTACAAAACGTTGGACCTGTTCCGAAACGGACCTGGGGCTTTCCCACCCGGACCCGATAGAGACCCGTTTCGAACAGACTCGAGAACAACTAGACCCGTTCCGAATGGACCTGGTCCGATCCGAGTGAGGGAAGCAGCAGAAAAGTCATTTTTTAAGGTACTTTATTATCCAGAGCTGATAAAGCACAAGAGGAGGGAGAGAGAGGTGCTGCTTTACCAGGCAGGGTGAAGGGCTGTACTGTGAGCGAGTGACACGGGGAGCAGGGAGGAGAGCAGGAGGGAGAGAAAGACAGCAACCAACCAAGCCAACTCACGCTATAGTAGCCTAATAGCTGCCATAGCTAGGTTATTTATCATTAAATATGATTACGTAGTACCTGTCTTGACTGCATCAAACCGGGAGAAGCTAGTTAAGCTAGCGAACGTTAGCTAGCTAGGCTAACAGGCTGCAGTGCATGCAGTTTCTCATCCTACAGTTACAAATAACAACTCCATTCAGAATATTAAGTAGCAGCCTACCTGTTGGCTCTTGGTTGTTGTAGTCTATCCTTCTCCTTTAACTTTTAATTCTGCCATCTTCCATTGATTAGATACTGTATCTCCTTACATTTGCCACAAACAGAGGCTCTATGACTTTAGTCTCTTGCCGCTTTGATGACTTATGATTGGCCAACAAGCTACACATTACACGCTCCACTCTCGTGAAAAGCAAGAGCAGCAGCAGAAATTATAACATGTCTAGTGCAGCAGTCGCGTTGGGATCTGTACACGGGCCGCTCCAGACAAGTCAGTTACAATTACACATACCCGAGACCCGTGACAATCATATCAGATCCCACCCAGACCCGTGACATTATTTAGAATTCTGGATCCTGACCCGCTCGGGTCCCGGATCAGGTCTCGGGTATTCAGGTACAGGTGGATCCTTGAAGACCTCTACTGTATGGTACGTACACTATGTTTGTGATTGGATGAATCTAGGTGAAATATAGTAATCTAAAAACAGCATCAGTGTGTGATGCCTGCTAGCGTAGTCTGTCTTTCTCTCTCTCTCTATGTCTCTATTCTTTCTCTGTCTCTACCCCCATACTCCCCTCTCTCCTCCTTCTCCCTTTCTCTGTTACATGGCTGTGTGTTATTTCACGCAGAGGTCACTCGGCCTGTAGTATGTCTCTTCTACATTCTCTTCTGCTCCCCTTGCTCTTTGACACAAACACACACACACACACACACACACACGCACACTGGGGCCTCCTCATTAAGAGTGGTACCCTGAGGAGAGGGGTTGTAGTGGAGTAGGTTGTGGGGCTGTCACCTCAAGGCTTGAATCTGTGTCAGAGATGTTCACAAGTCTTTGAGGTAGAGTCCAAGTCAAGTCTCAAGTCTTTTAGGGCCAAGTCTAAGTCAAATCTCAAGTCTTTTAGGGCCAAGTCTAAGTCAAGTCACAAGTCCCTTTTGGCAATGGCTTTCTGCTTGCTGTGGGTTAGGTCTATAAACCTTGAAAATGTATTTGAAGAGACTCCCTTCATTAGTCCATACTTGTATGAAAGAAAGCACATCAGGCACTATTTAAATCAAAATAAATTTCCTTTTATAATGTAGACAGTTTACATTAATAAAAGTAACTGTACCGGATATGAAAAAAAGCTAACATAACATTTTAAAGTGCATGGTATTTTGTGGCAGACATTGTCTATATTTCAAGTATAAATGTAAACTAAAATGACTGACAACTGTTCAATTACATTTACATTTTGCAGACGCTCTTATCCAGAGCGACTTACAGTTAGTGAATGCATACATGTTTATTTTCTTATTTTTTATTTTGCAAACGCCATGCTCTACCAACTGAGCTACACGGGACAAAATATACTTACTGACCTGTAACAAGTAGCAAATTACGTCCTGTGCCCTAAGACAGAGAACATTTCTGTTGCAGACAGGTTACATTTCAGAAAGATCAAGTTTGTCCACTTTCTTGCGCTGAGCCTGGCACGATGAGGGCACATGATGAGGCCTCCATGACTAAACACTCTCCACTGGGGCACTGGTGGCAGGCACAGCCAACACTGTCATTGCTACCTGCTTGAGCCTTGGAAAGCCTTTCGCATGGATTCTCCAAAAATCCAAGCAATCAACTTCATTTTCATCAGAAGATACTTGAATGTAGCGAATAATCTCTGCTCTGACAGATGACTTTATGTCTCCTTTCTCTTGCTGATCTTGTTGCGGTAGCCAGAGAAAAGTCTGGAGCAAAAACAAGGTCTGAAAAAATTCATAAAATGATGTATATAGTCAATAATATAACAGGATACATTATACATGAAAAAAATCATTATTATTTGAATGCAAGTGGCATAGAAAATTTTGCATGTTGCAATGCATTGTACCTACCAATCAGACTCTCCTTCCATTCAGCTTTATCTTCATGTGGTATGAGGACATCATGATCAAGCCAGAAAAGGCAGAAAGATGGGTCCAGCAGTGCAGCCATTATGTATACATTGTCACCAAATGGACGTTTTGTTGCCTGTTCATCCGAGTGCTCCATTCTGACATTCACAAACACCCCATGGAATCGGCGTTTGAGGGACTGCTGCAGTGCTTTTACTAGACTGACTAGGTGACGACTTGTGCTCAGTATACTTTGCAGATGATAGTTGAGTGACAGTACACAAGGAAGGGCAGCACTGAAAGTCACCACTTTCCCCCCCTGAGTAAGGTCGGTGGCCTGGACAAAAGGGTCCAAAATGTCCACTAGCTCCAATAGCTGGCTCCATTCCCTTGGTGATAAGCAGAGCTCCTTTTGTCCTTGGGCCTCAAGTAGAGTATTGAGGCTTTGTTGATTCAGATTGGTGACTGCTTTAATAAGCCGGAGGATGGAATTCCATCTGGTAGATACACCAACAGGGATACTACGATTGGCTCCGAAGTCAGCTTCAAATGCTTCTTTCAGACCACAGGTAGTATGTAGTAAGCTGCAAAGTTTAGTTACCTTAGCCATCACACTGTTTATGATTTTTGTTTCCTTTAGTCCATCTCTAATCACCAGTTGTAATGAATGGGCAAAGCACTGTAAGCGCTGTAGCCTGCAGTTGGTTTGGATAGCTTCAACATCAGCATTGTACTCTTCACCAAATTCTTCCCATAGGCTGGGGTTATCCACATCATCATCATCATCATCGTCATGATCATTGCTTGCTTTGGGGAAACAAACTGTGAAGGCCTTTTTCATATTTGCAGCGTTATCACAAATGATATAATCTAATTGATGTTTTATGCCAAAATTATCACATATTACTTCAAATGTATCACTGATTCTTTCCCCAGTGTGTGACCCTGTGAATCTATCACAGCTCAACAGAACTCCAGTCTGGGAGTTTTCTTTTCTTCCATGGCCATGTAATGGGCCGTTGCTCCCATGAAGCCCCTCATAGTACTGTCAGTCCATATATCTACAGTGACAGACACTGATTCTGTCTTCTCTAGGGCACTTTTGATTGTAGCCTCTTTGTTCAGTGTTTAGTCATGCAGGCGCCTACTTACTGGTCTATATTTGTAATCTACCACTGACATGAAATGCCTAAAGTGAGGGTTGTCCACTAAGGACATAGGCAGGTTGCAGGAAATGATCAGGTCTTGCAGTATAGCCTCTGTTATGGCCTTCTGCCTGGGGTGGCCCTGGCTGTACACATGGACACCTGTGGTGGTCAAGAACGAGTCAATGCTGCTCTGTGCTTCTGTCCCTGCGCTGGCCACCTTTGATTTGCAGAATTCAGTGAACTTGCAGATGAACAACATGATGGATAGTTGTTGCTGACTTGAGATGGAAGTACAAGGACACAAATAAATATATATATGGTCTATGGGATTTTTCAGCAGAAATGTCCAAGAAGTTGCATGCTTTGAACTCTTGTTTTATACTAAATTACTTCCTAGGACCAGGCTACAACAGAAAGTATATTAAATCCCATAGTGATATGCATATTGCTGAGATGTAATTTAATAATCTCTGCTAACAAGTAGGCCTAGCTATCTGACAACCCACCTCTTAACCTTTTCGAGAAATATTTGACAGTAATACATTTCCAGTTAGCTAAAAGATGACACACAAGAAAGCTAGCTATATCAAGCTGGCATCTGCTAAACAGGCTATTAGTAGTCTAACCACATTGTAATGTTGTTAGCTAGCTAGCCTAACTGACCTTTCGCTGAGTTTTCAAATGAGTTTTCAAATGTCGGATGAAGTTAGATGTAGTTGCGCCAGCATCTTTAATGTTAATTCCACAAGTTTTGCAAACAGCATCTCGTTTTTTTGCCACTGGCATTATACTGCTGATTCTTGTAACCAAATTTAATAACGAAAGCCTCACCACCTGATGACATTGTTGCTGATTACAGTTGTTTAGCTGTAGTACTACAGTGACGTACAGATGACACAGACGTACTAGAACGCTTTTCAGCCCTCTGTATTAAACTACTATCTCTGTGTTAAAATGCCGCCTGTTCCATGTTATCTGACAGAATGCACAACAAAAACTTATCCCAGTACTGACTTGCATTGTTCACGAGTCTCTCATCTAGAGTCCAAGTCAAGTCTCAAGTCAATTGATCATGAGTCTAAGTCAAGTCGCAAGTCATTTTCTTTGCGACTTAAGTGTGACTCGAGTCCGAGTCTCAGACTCGAGTTTCCATCTCTGCTCTGTGTGAGGTGTGCTTTTAGGATGGGCTCTTCTATTAACTGTTACTCCATCATGATAAATGACTTAGTAAAAAAACACTGCATAAATGTAATTGTTTGATTTGATTGACTATCAAGCATCCCTAGGGTTCATACACACATGCGCACACACACACACACACACACACACACACACACACACACACACACACACACACACACACACACACCTCATACTTATTTCTGTACCTCAGTCTTCTGCTGGTACCTTTCTAGTTTCCTTTGTACACGTGGCGAAGACATGCTATAGGCACATCTCTCTCCACTAATGCACACTGACTCCCACCAATTTGTGCGCATTTGTTGTGTTCATTGTGTCAATTGTTTGCCCTTTGTTGGTTAAAGGTTTATCAATGCCCCGTGAAATATACACACAGTGGCCAGTTTATTAAGTACACACAACTAGTACCGGGTCGGACCCCCCTTTGCGTAACGATGGTGAGCAGGTGTGCGCAATGATGGTTGTCAGGTGTGCGCAATGTGGGTTACCAGGACCAGTGGTTAGTAGACCGGCGACATCGAGTGCCGGAGGGAGGGAACAGGAGTAGGTGTGACAGTACCTAATTAATCCCCACAATTTCCCCCTTATTTAGAATGTTTGGTTACAGTCATTTCTGCTGCTATCTTACGGGATCCTGAGCAATTATGCTATTTTGTGTGTTTTTACGCTGATTGTAACCTTTTTTGTACAAAATATTTCCGCCATTTCTTATGACCGAAAACAGCCTCTGGATATCAGAACAGCAATCACTAACCTCAATTTGGATTAAGATTTTTACGCTCTGAACGTTATGCGTACCCCGGAACAGGCCCTGATCCCTGGGATTCTAAAGGGGAAATGGCGGTGAAAGAGAGGCGTCATAATTAGACTACGTCAGGGAGCATCTACACCGCCATTGCCCTCTGTTTTGTTGGCAAACGTACAATCACTAGAGAGCAAACTGGACAAGCTTAGTTCGAGACTATCCTATCAACGGAACCTGAAGAACTGTAATATCCTATGTTGCACAGAGTCGTGGCTGAACAAGGACAGGGATAATATACAGGGCATTCGGAAAGTATTCAGACCCTTTCCCTTTGTCCACATTTTGTTACGTTACAGCCTTATTTTAAAATGGATTAAACAATTTTTTCCCCTCATCAATCTACTCACAATACACCATAATGACAAAGCGAAAACAGGTTTGTAGAATTTTTTTCAAATGTATTACAAATAAAAAGATCAAAGGAATTGTCCGTAGAGCTCCGAGACATGATTGTGTCAAGGCACAGATCTGGGGCAGGGTACCAAAAAATGTCTGCATCATCGAAGGTCCCCAAGAACACAGTGGCCTCCATCATTCTTAAATGAAAGAAGTTTGGAACCACCAAGACTCTTCCTAGAGCTGGCCGCCCGGCCAAACTGAGCAATCGGGGGAGAAGGGCCTTGGTCAGGGAGGTGACCAAGAACCCAATGGACACTCTGACAGAGCTCCAGAGTTCCTCTGTGGAGATGGGATAACCTTCCAGAAGGACAACAATCTCTGCAGCACTCCACCAATCAGGCCTTTATGGTAGAGTGGCCAGACGAAAGCCACTCTTCAGTGAAAGGCACATGACAGCCCGCTTGGAGTTTGGCAACTAAAGACTCTCAGACCATGAGAAATAAGATTCTCTGGTCTGATGAAACCAAGATTGAACTCTTTGGCCTGAATGCCAAGTGTGGCGTCTGGAGGAAACATGCTACCATCCCTATGGTGAAGTATGGTGGTGGCAGCATTATGCTGTGGGGATGTTTTTCAGCGGCAGGGACTGGGAGACTAGTCAGAATCGAGGGAAAGATGAATGGAGCAAAGTACAGAGAGATCCTTGATGAAAACCTGCTCCAGAGAGCTCAGGACCTCAGACAGGGGCGAAGGTTCACCTTCAACAGGACAACAACCATAAGCACAAAGCCAAGACAATGCAGGAGTGGCTTCAGGACAAGTCTCTGAATGTCCTTGAGTGTCCTAACCAGAACTCAGACTTCAACCCGATCGAACATCTCTGGAGAGACCAGAAAATAGCCGTGCAGCGACGCTCCCCATCCAACCTGACAGAGCTTGAGAGGATCTGCAGAGATGAATGGGAGAAACTCCCTAAATATATGAATGCCAAGCTTGTAGCGTCATACCTAAGAAGACTCAAGGCTTTAATCGCTGCCAAAGCTGCTTCAATAAAGTACTGAGTAAAGGGTCTGAATACTTATGTTAATGTGATATTGCAGTTTTTCTATTTTTAATACATTTGCAAAATGTCTAAAAAACAGTTTTTGCTTTGTCAGTATGGGGTATTGTGTGTAAATTGATGAGGGAAAAAAAACAATTTAATCCATTTTAGAATAAGGCAGTAACGTAATAAAATGTGGAAAAGGTCAAGGGGTCTGAATACTTTCATTGTCAAGATCGGACGGCAGTCTCGGGTAAGATGAGAGGGGAGGGGTATGTCTCTTTGTTAACAACAGCTGGTACGCTATCTCTGATGTTAAGGAAGTCTTGAGATTTTGCTCGCCTGAGTTAAAAATACCTCATGATAAGCTGCAGACCATACTATTTAACAAAATAGTTTTCATCTATATTTTTCGTGGCTGTCTATTTACCACACAGAAACGCCCTCCCTGGCAAATCTGTCCTCCTTATTCCCTCTTACAAGCACAATCTCAAACAGGAAGTACCAGTGACACGCTCAATACGGAAGTGATCCGATGAAGCGGATGCTAAGCCACAAGACTGTTTCGCTAGCACAGACTGGAATATGTTCCGGGATTCATCTGATAACATTGAGGAGTTTACCACATCAGTCACTGTTTGCAGTAACCTTTTATTGCAGTGGGCTAAATCAGGGTCACACAGAGTAAGTCTTAAACAAATCTACTTTGAAACAAAAGTATACACCTCACACACGATTAAAAAAAATATGACACCTGTACCATGTCAGATATAGAGTTGAAATGTATTACATTCCCAATATTACACATTATATACATCACAAAATCGGCGGGTTTTATAAAATAATGTTGATTAATTATTTTTAATAATGTTGATTAATTGTGAAAAATATTAATAACATTCCACCCATGAGGCCACTAGGTCATTTGAGTGCAGGAAAAGGCAACTAAGTGCATCGACGACGTCGTCCCCAAAGTTACCGTACGTACATATCCAACCAAAAGCCATGGATGACAGACAACGTCCGCACTGAGCTAAAGGCTAGAGCTACCACTTTCAAGAACTGGGACACTAATCTGGACGCTTATATGAAATCCCGCTATGACCTCCGACGAGCCATGAAACAGGCAAGGTGTCAATATACTGTAAGATCGAATGCTACTACGCCAGCTCTGACACTCGTCGGATGTGGCAGGGCTTGCAAACTATCACAGATTATAAAGGGAAACCCAGCCGCGAGCTGCCCAGTGACGCGAGCCTACCAGACGAGCTAAATGCCTTTTATGCTTGCTTCGAGGCAAGCAGCACTGTACCATGCATTAGAGCATCAGGAATTCCGGACGACTGTGTGAGCTCGCTCTCCTTGGCTGATGTGAAGTAAGACCTTTAAAAATAAGTTAACATTCACAAGGCCGCAGGGTCAGACGGATTACCAGGATGCTTACTGACCAGCTGGCAGGTGTCTTCACTGACATTTTCAACCTCTCCTTGACCCAGTCTGTAATACCTACATGTTTCAAGCAGACCGCCATAGTCCCTGTGCCCAAGACCGCCAAAGTAACCTGTCTAAATGACTACCACCCCGTAGCACTCACATCTGTAGCCATGAAATGGTTTGAAAGGCTGGTCATGGCTCACATCAACACCATCATGCCTGACACCCTGGACCCACTCCAATTCGCATACTGCCCCAACAGATCCACAGATGACGCCATCTGTATTGCACTCCACACTGCCTCTCCCACCTGGACAAGAGGAACACCTATGTGAGAATGCTGTTCATTAACTATAGCTCAGCATTCAACACCATAGTGCCCTCCAAGTTCATCACTAAGCTCAGGACCCTGGGACTGAACACCTCCTTCTGCAACTGGATCCTGGACTTCCTGACGGGCCGCCCCCCAGGTGGTGAGGGTAGGCAACAACACATCTGCCACGCTGATCCTCAACACAGGGGCCCCTCAGGGATACGTGCCTAGTCCCTTCCTGTACTCCCTGTTCACCCACAACTGTGTGGTGACAGCACAACAACCTCTTCCTCAATGTCAGCAAGACAAATGAGCTGATCATGGACTACAGGAAATGGAGGGCCGAGCACGCCCTCATCCACATCGACGGGGCTGTAGTGGAGCGGGTTGAGAGCTTCAAGTTCCTCGCTGTCCACATCATTAAGGAATTAACATCGCCCACACACACCAACACAGTTGTGAAGAAGGCACGACAATGCCTTTTACCCCTCTGGAGGCTGAAAAGATTTGGCATGGGCCCTCAGATCCTCAAAAAGTTCTACAACTGCACCATTGAGAGCATCTTGACTGGCTGCATCACCTCTTGGTATGGCAACTGCTTGGCATCCGACCGCAACGCGTTAAAGAGTGTGTTAGTGGTCGCCAACCAGTTAATTGCAATCGACTGGTTGATCTTCAAGGCATTCCTAGTCGATCAGCAAACATTTCTGTAGAAAAGCCAATGATAACGGAATGCACTAATTTTTTTAAATTTGTGTTGCGCTGTTGGCGGTAGGTGCACTTGATTCAGAAGACCTGCGCACCGGGTAAGCAAAGTGTTCCCATTTTAAACCATTTCATTTGTCTGAAAATACAAACTCTGCCTACCTGGCGGACCGGGAGATCTGTGGCTAAATTGCCTATACTGCACTGGCCAATCGGATCGCTCAAATCACCGTGCCTACAGAGCTTCCACGACCCCGGCCACAGCAAAGTTTTATGCTAGCCTACGTAAGATTGAATAACTTTTAAAACCGTGACCACAGAGAGACTGTCAAAGAATACAGCAAAGAGCTGCTGTTTTTATGAGTGAGTTCATTTTTTAATTTTTATTCAGCACTGTCAACACTGTTTTTATTCAACACTATTACAAAACATAAAACATGCTTCTCCGTACTTCCACTTGTGCTTCAGCTGCAATGAATGCGTAGCCAAGCGTATCGATAGCCCTGCATCTTTATTATTATTAGCAGCTCGCCGTGTCTATTTTAAATCTTTTTGAACGGTCATCCAACTCGGAATTCCATGTCGGAAACTCTGGCATCTTTCTAGAGCTCCGACTTTCCTACCTGAAGATCACTGACGTCATGATTTGACCTTGTTTATTTTCCGAGTTACCAGTTGTCTTGAAGTACCATGACCATCAAATGCAGGTACCATCAGTCCAGTAAAATAAAAAAGTGAATTATTTAAATGTATGCTCCGCAGTGCCTCGCAAGTGCTACACCAACTGATCTATTTTGTTATCAAAGCTCTAGTTTTGAAATATAATATGGTCTGAGAATAACATTATTGTCAGGCCAGACATATATGCTGTGACAATGTATTAGGCCTACTGCCCAAACCTCATTCCTACAGAAATGTTTTTATTAGGTTCATGTTGCATTTTTTAAGTCATGTTTAAAAAAAATCTGAGCGGTTGATCTCGGCTTGCTTTTTGTCAGCGAAAGTGATCTTGACTCAGAAAAGGTTGGTCACCACTGGGGAAGTGCGTACGGCCCAGTACATCAGTGGGGCCGAGATCCCTGCCATCCAGGACCTCTCTACCAGGCGGTGTCAGAGGAAGGCCCTAGAAATTGGCAAAGACTCCAGCCACCCAAGTCATAGACTTCTCTATGCTAACGAATGGCAAGCGGTACCGATGCACCAAGTCTGGAACCAACAGGACCCGGAACAGCTTCTACCCCTAAGCCATAAGACTACCAATTAGTTATTCAAATAGCTACCCGGACTATCTGCATTGATCCTTTTTGCACTAACTCTTTTGACTCATCACATACACTGCTGCTACTGTTTATTATCTATCCTGTTGTCTAGTCACATTACCCCTACCTATATGTACATATCTACCTCAATTACCTCGTACCCCTGCACATCGACTCGGTACTGGTACCCCGTGCATATAGCCAAGTTATTCATTGTGTATTTATTCCCCGTGTTATTATTTATCTATTTTTTTCTCTGAATTGTTGGGAACTCCCGTAAGTAAGCATTTCACTGTTAGTCTACACCTGTTGTTTACGAAGCATAACATTTGATTCTTCTCATTCCTTCTCTTCTATTTCTCTACACCTCTCTTTACTCCTCTCCCTTCACTCCGTCTCCCTTTGTATTTAGAAAACAACACTGATTATAAATATCTTTGTAAATCTTTAAAATGTATTGAAAACAACCAGAATAGTGTATTGCTAGGTGAATGAACGACTTCTCCTTTGCTTGATTCTGGGGATTAGGAGGATAGTTGAAGGAAAGAAGGAAAAGAGAGAGAATGAAGCACTAGAGGAGAAACCGTGTAGCTAGCTGTTAATGACATAGTGGAGACTGACTTTGTTCAAATATTGTTGATAAATAATTATCAGATCAGAGCAGTCATGATTAATTCATTGTAATGCAATAATAAATCAGCACAGACCAGTGATTAGTATGTATGTATGTGTGTGTGCTCCCGCGTATGCCATATGTGTGTGTGTGTTCAAACGCAGCCCCTTGTTTTGATGAGAGAACAGGGCTGTGGCGAGTGAGGAGAGGAGAGAAAGCAAGGTGGAGCTTCTTTCCCTCCTTCACTCATTCTATGTAAATGCACTGCCGCCTGCTCGTGTTTGATTGGCTGGCTCCCCAAACAGTTCTTCTGACGAACGAGAGAGGACGCGAGAGTAGAGAGAGGGAGGGAGAGAGAGAGAGGGAACGAGAGAGAGCTCCCACACTCTAAAGGAAAGAACGGGGGAGGTGCAGGATCATGTGAGTGCATCGACACATACAGAAACAGAGAGAGAGAAATGGAAATAGAGAGAGGGAGAGAAACAGCGAGGGACAACGCCAGAGAAAACCTCTCGCTGCTCCATAGACCCTGTTGATAAAGGTGCGTTGTTACCAAAACGTGAGCCCATCTGCCTCCCAAAGACCACCTGCACTGGAAGACCACCTGCCACAGACCACCCTGGGGACAACTGATACCAAAGGTCCGGAGAAGAGACTGAGAGAATAGTGCCTTTTGGTTGTAGCAGCATTGCATTAAAGAACCTTGTCAACCAACAAACACATCTGTGTTCTTTTTAAGGGAAAATGAGAAGAGACTGACATCCTCTCCTTTTATCACTCAGCTGTGATGGATCCCCCCGTGCATTACACCGAGCACACAGACTTGGACCTGGGAGAGGTGGATGGGTGAAGAGAGAGAACAAGAGAGAGTGAGAGAAAGACTGAAGAGAAATGAAGAAATGACTGCTGCATATGACAGGCTTTCCTATCTCTTGTGTGTTGGAGCCAACATTACAATCTGCTGCAGGCCTCCCTCTGCTCTTCCTTGTTCTGCTCTGAGGGAATGGGTCTGCTGCTCTGAGTAGAGATAGAGGTACTGGCCTTTTCCTTTCTACGGTTTGTAGAATGCCACTCTACTGTTTCTAGACTGCTGCTAGTGCTGCTGCCCACTGCCTTTCCCTGAGCCTCAGCTCCCAGTGTGGGCAGCAACTGTGTGTGTTGTTCACAATATTTCTTTCCGCCTTTTCTCCGTCTCGGCCAGTCCAAGTGGAACATTTATTACAGAGTGAAAGAGAGAGCGCGCAGTCTGACCTTGAAGCTGTGTAGATGCTTGGAAGCTCACTGCCCACTGTGCTGGACTGGAGTTGGACTCACTCGTCAATACTGCTTTATCCCTGGGGGGAAACCAACACATACACACACTAAACACACTCTCTCAAAGAAACCCTTGAAAGCAGAAAGCACCTTGTTCTTCAGACTGTTTGTTTTGAGGGGGTTAGAAGCCTCGTGTGTATGTGTGTGAAACAAACAATCGACCTTGAGGAGTGTATGTGTGAGAGTATTGTGTGTGTTAATAGTCCTTTTCTAATTAAGCTTGCAGACTGCATTGAGACGGACGATCAGACTGGGCGCCCCTTTCTCTCTCCCTCTTCCCACTTAGGCCCCATTGTGATCATTAATGTCTATCGCGAAACTGCCCATCAATTATGGAGTAGTGAAGTCTCCACAGAAGTAGTGACTGTGGGGAACAGATAGACGGACAGAAGGACGGACAGAGAAAGAGTGAAGAGGGGGATATAGAAAACAGTTGTAAGCACCAACTGTACATGCTCTCTCTACTGAGCACAGCCTCAGTGGAGATGTGAGATAGAGAGGGAGTTGTGTGCCCTTTGTTGAACAGATGAATGAGAGAGGAGCAGAGAGGAGCGTAGAGGCAACACTGTGCTTCACAGAAAGAGAGCTAGGGAAGAGAGGGAGGGAGGGACGAGAGAAGTGAGCTCGCAAAACCGCTGTCACCCTAGTTACATCGAGCTGCACCGACTTCCACAGGCAACAAATCCAGGACAGAGGGAATGTAGCGTGGCCTCGTTGAGAAGAACAGAGAACAACCACTGCTGCGGAGCCTTTCGTTTTCAGGAGGGATCTTTTGGAAGTCACACTAGAGTGTTAATCAGGGAGGGACACTGTCTAAGCGATACTAAAAGTCAAAAGGGGGGACTGTTTAGCGTGTTTCACTTCAAGACTGCCGAGGCATGAGGCAAGCAGACCATCTGAAAGAGAGGAGAGGTATTTATTCCCTCTATGGACGGTGACACGTCTAGTTCACAGAGTAAGGTCTGAATGAATCCTGCTGGACAAGAGGAGAGAGGGAAGAAACTATGAGCTAACTCACCCTCAGTGTCCACCCCTGAAAAGTGCCTGCTCACCGCCCTATCCTGGCGCAGAGGACCATCTCTCGATCTGTACCCCAACCCCAGAGGAAAGGGTGTTTCGGCACCCCTAAAGAGAGGTGAAACTCTCTGGATATAGACTCTACTGTGTGACTCTACAGCAGCAGAAACATGGATGACTCCAGTATTCTGAGACGCAGGGGTCTGCAGGTAAGAAGTGTTCCCAGCCGACCACCAATCATCAACAAGCACCCTCACATCCACATGTGACCAGAGTGTTGGTTTGTTGTGTTTGTGTACTGACGCCAGGCATTGCGTAGGCTATACAGTATGTATTACCTTCTCTCCTTAGTACTACTGTGCTGTTGAAGTACTGCCTACTTGTTATTAGTCGTACTGTGCTTCCTGGAAGTGGCTGTGATAGTGTTTAATAGAAGTGATACTGTGTAGTGCGATCAGCCTGCTTGATGCAGACAGACAGAAACAGTAGAGGGAGGCCAGGGCAGCAGCAGCCAGTGGTGTCAGCATTATTCACTCCCCAAATCTTCAACAGCACAAATCCCTGGCAGAGAGAAGCTTTACAGACCAGGCTCAGAATCAGGAGTGAATTAGACAGGAATATCCTTCTCCGCCAGGCAACCCTCAATCCACGTACAGCTCAACTCATAGAGTGGACTAGACTGTTATTGTACAGTCAGAGATAATACTACTCAGAGTACACTATGTGCCTTCAGTGTGATGTGCTGCTAAATATTTAGGATTCTTAATTTTAAGAATGAAAGCAGGTAGAATGAGGGCATTGGCTGAACTGATTCATACAGTCCATAACAGACCCTGTCAGACCCATATACTTTCTGTCTGTGCTATGACTGTGCTGACTGTCCATATACTGCCTTAGGCCATGTGTCCAGGCGTGTGTGTGTGAGAAGAGCTCTTCTGTCAGGCCGGCTCTGGGTGTGACCCTCCTCTGCCCTGCAGTGACACACACACACACACATTTTTTCTATCTCACTCTTTCTGTCACACACAAACACTTTCTTACTTCATATCACACACACAGAGACGGGGCACACACTCCATCCAGTGCTGTTTTCACCCAGCAGTAGTTTAGTTGTGCAACATCTTCCTCAAACCCTGACTGACTGTTGGAATAGTTGCAGGCTGACGACAGTCGAGATTATTAATACAATACGGTGTCTTTATAGGAACTAGTCAGATCACTCTTCACAGCATGTTGTAGTGGGACATTCTGATGTTGTAACAGCAAACAGGTTGATCTGGTTACCCATAGGGTGACACTTCTTCCTGACTCAGTCTGCTTAAAGAAAGGCATGTGTAATAAAGAGGACAGGACAGCAGAGTGTCTCGGTGAGGCCCTGTAAAAGCAGCCTGATATTTAGGAGGACAGATTGCTTAATGGGCCACAGATTGCGGAATGGGTCACCCCCTGGGTTGCAGTTGGAAACGGATTGATCTGAAAAGATGACCTCAGCTCAGACTCTTTGTTTTTGTGTGTGAGTGGAATATGTGCCTTGGGTTCTTTCTTTACGTTTCAGTGTGCGTTTGTGAGTAACTTTGTGTGTGTTTGTATCATTTCAAGTTTCACGTTTTATTGTCACGTGCACAAGTACAGTGAAATGCCTTTCTTGCAAGTTCTTTCCCAACAATGCAGTAATCAATATCAGAAATAAAAATAGCATACTTTAAAATAACGTAAAGTAGAACAAAAACAAATCCGAAATATAAATAAGAAGAACACGAGAAAGTAAGTAAGTTATATACAGGGTTAGTTCCAGGGTCAGTGACAATACCATATGTGACTTGCTCCATCATTATCGCATTTTGAATATAGGAGATCCTAAGCTTCAAAACGATGTATAACTTACAGTTGAAGTCAGAAGTTTACATACACTTAGGTTGGAGTCATTAAAACTCGTTTTTCAACCACTCCACACGTCTTGTTAACAAACTATAGTTTTAGCAAGTCGATTAGGACATCTACTTTGTGCATGACACAAGAAATTATTCCAAGAATTGTTTACAGACAGATTATTTCACTTATAATTCACTGTATCACAATTCCAGTGGGTCAGAAGTTTACATACACTAAGTTGACTGTGCCTTTAAACAGCTTGGAAAATTCCAGAAAATGATGTCATGGCTTTAGAAGCTTCTGATAGGCTAATTGTCATCATTTGAGTCAATTGGATGTGTACCTGTGGGTGTATTTCAAGGCCTACCTTCAAACTCATGGGAAAATCAAAAGACATCAACCAATACCTCAGAAAAAAATGTGTAGACCTCCACAAGTCTGGTTCATCCTTGGGAGCAATTTCCAAACGCCTGAAGGTACCACGTTAATCTGTACAAACAATAGTACGCAAGTATAAACACCATGGGACCACACAGCCATCATACCGCTCAGGAAGAAGACGCGTTCTGTCTCCTAGAGATGAACATACTTTCGTGTGAAAAGTGCAAATCAATCCCAGAACAACAGCAAAGGACCTTGTGAAGATGCTGGAGGAAACAGGTACAAAAGTATCTATATCCACAGTAAAACAAGTCCTATATCGACATAACCTGAAAGGCCGCTCAGCAAGGAAGAAACCACTGCTCCAAAACTGCCATAAAAAAGCCAGACTACGGTTTGCAACTGCACATGGGGACAAAGATCGTACTTTTTGGAGAAATGTCCTCTGGTCTGATGAAACAAAAATGGAACTGTTTGCCCATAATGACCATCGTTATGTGTGGAGGAAAAAGGGGGTAGCTTGCAAGCCGAAGAACCCCATCCCAACCGTGAAGCACGGGGGTGGCAGCATCATGCTGTGGGGGTGCTTTGCTGGGAGGGACTGCTGGGAGGGACTGGTGCACTTCACAAAATAGATGGCATCATGAGGAAGGAAAATTATGTGGATATATTGAAGCAACATCTCAAGACATCAGTCAGGAAGTTAAAGATTGGTCGCAAATGGGTCTTCCAAATGGACAATGACCCCAAGCATACTTCCAAAGTTGTGGCAAAATGGCTTAAGGACAAAAAAGTCAAGGTATTGGAGTTGCCATCACAAAGCCCTGACCTCAAACCTATAGAAAATATGTGGACAGAACTGAAAAAGCGTGTGCGAGCAAGGAGGCCTACAAACCTGACTCAGTTACACCAGCTCTGTCAGGAGGAATGGGCCAAAATTCACCCAACTTATTGTGGGAAGCTTGTGGAAGGCTACCCGAAACGTTTGACCCAAGTTAAACAATTTAAAGGCAATGCTACCAAATACTAATTAAGTGTATGTAAACTTCTGACCCACTGGGAAAGTGATGAAAGAAATAAAAGCTGAAATAAATAATTCTCTCCACTATTGTTCTGACATTTCACATTCTTAAAATAAAGTGGTGATCCTAACTGACCTAAGATTTTACTAGGATTAAATGTCAGGAATTGTGAAAAACTGAGTTTAAAAGTATTTGGCTAAGGTGTATGTAAACTTCCGACTTCAACTGTATCAGCTCTATAAATGTTGCTCTGTAGAGCTAGTTATAACGTAGGTATCCCTGATCAGCTGTTCAGAGATAATCACCCCCAAAGTTTGTCAGTTTTCAGCGTGCCGCTGTTTGCATTCTGCCCGTCACGACGCAATTTGTAGTAGTGCTGTAGAAGACATCATGTCTGTTATTTGGAATAACGTGTAGCTTGTTTGTTACTAATTTAACAGTTTAACAGGATAATGTGCTAGCTAGCTGGTTAATGTCTAAAAACGAGATTATGGGTGTCCTAAACAGCTACAGTAGTTAGCTAGCTTGTCAGTTGACTGTTAGCTAGCTAAGGACTCATTTTGAAAGTTTGATCTTATCATTTGTCTTTAAAAGTCTACTTACACATTAATTTCAACATTGAAACTAATTGGAATGGTTTGAAAACATGTTGTTCGAGTGAATTTTGTTTTAATCTAAAAACGGACCATATCAATATTTTTGATGACATTTGCATTTGTTATAGTAATTAGCTAGCATGACAAGTGACTGATTTTAATAGAGCATGTCACATATTTACAATGTGCAACGATACTAGAGTTCTAAGAGTAGATACAGTGAGTGAAAAAGTATTTGATCCCCTGCTGATTTTGTACGTTTGCCCACTGACAAAGCCATGATCAGTCTATACTTTTAATGGTAGGTTTATTTGAACAGTGAGAGATAGAATAACAACAAAAAAATCCAGAAAAACGCATGTCAAAAATGTTATCAATTGATTTTGCATTTTAATGAGGGAAATAAGTATTTGACCCCTCTGCAAAACATGACTTAGTACTTGGTGGCAAAACCCTTGTTGGCAATCACAGAGGTCAGACATTTCTTGTAGTTGGCCACCAGGTTTGCACACATCTCAGGAGGGATTTTGTCCCACTCCTCTTTGCAGATCTTCTCCAAGTCATTAAGGTTTTGAGAATGACGTTTGGCAACTCAAACCTTCAGTTCCCTCCACAGATTTTCTATGGGATTAAGGTCTGGAGACTGGCTAGGCCACTCCAGGACCTTAATGTGCTTCTTCTTGAGCCACTCCTTTGTTGCCCTTGGCAGTTTTTTGGGTCATTGTCATGCTGGAATACTCATCCACAACCCATTTTCAATGCCCTGGCTGAGGGAAGGAGGTTCTCACCCAAGATTTGACGGTACATGGCCCCGTCCATCGTCCCTTTGATGCGGTGAAGTTGTCCTGTCCCCTTAGCAGAAAAACACCCCCAAACCATAATGTTTCCACCTCCATGTTTGACGGTGGGGATGGTGTTCTTGGGGTCATAGGCAGCATTCCTCCTCCTCCAAACACGGCGAGTTGAGTTGATGCCAAAGAGCTCGATTTTGGTCTCATCTGACCATCTCTGAATCATTCAGATGTTCATTGGCAAACTTCAGACAGGCCTGTATATGTGCTTTCTTGAGCAGGGGGACCTTGCGGGCGCTGCAGGATTTCAATCCTTCACGGCGTAGTGTGTTACCAATTGTTTTCTTGGTGACTATGGTCCCAGCTGCCTTGAGATCATTGACAAGATCCTCCCGTGTAGTTCTGGGCTGATTCCTCACCGTTCTCCTGATCATTGCAACTCCACGAGGTGAGATCTTGCATGGTGCCCCAGGCCGAGGGAGATTGACAGTTATTTTGTGTTTCTTTCATTTGTGAATAATTGCACCAACTGTTGTCACCTTCTCACCAAGCTGCTTGGTGATGGTCTTGTAGCCCATTCCAGCCTTGTGTAGGTCTACAATCTTGTCCCTAACATCCTTGGAGAGCTCTTTGGTCTTGGCCATGGTGGAGAGTTTGGAATCTGATTGATTGATTGCTTCTATGGACAGGTGTCTTTTATACAGGTAACAAGCTGAGATTAGAGCACTCCTTTAAGAGTGTGCTCCTAATCTCAGCTCAGACCTGTATAAAAGACACCTGGGAGCCAGAAATCTTTCTGATTGAGAGGGGGTCAAATACTTATTTCCCTCATTAAAATGCAAATCAATTTATAAAATGTTTGACATGCGTTTTTCTGGATTGTTTTGTTGTTATTCTGTCTCTCACTGTTAAAATAAACCTACCATTAAAATTCTAGACTGATCATGTCTTTGTCAGTGGGCAAACGTACAAAATCAGCAGGGGATCAAAAAAAAAATTCCCTCACTGTATGAACACTGCCTTCAGAAGGTATTCACACCCATTGACTTTTCCACATTTTGTTGTTACAGCCTGAATTTAAAATTGATTAAATTGAGATTGTTTTGTCACTGGCCTACACACAACACCCCATAATGTCAAATTAAATATGAAAAGCTGAAATGTCTTGAGTCAAGTATTCAACCCCTTTGTTATGGCAAGTCTAAATAAGTTCAGGAGCAAATATTTGCTTAACAAGTCAGATAATAAGTTGCTTGGACTTTTTAACACAATTTTGGAATGACTACCTCATCTCTGTACCCCACACATACAATTATCTGTAAGGTTCCGCAGTCGAGCAGTGAATTTCAAACACAGATGAAACCACAAAGAGCATGGAGGTTTAACAATACCTTGCAAAGAAGGGCACCTATTGGTAGATGGGTAAAAATATAAAAAAGCAGACAGTGAATATCCTGTTGACCATCGTGAAGTTATTAATTACACTTTGGATGGTGGATGGTGTATCAATACACCCAGTCACTGCAAAGATACAGGCGTCCTTCCTAACAGTTGCCGGAGAGCAAGGAAAGCGCTCAGTGATTTCACAATGAGGCCAATGGTGACTTTAAAACAGTTACAGAGTTTAAAGGCTGTGATAGGAGAAAACTGCGGATGGATCATCAACAATGTAGTTACTCCACAATACTAACCTAAATGACAGAGTGAAAAGAAGGAAGCCTGTACAGAATAAAAATATTCCAAAAACGTGCATCCTGTTTGCAAAAGGCACTAAAGTAAAACTGCAAAACGTGGCAAAGAAATTAACTTTATGTCCTGAACATAGAGCGTTATGCTTGGGGTAAATCCAACACAGCACATCACTGAGTACCACTCTTAATATTTTCAAGCATGGTGGTGGCAGCATCATGTAATGGGTATGCTTGTCATCGGCAAGGATTAGGACATTTTCTATGATAAAAATAAATGGAATAGAGCTAAGCACAGGCAAAATCCTAGAGCAAAACCTGGTTCAGTCTGCTTTCTAACAGATACTGGGAGACAAGTTCACCTTTCGGCCCTGGCTCTGGGGACTCTTGTATGTTGAGCCAGGGTGTTAGTTTCTTTGTGTAGTGTCTATGTTTCGTTTTCTAGGTTATGTTCTAGGTTATGTGGTTCTATGTTGACCGGGGTGGTTCTCAATCAGAGGCAACGAGAATCAGCTGTTGCTTGTTGTCTCTGATTGGGAACCATACTTAGGCAGCCTGTTGTGCACTTGTGTTTTGTGGGATCTTGTTCCGTGTTGGTTTGTGTTCATGACCGAGGACTTCACGTTTCGTTTTGTTGTTTTTGTATCGTGTTGCTAGTACACTATTAAAGAGATGTGCATATCACGCTGCGCCTTGGTCCAATCATTATGACGATCGTGACACCGCCTAAGTGTTTTTTTCGGGTCCAGACTAAAAATGTATACAAAAATATGAAGATCATTTTCGGAATGGAAAAACGTTTTCAGTGTAAACTTAAACGACTAAAACCAGATATAGAGTATGTAGAAAAGATCATGGACGTACAGTACCAATCAAAAGGTTGGACACACCTACTCATTCAAGGGTTTTTCTTTTATTTTTACTATTTTCTACATTGTAGAATAATAGTGAAGACATCAAAACTATGAAATAACACATATAGAATCATGTAGTAAACAAAAAAAGTGTTAAACAAATCAAAATATATTTTATATTTGAGATTCTTCAAAGTAGCCACCCTTTGCCTTGATGACAGCTTTGCACACTCTTGGCATTCTCTCAACCAGCTTCATGAGGTAGTCTCTCCTGGAATGCATTTCAATTAACAGGTGTGCCTTGTTAAAAGTTAATTTGTGGAATTTCTTTCTTTCTTAATGTGTTTGAGCCAATCAGTTGTGTTGTGACAAGGTAGGAGTGGTATACAGAATATATCCCTATTTGGTAAAAGATCGAGTCCATATTATGGCAAGAACAGCTCAAACAAAGAGAAACGACAGTCCATCACTACTTTAAGACATGAAGGTCAGTCAATCCGGAAATGTCAATAACTTTGAAAGTGCAGTCGCAAAAACCATCAAGCGCTATGATGAAACTGGCTCTCATGAGGGACCACCACAGGAAAGGGAAGACCCAGAGTTACCTCTGCTGCAGAGGATAAGTTCATTAGAGTTACCAGCCTCAGAAATTGCAGCCCAAATAAATGCTTCACAGAGTTCAAGTAACAGACACATCTCAACATCAACTGTTCAGAGGAGACTGTGTGAATCAGGGCCTTCATGGTTAAATTTCTGCAAAGAAACCACTACTAAAGGACACCAATAAGAAGAAGAGACTTGCTTGGGCCAAGAAACATGAGCAATGGACATTAGACTGGTGGGAAATCTGTCCTTTGGTCTGATGAGTCCTAATGTCAGATTTTTGGTTCCAACCGCCGTGTCTTTGTGAGAGCATGAGAGCAGATGAACGGATGATCTCCGTGTGTGTGGTTCCCACCATGAAGCATGGAGGAGGAGGTGTGATGGTGTGGGGGTGCTTTGCTGGTGACACTGTCTGTGATTTATTTAAAATTCAAGGCACACTTAACCAGCATGGCTACTACATCATTATGCAGCGATATGCCATCCCATCTGGCTTGCGCTTAGTGGGACTATCATTTGTTTTTCAACATGACAATGACCCAAAACACACCTCCAGGCTGTATATGGGCTATTTGACCAAGACGGACAGTGATGGTGCTGCATTAGATGACCTGGCCTCCACAATCACCCGACCTCAACCCAATTGAGATGGTTTGGGATGAGTTGGACCGCAGAGTGAAGGAAAAGCAGCCAACAAGTGCTTAGCATATGTGGGAACTCCTTCAAGACTGTAAAAGCATTCCTCATGAAGCTGGTTGAGAGAATGCCAATAGTGTATAAAGCTGTCATCAAGGCAAAGGGTGGCTACTTTGAAGAATGTAAAATATAAGATATATTTTGATTTGTTTAACACTTTTTTGTTTACTACTTGATTCTAAATGTGTTATTTCATAGTTTTGATGTCTTCACTATTATTCTACAATGAGAAAATAGAAGAAAAAAATAGAAAAACCCTTGGAATGAGTAGGGTGTCCAAACTTTTGACCGGTACTGTATATATTTTTAATAAGATCATCTTTGAGAACTAACAATCACCAAAATAAAAAGTTAGACAGTCAAATTTTAGGTTGGCGACCGCGACCACTTTACCACGCCCATGGCCACTCCCCACCACACCAATTACTCAAACCCATTTTGATCCAGAAAACAGAGTTTTCATAAAAAAGTAATTGTTTAAATGGCTAAATAATTTTACAGTGCACCATGGGTAGATTGCAGCTATGATACCTGAAATACTGAGCATCCTGAAGTGTTTTTTTATTTTTATTATCAGAAATTATTCTGTTGTTGGATTGTTTAGCTAGCTAGCTGGTTAGCTAGCTCTCCTTGGAATACGTTGCTAACCCTAGCTAAGTAGCTGTCCATAGTTAATGAACTTGTTTTCTCCAAAGGTATGTTGGTTTGCTAAGTTGGCTATATAACAAATATAACTCATCTGCTGTCGACATACCAGAGTCTCCTTCCTGTGTCAGCAGGGGTAGTCTGTGTTTAATTTCATTGTGCATTAAAACACAGTTTGAGATCATGTGAAGGGGTTTTTCTAGTGGTTTGAAAGGGGAATTGGGCTTCCCGAGAAAAATTTAGACAGAGGTTGCAACAGTTACCAATGGGGGATGGGGTTTTAGCGAAGGGTCATTGACCGGATCATTTTTCTGTCAGGCAGAAGAGTTAACAATTAAGGCAGAGAGGGGTTGAGTATCATCGCCTTTTTGTTTTGGTTGTATCTTTCCTCCTTTGTCTAGACAGACAGACAGATAGATGGACAGTCAAACAGAGGGGGTTGATCAGGAAAAAGCTTCAAAGTGTCAGTGTGAGCTCAGGTGCAGAGAGAGATGAGAAGGAGGAGGCTGGGAGGGGGGAGGAGGGGAGAGCCACAGGGGCATCTTACTCTTTTTGATGGTGCTGGCTGGCAGGGCAGGGCAGGTTGGTAAATGGTTCTCCTGCTTCACTGGGTTTGTAGCACGAAGACACAGGGGGAGGTAGTGGGGGTGGAGTGGAGGGGGATTGTACCTGCAGGGTGGAGGGAATGAGAAGAGAGGGGGAGGGGAGTGAAGGGAGCTGGGAGGCAGGAGGTGGAGAGATAAAAGATGGAGAGGGAGGAGGTGAGAGCAAGAGGGTTGTTTTTATTGTGGAGTTGGCTGACTGAATGACTGAAGGGGAGCATTTGAGCCCTGTTAGGCTGGCAGGTAGTTTAACGGTTAGCGTTGGGCCAGTAAACAAATTATCACTAATTCGAAAACTGAGCCAACAAGGTGGTAAATCTGTCAATGTGCCCTTGAGCAAAGCACTTAACCCCAATTGATCCATGATCACCGTTGATAATGGCAGATCCCTGGCTGTGATCCCACTCTCCAAAGTTGTCTCAGGGAGAGTTGGGAGATTGGGATATGCAAAAAGCAAATTTTCAATTCACAGCGTATTAATACACACGTACATGTGTGAAATAGGACATATATAAGCACCCAACAAATTATAGGCTTTTAGTCATGCTCTGCTCCATTGCTGGCCTGGTTATTAACCAGCCTGCTGTTAAAGACCGACCCAGAACCTGTTAGCTGATACCCCAGACAAAGCACTGGGCTCCTGTATATTAAACATTGACTCAGACGGTGAAACATTGACTAGCTAAACTAACATTACAAAGCGACCCTCACCAACCCTCTACAGCCGACGGGCAGTCGTCAGTCTCTCACCGTCTCTACACGATATCATCCATAGTGCTTAGTGACCAACATACTGTGCCATTTTAAAGTATTTGCCCCTTTCTGATTTTCTCTATTTTTGCATATTTTTGACACTGCATGTTATCAGATCTTCAACCAAAACCTAATATTAGATAAAGTGAACCTGGCTGAACAAATAAATAGAAATCAACTCACATTTTATTTGTCAGATGCTTTGTAAACAACACAGGTGTTGACTAACAGTGAAATGCTTAATTACGGACCCTTCCCAACAATGCAGAGGGAAACGAAAATTGAAAAATAATAGAAAAGTCAAACACATAATAATAAAAGTAATAATGAGTACACAATGAGTAATGGAACTTTACCTATATACACAGGGGTACCAGTACTGAGTTGATGTGCAGGGGTACGAGGTGGTTGAGGTAGATATGTACACATAACTAGGATTAAAGTGACAGATAATAAACAGTAGCAGCAGAGCGAATGTGATGAGACAAAGAAGTTAGTGCAAAAAGGATGCAGATAGCCAGGTAGCTATTTGGTTAACTATTTAACTTACTATTTAGCAGTCTTATGGCTTGGGGGTAGAAGCTGTTCAGGAGCCTTTTGGTCCCAGACTTGGCACTGCGCTACCATTTGCTGTGCGGTAGCAGAGAGAACAGTCTATGACAATTTTGAGGGCCTTCCTCTGAACCTTCGCTTGGTATAGAAGTCCTGGATGGCAGGGGAGCTCGGCCCCAGTGATGTACTGGGCCATTTGTCGCACTACCCTTCTTAGCTTAGTGATGAGCTTGGAGGGACTATGGTGTTGGAAGCGTAGCTGTAGTCATTGAACAGCATTCTCATGTAGGTGTTCCCTTTGTCCAGGTGGGAAAGGGCATTGTAGAGGGCAATAGAGATGGTGTCATCGGGCTGATCTGTTGAGGCGATATGCGTATTGGAGTGGGTCCAGGGTGTCTGGGATGATGGAGTTGATGTGACCCATGACCAGCCTTTCAAAGCATTTCCCATGGCTACAGATGTGCATTTCATTGGGTATTGCATAACTTTGTTTATTAAATAAATGAAACATTTTGGTTATTTGTTCCACTCGGGTTCAATTTATGTAATATTATCGCTTATTGTGAAGATGTGATAACATTCAGTGTCAAAAAATTGGAGAAAATCAGATGTTCTTTTTCCAGCTTGTTCTCTTATGTTTTGCAAGGCCTTCCATCACCAGTTCTCGATTGCACCGGAGTCTCACAACATTTTACATTTTAGTCATTTAGCAGACGCTCTTATCCATGAGCGACTTACAGTTAGTGAGTGCATACATTTTTCATACTGGCCCCCTGTGGGAAACGAACCCACAACCCTGGCGTTGCAAGCGCCATGCTCTACCAACTGAGCTACAGGGACCTCACAACCTTCTCTTTCTCCCTCTAAACTATTTCTCAACTCTCTCTGTCATCCGTCTCCTCTCACCTTCTATGTTCTCCACTCCCTCCTAATGGAGGATAAAAAGACCTGTGCTAGTGGATGTGTAGCAATGTAGCCGAGCTGTGTATGGACCCTAAAACATTTGTTATACAGTGCCTTCAGAAAGTATTTATACCCTTGACCTTTTCCACATTTTGTTGTGTTACAGCCTGAATTCAAAAATGGATTCAATTTGTTTAACATTCTCACCCATCTACACACACACCCTATTAATAAAAAAGTGAAAACATGTTTTTAGAAATGTTTGCAAATTGATTGAAAATGAAATAAATAAATATCTAATTTACATAAGTATTCACACCCCTGAGTCAATACATGTTAGATTCACCTTTGGCAGCAATTACAGCTGTGAGTCTTTCTGCAAGTCTCTAACACACCTGGATTGTATAATATTTGCACATTATTGTTTTTAAAATATTCAAGTTCTGTCAAGTTGGTTGTTGATCATTGCTAGAAAGCCATTTTCAACTATTGGCATAGATTTTTAAATCCGATTAAGTCAAAACTGTAACTAAGCTACTCAAGAACATTCTCAATGTTGGTAAGCAACTCCAGTGTATATTTGGCCTTGTGTTTTAGGGTTATTGTCCTGCTGAAAGGTGACTTTGTCTCCCAGTGTCTGTTGGAAAGCAGACTGAACCAGGTTTTTCTCTAGGATTTTGACTGTGCTTAGCTCTATTCTGTTTATTTTTATCCCCAAAAACTCCCCTTGTCCTTGCCGATGACAACCATACCATAACATAATGCAGCCACCACCATGCTTGGAAAATATGAAGAGCGGTTCTCAGTGATGTGTTCTGTTGGATTTGCCCCCCAAACATAATGCTTTGTATTCAGAACATAAAGTTAATTTCTTTGCCATTTGTTTTTGTTGCAGTTTTACTTTAATTTCTTATTGCAAACAGGATGCACGTTTTGGAATAGTTTTATTCTGTACACGCTTCCTTCTTTACACTCTGTCATTTAGGTTCTGGAGTAACTACAATGTTGTTGATCCATCCTCAGTTTTCTCCCTATCACAGCCTTTGAACTCTGTAACTGTTTTAATGTCACCATTGGCCTCATGGTGAAATCCTGAGCTGTTTCCTTCCTCTCCTGCAACTGAGTTAGGACGGAAGTCTGTATCTTTGTAGTGACTGGGTGTATTGATACACCATCCAAAGTGTAATTAATAACTTCCACCATGCTCAAAGGGATATTCAATGTCAGCTTTTATTTTGTATTTATTTTTTATCTACCAATAGGTGCCCTTCTACGAGGCACTGGAAAACCTACCTGATATTTTTGGTTATATCTGTGTTTGAGATTCACTGCTCGACTGGAAGGACCTTACAGATAATTGTATATGTGGGGGTACAGAGATGAGATAGTCATTCAAAAAATCATGTTTAACACTATTATTGCACACAGGGTGAGTTCATGCAACTTATTATGTGACTTGTTACAAATGTTTACTCCTGCATTTTATTTGGCTTGCCATAACAAAGGGGTTGAATGATTTTTGACTAGAAGACATTTCAGCTCTTCATGTTTTATTAATTTACAAAAAAATTTCAAAAACATAATTCACTTTGACGTTATGGGGTATTGTGTGTAGGCTAATGACACCCATTCCAAATTTAATTGATTTTAAATTCAAGCTGTAACACAGCAAAATATGGAAAAAGTCAAGAGGTGTGAATACTTTCAGAAGGCACTGTAAATATTAGTTCAGAATAGTGGTTTTAATTGTTGTGGCTACAATGCTTCCATTGGTAATGACTGAGTGAAGGAATGCAACTGTCAGGGTTTTTTCTAAATGAAAATGGGGCTTAGCTGGTGGGCATTGCAGGGGGACATGTCGGATTTTAGAGAACATTTTAGAGGCCCCCATCTTGTGTGTGTAGATAAATAAATATATACAGTGGGGGAAAAAAGTATTTAGTCAGCCACCAATTGTGCGGAGTTCTCCCACTTAAAAAGATGAGAGAGACCCGAAACACACAGCCAGGGCAACTAAGGAGTGGCTCCGTAAGAAGCCTCAAGGTCCTGGAGTGGCCTAGCCAGTCTCCAGACCTGAACCCAATAGAAAATCTTTGGAGGGAACTGAAAGTCCGTATTGCCCAGCGACAGCCCCGAAACCTGAAGGATTTGGAGAAGGTCTGTATGGAGGAGTGGGCCAAAATCCCTGCTGCAGTGTGTGCAAACTTGGTCAAGACCTACAGGAAACGTATGATGTCTGTAATTGCAAACAAAGGTTTCTGTACCAAATATTAAGTTCTGCTTTTCATATGTATCAAATACTTATGTCATGCAATAAAATGCAAATTAATTACTTAAAAATCATACAATGTGATTTTCTGGATTTTTGTTTTAGATTCCGTCTCTCACAGTTGAAGTGTACCTATGATTAAAAAGTACAGGCCTCTACATGCTTTGTAAGTAGGAAAACCTGCAAAATCGGCAGTGTATCAAATACTTGTTCTCGTATATACAGTGGGGAGAACAAGTATTTGATACACTGCCGATTTTGCAGGTTTTCCTACTTACAAAGCATGTAGAGGTCTGTAATTTTTATCATAGGTACACTTCAACTGTGAGAGACAGAATCTAAAACAAAAATCCAGAAAAACACATTGTAGGATTTTTAAGTAATTAATTTGCATTGTATTGCATGACATAAGTATTTGATCACCTACTAACCAGTAAGAATTCCGGCTCTCACAGACCTGTTAGTTTTTCTTTAAGAAGCCCTCCTGTTCTCCACTCATTACCTGTATTAACTGGACCTGTTTGAACTCGTTACCTGTATAAAAGACACCTGTCCACACACTCAATCAAAGAGACTCCAACCTCTCCACAATGGCCAAGACCAGAGAGCTGTGTAAGGACATCAGGGATAAAATTATAGACCTGCACAAGGCTGGGATGGGCTACAGGACAATAGGCAAGCAGCTTGGTGAGAAGGTAACAACTGTTGGCGCAATTATTAGAAAATGGAAGAAGTTCAAGATGACGGTCAATCACCCTCAGTCTGGGGCTCCATGCAAGATCTCACCTCGTGGGGCATCAATGATCATGAGGAAGGTGAGGGATCAGCCCAGAACTACACGGCAGGACCTGGTCAATGACCTGAAGAGAGCTGGTACCACAGTCTCAAAGAAAACCAATAGTAACACACTATGCCATCATGGATTAAAATCCTGCAGCGCACGCAAGGTCCCCATGCTCAAGCCAGCGCATGTCCAGGCCCGTCTGAAGTTTGCCAATGACCGTCTGGATGATCCAGAGGAGGAATGGGAGAAGGTCATGTGGTCTGATGAGACAAAAATAGAGCTTTTTGGTCTAAACTCCACTCGCCGTGTTTGGAGGAAGAAGAAGGATGAGTACAACCCCAAGAACACCATCCCAACCGTGAAGCATGGAGGTGGAAACATCATTCTTTGGGGATGCTTTTCTGCAAAGGGAACAGGACGACTGCACCGTATTGAGGGGAGGATGGATGGGGGCCATGTATCGCGAGATCTTGGCCAACAACCTCCTTCCCTCAGTAAGAGCATTGAAGATGGGTCGTGGCTGGGTCTTCCAGCATGACAACGACCCGAAACACACAGCCAGGGCAACTAAGGAGTGGCTCCGTAAGAAGCATCTCAAGGTCCTGGAGTGGCCTAGCCAGTCTCCAGACCTGAACCCTTTTAGAAAATCTTTGGAGGGAGCTGAAAGTCCGTATTGCCCAGTGACAGCCCCGAAACCTGAAGGATCTGGAGAAGGTCTGTATGGAGGAGTGGGCCAAAATCCCTGCTGCAGTGTGTGCAAACCTGGTCAAGACCTACAGGAAACGTATGATCTCTGTAATTGCAAACAAAGGTTTCTGTACCAAATATTAAGTTCTGCTTTTCTGATGTATCAAATACTTATGTCATGCAATAAAATGCAAATTAATTACTTAAAAATCATACAATGTGATTTTCTGGATTTTTGTTTTAGATTCCATCTCTCACAGTTGAAGTGTACCTATGATAAAAATTACAGACCTCTACATGCTTTGTAAGTAGGAAAACCTGCAAAATCAGCAGTGTATCAAATTCTTGTTCTCCCCACTGTATATAGTACCAGTCAAAAGTTTAGACACACCTATTCATTCAAGGGTTTTTCTTTATTTTTACTATTTTCTACATTGTAGAATAATAGTGAAGACATCAAAACTATGAAATAACACATATGGAACCTGTAGTAACCAAAAAAGTGTTAAACAAATCAAAATATATTTTATATTTGAGATTCTTCAAAGTAGCTACCGTTGCCTTGATGACAGCTCTTCAACCAGCTTGATTGGGACATGCTTTTCAATAGTCTTGAAGGACTTCCCACATATGCTGAGCACTTGTTGCCTGCTTTTCCTTCACTCTGCGATCCAACTCATCCCAAACCATCTTAATTGGGTTGAGGTCGGTTGATTGTGGAAGCCAGGTCATCTGATGCAGCACTCCATCGCTCTCCTTGGTCAAATAGCCCTTACACAGCCTAGGGGTGTGTTTTGGGTAATTGTCCTGTTGAAAAACAAATGATAGTCCTAAAAAGTGCAAACCAGATGCTGGTTAAGTGTGCCTTGAATTCTAAATAAATTACTGACAGTGTCAATAGCAAAGCACCCCCACACCATCACACCTCCTCCTCCATGCTTCACGGTGGGACCCACACATGCAGAGATCATCCGTTCATCTACTCTGCGTCTCACAAAGACACGGCGGTTGGAACCAAAAATCTCACATTTGAACTCATCAGACAAAAGGACAGATTTCCTCCTGTCTAATGTCCATTTCTCGTGTTTCTTGGCCCAAGCAAGTCTCTTCTTCTTATTGGTGTCCTTTAGTAGTGGTTTCTTTGCAGCAATTTGACCATGAAGGCCTTGTTCACTCAGTCTCCTCTGAACAGTTGATGTTAAGTTGTGTCTGTTACTTGAACTCTGTGAAGCATTTATTTGGGCTGCAACCTGAGGTGCAGTTAACTCTAATGAACTTATCCTCTGCAGCAGAGGTAACTCTGGGTCTTCCTTTCCTGTGGCGGTCCTCATGAGAGCCAGTTTCATCATAGCTCTTGTTGGTTTTTGCGACTGCACTTTCAAATTTCCTGACATTTTCTGGATTGACTGACCTTCATGTCTCAAAGTAATGATGGACTGTCGTTTCTCTTTGCTTATTTGAGCTGTTCTTGCCATAATATGGACTTATTACCAAAAAGGGCTATCTTCTGTATACCACTCCTACCTTGTCACAACACAACTGATTGGCTGAAACGCATTAAGAAGGAATGATATTCCACAAATTAACTTTTAACAAGGCCCACCTGTTAATTGAAATGTTTCCAGGTGACTACCTCATGAAACTGGTTGAGAAAATGCCAAGAGTGTGCAAAGCTGTCATCAAAGCAAAGGGTGGCTACTTTGATGAATCTCAGATAGAAAATATATTTCGATTTGTTTAATACTTTTTTGTTTACTACATAATTCTATATGTGTTATTTCATAGTTTTGATGTCTTCACTATTATTCTACAATGTAGAAAATAGTAAAAAATAAAGAAAAATCCTGGAATGAGTAGGTGTGTCACGGTTTACTATGCCAGAACCCAGAAGCAGACCAGGACAAGGTACGTTGAGAGAAAGGTGAGTGTTTATTTAATAGATTCCGAGTGAGGCTGAATAATCCAGGGAACAGAGCGGGTGGCGTGGATGGGTTGTTGAGGGTGCAGTGGTAGGTCCGGTACTGGCTCGGCAGCCGCCGACCATCAGGCAGAGGTTGGGTGAAGGTTCCGGGTGAGAGACTGCAGACAGAACAAAAACGGAGGTCAGTACACAGCAAGTCACAAGGTGCAAAACAACAAAACTAACACTAATGGCTCAGAGGCTGATACGCTGACAAACATACTGTTCATAGCTAACGATCCGGCAGGAACTGGATGTTAGGCCAGAGCCTAAGAAGGGTGATGATCAGGACCAGGTGTGCAGATTGCTGATGGGATGCAGGTGCGGAAAACAAGAGCGCTCCCCGGAGCGTTCCCGAACCCTCGGGAAACTGGAGATTACGAACCGGAACACTAGTCACCAGACAGGACCCGACTCAGACAGCCGGGATCGTTACAAGGTGTGTCCACACTTTTGACTGGTACTGTACATATACAGTCGTGGTCAAAAGTTTATGAGAATGACACAAGTATCGGTCTTCACAAAGTTCGCTGCTTCAGTGTTATGAGATATTTTTGTCAGATGTTACTATGGTATACTGAAGTATAATTACAAGCATTCCATAAGTGTCAAAGGCTTTTATTGACAATTACATTAAGTTTATGCAAAGAGTCATTATTTGCGGTGTTCACCCATCTTTTTCAAGACCTCTGCAATCCGCCCTGGCATGCTGTCAATTCACTTCTGGGCCACATCCTGACTGATGGCAGCCCATTCTTGCATAATCAATGCTTGGAGTTTGTCAGAATTTGTGGGGTTTTGTTTGTTCACCTGCCTCTTGAGGAGCGACTACAATTTCTCAATGGGATTAAGGTCTGGGGAGTTTCCTGGCCATGGACCCAAAATGTCGATGTTTTGTTCCCCAAGCCACTTAGTTATAATTTATGCCTTATGGCTCCATCATGCTGGAAAAGGCATTGGTCGTCACCAAACTGTTCTTGGATGGTTGGGAGAAGTTGCTCTCGGAGGATGTGTTGGTACCATTCTTTATTCATGGCTGTGTTCTTAGGAAAAATTGTGAGTGAGCCCACTCCCTTGGCTGAGAAGCAACCCCACACATGAATGGTCTCAGGATGCTTTACTGTTGGCATGACACAGGACTGATGGTAGCGCTCACCTTGTCTTCTCCGGACAAGGTTTTTTCCGGATGCCCCAAACAATCGGAAAGGGGATTCATCTGAGAAAATGACTTTACCCCAGTCCTCAGCAGTCCAATCCCTGTACCTTTTGCAGAATATCAGTCTGTCCCTGATGTTTTTCCTGGAGAGAAGTGGCTTCTTTGCTGCGCTTCTTGACACCAGGCCATCCTCCAAAAGTATTTGCCTCACTGTGCGTGCAGATTCACTCACACCTGCCTGCTGCCATTCCTGAGCAAGCTCTGCACTGGTGGTGCCCCGATCCCGCAGCTGAATTAACTTTAGGAGACGGTCCTGGTGCTTGCTGGACTTTCTTGGGTGCCCTGACGCCTTCTTCACAACAATTGAACCTCTCTCCTTGAAGTTCTTGATGATCCGATAAATGGTTGATTTAGGTGCAATCTTACTAGCAGCAATATCCTTGCCTGTAAATACCTTTTTTGTGCAAAGCAATGATGACTGCACGTGTTTCCTTGCAGGTAACCATGGTTAACAGAGGAAGAACAATAATTTCAAACACCACCCTCCTTTTAAAGCTTCCAGGTTGTTATTCTAACTCAATCAGCATGACGGAGTGATCTCCAGCCTTGTCCTCGTCAACACTCTCACCTGTGTTAACGAGAGAATCACTGACATGATGGCAGCTGGTCCTTTTGTGGCAGGGCTGAAATGCAGTGGAAATGTTTTTTGGGGATTAAGTTAATTTTCATGGCAAAGAGGGACTTTGCAATTAATTGCAATTCATCTGATCACTCTTCATGACCTTCTGGAGTATATGCAAATTGCCATCATCAAAACTGAGACAGCAGACTGTGAAAATTAGTATTTGTGTCATTCTCAAAACTTTTGACCACGCCTGTATATTTAAGCCAATGCAATGTCCTGCAATTCTACAAATTTCTCCATTGAGTTGAGATAAAATTGTGCAGTTTTAAAGCACATGTTCTACTATTCTACATATTCTGCTGTGGAGCTGAGAGACAAATTTGCCATTTGTTCTATGAAAAATTCTATGAATTTTGCAATGGCTAATGCTGTGTTCTTTTGCTCAAACATAATAACAAAGTCTATGCTGCTAAATACATTGTTTTGAGAATTTAATTCTCCCTGACTGTCTAGCTTTTATTTAGGTGATTGTTAGTTCTGAAAAATTATATTCTTAAAAAATGTATAGGTCCTACATACTTTATCTGGTTTTAGTCATTAAGTTTACGTTAAAAGTGTTTTTACAATACCAATTTTTTTCTTTAAAAAAATTACACTGTTAGACATAGGCGGCCCGCCCAAGGATTTCAACGGCAAAACTAATTGTGACTGTTACTTGTCAAACTGCTATGGAATGAAAGTCCTGCTTCTGTACTACTCCACATTGAACCACAGCAAAAGGATGGGTACATTACGGCCACATTGTTGTTCTGCTGTTCTAATTTTTTTGCTCATATGGTAAGTACTGTACGTATTTGTTGCATGAGAAAAATAAGGAAAGCTATTATTACCGCAAGTACAGGCATTGTGAACAAACACAAGGCTCGTCGTCAATGAATTGCGTTGTATCCGTTCGCAGTTTCTGATGTGCGCGAGTGATGTAGTGATGTCCCATACCCTAGACCTTATTTAACTCTCCCTACCACTGGTTGCTCTGTTTTAAAGTGCCACTCCCCCTGGGAGTGGGACAGGGGTTAGCGTGGGATTCTTTTATCTCTGCTAACTAGCATCACACTCTGTTAGTGTCACACACTCTGACTGACACCCAGTTACTCAGACTCTTCTTTTTCTCCCAGTCAGCTTTCAGTTAGAATACCTCAGACCACACAACCCCCCTGAGCATTATCATCCTTCTCATCCATCACCTCTTCTGGCCATCTAGAACAGTGACATCTCTGATTACATTATCCCGACGACTAGCCCTCCGCTCCCTCCCTTCTCTCTCCTCTCTCCCTTTCCACCTTCTTTACGTTCTCTTCCTTCTCTTCCCATTCTCTTCCCATTCTCTCCCTCTCTCTTCTCCCCCTTCTCTCTTTTCTCCCCCTTCTCCCCTTCCTACCCCTTCTCTGCCTGAGGCCCAGGTCTTGTTGAGTTACCACATAAAGCAGGTTAAGGATAGCTTAACAAGCTTAGACATGGACTTTGGTTGGAACAGTCTGGTCCTCAGGGGTGGTGGTGTTGACTTGTTTGTTTGTTAGTTTGGAGATAGAGTGGGGGATAGTTTGGAGAGGGGGGGATAGAGGGAGAGAGAGAGCAGGAGCGAGAGAACAAGGTGGCTCTTGTCCATGCTCGAGCCCTGTAGATGCCACAATGCCTGGCTGCTGTCTGTTTCATGCTTGTTCTGGCTCTCTTTTCTCTTTCTCTCTCTCCCTCTCTATGCCTGCTCTGTGGATAAGCCAATTAGAACCAGGCAGTGAGCTCATTCTGTATCCACGGAGAACGGTGGGCAGTATGAGCTCATCGCTACACCAGTGGAGAGTGAGAGAAAGACAGGTGAGAGAGCAAGAGACCAAGAGACCGCACAAGTCAGGAGAGGAGACCTGTAGGAAGAGCCACTCCAAAGCTGGTTGAAGTGTGGCCCTTGTCCCTGCCATGGCTCGTCCCCTGTGTGTGTGTGTGTGTGTGTGTGTGTGTGTGTGTGTGTGTGTGTGTCATGGGCCTGTCACAGAGTACATTAAGTTGAGTCATCATCTCCCAGTCAGAAACAAAGCAGATAAGATGGAATGGAACAAGCTCTAATTGAAAGACTGATAGGCAGCTCTGCACAGCACACTCACACACAGATGAGGAGATGGAGATACTAGAGGTTGTGTGAAGTGTATGAAGTGGATTGCAAATACATACACACGCATGTACACTCACAAGACACAATACCCTACTGAGCTGGGAGCACAGGGGGCAGGAAACCTCTCACTCTGTTAATTCAGTGTATAAAAACATGTATTTTCTAACACAGTGCTTGATTTAATATAAACCTCCTCTCTTCCCTCTTATTGATCAGCCATATCTAGTCATGTTCTGTCTGTTCACCAGGATGTGTTGGCCAGGGGGCACAACTTCAAACACTGTGAAATGGAATGTCTAGACACCCCCTGCTCTCACTGCCTCCAGCCAAACCATGTTTTATCAACCGTTTCTGAAAGGAACAACAAACAACTTTGGACAAATAAGTATCTACTGTGTAGGTCCTGTTTGTCTCTCTGATTTATGCTAATTAGGCACCGGCCACAGAACATACGGCACGCCGATGATTTGCGGTCCCCCCGCTCCATCTTCCTCTGTGGTGTTACGTTAATATCCTTTTGCTCTGTGGCTGTGTGAATGGGTAGGGCCCTTTCTCTCTCTCTCTCCCCCAGAGCCTCTCTCACAGTAGGAATGAATCACATCAGCAGTAACAATGGAGAGGAGCTGTGAGTTTGTCAGGCCACAGCAGGAAAAGAGAGGGAGGGAGAGAAAGGGGGAGAGGTTAGAGGCAGAGAGTGCTTTGATCTGACGCCTCTCACGTGCCTCCCCTCTCTCCCAGGGGAGCCTCCGTCTCCTCCGTCTCTACACGCTGCCATCCCTCACTTCACTCTGGATAATGAGTGTTTTTCTCTTTGGCTCTCCCTCTCTCTCTTCCCACTCTGTTGCTCTCACTCCGTTTTTATCACTCTACCTCTCTCGTTTTCCCCCCCATATTTTTCTCTCTTCAACAATTCCTCCCCCTCTCTCTCTCTCCAGCTCTCTGTATCTCTCCTTTTCGTTCTATATTCCTTCCCGTTGTTTTTTTTTTTTTTTTTTTTTTTTTGATGAAAGATTTAGCCATGCAGTCATGTTATTGTGTCTATAAAAGTTGTCATCTATACATTTCTATCTAAAATAACTGGAAGGGAAAACCTAGTCAGTTGCACAACTGAATGCATTCAACCAAAATGTGTCTTCTGCATTTAACCAAACCCCTCTGTATCGGAGAGGTACATGGGGGCTGCCTTAATCGACGTCCGGGGAGCAGTTATTGTTGGGGGTTAACTGCCTTGCTCAAAGGCAGATTTTCCACCTTGCCGGCTCAGGAATTCGAACCAGTGACCTTTCAGTTACTGGCCCAACGCTCTTAACCGCTAGGCTACCTGCCGTACCTATAACTGACAGGTATAGAGGTAGATCAGGTTTGATTTAGTCCAGTTATTACGATGTAGGAATATTTCTCCACAATCTCCCCTTGGCTTTAAAAAATGAAGTTGTTCAACATCGTTAAAAAACATATTTGGTAGATACGAGAAATCAAATCAAATGTTATTTGTCACATGCGCCGAATACAACCTTACAGTGAAATGCTTACTTACAAGCCCTTAACCAACAATGCTGTTTTAAGAAAAATAAGTGTTATGTAAAAAATAGATAAGTAAAAAATAGTTTTGAGGCTATATACAGGGGGTACCGGTAATGAGTCAATGTGCGGGGGCACAGGTTAGTTGAAGTAATATGGACATGTAGGTAGAGTTATTAAAGTTACTATGCATAGATAATAAACAGAGAGTAGCAGCAGCATAAAAGAGGGAGGGGGGGGCAATGCAAATAGTCAGAGTAGCCATTTGATTAGCTGTTCAGGAGTCTTATGGCTTGGGGGTAGAAGCTGTTATGACGCCTTTTGGACCTAGAATTGACGCTCCGGTACCGCTTGCCATGCAGGAGCAGAGAGGACGGTCTATGACTAGGGTGGCTGGAGTCTTTTGTTTGGGGCCTTCCTCTGACACCGCCTGGTATAGAGGTCCTGGTATGCACTACCCTCTGTAGTGCCTTGCGGTCGGAGGCCTAGCATTTGCCATACCAGTGATGCAACCAGTCAGGATGCTCTCGATGGTGCAGCTGTAGAACATTTTGAGGATCTGAGGACCCATGCCAAATCTTTTCAGTCTCCTGAGGGGGAATAGACTTTGTCGTGCCCTCTTCACGTTTGGACCATGATAGTTTGTTGGTGATGTGGACACCAAGGAACTTGAAGCTCTCAACCTGCTCCACTACTGCCCCGTCTCCTTTGTCTTGATCACGTTGAGGGAGAGGTTGTTATCCTGGCACGACACGGCCAGGTCTCTGGCCTCCTCTCTATAGGCTGTCTCGTCGTTGTCGGTAATCAGGCCTACCACTGTTGTGTCGTCGGCAAACTTAATGATGGTGTTGGAGTCGTGCCTGGCCATGCAGTCATGGGTGAACAGGGAGTACAGGAGGGGACTGAAAACGCACTCCTGAGGGGCAACCGTGTTGAGGATCAGCGTGGCAGATGTGTTGTTACCTACACTTACCACCTGGGGGCGGCCAGTCAGGAAGTCCAGGATCCAGTTGCAGAGGGAGATGTTAAGACCCAGGGTCCTTAGCTTAGTGATGAGCTTTGAGGGCACTATGGTGTTGAACGCTGAGCTGTAGTCAATGAATAGCATTCTCACGTAGGTGTTCCTTTTGTTCAGGTGGCAAAGGACAGTGTGGAGTGCAATAGAGATTGCATCATCTGTGGATCTGTTGGGACAGTATGCAAATTGGAGTGGGTCTAGGGTTTCTGGGATAATGGTGTTGATGTGAGCCATGACCAGCCTTTCAAAGCACTTCATGGCTACAGACGTGAGTGCTACGGGTCGGTAGTCATTTAGGCAGGTTACCTTAGTGTTCTTGGGCACAGGGACTATGGTGGTCTGCTTGAAACATGTTGGTATTACAGACTCAGTCAGGGACAGGTTGAAAATGTCAGTGAAGACACTTGCTAGTTGGTCAGCGCATGCTCGGAGTACTTGTCCTGGTAATCCGTCTGTCCCTGCGGCCTTGTGAATGTTGACCTGTTTAAAGGTCTTACTCACATCGGCCACGTAGAGCGTGATCACACAATCGTCCGGAACAGCTCATGCATGCTTCAGTGTTGCTTGCCTCGAAGCGAGCATAGAAGTAATTTAGCTCGTCTGGTAGGCTCGTGTCACTGGGCAGCTCGCGGCTGTTCTTCCCTTTGTTGTCTGTAATAGCTTGCAAGCCCTGCCACATCCGGCGAGCGTCGGAGCTGGTGTAGTACGATTCAATCTTAGTCCTGTATTGACGCTTTGCATGTTTGATGGTTCGTCGGTGGGCATAGCAGGATTTCATATAAGCGTCCGGGTTAGAGTCCAGTGGCAGCTCTACCCTTTAGCTCAGTGCGGATGTTGCTTGTAATCCATGGCTTCTGGTTAACATATGTACGTACGGTCACTGTGGGGCCGACGTCATCAGTGCACTTATTGATGAAGCCAATGACTGATGTGGTGTACTCCTCAATGCCGTCGGAAGAATCCCGGAACATTTTCCAGTCTGTGCTAGCAAAACAGTCCTGTAGCTTAGCATTTGCGTCATCTGACCACTTCTTTATTGACCGAGTCACTGGTGCTTCCTGCTTTAGTTTTTGCTTGTAAGCAGGAATCAGCAGGATAGAGTTATGGTCAGATTTGCAAAATGGAGGGCAAGGGAGAGCTTTGTACGCATCTCTGTGTGTGGAGTAAAGGTGATCTAGAGTTTTATTTCCTCTGGTTGCACATTTAACCTACTGGTAGAAATTAGGTAAAACGGATTTAAGTTTCCCTGCATTAAAGTCCCCGGCCTCTAGGAGCACCGCCTCTGGATGAGCGTTTTCCTGTTTGCTTATGGCCTTATACAGCTCATTGAGTGTGGTCTTAGTGCCAGCATCAGTTTGTGGTGGTAAATAGACAGCTACGAAAAATATACATGAAAACTCTCTTGGTAAATATTGTGGTCTACAGCTTATCATGAGATACTCTACCTCAGGCGAGCAAAACCTTGAGACTTCCTTGATATTAGATTTCGTCCACCAGCTGTTTGTTTACAAATATACACAGACCGCCACCCGTTGTCTTACCGGAGGCAGCTGTTCTATCTTGCCGATGCAGCGTATATCCCGCCAGCTGTATGTTATCCATGTCGTCGTTCAGTCACAACTCTGTGAAACATAAGATATTACAGTTTTTTATGTCCCGTTGTGTTAGGATATCAATGATCTTAGTTCGTCTATTTTGTTATCCAATGATTGTATGTTGGCTAATAGGACTGATGGTATAGGCAGATTATGCACTTGCCGTCAGATCCTTACAAGGCACCCCGACCTACATCCCCGATATCTCTGTCTCTTTCTCATGCGAATGACAGGGATTTGGGCCTTGTCAGGTGACTGAAGAAAATTCTTCCAGTACGAGGTGAGTAATCGCTGTCCTGATATCCAGAAGCTCTTTTCGGTCATAAGAGACGGTGGCAGAAACATTATGTACAAAATAAGTTACAAATAACGCGAAAAAACACACACAATAGCACAATTGGTTAGGAGCCCGTAAAACGGCAGCCATATCCTTCGGCGCCATTTAAAAGAGATAAGGTAGAATACGAGAGCATTTCAAAGAAAATGATGAATGAATATTGCACAATCCAACCTCAACATGGCAATGTATAATATCTTAAAGATCTATTGTAATACTAATACATATTGTATTTTTCCCTGCAGAGTCAATCTCTGTTACAACTTAAATTGTATTGTCCTATATTGCTCTACTGTCTGTTACAGAGATGTATAGATCCAGCCTTGTATGTACAATTTCTGTCACTGTTTCTCTCTCCACATAGACAAATGACCCACTCTCCTCCTCTTCTGTGTGTGTGTGGTGTACGTGCGTGCGTGTACTGATGCGTGGTAGTGAGACTGATCCGGGTGTACAGTAGATAGTAGGTCGGGGTGGTACGCTGTAGGTGCAAATTGAAGCGGTTTTTTTCCTCTTATCAGAACCGAGTGATCGTAGCGGAGAGGTGACAGGAGGAGAGAAGGTTTCGCTATCTGACTTACGATAATGAAGTGAGGTCTCAGCGGCACCGAAACAAGGAAAGGAGAGAAAAGAGGCGGGAGGGAGGGGGTAAAGAGCAAAGGAGGGAGGGGAGGGGTGCCAGAGACAAAGGAACTTGAGACGGCTCCATTTCTGCCCCTGGAGACTCGGGCTAACTGCACTCTCTCTTCCTCCTCCCCTCTTTCTCTCTCCCTCTCCCTCTCTCGCTCTGCTTCTTTTGTGAATTTGAAAATATACAGAACAGCAAACCGACACAGTCTGGAGCAAGTCAGTAATTGCAGTGGAATCTGGGTCAGACATACCATAAGAACAGCTTTAGTATTTCAGTTTAAAGCTGTGGTGATAGTGGTGTTGCTGTGGTGTAATCCTATACACATCATGTACAGTACAGAGTCAGACCACACCCTAGTTAGCTGACTAGTCTAGGATATCTCTTGTCAGTTAGGGGGAACTCCCATGTGGTGGTTCATGATGTGTCTGTCACAGCCCATCTCCCCATTAATATTGTCCCTCAGTACAGACCCCCCCTCTACACAGAATCAGCTCAATATGCTGCTCGGTTGTCCTCTTGAGTGCTCTGTCTCCCATGGGACTAGATACTAGCTAACATGCTATTCTGTCAAACCAGGAGACACACACGCACACATACACACGCACACATACACGCACATACACACGGCAGCCATCCCTGCTAGTTTGCTAATTCCCGCTAAACCCCCACAATTAGCCATACCAAAGCTCTTTATGCAATTTACAAGGCAGATTATGTTTGAGTGTTTTTAAGTTTGAATTTCAAGGTCGTATATATTTCTGTGTTGACGGATTGTTTTCCTCCCCTCATAACCTTGTTTCACAGTCCTCTCTGTCACTTTGATGGGCTTAGCCTGGTTTGTGCTGCGCTGGGTAAAAATCACACACACTCATAAAAAGCCCATATCGCTGGGAGGGACTGGGAGTGTGTACGTCTCCATCTCACGGTAATGTAGTGTGTGTGTGTGTGTGTGTGTGTGTAATATACTGGGGGGTTTATGGTCTCTGGTAAAGCTGCTGTGGTGTGGTGATGAATGACGGTCGAGGGGTTGCCAATAATCCTGTGAACACTGTTTCCAAGAGATGGAGGGAGAGGCTGATTCCACTATGGAGCGAGAGAGATGATTACTGTCGTCTTTGAGGAGGAGATGGGCGTCTTCTCATGAATATCTCAGGGTGTCATGTTTACGAATCAGACCGGCTTGGCACTGTGTAGCGTGTGTCCTGGTTTGACAGAATGAAACTTCAGCTAGGGCTTTAGCAGTGAGCGGTGGTGATAGCGGCGGTTGCGCTATCTAGCTGCAGATGTTAGTGTGTTAGTGGAGTGAGGAGACGCTCCGATCAGCCCAGATTTGTTCCATTCAGCCTGGGGAAGGGGAAGGCTAGAGAGAGGGAGGGGGAGAGAGAAGACGGGGACAATGGCGGCCCGTGCATGGAAAGGAGCCCTCCTTAGTGGAAGGATGAAGGGAGAGAGGGAGGGAGAGAAGGGTGGTGGAACTACACAATAGAGGAAGTCATTAGCATGTTGTCTCAGATAAACGAGGCAGGACGGCAGGAATAACATGCCTGGATAATTGTGCCGAGTTACCGCTCTGCGTGTGTGTGTGCTTATGTTTGTGTGTGTGTCTGTGAGATAATCCAACAGCTGCAGCAGTTGACGTCCAAGCCCCTTCCGATTGCCACATGAATTGTTGAACTGTGTGTATAGGGGGTGTGAAGTGTTTCTGATGCAGCCAGGGGACTGAATGCCACAGCTGTACTGTGGCAGCGGAGGAATAGCACAGCTGTAGAAGGATAGAGGAGAGGAAGAGGGAGGAACTGTCGTTCAGAATTAAGGAGCACAGAGGACGGTGTTGGACAGACCTACCGCGTGAAGGATAGAGGATACTATCGACTTTGCAGGGACACAGCACAGTACATCTGGTCCTCTCTGTGTAGTAAATAACGAAATGAGAGTGGTACTGGAGACATCAGCAAGTCACATCTCTCTTTTTCTCTCTATCTTCTATCCAGCCCCCTTTCTCTCTCTCTCTCCCACTCTCCCTCAGAAACACACACGTGAATGTAGCTAGTCTGAGGTGTTGGGTTCTTCTGCTCCATTAAGTCTGTCTCTATTTTTTAGCCTCTCTGCTGTGCCTCAGTCCCTTCTTTCCTCTGTTCCTGGACCATGTCTCCTCTGCCCTCCTCTCGTCTCCTCTCTTCTGCTCCTGCCCTATGCAATATGGATGAAAGCCAACGTGAGACGGTGTTCTATCCAGCTCTTGAATTCACTCTGCTCTGTCACTTTGCTGGGATGACAGGGATAGAGTTGGAGCTTATAGGATATTTATTTCACTGTTGGAGAGGCAGGTTCTGTGTTGGAAGCAGTTGGCACTTGGCAGACTTGTTGTCTTTGTTTCATGTCTAAGTGGTCTGATGAAAGATAGCCTAACTGTTCAAGTCGATTCATCTTTTTTTATGAGCCTGTTAGATCGTTTCCTCAGTAGTGATTTAATGACTTGCAGTCCATGTTCTACATTAGCTGCTTTCATTGTGCACATAGGACATGAAGTGAATTTGCCGTTCTGTTTTCGTGACAAACCTCCAGTCTGCCTAATCGAAGAGCTCCACTCTTGCTCTACTCCATCATGTTAATGATTGCTGTTAGTGCTACCCCTCCTCTCTCTTTCTCCATCTCCCTCTCTCTCTACCTCCTTTTCGCTGACCATCTCCATGCACAACAATCCTGTAATGAATGTCTCTCCCTCTCTCAATTCAATTCAATTCAAGGGGCTTTATTGGCATGGGAAACAATAACAAGTGAACAGTAAATATTACAGTCACACAAGTTCCAAAATAATAGAGACATTTCAAATGTTATATTATGTCTATACAGTGTTGTAACAACGTGCAAATAGTTAAAGTACAAAAGGGAATGTAAATAAACATAAATATGTGTTGTATTTACAATGGTGTTTGTTCTTCACTGGTTGCCCTGTTCTTGCTGCTGTGATGGCAGACTGTGGTATTTCACCCAATAGATGGGAGTTTATCAAAATTGGATTTGTTTTGGAATTATTTGTGGGTCTGTGTAATTTGAGGGAACTATGTGTCTCTAATATGGTCATACATTTGGCAGGAGGTTAGGAACTGCAGCTCAGTTTCCACCTCATTTTGTGGGCAGTGTGCATATAGCCTGTCTTCTCTTGAGAGCCAGGTCTGCCTACGGCGGCCTTTCTCAATAGCAATGCTCACGGAGTCTGTACGTAGTCAAAGCTTTCCTTCATTTTGGGTCAGTCACAGTGGTCAGGTATTCTGCCACTGTGTACTCTCTGTTTAGGGCCCTCTCTCTCTCCTTCTCCTTCTCTTTCTCCCTCCCCCTATCATCCTCGCTGGCTCCATTTAAAGACGGCAGACAATTAGTCAGAACAAAGTGCCTGTGTTGTTACCAGCGCTGATGAAGGGCTTTGCCACTAGCCAGGGGGGGCCTCCACTCCTGTTGCTCTGTGCATGGATTAGAAACCATCCCAATTGGTTGTCCATGTCCTCCAAACATCTTTCACGCACACACACACACACACACACGGCTCCAGCTCCCTGGTTAGGCCACTAATGGGGTTTTATAGCTAGCATTAATGTGTCACTAAGTGGAGGTGTTGAGTCCTAATGGCTCTCACAACGCGTGTCGTTACTAGGCCAGTCCCAGTGACACCAGACCCATCCAGACCCAGACACTCATGAAGTTATCCCCATGGGCTTTGTTAACACCAATGGCCCTGTCCCTGCCTGGTCCTGTCTCAATGTTCCTACATGTCTGTATCGCTTAAATGTGGCACAAATTTCAATGGCTTGGGCCAGGGCACATTTTTCTTAACATCTGCCCCTGCACAAACATATGGTCTGCACTGGAGTGTGCTAATGATGGGCAATCTCATCTAGACCAGTAGGCCCTACAGTATTGAATCACTATTCCAGATCCTCATTAAGTGGAAATACCTCTCTTAGCCTCTGGCCTGGCATGGGTTGGCACCAGCTGCCACCACCTCTCACATCACAGTGTGTTGTTAAGGCTTATTGGCTCCTCCTTCGCCCCACTTTGGGCAAGTACAGGAAGCTGAGCCTTCCTGGGTATCCCGCCCTCAAATTGTTCCATTATGCCTGGGCTAAGTAGATATACTGCCTGGGATTGGGCTTCAGGAGCAGACACACCTGCTGTGGGAGGACCGGTATCAATTGGCCTACTTTATACACAATGTGTGTGTTCAGCTGGTAGAGCACGGCGCTTGTAACGCCAAGGTAGTGGGTTCGATCCCCGGGACCACCCATACACACACAAAAAAAAATGTATGCACGCATGACTGTAAGTCGCTTTGGATAAAAGCGTCTGCTAAATGGCATATTATTATATTATAATATTTAATGTGAGAGTGTTGGGAAGGAGGGGGGAGAGAGATGGGAAGGAGGGGGGAGAGAGATGGGAAGGAGGGGGGAGAGAGATGGGAAGGAGGGGGGAGAGAGATGGGAAGGAGGGGGAGAGAGTTGGGAAGGAGGGGGAGAGAGTTGGGAAGGAGGGGGAGAGAGATGGGAAGGAGGGGGGAGAGAGTTGGGAAGGAGGGGGGAGAGAGATGGGAAGGAGGGGGGAGAGAGATGGGAAGGAAGGGGGAGAGAGATGGGAAGGAGGGGGGAGAGAGATGGGAAGGAGGGGGGAGAGAGATGGGAAGGAGGGGGGAGAGAGATGGGAAGAAGGGGGGAGAGAGATGGGAAGGAGGGGGGAGAGAGATGGAGATAAAGCAAAGGAGGGAGGCAGGGAGCAAAAAGGTGTTTCTCTGAGTGGGAGAGAGATATGCAAGAGATAAGAGATGGAGAGATGTGTTAGAGGTGTTTCTCTGAACAGATAGATAATTAGCTGGTTTCATCACCATCTCTCTCTCTGTGGTTCTGTGGTGGTGAAATCACTGCCATGTGCCAAAGACATGATCTAATGGCAGCTGAAATAAGATGGGAAATCTACCGTACCGGTACGTTAAGAGGAGAACTTTCACTCCTCTTAACCTATTATATTGAGTCATTTGGAGCGTTCTAAAAACATTAAGTCAAACTGTGGCCAAACAGCTCAATAAGTCATTAGCAGCTGGTTCTATTATGTAACATGGTTCAGTCACACTGTTAGGGCTGACTGAGATAAGTGGGCTTGCAGGCTGCTTTTTAGAATACTCACTCTCTTTGACTGTGTCACCTGTTGGAGTGTCAGAGGCCCAGTCTCTGAGCCATAGAGAGTAGTGTAGAAACATCAAAAAACGACGGAACATTGAGTCTAGAAACTTGGGGGAAATTTGAAATAACACCTACTTCTCCATGTGGCTCTGGCTGAAAGTATTGCTGTGTAAAGTGAATAGGAAAAGTTCTAAACCATAGTCGCCTGTAAGAGGTTGCTAGTTTCTCCTGGTAATATCGGATATTCCAGGGAAACTCCTGGCCCTTCACTGTATATTCCACATAGGAATGTGTTGTTTGTGGACCAACCCTATAGAGCAGCATATTTGTTGTGTAGCCTATAGGATGATGGGAGCAGTTGATTGGTATGCAGTGTGGTGGTAATGTAATGAATGCTGCCTGCTACCTCCATAGTGCTAGTCCCTCTACTCCTGTAAAACTCCTGTTCGTCCTGCCTACCTGTTAATTGGTTGTATTAGCAGCTTAAACATGTCATTAGGATATTGCTCTGGGTGGAATAGACGATTCACATCACACCTCAACTCATCAACACATCATTTTATAATATTTGACACCTAATGCACTCACGCTTTAGGAGTTGAATTTGAGTCTGTTTGTAGCTGATGGAACTTAATAATAATAATAATAATAATAATAATAATAATAATAATAATAATAATAATAACTTGTCTGTCTGTTTCTGTGTGCACATGTGTATAGTACAGTATTGGTGGGGTATGTGCACAATGATGCCAGCCTTTGTATATTTTTCTCCGTTTGTGTGCGTGCGTACTTCCAGGACAAATGAAACGCTGCTTGTGTGTGTGTGTGTGCTTGCATTAGCATACCTTAGCATCCTCTGTTCTGGCCTACTCAGCAGACCTGTCCTTCTGTCTGTCTTTGCCTTTATTAGTCAGTCACCATGGCGCCTGCGAGGTGCCCTCTGCCCACATGTCTGTACATGCCCACCAGCTACCCTGCTGGCACTGCCAGGCCTGTCACTCACCCCTCTCCTCCCTGGCAGAGCAGGCAGGGGCGGAGAGATGGGGGGGGCACAGCAGTGTTTTACACAAGTACGTAGAGGAGCCAGGCAAATAGAAACAGTAGCCAGCCAGGCACCCCCGTTAGACATTTTTTGCTGAAGGAGCTCCATTTTGGTGGCCTCTGGTGCATTCTAATTTGCCTGACTGCCCAAACTCCTTGCTATGGCCAAACACTACGCCACACCCGCAGATGTTAGTTTCTTCTCCGCAGTGAGTCTGGATCTGAGTAGCTCCCCGACGATTGCTAGAACGCAAACACATTCTAACCGTTCTGATTGGTCCCAGAAAACGATGGGTTGGGCCAGAGCCAGAACACACTTGGGTAAAGCAGCTTTGATACTCTGATTGGTTAGAAATGATCCAATTGCTGATGACTTTGTTTTGTACAACACCCAAATTTGAGTTGTCAGGCAACATTCTAATGCCTTGATTCCATTTGAAATGCACAGCAAAATTATTGAACACTTTATCGAGTATACAGTACCAGTCAAAAGTTTGGACACATCTACTCATTCAAAGGTTTTTCTTTATTTTTACTATTTTCTACATTGTAGAATAATAGTGAAGACATCAAAACTATGAAATAACACATATGGAATCATGTAGTAACCAAAGAAGTGTTAAACAAATCAAAATATATTTTAGATTTTAGATTCTTCAAAGTAGCCACCCTTTGCCTTGATGACAGCTTTGCACACTCTTGGCATTCTCTCAACCAGCTTCATGAGGTAGTCACCTGGAATGCATTTCAATTAACAGGTGTGCCTTGTTAAAAGTTAATTTGTGGAATTTCTTTCCTTCTTAATGTGTTTGAGCCAATCAGTTGTGTTGTGACAAGGTAGGGGTGGTATACAGAAGATAGCCCTTTTTGGTAAAAGACCAAGTCCATATTATGGCAAGAACAGCTCAAATACGCAAAGAGAAATGACAGTCCATCATTACTTTAAGACATGAAGGTCAGTCAATCTGGAAAGTTTCTTCAAGTGCAGTCGCAAAAACCATAAAGCGCTATGATGAAACTGACTCTCATGAGGACCGCCACAGGAAAGGAAGACCCAGAGTTACCTCTGCTGCAGAGGTTAAGTTCATTAGAGTTAGAGTTAAATAAATGCTTCACAGTGTTCAAGTAACAGACACATCTCAACATCAAGTGTTCAGAGGAGACTGCATGAATCAGGCCTTCATGGTCAAATCTCTGCAAAGAAACCACTACTAAAGGACACCAATAAGAAGAAGAGACTTGCTTGGGCCAAGAAACACAAGCAATGGACATTAGACCGGTTGAAATCTGTCCTTTGGTCTGATGAGTCCAAATTTGAGATTTTTGGTTCCAACCGCTGTGTCTTTGTGAGACGCAGAGTAGGTGAACGGATTATCTCTGCATATGTGGTTCCCACCGTGAAGCATGGAGGAGGAGTTGTGATGGTGTGGGGGTGCTTTGCTGGTGACACTGTCAGTGATTTATTTAGAATTCAAGACACACTTAACCAGCATGGCTACCACAGCATTCTGCAGCGATACGCCATCCCATCTGGTTTGCGTTTAGTGGGATTATCATTTGTTTTTCAACAGGACAATGACCCAACACACCTCCAGGCTGTGTAAGGGCTATTTGACCAAGAAGGAGAGTGATTGAGTGCTGCATCAGATGACCTGGCCTCCACAGTCACCCGACCTCAAGCCAATTGAGATGGTTTGGGATGAGTTGGACCGCAGAGTGAAGGAAAAGCAGCCAACAAGTGCTCAGCATATGTGGGAACTCCTTCAAGACTGTTGGAAAATTATTCCAGGGGAAGCTGGTTGAGAGAATGCCAAGAGTGTGCAAAGCTGTCATCAAGGCAAAGGGTGGCTACTTTGAAGACTCTAAAATATAAAATATATTTTGATTTGTTTAACACTTTTTTGGTTACTACATGATTCCAGGTTTCTGTTTTTCCCAATATTTTCAAGGTTTTCGCTCTCACAATCACACTTTTTAATAAAAAAATTAAAAAGTCCACAACAATGATTAAACCACATCAGGAGACAATTTTTGATGTCTGGGAAAAATCTGAGAAATATAGATTTTTGGGTGTAGTTACGCTTTAATTCAAGTGTGCACCTAGCAAGAGGCTATTGTTTAGCAGTATTTTTGTAGGGCGCATGTGATGGAAGAGTTTGCAAAACAAATACCCTCTGGATTTATGAAAATAATCACGATATAATTCTGCAGGTAAGTATAGGCTACTTTGTAGTTAACATTTAATTGAAAAGGTTTTTGGGATAGCCTTATGGTCTACCAGAATACTTTTTTTCATTAGCTAACAGCGCACTGCACAAACAGACAAGGGCATTCTTGTAGCCTCGTCAAAAAGTTGCAGGAAATACGAATCACTGATGAATTCTGTTCATGTCTTATTAGAAACTTGGGCAAATTTATACATTTTCAATACATTTAGTTAAAGAATGTATTTTTTTTATATTGTTGAATTCCGTTTTAATGCTTGGATTCCTTGAGGACCTTAATGATCATATTTAGACCAAAATGAGTCTATCCTCTACCAATTATTCCTGCAGTGATGATTTACCATCATCAAATGTTTTCGTAAATTATCTGCAGATAATCGGCAAAAAGCCTAGGCCTACCAGGAGCCTATGCAAATTAGGGAGCCAAATGAACGGCTCTCACACCGATGCTATTTGGTAGGCTACACTGACTGACAAGACGAGAGTCACTCACTTTAGCGTCACTGTTTGCCAAGCCCTGGCGACATCCTAGGAAATCCTTTGGTTTACTTGTCCCGATGCGATACCATGGACATGGCTCAGAGCTACAGCTGTCTGTCTGTTAGGGTCCGTAGGCGGCTTTGTGACAAGGGGAGGCACTTATACCCCTTTTACATACGGTTGGGTTGGACACTTGATGAAGCCTAGGCCTACATCTGTCAAATAAATGAGGCCTACATCCAATATGGCTTTATCTGTCTGCTAGCCAACTACTGTATATGCAGGGTGGGAGTGGTGGGTTCGATGCCATCTTTCACCTGTTAAGTTAATGTTGTTAGTTACGTGTGCATTTAGCTCAGGGCAGGGCCATACTATCTCAAATATCTGTCCCCTGTCTACATCAGCAACGCGCCAAATGTCCTGGGTGAGTGTACTCGAAGAGAGCACTATGTGGCACAGTCCACTCTCTTTCTCTGCCCATGTCTCTAATAGTGTGGAAGAGGTGAAAAAAGTATTGTTGTCTATCAACAATGACAAGCCACCTGTGTCTGACAACTTGGATGGAAAATCATTGAGGATGATAGCGGACTATATTGCCCTCCTATTTGCCATCTCTTCAATCTAAGCCTACAGGAAAGTGTGTGCCCTCAGCCCTGGAGGGAAGCAAAAGTCATTCCGCTACCCAAGAATAGCAAAGCACCCTTTACTGGGTCAAACAGCCGACCAATCAGCCTGCTAGCAGCCCTTAGTAAACTTTTTGAAAAGATGGTGTTTGACCAGATACAATGGTATTTTACAGTAAACAAATTAACAACTGACTTTCAGCATTCTTATAGGGAGGGGCACTCAACATATACAGCACTTACAGAAATGACTGATGATTGGCTGAAAGTGATAATAAGAAGCTTGTGGGAGCTGTTTTGTTAGACTTCAGTGCAGCTTTTTACATTATCAATCACAAGGAAAAATGTATGTATTATGGTTTTACATCCCCTGTTATATTGTGGCTGAAGAGTTACCTGTCTAACAGAACACAGAGGGTGTTCTTTAGTGGAAGAATCTCCAACATAATCAAGGTAGAGTCGGGCATGCTCCAGGGCAGTTGTCTAGGCCCTTTACTTTTTTCAATCTTTACTAATGAGCTAGTCGTAAATATAAAAAAAACTAAAAGCATTGTATTTGGGACAAACCATTCACTAAACCCTAAACCTCAACTAAATCTTGGAATGAATAATGTGGAAATGGAAAAAGTTGAAACTAAACTGATTGGTGTAACCCTGGATTGTAAACTGTCATGGTCAAAACATATTGATGCAACTGTAGCTAAGATGGGGAGAGGTCTGTCCGTAATAAAGCGCTGCTCTGCTTTCTTGACATTGCTATCAACAAAACAAGTCCTACAGGCCCTAGTTTTGTCGCACCTGGACTACTGTCAAGTGCCACAAAGAGGACATAGGCAAATTACAGTTCGCCCAGAACTACAGCACAGCTGGCCCTTAAATGTACACAGAGAGCTAACATCAATGACATGCATGTCAATCTCTCCAAAGTAGAGGAGAGATTGACTGCATCACTATTGACATGTTGAAGCACCCAGCTCTGTTCAAACGACTAGCACACAGCTTGGACACCCATGCATACCCCACAAGACATGCCACCAGGCATCTCTTCACAGTCCCCAAGTCCAGAATAGACTCTGGGAAACGAACAGTTCTACACAGAGCCATGACTACATGGAACTTTATTCCACATCAAGTAACTCATGCAAGCATTAAAATCCGATAAACATTTTTTATAAATCTACACCTAAAGCCGGGTGTGCACAACACGATATTGGTTTTGAGATCAGAGACAAAATTCCCATGTCGTTGCCTACTCGGGGCTCACGGGCGTCACCGACGCTCGTTTAATGTGAGCGGGTCAGAGACGCAATCTGAGGGTTACCGATCCCATCTTTGAGCAGTCCCAGAGGTCCCAATATTTTCAAACATGTTTGACTTTATTGGCTCAAAATATGCAATGCTCTTGTAGTGTGAGATGTGCAACGACAAGTTTTTAGAACGGTGATCAGCAATAGCCAATGAGAGCTCGCCAGAGAAGAAGCCAGTGAGATGATGACGTCGTTTCGCATAACCCATAATGTGTAGACTCTCGAACAGGAGCGATGACTACCAGTATGCGTTTGTACTTGCCTTTAACCAAAGCCAAAGTGTCAAATCGTTACAGCTCTGAAGTTCAAAAGCAATGTTATTCAATTCTAAATTTTGGCTAGAAATTTCAACTCTGTATGGCAAGCATGAATATCTCACTGAAAACGTTTAGAGGCTGCTTTGAGCCACAGCTCGTTCTAGCTACGTTAACAATCTAGTCACATCATCACATCATTGTTTTTGCGAGATGGCATGGTTTCGAGAATCCTCACGACCAAGTGAAGAATCTTGTAGTGTGTTGAACCCCATCTTTGCCACATTTTTATTGTGAGCACCACTACATTGGCAAGACAAAAAACGACAGGAAAGATGGTTGTTTAAAGTGAGAGGCTCAGCGATGTTAGGATTTTGAAAGTGTTGTTGTGTACACTCAGCGTTATGGAACAACGTGGACTGTGAAGAGATACACACACATTGGCACACCCACACGCATACTTACACGCACGCTAACACACACGCTCTACACACGTACATTTTAATATTGTTGTAAAGTGGTGTTGTGCATTTTGTGTTGTAGATATGTAGTGGTGTAATGATGTTATATGGTGTACTGTTTTGTTTGTGCCTTAATGTGCCTTAATGTGCCTTAATGTGTTTGGGCTAATGGGGATCCATAATAAATACAAATCACATTCTTTCCATCGTGTTGGTTGGACCTAGAGGAATATTGACGCTTGTATTCCATCGAGGAGATTACTTTTGGCGGTTGCCTTCCAAACTGTCACTCCATCTAATTTCATCATCACCCTGCCTTTGAGAAGTTACATGATGTGTATATGTGTTGTGTGTGTGCGTGTATGTGTCGGGGAGGCTTGAATATTATGTCTCAGGGGGGTTGGGGAGGAGGTGAACATCCACCCTCAAGGATGTGGGGCAGCTCACACAAACACACACACACACACACACAGCGGCAGCCCTAACACAATCAGTCTGCCAGAGCAGACATACTGAGAGCAATCCTTTCACAGTACAGGGCTGGTTGGCAGAACGTACCCCCTTTCACTTCTCCCTGTTCCTCCCTCGTTCCCTCCACCAGGCTTCAGCCCCTCACCCGTTTACATTTTTAAAAAACATTTTAGTCATTTAGCAGACGCTCTTATCCAGAGCGACTTACAGGAGCATTTATGGTTAAGTGCCTTGCTTAAGGGCACATCGACAGATTTTTCACCTAGTCGGCTCGGGGATTAGAACCAGCGACCTTCTGGTTACTGGCACAACGCTCTTACCCACTAAGCTACCTGCCGCCCTTTGATAACATCTTCCCTTGTTTCAGAGTGTTTGATAAGACAGGACAGGAGGCTGTTGTTAATACAGCTTTATTACTAATGACTAATAAAGCTGTATTAATGACAGCCTCCTGTCCTGTTTTGTCTTTATGCCACAGTGTTGCCTGGCTTTACCCCACAATCACCATCGCTCCCCCTCCATAGGTCTGGGTACTATTCCCCCCAGTCCCCTGATAAGATCTATACATCAGGCAGCCTGCTGAGCTCTCTAGACGAGCTCTGAACAGCATCTGTAGGGAGGCTAATTGAGTTGAGGCCTCCTGGCCCTCAGAGAGTTAGGTAGAGATAGAGGGTGATAGAGGGGCAGCAGATGTGTTACGGGGCTCTGCAGCACACAGACACACACTGTCAATGACATTAGTCCTGTGTTCTGGGCCTCTAATGGAATCAGGCTGTTTAGTCCTGAGAGCTGTGTTGGTGTACCTAGAGACTCCCTAGAACACACAGAGTGCTCCCGACTCAGAGACATACTCACACACATCTTCTTTTTTTCTCCCACGTACTCTCCTCTCTTTAAACTCCATATCTCCATTAGCTCGTCATGCACTAATAAAGAATCATAATAATAATAGACACTAGAGAGAGAGGGTGAACGAGAGGGAGGGAGGGAGGGAGGGAGGGAGGGAGAGAGAGAGAGAGAGAGAGAGAGAGAGAGAGAGAGAGAGAGAGAGAGAGAGAGAGAGAGAGAGAGAGAGAGAGAGAGAGAGAGAGAGAGAGAGAGAGAGAGAGAGAAAGAGAGAGAGCTACTGCTCATCTGACAGTGATGTGGAGACAGCCATCCTTAGTCAGAGGGAGATAGAGGGATGGAGAGAGAGCGAGGTTGAGAAAGCCAGCCAGCGAGCAGACTGTATCTATGTAGAAGTGCTCCTGTCACTAATAAAAAAAATAGTGTTCTGCTGCTAAGTGTGCACTTTGAAACTGTCTGTGTTAATATTCAGCTATCAGACAGAGAGACCAGGAGGGAGGAAAACAAGCAGGGAGCGAACCAGTCTTGAAAGATCCACCACGGTCGGCAATGTGGAGCAGCAGATGCCTGCAGTACATGCTCAGAATACTGCTCCCTTCATCTATCGGTCTTTCAGTCTCTTTCTCTCCCTCTGTCTGTCTTTATGACAAGGGCCTTTTCTCCTTCAGTTATGTTCTCTCCCCCTTTCTCTTTCTCTCTCTCTCTCTCTCTCTCTCTCTCTCTCTCTCTCTCTCTCTCTCTCTCTCTCTCTCTCTCTCTCTCTCTCTCTCTCAGTGCTCTTTGTCCGTCTGTCTTTCAGCCAGATAGTTCTGTCTTGGTACTTTGCGTGAGCACACATGATTTGTTATTGAGTCCAAAGCAGCTGTTTCTGTGAATATGGTGACCTGGGGTTGCGACACACTTCACCCCGAGGCACACGTATCCTGTCGGGTTCAGAGCCTGTTAGAGCAAGCCCACTCTTGTGTGTTTATTTGTGTGTGTGTCTGCCTGTCTGTCTGTCTGTCTGTCTAGTGGCTATCTGATTCAAAACACTGACTCACACACACACACACATACACAGCCTATCGTGAGCGTGTTGGTGATGGTAAACAGCGTCAGTGGCCAGATAGCACACACTGTTGGGTAGATGTTAAGTGTTCTGTTCTCTCATAGAGAGCTCTCACACTCACCCACCCAGTAGACACCACTGTGATCATGTTCATATCTATGTCATATCAACACAAACCTGATATTATAGCTACAGAAACATTGTCCTCTCAGCAGAGAGTGGTTTCTCTGACTTACCCCATGCTATTGGTACTCCCTTGAGAACTGCAGGTCTGTTTAACACTCAGGTCAAGGAGATTTCAAACTACCTTACGATGGAAATAGCCTACATCTAGATTGTGTATTTACACTGAATACAGTGCAAGCTGTGAATACCAGTCATTGACCATTAAAACATAAACCATGGATCAGCTTAATGTTGTGCTGTGCTACCCCTGTAAGGAAGACATTGCTATTTGCTTTGCTACCAATTCAGATGGTGTCACAGTGCCACCTAGTGCAATTTTCAGGGTATTACACATGCTTTCTCACTGGACGTCAAGCGACACTGTATACATGGGATCTTATTTACATCCCAAATAGCAAACGGCTTTAACACTGTACATCCCCATGTTTCTAAATGATGAGTACACTAACATATCCTTCTCTCTCTCTCTCTTTCTCTCTCTCTCTCGCTCTCTCTCTCTTGCAGAAGGAGCTCAGTCTTCCGAGGAGGGGCAGTTTGTAAGTACCCATCGCCATTCTATCTCTATTCTTGATTCACTTCTTCAGCCTTGCCGAGGGCAGAGGCGTCTTTCTCTCTGTCTGTCTGTAAACAGGAAAGCCTCTATGGAGAATGGCACTGAACCGGGCGCTGTAGCAGCCTGCAAGGACCCCATTGTGTGTACTGTGACTGTGTAACACAGCCTTGAAGAGCAGTGGGAAGAAGAAAATTATGTTAGAGAAAGTTAACGAGACTCTTTCTGTGCTGAGGAGGATTTGAGGGTTCAGGGTTGGGCCAGATGCTTGGGCGTGGTCTGCGAGCACCTCCATCCAAACATGGTTTTTATTTAAGATTATTAAGGGCTACACTGAATCCGCCATTGGTGGAGCTCTCTAGATCTCTGTTGCTAAGATAAGAGAGGCAGAGAAAGAGAGCGAGAGAGAATATGGTAGAGGGAAGTCTGGAAAGAGCGAGGAAGAAAAGGGGACTGCTGTAGTCTCTCAGATCTACATGGCCCCAGAAGCTCTCTCTCTCTTTCTCTTTCATTTTCTCTTTTACGTTCATATCACAGACTATCAAGCTCTTTCAAACCCTGGGCAACCTCATGGCATTATGCAGACATGATAGCAGCATATGCTATAGCATATTATGTACTGTTGTTTATCTCCATGGACACACAACACATCCCATGCAACTCAACATTAGGAAGGTGTTCTTAATGTTTTGTACACTTCGTGTAAGTAAGATGGATGCTAGCTACAGCAGCAATGATTGGAAACTTTAAAATAGATCGTTTTACTTCACTCATGTCCTCTTGCTCTGATGTCCTCTCGCTCTCATGCTCGCTCGCTCTCACTCAATCACTCACTGACTCACTGACTCACTCACTCACTCACTCACTCACTCACTCACTCACTCACTCACTCACTCACTCACACACACACACACACACACACACACACACACACACACACACACGCACACACACACACACACACACACACACACAATGATAGTCTCATGTCCTGTAGACAGTGTTCATACGTCAGTCCACTAATCAGGCTGGATTAGTTTAATGATGCTCCAGCGCTACGCTAGCAGTAACCACAGCCCCTACTGTAGCCTCTTTGATCCAGACCCATTGTCCCTGTCCCTGACCTGGCATGTGAACTGTATTTAACCCCCACGTAGGCAGGCTCCCTCAATAGGGACACTTGTGTCCCTCTGATTTCCCCGAACAGAGATTGGGGACAGGAGAGAACAGGGAGATGAGGGGTAGAGAGAGGGGGTGCGGGGGGAGGGGGAGGGGGTGCTAGCTAGCCAAGATAAGGCAGGCTAAGGCAGGGGCGACAGCTGCACCTCCCTCAGGGTCTTGTGATAACATGAGAATGCTCTGTGCCTGCCTGCTGGGCGTGTTAGTGCTGTGTGTCAGTGTGTTCTGGAGCTCTCTCTCTCTGTCTGTACTCTACCGCTCAGACAACTCCAGTGTGTGTGAGAGTGATGGTAGCCCAGGCTGTATTCTCTCTCTCTCTCTCTCTCTCTCTCTCTCTCTCTCTCTCTCTCTCTCTCTCTCTCTCTCTCTCTCTCTCTCTCTCTCTCTCTCTCTCTCTCTCTCTCTCTCTCTCTCTCTCTCTCTCTCTCTCTCTCTCTCTCTCTCTCTCTCTCTCTCGCTCTCGCTCTGGCTGAAGAGGCAGTGACCAGGGTCAAGCTCTCCCTTTGGACACTACTGTTCGACTGTCACAGAGTGCAGTCAGATCTCCAGGACACTGCTCTGAACCAGAGGACAAACTGTCAAGCCATCCCCAGGATTGGGGCACTTAGCTTGGGGATAGTGCCTGTGGAGGATTTATGTGAGGCTATTTGAACCAATGCTGACCTATACTTGACCTGTGACCTGTGTGTGTGTGTGTGTTTATAAGACAGGGGGTTGTTTCTGAGTGGTTTGATGTTATTATAGCTGGGTCAGGGAGAGACAGATAGTGTGTGTGTGTGTGTTAGAGAGATGGATAGTGTCTATGTGTTAGTGTGTGTGTGTGACTCAGCAGCAGTGATAAGCTTCCCTAGATCTGTGCCTCGACACAATCCTGTCTTAGAGTTGTACGGAAAATTCCTTCGACCTCATGGCTTGGTTTTTGCTCTGACATGCACTGTCAACTGTGGGAACTTATATAGACAGGTGTTTGCCTTTCCAAATCATGTCCAATCAATTGAATTTACCACAGGTGGACTCCAATCAAGTTGTAGAAACATCTCAAGGATGATCAATGGAAATAGGATGCACCTGAGCTCAATTTCAAGTCCCATAGCAAAGGGTGTGAATAGTTTTGTATTTTTTATTTTTTTGCAAACATTTCTAAAAACCTGCTTTTGCTTTGTCATTATGGGGTATTGTGTGTAGATTGATGAGGGGAAAATATTTTTTTCAACAATTTTAGAATAAGGCTGTAACGTAACAAAATGTGGAAAAAGTCAAGGGGTCTGAACACTTTCCGAATGCTCTGTACCTGTCTGTGTACTGCACAGTCTGCACCGCATGGCCTCTTAAGATTGACAGCTTGATTTTGGATTGTGTTACACACACACACACACACACACACACACATACACGCACACAGTTAGATATACTCATTGTGTGTTAGGACTGGTCAGTGAGGGCTGTGTCTGTTTTGTAGTGTTGTTTTGAGAGGAAGTGAGCGGTCAGCTCATTGGCCAGCATGGCTTTGATGGACAGGTGGCAGAGACTTTCCCCCTGAGCCCACCCCTTGCTTTACCGTTGCCGTTGGAAACATGATGAAGAGGTGGAAGGAGAGGCCAGGAGCTCCCGACCTGCGTATCCAGTAAGACACACACACTGACCACAAATGGTTAACTGACCCTACTGTATGTGTGCGACTCTCTCCCCCTGTTTGTTGTGGAGCTGTAGTTCTGAGAGTAGATTGATGGGCCAGGCAGTGTCAGTTTACACCCCCTCCGACACATACAGTACACACACACACAGCCACGGAAACACAGATCAGCACTCAGGCAGAGCAGAAAAACTGGAGGAGAGGTGGAGGGAAAGTGAGGAGGGAAGACAGGGGGGAGGTTGGAATGAGAGATTAGAGGAGAGGGAAATCCTTCATTCGCAAAGGAGGGGGGTAAATGTTAATACCAGGTCACTGCCCAGTCATACACACACAGTCATACACACACACAGTCACACACACACAGCAGACTGCTGCCAGGGTTATATTCTCACACATTCTGGTCACTCACCAGGGGTCCAGGCCTGTTTAGACCAGTCCCATATGGCTCCTCTCTACCCAGCCTGCCAACAGCCCTGCCTTGCCAAGTGTTAACGCCCAGTCTGTACCAGCCTCAGAGCAGAAGGCTGAGGGCTCCACTGCCTGAGTACACAGCCAAGCTTTTGCTTTCTTTATGAAAGCTTGTATGGAATGAAGTTAGACTAGTTACTAAATTAGTAGTACAATAGTTAGTGTTGGTGATGATTGTGTGGTGATTTTAAACCCCACTGTTGTTTATCAGACAGTACTCTCACCTTCCCTCTATCCTTGCCCTCCATTTCTTCCTTCCTCCCATCTGCCCGTCCGTGGCGAACTGTAGAATCTGGCCGGCTGCTCAGCACCGCTGCCATGGCAACAGCAGCCTCGTGCAGCACCTGCTCTCCCCCACCTCCCTCCCTCCCTCCTTCCATACCTCCTCCTCCCAGCCCTCCCTCCTCCTCTACTCCTTCTCCTCTGCCCACCCAGAGAGCCCACTGTCAGCCCCCGTCCACCAGGGGGGAAACCCCTTCCTCTGGAGGTAAGACTGGCTGGATCTGTGTGTCGACTGGTGTGGGTATGGGCAGTACTGGCATGTGTTTATGATTAACAGTTCCCTTAAAGGACAACTCTGCCACTTTTAACATTTGGGTTGTTATTATCAAGTATTTAGTGTGTCTTACACAGTTTTAGTGTAATTGTATGATTTCATGTCTATTGACTGTTTAGTGTTGAGCTAAACCGGAAATTGCTTCTCTGTGACGTTTTATGTAAATGTCATAATAAATGTTGTGTTCTTCTAACAGGCCTACATGTTGTTTGGACTGTTGTTTAAGACAGTCACCAAGATTAAACTTGGTTGTTATTGTTGCAAATACTATTATTTTGGATGCAGCAGTCGGGCTAGCTAGCATGCTAACTAGATACAGTAACTCTGTGTTATGGTTAGCATAGGTAGTTAGCATCTACATTCAAATTATCTTTGAGTGTATTGCTGTTGATTGGTGACAAGGACATGAACATATATTTAGTATGACATTCATGCAAGCATTATAATATATTTTCAACCCAAAGTAATGTGAAATGCACTCATAACTTATTACATAAGCAATATATTTAGACTAAGCTTAATCTGGGCTTGATAGCCAGCTAGCTAAGATAACAGCAGGCTAACTAGGTGGAGCATTGCATCATGGGAGACGAAATGCACCCTGGGAATAGACGAGGGCAATACAGAAACTTCAAAATGACAAAAACAAGGAATTGTGCAGTATGACTAACAAAAACAATACAACATTAACATTTGTATAAAATCTTACAGTAGTGCATGTATACTAACAGCATAATAACTGGTTATAAAGTGGCAGAATTGTCCTTTAAAGCATGTGTGTACATGTGTCTGTTGAGGAGTGTGAGAGAGAGGCAGAAAGAGAGTGAACAAATGCCAAACAAGAAACTAGCTAATAGCACTCTAATGTTAAAGGCCCTCTCATAAAAGGCATCACATTCTGTGTGTATAGACATTGAGTATGTGTGTGTTCAGACTAGGTACAGTAAGCAGGTACAGTAAACTGGAAATTGCTTCTCTGTGACGTTTTCAAGTAGCATCCCTGAGATGACTAATACAATAAATTATGGGCAGTCATTTTCAATCATCTATATAACTCCTTGCTATATGTTGCTCTGGTTGCCTTTGTCTAATTAGATCTGTAAATATTTTTAAAACCTATAGAATTATATTTATAGTCAGCTTACTACAATATTTTTCTGTTATTCAAGGCTCAAACTCCCATGATTCCATCACTGACCGAAGTTGCAGCTCCAGCAGCCATTGTGCCCTTTCCAAATAGCCTATATTTAAGTGATATATATATATATATATATATATATATATATTTTGTATATATCCATAAAAATGATGCCAGATGATTCATTATTTCGACAGGCTGACAAATGCTGCCTGCCTGTCTGTCTCGTCCTGACTCCTGATACGTTCATTACTATGGGACAGTAGAAGATCGAATTTGAATACTGAAACAATGTTGCAAATGTCGGAGAGACAGACAGCAAGGTTTATACAAATCTCCACTGTTGAAACAACTCTGCCACTTTTAACATTTGGGTTGTTATTATCAAGTATTTAGTGTGTCTTACACAGTTTTAGTGTAATTGTATGATTTCATGTCTATTGACTGTTTAGTGTTGAGCTAAACCGGAAATTGCTTCTCTGTGACGTTTTATGTAAATGTCATAATAAATGTTGTGTTCTTCTAACAGGCCTACATGTTGTCTGGACTGTTGTTTAAGACAGTTCAAACAGAGAAGACCTTGAGTATGTGTGTTCACACTAGGTACAGGAAGCATGTGTGTGTTTGTAAAGCAGAGTCAGGTTAGTTGTACTGTATGTACAGTAGTTGAGTAAACCCTTGTGAAAAAGTACTACTGAATTACTACACAAATCATATTAGTGAAGTATTGACTATGTAGAAATGTGTAGGGATTGTGTCGTGAGTGTGTAGTTTATGCACTACTCAAGATTAAACAGGGTTGAACCGGGTTGCAATCGAGGCTCATGGGATTTGTGGTCTTCTAAAGTTTTGAATCACACCGTGCCTACAGGTCATCAGGTTTTTATTTATTCTCCTCCTGCCCTCGTATTGTTATTCTACAGTGTGCTGTCTTAACAGGTTTCCACTCTGGCACTTGACGATTCAATTGAACATCATTCTATGTTGCTGTCACGGTCGTTGATGAACGGGTCAGACCAAGACGCAGCGTGAAATGCGTACATGTTTATTGAACTGAATAAACATACAAAACAACAAAAGGCATCGAAACGTGACGTCGGACGGCTATACACTAACAAGCCCAAACTCACCGAAACACAAACAAGATCCCACAACACAGGCAGGGAAACGGGCTGCCTAAGTATGATCCCCAATCAGAGACAACGAGCGACAGCTGCCTCTGATTGGGAATCACATCCGGCCAAACATAGAAATACAAACATAGAATGTCACCATAGAAAACACACACATGATATACACACCCTGACCAAACTACCTAGAGTTATATAGGTCAGGGCGTGACAGTTGCCTGTGCCATCCATGTACTTACAACAATAAATAGGCTAGCAGTCATTTTCAGGGATCAATTAACTTACTGAAAAGAGAAACTAATATTATGTTTGTGGGTCTGTTTTATTTGTGGAGTGGTGTAAAGTTACTGTTACATATTCAATAATGAAAACGTGAATTTTAAGTACTTTAGCTCGCTACTGCACTTATTATTATTATTATTATTATTATTATTATTATTATTATTATTATTATTACCAAGTAACAAGAGCACCACCATTGTATTTGTGATGTTCAGAAGTGTGGATATGTTTGTTCAATTCCCAAAATGCTCCCAAATGGCTCTCTTAACAGTTACTACAGTATGTGATTATGAAAAATGTATGCACTCACTAACTGTAAGTCGCTCTGGATAAGAGCGTCTGCTAAATGACTAAAATGTAAATGTAAGATACTGAAGTAGAGTTTTGTTGTAGTGTTCAGTAGGAAAACAGTGCTGTTTCAGTAGTAAGTAGAGATTTTTACTACTTTTCAATAGTCATCAGGTAGAGTTTTTACTGCTTGATATTGGTAGCAAAAAAAGTATCACAACACTACAGCCAGACAAAACAGGAAGTAGTTGGCTGTAGGACAATCCTGAATGTAGTCATCTTCCATCCTTTGTCATCCTGTCTTTCAGAGCCATTATGCTGGCACCATCTGTAAGTTAAACTTTCCTTTATGTTTTATGAATACTTTGTTTAGCCGTTTATATAACTTTTTTAACACAAACGATTGCTAGCCAAAACAGTCTTAGCTGTTATCCATTGTCATAGAGATGTATTGAGTTTAGCCTAGCTGTTTGCTAGCCCCATTGAAATGCAGCTATGTAGCCTCTGTTATCATCTTGCTAGCTAATAAGTATGTGTGTTTGTATGCAAATGTACAGTATGTTCATATTGGTATACTTACCCATTCTACTTACCTCTTGACCTGTTGCCAAGGAGGCTCTCGACATAAGAAGACTGGAGGCCATTGTTTATAAGATTAACATTGTTTTTCAAATGTTTTTCTGTGTTGGCTTATGTGACCTCTGTTAGCAGATGATTAGTAATGGCTTATAATTGGTAGTCTCGTGCTTGCATTTATTTTCTAAAAGGTAATGTGGTGGAGAAATGTGGCTGCAACAAAAAAGAGGATCTGAAGATAGTTAAGTCAAAGATGAATGAAGACAAGGCCTCAAAGGGATTAACAAAAAAGTGTAAATATGTAATTTATTAGGTATTTAATAATAACAAATAATGTTTGTATAAGCGTATCATTTCTTGTTTGATGATACAACTACAGTTAGAACATTTAGGGAATAAAATGTGCACTAGTCTAGTAGTGACACAGTAGTAAAACAAGAAGATATCAATAGTGATTTTGAATAGGCAAACAGTAGTAAATGTTTTCAATAGTAATTCAAAAGGGTTTATGTAGGAAATGAAAAAGGATCAGGAGCAATTCAGTTGTGATCCGTAGTGACAAAACACTACACACACAGATGGCATGGCAGTAGTAATGGCATGTACAGCAGTAATGTGTAGGCATTGTGTAGTAATTCAATAGTGAACATGTAGGAATTGTGTAGGTTTTAAGTTGTAGATACCCAAAAGCTCAGTAGTTACACAGTACTCATTAAGGGAGAATTATGTATTGATTTAAGTAGGAAATATGTAGTGTTCACCAGTAGTGAAACGTCCCAATTTATCACTCATTACTACTTAAATTATTACATAAATCGGTGTTGTGTAGATCAGAGGAGCTGATCGTGGACTACAGGAAACGGAGGGCCGAGCATGCCCCCATTCACATCGACGGGGCTGTAGTGGAGCGAGTTGAGAGCTTCAACTTCCTCAGTGTCCACAACACTAAGGACCTATCATGGTCCAAACACACCAACACAGTTGTGAAGAAGGCATGACAATGCCTCTTCCCACTCAGGAGGCTGAAAAGATTTGGCATGGGCCCTCAGATCCTCAAAAATATCTACATTTGCGCTATTGTTAGCATGTTGACTGGCTGCATCACCGCTTGGTATGGCAACTGCTTGGCATCCAACCGCAAGGCGCTACAGAGGGTAGTGCGTATGGCCCAGTAAATTACTAGGGCCGAGATCCCTGCCATCCCTGCCATCCAGGCGCTCTATACCAGTCGGTGTCAGAGGAAGGCCCTATAAATTGTCAAACACTCCAGTCACCCAAGTCATAGAATGTTCTCTCTGCTACCTCACAGCAAGCGGTACCGATGCGCCAAGTCTGGAACCAACAGGACCCTGAACAGCTTCTACCCCTAAGCCATAAGACTGCTAAATAGTTAGTCCGAATAGTATTGGCAGTGGTGGAAAAAGTACCCGATTGTCATACTTGAGTAAAAGTAAAGAAATCTTTATAGAAAATGACTCAAGTAAAAGTGAAAGTCACCCAGTAAAATACTACTTGAGTAAAAGTCTAAAAGTATTTGCTTTTAAATATACTTACGTATCAAAACTAAATGTAATTGATAAAATATGCTTAAGTATCAAAAGTAAAAGTATACATCTAAATAATTAAAATGTTCTTATATTAAGCAAACCAGACAGCCTCATTTTCTTTTTTCTTTTTAAAATGTACGGATAGCCAGGGGCACGCTCCAACACTAAGATATCATTTACAAACGAAGCATGTGCTTAGTGAATCCGCCAGATCAGAGGCAGTAGGGATGACCAGGGATGTTCTCTTGATAAGTGTGTGAATTAGACCATTTTCGTGTCCTGCTAAGCATTCAAAATGTAACAAGTACTTTTGGGTGTCAAGGAAAATGTATGGAGTAAAAAGTACAAATTTCTTTAGGAATGTAGTGAAGTAAAAGTAGTCAAAAATATAAATAGTGAAGTAAAGTACAGATACCCAAAAAAACTAGTACTTCCAAGTATTTTTACTTAAGTACTTTACACCACTGGCTATTGGTTAACTATTTAACTATCTGCATTGACCCTTTATGACTCATCACATAGGCTGCTGCTACTGTTTATTATATATCCTGTTGCCTAGTCACATTACCCCTACCTATATGTACATATCTATCTCAATTACCTCGTACCCCTGCACGCCGACTCTGTACTGGTACCCCGTGCATATAGCCAAGTTATCGTTTCTTACTCATTGTGTATTTATTCCTCTTTTTTATAATTGTTTCTATTATTTCTCTTTTTTTCTCTCTGAATTGTTGGGAAGGGCCGGTAAGTAAGCATTTCACTGTTAGTCTACACCTGTTGTTTACGAAGCATGTAAAAATATAATTTGATTTGATTTGATACGGCCTACCCGCATGCAGTGGATGTTGCAGGATCGGATGGAAAGCATGATCTGTCTGTAACCTTTTGTGTTCTCACAAATATTGTAATTAATTTACCAGAATGTTACATCTTCATCCCATAAGTGTTGATGTTACAGCTATCTTTAGACATATAGCCAGTACCACAACTGAGGTATATATTTATAACCCACCCAGGCCTATCTGAAGTATGAAAATGATCAATGAAATCACCAGGTAGCCTATTGTTGCCAATCAGTTGTGTTGTGACAAGGTAGGGGGAGTATACAGAAGATAGACCTATTTGGTAAAAGACCAAGTCCATGTTATGGCAAGAACAGCTCAAATAAGCAAAGAGAAACGACAGTTCATCATTACTTTAAGACATGAAGGTCAGTCAATACGGGAAATTTGAAGAACTTTGAATGTATCTTCAAGTGCAGTCACTAAAACCATCAAGCGCTATGATGAAACTGGCTCTCATGAGGACCACCACAGGAATGGAAGACCCAGAGTCACCTCTGCTACAGAGGATAAGTTTATTAGAGTTACCAGCCCAAATAAATGCTTTACGGAGTTCAAGTCACAGACAAATCTCAACATCAACTGTTCAGAGGGGACTGTGTGAATCAGGCCTTCATGGTATAATTGCTGCAAAGAAACCACTACTAAAGGACACCAATAAGAAGAAGAGACCTGCTTGGGCCAAGAAACATGAGCAATGGACATTAGACCGGTGGAAATGTTTCCTTTGGTCTAGAGTCCAAATTTGAGATTTTTGGTTCCAACCGCCATGGGTTTGTGAGACGCGGTGTGGGTGAATGGGTGATCTCCGCATGTGTATTTCCCACCGTGAAGCATGGAGGAGGAGGTGTTATGATGTGGGGGTGCTTTGCTGGTGACACTGTCTGTGATTTATTTAGAATTCAAGGCACACTTAACCAGCATGTTTTTTGTGTGAAAATAAAATACAGAAATATCTAATTTAAGTATTCACACCGCTGAGTCAATACTTTGTAGAAGCACATTTTGTAGCAATTACAGTTGAAACTTTCTGGGTATGTCTCTAAGAGCTTTCCACACCTGGATTGTGCAACGTTTGCCCAATATCCTTTGAAAATTCTTCAAGCTCTGTCAAATTGGTTGTTGATCATTGCTAGACAACCATTTTCAGGTCTTGCCATAGATATTCAAGAATAATTAAGTAAAAACTGTAACTCGGCCACTCAGGAACATTCACATTCACTTTTGGTAAGCAATTCCAGTGTAGATTTGGTGTTCTCCTGCTGAAAGGTGAATTCATCTCCCAGTGTCTGGTGGAAAGCAGACTGAACCAGGTTTTCCTCTAGGGTTTTGCCTGTGTTTAGCTCCATTCCGTTTCTTTTTTTATCCTGAAAAACTCCCCAGTCCTTAACAATAACAAGCATACCCATAACATGATGCAGCCACCATTATGCTTGAAAATATGGAGAGTGGTACTCAAACATATTTGCCCCAAACATAACACTTTGTATTCTGGATAAAAAGTGAATTGCTTTGTCACATTTTTTTAACAATATTAATGTAGTGCCTTGTTGTAAACAAGAAGCATGTTTTGGAATATTTTTATTCCGTACAAGCTTCCTTCTTTTCACTCTGTCAATTACGTTAGTATTGTGGAGTAACTGCAATGTTTTGTCCTATTACAGCCATTCAACTCTGTAACTGGTTTAAAGTCACCATTGGCCTCATTGTGAAATCCCTGAGCGGTTTCCTTCCTCTCTGGCAATTGAGTTAGGAAGGACGCTTGCATCTTTGTAGTGACTGGGTGTATTGATACACCATCCAAAGAGCAATTAATAACTTCACCGGGCTCAAAGGGATATTCAATGTCTGCTTCTTTTGAAAAAAAAAAAGTTTTATCTACCAATAGGCGCCCTTCTTTGCAAGGCATTGCAAAACCTCCCTGGTCTTTGTGGTTGAATCAGTGTTTGAAATTCACTGCTCGACTGGAGGACCTTACAGGTAATTGTATGTGTGGGGTACAAAGATGAGGTAGTCATTCATGTTAAACACTTTTATTGCACACAGAGTGAGTCCATGCAACTTATTTTGTTACTTGTTAAGCACATTTTTACTCCTGAACCTATTTAGGCTTGCCATAACAAAGGGGATTGAATACTTATTCACTCAAGACATTTCAGCTTTTCATTTTTAATTAATTTGTAACAATTTCAAAAACATAATTACACTTTGCATATTATTAATTGTGTGTAGGCCAGTGACAAAAAAATCTAAATTTAATCATTTTAAATTCAGGCTGTAACACAACAAAATGTGGAAAAATTAAACGGGTGTGAATACTTTCTGAAGGCACTGTAGTTAACAACTTCCTTCAAACCGCACACAGAAACATAAAAATGGTATCCACGAGTTCATCTGACTGAGGAAGTAGATAAAGGGCCTCATTGCCAAAATCCTGAAGTATCCTTTTAATATTTGTATACCACATGATAACATACTACAGTGTACAGTGTTCCATAAGATTGCCTGGTGTACTTCCAAGGGACTTGCATGTACGGGACATCCAAGACATTTATGTACAGGACATTAAGGCACGAATGGTGTAGATTATACAAGACTATACATGGTCAAATTCTACAGAGCTAACATTCTACAAGGATGACATTAGAGCTGATCATACTATTCGGCTATATCCCTTCACCAGTATCCCAGAGTGCACTGGGTGTATGCCACTGGGCCAGTCCAAGGTGACCCCACAGATAGAACAATGAGCCAGATGTTTCACCGGATGTATAAATCTGAAGCATCCGGTTGGCATTTCCACCCACCACCAAATATGGTGATGAGAGGAAGCCCAGTGGCTGGCAGTGGGAGAAGATGGAGCGAGATGGATTTTGGCCGACATTTTGATAAATTTCTCATTGATGAAGCATTTTATCTCAATACAGTTTTCTGTTCCCAGAACTAGTTATGAACAGAGTGGACTACGTTTTGTAGACTTTACCCTTTACCAAAGTTTCAAAAAATTGTGTTGTTTAGGAGTGCAAGGGCGAATTGAGTTATTGCACACGCACACTTCACAGAGTAGGCGTTCCCTAACGGAAATATGCAAATACATGCTAGAACATGCCAATAGGATCTCTCTAGCTCATGCTTGACTCAGCCCATCTCCTTGCTTGTTTTGCCCACTATGATTCATTTGCTCCCATTGGAAACGACAGGCTGTGGTCTATCTTGGGTTAGTTATAAACGTCTTTGGTGACCCTGCTGTCTGTGTCTGTCACGCTCTGCTAGCTTCTGTTCTTTGTCTGAGGTGCTAATGCTAACGTATTCCCCTGTTAGCCTGGAGGAAACAGGACCCATATGCATTATGCACACATCACTACCCCAGCACTGTCACGCTACTGACGCTAGCACGCTCACCTGCCCCCACACATACTTCTCTGCTATCTTTTGTTCCCTTCTATCTTGTCTTGTTTTCTGATCTGTTGCTGGCTAGTACCTTTCATTACACGCACTACTAAAGGGCAGGTAGCTGATCGGGCAGCTGTGTGATACATCGAGAGAAGTATTCGTTTCTACTGAGAAGGAAAATCCTAAATCCACTATGTTATGTTCTGTCTGATAATGAGTTTGTTTCTCCTTGGGCTCCCTAATACTTTGCATGCACGCACGCACGCACACACACCCCACACAGGCAGTAGATGCTGCAGAGAAAACGCTGGCAGTAGAGTTAATAGGTGTTTACACAGGCTGCACCTTTAAAGGTGATCCACAGAGAGAGGCTGGTCACTGAGCTAAAGGGAGTGAGTGAGGGAGGATGAGAGAGAGAGAGGCTGGTCACTAAGAGGGAGGGAGGTAGGGAGGGAGGGGGAGAGAGACTGTCAGGCAGATACATTGAGAAAGTGATTGAGAGGGAGAGAGCACACTAAGGTTGCTCAGATCAGCAGTAGCTATTGGTACAGGGTAAGCCCAGCAGCAGTTTTAGCTTTAGTTTAGGAAGCAGAAGCCGCATCCTCTCCATCTGCCTGTCTGCCTGCCTGCTGCCAGTAGCTGGCGTACGTGTGTCTGTGTGTTCAGAGACTGGCGGGCAGTGCCGTCTGTGTGTGTGTGTGTGTGACAGCCATGTGTGTGGAGCTGCAGGACCATGTCTGACTCTTTTTGGACTGTGCTCTCCAATTTTTCCCTGCCGGAGAGAAGCCTGCTGCGCCGATCCAAGAGGTATCTCTCCATTTCCTCTTCTCTGCTCCCTTGCTTTCTCAGTTTTAATCTGTCTGTCTCTATAATGTGTCTCCTTACCCCTTTTCCCTCTTCCTCTTTTTCTATGCGTCTCCTCTCCCTCTTTCTCTCTGGTGTGTTTTCTGCTGGACTTGGTTTTAAGATGAAGGTCATGAAACTACTTTTGCCAGTCTGGTGAGGGATAATAGGTTGCATGCAGTTTCTGGTGCTTAGTGAGGATTTGAGTTTCCTTGTAATTAACATTTCTGAGGTATGATCCCACCATATTGCGCACATTTAGCCCAGTTATATTGCTCTCTCCCTCTCCCTCCCTCTCTCTGTCTCTCTCTCTTTCTCACTCTTAATATGTAGATGTGGCTTTTAGACAGGGAAGACAGAGCTGTACTTACCAGCAAATTTATACCTCCCTGTTAATAACATTGAGCTTTGTAACACACACACACATTTCTTATCTCTCTACAGTCAACAGTGTACACTCTTAGAAAAAAAGGTGCTATCTAGAACCTAAAAGGGTTCTTCGGCTGTCCCCGTTTTTGGTTCCAGGTAGAACCCTTTTGGGTTCCATATAGAACCCATTCCACAAGGGGTTCTACCTGGAACCAAAAACGGTTCTCCTATGGGGACAGCCGAATAACCCTTTTGGAACCCTTTTTTCTAAGAGTGTAACGCTTAGACACACTCTGGGCAGACAGACAAACAGACAGATAGACAGACAGGGAGTTAGGCAAGGAGGAGGTGACTCTTGCTCAGCAACAGTGGGCTGTGCTCTGCTGCCTAGGGAGGGAGGGAGTGGGCAGGCCAGGTTGGGCTGTCTCTCACTGATTCACCGTAGTCTTATGGACTTGACATGGAACTACCAGAGCATCTAGACTATGGATGTAGCCATTCTAGCGAGCTGAAACCCCCTTATTTTGACTGTGCTGGTCACGTGAGCACTGCCCCTCTCTCTCTCTGACCATTTTTTTCCATCTCTGCTCTCAGTTTGATCTGCTGTTGTATAATTTCTCTGGTCTCTCCTCAGCTACCTGCTGCTCTTTGAAGCTCCCGCCTGTGAAATGTGTATGTATGTGTGTTCTCTAAAGCCACTGGGCTCCGATACGTCCACTCAGAAACACAGGTGGATGTGCACACACACACACAATGGACTTTCGTTCGCTTATCTAGATAGACTGATCTTAGATATTTGTGTGTGTGGTACCACAGCAGGGTCAGTTTAATGAGCCACCTATGCAGCTGTTTGCTCACTGCTTGTTAATTTATCTCTCCTGTCAACTCTGCTGCTGTCGCTGTCACTGCGTGGTGTGTTTGTGTGTGTGACTCTGACAGGGTGACAGCACCCTGTATATGATGGTAATTACGTAGTAGATAGATAACCCTGTCTCATTCATCTCTGCTAATCCTAACGCCTGTTTACATAGCAGCAACCCTGCTGCTCACCTTAACCTAGCCCCTGAGTGTGTGTGATCGTGTCTGGCAGCATGTGTGTGAGTGCATGTGTGAGTGCATATGTGAGCGCGTGCACATGTAGGACTTAGAAGGGCTCAAAACTGTGACCAAAACACTTGCATTTGTAACCCTTTGACTTGGCAGTGCGACACCACATTTCTTTAGCTGGTCACGTTCGTTTTTGGTTCACAATTTCTGAAATCCAGATTTATTCAAACAGCAATTGGTATGCAACAATGGGTATGCAGACCAGGTATTCAAAACATTTGGTCCAAAGTCTTGGTTGAATCTTTGCAATAGTCAATTCAGTCATCATGCGCTGTTTGAATGAAAATGTCTAAAGGCTTTTCCAAAAAACCTTCCCAATTAAATGTTGACTGCGGTGTAGGCCTACCTGGCAGAATTATATCTGATGATATATATATAAATCGTGGGGCATTTGTTTGCAAACTCTGCCATCACATGTACATGTAGCCTACACAGTACAAAACCATAGCTAGCCAAACTCAATGGTCTCTTGCTAGAAGCACAATTGAATTAAAGGACTCCCAAAAATATTTGCCCGATTGTTCCCAGACCTCAAGTGGTATCTTGATGTGATTTTAGTATTGTTGTGGACTTAGAACATCCCATTTTTGAGAGTGAAAACCTGCAAACCTGCAAAAACTCGTAAACCTGGAAAAGTAAAACATGAAAAACTGAATTTACCAAAAGATAAAACTGATTTTATAGGGCCCTACAACTGTAGAGTGACTGTTCAAAATCGCTAACAATAACACCCTTTTTTAGATTGTGCAACGGTTTTATGGTTTCCCTCCAAACAATCAATGTAAATATGATATTGTCAAGTTAAAATGTAATAGCTTGAGAGATGGGAATGTGTGAGAGAATGTTCTGGAACATCTTCAGACCTAGTCAGTGCTTTCTGAATGTCCCCATGGAGCTCTCACCCTCTCTCTTTTAAACCTCTCTCTCTCTCTCTTCTTATCTGTCCTCCTTTCTTCTTCTCTCCTTCTCTCTCTGTGGGAGCAGATTAGGGGAGTTGAATTATTCCTCTGACTCAATGGAGTCAGGGACTGAGGGAGGGAGCCTCCCTGTGTACAGGCCACCTGTCTCTGTCTGTCCATCCGTCACTCATATTGTGTCTCTACAGTGTATTGGTCTCCCGGGGTGCGTGCGTTGCGTGTTTAGCCAGCCTGTTATTGTATTCTGGAAGCCTTGCCATGAAATGTGCTGCAGTGTTACATTGTCTATATCCTCCTGATGATAGAAAACTAGGGATTGATTATTATATCCTCCATCCTCTGTTTTTCTCCCCCCCCCCCCTTCGCCCTTTTCCCCTTTGATCTTTTTGTCTAATCATCTTGCATTCTTAGCTTCCTGGCTGTGAGGGATTTGTACAGTCATAGCACAATCAATACCTGATTGAGGCAGTAGAGACCTAGTGATACACTCAGTGGGCATTTTACCCCATTCAAGAAAATGGTTGGCTACTGCAGACAGTGAGTCATGTGGCCGTGACTTGCTACATAAAGCAGGCAGACAGGCATCGAGGCATACAGTTATTGTTCAATTGAACGTTAGCCTGGGGAACACCTTCAAGACTGTTGGAAAAGCATTCCAGGTGAAGCTGGTTGAGAGAATGCCAAGATTGTGCAAAGCTGTCATCAAGGCAAAGGGTGGCTATTTGAAAAATCTCAAATATAAAATATATTTTGATTTGTTTAACACCTTTTTTGGTTACTACATGATTCCATATGTGTTATTTCATAGTTTTGATGTCTTCACTACTTTTCTACAATGTAGAAAATAGTAAAAATAAAGAAGAACACTTGAATGAGTAGGTGTGTCCAAACTTTTGACTGGTACTGTATACTAAATTCATTTTTAAACGGATGGGTGTATTTGTGTTAAAATACACCAGTTTTACTATTTTGGACCACCAGGCTGTTGATGTCATGCAGCCTGTAATTTTTGTGTTTATACTTTTTCATAACTACAACGACAAGTTTGATGTCGGACGACAATAGAATGTTCATGATGTCACTGTGACAACTGTCTACAGACATGTTGATAGACATAGTATAAACCAGCCTTGAGTCTTGAAATCTTTGGTTGTTTAGTACACTACCGTACTCGCTCTGTTTCAGGGACGGCTTGTTCAATAGGGCGATATGGGCGACGCACTGCCAAACGGGAAAAGGAAGGGATTTTTTTTCTAATCAATTATAAAAAAATAAAAAAATAAAAAAAATTATATATTTTTTTAATAAATTTATAAAAAATTATATCACGGCAACAGCAGTTATCAGTGTTCACGTCTGATCTGCCAGCCACTAAATGTCAAATCAGGCTAAAGTCGTGCTTCAAATGGCCCCGCCCGTTTTTTGGGCGATTTCAGTCAGGTTGAAAATCGCCCAGAAGTCTCTCATAGCCTGTCATGTAAAATCTATTTTTTCACATTTCAAAGCTTTCAATACATTCTCTATGGGTGTCTGTGTGCATGCACTTACGCGCTTTCGTCATACGTGACGTAACGTTGAACGTAACTAAGACAATGGCGGCTATCAGCGTCTATGTTGCGACCTGCAGTGTGGCGTTATTTTATGTTTTTAATTTGTAGACTTAGTTTACAAACATTCTGCAAACATTCTGCTTTGGACTGATCTTCGGTTTTGGACTGATCTTGTTGATCGTGTACATACCCGCTACGAACGGACTAAATAATGAAAACGCTGCTGGCAGAGAGGTGGAGCCGGCCACCTTCACCCTGGTCAGAGCGGACCGCGATCCTGGTAAGAGAGCGACTGTACCCCGACATTGAACTGCTTTCTGTGTCATTGAACCTTACTATTGTTGATAAAACAAGTTTACTGGAGAACGGAGAAAAAGTAGAGACTTTTGGACAAGGTGGATAATTGTATAATATAAGGCAGTTTATTCAGAGGTAAAGATATCTGCAATCGCGTTCACGGACCCGTTCGTCAAACTCTTAGGGAGCTATAAATCAAGCCCCATTACTTACCATATCAGATAAGAGAAATTGCTGCAGCTACATATATTTTACATCCTGGCCCTACATAGTTCACTATTTGCATCACTTACCAAAATATTACATGTGGTCATATATGCTTGGAAAGTGGAGATGCCATAGAACGTCAAAAAAGTAAACATTGCTGGAGACACATTGCGTTTGCTAGCGAAGAGATTTGTTGTGGCAAATGAACTTGGGCTGGGAATTGCCAGGAACCTCACGATAAGATATATGCATCAGCATTGCGTAGTCTCATGATTCTATACGTATTGCGATTCGATACTGTGATTTTATTGCGCACCATATGTCTGTTGCAGAGGGATCAGAAAGCCATGAGAACGAGTTTTGATCAGTCATGGAAATAAAAGTGCTGAAAACAAATTGGCTCCCAATGTGAAAAGATTGAGAACAAGCTATGAAGGAACAATAATGGTGTTTTGGTGCAGGTACAGCCAACTAGCGCTAAAATATTGCGATATTGTCAATACAGTATATCGTAAAGTATCACTATGTAACTCGATTTCTTTCACCCCAATCCCTCAAATTAACGGTAAATAACTGAATTGTTTGCCCCACATTTAGCTAAGATGATTTGCTAGCCAGCTAAAATGTTTTATTTAGTTAGCAGTCGCATCTACAATAGTTTACTGTCAATAACATGTCTCCAAAAATGACGTGGTGTCTCCAATTGTGTTGACATTTTACAATTGCAATGCGCATCCATGAGTATCCACTTTCTGTAGCTCAGCTGGTAGAGCATGGTGCTTGTAACGCCAAGGTAGTGGGTTCGATCCCCGGGACCACCCATACACAAAAATGTATGCACGCATGACTGTAAGTCGCTTTGGATAAAAGCGTCTGCTAAATGGCATATATTATTATTATTATTATTATTATCTGAAGAGAGCCCCGAAACATTGTGTGCAGACATTTTATGCAATAAATGAAGTAGGTTCAATCTAGTAGTTCTGATCTTCTGATTGGTCCTGATGAGTTGGGCGAGGTCCCCTCCAGGCTACTGTCACTGTTGCATTGGCTCTGAGTCGGGTTCTCTGTCTTCAAATGTTCAGCCTAAGAGAGGGGATTTTTGTGTGTGTGTGTGTGTGTGTGTGTGTTTAACAGTGATGATGTGTGTGTGTGTGTGTGTTTAACAGTGATGATGTGTGTGTGTGTGTGTGTGTTTGTGTGTGTGTGTGTCCTCAGAGCAAGAACTCGTGAGTTGGAAGAACTGAGAGGCCTATGGCGTGGGTGTTGTCCTTGGCCACCTGCTGACAAGGCTGACAAGATAGGACCCTTTTGTCCATTGTTATTGGATAGGAACATAACTTATAACCAGCTCCTGACCTAAATAGATCTTAGCACAACATTTTACTCAACATATCATATTCCATATTCACTATAACAAATATATTTACTACGACATTAGCAAGAACCGCCACATCCTCAGCCGGCTAATCCAGTGTGTGAAGTTTTGCGGAGTGTTTGAGTTAGCTTTGCGAGGCAAAGATGAAACTGAGGGCTCCACCAACCCTGGTAAGCCAACACTTTTGAGATCAGTCAATAAATGCTTCTGGTATTGACTTATATGCTGCCCCTGTCTTCATGTTGTTGCTGGACATATCTTTTTTTAAATGTGTGTAGGTCACCTAAATCATCAGAAAAATTGCCCCTCCTGAGAATTTTTTCAGGAGCCGCCACTGCTCTGTTTAGCACATGGCCTCACATGTGAATCCTTAAAGAGATGGGTGGGGCTAAGGCATAAGAGGGTGTGAACGATGCTGAATGGGTGTAGACAAAATAGAGCTCCAGTACGTGCACCAAAACATTCAAGGGCCATTTTCTCAAAGGGACCAGGACGACTGATCCGTGTAAAGGAAAGAATGAATGGGGCCATGTATCGTAATTTCCATAAATTAATAAGCTAAAAATAATGATTTTGTAATGTTTTTTTAACATTTTTCTCCCAGTGGCAGTTTTATTTATCATCTTTTCATCTTTTTTTTTATTGGCTAATGGCCAGCTATTACCGGCTAACTGAAACCCTGGTGCGTGTGTATGCGTGTGTGTGCTGTGGCCAGTGGGTGTTATTGGTATGCATCCAACGTAAGCAGCCAAGCTTGGGTTAGAATTCCTTCATGAGAAGCTGTGTGTTTGATAAGTCTCTTACCATCTGTCGAGATGCAGGTTCTGCAGTATGAACTTAGCATGTGGTGCATCTTTGAAGGATGATGTGTGTGTGTTTGTGTGTGCATGTTCAATCTGTCTAAAGAACATAGTACGTGGACCAGTCCTCTTTAGGGAACCGTCAGACCCTCCTCCCTATGACCTCTAACCTGTACTTGTCAGAGGGGTCGACTTAGAGTTAGTGAGAGCATACATTTTTCATACTGGTCCCCCGTGGGAATCGAACCCACAACCCTGGCATTGCAATCGCCATGCTCTACCAACTGAGCTACACGGGACTACCACTGAAATGGGCTCAATTGAATACATTGTCTTTCCTTTGCATCTATAAGAACGCTAAAGCTTCGTCGGGGATTTAACGCATTGTCTCATCACAAGAAAGATTTGAAATTGAAAAAAGTAATAATTTAATACAGTTGAAATGTTTACAAATTAGAAACGCTGAAATGAAAGCAACTATCGAAAATGAACACTCGGATTATAGTGATATTATGTCTGATCTCACAAACAATGTAAAGTATGTATAGATAGGTGTAACCTAGAGCCAAGCGGGTTGATTTTTAATCCAAGGGTATCCTGCTATTGACACACTTGTTGAATCATGCAACAGAACGTAACAACAACAGTAATTAATGAGGCAGTCTAGACAGCACAGGTGAGTGCAGGTAGGCCTAGACAGAGCAAGTTTTTCATGGTTGCAGTCCTGTTCCACCGTTTTATGTTGATGTATTCATATCTGCACACACACCCAGTGTATTTATGCAAATGAGGCACTCTCTCCTTCTCCTTTACACCTCTAACCTTTCCACCTTATCCCCATTTCTCCATCCCTACCTCACTGCTCTCTCACATCTGCAGCTTAGTGTAGCCTCCTCCATCCGTCTACATGTCCTGTGCTGCTGTTGCTGCTGCCTCTGGCACAGAGAGACAGCGACAACAGGAGACTGGGGATGCATACCAATCTGCCTCCCCCAGCTCCCAGAGAGAGACAGACAGAGGAGGACAGAGGTGGCCAGGCATACTAAACACCTCGGATAATAGTAATAATAAATATTGCTGCAAGCGGCAATGCCGGGTTTCAGCTGTGTGCCCACTCTGCCACCATCAGGAGAAAATGGACACATTGCCCTAGGAAGAGTTACTTCTGTACTGTTTACCATGCTTGCCAAATATCAAAACTCAACATCAAACTGATCATGCAATATCATATGATTTGGATGTATTTGGACCATTTTCAATGATGTAGACTACTTTAATCATATTCTATTCCAAGACTCTAGCTGAAACAATATGGCCGGTATGAGCCAATGAGCTTGCATGAATGGTTTTTCCTCTCCAACAGGTCCACAATGTGGCCAAACTCAACCATACTTTACAGGTTAGCGAGACTCATCCTTGAGCATGTGTGCCAAATTTCATCATTGACTCAAACAGATCAAGAGATATAAAATGTGCCCATTATAGCACCATCGTGTGGTCAATCTGAAAAGTCTTGATAATGTGTGCAACATGTGTACCAAGTTTTGTTACAATGCGAATATCCGTGACTGATTTATAGGCATTTTTGTGCGAGACCACTCCCACATTAATGTTTATTGGTCAATAATGGCCATGTTGTTTTTGGTACATGTCTGGAAAATATAGACATAGATGCCACATATCAAGTTTCGTGGAGATCGGCCATTCGGTGCCAGAGGAGTAGCGTTTTAAGTGTTTTTAACCAAATTATAAATGCCGGAAAAACTATAATGGCGGACCTCATGGGTCCTTGAGGCAAATTTGTTCCTTGTGAGGAGAGGTACCTATATGTACCGGATTTCAGGACTCTAGGTCACACGGGGTGACCTTTCAAAGTTAGCATTTTCAATTGCTTGTTATAGTACCACCATGTGGCCAATTGGCATGGCATTGCATGAGAGGGTGTGGCCTTTGGCCGTTTAACATCTTGCAAAGTTGCACCCTCCTGGGCCTTACCATCTCACAGGAATTTGCATTTTTCACTAAATCGGCAGAAGGAAAATAAAAATCAACAGCAACAAATACAATAGGGCTTCTCCAGCTTCCTTGCTGAACCCCTAATAATAATAATAATAATAATAATACAATGGAGACAAAGAAACACACTGTCTGTATCAGGTCGTACAGTTTGTCTAGTCAAGGATAGCTCTGTGTGCACATTTGAGCTCCAACCAGGAAGGCTCTCCTAACCAAAGTCATGTTCAAACCACGCTCTCCTCTACTCCTCTTTCATCTACTCTCTTCTCTTCTCCTTTCGTCTCCTCTACTCTTCAAACTTGAAACTATTTTCTCTCCCCTTCTCCTCTTTCAACTCATCTCACCTCTTCTCCCCTCATCTTCTCCTCTTCTCTCCTCTCCTATGCAGGCTCCCTGCTGTAGACCACCTGCTGTGAGAGACATCCATTATGCAGAGCTGACTTATGGCAGTGTTAGTTTGCTGTGTGTGTGCATGTATACAGTGGGAAAAAAAGGTATTTAGTCAGCCACCAATTGTGCAAGTTCTCCCACTTAAAAAGATGAGAGAGGCCTGTAATTTTCATCATAGGTACACGTCAACTATGACAGACAAATTGAGAAATGTTTTTCCAGAAAATCACATTGTAGGATTTTTTATGAATTTATTTGCAAATTATGGTGGAAAATAAGTATTTGGTCACCTATAAACAAGCAAGATTTCTGGCTCTCACAGACCTGTAACTTCTTCTTTAAGAGGCTACTCTGTCCTCCGCTCGTTACCTGTATTAATGGCATCTGTTTGAACTTGTTATCAGTATAAAAGACACCTGTCCACAGCCTCAAACAGTCACACTCCAAACTTCACTATGGCCAAGACCAAAGAGCTGTCAAAGGATACCAGAAACAAAATTGTAGACCTACACCAGGTTGGGAAGACTGAATCTGCAATTGGTAAGCAGCTTGGTTTGAAGAAATCAACTGTGGGAGCAATTATTAGGAAATGGAAGACATACAAGACCACTGATAATCTCCCTCGATCTGGGGCTCAACGCAAGATCTCACCCCGTGGGGTCAAAATGATCACAAGAACGGTGAGCAAAAATCCCAGAACCACACGGGGGGACCTAGTGAATGACCTGCAGAGAGCTGGGACCAAAGTAACAAAGCCTACCATCAGTAACACACTACGCCGCCAGGGACTCAAATCCTGCAGTGCCAGACGTGTCCCCCTGCTTAAGACAGTACATGTCCAGCCCGTCTGAAGTTTGCTAGAGTGCATTTGGATGATCCAGAAGAGGATTGGGAGAATGTCATATGGTCAGATGAAACCAAAATATAACTTTTTGGTAAAAACTCAACTCGTCGTGTTTGGAGGACAAAGAATGCTGAGTTGCATCCAAAGAACACCATACCTACTGTGAAGCATGGGGGTGGAAACATCATGCTTTGGGGCAGTTTTTCGGGAAAGGGACCAGGACGACTGATTCGTGTAAAGGAAAGAATGAATGGGGCCATGTATCGTGAGATTTTTAGTGAAAACCTCCTTCCATCAGCAAGGGCATTGAAGATGAAACGTGGCTGGGTCTTTCAGCATGACAATGATCCCAAACACACCGCCCGGGCAACGAAGGAGTGGCTTCGTAAGAAACATTTCAAGGTCCTGGAGTGGCCTAGCCAGTCTCCAGATCTCAACCCCATAGAAAATCTTTGGGGGGAGTTGAAAGTCTGTGTTGCCCAGCGACAGACCCAAAACATCACTGCTCTAGAGGAGATCTGCATGGAGGAATGGGCCAAAATACCAGCAACAGTGTGTGAAACCCTTGTGAAGACTTACAGAAAACGTTTGACCTGTGTCATTGCCAACAAAGGGTATATAACAAAGTATTGAGAAACTTTTGTTATTGACCAAATACTTATTTTCCACCATAATTTGCAAATAAATTCATAAAAAATCCTACAATGTGATTTTCTGTTTTGTATGCTTGTGTACTGAATATTAGTGTCATCATCACTGCAGCAGATAAGAGTGTCTGCTAAATGACTAAAATGTAAATGTATTAGGCTAGCAGCTAATAGTGCAAAGACGTCATTGAGCTCTGCAGGTGTTTTTATGTTGGGATTCTTTTTTATGATTCTTTTTTTAATTTATTTGTATTAACCCATTAACCCAGTAACCCTGTTTGGAGGACAACGTTTTTTTACAGCTTTTCTGCTACATATACATACATTTTACATACACATTTTACATACATGGTACTTTTATATAAAGTGGTCACATAACAATAATACATTACCAAAGTTTAATCCCACCCCTCAGCCACTCTCAGCCCATCCCACCTATCACCATAGACCACCCTTGTTTGGTTTCCATGTGCCATATATTTTTCAATTGTGCTGTGGTGTTTTACATACATTTTGAACCTTTCTAATCGTATGGTATCCACAGATTGTGAGCTAAAGACGAAAACCTTTCCTACGAGTATTATTATACTATTTATTGACTGACTATGGCTTTCCAAATCGCCCAACACTGCTATTTGTAAGGTTAATTTTAAGTGAATGTTGTGATTTTTCCTGAACCTGTGACCAGAAACAAGCTACATAGGGGCAATACCAGAATAAATGATCTAGTGATTCTGTCTCTTCGCAGCAAAATCTACAGAGCTGAGATTGTTGTATGCCACATATATATAGCATTCTGTTGGTGGCAATAATGTAATATAATCATTTAAATTGAAAAACTCGAAGTGTTGAATCAAGTGTTGTTTTTTGTTGGGATTCTTACTGCAAACAGTTAATGGCTTATTATACTCATAAAACTAGAAATCAACAGTAACGGGGACGGACAGACTGACACACTGTCCTCCAGACTCACACACCCCATCCTCTCTCTCTCTCTCTCTCTCTCTCTCTCTCTCTCTCTCTCTCTCTCTCTCTCTCTCTCTCTCTCTGTCTCTGTCTCTGTCTCTGTCTCTGTCTCTGTCTCTGTCTCTCTCTCTCTCTCTCTCTCTCTCTCTCATTTCAATTTAAGGGCTTTATTGGCATGGGAAACGTATGTTAACATTGCCAAAGCAAGTGAAGTAGATAGTAAACAAAAGTGAAATAAACAATAAATATTAACAGTAAACATTACACTCAGAAGTTCCAAAAGAATAAAGACATTTCAAATGTCATATTATGTGTATATATACAGTGTTGTAACAATGTGCAAATAGTTAAAGTACAAATGGGAAAATAGATCAACATAAATATAGGTTATATTTACAATGGTGTTTGTTCTTCACTGGTTGCCCTTTTCTTGTGGCAACAGGTCACAAATCTTGCTGCTGTGATGGCACACTGTGGTTTTTCACCCAGTAGATAAGGGAGTTGATCAAAAAAAAATTATTTTTTTATTCTCTGTAATCTGAGGGAAATATGTGTCTCTAATATGGTCATACATTTGGCAGGAGGATAGGAAGTGCAGCTCAGTTTCCACCTCATTTTGTGGGCAGTGTGCACATAGCCTGTCTTCTCTTGAGAGCCAGGTCTGCCTACGGCGGCCTTTCTCAATAGCAAGGCTATGCTCACTGAGTCTGTACATAGTCAAAGCTTTCCTTAAATTCGGGTCAGTCACAGTGGTCAGGTATTCTGCCTCTGTATACTCTCTGTTTAGAGCCAAATAGCATTCTAGTTTGCTATGTTTTTTTGTTAAATCTTTCCAATGTGTCAAGTAATTCTCTTTTTGTTTTCTCATGATTTGGTTGGGTCTAATTGTGTTGTTGTTGTTGTTGTTGTTGTTGTTGTTGTTGTTGTTGTTGTCTTGGGGCTCTGTGGGGTCTGTTTGTGTTTGTGAACAGAGCCCCAGGACCAGCTTACTTAGGGGACTCTTCTCCATGTTCATCTCTCTGTAGGTGATGGCTTTGTTATAGAAGGTTTGGGAATCGCTTCCTTTTAAGTGGTTATAGAATTTAACGGCTCTTTTCTGGATTTTGATAATTAGCGGGTATCGGCCTAATTCTGCTCTGCATGCATTATTTGGTGTTTTTCGTTGTACACAGAGGATATCTTTGCAGAATTCTGCATGCAGAGTCTCAATTTGGTGTTTGTCCCATTTTGTGAATTATTGGTTGGTGAGCGGACCCCAGACCTCACAACCATAAAGGGCAATGGGTTCTATAACTGATTCAAGTATTTTTAGCCAGATCTTAATTGGTATGTCAAATTTTATGTTCCTTTTGATGGCACAGAAGGCCCTTCTTGCCTTGTCTCTCAGATCGTTCACAGCTTTGTGGAAGTTACCTGTGGCGCTGATGTTTAGGCCGAGGTATGTATAGTTTTTTGAGTGCTCTAGGGCAACGGTGTCTAGATGGAATTTGTATTTGTGGTCCTGGCAACTGGACCTTTTTTGGAACACCATTATTTTAGTCTTACTGAGATTTACTGTCAGGGCCCAGGTCTTACAGAATCTGTGCAGAAGATCTAGGTGCTGCTGTAGTCCCTCCTTGGTTGGTGACAGAAGCACCAGATCATCAGCAAACAGTAGACATTTGACTTCAGATTCTAGTAGGGTGAGGCCGGGTGCTGCAGACTGTTCTAGTGCCCTCGCCAATTCGTTGATATATATGTTGAAGAGGGTGGGGCTTAAACTGCATCCCTGTCTCACCCCACGGCCCTGTGGAAAGAAAAGTGTGTGTTTTTTGCCAATTTTAACCGCACACTTGTTGTTTGTGTACATGGATTTTATAATGTCGTATGTTTTTCCTCCCACCCCACTTTCCATCAATTTGTATAGCAGACCCTCATGCCAAATTGAGTCAAAAGCTTTTTTGAAATCAACAAAGCATGAGAAGACTTTGTCTTTGTTTTGGTTTGTTTGTCAATTAGGGTGTGCAGGGTGAATACGTGGTCTTTCGTACGGTAATTTGGTAAAAATCCTATTTGACATTTGCTCAGTACATTGTTTTTACTGAGGAAATGAACTAGTCTGCTGTTAATGATAATGCAGAGGATTTTCCCTAGGTTGCTGTTGACGCATATCCCACGGTAGTTATTGGGGTCAAATTTGTATTTTGTGGATTGGGGTGATCAGTCCTTGGTTCCAAATATTGGGGAAGATGCCAGAGCTAAGGATGATGTTAAAGAGTTTAAGTATAGCCAATTGGAATTTGTGGTCTGTATATGTTATCATTTCATTGAGGATACCATCAACACCACAGGCCTTTTTGGGTTGGAGGGTTAGTATTTTGTCCTGTAGTTAATTCAATGTAATTGGAGAATCCAGTGGGTTATGGTAGTCTTTAATAGTTGATTCTAAGATTTGCATTTGATCATGTATATTTTTTTGCTGTTTGTTCTTTGTTATAGGGCCAAAAAGATTGGAGAAGTGGTTTACGCATACATCTCAATTTTGGATAGATAGCTCTTCGTGTTGTTGTTTGTTTAGTGTTTTCCAATTTTCCCAGAAGTTGTTAGTCTATGGATTCTTTTTCCGTAGGTTATTTCTGTATTGTTTTAGTGATTCACCATAGTGAAGGCGTAGGCTCAGGTTTTCTGGGTCTCTATGTTTTTGGTTGGATAGGTTTCTCAGTTTTTTGCATTCTTCATCAAACCATTTGTCATTGTTGTTACTTTTCTTCGGTTTTCTGTTAGAGATTTTTAGATTTGATAGGGAAGCTGAGAGGTCAAATATACTGTTTAGGTTTTCTACTGCCAAGTTTACACCTTCACTATTACAGCTGAACGCTTTGTCCAGGAAGTTGTCTAAAAGGGATTGAATTCGTTGTTGCCTAATTGTTTTTTGGTAGGTTTCGACACTACTTTCCTTCCATCTATAGCATTTCTTAATATTATTCAGTTCCTTTGGCTTTGATGCCTCATGATTGAGTATTGCTCTGTTCAAGTAGACTGTGATTTTGCTGTGGTCTGATAGGGGTGTCAGTGGGCTGACTGTGAACACTCTGAGAGACTCTGGGTTGAGGTCTGGGAGAGTGTCTCGCTGGTCTGGGCGGGGTGTCTGTTGATCTGTTGCTCCTGTGTGAGGTGATGGGTCTGCGGTTGAGGGCGATATCCTTTAGGGTCCGGGCGAAGATGGGCACTGCTGCCTTGTATAGGTGGACCTGGTCGTAAAGGCTGTTCACGTCCAGGGTGGAGTTGTGGGCCAGGTAGACATTTGATTTTGATGCACAGTCACAGGAAATACTTGCGTTTACCTGCTATATGGTAGCAGGGTGGAAGTATTTTCGTGGTAGCAGGGTTGAGATAACCACTTGTGTGTTGGGGAAAGTAGAAGAAGCTTTTTCTATCACTCCCTTGAGTGCTGTGGCCACCCTTTCCTGCTGTGTTCTCAGGTCGTTTGTGCCTGTGTGTATTATTATGTGTCTGGGTGATCCTAGTTGGTCCTCAGACAGAAGGTCTAGGGCGCGCTGGGTGTTTGGACACCAGAGTTTAGACACTGTGTGTTTGGGAAAACGTTTATTTTCTTGTATGTATTTCCCGTTTGAGTCCAAAAGGAGTACGATCTGTGGCTTGTGTATGTCCTCAGTGGGTGTGGGGGGGTCGTCATGAGGGCTATCAGGGTGGCTGACAGGGGGGGTGGGATCCCCAGGGCTTGGGGTTTTTCATTTGTTTGTCTGGCTGTGTTGTCGAGGCTATGGTCAGGGTCTAGGGTGTACTGTTCTGCTGCGGTGTCAAGACTTTGGCCAGGATCTGAGGTGGGCTGTTCTGCTGGCGTCTCTGCGGGGGTGGCCAGCTCTCTAATGGGTTGTTCTCTGTCACCCATCATCGTTCTCACCTTCTCCTCCAGCACTCTGATCCTCTCCTCTAGTGCTCTGTTCTTCTCCTGCTCCTGCTCTTTCTCCTGTTGAATTTGTCTCACCACAGTCCAGAGTGCAGACATGTCTCTCTCTACCTTCAGCTCTCCAGGTCTAGTTAAGGGGGTGTTGTTGTGCTGGACTGTTGTCTTGGTCTGTGCTGACTGGCGTGTGTTCACCTGCTGTTCCAGCTCCACCTGCCTTACCTCCAGCTGGGTGAATGTATCCTTCATTTCAATGAGGGAGTAGTACTCTGTGCTGGGAAGTTGACTCTCCGCTTGGGGTTGCTCTGTGGGGTTATTTAATGAAGAGGTCTGGTCTGACCCGCTCGGGGTGGGGGTATCTTTCTCAAGGGAGAGCTTCTCCTGCTGAGCTATTTCTTTGATTAGGTGAACGTCCAGTTGGAACTGTTTGGTGTTGCCCTGTACCAATACTGTTCCAGATTTATAGAGATTTATATCAGATGACTCAGAGTCCTCGTTGTCCAGTATCCTGAATTTCCACCCATCGCTAACACCCCCCCTCTTAACAGAGGGGTAGTGTGCTAGTATAGCACTGTGTCATGCCAGGGGATGGTCTGTGTGGAAGATAAGGTTGCTTATGTTCCCATTTTTATAAAAGACAGCAAAAAGTGTCTCCTGATTTCCCATAAGGAGCTTCATTTTGTACTCTTTTCGTGTCTTATCATTCTTTACATTCAGAGGGTACTGTATTTTAATGACCTCTAAACAGCGGGAGGGTACTTCTAAGGCCTCTCCATTTGGTTGGGGTAGACTGTGCGACTCTCCTGCCATTGTTGGGCTCAAGGGCTTTGACACCTCTCACTTCACACGTCAGTGCTAATTGAAGTTGTATCTCTTTGTACTAGCAAGCTTGGTAGCCTTAGCATTCAGTCCTTATAATGTAAAATATATCATTTTAATGTATTTTTCTTCTTGGTTTTTGAAAGTAAAAAATAGCTTCAGACTAAACATTACTCACTCAGTTCCAGGTTGGATGGTGTTTTCAGGTTTCTGTTTGTTTGCCAGAGCATTTGCTGAATACCTTGGGAATAGTAATCCTTGGTAGTAGAAAGCCTTCCAGGTAATTCCAGGTAATTCCGTCCATAATCAGGTTGTAGGTTTGGAGTTTAGATTTGTAATGAAGGTTATGTTGTGGAGGGTAGCAACCCGTATATGTCCCTGCCAAAAAATCCAAGTTTATCTAACTAAATCTATATTTTTTGTAAAAACATGCTGAAGAATGCAGGAGCAATGTCTTTGAGCTCTCTCTCTCTCTCTCTCTCTCTCTCTCTCTCTCTCTCTCTCTCTCTCTCACTCACTCACTCACTCACTCACTCACTCACTCACTCACTCACTCACTCACTCACTCACTCACTCACTCACCTCAGTCAGTCACCTCACACAAATCCAATGTAGTGTGCAGTTCTGATCAGTGGGCGTTGAGTACTGTACAGGCTTCCAGCTGTGCTGATTGGGTCTTTAGAGAGAGAGAGAGAGAGAGATGAAAAGCTGCTCAGACTGAGTGGAGCCATTACTGGGGGGACAGAGAGAGAGGGGGACAGAAACACAGAGACTCTGGGGTCAGCTGGAATGCTGTGTGTGTGTGTGTGTGTGTGTGGAGCTGCTACACTGTTCCTTTAACTAGGTCTACTGTAACCCATAATGTGCTTAAAGTATAGAGTCTTAATGAAGCCACATTTTCATTGTTCTTTCGGACACTGAAAGAGTGTATGGCGTGTTGATAGAACACATTATGGGAATATGTGTTCATCTGCTTTCAGATGTACTGGAAATCTGCTCCCAGTTCAGTGCAAACTCCTCATTGGCCCTCCAATTGAATGTACTGTAATGTACTGCCTCGGTGTGTGTGTGTTGTTGTCGTTTTTAAGTGTGTTTGTGGCTCTTCTCTAAGTGTGTGTGTGTCTCCTCTCTCCTCAGCTGTCGGACCAGCAATAGGAAGAGCCTGATTGTGACATCCAGCACCTCTCCTACACTACCCAGACCACACTCACCACTACATGGACACCCAGGTAAGACACAGACACACACACACACACACACACACATAACCCTCATTAAAAGGGAGACTTTATATGGTCTTTCTTAGAGTACATTTATTCCATTGCAGTTCATCATAGCATAAACAAACAGCATGCTGTTTCTCTCTGGGGATTTTCAGCAGAAAAGTCCACATGTGGTCCACCAGAAATACAGCAGCACATCGTTGTTTTCCATAAGTACAGGGAGTAGCCAGTCAAATAGAAAAAGTAGCCAGCCAGGGAGTTCCAGGAAAATTGCAGAATGAGCTCTATTTTGGTGGCCTCTGGAACATTCTAATGCCTTGATTCCATCCAAAATACACAGCTAAATTATTGAAAACGTTAAAGGGATACTTCAGGATTTTGGCAATGAGACCATTTATCTGCTTGCATAGAGTCAGATTAAATTGTGGATACCATTTTTTATGTCTCTGTAAAAATCCTCACAGCCGTTTTCCATACTAAAACGGGAAGTAGAACTTGGTGTGCACCAGTTTACCATGTACAGTAGGCTTCAGTTGGCTCACCATGTGAGTCATCAAAATTACGATCTTGCGTTTGGGCCTTTCCGGCAGTCTTTGTGGTTTTCATGCCGGGAGGCATGAATCGTACAGTTGTAAACTAACAAATAACTTTTCAAGTTAGACGCCATGTATATTAGATAATATACAGCACCAACTGCATAAATATCTGATAGGGTCCATTATCTGCTACCTGGACTTTAACAACCTTACCTCCCAGATTGGTAAAAATAGTTGTGGTATTGAGTAGAAAGATGAATTTACAATTAAAATGACTGAAAATGTATGAATTCAGTGTGTTAGTTGTTTTGGATATTGTCTAGGCCTAGGCCTATATGATCAGGATTATTTACTAAGTAAGATAACCTTTTTTAACATTAAACCTGTCTTCTCTTGAGATTAAAGTCATATTTGTAGTTTTACTGCAAGATATGAATTGCCACAATGTTATTTGTTCTTAAAATTATGTATTTTATTGGCTCTGCTGCTGTGGACACATAGGGTAAGGAAACCAATGTGTCATTCTGTAATTTAGGTGAACTATCCCTTTAACAGTTTGGCCTGTCAATCAATCACTTTGGGTGGTATTGTAAGGGGATGGGGCAGGATGTGTGTAAATCATAGAGTTAGTAGGGGTTCAGACCTGTCAATCAATCACTGTGGGTGGGACTAGATTAGTAATCTAGTCAAAAAAATTATTCTAGTTTACTTTTTGAATGTCATTTATTGTAGCAAAATGTAATCTAGTATACTCTTTCAATGTAGTTTATAGTGGCAAAAACCTAAGGAAAAGGTTGAGTTCTGTCAAGTAAATATGTACTACCTGTTGAGAAACAAAATAGAATTGCTGGAAAATGGTTTTAAAAATGCAAACATTTTCAGGGGGAGGACCCCCAGACCCCCCGCCAGATTGTGCACCCCCACTTTTATACAGTGTCAGGCGCCCATGAATAGACCTACAGCTATGATTGAAGAATGAGGCAGGTGTTAAACAATCAAATCAGTAGGCCTATATCAATATATGTAATACTACCATACAGTGCATTCGGAAAGTATTCATACCTCTTGACTTTTTTCACATTTTGTTACGTTACAGCCTTATACTAAAATTGATATATTTTTTTATAATCCTCAACAATCTACACCCAATACCCTATAATGACAAAGCAAAAACAGGTTTTTAGAAATGTTTGCAAATTTCCAAAAAATAAAAAACAACAACTGAAAAATTAAATTTACATAAGTATTCAGACCCTTTACTCTGTACTTTGTTGAAGCACCTTTGGCATCGATTACAGCCTTGAGTCTTCTTGGGTATGATGCTACAAGCTTGGCACACCTGTATTTGGGGAATTTCTCCCATTCTTCTCTGCAGATCCTCTCAAGCTCTGTCAGGTTGGATAGGGAGCGTTGCTGCACAACTATTTTCAGGTCTCTCCAGAGATGTTCGATCGGGTTCAAGTCCGGGCTCTGGCTGGGCCACTCCAGGACATTCAGAGTCTTGTCCCGAAGCCACTCCTGCGTTGTCTTCGCTGTGTGCTTAGGATCAGGTGAACCTTCGCCCCAGTCTGAGGACCTGAGCTCTCTGGAGCAGGTTTTCATCAAGGATCTCTCTGTACTTTGCTCCATTCATCTTTCCCTCGATCCTGACTAGTCTCCCAGTCCCTGCCGCTGAAAAACATCCCCACAGCATGATGCTGCCACCACCATGCTTCACCGTAGGGATGGTGCCAGGTTTCCTCCAGATGTGACGCTTGGCATTCAGGCCAAAGAGATCAGTCTTTCATCAGACCAGAGAATCTTCTTTCTCATGGTCTGAGTCCTTTAGGTGCCTTTTGGCAAACTCCAAGCGGGCTGTCATGTGCCTTTTACTGAGGAGCGGCTTCCGTCTGGCCACTCTACCATAAAGGCCTGATTGGTGGAGTGCTGCAGAGATGGTTGTCCTTCTGGAAGGTTCTCCCATCTCCACAGAGGAACTCTGGAGCTCTGTCAGAGTGACCATCAGGTTCTTGGTCACCTCCCTGACCAAGGCCATTCTCCCCCGTTTGCTCAGTTTGGCCGGGCGGCCAGCTTTAGGAAGAGTCTTGGTGGTTCCAAACTTCTTCCATTTAAGAATGATGGAGACCACTGTGTTCTTGGGGACCTTCAATGCTGCATAATTATTTTGGTACCCTTCCCCAGATCTGTGCCTCGACACAATCCTGTCTCAGAGCTCTACGGACAATTCCTTCGACCTCATGGCTTGGTTTTTTGCTCTGACATGCACTGTCAACTGTGGGAGCTTATATAGACAGGTGTGTGCCTTTCCAAATCATGTCCAATCAATTGAATTTACCACAGGTGGACTCCAGTCAAGTTGTAGAAACATCTAAAGGATGATCAATGTAAACAGGATGCACCTGAGCCTAATTTCGAGTCTCAAATGAAAGGGTCTGAATACTTTTGCCCAAATTCCTAAAAACCTGTTTTCGCTTTGTCATAATGGGGTATTGTGTGTAGATTGATGAGGGGAATAATGCATTTATGGCTGTAATGTAACAAAATGTGGAACAAGGGAAGAATTCTGAATACTTTCCGAATTTGCTTTTAGAATTTTCTCTATTTTCTTTTATTATATTTTGGACCAGAATGAGGCTCTCTCTCCACTACCTATTGTTCTTGCAGTGAGGATTCAACATCTTCATAGAATGTTTTCATAATTTATCTGCAGATAATCGGCAAAAAGCAGTAGTAGCCTACCAGTATGCAAATTAGGGAGGTAAATGAACGACTCTCTCACCGATGCGTTTGTATTTGTATTTGTATATATTAAGGATACCTATTAGCTCTTCCTGGGGTCCAGCAGCATTAAGGCAGTTATATACAATTTAAAATATTACATGACATTACACTTTTCACAACACATTAAGTGTGTTCCCTCAGGCCACTACTCTACTACCACATATCTACAATACAAAATCCATGTGTACGTGTGTGTAGAGTGCGTGTCTTATCATGTGTATGTGTGTCTGTGCCTGTGTGTGTGTGTCTCTTCACAGTCCCTTTACACAGAGCTTTACATGCATATTATTAATGTTAGCTCTCGGTGTACATTTAAGGGCCAGCCGTGCTGCCCTGTTCTGAGCCAATTGTACTTTTCCGAGGTCCCTCATTGTGGCACCTGACCACACGACTGAACAGTAGTCTAGGTGCGGCAAAACGAGAGCCTGTAGGACCTGCCTTGTTGATAGTGTTGTTGAAAAGGCAGAGCAGCGCTTTATTGGACAGACTTCTCCCCATCTTAGCTAATGTTGTATCCACATGATTTGACCATGACAGTATGATTTATGAATAGCAAAGGGATATACAGTATATTGACTTTATTCAGTCAAGTCAACACCTTTTATAAACTAGTCAACACAGCTGTTCGGTCGTCAATTAAAGAACAGTAAATAACCTATGAGCCCCTCTCTCCGTGGCTGGCTATAGGTCTATGAAACATGCGAAAGAAAATGAATGTGCCACAAAACAATAATTAAGTGGATTTCAACTCATCGTTACCACTTACATTACATGGGACGTGTAAATTCACTCACAGGAGACAATGAAGAGGCATCATGCTCTCTCTCCTCCGTGAAAATCTATTTCACTGCAGCCAACCACAGAGCATAAAAATTACACAGGTACAGAGAGGCGGGACAGACAGCAGTGTTTTGCTGTCATCGCTTGCTTTGTGACAGAGGCGCCTGTCCTATCAGTAGATCACTAGAAGATGCATTGTCACGATCGTTGACAGATGAAGCGGACCAAGGCACAGCGTGATAAGCGTACATTCTTTATTAGTGTACACAACACGAAGCAAAACAATAAACAAACGATACGTGAAGTCCTAGGTTACAACACAAACCTCTACGGAACAAGATCCCACAATAAACTAGTGAAAACAGGCTACCTAAGTATGGTCCCCAATCAGAGACAACGAGCTACAGCTGCCTCTGATTGGGAACCACCCTGGCCAACATAGATCAAAACGAACTAGAACCAAAAACATAGAAAACAAAACATAGAAAATCCACACCCTGGCTCAACATATAAGAGTCCCCAGAGCCAGGGCGTGACATGCATATCGTTCATTCTAGTGGGAGAAAGGCTATACAGACTTTTCTGATAGCAAATTGAAACTTTTAAATAAATAAAGATTAATTAGTTAATTTATGAAGTGGAAAAAGTAGCCGGCTGACAATGAGTAGGGTGTCCAATCAAAAATGCATATTTTGACCATGGGTAAAATACTATATTAATTTTGTAGATAATCCTCTATGAAAACCAATGGTTCAAACCTTATGGCTCTATCATAATCCGTTCAAAGGTTATTGGAGTTTTCACCCTTGTAGGATGGCCAGAATTAGGGTGACTAAATCAATAGAGGCCAGAGAAAAAAAGTGGTCAAAAATCTGGAAAATTCCGTCAGCTAGGCTGGATTCTGTGCAAGAACTACCTGACCGGCTCACTTTCCCATTGAACTTTTCATATTTTTTCTTGAATATGCAGGACATAAATTAATATAGAGGTAAGATGGACATCGATTTTGAGACATGACATGTACAGTAGTATACGCTTGTCATATTAATTAGAAATTCTCACAAAATCAAGTGTATCTCTGTGAAATGTCAATGGCGCACTGATACCAAGCTTTTTATTTTGAAAACCTTTTACATTTAATTCAGCTCGTGTCATGCTAATTTAGCCTTTTGCGACCTGCAGAAACAACTTTGAAGACGTCGACCACAAAATGTAAAAATCCTCAAAAGTTACGAGAAACCTGCACTGCTATGTCAACAAAGCTCAGTGCTTATTATCGGAAGTATTAGTTTGAGAAATCCGACTTTTTTGATATAATGCTAATGATATGTTAGAGAAAGACCCAACTGAATGATTCAGAACATGAATAATCATATTTGCCTTGGTAAAATGTATTTATTAACATAAGGAAGTTAAATTTAATCACCAAAGCGTGTTTTCATGCACTCTGGGCAGAGTGGGTGGACACCTTACAATGAGTCTGTTACTGGCTGTTTAGCCGTTTAGCTGACAAAACACTGTACATACAATTATATATTTATTTGCATACGACCCAATTAGGAGCTGAGAATACACACTGAGCTCTGCACAGTCAGGGACTAGTGGCTCTGCTGTTCCTGTGACATTAGAGTGTGTGTGTGTGTGTGTGTGTGTGGATAGAACCGGAACCACTGCATGTGGAGACAACCGTTCCATAACATGGCAAAGTGCCAACACAGCATGGATCCACCCATCAAGTCACACATACAGAGAACACACATTCAGTAAATTGTGTTCACTGGTTGTGTAGTCAGAGTCACTGTCTCTGGGGATTGTGTGCGTGTCTGTGTGTGTGTGTGTGCGCTAGGGGTGTGAACGGTTAAACGTTAAAACGCTTAAACAAAATTGGGATCCTTAATGTTAAGGATAATCTCTAATGGAAAAACAATGTTTTTTTGTGTTTTTTTCCCCCACTAAATTGTTATCTAAGTGCAGCTGGCTCGCCTGCTCTTACTCTTTGCTAATGATGTGAGTGTGTGTTCAGTCTTCGGTCTGCTGCGTGTAGAATATCCTAGCCTATTCATTGATAGGCCCTGCTTTACTGAAGTTGCGAAATACAATATTCCATTGCGAGATACAGCTTTTGATTGCCGATAGATAGGTCTAGTGCATGGTTCTGACTCCGTCTGCCTGGTGGCCGACCTGCCTATACTGTGTCCCTCCCCTCTCTCTCCCTCCCTCGCTAGCTCGCTATTAAAGATTTGAGTGGTTGTGTTCTCGGAAGTACGGCAACTAATCTGTCTCCTCCATTCCAAAAATACTGAATTTTAGGAGTCGATTCCTAGCGGAAGACGTTTTCTTTCTACTGAATGTCTTGTTAAGTCACGGTATTTAACAAACTTTAAAGTGCTTTATTAGGAGAGAGTGGTCTGCGTGCAGGCTGCGGGCGGCAGCTCAAGATTATTTGATTGACAGTTCTGGTCACCTAGTGATGGACGTTAATCCCGGTTCAGAAGGGGCATTCCTATACAGACAAGTAAAATGCCTGTTCAGTGGCGCTTCAAAACTATATCCAGAGAAGCTTTTGTACCTTTACAGACAAACAAACATGCCGTAGCCGAGGCACTTTCAATGGTATTTAAATGCGGTAGATATAACTTCATTGCCCGGCCCTAGCGGTCATACGTAATAGGACCATTAATCTGCATTGTGAATTGATGTGGAATTGTATGTTTTTTTCTGAATTTTCTGATGTTTAAACGTTAAGCAAAATTGTCCATTTGTCACATCCCTAGCAGGCACATGCATGCGTGCCTGTGTGTTTCTCTCTGTTCAAGTGTGTCTCGAGCCCTGATGTAGCAGCCTAATGTAATCTGACAGGTTTAGGTGAATGCTCTGACAGCTTGTCATGCCGCCCACCACAAACACACGCATGCACGCACACACACCCCTCTTCCAAAGAGATAGAGATAGAGAATGAGAGGAAAGTGTAGGAGAGATAGAGAAAGGATGAAAGGAGAGGGAGAGAGTAACCGACAGACAGGAAATCCCAGCACTGTCGCAACAGGGGCTGTGGCTGTGTGTTCTTATTGGTGGATTAAAGTTGAGCCTAGTGACATTTACTGAAATGCAATCACAACCAGCTTATTTCCTCAACAGGAAATAATTAAACTGTATAGGCTGTGTCGTGGAAATTCTAATCAAGTGAGAGAGACTTTGCCGTTTCTTCAAACAATCATCTTCATTTGTTTTTTTTGTTTTTTTATAATATGTTTATTATTTTCCAATAAAAATAAAGTAAAAGAGACAGCAATACAAACAATGACATTCATTGTACTGTTGGATGGGATGGCCAGTTTAGAGGACAAAACAAAAGTTAACTCACACATACACAAAATAAAACAAAATCCTATTAGGTGGTACGTGTATAAGAAGACAGCATATAGTCATTACAAGCAGTGTAGTTCAGCCAAAAATAAATATTGAGTGGAGTACAGCACAGAGTAGCAGCAGATCGTCAGCCCAGTTATGAAGCGGGACTAGACCATTTATCCAGTATCGGCTGCCATATTTTGTAAAACAATGGACTTCTATTGGAGGTGTTGTATCGAATCTTTTCCATATGGATTACATTCCCTAAATCCCGTAACCACATTTCAAAGGTAGGTACAGTCTCCAATTTCCAAAATTGCAATATGAGCCTTTTGGCTAATAGAGTACAAAGAGAGACAGCTTTCCCCTCCTGGTTATTCCCATCAACTGTACCAAACAGAGCGATCAATGGGTCTGGGGCTAGAACTCTATCAAAGGCCTTAGATAAGTAATCAAAAATGAGAGCCCAGTAAGCCTGTAATTTAGGGCATGTCCAGAATAAGTGGGACAACGTCCCCTCCTCCTGCTTGCACCTCTCACACAGTGGTGAGGTGTCCGGGAATATTTTATGCAGTTTTACTTTTGAGTAGTGTAACCTGTGTATCACCTTAAACTGTACAAGGTTGTGTCTGGCATTCACTGAACTGTGGTTTATATTCCTGAGAGCTTCTATCCAGTCCTCATTTGAGATTTCTGAACCAAGTTCTTGTTCCCAAGCCCTTTTAATGGTGTCTGTGGATACCTCTATGTGGGCCTGTAGCACATCATACAGTCTGGAGACCGACCCTTTTGAATGGGGTTTGACAAGGATCAAGCTATCTAATGTAGGACTATTTGGCTTCATGCCATACTGTGGGATGTGTGTCCTTAAGAAATTCCTGATTTGGAGGTATCTGAAAAAATGTGTTGTTGGCATGTTGAACTTTGCCTGTAGTTGTTGAAATGAAGCTAACTGACCATCTATGTATAGATTACCAATTGTTGTGAGCCCCTTCTCCCTCCACTGTGAAAACACCACATCATCCATTGCAGGGTGGAAAGCATGATTCCGGCTAATCGGGCTGTCTATGTACACAGTGGGTATGTTAAGAAAATCCCTAATCTGTTTCCAGATCCTAAGAGTATGACAAATGACTGGATTGGAGTCATAAGTGGCTTTTTTCACATATGATGGGCTATTAACAAGTGCAGGGAGTGAGGAACGTTGACAGGAGGCCTGCTCAATCAAAAGCCATGAAGGCATATCCTTCCGTCTCATCTCAGGTAAACTTTCCCTCCAGAAAGACACAATGTTCAGATTAGCAGCCCAATAATACAGTTTGAAGTGAGGAAGGCCAAAGCCCCCTCTATCTTGTACTTGCATAAATGCTTCTTTGCAATTCTGGCTGCCTTGTTATCCCATAAAAATGGAGTTACTATTGAATCCAGTTTCTTAAAATAGCTTTGTGGTATGAAATTGGGTAGACATTGGAAGAGGTAAAGAAACCTGGGTAGGACAACCATTTTAATAGCGTTTATACGACCAACCAAGGAAATAGGCAGAGTTTTCCAGAAATCTATATTTTGTTTAAGCTGATATATTTTCATGTCCCAATTCACTTTCAATAGCTGGTCAAGGTCTCTTGTCACTACAATGCCAAGGCTTGTGAACTTGTCCCTCACTGTTCTAAGCGGGGTAGATTGCAGAAATTGCATATCCACAGGCCGTGATATTGGCATCATCTCACTTTTTTGCCAGTTTATCTTGTAGCCAGAGAAGGAGCCGAATGTGTTTATCAAGTTAAGTAATGGTGGAATAGACGTTTTAGGCTTGGACAAAAACAAAAGAACATCGTCTGCATATAGGGAAATTTTGTGCTGTGTGTCTTTTATTTTAACAGAAGCTATATCGGCACATGCCCGAATGCGCGTAGCAAGGGGTTCCATGGCTATAGCGAAGAGAGCAGGCGAAATAGGGCACCCCTGTCGGCACCCCTTGAACAGGCGGAATGACTGCGACATTTCCTGATTGGTCACCACGGACGCCATTGGGTGTGCATAAATAATTCTTATCCAATTAATAAATTCCTTTCCAAACCGAAATGCTCCAGAACCGACATCATATACTTCCACTCAATCTGATCAAACGCCTTCTCTGCATCAAGAGCTATTACCACTGCCTCAACTTTATGATCATGATACATTACGTTGAAAAGGCGTCTCAAATTGTAGTATATATGTCGGCCCGGGATAAAACCTGTCTGGTCAGGGTGTATGATGTCGGAAATATATTTTTTCAATCGGTTTGCCAATATCTTTGTCAACACCTTGTTTTCTATGGGGAGTAACGACACGGGGCGATACGACGACATCTCCATGGAATCTCTATCTTTTTTCAAGATCAGGGCTATTGTAGCCTCATACAGTGTTTGCGGGAGTTTGGTATTTTCTTTGGATTGTTGAAACATTCGCAGCATAAGTGGAGATAGACTAGCGCAGTACTTCTTATAGAATTCTATTACATATCCATCGGGCCCAGGGGCCTTGCTGTTTGGAAATTGTGCTATCGCTGTGTTAATTTCATCTAAGGTTATCCCTGCATCGAGTGCGGCAGCTGCCCCCTGTCTAGTTTAGGAAGTTCACAATCAGCGAGAAAGCGTTCCATAGTTTGTGGATCAGTAGCATCGCATTTTGATTGGTATAGCTCTGAGTAAAACTGTGCAAAGCATTTATTAATGTCCTGCGGATCTGTTACTATTTTACCCTTCTTGTCTTTTATTTTGTGAATAGCTCTAGATGCTTGTACATGCCTTAGCTGTCTTGCTAATAATTTATGTGGTTTGTCCCCCAGTTCAAAATAACTTTGTTGCGTTCTAGCAAGTAAAGAGCCCACCCGTTTCGAAAGGATGGTATTGTATTCATACTTTAACTTTGTGATCTTCTCAAGGACTGTATACGAGGAATTTGTCCTAAAAACGTTCTCCTGTTCCCCTAACTCTCTTTCAATTTCTCTCAGCCTAGTATTGGCACGTTTCTTCCTCTCTGATGTATAAGAAATAATGTAACCTCTAATCACAGCCTTTAGAGATTCCCAAAGGGTGGAGTCGTCAACATCCCCCGTGTCGTTAGTACTGAGGAAAAAGGCAATCTGCTCCTCCAAATACTGACAAAAAGCCTCATCTTTCAACAGGTATGCGTCTAAGCGCCACGGTCGCCGACCTGTCGACATATTGTCGAGTTTCAGCACCATGGACAGAGGAGAGTGGTCCGTAATTAGAATGGGGTGATAGGTAACCGACTCAGCTGCTGAGATTAGTTTGGAGTCCAACAAAAAATAGTCAATTCTGGAATATGATTTATGAACTGATGAGAAGAAAGAATAATCCCTGTCTGTTGGGTGCGTCAGTCTCCAAATATCGACAATGTTAAGGTTTGTCATCAATGTATTTAGACAGACACTGGCATTTGATTGTTGAAGTGACCTTGATAGCTGTTTATCTAAAAGAGGGTCTAACGTGCAGTTAAAGTCACCTCCAACAATAACACTTGTATCCGAGATATTTGGTATGGCCTTAAATACCCTTTGAAAAAATAATGGATCATCGAAGTTGGGTCCATATAAATTGACCAAGGTTATTGGTTTTGAATTCAGTGTACCAGCCACAATAATATACCGACCATTAGGATCTGAAATCGAGGTTGAGTAAACAAAAGGAATGTTTTTCCTTATCAGGATTGCTACCCCTCTCGCTTTTGCATCAAAGTTAGACTGGTATATCTGACCGATCCAGCCGACTCGTAGCTTGACCTGCGCGGGGCGTTTAAAATGAGTTTCTTGAAGAAGCACTATGTCAGCACCCAGTGATTTAAGATGAGAAAAAACCTTAGCTCGTTTCACGACATGCCCTAATCCATTACAGTTCCAGCTGACTATCTTTATTCCACCTGGTCTACTCTGTGCTCGGTCACTATGTGGCATTTCTTATTTTAAAGCAAATTGCTGCTGTCATACAAAACCCAGAAGAAAAACGTCCCGCCGTGCGGGAGCTTGTCATGCCACCTGTACTAATAAACGTGAACATAAAACACAGACCCCAACCCCCCTCCCGTCCCTTTACTGAGTGACTTCCCCAAACGAAGCACTCCTTGGCTAACACACAAACGTTAGGGTGTCTAGACATAAAGCTTGAACTAACTCGTCGTCTATAGATGCTCCGCATATAAACTAATATTAAGTAACACTTAACTTAACTCTCATGTTAGGGGGTGAGTGGCGCTAAAACATGACATGCCAGACAATGCTATATTAGCCACAACATCTCACCTATCCTATAAGTCCCAATTTCTGATCTTCTGATCGAAAAGACATAGGCCGGAAATTCAATTCACACACATTCCTGGCCTGTATTTGGCCATTTAGCCTGCTGGCACAGCCGTTCTGTATCCTCAGCCGGGGAGCTTGCTTGTCAAGAACAGATCTGCCTCTTTTGCGTTGTCAAACGTACGTGTTGATCCCTCGACTGTCACCTTAAACCGGGCTGGGAAGAGGAATCCATATCGGATGTTGGCCGCCCTGCATTTGTTGCGTACCTCATCATACTCTTTCCATTGGTTCCTCACCTCCAAGGTAAGATCTGGGTAGAAAGACACCCTGGCTCCGTTGTAGTTAAGGGGGGAACTTTTGACTAGCCAGCTTGAGGATGAGATCCCTGGTGTGGGGATAGTGCAGCCTTACAATGAATGGCCTTGGTGGCCCGCCCTTGGCCGGCCGTTGCCTGTGCTCTGTGTGCGCGGTCGATCAGGATGGCCGTTTTGAAGTGTTCACTCCCCAGCAATGCCGGTATCAGCTCCGAGACAAATTCAGTGGGTTTCCCTTTCTCCGTGTCCTCCTGGATCCCACATATTCGGATGTTCTGGCGTCTTGAATGCGACTCGAGCATTTCCAGTCGGGCCTTCAGGGTTTTGTTGTCATTTTTGAACGTTGCGCACTGTTTCTCTATGTCCTGTAGCCTGGCCTCGTGATCGATTGTCGTCTGCTCAACCTCGTGCACCCTTCCCTTAGTTGCCTTCACAGTTTCGGCCAAAGTCCCAATACTCTTTGAGATATCAGCCAACCTTGTGTCCACCTTCTTGCTTAGTGCGTTTATGGCAGCCAGTATGTCACTTTGAGTAGGATCTGTGGGGAACTCTTGGAAGCTAGCCTCTTCAGCTAGCTCCTCGTGGGTCGGCGACGTTGAAATTGGTTCGTTGTCTATCTCATTCCAATTATCTTGTTTAGCGCCCCCTTTTTTGTTGCCTTTTCCCTTTGTCATATTTGTTTGAAGTTATAGGTTGTGAGAGGTTAAGATAAATATTAATTTGTTTCAAAATTGAGCGGAGCTCTAGCAATGCACGTCTACTCCATAGCACGCTCTCTAGCACCCCCTCATCTTCATTTGTTATCGATTAATTATTGCAATAATGGAGCTGGTCAACGACCACCCGTAGGTGATTAGTTGAGAGCCCAACAAACAGGAAATGCTGACGTCTTATATAGTGGACCTAAAAATGCTTAGTCATGCCTGGTTCCACCCCTCCCTGGCAGATCAGGGCATCATAAGCTACCTTGTTTTCTTCTTGTGGCTATGTGTATCGGGTCATAGCGCACAAACTGATCACGTTAGTTCCGTTACTCCTCTCTGTTCAAGCCAGCCTCTGTTCTCTTCATATCTCATTTTACATTAAAAAAAAAACATTTTAGTCATTTAGTAGACGCTCTTATCCAGAGCGACTTACAGTTAGTGAGTGCATACATTTTTCATACTGGCCCCCCGTGGGAATCGAACCCACATCCCTGGCGTTGCAAGCGCCATGCTCTACCAACTGAGCTACAGCTGTGCCCTTGGAAGATAATAAAAGACAGGATGGACTGAGACACTGTGGTCACTCTCAGAGGGTCTTTGTCTTGACCATGTGACTAAGTTGAACAGAGGCAGAGTGGAAAAATACCAGCTCCTTCTTACAAGACCTTCAAACAGACAGTGGAAATTAACAGGTTTAAGGCTCATATAGCGCATGTGCATAACAAAGTTTAGCATTAAGAACTATTAAAGTAATTATTCTTTACATTGTTTCTGCTACACAAGCTTAAAGAGGTTATACAGGATTTTCTCCTCACAGCTGTCAAGCACACACGCTCACACGCATGCACACACACACACTTTGGGTTGCAGGACATGCTGGAGGAGAGAAGCTATGAACTTGACCTCTGGCTTCTATTGGCTTTTCTCTTATCGTTCCCTCTAGAGCACAAACACACACATATGCACTCAGTGGCCAGTTAATTATGTACACCACCTCGTTCACGTAAATGGTTCACTCCTACAGTCAGTGAGTCACGTGGCCGTGGCTTGCTATACTGAGCAACAATATAAACGCAGTTCAGTTCATGTAAGGAAATCAGTCAATAAATGCATTAGGCCCTAATCTATGGATTTAACATCTGGGCAGGGGTGCAGCCATGGGTGGGCCTGGGAGGGCATTGATCCACCCACTTGGGAGCCAGGCCCACCCACTGGGGAGCCAGGCCCAGCCAATCATAATTAGTTTTTCCCCACAAAAGGGCTTTATTACAGACAGAAATACTCCTCAGTTTCATCAGCTGTCCAGGTGACTGGTCTCAGATTATCCCGCAGGTGAAGAAATCGGATGTGGAGGTCCTGGGCTGGCGTGGTCTGCGGTTGTGAGGCCGGTTGGATGTACTACCAAATTCTCTAAAACGACGTTGGAGGCGGCTTATGGTAGAGAAATGAACATGAAGTTCTCTGTCAACAGCTCTGGTGGACATTCCTGCAGTCAGCATGTCAATTGCACGCTCCCTCTAAACTTGAGACATCAGTGGCATTGTGTTGTGTGACAAAACTGCACATTTTTTGTGTCCTTTTATTGTCCCCAGCACAAGTTGCACCTGTGTAATGATCATGCTGTTTAATCAGCTTCTATTAAGGCAAGTCGTCCAGGTCCTGAGGCAGTAAAGCATCCCCAAATCATCACACCACCACCACCATGCTTGACCTTTGGTATGATGTTCTTACTGTGGAATGCAGAGTTTGGTTTTCGCCAGGCATTACTTGAACCATGTCGTCCAAAAAGTTATACTTTTGAATCATCTGTCCGTAGAACGTTCTTCCAAGAGTCTTGATGATCATCCAGGTGCATTTTGGCTAACTTGAGTCAACTTTTTGGATGAGATGGGTCCCATTATGCATGGCGAAAACCAAACACTGCATTCCACAGTAAGAACATCATACCAAAGGTCAAGCATTGTGGTGGTGGTGTGATGGTTTGGGGATGCTTTACTGCCTCAGGACCTGGACGACTTGCCTTAATAGAAGGAACCATAAATTCTGCTCTGTATCAGAGAATTCTACAGGAGAATGTCAGACCATCCGTCTGTGAGCTGAAGCTGAAGCGCAGCTGGGTCATGCAGCAAGACAATGATCCAAAACACACAATCAAGTCTACATGAAAATTGCTAAAAAGCAACAAATTTGGAAGTTTTGGAATGGCTTGTCAAAGTCCGGACCTAATCCCAATTGAGATGTTGTGGCAGGACTTGAAACGAGCAGTTCATGCTTGAAAACCCACACGTCACTTAGTTAAAGCAGTTCTGCATGGAAGAGTGGGCCAAAATTCCTCCACAGCGACGTGAGAGACTGATCAACAACTACAGGAAGCATTTGGTTGGAGTCATTGCAGCTAAAGGTGGCACAACCAGTTATTGAGTGTAAGGGGACAATTACTTTTTCACACAGGGGAATTGGGTGTTGCATAACTTTGTTTATGAAATAAATGAAATAAATATGTAATTGTTGTGTTATTTGTTCACTTATGTTCCCTTTATCTAATATTAGGTTTTGGTTGAAGATCTGATAACATTCAGTATCACAAATATGCAAAAGTAGAGAAAATTAGAAAGGGGGCAAATACTTTTTCATAGCACTGTAAGCTTTTTGTGCGTATGGAACATTTCTGGGATCTTTTATTTCAGCTCATGAAACATGGGACCAACACTTTACATGTAGCGTTTATATTTTTGTTCAGTACACATTACCTTCAGAACGTATTCACATCTCTTGACTTTTTCCACATTTTGTTGTGTTACAAAGTGGGATTAAAATTGATTTAATTGTCTGTTTTTTTTGGCAACGATCTACACAAAATACTCATGTCAAAGTGGAAGAAAAATGTGTAACAAAAAATATTTAAAAAATACAAGTTTCAATCACCTGAGTCAATACATGTTAGAATCAGCAATTACAGCTATGAGTGTTTTTGGGTACATCTCTAAGAGCTTTGCACACCTGGATTGTACAATATTGCACATTATAATTGTTTAAAATTCTTCAAGCTTAGAGACTTTGTTGATCATTGCTAAACAGCAATTTTCAAGACTTGCCATAGATTTTCAAGCCAATTTCAGTCAAAACTGTAACTAGGCCACATTTAGGAACATTCAATGTAGTCTTCGTAAGCAACTCCAGTGTATATTTGGCCTTGTGTTTTAGTTTATTGTCATGCTGAAAGGTGAATTTGTCTCCCAATGTCTGTTGGAAAGCAGACTGAACCCGGTTTTCCTCTAGGATTTTGCCTGTGCTTAGCTCTACTCCGTTTATTTTTTTATCATAAAAAATGTCCTAGTCCTTGCTGATGACAAGCATATCCATAACATGATGCAGCCACCACCATGCTTGAAAATATGAAGAGTGAAATGTGTTGTATTGGATTTGCCCCAAACACAACCTATTGTATTCAGGACATAAAGTTCATAGTGACTGGGTGTATTGATACACCATCCAAAGTCTAATTAACTTCCTCATGTTCAAAGGGATATTCAATGTCTGCGACATGGAACAAGGCTTGTCAACATGCTCAGACGACATGACTATGATACAAACCACTGTTAAGAAGCTCGAAACTGATGTGGCTAGCCTTAAGGAACAATGCATACATTTACAAGGTTATATGCGAAGATCCAATATCAGGATCATGGGGGTAGCTGAGGACCCGGGCTTAAGTTCTACTTCATCGGTCTCATAGTTATTGAAGGAAGCCCTCAAATTGGATTAAGACGTCCTTGTAGACCGCTCACATCGGGGCTCTCAATCTAGAAAGCCTGGCGGAAAACCTTGCGTCATTGTGGCTAAACTACACTACGATCAGGATTGTATGTTCTTCGGCGTGCCAGAGAATTTGGCCCACTTCGATGCAACGGAGCACCCTCTCTATCTGCCCAGACTATGCCCCCAGCGTTGCTCGTGACCGTGCTGCTTTCAACAAGTCAAGAGTCTGCTCTGTGGACGGACCGACGTTCGGTATGGTGTGGCTTTTCCTGCCCGGCTCCGTATAACATACAACGGCACCGAGAAAGAGTTCCAAGACCCCCATAAGGCGATGGCCTTGGTAAAGGCAAACATTCTACCGAGGTAGGACAAAGCAAATGGCTGAATGTTCACCTATTTGACGATTGGGGTAATGGACGAATGTGTCTACCACTGCAGACTCTGTCTCTCTTTTGTAGATACTGTATAACGTTGCCAGTGGTATCAGTTGATGCTGATATTATTAGGTAACGTTAGTGCCTTAGTTTTGGTGAGTCAATTCTCCTTTTGTTTTAACGTTTTATTTTATTACCACGAAGCTGCTCATTTCTATTTATTGATAGTACCCGTATCAAGGGTAGATAAAGCACAGTTATATTATTAGGTTATTGAGTGTAAGGGGACAATTACTTTTTCACACAGGGGAATTGGGTGTTGCATAACTTTGTTAAGATGTTGGTGCTAACTTAGTGGTATTGCTGTAAGATGTGATTTATAAAAAATGTTATACTTTCTTTTAAAACAGCCTAGTTTTGGGTTGTAAATAAGTATTTCTTATTTATTTATTATGCGCAACTTGTTTTAAATCCTTCACTATTTCAGCAGGGCTCTCTACTCGATAGGTTTAGTGTTCCCCACTACAAGCACATCATGTGGATATCTTTGCGTGGAGATTAGCGGTTACCTTGTTATATTAGGTGACCAGGGTGGGTTTTCTTTTTCATACCAGACTTCAGAGTATTGTTTGTTTAGGTTTTTTATTCTTCTTCAACTTTTGTTTTTTTTATTTGCTATAGAAAATTTAATGGATCAGTTGTTATTGTAATCTGGCATCTATCCTTTTCCCACCTGACTTTACATGGGTAGGCCTATGTCACGATCGTCGGGAACAGAGGAGGACCAAGGCGCAGCGTTGAATGCGAACATATTTATTTATATAATGATCACACGATCAAAAACAACAAAACGATGACGTGACAGTCAATGGTCAAACACAAACCAACACGAACAAGAAACCACAATGAATGAATGCCTAACGGCTACCTAAGTATGACTCCCAATCAGAGACAACGAACTACAGCCGTCTCTGATTGGGAGCCACCCTGGCCAACATAGATATACAACAACTAGAACCAACACACATGAAAACTCACACCCTGGCTCAACATACTAGAGTCCCCAGAGCCAGGGCGTGACAGTACCCCCCCCTAAAGGCGCGGACTCCGACCGCGCCAACCAAATACCACAGGGGAGGGACCGGGTGGGCACTCCGCCTTGGCGGCGGATCCGGCTCCGGGCATGATCCCCACTCGCTCTCTAACCCCCCAAAGTACCCTGGTCCGGTCTGGCCCTGCTGACCGGAGCTGAACTGCACACTGGTGGAGCGGATTGCTCTAGCTCCGGCGTGAAGCAGCTGACCCGTGCTGAACCAGGCACCAGTGGAACAGGCACGGGCTGTGCCGGACTGACGACGCACACCACTGGCTTGGTGTGGGGAGCAGGAACGGCCCGAGCCGGGCTGACGAAACGCACCCCTGACTTGGTGCGGGGAGCAGGAGCGGGCGAACCGGGCTGACGAAACGCACCACTGACTTCGTGCGGGGAGCAGGAACGGGCCGAGCCGGGCTGACGGGCGCACCACTGACTTGGTGCGGGGAGCAGGAACGGGCCGAGCCGGGCTGACGAAGCGCACCACTGACTTGGTGCGGGGAGCAGGAACGGGCCGAGCCGGGCTGATGAAGCGCACCACTGACTTGGTGCGGGGAGCAGGAACGGGCCGAGCCGGGCTGACGAAGCGCACCACTGACTTGGTGCGGGGAGCAGGAACGGGCCGAGCCGGGCTGACAAAGCGCACCATTGGCCTGGTGCGGGGAGCAGGAACAGGCCAGACCGTACTGGGGACACACACCACTGGTCCTACGCAGGGAACTGGAATGGGCCGGACCGGACTGGTAACACACCCCAGTACCTCTCGCCGTGCCTCTACACCTTCCATCCCCTCTTCGACCAGTGGCTCCCGTAACCTGGCGGCCTCCTCTGCCAACCCGCTGGGCCGCTCTGCCGCGGTCTCCTGCTGGCCCGTCGTCCACGGCGTTAGCCCCCCCCTAAAAAATTTCTGGGCGTCTCTCCTACCCGTGGACCAGGTCTCCATGTCCCTCGCCAGCCTTTCGCCCTTCTGCTTCCATGTCAAGCCCTTCTCTTCCTCACCCGGCTTGACCCAGTCGAGGAGGCGAAGGAGATCTGCTAGAGATCTCCCTGGCGATGGCTCCTGGACACGCTGCTTGGTCCAGTCTTGGTGGTTTCTTCTGTCACGATCGTCGGGAACAGAGGAGGACCAAGGCGCAGCGTTGAATGCGAACATATTTATTTATATAATGATCACACGATCAAAAACAACAAAACGATGACGTGACAGTCAATGGTCAAACACAAACCAACACGAACAAGAAACCACAATGAATGAATGCCTAACGGCTACCTAAGTATGACTCCCAATCAGAGACAACGAACTACAGCCGTCTCTGATTGGGAGCCACCCTGGCCAACATAGATATACAACAACTAGAACCAACACACATGAAAACTCACACCCTGGCTCAACATACTAGAGTCCCCAGAGCCAGGGCGTGACAGCCTAATATCATGAGAGGGACAGCTGGTTGCTCAGTCACTTTTGCTAGCTGGAATGTTAAATGTTTAAATCACCCAGTGAAACGTAAAATAGTTATTTCTCATTTAAATGAGCTTAAAGTAGATATCGCCTTTCTTCAGGAGACACATCTCCGCTCTTTCGACCACTCTCGTTTAAAAGGAGGGTGGATCGGTCAATCATATCATTCCAATGTTCATTCTAAAAGTAGAGGAGCAGCCATTTTAATTAGTAAAAACATACCGTTCGCAATGTCGAGGCAGACTCAGCAGGCCGTTTCATTATTGTAGTAGGAAGACTGTATAAACATTTATGCACCAAATTGGAATAACAGTTCATTCTTCCCAAATGTATTTTCTTGATTACCAAATATGGACACACGCCACCTAATGCTAGGTACTGATATGAATTGTGTACTGTCACCCAATCTGGATCGTTGCTCTCCTAAGGTATCATCTTCATCAAAGACAGTATCCACAATTCAGCTATTTCTTAAGACAAATGGCATATCTGATGTGTGGCGTTTCCGCAATCCCACAGCGAGGGAGTATAATTTTTTTCTCACCAGTTCGTAAGACCTTCTCACAAATAGACTACTTTTTTCTACACAATAGATTTCTGGCACTTAACAGAGTGTGATTACCAAGCTATAGTCATTTCCGATCATTCTCCTCTTACTATGAAACTACTTATACCAAATACACAGCCTAATTATCACCCTTGGTGGCTTAACTCACTACTGCTATTAGAAGAAACCTTTACTTTTATATAATCTCAAATTGAGCTATTTCTTGAGTTTAATCAAAGCCCTGGAATGTCTCCTACAACAGTATGTGACTCAATGAAGGCTTATCTAAGGGGCCAAATTATTTCATACAGCGCAAGATTAAGGAAGTGCAATATTCAACGCCTAGGGGAACTTACAAATAAAATCTTGGATTTGGATATGGCATATTCACACTCTTCATCCGCAGATTTACTAAAACAACGTTTGACACTTCAGTCAGAGTTTGATCTTCTTTCAACTCGACAAGCTGAAAATCAAATTAGTCAATCTCAATACAAAAATTATGAACATGGAGAGAAATCAAGGAAAATGCTAGCACACCAGCTGCGTTAGAGAACCGCAAACCAAACCATACCTGAGATAACTGACGAGCTGGGTAACAAATGTATTGATCATTTAGAGGTCAATTCATGCTTTCATAACTTTTACTCACAATTATACACTTCGGAATCCGCTGGTAATGCTACCTTACTCGACACCTTCTTTGAGAACTTAGATATTCCTACAGTTGAACCTGAGAGAGCTGCTGAATTAGAAGGACAGTTCTCTGTAGAAGAGATTGTGTTGGCAATTAAATCTATGCAGTGTGGTAAATCCCCTGGACCCAACGGATTTCCGAACAAAATATTTGAGGAATCATTCTCCTCAAACTCTTTACCCTCAACAATGAGACAAGCATGTATTTCACTTATTCTGAAAAAGGAGAAGACACCTCTTGAGTGTGGTTCATATAGACCAATTTTATTTACTGAATTGCGATATAAAGATACTTTCTAAGATGATTGCCTGCCGTTTTGAGTCAGTACTTCCCTCCATTATCTCTACAGATCAAACTGGTTTTATTAAAAAACATCATTCTTTTTTCAACATCAGACATCTTTATAATATACTTTATAATCCCTCTTCATCTGACACTCCGGAGATATTGTTATCACTTCATGCTGAGAAGGCGTTTGATCGGGTGGAGTGGGATTATCTATTTTATACTCTCAATTTGGATTAGGTCCCAATTTTATGTCCTGGATCAAAGTCCTTTACTACTCCCCTATGGCTGCAGTGCGCACAAATAATAACCTTTCATCCTATTTCCAACTTCAACGTGGGACAAGACAGGTTTGTCCTCTATCCCCTCAGCTGTTTGCCATCGCAATTGGGCCTTTAGCTATAGCAATACGTAATAACACCACTATCAAAGCTATTCGAAGAGGGGGCTTAGAGCATAAGGTTTCACTCTATGCGGATGACATGCTATTATATAAGTCTGACCCTCTAACTGGTCTTCCAGAGATCCAGGTTCTACTAAAGACATTTGGTAAAATATACGGGTATAAGGTTCATCTACAAAAAAGTGAAGTGATGCCTATTAATCCTTCTGCCATGCAAAACATTTTAGTCATGTGCCCTTCAGAGTGACTACACATAAATTGAAATATTTGGGAATTTGGGTCACACACAATTTCAAAGATCTCTATAATGCTCAGCATATGTGGGAACTCCTTCAAGACTGTTGGAAAAGCATTCCAGGTGAAGCTGGTTGAGAGAATGCCAAGAGTGTGCAAAGCTGTCATCAAGGCAAAGGGTGGCTATTTGAAGAATCTCAAATATAAAAAAGATTTTGATTTGTTTAACATTTTTTTGGTTACTGCATGATTCCATATGTGTTATTTCATAGTTTTGATGTCTTCAGTATTATTCTACAATGTAAGAAATACTAAAAATTAAGAAAAACACTTGAATGAGTAGGTGTGCCCAAACTTTTGACTGGTAGTGTATATGTCAAAAACATGCTGTAATTCAATTTAAAATAGTTCATCGGCTGCATTGGTCAAAGGCAAAATTATCCATGATTAGACCAAAAATAGATCCCACTTGTGACCGATGTAAGCAGGCTCCTGCCTCTTTATTACACATGTTAAAATGTAAATGTAAAAATGTAAATGTTTTGGACATTGACAGGTTCCTTCTGCCTTTATTGGCACCACAGGAGGCCCCTCTAAACAGTTCTGTGGGCAACATGCTGGCATTTACTACTCTTCTAGCTAGACGTCTATTTAAGTGGAAGGATCGGTTTCGTCCTACTTTTAACCATTGGAATAAGGAAGTTATGCAACATCTCAAGCTAGGGTTTGATTTGGTAGGGGATCCGTGTGTTCTGCTCTCTACCTGTTCTGTCTGTTATCTTTATAATCATAAAAAACTACAAATTAAAAAAACTACAAATTAAAAATAAAATAAAATCACTGCCTGACTGAGGGACCTTACAGATAATTGTATGTGTGGGGTACAGAGATTAGGTAGTCATTCAGAAATCATGGTAAACACTATTATTGCACACAGAGTGAGTCAATGCAACTTATTACCTCCCGAGTGGCGCAGTGGTCTAAAGCACTGCATCGCAGTGCTAGCTGTGCCACTAGAGATCCTGGTTCGAATCCAGGCTCTGCTGTAGCCGGCTGCAACCGGGAGACCAATGGGGCGGCGCACAATTGGTCCTGGGTAGGGGAGGGAATGGCTGGCAGGGAGGTAGCTCAGTTGGTAGAGCATGGCGTTTGCAACGCCAGGGTTGTGGGTTCGATTCCCACGGGGGGCCAGTATGAAAATAAAAAAGAATAATGTATGCACTTACTGTAAGTCGCTCTGGATAAGAGTGTCTGCTAAATGATGTAAATGTATTATGTAACTTGCCATAACAAACGGGTTGAATACTTATTGACTCAAGACATTTCTGCTTTTCATTTTTAATTAATTTGTACACATTTCTAAAACACATAATTCCACTTTGACATTATGGGGTATTGTGTGTAGGACAGTGACAAAAAATCTCAATTTAATCCATTTTAAATTCAGGTTCTAACACAACAAAATGTGGAAAAAGTCAAGGGGTGTGAACACATTCTGAAGGCACTGCATATAAAAGTGATACTTGTGTGTCCCAGGAAACCAGATAATGCTTTGTAAAAGCCTCTCTCACTTTAGTGGCTCCAGACTCGAGTCTCATTTACTGCTTATCTACCTCAGAGTTGGGCTCTTATGAACTGAGATCTGACCAGAGAGAGAGGGGGGATGAGAGAGAACGGGGGCAGGAGAGAGGTTGAGAGGAACAGAGAGGACATACATACAGGGACAGAGACACTGAAGGGGGTAGAGAGAGAGCAGAGAGAAATGACAGCACACAATAGAGGTGATACCAATAGGGAAAGTAAGAGAGCAGAAAAGAGAAACAGAGAGACACTGAAGGGGAGAGAGAGTGAGAGAGAGAAGGGTGGATGGCTCTCAGCTCCTCTTCCTACTGCTGGATTTGTGGCTTCTGGGCACTGGCATGTCATGGGCAGCATTCATAAACAACACAGTTCTCTCTGTCTCTCTCTGTCTCTCTCTCTATCTATCTCTGCCCTTCAGCCGACTGTCTCTGCCCAGAAAGATGCTGTGGCTGTTGTGCTACTGTGGCAACAGACCTAGTACCACTCTCAGTCTGTGGCCCATCTGGCGCCCCCTCTGCCAACCCAGTCGTGTGCCACTGCAATCTGGGAAAACATTAACAGCTAACTAACTACAACACAATGAAGATAATGATCAACAAGTGTCCATCTGTTCCCCAAATTCAGTTATACCTCACTTATACAAGTAACTTTACATTTGAGAGACATTAGTAAAATACTGAAATTAGCCAAATGCAGCCAAAGACCATATTTAATAGCTTAAGGCTTCATAAAAGTGTGATAGCTTTATAGTGTCACTTTGTGCTGCTGCTGTGAAATAATTTGGCTCCTGAGAGCTATAAATACATAGTTGTGCTCCTGCTGTTGGTAAGGCTAGCAGATTTTTAAAGGAACAGAGTGTTCTCATCTCTTATAACTCACTCTGTGTGGAGGAGAGGGCTTCTGACTCAGAGAGATTAATTAGCACACTCCTCTACTGCAGAGTGGGATTTTAAACTGCTCGCTGTCTGATTTCCCAATGGTAACCCATATCTAAGAGAGCCACTCACTCCTAATGAGAGTTGCAGCCCTGTCAATCATCCAAAAAACAGTTTATGTTCACTTCTGTCTGTCTACACACAGACCTACTGGATTGTGTTTCTCTTCTCCACTCCCTCAGTTAGTTCCTATTGCTGATGGTCGGTCAGTCAGTCATTTAGTCAATCATTTAGTATGTAAGTAATTTAGTCAGTCAGCCAGTCAGTCAGTCAGTCATTTAGTATGTCAGTCAATTAGTCAGTCAGTCAATCATTTATTCAGTCAGTCAGCCAGTCAGTCATTTAGTCAGTCAGTCAGTGTTAACTGCATCTGATTCCCCCTCAGCTCCAGCAGCGTAAAGAGTTAAGAGTTTAATCATGTCTCTGCTTTAGGCCTTTCTTCCCAAATTACTTAATACTAATGGAGGACTTTTTTTAATACTCATCATTATACAGCTGAGAAAAAAAGGTTGAAATTCCTGTCTGAAAAATGACTTGGATTAAATAGACTCTCTCTCTCCCCCTCCCCCTCTCGCTCTCTCTCATACCCACATGATTTATCTCCCCCTCCCTTGACATCTCCTCGCTCACCTTCCTTGACCCCTTGCTGTATCTCTCCTCCCTCCCTCTCTCTCAACTCAATTTAATTCAAAGGGCTTTATTAGCATTGGAAACATATGTTTACATTTCCAAAGCAAATCTCTCTCTCTCTATCGCTCTGTCTCTCTATCCCTCTCTCCCTCTCTTTCCCTCTCTCCCTCTCTTTCCCTTTCCCTCTCATTCTGTGAATTTGAATTTCCCCGGAAATTCTGCTGGGAAAAATGGGGTCCCTGCTGAAAAAGTTTGAATACCACTGAGATGGAGGGATGTGTGTTAGTGATGCGCAGGTTGATTCATAACCCACAGTCCCCGTTGTTATATCCGTGGGGCGGACGGGTTTAGGGTCATTAAATATTGTGGTAAAAGAGGATGATAGCAGTGAGTGCCGGCTATGTTATGTGTGATGATTGTGAGGCGCTATACAAATTTGATAGTCACAAGACGGGCCAATGGCATGTCAAGGGAACTGTAGCCTACTGTTTAAATGGGTTAAATGGAAACTGAAATCTGGACACTGACTGTAGGTCTATAACCTCTCACATAGCCTTAATCATAACTCCTGTAGAATTAAGCATTTCCTGCAGTAAGATTATACACCAAAAGTAGGCCAAATTTGGACAGGAGTGGAGAAATATGAGAGAATGCAATGCTCAGTTAGATACCATCTGTAGAGGTTCTGTCTTCATCATAAAAGCGTCATAAAAGCTGATAAAATATGAATCGAAGCCGAACTCACGTTGAGTCGTTTTCCCAGCTTTCTTTTTCCTTACAACCGGTCAAACTGATGTCATTTGGACATTTTGCACAGAAAATCGTTCCTTTTTTTTGTTGAGTTATTGTATTTTCTCCCCAGTCTCTAAACGTCTTTGCTCCGTGAAAGTACCAATGTCAACTAGGTTGAAGCATTCATTCCATCGATCTATTACATTATTCTGTTGAACAAGGGTTTATTTAGTCTTTTAGGGCAACATATAATGACAGAAGAGAAGCTACATGTATCTAATTATAGACATGTTGACAAACAAATAGCCTACCAAAATGTCGGAAATTATAAGTGGAAACATATCTAAATCAGGTAACAACAACAAAATATAATTCTGCCATCTTTGACTGAGCTTGTAGCGCATCTTCTATTTTTGCGGGTTAGGGTTGGGTGCGGGCCTCCGATTTTTACTTTATCACATAGCCTATAGTCAGCGGTTGCGGATGGGTTATTAGCAATTGCGAGCGGGTGCGGGTGAACAAACAGCTGGCCATTGCACGACTGTGTTTGTGTTTGTGTGTGTGTGTGTGTGTGTGTGTGTGTGTGTGTGTGTGTGTGTCTGTGAGTGTGTGTTTGGATATCTGTCCATGATTGTCTGAGTGTGTAGGACTCTGACTGAGTGTCTATGTCTGTGTGGTTATATGCATTTGTATGAATGTGCATGACTGTGTTTGTTTATGTGGGTGGTAAATTGGGTCACTCTCACTGCAGTAGCTAGCTGTCTGTCTGCATACATCTCTTCTTTCGTGAGCAGCAACCCAATTAACATGGCTCCAGGGGTGTAGAATGAGGATAGGGTTTCTCCCATGAGGGAAACACATAGAGTTGAGGAGGTTTTTAGTGTTGAGAAATCCCATAGTGCTCTCTAACAACTCTCATGTCACACACCATGGGCTCTCAAGTGTAAATGGAACACTACGCCTCTGAATAGCATTTAGCCTCAACACACACACACAGTGTGTCTTTGTTTCCCTGCAGTAGACCACAGTATCGCTCCCCACCATAATGTAATGAGATTCCCTGCTTGTGTGTATCACCCTGTGTGTCTGTGAATGCGACCCAATTTGAATAATGGTTCCCACTCTCAGTGAGGTCTGCATCTACCCATCTAGCCCCCTGCCTGCCTGCCTGCACTGGGTCTATGCAGCGTGACACAGTGCAGAGTGATTGAGCTCATTCCCCTAAGGCTCCTAATAGCCCCTCTGAGGCCCCAAGCCCAGTTAAAAACAGCTTTCACTTACAGGCCCCAGCCTTAACGCACTGCTCAGGGTTACGCACTCCAAGTTCAGGACACACACACACCACATACTGTATACATACACAAAGACACACACTCACTCACTCATACACACACACAGGAGGAGCCAAGTGTTTCCTACTCCGACAGATAGACAGGGAATTCATTCATAATTAATTCATATTTAAAGGCCCAGTGCAGTCAAAACTAAATGTTTCATGTGTTTTGTATCATATTGAACAACAGCTAATGAAACTAACATTGTAAAAGTGTGCAAAAATGTGATCAGTGTTATTTCCTGATAGTTGCTTGTTGACAGTACAATCTACACAGGACCTTCTAATCAGCCTGTTTGCATGGGCGGGAGTTTCGGCTTGCCTGGTGACAACAGGCGGCAGGTAGCTTAGTGGTTAAGAGCGTTGTGCCCTTGAGCAAGGCACTTAACCCGAATTGCTCCTGTAAGTCGCTCTGGATAAGAGCGTCTGCTAAATGACTAAAATGTAAATGTAACACCAGACGGTAAATTTGTTAATAGGCCAATAACAGCTAGTTTTAAGTTGTCCCCTCCCCACTCAGACCACTCCCAGACAGTCCTATCAAAATACTTGCTTGCGATTTTTTTTTTGTTGCTAAAAAGTAATTTTTGCCGATTTTAATGGAAAACTATTACAGTAAGGTACTTAATTGTAACCCAGAAATGATTTGATATTGATATAAAAACAGCTGTATTGGGCCTTTAAAGGATCTGTTCTGGCTTCACATTCTCCGAAAATACATAATTGATGCGAGAGGGAGGGCGATGTGGTCCAACTCTCGACAACCCGTCTGCTATGCTTCACCACCCAGTGAGGGGTGAGAGCAGCACCCGCCATGTTTCACACACCCCACCCTCCATCTCCCCTGTCCCACTCCTCAGATTGATTGGGTTTATTTATGTTAAGGAGATTTGGCTTTTCAATGTTGAGCAATTTGTTACGTCACACCCCGGATTTTCTCTATGTTGAGCTGTTGGGTACCCACAATGTAGGCTAATTAGCAGACAGACATTGGGGGCTCTATATAGATCCGAACTCCAGATCGTTTAATCAACCTCATCCCTGCTCTCTTTACTCCCCCTCTATCTCTCCATCCCCACTCTCCACTGCCTGTACTGCTGTATGATTTAGTCTACATTGAGACATTAATAAGACGTTAAGTTCTGTCTGTAGAGTAGCTTGTTGGTCTCCATTCTCTAATGGTCTGTAAATGCTTTATTCCTCTCATTCATCTGATCTCTCTCTGATTGTGCTGCTTGTTGCTGAGAAGATCCAGACGATTAGCAGCCCAGTGATCAAACACCCCTTGTCTCTGTCTCATCTGGATCCTCCTCGCCTCTCCTCTTGTCCTCTCCTTTCACCTGTTCCTGGCTAAATTAGAAGACTCCATCAAGAGCTTTGTGATCTCTAAAATACTCAGATTATCCTGTCGGAAAGGAGGAAGACGGAGGAGGAGAGGAGGCGCGATGGGGGGATGAGGAGGAGAAGAGGCGTGATGGGGGGAATGTATTTGCTGTTTACCGTATGGTGAAGGAGGAGTTGGGGGTGTGTACTGTATATACAAAATCCCCAGATTTTGTGTTAAACGCTCTACAACAAAGCTTTCTTAGTGTCCAACAAGCTTTCTCTGCCCTTAACCTTGTTCTGAACACCTCCAAAACAAAAGGTAATGTGGTTTGGTAAGAAGAATGCCCCTCTCCCCACCGGTGTGATTACTACCTCTGAGGGTTTAGAGCTTGAGGTAGTCACCTCATACAAGTACTTGGGAGTATGGCTAGACGGTACACTGTCCTTCTCTCAGCACATATCAAAGTGGCAGGCTAAGGTTAAATCTAGACTTGGTTTCCTCTATCGTAATCGCTTCTCTTTCACCCCAGCTGCCAAACTAACCCTGATTCAGATGACCATCCTACCCATGCTAGATTACGGAAACATAATATATAGATCGGCAGGTAAGGGTGCTCTCGAGCGGATAGATGGTCTTTACCATTCGGCCATCAGATTTGCCACCAATGCTCCTTATAGGACACATCACTGCACTCTATATGCACTCGATAGCTCTGTATACCCGTCGCAAGACCCACTGGTTGATGCTTATTTATAAAACCCTCTTAGGCCTCACTCCCCCCTATCTGAGATACCTACTGCAGCCCTCATCCTCCACATACAACACCCGTTCTGCCAGTCACAATCTGTTAAAGGTCCTGTTAAAGCACACACATCCCTGGGTCGCTCCTCTTTTCAGTTTGCTGCAGCTAGCGACTGGAACGAGCTGCAAAAAACACTCAACTGGACAGTTTTATCTCCATCTCTTCATTCAAAGACTCAATCATGGACACTCTTACTGACAGTTGTGGCTGCTTCGCGTGATGTATTGTTGTCTCTACCTTCTTGCCTTTGTGCTGTTGTCTGTGCCCAATAATGTTTGTACCATGTTTTGTGCTGCTACCATGTTGTGCTGTTGCCATGTTGTGTTGCTACCATATTGTTGTCATGTGTTGCTGCCATGCTATGTTGTTGTCTTAGATCTCTCTTTATGTGGTGTTGTGGTGTCTCTCTTGTCGTGATGAGTGTTTTGTCCTATATTTTTATTTTTAATCCCAGCCCCCGTCCCCGCAGGAGGCCTTTTGCCTTTTGGTAGGCCGTCATTGTAAATAATCATTTATTCTTAAGTGACTTGCCTAGTTAAATAAAGGTTAAATAAAATAAAATAACATGTAGGCACTATGCAATACGCACACAGGGATGTCAGAACAATGCCAATAAAGGTTGAGGGTTTTTATGTAACCTGTTTTGTTGTTGGTTAATTTTGCTTTCACCAATGTGGTTATTCGGGGACAGGAATATTATCTAGGCTAAGCCCAACCCAAGCACTGCATTCTACCACCTCTGGTCTCTTGGCCCTCCCACCCCTACGGTAGGGCAGCTCCCGCTCAGCCCAGTCCAAGCTCTTCTCTGTCCTGGCACCTCAATGGAGGAACCAGCTTCCCCCTGAAGATAGGACAGCAGAGTCCTTGCCCATCTTCCGAAAGCACCTGAAACACTACATCTTCAAAGAGTATCTTAAATAATCCCCCTCCTCACCTCAACAACAACAAAAAAATACAGAAAACACTTTCCTGAACCAACACTTGCACTTGACACTCCCCCTCTTCCAGCTCTGACTTTGCTGATATTGAGGAAAAGTGTACTTACTATGCCTGTGATATGTGATTGTATGCTAATCTATTGCGTAGTTTCACTACACCTTATTACACACTTCACTGACTATGTAGGTGGATCTTATGTCCTTTCTCTCTCCTGGGAATAACCTACTAAATAACTAAGTCTAGAGCCGGTGTGAATCTGGATTTTGTTTCTTTTCGTGCCGTGTTTAATCCTTCTCTCCTTTCTGCTTCTCTCTCTCTCTCTCTCTCTCTCTCTCTCTCTCTCTCTCTCTCTCTCTCTCTCTCTCTCTCTCTCTCTCTCTCTCTCTCTCTCTCTCTCTCTCTCTCTCTCTCTCTCTCTCTCTCTCTCTCTCTCTCTCTCTCTCTCTCTCCCAGGGAGCAGCCCTCTGGACAGCCCCAGAAATTTCTCCCCCAACACGGCAGCACACTTCTCCTTCGTTCCAGCACGCAGGTGAGCCAGGGTGTCAAGGGGCAGGGTTTCCGTTAGGAAAATGTGGCGCTGGACAACGTGACCGGGAAGATTAAAATGTTCCGACCATTTGACAAATTTACCGGACCCATATGCATTGGGTGCGTAACCCATTAGGTTGTCCACCCACGGTGCACCGAATGACAGAAATCACATTTAGGCCTCCCGAGTGGCGCAGCAGTCTAAGGCACTGCATCGCAGTGCTTGAGGCGTCACTACAGACCCGGGTTCGATCCCAGGCTGTGTCGCAGCCGGCCGCGACCGGGAGACCCATGAGGCGGTGCACAATTGGCCCAGCGTTGTCCGGTTTAGGGGAGGATTTGGCCGGCAGGGATGTTTTTGTCCCATCGTGCTCTAGCGACTCCTTGTGGCGGGCCGGGCGCATGCACGCTGACTTTGGTCGCCAGTTGTACAATGTTTCCTCCAACAAATTGGGGAGGCTGGCTTCCGGGTTAAGCGTGCAGTGTGGCTTGGCAGGGTCGTGTTTCGGAGGACGCGTGGCTCTCGACCTTCGCCTCTCCCGAGTCTGTATGGGAGTTGCAGCGATGGGACAAGACTGTAACTACCAATTGGATATCATGAAAAAGGGTTAAAATAACAATATGGTAATTGATTATGGTAATTTATCTTGTGTAATAATGAAGCAGCCAATAAAACATTTTCAAACATTAGCCAAAATGCAATTCGCAGGAAAACACCATTCTTAAAAGCGCACCTGATGCGGGCGGTTCCATAAAATGTGACATATAAGAAAATCTCAGAAACGTAGAAAGAGGGGGAATCTAAAGATGCAACAACTAGGATGGGTTACTAATATGACTAGGATTGTGTCTTTGGCTTCTGGACAACAAAATAAAGTTCTTATGAAAACCAATAGAACAGGAGAGAAATGCTGGTTTCAATGGCATATGAGGAAGTCTTTATAAAATAATTGACTCAACGTTTCTATGGTTGGATTTTGCCTAGGCTACTTTGAAGCAAGGTAAGACATGCCTAATAATATGAAGTAAAAGGTTCAGGTTTCAAACAATTAAGGACATGTTTTCAAAATGCCTACTGCCTCCAGCTCACATTACAAAATGGTGGGTGAAGCGCTGATAGCCTGCCTACCGTTGCCTACGCATTTGAATTGGAGGCGCGCTTCAATTACCAGTTGAGAAATAAAAATAGTAGCTCTTTTAATTGTGGCCATCAAAACTGTATTAACACGCAATTGTGTTTAGAATTGTTGCGCAATGACTGGGCTTATAAAAGCACATAGTTCTAGCACTGTCTGCAGGTGATATTCCGCTCAAAATAGGCTCTGTATGCTGTGTGATAAATAAGATACATGATGACTAACGAAAATACACACATTAATTCCAATACATTATGCAAATTAACCTATAGACCGATAAGCATGACAGTCAAATGTATTTCCATCGACTGGTATTTCCATCAGTTAATAAAAAGCATTATTTTGCAATGGGATTGTTTTTGCTGCCGGTCAATTCGGCCTGCAACAATTGTATTTATTGGATTATTGGCCAAAAGCCGACAATTACCAGCTAACGGAAAACCTGGTCAGGGGTTAGCTCACCGGGCTCAAAGGACTTAATATTTCTGATGGTGATCGTCTTATGTCTTTATAGTTATGCTAGGAGAAGGGATTATTACCTCATTCTATCATTTGAGCCATACTGCTGATTGACAGTCACCTGCACCCAACGGCAGAGCCAGTTTCCCCAAGCCCAGCTCCAGTTCAATAGTTCACAGCAGAAACTCTGAAGAGTGGAGCCCAAATGGATGCCATTCATCCTCCAGAGTTTAGCCTTAAATTCCAATCCCTCCCATGGCTAATACTCACAGCACCTCTGTGCTCCCCTTTAAATGATAATTGAAAGTCTGGCTAATCAAGCCCATATCATCGGAATGGTTGAAGCCTGGTTGAATATCATCTTATCTGTCACAGGCTTTGACTAGGAAGTGTAGTTACAGAACTAGAGATAGAGAGCCTGTGTGGAGTTAAGCACAACTCAAGATTAAAATTATAAATTAGGTTCATAAGTCGTTCTACACGAGGGGAGAGATATGCCATGTGCTGGTATGATGGTCTTCTGTATGGAAGAAGATTACACTTCTTCTGCCCTGAACCTCAATAAATCAGGTGAGACAGAAGAATGAACCTGAAGCAACAGTGCCACCCAATGGGGAAGTGTGATAATGCAGGATGAGATCTGCAAAGAAATTGTTCTGCAGTGCTCATCACAAGAACACATGTAGCGCTAACACTATCCTCTCTCCCACACAGTCACGGGCACAGGGTTGACAGGTAACTTCTCACCTTTAACCTTTCACCTCCACCCCCTCACCTTCTTTTCTATCCCCTGTCCTCTGCCCTGAATGGAAACACCAAGCCCTTATCCACAAAGCATCTCAGAGACTGAGTGCTGATCATTTTGTTGTGTTACAAAGTGGGATTCAAATGGATTTAATATTCCTTTTTTTTATCAACGATTTACACAAAATACTCTAATGTCAAAGTGGAAGAAAAAAAATATAATAATAATAAATTAATGGAAAATAAAACACTAATATATCTTGATTAGATAAGTATTCAACTCCCTGAGTCAATACATGTTAGAATCACTTTTGGCAGCGATTACAGCTGTGGGTCTTCCTGGGTAAGTCTCTAAGAGCTTTGCCTGGATTGTCCTATATTTGCCCATTATTCTTAAAATAATTATTCAATCTCTGTCAAATTGATTGTTGATCATTGCTAGACAGCCATTTTCAAGTCTTGCCATTGATTTTCAAGCCGATATAGGTCAAAACTGTAACTAGGCCACATTTAGGAACATTCAATGTCATCTTGGTAAGCAACTCCAGTGTATATTTGGCCTTGTGTTTTAGGTTATTGTCCTGCTGAAAGGTGGATTTGTCTCCCAGTGTCTGTTGGAAAGCAGACTGAACCAGGTTTTCCTAAAGGATTTTGCCTGTGGTTAGCTCTATTCCGTTTATTTTTATCCAAAAAAACTCCCTAGTCCTTGCCAGTGACAAGCATACTTATAACATGATACAGCCACAACCATGCTTGAAAATATGAAGAGTTGTAACGATCCCGGCAGTCTGAGTCGGGTCCTGTCTGGTGACTAGTTTTTCTGTTCGTGATCTCCAGTTTCCCGAGGGTTCGGGAACGCTCCGGGGAGCTCTCTTGATTTCCGCACCTGCATCCCATCAGCAATCTGCACACCTGGTCCTGATCATCACCCTTCTTAGGCTCTGGCCTAACATCCAGTTCCTGCCGGATCGTTAGCCATGAACAGTAGGTTTACCAGAGTATCAGTCTTTGAGCCTAGCGTTAGTTTTGTTGTTTTTGCACCGTGTTGGTTTGTTGCTTACTTACCCCCGTTTTGTTCCATCTGCAGTCACCCGTCCGGAACCTTCATCCAACCTCTGCCTGGTGGTCGGCGGCTGCCGACCCAGGATGGGATCAACCACTGCACCCCCAACAACTAATCAACGCCGCCCGCTCTGTTCCCCGGATTATTCAGCATCACTCTTGAATTTGTAATAAACACTCACCTTCGTTTCAACTTACCTTGTCCTGGTCTGCTTCTGGGTTCTGGCTTAGCAACTCGTGACAGAACGATCCGGCCAGTAATGAACCCAGCGGACCTGGACTCTGTTCGCCATGCCATTACCCATCAGGAGAAGATGTTGGGCCATCATAGCACGGTACTACAGGAGATCGCGTTGTCAGTTCGGAACCTTTCTACCGGTCTGACGGAGGTCCAGAACCAACGCAAGTTTCCGGTGGAGGATCCACTACCGGTTTCACCCATCTCGCCTGCCGCTTCTGGAGCTGTGTCCTTCCGTGAGCCCGAGGTTCCGACGCCGGATAGATATGAGGGGGAGCTGGGAAGATGCCGTTCCTTCCTTATGCAGTGTGGATTAGTGTTCGATCTACAGCCCTACTCTTATGCCACAGACAAGGCTAGGATAGCCTTTGTGATTGCGTTGCTGCGTGGTCGAGCGCTGGAGTGGGCTTCAGCCGTTTGGGAACGACAAGACCCCTGCATGGCTTCATACCAGGGGTTCACGGCCGAGATGAGGAAGCTCTTCGACCATTCCGTCCGAGGGAGGGACGCAGCTAGGCGCCTGTTTTCGCTTCACCAAGGAACTCGCAGCGTGGCCGACTTCGTGATCGAGTTCAAGACGTTGGCTGTGGAGAGTGGGTGGAACGAGGAGTCTCTGCAAGCGGCCTTTTACCAGGGTCTGTCGGAGCAGCTCAAGGATGAGTTGATCTCCTATCCGGAGCCTAGTGACCTGGACAGCTTGGTAGCCTTGTCTATTCGGGTGGATAATCGAGTCCGAGAGCGAAGGAGGGAGAAGCAATGGGGTCCGTCCAATCGATCAGCTTCTCAGTTCCCAGTCGGGTCGGGTGGTGGACCAGAACACGTCGATCATTCTCCACCACAAAGGATTAGTGGAGAGGTCCTCTCTCCCGATTCTGAACCCATGCAAGTGGGGCGGCACGGGTTAACCAAGGAGGAGCGTCAACATAGACGTAAGACCAACTGCTGCCTCTACTGTGGTAGCTCGGGACATTACATCTCCACTTGTTCCCGGCGGTCGTCAAACTGCCCGGCTCGCTAAAGTTGGGAGGACTTTTAGCGAGCCAGTTTCAACCTCTCAGTACCTCTGTCAGACCCCGTTTCCCGGCTACCCTTGTGAACAGGAATCAGAGCTTAGCGATTAACGCTTTTATCGATTCAGGTGCCGGTGGAAGCTTTCTTGATGCCGAAGTTGGTGGAACAGCTGGGGCTTTCCAAGGAGCAATTGCCGGAAGCCATTGAAGCGACCACTCTGAACGGCAGTAGTCTGGCACGTATCACGATGAGGACTGAACCGGTTAAGATGCGGTTGTCGGGGAATCATTCTGAGATGATTTCATTCTTCATTCTGCCGCCTTCCCATGTTCCTCTGGTCCTTGGATACCCCTGGCTGAAGGAACACAATCCCACGTTCGATTGGGTGACGGGCAAGGTAACGAGTTGGAGCCTTGATTGTCATGCTAACTGTCTCAAGACTGCCTGCCCCCATTCGGTTCCCAGTCAGGTGATTGAGGCTAAACCCCAAGATTTGTCCCTGGTTCCCGAGACATATCACGATTTGGGGGAAGTTTTCAGTAAGCAGAAGGCTCTGTCACTCCCTCCCCACCGACCATATGATTGTGCCATCAACCGGTTCTACCCCAAGGGAAGGTTATACAGTATCTCCCGACCTGAACGTGAGGCGTTGGAGACCTACATCAAGGAGTCCCTAGCTGCTGGTCTCGTTCGTCCCTCGTCATCACCCCTGGGGGCAGGATTCTTCTTTGTGGGTAAGAAGGATGGCTCTCTTCGACCGTGTATTGATTATCGGGGGTTGAATGACATCACGGTCAAGAACAAGTATCCCCTGCCCTTGATGAGTTCTGCCTTCGACTCCTTACAGGGTGCTACGGTGTTCACCAAGCTAGACCTACGCAATGCGTATCACATGGTCCGGATCAGAGAGGGGGACGAGTGGTTGACGGGTTTCAATACACCGATGGGTCACTTCGAGTATCAGGTGATGCCGTTTGGACTGACCAATGCTCCAGCGGTATTCCAGAGTATGGTGAACGACGTCCTGAGAGATATGATCGGTCTCTTTGTGTTTGTTTACCTGGATGACATTCTGATCTTCTCGAAGGAACCTTCCGACCACGTCCAGCATGTCCGGCAGGTTCTGCAGCGATTGTTGGAGAATCGCCTGTTCGTGAAGGCCGAGAAGTGCGAGTTTCACGCCCACACGACATCCTTTCTCGGGTACATCATCTCCAGGGGAGAGATTAGGATGGACCAGGAGAAGGTTAGAGCGGTTCTGGAATGGGCCCAGCCCGGTACGAGATTGCAGCTCCAGAGATTTTTGGGGTTTGCGAATTTCTACCGCAGATTCATCCGGGATTACAGCCGTGTGGCCGCTCCGTTAACTGCCTTGACTTCCAGTATCAGGACCTTCAAGTGGAATCCGGAGGCGGATCGAGCGTTTCTGGATTTGAAGAGGCGATTCACCAACGCACCGATTCTCTCTCAACCGGACACGGCCCGTCAGTTCGTCGTTGAAGTGGAGCGCGTCTGATGTGGGAGTTGGCGCCATCCTGTCGCAGCGATGCTCCACGGACAGTAAACTCCATCCCTGCGCCTACTACTCTCGTCGCCTTTCGCCTGCGGAGAGGAATTACGATGTGGGTAACCGGGAGCTTCTCGCGGTGAAACTTGCCTTGGAGGAGTGGCGCCACTGGTTGGAGGGGGCGGAGCAACCGTTTATTGTCTGGACTGACCACAAGAATCTTGCTTACGTGCAATCGGCTAAACGTCTCAACTCCCGTCAGGCCAGGTGGGCGTTGTTTTTCGGACGATTCAAGTTTTCCCTGACGTTCCGACCTGGATCTAAGAACGGCAAGGCGGACGCCTTGTCCCGGATGTTCTCCAAGACGGAGGAGAGTGGGTCCAAGACCGAGACAATTCTCCCCGGAACTGCGTCGTGGGAGCAGTTATGTGGAAGATTGAGGAGGAGGTGCTGGCGGCCCTTCGGACTCAGCCCGGTCCCGGTAACGGTCCACCCGGTCGGTTGTTTGTGCCTGAGTCGGTTCGTCCTGCTGTCCTCAAATGGTCCCACGCCAGCAAGATGGCTTGTCACCCTGGCGTGGCTCGGACAATGGCGTTTCTTCGCAGACGCTTTTTGGTGGCCTGCCATGGCCGAGGATACTCGGGGTTTTGTTGCTGCCTGTCCAGTGTGTGCGCAGAATAAGAGTACCAATCGGCCCAGCTCTGGACTACTTCACCCCCCTTCCTATTCCCCGGCGACCATGGTCGCATCTGGCCCTGGACTTCGTCACTGGGTTGCCCGCTTCTGAGGGGAACACGGTCGTTCTGACTATCGTGGACAGATTCAGCAAGTTCGCCCACTTTGTGCCAATTGCCAAGCTTTCCTCTGCCTCGGAGACGTCCGAGATCCTGGTTAGGGAGGTTTTCAGGGTCCACGGTTTGCCCAGTGATATCGTTTCCGACCGTGGCCCTCAGTTTACCTCTGCTGTCTGGAAGTCCTTCTGTTTGGCCATTGGAGCTACAGTCAGTCTCACATCTGGTTTTCACCCCCAATCCAATGGTCAGGCGGAGAGAGCCAACCAGAAGATGGAATCCACGCTACGCTGTCTGGTCTCTTCCAACCCCACCTCCTGGGTCTCTCAGTTGCCTTGGGTTGAGTATGCCCACAATACTCTCCCCTACATCTGCCACTGGGATGTCTCCCTTCCAGTGCCTGTATGGCTACCAACCTCCCCTGTTCCCTTCTCAGGAGAAGGAGCTCTCAGTGCCTTCTGTTCAGGCCCATATTCGCTCGTTGCCACCGGACCTGGCATCGGGCCAGAAAGGCACTCCTTAGAGTTTCGGACCGGTATCAGCTCCAGGCGAATCGTCGCCGGATCCCCGCTCCCACCTATACCATCGGAGATAGGGTTTGGTTGGCCACACGGGATCTTCCGTTACGGACTGAGTCTAGGGAAGTTGTTACCGAAGTTCATTGGTCCGTTTGTGGTGGAGAAGGTGATCAATCCAGTGGCAGTTCGACTCAAACTACCGAGGACGCTCAGAGTCCATCCCACCTTTCATGTCTCCTGCCTCAAGCCTGTCTTCCTCAGTCCTCTGTTGCCTCCTCCGCCTCCTCCTCCTCCTCCTCGGATGATCGGAGGTGGTCCTGCCTACACGGTGCGTCGCATCATGGATTCCAGACGGCGGGGCCGGGGTTTCCAGTATCTCGTGGACTGGGAGGGGTATGGTCCTGAAGAGAGGAGTTGGATTCCGCGGCGACAGGTCCTAGATGCTGACCTCATCAGTGACTTCTACCGCCTCCATCCTGGCGCTCCGGGAGTCCGCCCGGTGGCGTTCGTCGGAGGGGGGGTACTGTAACGATCCCGGCAGTCTGAGTCGGGTCCTGTCTGGTGACTAGTTTTTCTGTTCGTGATCTCCAGTTTCCCGAGGGTTCGGGAACGCTCCGGGGAGCTCTCTTGATTTCCGCACCTGCATCCCATCAGCAATCTGCACACCTGGTCCTGATCATCACCCTTCTTAGGCTCTGGCCTAACATCCAGTTCCTGCCGGATCGTTAGCCATGAACAGTAGGTTTACCAGAGTATCAGTCTTTGAGCCTAGCGTTAGTTTTGTTGTTTTTGCACCGTGTTGGTTTGTTGCTTACTTACCCCCGTTTTGTTCCATCTGCAGTCACCCGTCCGGAACCTTCATCCAACCTCTGCCTGGTGGTCGGCGGCTGCCGACCCAGGATGGGATCAACCACTGCACCCCCAACAACTAATCAACGCCGCCCGCTCTGTTCCCCGGATTATTCAGCATCACTCTTGAATTTGTAATAAACACTCACCTTCGTTTCAACTTACCTTGTCCTGGTCTGCTTCTGGGTTCTGGCTTAGCAACTCGTGACAAGAGTGGTACTCAGTGATGTGTTGTGTTGGATTTGCCCCAAACATAATGCTTTGTATTCAGGACAAAAAGTTAATTTCTTTGCCACATGTTTTTTGCAGTATTACTTTAGTGCCTTATTGCAAACAGGGTGCATGTTTTGTCTGTACAGTGTATTATGTTAGTATTGTGGAGTAACTACAATGTTGTTGATCCATCCTCAGTTATCTGCCATCACAACCATTAAACTCTATAACTGTTTTAAAGTCACCATTGGCCTCGGTTTCCATCTAAAGTGTAATTAATAACTGCACCATGCTCAAAGATTTATTCAATGTATATTTTATAATTTGTCTACCCATCTACCAATAGTTACCCTTCTTTGCGAACCATTGGAAAACCTCCCTGGTCTTTGTGCTTGAAATTCACTGCTCGACTGAGAGACCTTAAAGATAATTGTATGTGTAGGGTACAGAGATGGGGTAGTCATTTAAAAATGATGTTAAACACTAGAGTGAGTCCATGCAACTTATTATGTGACTTGTTAAGCACATTTTTACTGCTGAACTTATTTAGGTTTGCCATAATAAAAGGGTTGAATACTTATTGACTCAAGACATTTCAGCTTTTCATTTTTAATGAATTTGTAAAAAATTTAAAACATAATTCCATTTGTGATGCATCAGTCCCTATAGAAGTTTGGCCATCCCAAACCTGCATGGACCTGCCCTATAACCAAGACTGTACTCCCTCCTGCAGATCATATTAATTTCCATGTTGTGTTCTTGGCAGAAGGTGTGTGTGTGTGTGTGTGTGTGTGTGTGTGTGTGTGTGTGTGTGTGTGTGTGTGTGTGTGTGTGTGTGTGTGTGTGTGTGTTGGCTTGTGTCAGTGTGTGTGTGTTTGCTTGCATGTGTTTGTGTTTGCAGACTTTGTGTCTGCAGTGTTTGAGTTCTCACAGACATCTAGCTCGGAGAAGCACCACTTTGGTACCATGGCTCCATCGAACCTTTCATAGTTAACCCAGGAACTTGTGTCTAACATTAACCCTTTCCATCCTCTCTGCTTCCCTCCCTCTTTCTCTCTATGTCTTTCTCTCTCTCTGTTTCCCTCCATTTCTCTCTCCTTCTCAGGACGGATGGCAGGCGCTGGTCTCTGGCATCATTGCCCTCCTCTGGATATGGCACCAACACTCCCAGCTCCACTGTCTCGGTGAGTGTGTGTGCGCGTCAAGGTTATTATAGTAAACAAAAACTGAAACGAAAACGAATCATGAAAAAACGATTTTGTAAACCGAGGGGGGGGGGGGGGCTAAAGCAACTGACTGTAGACAGAAAAACCAGGAGGGAAGTCGGGGGAGCTGTATCTGCGACAGCCGAAAGTCAGACGCTCAGGTGGTTTTCCAACTGCAATTCTCAGATTTTGTGGACCCCAGGAAGAGTAGCTGCTGCTTTCACAACAGCTAATGGGGATCCTAATAAAATACCAATACCAGATCAAAATGGCAGTGTTGCCATTGTTTATAAAATGTTTTCTTTCTAATGTCAAAATAAACATGTATCTAACCCCCATATCACACACTCACAAACTGAAATCATAATTTAATATTATGTGTGTACATTGTACAAAATTAGTGAGAGAGAGAGAGCCTCAAACATCACATTTATTTGTACACTCAGTGGCCAGTTTATTAAGTACACCACCCCGTGGATTGCTATATAAAGTAGGCACACAGGCATCGAGGCATTCAGTTACTGTTCGATTGAGCGTTAGAATGGGCAAAGCAAGTGACCTAAGCGACTTTGAGTATGGAATGATCGTCGGTGCCAGGCGCGCTGGTTCTAGTTTCTCTGAAAGGGATGGCCTCCTGGGCATTTCACGCACAACAGTGTCTAGGGTTTACCGAGAATGGTACGAAAAAAAAAAAAACATGCAGTCCTGTCCCTTGATACCAACTGAGCAACATTTCCATGCCCTGAAGAATTCAGGCTGTTCTGGAGGCAAAGGGGGGTCCGACCCGATACTAGATGGGTTTACCTAATAAACTGGCCACTTAGTGTGTAGCCACTGTATACATAAATTGACTCAAATTGTTTCCTGTTTCAGTCATGTCTTTGGTCACGTTCGCATGGGTCAAACAAAAACAAACACCCTAATGATTGGTTGACAACAGAGCCTCCCACAATGCAGGTGATGGCTGCAGGATGAAGCTGGTGAAGAGCAACTGCAGAAACTTGCAGTCAAAACTTCATGACGTTTGATCACGATTTTTGTAAAGTTCATGCAGTTGGCATATAGGCACAAGTCATATAGGCACAATTCTTATCCCCATTATGCATGCAACACATTTTGAAAGGCGTCGACCAACAATGTTCACCGACTTGACAAAAGTGATCCGCGTTAAAGTGGCTATTGAGATGAGCACGATGCAAGATTTTGCTCTCACACAGTCACACAAAGTATTTGTGCATGTGTACGGGTGCGCTTCACGCTGCTACAACTGGTAGCTACGGGACCAAAACAGCTGAGAAGTTTAACCTCTCGCTTCAACGCTACTGTTTACTTCGTGCATCTACGCCATCTTGCTGAGTCTACCTAACCTAACCTAACCTATGACCCATCACCTTATGCATTACTGCCCACAGTGGCAATAAGTGACATCCACAAAAACACATAGGCTACTCTCTGTCCCTAACACTTAAACTAAAACTAAATAATATACATATCAAATAGAAATGTTTTGATAAATCTAGTAAAGTGGTTCTGAAAACTAACTGAAAGTAAAAATCCTAAAACTACAGTGCATTCAGAAAGTATTCAGACCCCTTGACTTTTTCCACATTTTGTTACGTTACAGCGTTATTCAAAAATTTATAAAATTGTTTTTTTCCCCTCGTCAATCTACACATAAAACCCCATAATGACAAAGCAAAAACAGGGTTTTCGATTTTTTTGCAAAAACAATAAAATACAATAAAATGAAATACCACATTTACATAAGTATTCAGACCCTTTACTCAGTATTTATTGAAGCACCTTTGGCAGCGGTTACAGCCTCGGGTATTCTTGGGTAAGACGCTACAAGCTTGGCACACCTGTATTTGGCGACTTTCTCCCATTCTTCTCTGCAGATCCTCTCAAGCTCTGTCAGGTTGGATAGGGAGTGTCGCTGCATAGCTATTTTCAGGTCTCTCCAAGAGATGTTAGATCGGGTTCAAGTCCAGGCTCTGACTGGGCCACTCAAGGACATTCAGAGACTTGTCCCAAAGCCACTCCTGCGTTTTCTTGGCTGTGTGCTTAGGGTTGTTGTCCTGTTGGAAGGTGAACCTTCGCCCCAGTCTGAGGTCCTAAGCACTCTGGAGAAGGTTTTCATCAAGGATCTCTCTGTACTTTGCGCCGTTCATCTTTCCCTCGATCCTGACTAGTCTCTCAGTCCCTGCCACTGAAAAACATCCTCACAGCATGATGCTGCCACCACCATGCTTCACCATTTCAATATTGGTTTCATCAGACAAGATCATCTTATTTGTCATGGTCTGAGAGTCCTTTAGGTGCATTCTGGCAAACTCCAAGCAGGCTGTCATGTGCCTTTTACTGAGGAGTGGCTTCTGTCTGGCCACTCTACCATAAAGGCCTGATTGGTGGAGTGCTGCAGAGATGGTTGTCCTTCTGGAAGGTTCTCCCATCTCCACAGAGGAACTCTGGAGCTCTGTCAGAGTGACCGTTGGGTTCTTGGTCACCTCCCTGACCAAGGCCCTTCTCCCCCGATTGCTCAGTTTGGCTGAGCGGCCAGCTCTAGGAAGAGTCTTGGTGGTTCCAAACTTCTTCCATTTAAGAATGATGGAGGCCACTGTGTTCTTGGGGACCTTCAATGCTGCAGAATTTTTTTGGTACTGTTCCCATATCTGTGCCTCAACACAATCCTGTCTCGGAACTCTACGGACAATTCCTTCGACCTCATGGCTTGGTTTTTGCTCTGACATGCACTGTCAACTGTGGGAGCTTATATAGACAGGTGTGTGCCTTTCCAAATCATGTCCAATCAATTGAATTTACCACAGGTGGACTCCAATCAAGTTGTAGAAACATCTCAATGGAAACAGGATGCACCTGAGTTCAATTTCGAGTCGCATAGCAAAGGGTCTGAATACTTATGTAAATAAGGTATTTCTGTTTTTTATTTTATATATTTTTTTATAAAAACCTGTTTTTGCTTTGTCATGTTTTTTTTGTGTGTGTAGATTGATGAGGACTTTTTAGAATAAGGCTGTTACGTAACAAAATGTGGAAAAAGTAAAGGGGTCTGAATACTTTCCGAATGCACTGTATAATAACCTTGGTGTGTGTGTGTGCATGTGTACAGTATGTTTTTTGTGTGTGTATCCCAGAAGAACCTCACTCACACCATTCCTAGTACAGTACATATCATCCCTCTGGTGCAGCATCAGCCCTGCAGCAAACCCTGCCTGAGCATACCCGTATATGTGACATCTAGCTAGTGTATCAGGATCTGCAAGATCCCTCCCTCCCTCCTTCCCTCCTAGCTAGTCCCCTAGAATCCACCCCTCTCTCCTTCCCTCCTAGCTAGTCCCCTAGAATCCACCCCTCTCTCCTTCCCTCCTAGCTAGTCCCCTAGAGTGTGTGTGCTGCTGTAGCATGAGGATGCAGCTTGCTTCAAAGAGCTAACTCTTAACTTTTATTCTCGGTGGTAATCTCACTGTTAGTCTTACTTTTAGTCTCACTGTTAGTCTTCCTCGTGTTCAAATCAAATCAAATCAAATGTTATTGGTCACATGCGCCGAATACAACAGGTGCAGACATTACAGTGAAATGCTTACTTACAGCCCTTAACCAACAGTGCATTTATTTTAAACAAAAAAAGTAAGAATAAAACAACAACAAAAAAAGTGTTGAGAAAAAAAGAGCAGAAGTAAAATAAAGTGACAGTAGGGAGGCTATATATACAGTAAGATAAAGTGACAGTAGGGAGGCTATATATACAGGGGGGGTACCGTTGCAGAGTCAATGTGCGGGGCACCCGGCTAGTTGAGGTAGTTGAGGTAATATGTACATGTGGGTAGAGTTAAAGTGACTATGCATAAATACTTAACAGAGTAGCAGCAGCGTAAAAAGGATGGGGTGGGGGGGGCAGTGCAAATAGTCCGGGTAGCCATGATTAGCTGTTCAGGAGTCTTATGGCTTGGGGGTAGAAGCTGTTGAGAAGTCTTTTGGACCTAGACTTGGCACTCCGGTACCGCTTGCCGTGCGGTAGCAGAGAGAACAGTCTATGACTAGGGTGGCTGGAGTCTTTGACAATTTTGAGGGCCTTCCTCTGACACCGCCTGGTATAGAGGTCCTGGATGGCAGGGAGCTTTGCCCCAGTGATGTACTGGGCCGTACGCACTACCCTCTGTAGTGCCTTGCGGTCAGAGGCCAAGCAGTTGCCATACCAGGCGGTGATGCAACTAGTCAGGATGCTCTCGATGGTGCAGCTGTAGAATTTTTTGAGGATCTGAGGACCCATGCCAAATCTTTTTAGTCTCCTGAGGGGGAATAGGCTTTGTCGTGCCCTCTTCACGACTGTCTTGGTGTGTTTGGACCATGATAGTTCGTTGGTGATGTGGACACCAAGGAACTTGAAGCTCTCAACCTGTTCCACTACAGCCCCGTCGATGAGAATGGGGGCGTGCTCAGTCCTCTTTTTTTTTCCTGTAGTCCACAATCATCTCCTTTGTCTTGGTCACGTTGAGGGAGAGGTTGTTGTCCTGGCACCACACGGCCAGATCTCTGACCTCCTCCCTATAGGCTGTCTCATCGTTGTCGGTGATCAGGCCTACCACTGTTGTGTCGTCGGCAAACTTAATGATGGTGTTGGAGTCGTGCCTGGCCATGCAGTCATGGGTGAACAGAGAGTACAGGAGGGGACTGAGCACGCACCCCTGAGGGGCCCCCGTGTTGAGGATCAGTGTGGCAGATGTGTTGTTACCTACCCTTACCACCTGGGGGGCGGCCCGTCAGGAAGTCCAGGATCCAGTTGCAGAGGGAGGTGTTTAGTCCCAGGATCCTTAGCTTAGTGATGAGCTTAGAGGGCACTATGGTGTTGAATGCTGAGCTGTAGTCAATGAATAGCATTCTCACGTAGGTGTTCCTCTTGTCCAGGTGGGAAAGGGCAGTGTGGAGTGCGATAGAGATTGCATCATCTGTGGATCTGTTGGGGCGGTATGCAAATTGGAGTGGGTCTAGGGTTTCTGGGATTATGCTGTTGATGTGAGCCATGACCAGTCTTTCAAAGCACTTCATGGCTACAGACATCAGTGCTACGGGTCGGTAGTCATTTAGGCAGGTTATCTTAGAGTTCTTGGGCACGGGGACTATGGTGGTCTGCTTGAAACATGTTGGTATTACAGACTTAGTCAGGGACATGTTGAAAATGTCAGTGAAGACACTTGCCAGTTGGTCAGCACATGCTCGGAGTACACGTCCTGGTAATCCGTCTGGCCCTGCGGCCTTGTGAATGTTGACCTGCTTAAAAGTCTTACTCACATCGGCTACGGAGAGCGTGATCACATAGTCGTCCAGAACAGCTGGTGCTCTCATGCATGCTTCAGTGTTGCTTGTCTCGAAGCGAGCATAGAAGTGGTTTAGCTCGTCTGGTAGGCTTGTGTCACTGGGCAGCTCGCGGCTGTGCTTCCCTTTGTAGTCTGTAATAGTTTTCAAGCCCTGCCACATCCGACGAGCGTCAGAGCCAGTGTAGTATGATTCAATCTTAGACCTGTATTGACTCTTTGCCTGTTTGATGGTTCGTCGGAGGTCATAGCGGGATTTCTTATAAGCGTCCGGGTTAGAGTCCCGTTCCTTGAAAGCGGCAGCTCTACCCTTTAGCTCAGTGCGGATGTTTCCTGTAATCCATGGCTTCTGGTTGGGGTATGTACGTACGAGTGTTAACGAGAAGCCTGAGAAGGCGTTCTGCTTAGGGCTGTTGCGGTGACCGTTTTACCGCCACACCGGCGGTCACGAGTCATGAAGGCAGTCAAATTCCACGTTACCGTTTAGTCACGGTAACTAAGGCTTCTCCTAGCTCTGATGCTGCTGATGGTCATTAGTAGCCTACCAAACTTGCTAACTGCCTGGTACTCAGCACTCTATTGTCCCTCTAATCACTCTGACATCAATGCAAATGCAAGGTTCAAAAATCTTATCAAACACTTTGTGAGAGCCCATGAGCTCATGTTGCGCAATATTTCTATAGGCTATGCAATTGCTCAAGAAAACAGAGCGATGGCATCAGCTTTCTATAGGATCCCATCAGCTTTCTATAGGCTAGGCCTACTATATTTATTTATCATCTTTCATAATATTAAGCACATTGCTTATCTTTACAACAGGAGTATAGCCTACCTGGCTGGCATGAAAATGAACCACGGGAAAAGCGTCCTCCATTCGCTGTTGAAGTGCATAGATGACATGTATTTTTTCCCCCTGCCCCTATTCCGACAGGTGCATGATAAAGGTCCATTCTAAATCAAAACAAATGTCACACATATATTATTTAGTGTATGTAAAGACAAGATTAAATCAAGAATAGTCTGATGGGTGACAATATTAGCCTATCACTTGTGAATTATATATCATCTCTTGTGAATCATGCCCAGCATAAGAAACTGCCTTTTTTTTTTGGCGACTTTTTTTAATCATAGTCACACACCTCATGTAGCCTAGCCCATAGGCCTATATGTTTTGATAAGGTTTGTATCACAACTAAAGTGGCCAAATAACTTCTTAAAATAGAGCACATTAATCCGCTTTACAGGGTGTTTAGAGCCTAACTGGCATACATAAACAGCGTGTGAGTTTCAAGTTTGGGGAAGATAATTTTCACCATAAAAATACACCTTTATAATAAAAGCATTACATGCATAATCGCATTTGCGGTCACTTTTGAGAATGGTGCTTTCCTGCTAATAGAACATTCGCGCTTATAGCCTACTGCCGTGTGAGCATTGCTGCACTTATAATGTGAAGAAATAGCCTAATAGTTTATTAACACTTTAAGCTAACCGTTCTGATCTGTTGCGTCAGCCACATTGCGTAAAAAATGTTTTTTGATGCTAGTGGTTGTATTAATTTGGGATCGCATCCCACAACTGTCCAAGACTATGTTTGGAATATTTATTTCTCGCACACAATAGAATATGTTGACTTTTGTACTATGGGGGATAGTAGATTGACATAGGCTAGTGTTTTTGCTGTTCGTTAGGCATACTCATCTTGTTGGCTGACGAAAAGTACATGTGGACAGTTCTTCCAATATCTTCAATATTTACCTTGGAATTGGATAAGGACTCGCGCAGTTGCATCCCCGATGTGTCTGTCTTCACTTGTAGCCGTTGAGAAAGACCCGATCAGGTGATGGAGAGCCATGCGAGTGAGAGGTGCTTAGGGGCGCGCAGCACTCAGGGCCAAGGGAACAATGGCCACTGGCCGCAAAAGGCATGGATTCTTTTAGGGTGCATTACGGCCACAAAGGGGATACCGCAGGGAAATTCGAGACATTATCAAGTGCTTGTCAAATTGTGAATGAGAGACTGATGAAGTGTGTACAGCCTGTGCAAAAAAGAAAGCAGAGCTCATGCCTTTCAAGGGACTTTTTCCAAATCATCATTGGAGTCGCAGCCTTACAATGTATTAAAAATCTAAACATATAGCCCAATGTTTGTAGAACAACTAAAGTTACATTTATAACTCTAAATGAAGCATATAGGAGTACCTGTTTCTTTGTTAACCGCTCAACACAGAATAGCCGCATGTGCGCACTTCCTCAAATCATTTGTAGAAAATATTTTTATTTTATTCAGCTTCGTTCAATTGTATTCTTCCTACTATAAAATAATATAAAATAATGCCACGGAATTCTAAGCAAATCTGTCTGCTAAATGAACTAGTGTAGCCCACAGCCATTTGGCATTGCCAGATCAGGACCTAACATAAGGACAACTCAGAGTATACTATTCTGTTCTTCTGAAATAGACTACATTTTCTTCACCGTACCTTCTCCGCTATGCAATCCGGTTTCCGAGCTGGTCATGGGTGCACTTCAGCCACGCTCAAGGTCCTAAACAATATTATAACTGCGATCGATAATAGACAGTACTGTGCAGCCGTCTTCATCGACCTGGCCAAAGCTTTCGACTCTGTCAACCACCGCATTCTTATTGGCAGACTAAATAGCCTTGGTTTCTCAAATGACTGCCTCGCCTGGTTCACCAACTACTTCTCAGATAGAGTTCAATGTGTCAAATCGGAGGGCCTGTTGTCTGGACCTATGGCAGTCTCTATGGGGGTGCCACAGGGTTCAATTCTTGGGCCGACTCTTTTCTCTGTGTATATCAATGATGTCGCTCTTGCTGCTGGTGACTCTCAGATCCACCTCAACGCAGACGACACCATTTTGTATACATCTGGCCCTTCATTGGATACTGTGTTAACAAACCTCCAAACAAGCTTCAATGCCATACAACACTCCTTCAGTAGCCTCCAACTGCTCTTAAACACTAGTAAAACTAAATGCATGCTCTTCAATCGAACTCTGCTGGCACCCGCCCACCCGACTAGAATCACTACTCTCGACGGGTCTGACCTAGAGTATGTGGACAACTACAAATACCTAGGTGTCTGGTTAGACTGTAAACTCTCCTTCCAGACTCACATTAAGAATCTCCAATCCAAAGTTAAATCTAGAATCGGCTTCCTATTTCGCAACAAAGCCTCCTTCACTCATGCTGCCAAACATGCCCTCATAAAACTGACTATCCTACCGATCCTTGACTTCGGCGATGTCATTTACAAAATAGCCTCCAACACTCTACTCAGCAAATTGGATGTAGTCTATCAGAGTGCCATCCGTTTTGTCTCCAAAGCCCCATACACTACCCACCACTGTGACCTGTACGCTCTTGTTGGCTGGTCCTCACTACATGTTCGTCGTCAAACCCACTGGCTCCAGGCCAACTATAAATCACTGCTAGGCAAATCCCCGCCTTATCTTAGCTCATTGGTCACCATAGCAACACCCACCCGTAGTCTGCGCTCCAGCAGGTATATCTCACTGGTCATCCCCAAAGCCAACACCTCCTTTGGCCGCCATTCCTTCCAGTTCTCTGCTGCCAATGACTGGAACGAATTGCAAAAATCTCTGAAGCTGGAGACTTGTATCTCCCTCACTAACTTTAAGCATCAGTTGTCAGAGCAGCTTACCGATCACTGCACCTGTACACCTGGGTCCCCGAGTGGCGCAGTGGTCTAAGGCACTGGAGCGCAGTGCTAGCTGTGCCACTAGAGATCCTGGTTCAAATCCAGGCTCTGTCATAACCGGCCGCGACCGGGAGACCCATGGGGCGGCGCACAATTGGCCCAGGGTAGGGGAGGGAATGGCCGGCAGGGGTGTAGCTCAGTTGGTAGAGCATGGTGTTTGCAACGCCAGGGTTGTGGGTTTGATTCCCACGGGGGGCCAGTATAAAAAAATAATGTATGCACTCACTAACTGTAAGTCGCTCTGGATAAGAGTGTCTGCTAAATGACTAAAATGTAAATGTACACAGCCCATCTGAAATTAGCCCACCCAACTACCTCATCCCCATATTGTTATTTATTTTGCTCATTTGCACCCCATATCTCTATTTGCACATAATCTCTTGCACATCTATCATTCCAGTGTTAATACTAATTGTAATTATTTTGCACTATAGCCTATTTATTGCCTTACCTCGATAACTTGCTACATTTGCACACACTGTATATATATTTTCTGTTGTATTTTTTGACTTTATGTTTTTTTAAATAATAATATGCCATTTAGCAGACGCTTTTATCCAAAGCGACTTACAGTCATGCGTGCATACATTTTTGTGTATGGGTGGTCCCGGGGATCGAACCCACTACCTTGGCGTTACAAGCGCCGTGCTCTACCAGCTGAGCTACAGAGGACCACATATGTAACTCTGTGTTGTTGTTTTTATCGCACTGCTTTGCTTTATCTTGGCCAGGTCGCAGTTGTAAATGAGAACTTGTTCTCAACTGGCTTACCTGGTTAAATAAAGGTGAAATAAAAATAAAATAAATAAAAATATCATTCTTCTTTAGACCTGTCTAAAATAAATAATGGATTTATTGTGATGGAGTAGGCTATATTAAATGGATTTATTAGACCTTTTAAAATGTAGATGTTCCAAAGGTCTGCATCAGTGGCTTGTAGGCTATGTGTGGAAGCCAGGAGATGCTAAATGTGTTTATTTTAATTAACGGTCAATTACCGTGAGACTGGCAGTTATTTGTTTGACAATCACCGGCTGACGAAATGTTGTGACCGCTACAGCCCTAGTTCTGCTTCTCACCAGCTCAGAGGAGAGACGACTTGTTCAATGTTTTTCTCCTCCTCAAAGGAGCAGCATTACCTCCAAACCCCCTAATGTACTGTCAGTCATCCCAATTTGAAACTCTCCGGAGTTTGTTCATTCACAGTTTCTTCATCTCTTCTTCAAAGGCAACAGCCCAGTAGAGAGCAGAGCACACTACCATAGCCACTAGCCAGGAGTTACCATTCCCAGCTGCGATGGGCTCTTTTGCCCTTGTACTCCCTCCCTCAAGCAGTTAGCCGCTACTATCTACTCAGCTCTTCTGCCCTTGTTACTCCCTCCCTCTAGCAGTTAACTGCTACTAGCTACTTGGCTCTTCTGCCCTTGTTACTCCCTCCCTCTAGCTGTTAGCCGCTACTAGCGCCCGGCTCTTCTGCCCTTGTAATCCCTCCCTCTCTGCTTCTCACAGTCATCCTGTTCATCCCAGGAGAAGCTGCACCAGTTGCCCTTCCAGCCCACGGCGGACGAGCTGCACTTCCTCACCAAGCACTTCAGCTCTGAGAGCATCACCGACGAGGAGGGACGACACTCGCCCATGCGCCCCCGCTCACGCAGCCTCAGGTAGGATATCCGCCAGAGACTCATACAACCAAACTTCAGTACACTGCCCAGTGCCCACCCAAACCCCCCTTTGCCATCCTCCTGCAGTATCTCACCTGACTGACTGTCTGTTGTTTGTCAGTAGGCTATGACTTTGGTAGACACAAAGGTATTCTACCTGTATTTGGTAGAAAAAAAAAGGTCAGGCCCTTCTCATTGACACATCGCTGGCAGGTGTGAGTGACTGTGACCTCTTCAGTGTGGCAGGCTGGCAGCAGCAGCCTTCGATCACCTTTCTACTGGCCTTATCACTGACACCCAGCCTACCTCAGCTTCAGCCTCCTCACACGTTAGCCATCACACCCTGTCCCTCTTTCTCTCTGTCTGTCTTTCTGTCTGTCTGTCTGTCTGTCTGTCTGTCTGTCTGTCTGTCTGTCTCAGTCTCTCTCTCTCTCTTGCTTCTCTCTATTCTCCACTTCTCTTTCTCTGTCTCTCTCCACCTCGCTCTCTTTCTCACTCTCCATCTGTCTCCCTCTCTGTGTCCCTTCCTGGTCTCTCCCTGTCTTTGTCTATCAGTTTTTGGTGCCAGAATATACACTACATGACCAAAAGTATGTGGACACCTGCTCGTCGAACATCTCATTCCAAAATCATGGGCATTAATATGGAGTTGGTCCCCCGTTTGCTGCTATAACAGCATCCACTCTTCTGGGAAGGCTTTCCACTAGATGTTGGAACATTGCTGCGGGGACTTGCTTCCATTCAGCCACAAGAGCATTAGTGAGGTCGGGCACTGATGTTTGGCGATTAGGCCTGGCTCGCAGTCAGCGTTCCAATTCATCCCAAAGGTTTTCGACAGGGTAGAGGTCAGGGCTCTGCAGGCCAGTCAAGTTCTCTTCACACCAATCTCGACAAACCATTTCTGTATGGGCCTCGCTTTGTGCACAGGGGTATTGTCATGCTGAAACAGGAAAGGGCATTCCCCAAACTGTTGCCACAAAGTTGGAAGCACAGAATCTTCTAGAATGTCATTGTATGCTGTAGTGTTAAGATTTCCCTTCACTGAAACTAAGGGGCCTAGCCCGAACCATGAAAAACAGCCCCACTTTACAGTTGGCACTATGCATTCGGGCAGGTAGCATTCTCCTGGCATCCGTCAAACCCAGATTCTTCCGTTGGACTGCCCGATGGTGAAGCGTGATTCATCACTCCAGAGAACTTGTTTCCCCTGCTCCAGAGTCCAATGGCGGCGAGCTTTACACCACTCCAGCCGACACTTGGCATTGCGCATGGTGATCTTAGGCTTTTGTGCGGTTTTTCAGCCATGGAAACCCATTTCCTGAAGCTCCTGATGAAGTTATTGTGCTGACGTTGCTTCCAGAGGCAGTTTGGAACTCGGTAGTGAGGGTTGCAACCGGGGACAGACGATTTTTACACACTACGCGCGTTAGCACTCTGCGGTCCAGTTCTGTGAGCTTCGCGCCTGAGCCGTTGTTGCTCCTAGACGTTTCTACTTCACAATAACAGCACTTACAGTTGACCGGGGCAGCTCTATCAGGGCAGAAATTTGACAAACTGACTTGTTGGAAAGGTGGCATCCTATGACGGTGCCACGTTGAAAGTCACTGAGCTCTTCAGTAAGGCCATTCTACTGCCAATGATTGTCTATGGAGATTGCATGGCTGTGTGCTCGATTTTATACACCTGTCAGCAACGGGGGTGGCTGAAATAGCCAAATCCACTAATTTGAAGGGGTGTCCACATACTTTTGTATATATAGTGTATCTATCTCAGTCAGTCAATCAGTCACTGACACTGTCTTCACTGAGTTCTGAGGTGCCAGGTCTGGTGTCATCTCAGCTGATCAGCAGTTCAGCTGTGCCACCCTGTCCTGCCCTGTCCTGGTATGGCCTGCCACTGCTCCCCCCTCTTCTTCCTCCTCCTTCTCCTCCTCCCCTGGCTCCTGTCTCTGCATCCAGTTCCCCCTCCTTTCAGAAGCTAAACATCAAACAGAAAGACTAGCTACTGAAAGGCCTTTCTGCCTTAGCAGCAGACATATCTCATCTCTACACCCCCTCTCCTCTCTTCTTGTCTCGTTCCCTTCATCTGAGTGGATGAAGAACACACTGCTTTCATCTCACTCTATCCTCATCAATGGAGAACAGAAAATGGCTCTGTTTTTATGATATGAGAGATACACTTCGCACTTAGAGAGAGAGAGAGAGATGAGGTTTGGTGTTAAGATGGCTAGATGAGACAGAGGCCTAGCCTTTCCCCTCCAACAATCTATACTGTAGGCCATATCTCTATCGGAATGTACTCTCTAGGGGCCTGCCTTCCGCTCAGGCTATAGGAATGAGATGTATAAATATCAGATGAGCTAGCGAGGTGTGAGAGAAAGGCATTACTAGCCGTTTACAAATGACTATCTCTGCTGTATGACTTTGCTGTATGTCTCAGTAAGGATTAATCAGATGAGAGATGGGGAGAGATGGAGAGAGAGAGATTGGTAGGGGGAGATAGAGAGGGAGGATGGTAGGGGAGAGTGAGAGGCTTTAGGGGGTGAAAGAGATAGTGGGAGAAGGATGGAGGGGTGAGCTTCAAAGAGGGTGATTGCTATAGAAATAAAGAGAGAGAACGGGCGAGAAAGAGTGATACAAGGCAGATGAGGTCAGGGAGAGCGTGTGAATGAGCGAGCGAGGGAAAGCTAGGGATACAACGATTCACCGATACGCATCGGTCCCTGACTCAAATGTTGAAGATACAAGTGCATCGGGCTGCAGACCCCAAACCGATCCAAATGTAGTATGCATCGGTCCAGTGACGATTTTATCATGTCAATCTTGGTGGGGCAAACTCCACACATTTTTCGGGGATGCATGCCAGCAAAGCCACCTCACAACACAACACTAAACAATACATTAATTGCACTATAATGGTGACAAACGGTGCCCACAAACTGTTAGGGCCTACATAAAGCTGTCCCAACAGCAGAGCTTTCTTTACAGCACCATGGAGTGAATCCTTACCACTGCTACATCTGGCTATCAGCGGAGCCTTGTCTGGCAGTGAAACAGTTCATTCAGCATCATTTACTGCCTTTAAAAAAAACATAGCTGATAAGGCTGACTTGCTTAAACAAATGTGGTTTCTACTAACAATTGAGATGTACAAACTATGGCGTAAGGGAATGATGAGCAGATAAGAGGCAATCCGTAATTTCGTTGAAGACATTAATGAGCGAGCTAAGACTGACGTAGTCAATATAACTATTTGTTCAGCACTTTTGAAATATACAGTGACAGAATTCAGAACATGGGCCGATCTTACAGTATTCTCCCAGTACACCAAGTCAGAACCGTAGGATAAATAAAGGGGGCATATAAGCAGACAATGAAAGCTCTTACAATATCCGATGATGACATTTCTCTAAAACAGGCTATAGGCTACATGTGCTCCACCAAATCAGAACATTAGGCTAAGTTATGAGGGGGAAAGGGGCCAAATTATTAGGGTGAGGCACATGGGCTACTAACAGCTTACAACACAACATACACTTAGTATTATTTTCTTAGCTACAGTATAAATTTCTCCCTGGTATATTACATCGTTTATGCAGCCGTATACAATACATTTCTGGACTCACCTTGTTGTGCAGTGCTCACTTGAACAGGACGGTGTTGCGGTGGTCCTTCTTGTGGGCATATTTTGTCAACCCCTACACTCCGTATTTTCCACTGGCTGCCCCTCCACCACAGAAAGCACTGAGCTAGGCTGAAACACCTTTGGAGCTGCCTTACTCAAGAAAGCAAAAAAGAGACCATGTTTGAATGCGGCTTCATTAACTCTGCCCCGCCTACACTGAATGACGTGTCGCCACTGCAACGGTCAGAAAATCTATTCAAACGTTACAACTCGCCGGTTCACACTTTATCTTTACTTATATTACATTCTTTCTACCGTCCGAAAATAGCTCTAATCTTTTGTGACAACTGATTTGTCCTCTCCTTCAGTCAAACGGCATGTAGCTGTGCTACAACCCCAGGCAATATCAGTAGCCTAGTTAAACTGCGTACTGTGCCCAGCTTCGCGCCCTGACCAACGCAAGGTAGGCGGCCTGTTCCTGATCTTGCGGCATCCTCAGCATTCAAATGCTAAAATGGCCTGCGTGATATTAGGCTTTATTAGTTGACAACATACTGTATGTATACTGAATAAAAATATAAACGCAATATGCAATAATTTCAAAGATTTTACTGTTACAGTTCATATAAAGAAATCATTCAATTGAAATAAATAAATGAGGCCCTAATTTATGGATTTCACATGACTGGGAATACAGATATGCATCTGTTGGTCACAGATACCTTAAGAAAAAGGTAGGGGCGTGGATCAGAAAATGTGTCAGTATCTGGTGTGACCACCATTTGCCTCATGCAGCGCGACACATCTCCTTCGCATAGAGTTGATTAGGCTGTTGATTGTGTCCTGTGGAATGTTGTGCCACTCCTCTTCAATAGCTGTGGGAAGTTGCTGGATATCGGCGGGAACTGGAACACGCTGTCGTACACGTCGATCCAGAGCATCCCAAACATGCTCAATGGGTGACATGTCTGGTTAGTATGCAGGCCATGGAAGAACTGGGACATTTTCAGCTTCCTGGAATTGTGTACAGATCCTTGCGACATGGGGCAGTGCATTATCATGCTGAAATATGAGGTGATGGCGGCTGATGAATGGCATGACAATAGGCCTCAGGATCTCGTCACAGTATCTCTGTGCATTCAAATTTCCATAAATAAAAATGCAATTGTGTTTGTTGTCCGTAGCTTATGCCTGCCCATACCATAACTCCACCGCCACCATGGGGCACTCTGTTCACAACGTTGACATCAGCAAACCGCTCGCCCACACAATGCCACACACTTGGTCTGCGGTTGTGAGGCCGGGTGGACGTACTGCCAAATTCTCTAAAAGGACATTACACTTGTGTAATGATCATGCTGTTTAATCAGCTTCTTGATGTGCCACACCTGTCAGGTGGATGGATTATCTTGGCAAAGGAGAAATGCTCACTAACAGTGATGTAAACAAATTTGTGCACAACATTTTAGAGAAATAAGCTTTTTGTGGGAATGGAACATTTCTGGGATATTTTATTTCAGCTCATGAAACTTGGGACCAACACTTTACATGTTGCATTTATATTTTTGTTCATGGTAATTTGCTAGGTTATTGTTATCTATGTGCTGTTGAAAATTGTGTTTTCCCTGAATAAAAGTAAGCTACCGGAGACACAACTCTCATCTGGCTATACATGTACCTGCTGATCTGGGCTTACAATATATTTTATTTCAATTGTTCAGGAATAGTTTTGGTGGTTTGGCTTTAAACAATCAGTGTATATGGTCATTTTAAGATATGCAGGGTAAAGTTGATAATTTCATAACGAGGACAGCAATCACTTTTGTGAGGTGCACTGCATGGCCGATGCGAGAGGAGAAGAGAAGATCACTCCGTAAAAACTTCCTAACGGTAAAAACCATTTGATTTTGAGGTGGGGGTGAAATCCAAAGTTGTGCTGTAGGCCTATATTTGTAAATCATAAATATTTATACATTACTAGCTCAAACACTTAATCTGCAAAAATGACAAGTTAATTAGTGGTTCATGGTGATTTCAGAACCAAAGTGGGGGGCTACATTGCCCCCCCTGATCTGATAGTGATAGTGGTACTGGGGTGGTAGATGCCTAGTCTTCCTTATGGCTCAGCTCAGGTGCCTATGTAGTACAGTGAGGGAAAAAAGTATTTGATCCCCTGCTGATTTTGTATGTTTGTCCACTGACAAAGACATGATCAGTCTATCATTTTAATGGTAGGTTTATTTGAACAGTGAAAGACAGAATAACAACAACAAAAATCCAGAAAAACGCATGTCAAAAATGTTTTAAATTGATTTGCATTTTAATGAGGTAAATAAGTATAAGTAAATAAGTATCTGCAAAACATGGCTTAGTACTTGGTGGCTAAACCCTTGTTGGCAATCACAGAGGTCAGACGTTTCTTGTGGTTGGCCACCAGGTTTGCACACATCTCAGGAGGAATTTTGTTCAACTCCTCTTTGCAGATCTTCTCCAAGTCATTAAGGTTTCGAGGCTGACGTTTGGCAACTCGAACCTTCAGCTCCCTCCACAGATTTTCTATGGGATTAAGGTCTGGAGACTGGCTAGGCCAATCCAGGACCTTAATGTGCTTCTTCTTGAGCCAATCCTTTGTTGCCTTGGCCGTGTGTTTTGGGTCATTGTCATGCTGGAATACCCATCCACGACCCATTTTCAATGCCCTGGCTGAGGGAAGGAGGTTCTCACCCAAGATTTGACAGTACATGGCCCCGTCCATCGTCCCTTTGATGCGGTGAAGTTGTCCTGTCCCCTTAGCAGAAAAACACCCCCAAAGCATAATGTTTCCACCTCCATGTTTGACGGTGGGGATGGTGTTCTTGGGGTCATAGGCAGCATTCCTCCTCCTCCAAACACGGCGAGTTGAGTTGATGCCAAAGAGCTCGATTTTGGTCTCATCTGACAACAACACTTTCATCCAGTTCTCCTCTGAATCATTCAGATGTTCATTGGCAAACTTCAGACGGCCCTGTATATGTGCTTTCTTGAGCAGGGGGACCTTGCGGGTGCTGTAGGATTTCAGTCCTTCACGGTGTAGTGTGTTACCAATTGTTTTCTTGGTGACTATGGTCCCAGCTGCCTTGAGATCATTGACAAGATCATCCCGTGTCGTTCTGCGCTGATTCCTCACCGTTCTCATGATCATTGCAACTCCACGAGGTCAGATCTTGCATGGAGCCCCAGGCCGAGGGAGATTGACAGTTCTTTTGTGTTTCTTCCATTTGCGAATAATCGCACCAACTGTTGTCACCTTCTCACCAAGCTGCTTGGCGATGGTCTTGTAGCCCATTCCAGCCTTGTGTAGGTCTACAATCTTGTCCTTGACATCCTTGGAGAGCTCTATGGTCTTGGCCATGGTGGAGAGTTTGGAATCTGATTGATTGATTGCTTCTGTGGACAGGTGTCTTTTATACAGGTAACAAACTGAGATTAGGAGCACTCCCTTTTAGAGTGTGCTCCTAATCTCAGCTCGTTACCTGTATAAAAGACACCTGGGAGCCAGAAATCTTTTTGATTGAGAGGGGGTCAAATACTTATTTCCCTCATTAAAATGCAAATCAATTTATAACATTTTTGAATTGCGTTTTTCTGGATTTTGTTGTTGTTATTCTGTCTCTCACTGTTCAAATAAACCTACCATTAAAATTATAGACTGATAATTTCTTTCTCAGTGGGCAAACGTACAAAATCAGCAGGGGATCAAATACTTTTTTCCCTCACTGTACATACACCATGGACATACATCATTTACACACACACACACACACACACACACACACACACACACACACACACACACACACACACACACACACACACACACACACACACACACACACAGAGAAGTCAGCTCAAACATATCCAGCTCAGCAGCAGATTTTAATTTAGAATGGAAAACAATTGTGTTTGTGCAACAAATGTTACTGCATCAAATCGTATCTAATCGAACCGAGTCGCACCGAATCGTTTCAAACTATAACGTATCGTTCCTGTATTTTATCGGAGCCCATGTATCTAGATCCGTATCGAATCGTCTTGAAAGGGAAAGATGCACATCCCTAGGGAATCACTGGAGGGAAGACAAAGATGAGTCTCAGACCAGCTAATTAAGATGAAAGAAAGACGCAATCATATGCTAATTTCATGGCCTTATTACCAGCCGTGCTGAGAGTGATGAGAGCAGTGCTCATTCTCCTGTCCTTCCTATCTCCCTCTCTCTCTCTCTCTCCCTCTTTCTCTCCCTCTCTCTCTCTCCCTCTCTCTCTCTCCCTCCCTCTCTTTCTCTCCCTCTCTTTCTCTTCCCACACTCATTCTTCAGGAGTTGTAGAAATGATCTCAACATGTTCATCCATCATAGGCTTGTCATATCCAGCGGTGGGTCTTGTTTTAATGAACAGCACAGAGCCATACGGCCTCACAGACAGACACAGAGACAGTCACACACAGTCACAGACGGTGTATTTAATTCAACACTTCTAACCTTCCCTCAGCAGCTCAGCCCTTCATTTTGGGGGTTCCCCTGTTGAATTTATTACCCATGTCATTAAAGTCTCATCGAATGGGGCTCTGAGGTGATAATACACAAACACACACATTCACCTCCCTGCCCCTCACACACACACACACACCCCTCCCTCCCTGCCCGGCCTCCTCTCTGTCACGGTCAATTAGGTCCTTCATTTCTCCAGTCGCCCGCCTCGCTGGTGTTGGGGCAATGTTATTCTCTCTCTCTTTTCTCTCACTCTCTCTCTCTCTGATTCACTTCATTTATCCTCTTAATCAACCCTACCTTTTTCTTTTGAGTACCCTTTTCACGTAATCTGACATCAGTGTTTAAAATCCTCACACTGCCATTTCACACGTTTTAAAAAGCTTATCCTTACAGAGAAATAGTATTGTGCTACAGTATATACAGTGGGGAAAAAAAGTATTTAGTCAGCCACCAATTGTGCAAGTTCTCCCACTTAAAAAGATGAGAGAGGCCTGTAATTTTCATCATAGGTACACGTCAACTATGACAGACAAATTGAGAAAAAAAATTCCAGAAAATCACATTGTAGGATTTTTAATGAATTTATTTGCAAATTATGGTGGAAAATAAGTATTTGGTCACCTACAAACAAGCAAGATTTCTGGCTCTCACAGACCTGTAACTTCTTGTTTAAGAGGCTCCTCTGTCCCCCACTCGTTACCTGTATTAATGGCACCTGTTTGAACTTGTTATCAGTATAAAAGACACCTGTCCACAACCTCAAACAGTCACACTCCAAACTCCACTATGGCCAAGACCAAAGAGCTGTCAAAGGACACCAGAAACAAAATTGTAGACCTGCACCAGGCTGGGAAGACTGAATCTGCAATAGGAAAGCAGCTTGGTTTGAAGAAATCAACTGTGGGAGCAATTATTAGGAAATGGAAGACATACAAGACCACTGATAATCTCCCTCGATCTGGGGCTCCACGCAAGATCTCACCCTGTGGGGTCAAAATGATCACAAGAACGGTGAGCAAAAATCCCAGAACAACACGGGGGGACCTAGTGAATGACCTGCAGAGAGCTGGGACCAAAGTAACAAAGCCTACCATCAGTAACACACTATGCCGCCAGGGACTCAAATCCTGCAGTGCCAGACGTGTCCCCCTGCTTAAGCCAGTACATGTCCAGGCCCGTCTGAAGTTTGCTAGAGTGCATTTGGATGATCCAGAAGAGGATTGGGAGAATGTCATATGGTCAGATGAAACCAAAATATAACTTTTTGGTAAAAACTCAACTTGTCGTGTTTGGAGGACAAAGAATGCTGAGTTGCATCCAAAGAACACCATACCTACTTTGGAGCATGGGGGTGGAAACATCATCCTTTGGGGCTGTTTTTCTGCAAAGGGACCAGGACGACTGATCCGTGTAAAGGAAAGAATGAATGGGGCCATGTATCGTGAGATTTTGAGTGAAAACCTCCTTCCATCAGCAAGGGCATTGAAGATGAAACGTGGTTGGGTCTTTCAGCATGACAATGATCCCAAACACACCGCCCGGGCAACGAAGGAGTGGCTTCGTAAGAAGCATTTCAAGGTCCTGGAGTGGCCTAGCCAGTCTCCAGATCTCAACCCCATAGAAAATCTTTGGAGGGAGTTGAAAGTCTGTGTTGCCCAGCGACAGCCCCAAAACATCACTGCTCTAGAGGAGATCTGCATGGAGGAATGGGCCAAAATACCAGCAACAGTTTGTGAAAACCTTGTGAAGACTTACAGAAAACGTTTGACCTGTGTCATTGCCAACAAAGGGTATATAACAAAGTATTGAGAAACTTTTGTTATTGACCAAATACTTATTTTCCACCATAATTTGCAAATAAATTCATTAAAAATCCTACAATGTGATTTTCTGGATTTTTTTTTCTCATTTTGTCTGTCATAGTTGACGTGTACCTATGATGAAAATTACAGGCCTCTCTCATCTTTTTAAGTGGGAGAACTTGCACAATTGGTGGCTGACTAAATACTTTTTTTCCCCACTGTACATTAAGAGCAGGATTCAATGGTCTTTAAAGTTTATTGCAAAAAATCTTCTCAGCCTATAAACACACAGGCTTATACTGTAGATCCAAAGCTTTAGACAAAGCTATTTCCTCCCACAAGCATAATTTGAGTCTGTGTTCAAGGTCATTTCTCAAAAATACGTTTTAGGCTGTCAGTCAGATGTGGCTGTCAGTCTGATGTTATTCATTCTCAGGACCTTAGTGATTCTATTAGCAGCTCGTTTGGATGTGAGCTTTATTCAGTAAAGTCACAAATCACTCAAAGCCACTCCACTCACAGACAAAGGAAGTGGGGTGAAAATATCCTTAAAATATTTGAGTATTTATGAAGCAGCCACTATGCATCAATCTCTGTCAGAGCTAACCTTTGGTTGCCGTGGCAGCAGTGGCATGGCTGTGATTGTGTTTCTGAGTGAAATGTTTTATATTAGAAGACAGGACTCAGAGCTGAGAATGTTTCTCCTCTCGGTTCGTGAAGATGATTGGCATATATTTTATTTTTTAAGTAGACAGTTCTACTAAATTAGTGTGTTGTGCATGTGTAAGAGAAGCAGAGAATATTCTAATATGTTCTGAGAAGCTCACCTTTGCGCAAGAGTGTTAAGAGTCTACTTTGACCCCCAATTGTGTGTGTGTGTGTGTGCGTTTGTGCATGTGTGTGTGTGCGTTTGTGCATGTGTGTGCTTGCGTGTGTGTGTGTTGGCATGATAATAAACAGCTCCTATGAAGTTGACCTCACATGTCACATTAAGTGTGACATCATTCAATTAAGCTGGGTAATAGGTAATAGAATGGTTAATAAGATGAGCGAGCTGTCGATGGATGACTATAGGCATTACCTCATCCTCCTGGTCACATGACCACACCTCCACACGACACACGGATGACTCACACAAACAGTCACATCTGTGGAGCCCAAATTCTAATTTGTGCCGCCCACGCATTCCCCCACCGCTTCCAATACACCGCTATATAACACAGATTGGAATGTCTCTCTCTCTCTCTCTCACACACACACACACCGTGTCTCAGAAGGGAGTCTCATTGTCGCCTCATTGCTTCAGACAGAACCCCAGCTTTTTCTCTGCGGTGGTGGTGTGAGTGAAAGACAGAAAGGTCATGGATGTCTCCATTAGTTCCTGCTAGCCAGACTTTTGATGTGGAGAGAGAGAGAAGGGGCTGAGGCACACAGACTAAATGCGCCATCACTGCTACACATCTCGTTCCCCAGGGAACTGACCTTTCCAGCCATAGATATCCATCAGTATGAAATCCTCAATGAAGTCCTGACAGACAGACAGGGTCCTCAGACTGACTCTCAGACACACTGTCGGGAACATAATGCCCAAATCCCCTGCCTGGTCTCAAGAGCCATCAGCTCTGGGACCTTGTGTGCCTGTGACCATGTGTGTGTGACTACAGTATGTGTGCAGCCATGTATGTCCATGTCTGTGTTTTTGACCTAAGAGCTGTCATCCTCTTCATGCCCTCTCTGTGTGACCTGACCTCCATCCACAGTATACCTCTACTGGTGGCTTGGGATTTGGAGCTCACTTCTGTCATGCAGTACTGCAGCTCAGGGATACTGGAAAACACAGACCCCTACTACCATGCAGTATGCTAGTCTCTCTGGACTGGTGGAAACCAGACCCCCAAGCTACAGTCTCTCTGGACTGGTGTAGACCAGACCACCAAGCTACAGTCTCTCTGGACTGGTGTAGACCAGACCACCAAGCTACAGTCTCTCTGGACTGGTGTAGACTAGACCACCAAGCTACAGTCTCTCTGGACTGGTGTAGACCAGACCACCAAGCTACAGTCTCTCTGGACTGGTGTAGACCAGACCACCAAGCTACAGTCTCTCTGGACTGGTGTAGTCCAGACCACCAAGCTACAGTCTCTCTGGACTGGTGTAGTCCAGACCACCAAGCTACAGTCTCTCTGGACTGGTGTAGACCAGACCACCAAGCTACAGTCTCTCTGGTCTGGTGTAGACCAGACCACCAAGCTACAGTCTCTCTGGACTGGTGTAGACCAGACCACCAAGCTACAGTCTCTCTGGACTGGTGTAGACCAGACCACCAAGCTACAGTCTCTCTGGACTGGTGTAGACCAGACCACCAAGCTACAGTTTCTCTGGACTGGTGTAGACCAGACCACCAAGCTACAGTCTCTCTGGACTGGTGTAGACCAGACCACCAAGCTACAGACTGTCTGGACTGGTGTAGACCAGACCACCAAGCTACAGTCTCTCTGGACTGGTGTAGACCAGACCACCAAGCTACAGTCTCTCTGGACTGGTGTAGACCAGACCACCAAGCTACAGTCTCTCTGGACTGGTGTAGACCAGACCACCAAGCTATAGTCTCTTCGTTCTCCGCTCATCTCTCTGTATGTTTGTCTTCTTTCAGCCCTGGTCGCTCACCCATCTCCTTTGACCATGAGATCGTCATGATGAACCATGTCTACAAGGAGCGTTTTCCCAAGGTACCTTCCCAGAAAAATTATTCGTTCATATCTGTCTTGACATTTGTTTATTATGACTTAGTTGACATTAATACATTCAGAAATGAAATACCTATAATTAAAATATTAACCAATTTATGACAGTCCTTCAATTAGCTTTTCCATTGTAATAAAGCTCACTATGAGCTGTCTGGAAGGTGGGTATGTGTGAGTCAACCCTCCCCCCTCTCGTCCCCAGGCCACGGCTCAGATGGAGGACCGTCTGGCTGACTTCCTGTCGTCCTCGGCCCCTGACAAGGTGATGCCCCTGGCTGACGGGGTCCTCAGCTTCATCCACCACCAGGTCATAGAGCTGTCCAGAGACTGCCTGGATAAAAGCCGTGAGGGCTGCATCACCTCACGCTACTTCTACGAGCTGCAGGAGAACCTGGAGAAACTGCTACAAGACGTGAGTGGACTGTTTGTTTTCATTTTGGGAGTTAAGGTGGATTTGAGGAGTTTCATCCTTTGCAGTGATATTCTCCAACATCAATTGAATAATTCATTAAGTGACAATATCGTCCAACTCGTGTTAATTTAGACACCTGTTTGTTTACCCCAGTCACGCATGGTTTCACTAAGGTCCTCACTCATCATCATTAAGCCTGTCAAGTCTGTCAGGCAGTTTGTCAACACACCGTGATGTCATAGGATGAGGACACCACTTTGACCCTTTTAGTCCATCAGAATAACGTAAACTCCTCCCACCCTCCTCTCTCCTCCCCCCTCCCTCTCTCTCTCTCTCTCTCTCTCTCTCTCTCTCTCTCTCTCTTTCTGTCCATATGGGACACATTCCCCCACACCTGCCACTGATATGTTAGTCACAAGACGGGTTGGTCTGTGTTAGGATTTTAGGGACATTCAATGGTGTGTGTGATGTCATTGATGTCTCTATTATCTCAGTTACAGTGCTGGGGGGCTCATGGTTATGACATTATTGCTCCCAGTGGCCTCGTCCCGACCCCCCCCAGTCAACGGAGGGTGTGGTGGGGGGGGTCTCTCCTCTCCCTGATTCTAATTTCATGGCCCAGCAGTCAGCAAGGGTGATGGATGACTCTCCCAGACACCCAGGAGGAGGGGTAGAGAGAGAGAGAGAGAGAGAGAGAGAGAGAGAGAGAGAGAGAGAGAGAGAGAGAGAGAGAGAGAGAGAGAGAGAGAGAGAGAGAGAGAGAGAGAGAGAGAGAGAGAGAGAGAGAGAGAGAGAGAGAGAGAGAGAGAGAGAGAGAGAGAGAGAGAGAGAGAGAGAGAGAGAGAAAGAGAAAGAGAAAGAGAAAGAGAAAGAGAAAGAGAAAGAGAGAGAGAGAGAGAGGAGGGGTCTGCGGGGAGTTTTCCAGTCTTGCATTGGCTGTTTAAACCGTCCGGCGTTAGGGCTGATGCCTGTTAGATTGTGGTTAGTGTGTGAGAGACAGAGAAAGAGAGAAGCAGGCAGAGTATTAACCCCTACGAGAACCACATGCTGGCCACATTTGGAGAACAGAACAGAAAGAACGTTGTATCACCTTAAGGGCAATAATTGGGCGACAGGGTTCGGGGCGCTTAGCAGAACACGGTAGGTGGCGGCGATATAAACGTGCCGTGGAGTGAGGCAGTGAACAGGTGCCCGGAGCGGAGGGATCCGGATGGCCAACGTCACGTTTTTTCCCCGTTATTTCCATCGCTCTGGCCCAGGATGATGTCTCGCGTGTCGTGGCAGAGGAGGCTGGAGGAAGAGGAGGTGCTGCATGTTTTGGAGCAGAGGGAGTGGAGGAGGAAGTGGAGCACACTCACATGGGAGCGTGATCATGTTGCTTTTCCAGTTGAGTTTTTGTCTTGTTCTCTGTTTGCGGTTGGGGGCGATGTTTGGATTGAGGTCAGGTCAAGGTCTCTGCTGGACCGTCTTGGTTGGTTATAGGTATATATGTGACAAGGGACAGGCATGGTATTACGAAAGCTTATGCTTATTATTTAGTAACAAATGGTAGGCTATTGCATACTTTAACTTTTTTGGCTTGAAAAAGGTCACAGACCTCTTTGAAATATTTTGTCTGGTACACACCTTAGTATGTTGATTCAGTATGTTATTTGGCACCTACATAGACTCTCATGCAGGCAGTCCATGTTGTGAGCCAGTTGTGGCGATCAGTGCTCTTCTCCATTGTCTTGTTCTTCACCCCTCTCACCCTATCCCCTTCTGTCTCTGTCCTGTCACAGCTCCAGGCCACTACTCTAACCCTCCTCTAGCCAGGCCAGGCCATCCATCCATTCCCATACATCCATTCACCCCACGCAGCGGCACCATTAAAAACCTCACAGGATACCACCTGATCCACCTCAACCCCAGCCTCAACCTCAGGCCTGAGTGACTCGTCACCATAGCAACCCCTGCCTCTGGCCCAAGGAGGACTCCTGGGTAGACTTAGAGGCCCAGGTCACCTGAGGGGGGAATTGGGGTAGTTAGTCAGCTAGGCTGCCTGCTCAGCACTCTCCATCGGTCACAGTGTGTCAAAGGTGGTCCTTTGGCTGGCTGGCCATCACTCACTGGTAGTCAGGTCTTACAGGCAGTTTAGAAGATGCACACACACATACAGGCACAGACGCACACACACACACACAAAGCCACACACATTTGCACACATTCACACACATACAGAGACACTAGGGGTGTGCTGATCTCGTCATACTCGTAATCGTATCCGTTTTATCACACTTGATACGTGTAATTGGATTTACTCGTGATCGGAAAACCCGGACGTGCTCTTTAAATGCTGGTAAAGCCTAAACCTCAAGTGCACATTACTGCGCTATCACATCATTATGTTCCTTCACTCATTCCCCCACATTGTTAAACGACCCAGACAGATGAAAATGCACATGATTTACTTACTTAGTCCTATTCAATGATCAACGAGATAGGCTAATAAATAGCCTAATGTATGGCTGGTATGGCTGGCTACTACTGCCTGTATTTATTCCAGACAGATTTAGGTAGGTAGGCTAATTCTCTTGCCACATATATTGTTTCACTTTTAAGAGGAGCAAAACTTTTCTCTCCTGACACTTATGCCACAACATTTGTACAATCAAAATAAGCGATCTACATTTGCCATTTTATTTTCAAATGATCTGTCGCTCGGTAAACATGCCTGGGCGAGAATAAATAATAATAGTAAGCATGGGCTTGGATCACGATATAACGACAGACGTCGTCAGCAATGGAATAATTATACGGACAGACAAAGTGAGCATACTAAACAACGCCAAGTAGACAGACAAAGCAACCATTTAGCCTCAGCAAAGTCGACAGGAAATAACTAGATTGAACAAGAATGACTAGCTACGGATTCTGATTCATACACGATGTTTAGAGAAGGGGTGACTTGTGCCCTGAGACGAGTGACTGTGAGTGAGTGAAACAGAACTGCGCGTTTGTCTGCGTGGTGAAATGAGAGCAGAGGGAGAGTGCCTTGTTCTAATCCAATCGTTGCAGCTGGCTCAACCGATACCCCGCCCGTTTCTTTACAGACAGAAGAGCTAGCCAATAGTTGTTTGGAGCACACAGCCCTTCACACTGTTTGAGTGAAAGAGAGATGTGTGCTGGCACCTGAAAATAACTTTTTTTTTCCGATCACGGATAATTCCAAAAAATACATATGTCATAATCATATTCGGAAAATTCTCCATATCCGTTACGATACTCGTTTTTTTGTCCGAGTACTCAGAGACACTCTTCTCTCTCTCTCTCACACACACACACACACACACACACACACACACACACATACACCGACTGTTTCTCACACTGACACAGCGTAGTTAATTAGCCGTTGTGAGTGTGAATGACGGTCCCACCGCTGCCCATTACTCACCGATCACTTGTCTATAATGGTAGGAGATCCCCCTCTCTCTCCCTCCATTCCTCCCTCCATCTTCAGCACTTTGGCGCTTACATTACCTTTATAAATTATTCAGGGTCTGATTGGAGCCACTAGGTCCCCTGCTGCCTGCCTGCCTGTCTAGCTGCCTGCATGCCTGATCTGCCTGCCTAGCTGCCTGCCTGCCTGGTCTGCCTGCCTAGCTGCCTGCCTGCCTGCCTGGTCTGCCTGCCTAGCTGCCTGCCTGCCTGGTCTGCCTGTCTAGCTGCCTGCCTGCCTGGTCTGCCTGCCTAGCTGCCTGCCTGCCTGGTCTGCCTGTCTAGCTGCCTGCCTGCCTGGTCTGCCTGCCTGCCTGGTCTGCCTGCCTAGCTGCCTGCCTGCCTGGTCTGCCTGTCTAGCTGCCTGCCTGTCTAGCTGCCTGCCTGCCTGGTCTGCCTGCCTGCCTGGTCTGCCTGTCTAGCTGCCTGCCTGCCTGGTCTGCCTGCCTAGCTGTCACTATGGGATTTTTCTATTAGCCCGTGGCAGACGGACGCCTGGCCAGGCCTTGTTTATTAACAGGCTCTGGCTCTCTATTAGGCTGCCTTCCACTATACCTACCTGATGGATGTGTGATTTACACACTAACGCTTTGTTTTCTTACACCCCCCCAGTCCGTCCGTCCGTCCATCTTCCTCCCCCTCAGTGTTTTCTAGGAATCAGAGGTGCTCTCTGGGTGGTTTTCTAGGCTAGATAAATTCTGTGGTAAATTACTCTGTCCAAACTGACAACATGTTCCATTGTATATTTTCACTGTAGCAGTGAGGTCATTCTGCTTTAGCTGGCTAGCTACTTGTCAGTGTCAGTCTGTATTGTATGTTGGAGTGTATTGACTGCATGTATCTTCTCATCGTCTTTCCTGTGTCATCTCTGAATGGACAGATAGGTGAAGCTGTTTTTATACGCAAAACCAAGTCTGGTCGATGTAGAATTGATTAGACGATCTTTAGTAGACTATCTTTCTTATCGTGTGTAGACTAACACCATTCTATAATTCCCCCCTGTAGCTCTGAGGTGACTGTTGCCTATTTCTGCAGGTAGTACTGATGGTTCATACTACCGGTGTGCTCTCTAACTCTTCCTCTCTCCTCTCTGTGTCTAGGCTCACGAGCGCTCTGAGAGTGTGGAGGTCACATTTGTGACCCAGCTGGTGAGGAAGCTGATGATCGTCATCGCTCGGCCGGCACGCCTGCTGGAATGTCTGGTAAGAGGAACGAGAGGGGGTAGACGGGGAATTATCGGAGGTGTTTCCCAACAATGTTTCCTTCAAATGAATGAACATCTCACACGTAAGTGCTTACCGGAGGGAGATAGATGATGAATGTCTATATCACGGTTTTCAAGATGACACAAAAAATAAATGTTATTTGTTTCATAAATTGGTTCCTATTTTCAAGCCAGTCCTTTTCTTCCTATTGTTAATAAGCCACCTAGCCATTTACTCTTCATCATGTGGTTACTCAAGCATGGCTCTGTATTTATTGTCATCTGTCCTCAGAGGCAGGTGCACTGCACGTGCAACAGCCTACAACACAGAAGTTTATGTATCACCCATAGGAGCTCCCTCCCATCCATCCAGCATCCCAGCTCAGTTTCTCAAGCAGCCCAAGCATGCTGCTGCTCTCTGCCCAGCTAGGGAGAGGGGAGTGGGGGAAGAGACAGTGCTTCATCACCCCCTCCTCCTCCTCCTCCATGGCTAAGCAGCTGGAACCATCCCTCCACCTCAGCACTCTCTGGAGCTGGGAGGGAGGGAGGGAATCATAGAGAGGGGGGTGGAGAGAGGGAGAGGCTGCCCCTGTGCTCACGTCAGTATTTTTGACTAATCACATGCAGCCGATGCTATGACAACACGCAAGATGGGTTTTTACAAATGGACGCACACAGCTTGGAAAGAGGTGTTGGTGGGGGTACACTGGGAAAGAAAAAGTCCAGTGTCTGTGTTCTTTTGCCAATCTTAATCTTTTATTTTTATCGGCCAGTCTGAGATATGGCTTTTTCTTTGCAACTCTGCCTAGAAGGTCAGCATCCCGGAGTCGCCTCTTCACTGTTGACGTTTAGACTGGTGTTTTGTGGGTACTATTTAATGAAGCTGCCAGTTGAGGACCTGTGAGGCGTCTGTTTCTCAAACTAGACACTCTAATTTATTTGTCCTCTTGCTCAGTTGTGCACCGGGGCCTCCCACTCCTCTTTCTATTTTGGTTAGAGCCAGTTTGCGCTGGTCTGTGAAGGGAGTAGTACACAGCGTTGTACGAGATCTTCAATTTATTGGCAATTTCTCGCATGGAATAGCCTTAATTTATCAGAACAAGAATAGAGAACGAGTTTCAGAAGAAAGTTATTTGTTTCTGGCCATTTTGATTCTGTAATCGAACAGACAATTGCTGATGCTCCAGATACTCAACTAGTCTCAAGAAGGCCAGTTTTATTGCTTCTTTAATCAGCACAACAGTTTTCAGCTGTGCTAACATAATTGCAAAAGGGTTTTCTAATGATCAATTAGCCTTTTAAAATAATAAACATGGATTAGCAAACACAACGTGCCATTGGAACACAGGACTGATGGTTGCTGATAAGAGTTCCCAGTCTGAAAAATAAAAAAATACAAATAAAATTAAGGATGCACTCTGGATAAGAGCGGCTGCTAAATGACTAAAATGTAAAAATGTAAATAATGGGCCTATGTAGATATTCCAAAAAAATCAGCCGTTTCCAGCTACAATAGCCATTTACAATGTCTACACTGTATTTCTGATCAATTCTTTCGAAAACACATTTCTAAGTGACCCCAAACTTTTGAACGGTAGTGTATGTTTTTAATTTTCTCAGTAAAGCTTTGAGATAACTCTGTAATGAAAAGTGCTATACAAATTACATGTATTATTATTATGATTATTATTAGAAAGAGAGGGTCTGTCTTTGTCAGAGGACAAGGAAATAAAGGGGTGTTCACATACAGTACAGTACAGTGCTGTTGTGGATTATTTTGCAGTACATTCTCATTACCTCCTCTCGATTATGCTCTCAGGAATGATTGTGCTGTTGTTGAGCCAGTGAGCCACAACAAACAAACACACACACACATTCCAACTTTGGCTGATTATAACACAATCTTCTCTAACCCCCCTCTCCTTTCCCTCCCTCTCTCCTCCCCCTCCGTCTCTCCCTGGTGTACAGGAGTTTGACCCGGAGGAGTTCTACCACCTGTTGGAGGCAGCAGAGGGCCATGCCAAGGAGGGCCAGGGCATCAAGTCAGACATCCCACGCTACATCATCAGCCAGCTGGGTCTCACCAGGGATCCCCTGGAGGAGATGGCCCAGCTGAGCAGCTACGACAGTGGGAACCCAGACACACCAGAGACAGACGACTCTGTGGATAGTCGAGGGGCCACAGTGCCTGGAGTAGCTCCCCCTAAAACCAAGGCCCCACGGGAGGAGGACTTTGAGAACATCAAGCTCATCAGCAATGGGGCTTATGGGTAAGACAGACAGGCAGGCTTGTACCTTTATAAGACAGTAGATTGAGACTGAAGCGTCCCCATGGGTTTGTTAACCCATGACAATGACGATAATGATCATAATAGTTCTAACACTGTTGGCCACCATTTGATTATTATTTCTCCTCTCTTCCCCTTCTCTCTCTCTATCTCTCTCTCTCTCTCACCCATGTCTCTCCCTCTCTCTCTCTTTCTCTCTCTCTCCCTCCCCCCGCTCTCTCTCCTCTCTCTTCTTCCCTCCCCCTCCTCCTCTCTCCCACTCCATTTCTCTCTGCAGTGCTGTGTACCTGGTGCGTCACAAGGAGACCCGTCAGCGTTTTGCCATGAAGAAGATCAACAAGCAGAACCTAATCCTAAGGAACCAGATCCAGCAGGCCTTTGTAGAGAGAGACATCCTGACCTTTGCTGAGAACCCCTTCGTGGTCTCCATGTTCTGCTCCTTCGAGACACGCAGACACCTCTGTATGGTCATGGAGTATGTGGAGGGTAAGAGCTGATCATACACACATAAAGCTCATTTGCACGCACACACACACACACACACACACACACACAACAACGACAGATACCTCTGTATGGTCATGGAGTATGAGGAAGGTAACAGCTGATCATACACACAGTTGACATGCATCAGGGGTGGCCAACCCTCTCCCTGGAGAGCTACTAGTTATGCAGGCTTTTGCTCCAAACACACCTGATCCAGCTAATCAAGGTCCTGATGAGCAGCTAATTAGTAGAATCGTGAAGGGGGCCCCCTTCTTCCTTACATACTGGGTACACACTGACACAGTTTCTTCCATGTTTGTGAGCGGGGGTGTAGATATACTGACTGTCGTTTCCTCTGCCCTCCCCCAGGTGGTGACTGTGCCACCCTGCTGAAGAACATTGGGGCTCTGCCCGTGGACATGGCACGCATGTACTTCGCTGAGACCGTGCTGGCACTGGAGTACCTCCACAACTATGGCATCGTACACAGAGACCTCAAACCTGACAAGTAACACACACACACACACACAAGAAGGCAGTATCTGTCTTACAACTTCATTTTGATACTTCTCATGGGCTTTAATAATTCACCCGCTATAAGCATTATTCACCATCTCATAATGCTTCCATCTCTCTCTCTCGTTCTCTCTCCTTGCCTACCTCTTTCCTGCAGTCTTCTGATCACTTCGATGGGCCACATCAAGCTGACAGACTTTGGCCTGTCTAAGATCGGTCTGATGAGCCTCACCACCAATCTGTATGAAGGACACATAGAGAAGGATACCAGGGAGTTCCTGGATAAACAGGTACAGAGAGAGACTCATCTGGCGACCAACACATAACACCCTAGCTCTGTCACTGGTCACTCACTCTTCCCTTATGTATAACAAAGTGTATGACGATGTGTACATGTATGAGACCGACTAAGGGAATGCAACATTGTACTGTTAGTGACTGTTAGGGTGTATGTGTGCTGTTTTCAGTTCTCTCCCTGCCTATACTTGACCCTTCCCCTCTGTGTGTGTATTACCAGGTGTGTGGTACACCAGAGTACATAGCCCCAGAGGTGATCCTGAGACAGGGCTATGGGAAGCCAGTAGACTGGTGGGCCATGGGGGTCATCCTGTATGAGTTCCTGGTGGGCTGTGCTCCCTTCTTTGGAGACACGCCAGAGGAGCTCTTTGGACAGGTCATCAGTGGTGAGTACCAGAGATAACAGAAGTCCATTAACACAGGAGTCTGCATTTTTAACAGAGAAAAAAGGAAATAAAAAATAGAAAAGTGATTGCTGTGTTTTCTAAACGTATGTGGAAAAATGCATCTCACTACAGTTTCTGCTCTCTGTCTCTGTAGATGAGATCATATGGCCAGAGGAGGAGGAGGCTCTTCCTAACGATGCCCAGGACCTCATCTGTAAACTCCTCAGACAGAACCCTCTGGAGAGGCTGGGCACAGGCAGTGCATTTGAGGTGAAGCAACACCGGTTCTTCTATGACCTGGACTGGAACAGTCTGCTGAGACAGAAGGCAGAGTTCATCCCTCAGCTGGAGTCAGAGGAAGACACCAGCTACTTTGACAGTAAGTCACACCTATTCTACATGATATACAGTGCATTCAGAAATTATTCACACCCCTTCCCTTTTTCCAGATTTTCCGCACTGTAGATGTACCTATAGTAACACCCTGAACCTAATCTGCTATTCCTTTACTCACACTCCATAGTCATTTACATAATATAATACCGTTTAAATAGTCGCTGTACTTCAACATAGAGCTTACCCTTCATAACAGTCTCATCATACAGTCTCCCTGTACTGTGTCATGAAAAGGAGTTTGTCATGTAACTTAGTGTCGTTTTCCTCTTTCTCTCTCTCTCTAGCCCGTTCAGACAGGTACCACCACATGGACTCTGAAGATGAGGACGACACTAACGATGACGATCACGTAGAGATGCGCCAGTTCTCCTCCTGCTCGCCCCGCTTCAGCAAGGTAAACCACACACGCACGTACAAATACACACACCCACCACCGCCGCTGCTGCAAATGGAATCACTCCATGTACTCCATGTAATCACAACTGTGTAGGTGTACAGCAGTATGGAGCGTCTGTCCCTCCACGAGGAGAAGCGGACCCCCCCGCCCACCAAGCGGAGCCTTAGTGAGGAAGGAGGAGAGCGCATCGACAGCCTCAGTGGGCTCAAGTCCAGAGACCGCTCCTGGCTGGTGGGGTCACCTGAGATGTGAGTATAGGGGCTCTTCCGAGGCCAGCAAACCAAAGCCTAATTTACTATAGTGGATACTAATTATTAAAGTTTTCCACTATAGGAGCTGTCTGTGTCTTGCATCACCAACAACAGAACTGTAGCCTTATAGATTCTAAATCCCAAGCATTTCACTTACTTAGGGTAGTTGACACAACCTTTTGACAAACACAATATTCTGTATGTTCTTTATGTGTAACGTCCCTCTCCTGTGTCTCCCTCCCACAGCCTGCGTAAGCGTCTGTCCGTCTCGGAGTCGTCCCACACTGAGAGTGACTCCAGCCCTCCTCTGACGGTGCGTAGACGCTGCTGCTCCGCCATCATCGAGATGCCGCGCTTTGCCATCTCTTCGGAGGAGGAAGGAGGGGTGGCCCTGAGTCATAAGAGCCCCAGCCTGCTCAGCCAGACCCTCGGGGGATTCAGGGGCCCCCGCAGTGAGGAGCTGCCCCTCTCCATCCCAGAGCTCCCCGTAGAGAGAGAGCTGAAACTGGTCCAGTCCCCCACCACACCTGGGTCCACCACCAGCCAGCTCAGCAGAGTCACACTCACACGTCAGTACTGGCTAAACAATATACTCACTCTATAGATGGGTGTCTGCTTTGATTCCATTCACATGACACATGACAGTGTCTTACTATACATATACAGCACCAGTCAAAAGTTTGGACACACCTACTCATTCAAGGGTTTTTCTTTATTTTTACAATTTTTTACATTGTAGAATAATAGTGAAGACATCAAAACTATGAAATAATACAGCTGAAGTCGGAAGTTTACATACACTTAGGTTGGAGTCATTAAAACTCGTTTTTCAACCACTCCACAAATGTCTTGTTAACAAACTATAGTTTTGGCAAGTCGGTTAGGACATCTACTTTGTGCATGACACAAGTAAGTTTTCCAACAATTGTTTACAGACAGATTATTTCACTTATAATTCACTGTATCACAATTCCAGTCGGTCAGAAGTTTACATACACTAAGTTGACTGTGCCTTTAAACAGCTTGGAAAATTCCAGAAAATGATGTCATGGCTTTAGAAGCTTCTGATAGGCTAATTGACATCATTTGAGTCAATTGGAGGTGTACCTATGGATGTATTTCAAGGCCTACCTTCAAACTCAGTGCCTCTTTGCTTGACATCATGGGAAAATCAAAAGAAATCAGCCAAGACCACAGAAAAAAATGTGTAGACCTCCACAAGTCTTGTTCATCCTTGGGAGCAATTTCCAAACGCCTGAAGGTACCACGTTCATCTGTACAAACAATAGTACGCAAGTATAAACACCATGGAACCACACAGCCGTCATACCGCTCAGGAAGGAGACGCCTTCTGTCTCCTAGAGATGAACGTACTTAGGTGCGAAAAGTGCAAATCAATCCCAGAACAACAGCAAAGGACCTTGTGAAGATGCTGGAGGAAACAGGTACAAAAGTATCTATATCCACAGTAAAACAAGTCCTATATCGACATAACCTGAAAGGCCGCTCAGCAAGGAAGAAGCCACTGGTCCAAAACCGCCATAAAAAAGCCAGACTACGGTTTGCAACTGCACATGGGGAAAAATATCGTACTTTTTGGAGAAATGTCCTCTGGTCTGATGAAACAAAAATATAACTGTTTGGCCATGATGACCATCGTTATGTTTGGAGGAAAAAGGGGAAGGCTTGCAAGCCGAAAAACACCATCCCAACCGTAAAGCACGGGGGTGGCAGCATCATACTGTGGGGGTGCTTTGCTGCAGGAGGGACTGGTGTACTTCACAAAATAGATGACATCATGAGGAAGGAAAATTATGTAGATATATTGAAGCAACATCTCATGACGTCAGTCAGGAATTTAAAGCTTGGTCGCAAATGGGTCTTCGAAATGAACAATGACCCCAAGCATACTTCCAAAGTTGTGGCAAAATGGCTTAAGGATAATAAAGTCAAGGTATTGGAGTGGCCATCACAAAGCCCTGACCTCAATCCTATAGAACATTTGTGGGCAGAACTGAAAAAGAGTGTGCGCGCAATGAGGCCTACAAACCTGACTCAGTTACACCAGCTCTGTCAGGAGGAATGGGCCTAAATTCACCCAATTTATTGTGGGAAGCTTGTGGAAGGCTACCCGAAACGTTTGACCCAAGTTAAACAATTTAAAGGCAATGCTACCAAATATTAATTGAGTGTATGTAAACTTCTGACCCACTGGGAATGTGATGAAAGAAATAAAAGCTGAAAGAAATAATTCTCTCTACTATTATTCTGACATTTCACATTCTTAAAATAAAGTGGTGATCCTAACTGACCTAAGACATGGACTTTTTACTAGGATTACATTTCAGGAATTGTGAAAAACTGAGTTTAAATGTATTTGGCTAAGTTGTATGTAAACTTCCGACTTCAACTGTACATATGGAATTGTCCTGTTGAAAAACAATGATAGTCCCACTAAGCCCAAACCAGATGGGATGGCATATCGCTGCAGAATGCTGTGGTAGCCATGCTGGTTAAATAAAACACAGACAGTGTCACCAGCAAAGCACCCCCACACCATAACACCTCCTCCTCCATGCTTTACGGTGGTAACTACACATGCAGAGATCATCCGTTCACCCACACAGCGTCTCACAAAGACACGGCGGTTTGAACCAAAAATCTCCAATTTGGACTCCAGACCAAAGGACAAATTTCCACCGGTCTAATGTCCATCGCTCGTGTTTCTTGCCCCAAGCAGGTCTCTTCTTCTTATTGGTGTCCTTTAGTAGTGGTTTCTTTGCAGCAATTCGACCATGAAGGCCTGATTCACACAGTCCTCTCTGAACAGTTGATGTTGAGATGTGTCTGTTACTTGAACTCTGTGAAGCATTTATTTGGGCTGACATTTCTGAGGCTGGCAACTCTAATGAACTTATCCTCTGCAGCAGAGCTAACTCTAGGTCTTCTATATGTGTTATTTCATAGTTTTGATGTCTTCACTATTATTCTACGATGTAAACAATTGTAAAAAAAAAAATTAAGAAATACTCTTGAATGAGTAGGTGTGTCCAAACTTTTGACTGGTAGTGGGGTCTGAAATGATTGACACCCTTAATAAAGATGAGCAAAAATTTCTATATAAAATAAATAATTCAAAATCTGAGCTATATTGTATGCCCCAGAAAATATATACTAATACAATATCTCCGAAAAAAATATTTTGTTTAACAAGTAATACAAATAAATTCTCAATAAGGTAGTGGTTAATATTATTGACACCCTTGTTTTCAATAACTTTTAATGCCTCACCTTAAGAGGATAACGGCACTGATCCTTTTCTAAAATGTTTTATGAGTTGGAGAACACATTGTGAGGGATCTTAGAACATTCCTCCATCCTTTATCTGCGCTTATGGCTGCCCTCTTCAATTCAAGCCACAGGTTTTCAATGGTTGTAAGTCTGGAGACTTTTGTGGCCAATTAACCATTTATTTGTGGATTTTGATATGGATTTTGTTGTGTTCTTTTCTGCTCATACATTCTCATTTCGACGCCAAACCCACCACTGGTGTATGTGGCCAAAGATATCTATGTCATCTGACCAAAGCACCGGTTCCAATCTAAGTGCCAATGCCGTATAGCAAACAACAGGCGTTTACATTTGTTGGATGACATGAAGATAGAGCTCTTTGGCCACTCACACCAGGGGTGGGTTTGGCATTGAAATGAGAATGCATGGACATGAACGAACCCCATACCTACTGTAAAATATATGGTGGTGGATCTTTGATGTTATGGGGCTATTATGCTTTCACTGGTCCTGGGGCCCTTGTTAAGGTCAACAGAATCATGAAATTTACCCAGTACCAGGACAGTTTTGCCAAAAATCTGGTTGCCTCTGCCAGGAGGCTGAAACTTGATCGCAAGTGGATCTTCCAGTAAGACAATAACCCCAAGCACACATCTAAATCCACAAAGAAATGGTTAATTGGCCACAAAATCTATTTTGCAATGGGCATCTCAGTCTCTGGACTTGAAACTCATTGAAAACCTGTGGTTTGAATTTAAGAGGGCAGTCCAGAAGCGCAGACAAAGGATATCAAGGATCAGGAAGGATTCTGTATGGAAGAATAGTCTAAGATCCCTCCCAATGTGTTCTGTAACATTTTAGAAAAAGGCTCATTGCCTTTATTCTCGCAAGGTGAGGTATTGAAAACAGGGGTGTCAATTTCTACCCCTAACCTTTTGATTTAAAAAAGTATAACTTGTTAAACAAAATATCTTTCTCTGAGCAATTGTATTAGTATAAAATATTATAATTTCCCAATTGTTTTAGCTCAGCTCAGTATTATTATAATTTTTTTGTATACAGTAATTTTTGCTCATCTTTGTCTAGGGTGTCAATCATTTCGAACCCCACTGTATATACAGTACATGTACGCTCTGTCACAGTTCCCTCAGCCAGAACCCAGAAGCAGACCAGGACAAGGAGAGTTGAACGAAAGTGAGGGTTTATTCAGATAACAAAAAGGTGCAGAATAATCCAGGGACAGAGCGGACGGCGTGGGTGAGTAGTTGGGGGTGCAGTACTTGGTCCAGTGATGGCTCGGCAGCCGCCGACCATCAGGCAGAGGTGGGGTGAAGGTTCCGGACGTGTGACTGCAGGTGGAACAAAAACGGAGGTAAGGACACAAAAACTTGACAAAGTACAAAACAACCAAAACTCACGCTAGCACTCAAAACTGATACGCAGATACACCTACTGTTCATGGCTAACGATCCGGCAGGAACTGGATGTTGGGCCAGAGCCAAGAAAGGTGCTGATTAGGCCCAGGTGTGCAGATTGCTAAATGGGAAGCAGGTGCGGAAACCAGAGCGCTCCCGGAGCGTTCCCGAACCCTCGGGAAACTGGAGATTACGAACAGGACCCGACTCAGACAGCCGGGATCGTTACAGTACCCCCCTCCGACGAACGCCACCGGGCGGACTCCCGGAGCGCCAGGATGGAGGCGGTAAAAGTCCCCTGATGAGATCCGCATCTAGGACCTGTCGCCGTGGAATCCAACTCCTCTCTTCAGGACCATACCCCTCCCAGTCCACGAGATACTGGAAACCCCGGCCCCGCCGTCTGGAATCCATAATGCGACGCACCGTGTAGGCAGGACCACCTCCGATCATCCGAGGAGGAGGAGGAGGAGGCGGAGGAGGCAACAGAGGACTGAGGAAGACAGGCTTGAGGCAGGAGACATGAAAGGTGGGATGGACTCTGAGCGTCCTCGGGAGTTTGAGTCGAACTGCCACTGGATTGATCACCTTCTCCACCACAAACGGACCAATAAACTTCGGTAACAACTTCCTAGACTCAGTCCGTAACGGAAGATCCCGTGTGGCCAACCAAACCCTATCTCCGATGGTATAGGTGGGAGCGGGGGTCCGGCGACGATTCGCCTGGAGCTGATACCGGTCCGAACCTCTAAGGAGTGCCTTTCTGGCCCGATGCCAGGTCCGGTGGCAACGACGAATATGGGCCTGAACAGAAGGCACAGAGAGCTCCTTCTCCTGAGAAGGGAACAGGGGAGGTTGGTAGCCATACAGGCACTGGAAGGGAGACATCCCAGTGGCAGATGTAGGGGAGAGTATTGTGGGCATACTCAACCCAAGGCAACTGAGAGGCCCAGGAGGTGGGGTTGGAAGAGACCAGACAGCGTAGCGTGGATTCCATCTTCTGGTTGGCTCTCTCCGCCTGACCATTGGATTGGGGGTGAAAACCAGATGTGAGACTGACTGTAGCTCCAATGGCCAAACAGAAGGACTTCCAGACAGCAGAGGTAAACTGAGGACCACGGTCGGAAACGATATCACTGGGCAAACCGTGGACCCTGAAAACCTCCCTGACCAGGATCTCGGACGTCTCCGAGGCAGAGGGAAGCTTGGCAATAGGCACAAAGTGGGCGAACTTGCTGAATCTGTCCACGATAGTCAGAACGACCGTGTTCCCCTCAGAAGCGGGCAACCCAGTGACAAAGTCCAGGGCCAGATGCGACCATGGTCGCCGGGAATAGGAAGGGGGTGAAGTAGTCCAGAGCTGGGCCGATTGGTACTCTTATTCTGCGCACACACTGGACAGGCAGCAACAAAACCCCGAGTATCCTCGGCCATGGCAGGCCACCAAAAACGTCTGCGAAGAAACGCCATCGTCCGAGCCACGCCAGGGTGACAAGCCATCTTGCTGGCGTGGGACCATTTGAGGACAGCAGGACGAACCGACTCAGGCACAAACAACCGACCGGGTGGACCGTTACCGGGACCGGGCTGCGTCCGAAGGGGCCGCCATCACCTCCTCCTCAATCTTCCACATAACTGCTCCCACGACGCAGTTCCGGGGGAGAATTGTCTCGGTCTTGGACCCACTCTCCTCCGTCTTGGAGAACATCCGGGGACAAGGCGTCCGCCTTGCCGTTCTTAGATCCAGGTCGGAACGTCAGGACAAACTTGAATCGTCCGAAAAACAACGCCCACCTGGCCTGACGGGAGTTGAGACGTTTAGCCGATTGCACGTAAGCAAGATTCTTGTGGTCAGTCCAGACAATAAACGGTTGCTCCGCCCTCCAACCAGTGGCGCCACTCCTCCAAGGCAAGTTTCACCGCGAGAAGCTCCCGGTTACCCACATCGTAATTCCTCTCCGCAGGCGAAAGGCGACGAGAGTAGTAGGCGCAGGGATGGAGTTTACTGTCCGTGGAGCATCGCTCTGCGACAGGATGGCGCCAACTCCCACATCAGAAGCGTCCACTTCAACGACGAACTGACGGGCCGTGTCCGGTTGAGAGAGAATCGGTGCGTTGGTGAATCGCCTCTTCAAATCCAGAAACGCTCGATCCGCCTCCGGATTCCACTTGAAGGTCCTGATGCTGGAAGTCAAGGCAGTTAGTGGAGCGGCCACACGGCTGTAATCCCGGATGAATCTGCGGTAGAAATTGCAAACCCCCAAAAATCTCTGGAGTTGCAATCTCGTACCGGGCTGGGCCCATTCCAGAACCGCTCTAACCTTCTCCTGATCCATCCTAATCTCACCCCTGGAGATGATGTACCGAGAAAGGATGTAGTGTGGGCGTGAAACTCGCACTTCTCGGCCTTCACGAACAGGCGATTCTCCAACAATCGCTGCAGAACCTGCCGGACATGCTGGACGTGGTCGGAAGGTTCCTTCGAGAAGATCAGAATGTCATCCAGGTAAACAAACACGAAGAGACCGATCATATCTCTCAGGACGCCGTTCACCATACTCTGGAATACCGCTGGAGCATTGGTCAGTCCAAACGGCATCACCTGATACTCGAAGTGACCCATCGGTGTATTGAAACCCGTCAACCACTCGTCCCCCTCTCTGATCCGGACCAGGTGATACGCATTGCGTAGGTCTAGCTTGGTGAACACCGTAGCACCCTGTAAGGAGTCGAAGGCAGAACTCATCAAGGGCAGGGGATACTTGTTTTTGACCGTGATGTCATTCAACCCCCGATAGTCAATACACGGTCGAAGAGAGCCATCCTTCTTTCCCACAAAGAAGAAACCTGCCCCCAGGGGTGATGACGAGGGACGAACGAGACCAGCAGCTAGGGACTCCTTGATGTAGGTCTCCAACGCCTCACGTTCAGGTCGGGAGATACTGTATAACCTTCCCTTGGGGTAGACAGCTCCAGGAACCAGGTTGATGGCACAATCATATGGTCGGTGGGGAGGAAGTGACAGAGCCTTCTGCTTACTGAAAACTTCCCCAAATCGTGATATGTCTCGGGAACCAGGGACAAATCTGGGGGTTTAGCCTCAATCACCTGACTGGGAACCGAATGGGGGCAGGCAGTCTTGAGACAGTTAGCATGACAATCAAGGCTCCAACTCGTTACCTTGCCCGTCACCCAATCGAACGTGGGATTGTGTTCCTTCAGCCAGGGGTATCCAAGAACCAGAGGAACATGGGAAGACGGCAGAATGAAAAATGAAATCATCTCAGAATGATTCCCGACAACCGCATCTTAACCGGTTCAGTCCTCATCGTGATACGTGCCAGACTACTGCCGTTCAGAGTGGTCGCTTCAATGGCTTCCGGCAATTGCTCCTTGGAAAGCCCCAGCTGTTCCACCAACTCGGCATCGAGAAAGCTTCCATCGGCACCTGAATCGATAAAAGCGTTAAGCGCTAAGCTCTGATTCCTGTTCACAAGGGTAGCCGGGAAGCGGGGTCTGACAGAGGTACTGAGAGGTTGAAACTGGCTCGCTAAAAGTCCTCCCAACTTTAGCGAGCCGGGCAGTTTGACGACCGCCGGGAACAAGTGGAGATGTAATGTCCCGAGCGACCACAGTAGAGGCAGCAGTTGGTCTTACGTCTATGTTGACGCTCCTCCTTGGTTAACCCGTGCCGCCCCACTTGCATGGGTTCAGAATCGGGAGAGAGGTCCTCTCCACTAATCCTTAGTGGTGGAGAATGATCGACGGGTTCTGGTCCACCATCCGACCCGACTGGGAACTGAGAAGCTGATCGATTGGACGGACCCCCTTGCTTCTCCCTCCTTCGCTCTCGGACTCGATTATCCACCCGAATAGACAAGGCTACCAAGCTGTCCAGGTCACTAGGCTCCGGATAGGAGATCAACTCATCCTTGAGCTGCTCCGACAGGCCCTGGTAAAAGGCCGCTTGCAAAGACTCCTCGTTCCACCCACTCTCCACAGCCAACGTCTTGAACTCGATCACGAAGTCGGCCACGCTCTGCGAGTTCCTTGGTGAAGAGAAAACAGACGCCTAGCTGCGTCCCCCCCTCGGACGGAATGGTCGAAGAGCTTCCTCATCTCGGCCGTGAACCCCTGGTATGAAGCCATGCAGGGATCCTGTCGTTCCCAAACGGCTGAAGCCCACTCCAGCGCTCGACCACGCAGCAACTCAATCAAAAAGGCTATCCTAGCCTTGTCAGTGGCATAAGAGTAGGGCTGTAGATCGAACACTAATCCACACTGCATAAGGAAGGAACGGCATCTTCCCAGATCCCCCTCATACTTCTCCGGCGCCGGAACCTTGGGCTCACGGAGGGACACCACTTCAGAAGCGGCAGGCGAGATGGGTGGAACCGGTAGTGGGTCCTCCACCGGACACTGGCGTTGGTTCTGGACCTCCATCAGGCCGGTAGAAAGGTTCCGAACTGACAACGCGATCTCCTGTAGTACCGTGCTATGATGGCCCAACATCTTCTCCTGCTGGGTAATGGCATGGCGAACGGAGTCCAGGTCCGCTGGGTTCATAATTGGCCGGATCGTTCTGTCACAGTTCCCTCAGCCAGAACCCAGAAGCAGACCAGGACAAGGAGAGTTGAACGAAAGTGAGGGTTTATTCAGATAACAAAAAGGTGCAGAATAATCCAGGGACAGAGCGGACGGCGTGGGTGAGTAGTTGGGGGTGCAGTACTTGGTCCAGTGATGGCTCGGCAGCCGCCGACCATCAGGCAGAGGTGGGGTGAAGGTTCGGACGTGTGACTGCAGGTGGAACAAAAACGGAGGTAAGGACACAAAAACTTGACAAAGTACAAAACAACCAAAACTCACGCTAGCACTCAAAACTGATACGCAGATACACCTACTGTTCATGGCTAACGATCCGGCAGGAACTGGATGTTGGGCCAGAGCCTAAGAAAGGTGCTGATTAGGCCCAGGTGTGCAGATTGCTAAATGGGAAGCAGGTGCGGAAACCAGAGCGCTCCCCGGAGCGTTCCCGAACCCTCGGGAAACTGGAGATTACGAACAGGACCCGACTCAGACAGCCGGGATCGTTACACGCTCCCCTCCATACGTATTTGGATAGCGAAGCTACATTTTTATATTAGGCTCCCATATTCCTTGCACGCATTAACTACATCAAGCTTGTGACTCTACAAAGTTGTTGGGGCATTTGCAGCCTCCCCATAAAAAAAGTATTAAATTAAGGCACAAAGATCATACCCCCCAAAAAAATATGTTTAGTTGTATACTCTGAACGGCATCTCACTTATCATTATTCATGTTTCATTCATGATTTTTCAGGATTATCAGGATTAATTTAGAAGTGTTCAGAAACATCTTATCTACTCACTTAAGCCCTATTCACAGAGGTTATGTAATTATTACCTGAGCATGTCTGAGGATGATTCGGATGGGATTAGTTTTACCAAACTGCCCCCTCTAATTATGTTTTCCTTCTCATTCAAAATGTACCGTTATGATGGAAGCCTGGAGGCTGTTCTAGGCTTGAAGATATTTCAACTTGTCTAGGGATAGCCTAATATTGGCTTTCAGTTTGGAGACAGTCAAAATAATATCAATAAGAACCCTTAATTAATTTATTAATTTATTAACTGACATATTTTTTCAATTGATGAATTCATTGGCACAATATCATCCGCTTAAACTTTTAAAAGTGAAATAGGCACTGGGAAAGTTGATATATGACAAAACAGATCATTCATCTGTAGGCTATGTGAATAGCACTTTGTTTTAAGCATGAAGTTGTTCCCATGTTCTTACCCAAACTGCGAGCGAGCAGCATCTGTTAAACACTGTAATACCAGTGTAATATCAGTATTACCAGGTAATACCACCTCAAGCTGAACCTCGGCAAGACGAAGCTGCTCTTCCTCCCGGGGAAGGACTGCCCGCTCCATGATCTCACCATCACGGTTGACAACTCCGTTGTGTCCTCCTCCCAGAGTGCAAAGAACCTTGGCGTGACCCTGGACAACACCCTGTCGTTCTCCGCTAACATCAAAGCGGTGACCCGGTCCTGTAGGTTCATGTCTACAACATTCGCAGAGTACGACCCTACCTTACACAGGAAGCGGCACAGGTCCTAATCCAGGCACTTGTCATCTCCCGTCTGGATTACTGCAACTCGCTGTTGGCTGGGCTCCCTGCCTGTGCCATTAAACCCCTACAGCTCATCCAGAATGCTGCAGCCCGTCTGGTGTTCAACCTTCCCAAGTTCTCTCACGTCACCCCGCTCCTCCGCATACTCCACTGGCTTCCATTTGAAGCTCGCATCTGCTACAAGACCATGGTGCTTGCCTACGGAGCTGTGAGGGGAATGGCACCCAAACGAGGGCATTGCGTTCTTCCACCTCTGGCCTGCTGGTCCCCCTACCTCTGCGGAAGCACAGTTCCCGCTCAGCCCAGTCAAAACTGTTCGCTGCTCTGGCACCCCAATGGTGGAACAAGCTCCCTCACGACGCCAGGACAGCGGAGTCACTTACCACCTTCCGGAGACACTTGAAACCTTACCTCTTTAAGGAATACCTGGGATAGTATAAAAGTAATCCTTCTACCCCCCACCCCACCCCCACAAATAAAAAATAAAATATAGATATATATATAAAACAAATGAAAATTAAAAATATACTCTAGAAACAAAAAAATTAAAAATATTTTTAAAAAAGAATATTGTAAAGTGGTTGTCCCACTGGCTATCATAAGGTGAATGCACCATTTTGTAAGTCGCTCTGGATAAGAGCGTCTGCTAAATGACTAAAATGTAAATGTAATACCCCTCAAAACACAGGGATAAGTATTATCAGAGGGCCTTGGAGTTTGCCAAAAAACAGTAGGTTCTTCTGGCTGGAATTGTTACTCTCCCGTCATGTGAAGGTTACTGACATGGCAGATTCTCATGGGACTAAAATTACAGATGTGGTGTTTTGTGCTCATGCACATCATTACTTTACCCGACCTCCCCCAGTAAAACTAATTTCATCCAAATAGGGCTTTAGAAATAAAATTATTCCAGCCATCATTCAATTACTATTGGGCAAAATACACTGAGTCTACAAAACATTAGGAACATTTCCATGACCAGGTGAATCCAGGTGAAAGATGTGATCCCTTATTGATGTCACTTGTTAAATCCACTTTAATCGGTGTAGATGAAGGGGAGGAGACATGTTAAAGAAGGATTTTTAAGCATTGAGACATGGATTGTGTATGTGTGCAATTCAGAGGGTGAAAAGATTTAAGTGCCTTTGAACGGGGTATGGTAGTAGGTGCCAGGCGCACCGGTTTGAGTGTGTCAAGAACTGCAACGCTACTGGATTCTTCCCGCTCAACAGTTTCCCATGTGTATTGTTAGCAGTTGATGTTATTCTTCAATAACACAGACCCCAAAGCAAATCGGGAGGGGGGGGAATATATTTATTCAAAGAGAACAAATCATAGTTGTTATGCTGGAAAGTAGATGGTAGATGTTCATTCTTCCCTGTTCTCAATGTTTCTCCACTGAACAAAGAGACAGGATGCAGTTCATAGCCTCAAGCCTAGCATGTGGCTGACCAATTAAAATTCCTCGCAATAAAATTGGGCTACTGGCCATTTGGACCAATGAAGACTTGCCCCATGTAGCTATGAGTTCCTGGTTGGAACCCCTACAAAGATTCTAAACAGATGTTGAACTGAAAAACAACTATTTCCATTGATCGTTAATTCCCTCTTGACCTCTTGACCACTAGTCCCCTTGACCACTAGTCCTCTGCGTTGTGTGTATTTATCTTCGAATATTCTTACAGTATCAAGAATTGTCCATCACCCAAAGGACATCCAGCCAACTTGACACAACCGTGGGAAGCATTGTAGTCAACATGGGCCAGCATCCCTGTGGAACGCTTTCGACACCTTGTAGAGTCCATGCACGACGAATAGAGGCTGTTCTGAAGGCAAAAGGGGGTGCAACTCAATATTAGGAAGGTGCGTCTAATGTTTTGTACACTCAGTGTAACTCAAAACAAACTGCACATCTAATGAGTTGCAAGGAATAATGGACCAAATACTAGTTATAATATATGCTATTTAGCAGACGCTTTCATCCAAAGCAACTTACAGTCATGTGTGCATACATTTTACATATGGGTGGTCCCGGGAATCGAACCCACATTCCGGGCATTGCAAGCGCCATGCTCTACCAACTGAGCCATACAGGATCACAAATGAAAGGTAGCATTCTGAACTGTTACCTCATAAAACATTTGATCTCAAATCCAAAATGCTGGAGTATAGAGCTTCACTGTCCAAATACATATGGAGGGGAGTGTATATACACTGCAATAGCATTACATATAGAACACTTTTAATTATAGGTGCACTTCAATTTTTTGTTTGCAATTTACCTGGTACTATATTTTCTCTATATTTACCTCTCTATTCCTCTCCTCCCTCTCTCCCTTTCTCTCTCTCTCTGCCTCTCTCTCTCCCTCTCCATAGTGGGTAGTTCAGGAGATGTGTGGGAGCGTGGTACAGGGTCAGGAGCAGACAGCTCTACCTCTGCCCCTAAGGCCATCAGTGACCTGGCAGTTAGGAGGGCCCGCCACAGACTGTTGTCTGGAGACACAGACAAACACACCCAGTCCAGACCCCTCAACAAGGTCATCAAGTCTGCCTCCACTACTACCCTCTCACTCATGATCCCTGCAGGTACACATGGGGGTGTGTGTGGGGAGGGATAATTAGTGTGTGTGTGTGTGTGTGTGTGTGTGTGTGTGTGTGTGTGTGTGTGTGTGTGTGTGTGTGTGTGTGTGTGTGTGTGTGTGTGTGTGTGTGTGTTATGGGCACGTCTCTGGGTACTTTTTTCAGTGTGAGTGTGTCTGTTTGCATTTCTTTCTGTTTTGGGGTTGGATCTTGGCCTTAGTATTCAGTACTTGAGGTAAAACTGTTAGTAATATAATACAGGTGTGATATTACAGGTGTGTATGTATATACTCTATTTGCTACTGGTCTGATCTCCCTATCAAATCTCCTCTCCCCTCTCATTAGACCACCATGGAGCCTCCCCATTGGCTAGCCCCATGTCACCCCACTCCCTCTCCTCCAATCCCTCGTCCAGAGACTCCTCCCCCAGTAGAGACCTGTTCCCGGCCGTAGCCAACATCAAGCCCGCCATCATCATCCACCGGGCGGGCAAGAAGTACGGCTTCACCCTCCGTGCCATCAGGGTATACATGGGAGACACAGATATCTACACCGTACATCACATAGTCTGGGTGAGTAGGAGGCCCAAACTACACTGGCTGCTTTACACTTATTCCATTAAACTAAAAGAGATTTAACACTGCTGGTAATCCGGTTCTTCATTCGATTCAAGGACAGTGTTACCAGTGAGTTGCCAGTGATATGATTTGGTGTATCATTTCAATCTCTCTCCCTCTCTCTCTGTCTCTCTCAGCATGTGGAAGAGGGTGGTCCTGCCCATGATGCGGGGCTGAGAGAAGGAGATCTCATCACTCATGTGAACGGGGAGGCTGTCCACGGCCTGGTCCACACTGAGGTGGTGGAGCTCATCCTCAAGGTACACACTTACATATACACGCACGCACGCGCACACACACACACACACACACACACACACACACACATACACTAGCTCCTGTCTTATACGTGTTGTGTCTTACCCTCAGAGCGGTGGTAAGGTGTCCATCTCAGCCACGCCCTTTGAGAACACCTCCATCAAGGTAGGCCCCGCCCGCAAGACCGGCTCCAAATCCAAGATGGCGCGTCGCATCAAAAAGACCAAGACCAAAGATGGAGGCCAGGAAAGGTTGGTCTCTTATCTGACACACTTACCATGCACCGTCCTTCTCAGCAGTCATGCTACATGGAATATAAATTATGCTAAATGGATTATTTGTTTGTGTCTTTTTAACTCTTGTTCAACTGTGTGCGTGTGTGTGTGTGCGTGTGTTTCCATTAGCAGCAGTAAGAAGAGGAACTCTCTGTTCAGGAAGATCACTAAGCAGGCGTCTCTGCTCCACACCAGCCGTAGTCTATCCTCTCTCAACCGCTCTCTGTCCTCTGGAGAGAGTGGACCAGGGTCCCCCACACACAACCTGTCCCCCAGGTCACCTACACCGGGCTATCGCTCCACGCCTGACTCTGCACACTCTGGTAAGGTACACAGGGCCTGAACACATCCTACAAACACAAACCTTGCACAAGGTCTTGAAATAGGTCATAAAAGGTGGTGATTATGTGTGCAGAACATTTTAGGAATGTTAGTAAATGCGTAAAGTTCTAACTGTGTGTTTGTGTGTGTGTTGTGTTTTCTCAGTAGGGGGGAACTCGTCTCAGAGCAGCTCTCCCACCTCCAGTGTGCCTAACTCCCCAGCCAGCTCCGGTCACATCCGGCCCAGCTCCCTCCATGGCCTGGCCCCCAAGCTCCAGCGCCAGTACCGCTCCCCTCGCCGCAAGTCAGCCGGCAACATCCCCCTATCCCCCTGGCCCGCACCCCCCCCCCCCACCCCGCAGGGCACCTCCCCCCAACGTTCCCCCCCCCCCCTGCCCAGCCATGCCGTGGGCTCCTCCTCTATGGGTCAGTCCTTCCCCGTCAAGCTCCACTCCTCCCCCCCTCTGGTCAGGCATATCTCCAGGCCCAAGAGCACTGAACCCCCCCGCTCCCCACTCCTCAAACGAGTACAATCCACCGAGAAGCTAGCCTCCTCCCTCTCCTCCACCTCCTCCCCCTCTGCGTCGGGGGCCGGAGGTGACAAGAAGCTGCCTGTAACGGTGACAGGACGTAAACACAGCCTGGACATCTCCCACCAGGAGTTTAAGAAGGAGATGCTTCAGAGAGACACCAGTCTGCAGAGCCTGCAGGTGTCAGCTGTGGAGAGAGAGAGTCTGCTGCTGGGGGTCGGGCTGGGGCCCGGGGTGGGGGGTCGTGGGGGCCCTGTGGAGAAGGGCAGCCTGCAGAAACACTCCTCCTCCAGCAGGAAGCTGGGGCTGGCCCCCGGGAAGAGCAAGCTGAAGGACAAGCTGTCAGCCATTAGACAGGACCGGGCTGAGAGGAGGGAGTCACTGCAGAAGCAGGATGCTATCCACGAGGTGGACTCTTCAGAGGACGAGACAGACGAGGGGTCAGAGGACAGCCAGGACGGGAGGGGCAGGAACACCTGTACTTTCACCCCCCCGCTGCTCCGCCCCACCTCCGTCATGGCCACCGCCCCCCGCACGGGACCCGGGGGCACCCTCCCCTCCCTGTGTCTGTCCCCCACCTCCACCCTGCTGCCCAGCAGAGCCACCAAACCCTCCACACTCCCCGAACACAAGCCCATTCAGAGTGCTCCTTCGCTGGGAGGGAAAGACAGCGGCTCAGCCTCCTCGGATGACTGTGGGAGGAGAGAGGGGAAGGCTCCAGACCCCAGCTCCAAATTCACCCAGAGCCCCCTGTCCAGCACTTTCGCCACCCCCGGTAGTGCTTTCATCTCTAAGGACACATTCCTGAAGCCTGCTGCTCCATCTTCACATCAGGAATGGAGGAGCCCCAAGCTACCTGAGACCAGAGGGAAGAGCAGTAGCCCTGGGTTATGGAGTGAGGAGAGAGACTCTGGCCTGGAGGCCCCCAGATCCAGCCCCACTGGGTCCATAGACGGCAGGTACATAGCCCACACACCCATCTCCTCCCCAGGCATCACCAAGGAGAAAAAGGAGGCAGACAACCGGAGACAGGCTGCTGCTGCCGCCGCCGCCGCGTCCTACGCCACCCCAGCCTATGCCACCCCCAGCCCCCCAGCCCCAGTGTCAGGGTCAGAGAGTGGGGTGGACAAGGTGGTGTCCCAGCTAGCCACCGTGGCTAAGAGCTTCCTGGGGCCCGTCAAACTCACCATCCCTGGGGCCAAGGAGGCCTTTGAGAGGGCCAAGGACCAGAACCAGAGACCTTCCGACCCCCCTCACCCCAAGGCCACACCCGAACCCCCCCCCCCCCCCCTTTAGACACCCTGCCCCTCAGCCACCTCCCCGCCTGTCCTCCCAGTCTCCTAACCGGCAGCCCTCCTCCAAAACTGAGCCAGCCCCCCCTCCACAGAGGAGGGCCTCCCCTCCTAAAGACTGTACCCCGGGGCCCCAGGACCACCCGGAAAGGCCGTTGGTGGTGTTACGAGGCAGTGGGGAGACTGCAGCCATTACAGCTGTTACTGCACCAAGGCAGGGGCCCACCACCACACCCATACCCACCCAGATCCCTACTGCAGCCCCGGAGCAGCGCAAGAGGCCAGACCCCCCGGCCCCACAGAGACCCAGCCCTGCCTCCGCAGCCTCCACCCCACAGGACAAAACCAGCAGCAAGAAGACGTAGCAGAAAACAAGACTCAAGAAACACCCATGACAATACAGACTGCTTGCTCAAGATTTTAATCAACCGCATGTTTGGAAGAAAATAACAACTTATTCAAAACTCTTTGCAACACACAAATCATTATGAGAGCGAGAGAGAGAGAGATCCATCGGGGATAGATCTGTGCCCTGACTGTGTGCTGTTATGTCCCAGAGGCATCCAGGTTCGCTGTGTATCTCTTGTTCTTCTTATTCCCTGTTTTATCATTCAGACATGGATTAATGTTCCTGTGAAGTCGGTCTGCAAAGAAACGTGGGGGCTAGAAATAAACAGTGTGAGTTCATTGATCCACAGGGAAGGATTAACAAACACCTGCACTAATGGTATTTTCTTAGTATACTGCCTCGTTACCTTTCACCTTGTAGTTCCAGTAGTCTGACGTGTGTTCTTAGCTAGCCAATAGATCAGGTTGTGCCTTATAAACAAAATGGCATCCCCCCCACCACTCCACCCTGCCTGCATGTGTCTCCAGCCATCCATGACTGAAAAGGGTGTATCTCAGCAATAAAAGTAGCTTATGCTTAGCAATCAGCATAAATACATTACAGTCTGTTAATGAAACAATCTGCATTGCTCACGTTTACACACTCAGCAGTTTACAAAAGGCAAATGACATTGTGTATTATTATTATTCCCTCATGGTCTAACGCTGCACTCTGTCTCTCTAACAGTATAAAACTGCAGACTGGCTAGAACACCCTCCAGTCCCTATATAACACACTATTAATGTAGCGGCTGTCAGAATGTCTATTAAAGCAGTGTTTGTATTGTATATCATAGCGTCCCATGGTCATTTCCTTCCCCGTCTGCTCCACTGGCCCTTCCCTGACTATAGCTGGACCTGTCAGTGTACCGTATAGAGCTCTATGTGGGTGTGAGCATGTGTTGTGGTAGCTACAGTAGGATAGCCGCCTAGCCGTTCACCTTGTAGTTGCATGATAGCCTCACCATATCTACATCCCTGTCTCTTTAATGATAAAGGAATAAATAGGTGGTTCATATCACAGCTTGGACTATTGGTGAGGTGGGTAGGGAGGTTCAGTGAACCAGTCCCAGACTGCCTGGGGACAACTGATCAATCTGGTCCTAGTCTGATTTGATCACATCTTGTTTGGTCAACTACACAGCCAGACACAGTGTTGAGATAAGAGTCAAGTGGTTAGGATGAGGTAGATTTATTAAAGAGATTTGGGTTTGTGTACCAGGTAGCGCATTGTTCCACAGGGTGGATCTCTCTGCCCCTGAAACTCAATTACCCAGACTCCTCAGTAACTGAGGCAGGAAGTCAGCTCACAAGTCTGTTTACAGGCCAGTCAAAGTGACTACAGTAGGCACACCAGCCATCTATAAACTATATTATGACAACCAGTGGTTTTCCACATCCAAGTGGACCATTATCTTTATTTGTAGCCCCTGCGCTCTCTGTTTTTATCAGCCACTAAAGGTTTGCTGTTGATTTGACTTTGTATCTGGACCAACTTGCTGTGTTCTCTGTGTTTTGCCTCTTATCCTGTAAAGCTAGCAGACTTTACTTTCTATATGCGTGCAAGAGTATGTGTTGTCGTGTGGCTGTAAGATGTATATATATGAATATTTAAAGGTCTGTTTTTGTGTGTGTTTTAGTTAGGGTAAACTTTGTTAGTTACCCCTGTTAGTACTGTCTCTCCCTGATAGGCCTGATGCTTGACTGATGTCTCAGTTGGCATATAGGGTTGGAGATGGGTCAGTAGGGGGTGGGCTTTGCACAACCCTTTTATCTCTGTTTGTCAAATAAAAAGCCAACTAAATTAAAGGGCCAATCAGATCCCTGGCTTTTAGGTCAGTCACGACAATGTCGACCAATCAGTGAACTGAACACCCTTATGATCTTGTGTGCCACTGCTCTGTGTGTGGGTGTTCGTGCGTGTGTGTGTTAGTGTGTAAAGAGGGGATGTTTTCATGGTGTTAAACTATGGCCATGTGACTATCTACATCATACATCTAAATTATTTTGGTGTGCGAGTTCAAATCTCCCTCTGTACGTGTGTCAGTCTGCAGTGTGTCCTGCAAAGTTTACGTTGCTTTTGGAGATGTTGCAGAGAGCAGCTCTGGGATGACTGAGGGTGAGACAGGACTATATCTGTCTGGTGTCTATAGATACTGAAGAGGTGTTGTCGATACCTAACCCCAGACAGACAGACAACCCCGATGACTGACTGTGGCTTCCGATCTCTGTAATATGTTTACATGTTGTTCTTCTATCTTTCTCAATGGGAATCCTCTATGCCACTAGCAATCAACCCCTGTAACAGATAGTGATCATTATCAATACTAACAGCTTTCCACATAACGCTAAAGTTACCCTGTATTAAGTCAGTGTGACTAGCTTGTTGTGCTCTTTACATACACATTTTAATGTAACCTAACCACTGATGTACCACTGACAATGTTAATGTGGAGGAATAGCACATAATGTTTAAGGTTGGGCTCAGGTTGGGCTCATTTGGGAACCATCCTAAATCACCTGCAGTGCGAATAGTTGTCTCCTCTAGTGCAGAAGGATAGAGGTGAGCTAGTGTTATGATGAGTTCTCTGGTATCAAGGATATCAAGATGCAAGAAGATAATTAAACAATTGCATGGAGAGTTGATACAATGTATTTCATAATAAAATAAGTAAATTAAATCAATGATGAGAAAAGAGTCATACAGTTGAAGTCGGAAGTTTACATACAATTTAGCCAAATACATTTAAACTCAGTTTTTCACAATTCCTGACATTTAATCCTAGTAAAAATTCCCTGTTTTAGGTCAGTTAGGATCACCACTTTATTTTAAGAATGTGAAATGTCAGAATAATAGTAGAGAGAATGATTTATTTCAGCTTGTATTTATTTCATCACATTCCCAGTGGGCCAGAAGTTTACATACACTCAATTAGTATTTGGTAGCATTGCCTTTAAATTGTTTAACTTGGGTCAAACGTTTCGGGTAGCCTTCCACAAGCTTCCCACAATAAGTTGGGTAAATTTTGCCCATTGCTCCTGACAGAGCTGGTGTAACTGAGTCAGGTTTGTAGGCCTCCTTGCTCGCACACGCTTTTTCAGTTCTGCCCACACATTTTCTATAGGATTGAGGTCAGGGCTTTGTGATGACCGCTTCAATACCTTGACTTTATTGTCCTTAAGCCATTTTGCCACAACTTTGGAAGTATGCTTGGGGTCATTGTCCATTTGGAAGACCCATTTGCAACCAAGCTTTAACTTCCTGACTGATGTTTTGAGATGTTGCTTCAATATATCCACATAATTTTCCTTCCTCATGATGCCATCTATTTTGTGAAGTACACCAGTCCCTCCTGCAGCAAAGCACCCCCACAGCATGATGCTGCCACCCCCGTGCTTCACGGTTGGGATGGTGTTCTTCGGCTTGCAAGCCGTCCCCTTTCTCCTCCAAACATAACGATGGTCATTATGGCCAAACAGTTCTATTTTTGTTTCATCAGACCAGAGGAGTGTGCAGTTAGTTGTAAACCGTAGTCTGGCTTTTTTATGGCGGTTTTGGAGCAGTGGCTTCTTCCTTGCTGAGCGGCCTTTAAGGTTATGTCGATATAGGACTCGTTTTACTGTGGATATAGATACTTTTGTACCTGTTTCCTCCAGTATCTTCACAAGGTCCTTTGCTTTTGTTCTGGGATTGATTTGCACTTTTCGCACCAAAGTATGTTAATCTCTAGGAGACAGAACACGTCTCCTTCCTGAGCGGTATGACGGCTGAGTGGTCCCATGGTGTTTATACTTGCGTACTATTGTTTGTACAGATGAACGTGGGACCTTCAGGCGTTTGGAAATTGCTCCCAAGGATGAACCAGACTTTTTTTTCTGAGGTCTTGGCTGATTTCTTTTGATTTTCCCATGATGTCAAGCAAAGAGGCACTGAGTTTGAAGATAGGCCTTGAAATACATCAACAGGTACAACTCCAATTGACTCAAATGATGTCAATTAGCCTATCAGAAGCTTCTAAAGCCATGACATCATTTTCTGGAATTTTCCAAGCTGTTTAAAGGCACAGTCAACTTAGTGTATGAAAAACTTCTGACCCACTGGAATTGTGATACAGTGAATTATAAGTGAAATAATCTGTCTGTAAACAATTGTTGGAAAACTTACTTGTGTCATGCACAAAGTAGATGTCCTAACCGACTTGCCAAAACGATCGTTTGTTAACAAGAAATTTGTGGAGTGGTTGAAAAACAAGTTTTAATGACTCCAACCTAAGTGTATGTAAACGTACGACTTCAACTGTAGCAAGCTGCACGTGAGTTTCCCCTTGCTATCCGAATGATAAACACATTGATTTCTCAGTTTATATACTGCATTGCAAACAAGTTGTAACCAACTGTTGCCATCCATCATTGGGTGACACTCCCAACTAGAATAGCATCATCTTGCACCCCAGTCAGGACATTCCATCACGTACTCATTCTAAGATTAACACCAGTGGCCCCCCAGCCTTCCTGGCACGCAGACCTTCTGGAAACCACCAGTGACATAAATAAATGGCTTGAACACATTAACAAACCCTGTGTCAACACGTCATATCAGATAGGTAGATAGATAGCTTAGTTATGTGAGGTATAGGCCTCACAGAGAGGTACCTGCTGTCATTTGTCACAGGGACATATCGGTCAAGCTTAGCGCTATGATTTAACCACTTGCATATCACCCAGACATCCTCCCATCTGGTAGGCTCTGCTGGTGATCCTGCCGTTATTGCTACATGGACAGCTGTTCATGGACAGCTGTTATTCTCTCTGGTCAATATGAGTGCCATCCTCCACCGCCCGGTGCCAGCCTCACCATCCCCTGACAGCAAACACTCAATGTTATATCACACACACACAGTCCCATGTGTGATGATGATAGTCCAGCCATCTGTCTGAAAGTGAAGTCAAGTGTCAGTTTCCCTGGTGGAGTCATTAATTTCTAGCCCGGGGCTGTGTCCTGCCCCCTGCTCCCAGCACACACAGCAGTTTCAGCCAAACAAAACACTACCTATGCCTAGCCTGGGCCCATCACCTCCAATTTTCAGCTAGGCCTCCCCAGAGCCCGAAGCCACGGTAACCACCCACCATAGGGGTACTCCCTCTCTCTGTTAACCCTATGTGTAACCTCCACCCTGGACCCCCGATTGTTTTAACCTCACTAGATCTCTAAAGACTGAGATCCATACAGTATGTGTTTTTATCGTATCCATAGTGTGCAGAGTGTGGCAAAGCCCATAGCAGTGTTAGGGCTGTCAATGTGTTTAGACCAATGCCACTCAACTAAACTGAGGGTAGAAAATACAATTGACTCTTTACTATGGACTGGACTGCTGGGGTTTGGGAAGTATTTGAATGGCTGTGTGTGTGATCCTGTGTGTGTACGGTGTGTGTTTGTCACTGAAGAGTGTGAAGGAGAGGAGTGAGGTTCTGCATGAGAGGGGTTAAGAGAGATTGCTAGAGTAAAGCTAGTGCAATATATTTTTATTTTCTGTTCTGGTAAACGCATGTTGTTGTTAATCCTACCTTATCATAATAATAAAGTTTTTTAATGTAACTTTCTGGTGTTTCTTTTTATATGTGAGTGTTTATTATTGTCATTATTTACTTATGAATATAGTATGAGATTATGATCTGTGGTGCGTAGTGGACCTCTGGCATAAGATAAATACAGTTCATTTTCCCCAAAATGATCAACAATGCCATAAAACAATGTATTGTCGGGCATTTGACACAATAGTGCTTTTAACATTCATATAAATTCCCTTTTTCAGTATCTGACATATCAAACTGAAAATTCATCAATTGGATTTTACCTCCAATAAATGTTAGACGGAAGATGAGTGTTGATAAATGGATGACAAATGAAACCGTACTCCTGTCCCTGCCACCACTTAGATTTCCACATCCATAGATTACACATACGCCTCTTTACCAAGGTAGCAGCACTCTCTCTTTTTTTGCTCGGGAAAATCTCGTAAAAAATCGAATAATTCAAATTGCTCTTCCTTCTGAAGCATTTATTTTTAAGCCATTTGTCCCAATCATGTCCAATGTCCTCAGAGGGGTAGAAGTGACAGTAAATTATCTGTAAACTAATTTTTGCCCCTTTTTGCTCGTTCTTTATCAGTAAAGTGGCCTGCCGTCTGTTAAGTCAGGCGAAGCAACAGTAATACTCTAATGGCTCTGTAAATGGAATGATCTGAGGGTTAGACCAACTCTGTCTGTCTCTCTCCCATTCTCTCTCTCCAGCCCTTCTCTGGAAAATTTCTGGCCTCTTAATGGTCTTGAGAGACAGCTTGAAGCAGGGCTGCAGTGCATTTCTCCCAGGCTAATGGCTAATCAGCGTAGCACCGCCCGCGGCCTCTGCTCTGCTCGGTGAGGAGTCTGCTACAGCAGTAAAGTGACGAGCTAGCTCCATTAGGCTCACCGCGAGGTCTAGTGTACCGCAAGCCTCACCACACCGTCAGGGCCAGAGACGCACGACAGCCAGGGATCAGGGGTCAGAACGCCTGATTTAAACGATTCCGCAGCCCGGGATAATTGGGTCCCTTTTCTCCTCCACTTCCCCTTCTGTACATTCCTCCCTCCCTACATCCATCCATCCATCCATCCACAGGGACCTGTCAGAGTGGAGGTGTAAGAGGAAGAAGGGAGGAACCTCTTCTCTCGTTCTCTCCCTGGAGGTCCCCTGGGGATGCAAGCACACCACTCATAGACAGTAGTGAGCTGCACTCTGACAGCGAACAATACCCCCAGCCTACACTGACACACTACATACACCCTTCACACACACAGGGGGAGAGCTAGAGCTGGCTGGTTGACAGGCAGGCGGTGCGGGTGATTGCCTCTCTCTGACACAGCTCTACATGATCGGCAAATGTATTCCTGTCGGCATGGCAATAGGCAGGCAGGGTCACACCACTGCCATCCTGACAACTGATGACCTACAAAGCTCTTCTTTGTTGTTCAAGTTTTCCTTTTTCCTACCACCCTTAGTCCCTGTAAACCAATGGTTGTTTTCTCTAAGAAGAGGAATGAACAGTGGTATCTCTCTCTCCCTGAGCTATAGGACTTTATCTGTCTTTTATCAGACAGAAACATTGGGTTGTTCTAGATCTGTTCTAGAGTAGACTACTCACCTGACTACAGTAAGAGACTAAAGCAAGTTGTTGATTGACTGAAGCCTGGCAGAGAAGGATGGCCGTTGATTGGCTGAAGCCTGGCAGAGAAGGATGGCCGTTGATTGGCTGAAGCCTGGCAGAGATGGATGGCCGTTGATTGGCTGAGGCCTGGCAGAGAAGGATGGCCGTTGATTGGCTGAGGCCTGGCAGAGAAGGATGGCATCCCATTACTCTGTTCTCTCTAATTGCTCCCCAGTCTGTAGGCACCAGGTGCCAGGTACTTAATGAGGCCCTGATGTATGGCTACTGTACACACAACACACACTCTCTCACCCACCATACACCTGATGTATGGCAACTGTTAGTCTACCCTCGCCCACTATACACCATGACGCCTAGGGGACTAATAGGCCATGAAATAGCTGCCATTGTATTAGGTTTTGGTGTGAAAAGGGGGATATACCATCCTTTGTTCCTTTGGGATGTTGAGGAGGTATAGAACATAAGTGATGGACAGAGGTGGGGTAAGTGGTGGATTTTAGAGTATGATTGTTGATATCCATCCACCTCTGTGCACCTGTCCTCTTCGTTTGTTGGGGTGGGGGGTGAGGTGGGAAGGGGTTAATTAAGTACCACAGATGGGAGTGTGTCCCTTGTAGGTGGTGTGGCCAGGGTTGGGTTGAGGAGAGGGGGTGTGGAGAGGGGTAGGGGCACCTGGGTTCTCTATTAGTGTCTGACTGATCAATTAAGATGTCAGCCAAGATAAAAGATCCCGTCTTCACAACACCACTACTCTGCTGCCCTGGAGGACACACACAGTCAGTCTTACCCACAAACTGCATTCAGATGACACAGTACACCCACCTGCACACACTTTTCTTCCTTTTTCTTTTCTCCCTCTACCACTGTCTCTCCATCTCTCTTATTAACTTACTTTTTCACACCCAATTCTCCCCTCGTACCTCTCTTGTTTTCACAACCCACTTATTGTTTCTATTTTTACCCCTTTTCCTTCCCAATTGGTAGTTACAGTCTTGTCCCATCGCTGCAACTCCCGTACGGAGAGCCATGCGTCCTCCGAAACACGACACCGCCAAGCCTCATTGCTTCTTGACACACTGCTCGCTTAACCCGGAAGCCAGCCGCACCAATGTGTCGGAGGAAACGCCGAACAACTGGCGACCGTGTCAGCGTGCATGCTCCCGGCCCCCCACAGGAGTCGCTAGAGCACAATGGGACAAGGACATCCCGGCCGGCCAAACCCTCCCCTAACCCAGACAATGCTGGGCCAATTGTGCGCCACCTCATGGGTCTCCCGGTCACAACTGGCTGTGACACAGCCCAGGAACGAACCCAGGTCTGTAGTGACGCCTCAAGCACTGCGATGCAGTGCCTTAGACTGTTGCGCCACTTGGAAGGCCTTTCACAACCCTACCATCTCTCCCTTTTTCTCTCACCCTCTTTCTGTTTCCTCCCCTTTTCTCCCCTAGTCTCTTCCTTTCATTACTCTCCCTTCTCTCTCCTTTCTCCACTCCCCTCCCTCCCCCTCTCAGATCAGGATGCTGGATCTTGTCTTTGAGCTGTCCGACAGCTCTCTCTATGTCTCTATCAGTACATGGCTCTACACTGGAGGGAATGACTGAGTGCAGCAGCCTTGGGCCACTGGACCTCAGCTGCACCACTAACAGGACATCCTACAGACACACACACCAGTGTATTCATAGATGCCAAGGGAAGCCAGGCTTCCCCAAAAAATTGACCAAGAATGCATTTTGAAAAAAATACATACAATAATTTTCCTTCAATTCGCAAGAGGCTAACTGTATCTCACCGGAGAAAGCATCCGAGTTAGCGAAACAGCACCCCTCTGTCTATGTATGTAGGCCATCTATCTGATGCTGTCTGGTCAAAAAGAATATGACATTGTTGCCGCCCGTAGCATTAAATGCAAGGGAAGCCAGCGAGCATTTGGCCTCCCTTGATAAATAAAAATATAAAATAATAGCCAATCAGCGTTGAGCTAAACTGAGTGAGCTCAACTGTGAATGGTCCTGGTGCACCAGTTTGGATTTGGCTTCACTCGTATCACATCACATCGAGAACAACACGTCATTGACAGAAACAACTTGAATTGTTGCATCTCGTTGTGTTGTTGTCCTCTGGTGGCTAGCTAGCTAAAATTGGCCCTTTCCTAAATTAGCCATGGATGGAGATAGGGATTTGGACTTGGGGTTTTACTTATTTCTCTGTACTGGTCAATGATTTTAACAACGATTCTGATCCAACCATAAATTCATACATTGTGTCCGAGGCCTGAGAGGATAGAAGTTCAATATGTAGCTAGATGTAGAAGGCTAATGTTATCTAGCGAACGTTTCCTTGAAATGAAGTTAGGCCAGCGAGCAAGCATTTTAGCCATGTAGCCTAGGACAACAAAAAATTAAAAGTGTGTACTGTATGACAGAGTTTCGTCAACATGAAAGAGAGGACGATGGCATTGGCGTTTCTCTACAAATAGGGTGTCAAGATGTTTTTTTCTTTTTGTGCGAACACACACACACACAGAAATCAGAACAATGGACATCATCAGAACAATTGCCACATCATATTTAGCTTAAGTTGATTAGACTAAATAGTTTTTGGTATATTTTAGTTGTCACTGTATTAGATTAAGCATAGCAATGGATTAAGCAAATGGTGCTGGAATAGCGGAGGTAGCTCCTGTTTTCTTTGCGACTTGCACTAACTCTCTGTGGTTCTAAATCAATAGTTGTTAGGTAGTCCGAAATGTTCGGAAACATTCACTTGCTTGACCATGCTGTAGGTAATGTAACTGTTTGTTACATGCAATATGCTTTGTGGAATTCACTGGACAGAGGTTGTTCTCCGGTTTTGTGATGAAACAAAGGTGTGGTTGAATTTATTCTGCCTCTGTGTCTTCTTATTGTCTCGCCCATAGGCCTAGAAATCCCAGTCGCAAGGCCTATGAACTAACAGGTTATAGAGCAAACAACACAATTATCTCAACACATAGGTTGTAATAAGGCTTTTTTTTCTGGCTTGGCTTCCCCCTGTGATTTTAACCACACAGCGCTACTGACACACACACTCTTCACCTGCCGGCCAAGAGCTGTGTGCTGCTAACTCCAACTCTCTACGGTTGAGCAGAAGCAGAAACAGCCCTGAAATGCAGTTGTTTGTACTGTATGTGTGACGTTTATTTGAGGTGTTTTGATTTTTATTATTTGTGAGCCATAACTTCTATTACTTTTATTTCATTATTGGAGTCATCCAGGTTTATGCATTAATATGCACTGAAAGGTATTGGTACCACAAGGTGTAGCCAGCAGATCTGTTGGTTGTTGGCCTTTACACTGGTGATGGTGACCTTACTTCTTCTTCTCAATATTTCTGGTGCATTACCACCACCAACTGTACGGAGGTAAAAACATTTGTGGGGTGGGGGTATTAATCCACTCAAACAAACAAAAACAAAAATGTTTTAACAACAACTAACTCCCACTCCTTCAGCTATTCAAACTTCCATAACTCCCTCCCCAGGCGCTGGGGCCTGAGGGGGTATCACTGCTCTTGACCGCACCTCATGCAACTCCTTTGCTGAGAAATATTTTAGTCCAAGGAACCTCTCTGCCGCATCCACAATAATGCACATCGTTCTGGACTTTCCCTCTACATTAGCCGTGCCTTTGATCACCACTGCCATAAAAACCACAAAGTCCACCTTCTTTACATGCATCATATCTGGATCCTGCTGTTGGGAGACCAACTTTGCAGCCTGCAGTGAAGGCCTATCCACTACCATGGAGCCTTCAGGAGGACCATTTGTTCCCTCAACCCTTTTTACCGCCATTTTTCCTTACTTCCACCGCCATCCGATTCATGTTCCACTTCCACCTACGCCATCCTTCTTTTATCGGAGTCTGTGCTCTCATCTTCTCCTGATGTTCAGTTTCATCCCTCCCCCATGATCACTATTATATGGGCTCCCGAGTGGCGCAGCGGTCTAAGGCACTGCATCTCAGTGCTTGAGGCGTCATACAGACCCCCTGGTTTGATTCCAGGCTGTATCACAACCGGCCATGATTGGGAGTCCCATAGGGCGGCGCACAATTGGCCCAGCGTTGTCCGGGTTTGGCCGGTGTAGGCCGTCATTGTAAATAAGAATTAGTTCTTAACTGACTTGCCTAGTTAAATAAAGGTTAAAATATAAAATAGATGATCACTATCATACTACAGGTTGTAGCTAATGATCCAGGTCAGTGACGCCTAGAAGGCCGGTGACGTAGACCTCCGGAGCTGGTGAACGGAATGAGCAGCAGTACCAGGGGGATCCGTGACATTTATTAAATTCTAACCAGCCAACTTTCTCTTGTCTCACCATTTCTAATTTTACCAGAAACATATCTATTTTCCTGGTCTCAATCCTGGGACCTGTAATGTGTGTGTGTGTGTGCGTGCGTGCGTGTAAATTATGTATATCTTCCAACTCACTACAGGGCCAGCATTTTGAATAGGCGGTGCGTCCAATAAGCTTAAAGTAAATAAGCTTCAAATAAATTTGCTAAAATTATATATTTAGTCCTGTGTCTATACAGAAATAAATAAAATAATTCAAAATACTTTAACAGAGAGTATGACTTAGCCACATATGATCATTAGCTTCTTTTAAAAAATAGCTGTGGATTGTTTCAAATCAAAAGTGCATAAGCCTTTGTCTATTTGGGAAGCCTATAATGCGCTCAGCTGTTTCCCGCCAATTCTTGCTCATTCATTATTTTATTGTGTGAATTGTTTACCCTTATATTTGCCCCCATTACATATGTCAGCAGTAGTAAATGTAGCGTTAATCCCCATCATTTGGTTACATAAATATCTGTTAATGCATGTATTAATTACAGTCATTTACCGTTCTCATTCTCAGAGTGGAAACATTGTTTGCAGAGTTCACAACCTGCTACACTTGTGAGAAACAAGTTTTGGTTTATTTCATAACCATAATTTACGAGTTTAGTAAAAAAATGTATTGTCTATTGTTTGGAGTGCTCCATATGAGTAATGAGAATGCGTCTGGTTTCTCGGTCCTGTTAATGTTGAGGGAGCACGCGCCTGAGCACGCATAGAAGTACCTGGCCTGCTGCGTGCAAATGTAGGAAAGGAGATGTCTGATTTCTGATTGTCTTAACTCACCACGTCCACCACTAATAATCTGAGTTTCTCAGTAATTTTTTCTTCACCTCACACAGTAACATTTTAGTCATTTAGCAGATGCTCTTATCCAGAGCGACTTACATGAGCAATTAGGGTTAAGTGCCTTGCTTAAGGGCACATCGACAGATTTTTCACCTAGTCGGCTCGGGGATTAGAACCAGCGACCTTTCGGTTACTGGCACAACGCTCTTACCCACTAAGCTACCTGCCGCCCAGTAAATCAACAAAGTATTTTTACATTAATTGCGAATTATAATAGTTCCTCAATGCTCACAGTATCTGAAACATTTTTACAACACTCTCCCCCTTGAGAATCCCCAAGCCTTGGTGTGAAATAGCTAAATATGATCTGATGATCCCATATATCCAGTGGAAACGTCATAAAATACCTGAACACATTTCCCTTGCACAAAAACAGCTGTCTGTCCCGTGCTTACTGGCTCGGGAAACTCTGACAGCCTGGAATAGGCAAGTTGATACAATGTTGCAAGTTCTCTAGCAACAGCTTGGGGCTGGACCCAGTTGATTGATTTGATCAAATGTTGCACTTCACTAGCGATAGTTAAAGTTAAGACAGATAGAAAGGGAGGCAGACAGGCAGAGTAGAGATGAATGGGATTGAAAGAACCTGAATTTTCATCAGGATATGTTCTACTGTTTTTATGTTGGCTTTATGTATTTTTACTTAGTTGACAATGGACATTATAGGCCTACTGCAGCATTGGCCTATAGGCTATCTCTGAGGGTGTTTCTCAAAATGCATACTACCGTGCTCCGAGCACGCAAATTGGAGCACGGGAGGGCACTTCTCAAATGAGTCCAAATCAAAGTATGCGAAACGGAGCACGGAGGGCACTTCTCAAATGCGTACTCCGTTTGTACATATTTTGAAGCATGCATCGATGCAAGCTTCAACGGAAAGTATACAAAGAAATATGACGCAACCATGTAATGACTCCGCACATTTTCTTGAAATCAATGGCAGCCATTATTTGAGCTGAAGCGAGAGAAAATACACTCCGACTTCGGAATATGTTGCCTATTCACATCTCATATGTTGCCTGACTACAATGTTTTAACTTGATACGTTAATAAATAAATGCTGTGTTAATTTTGGCATGGTTACCTGCCTACAATACCCACTGTAGTGTGTGTAGATTGCAAGCCCATAGTAAGTCAATAGAGCTAACTGGCTAGCTACTACTGTTAGCTAGCCAGATAGCTATGAAGAATTGTTAGCTAGCTACACACAAAGAATTGACCTTGGATAACATCGGTTTTAGGTCATTTTTTTTCTGTTATACTATCTGGTTAGCTACATTATCAAGATTCACATATAGCTTGCTGATAGTTATGAAGTAAAATGTTTGCTTTGTTTATATCATGTTTTGTCTCTATTTCCATTGTCCTGGCTAGAAGAAGGAAGATTTAGTGAATGGGTAAGTCCATAGTAAGTCAATAGGGCTAACTGGCTAGCTAGCTAGCCATGAAGAATTGTTAGCTAGCTACCCACAAATAATTGACATCTACTGTACCTTGGATAACATTAGTTTTAGGTCATTTTGCCTGTTTAACTAGCTAGCTGGCTAGCTAGATTACAACGATTCACATATATCTAGCTGATAATTATGAAGTAAAAGATTTGCTTTGAGATGTCTTGAACATATACCATTTTATGGTTTTACATGCTAGATAGCATACCTTTTGCACTATTTGTAACTTAATAGCCTTTTTTTTGTACAGATACTAATTAATTGAATAGAAATTGAAATATGTACTGTTAAAAAGACTGAACATAGGATATTAAAGTATGTGTGTGTGTGTGTGTGTGTGTGTGTGTGCATCCGTGTAAATTATGTATATCTATCAACTCACTACCAACTCGCGTTATGTGCGGGCCTTAGGGAGTCTGGCCCGCCCTACCGTACCTCCTTGCCCATCCAAATAAAATATTTAAATATTGATAATTTATTTGACCGAGACGAGCACCGACAGAAAGACGTATCAATCTCAAATATAGCATCCGAGTGAGCGAAACAGCTCCCCTCTGTCTCAATATGTGTTGCCCATTTATATGATGCTGTCTGGTCAAAAGGAGTATGGCATGTCATACTCTTTTTGGCCAGACAGCATCAAATACATGGGCTACATATAGTAAGACAGAGGGATGCTGTTTCACTTGCTCGGATGCTTTCTCCAGTGAGATAGTTTTAGCCATGAAGGAATTGAAGGAAAGTTGGCAGGTGCACTGTTCAGATGCTGGAAATATTTTGGACAAACGTGCAAAGGTAACCTACTTTTTGAATAGGAATTGTTAGCTAGCTACCCACGAATAATTGACATCTACTGTACCTTGCATAACATTAGTTTTAGGTCATTTTTGCCAATGTATCTAGCTAGCTGGCTAGCTACATTACAACGATGCACATATATCCAGCTGATAATTATGAAGTAAAATGTTTGCTTTGTGTGTATCTTGTTTAATCTCTATTGTTGCCATTGTCCTGGCTGGAAGAAGATTTAGTGAATGGGGAGATGCAGCATGAGGTAATACAGTGGGGGGAGTGCGAGTGATTCTCAAATGTTATGTTTTGTGCGTTCTCCATGCTCTCATCCTCCAGATGAAAGGCTGGTGCTCTGCCATTAGTTGAATTTTTACTTTTAGATTTTTATCATTTTAATTCAGATTTGTATGAATAACCAAGTAACAATGATTTTGAGAAACGAAAACGTTATTATTGAAATTAAACTGTTCCATTAAAATACACAAATGAAAATCAAATCTGGCATATCGGTAGAAATGGTAGGATAAACTGTAAGCTTCCCCAAACTTGAAACTCAGGTGCCGTCTATGAAGTGATTTGTTTGACAATCAGATGAAAACATTTTTACAGTTAAATGACATGTCTTTACTATAAAACTGTAAAAAAAATTCACACTGTGAAAAAAACGTGCCCAAAATCAAATGTCCATCCAACAGATTTGTTCTGGCAATGTTTGCTTTTTATGCTCCTCCCACTTTTGATCTGAAATCACCATCACTAATTCATTTGTCATTTTTGCATATTAAAAGTGCTAGAGCTAGTAATGTATCAATATTTATCTTAAAAATATGCTTTGAAATAGCAAATGAATATATAGCAAAACATTGGTTTTCACCCCCATCACAAAATCGAATGGTTTAGACATTTTGGAAGTTTTGACAGACTCAGAGTGAGCTTCTCTTCTTCTCCCGCTTCGACCAAAAAAGATTGCTGTCCTTGTTATGAAATTATCCGTCTTACCCTGTAGCCTACAGTGCATTCCGAAAGTATTCAGACCCCTTCACTTTTTCCACATTTTGTTATGTTACAGCCTTATTCTAAAATGGATTAAATATTTTTTTAAAATATCAATCTACACACAATACCCCATAATGACAAAGCGAAAACAGGTTTTTACAAATTTTTACAAATGTATTACAAAAACAATATAGAAATACCTTATTTACATAAGTATTCAGACTCTTTGCTATGAGACTCGAAATTGAGCTCAGGTGCATCCTATTTCCATTGATTATCATTGAGATGTTTCTACAACTTGATTGGAGTCCACCTGTGGTAAATTCAGTTGCTTGGACATGATTTGGAAAGGCACACACCTGTCTATATAAGGTCCCACAGTTGACAGTGCATGTCAGAGCAAAAACCAAGGCATGAGGTCGAAGGAATTGTCCATAGAGCACCGAGGCAGGATTGTGTTGAGGCACAGATCTGGGGAAGGGTACCAAAACATTTCTGCAGCATTGAAGGTCCCCAAGAACACAGTGGCCTCCATCATTCTTAAATGGAAGAAGTTTGGAACCACCAAGACTCTTCCTAGAGATGGCCGCCCGGCAAAACTGAGCAATCGGTGGAGAAGGGCCTTGGTCAGGGAGGTGACCAAGAACCTGATGGTCACTCTGACAGAGCTCCAGAGTTCCTCTGTGGAGATGGGAGAACCTTCCAGAAGGTTACCATCTCTTCAGCACTCCACCAATCAGGCCTTTATGGTAGAGTGGCCAGACAGAAGCCACTCCTCAGTAAAAGGCACATGACAGCCCGCTTGGAGTTTGCCCAAAGGCACCTAAAGGACTCTCAGACCATGAGAAACGAGATTCTCTGGTCTGATGAAACCAAGATTGAACTCTTTGGCCTGAATGCCAAGCGTCACGTCTGGAGGAAACCTGGCACCATCCCTACGGTGAAGCATGGTGGTGGTTGCATCATGCTGTGGGGATGATTTTCAGCGGCAGGGACTGGGAGACTTATCAGGATCGAGGGAAAGATGAACAGAGCAAAGTACAGAGAGATCCTTGATGAAAACCTGCTGCAGAGCGCTCAGGACCTCAGACTGAGGTGAAGGTTCACCTTCCAACAGGACAACAACCCTAAGCACACAGCCAAGACAATGCAGGAGTGGCTTCGGGATAAGTCTCTTAATGTCCTTGAGTGGCCCAGCCATAGCCCGGGCTTGAATACTTTCCAAATGCACTGTATATCTAAAAATGCCCATATATACTGATTGTTTCAAGCAAAACTAGCAAAACTATTGCTGATGGTGAAACTGAACAATCAAAATAAAATCTAATCTAGGCTAAGCCTTAAGCAGCATGTATAGTCAGATGAGAGTTGTGTCTCCATAGGTAGCTTAGGGTATTTCTAAAACCCAATTCTCAACAATGCTTTTTATAAAAATATACTGGCAAATTACATTGGTTGTCACTCAACTAATAAAGCCTAATATTGTGCAAGCCATTTTAATAATAATAATAAATAATAATATGCCATTTAGCAGACGCTTTTATCCAAAGCGACTTACAGTCATGCGTGCATACATTTTTTGTGTGTATTTTTTTGTGTATTTTACAAACATTTGAATGCTGAAGGTGGTGCGCAGATGTGCCAGATCAGGAGTAGGCCTACCTCAGATCATTACACAGGTGCACCTTGTGCTGGGGACAATAAAAGACCAATCTAAAATATGCAGTTTTGTCACACAACACAATGCCACAGATGTCTCAAGTTTTGAGGGAGCGTGCAATTGGCAAGCTGACTGCAGGAATGTCACCCGGACAGCCACCCAGACAGCTGATGAAACTGAGGAGTATTTCTGTCTGTAATAAAGCCCTTTTGTGGGAAAAAACGAATTCTGATTGGCTGGGCCTGGCTCCCCAGTGGGTGGGCCTGGCTCCCAAGTTGATGGGCCTATGCCCTCCCAGGCCCACCCATGGCTGCGCCCCATTCAGTCATGTGAAATCCATAGATTAGGGCCTAATGAATTGATTTCAATTGACTGATTTCCTTATATGAACTGTAACTCAGTAAAATCTTTGAAATTGTTGCATGTTGCGTTTATGTTCTTGTTCAGCATAGTTTGGTCACTTATTTTGAGCATTTATGAAAAATAATATTAGAGGAGAGAAGCGGAGTATAAAGTAGGTTGCAGTGTTGGAAATGAACTGGCGGGAAGTTGGAATGGTGAGAAGTATCTCTGGTGTGATGTGATGCCATTTTTTTGGTCATTTCGTGTGTCCTAGCAAGTGTGACCGTTATGATGTCAACATATCCATCCGTGCGCGGCAGATTTGAATTGTGCTATTATTCAAAATGCCGATGTTGAAATGTAACTGTTCCACAGAAATGCGTGAAGGAGAAATGTACTGTATAGGCATTACGATGATAAATAAAGATGCATCAATCATATTTACATGTGTTCTAACTAAATTTCCATATTGAAACTATCGAAATGTCTGATAAATGTAATTCAAAACGACAAAGAAAAGTGTCGCATCAAAACGGAATTGTTTACATTTTACCAAATCTTTGGTGAGCACATCGGAGAAATGTAATATTATTTAGAAAATAAATACACGTCAGCTGAGCTAACAGCGGCTAAATTATATAGCCTACCCTTTGCTGAAAAAGACGAAAGATTAGCTAGACAAATGGAGACTTTCGCCGTGTTTTCGGATACATCAAACACAATATAGAATGATTTGATTGAAGCAGTCAGTGATATAAGGACAGACGAATGGACATCATTTAAAAGTAAAGGTAGGCAGGTACTGTTGAATGAACATGAGAATAACTGTTTACTAGCCTATTCAAACTTGTAAAACGTACACTCACCAGCCAGCTTATTAAGTACACCCATCTAGTACCGGGTCGGACCCCCTTTGCCTTCACAGCCTGAATTCTTCGGGGCATTCTAGAAGGTGTTGGAAACGTTCCATTGGGAAGTTGGTCCATGGTGACGCGATGGCATCACACAGTTTCTGCAGATTGGACGACGGTACATTCATGCTGCAAACATCCCATTCCATCTAATCCCAAAGTTTCTCTATTGGGTTGAGGTCTGGGAACTGCACAGGCCACTCAAGTAAACTCAACTCGCTGTCATGTTCCAGACAATGTTTTTCCACTCCTCAATTGTCCAGTGTTTGGGATTACCCATTGGAGCTGCTACCTCTTGTTTATAGCTGAAAGGAGTGGAACCCAGTGTGGTCGTCTGCTGCAGCAGCCCATCTGTGACAAGGATCAACGAGTTGTGTGTTCCGAGATGCTGTTCTGCACACCACTGTTGTACTGCGCCATTACAGTATTTGTCTGTTTGTGACACGCCTGTTAGCTTGCACGATTCATGCCATTCTCCTTTGACTTCTCTCATCAACAAGCTGTTTTCGCCCACAGGACTGCTGCTGACTGGATGTTTTTTGTTTGTCGCACCGTTCTCGGTAAACCCTAGACACTGTCGTTCGTGAAAAGCCCAGGAGGGCGGCCATTTCTGAAATACTGGATCCGGCGCGCCTGGCACCGACGAACATACCACGCTCAAAGTCGCTTAGGTCACTCGTTTCGCTCTAACATTTTCTAACGTTCAATCAAAATAGTAACTGAATGCCCCGATGCCTGTCTTCCTGCTTTATATAACAAGCCACGGCCACGTGACTCACTGTCTGTCGGAGCGATCTATTTTCGTGAACGGGGTGGAGTACCTAATAAGCTGGCCGGTGAGTGTTATCAGTGCATGTGTAACGAACTGTGCCCACAATCCGTCTCCTGGCCTGTACACAAACAGTATGTGCTGTCAATTCAACACCATGGAGATAACCTGCCCCTGATAACTGGGACATGAAAGCACAAGCCGGAGGCAATTCTAGCAGAAATATGTTTTCATTTATGGTCACCTATTTTACACATACCTGTCAGGTACACATTAGGCAGGTGTTCATTACTCAAGGCGTTAGTAATGCGTTCATTAGTCACGGCCATTCGGCAGAGGTTCATTACTCAAGGCGTTAGTAATGTGTTCATTAGTCACGGCCATTCGGCAGAATCTAACTATATCTATTTTTAACGCATGGACATGTGAACGTGTGGGATGTGTGAACGTGTTAATTTCTAGATGTAATGACATTTTGACATTTCGACGTATTAACGCCTGGGCAGAAAGAAAAAAAACTTGTCTCCATTGACAGTCCATGTTAATTCATGACGGTGAGTTGGTGAGAGGTATCAGTAGCTACATCAGGCTCAATTTAGTCCCCTTGTTACCCCTCATATTTTGTTTTATTTATTTTTACTTGGAGGTGTGACTTAAACGTGTGATAATATACGTGTGAACGTGTGCCTTTTTTGTTTTATTTTTAGCATTCAAACAAGTTTATTTATGAAAATACGTTGTGTGAACGTCTTATTAATTCAGTTCCAAACACTTGCTTTAATGGAATTCAATCCACAATATAATAACAGGACCCCTGCACTGTTTACCATCTGTCAGGGTGGGGGGTATAATGCCTGTACAGTTGAAGTTGGATGTTTACATACACTTAGGTTGGAGTCATTTAAACTAGTTTTTCAACCACTCCATACATTTCTTGTTAACAAACTATAGTTTTGGCAAGTCGGTTAGGACATCTACTTTGTGCATGACACAAGTAATTTTTCCAACAATTGTTTACAGACAGATTATTTCACTTATAATTCACTGTATCACAATTCCAGTGGGTCAGAAGTTTACATACACTAAGTTGACTGTGCCTTTAAACAGCTTGGAAAATTCCAGAAAATTATGTCATGGCTTCAGAAGCTTCTGATAGGCTAATTGACATCATTTGAGTCAATTGGAGGTGTACCTGTGGATGTATTTAAAGGCCTACCTTCAAACTCAGTGCCTCTTTGCTTGACATCATGGGAAAATCAAAATAAATCAGCCAAGACCTCAGAATTTTTTTGGGAGACCTCCACAAGTCTGGTTCATCCTTGGTAGCAATTTCCAAATGCCTGAAGGTACCACGTTCATCTGTACAAACAATAGTACGCAAGTATAAACACCATGGGACCACTCAGCCATCATACCGCTCAGGAAGTAGACGCATTCTGTCTCATAGAGATGAACGTACTTTGGTGCGAAAAGTGCAAATCAATCCCAGAACAACAGCAAAGGACCTTGTGAAGATGCTGGAGGAAACAGGTACAAAAGTATCTATATCCACAGTAAAACGAGTCCTATATCGACATAACCTGAAAGGCCGCTCAGCAAGGAAGAAGCCACTGCTCCAAAACCGCCATAAAAAAGCCAGACTACGGTTTGCAACTGCACATGGGGACAAAGATCGTACTTTTTGTAGAAATGTCCTCTGGTCTGATGAAACAAAAATAGAACTGTTTGGCCATAATAACCATCGTTATGTTTGGAGGAAAAAGGGGGTTGCTTGCAAGCCGAAGAACACCATACCAACCGTGAAGCACGGGGGTGGCAGCATCATGCTGTGGGGGTGCTTTGCTGCAGGAGGGACTGGTGCACTTCACAAAATAGATGGCATCATGAGGATGGAAAATTATGTGGAAATATTAACGCAACATCTCAAGACATCAGTAAAGAAGTTAAAGCTTGGTCGCAAATGGGTCTTCCAAATGGACAATGACCTCAAGCATATTTCCAAAGTTGTGGAAAAATGGCTTAAGGACAACAAAGTCAAGGTATTGGAGTGGCCATCACAAAGCCCTGACCTCAATCCTATAGAAAATGTGTGGGCAGAACTGAAAAAGCGTGTGCAAGCAAGGAGGCCTACAAACCTGACTCAGTTACACCAGCTCTGTCAGGAGGAATGGGCCAAAATTCACCCAACTTATTGTGGGAAGCTTGTGGAAGGCTTCCCGAAACGTTTGACCCAAGTTAAACAATTTAAAGGCAATGCTACCAAATACTAATTGAGTGTATGTAAACTTCTGACCCACTGGGAATGTGATGAAAGAAATAAAAGCTGAAATAAATCATTCTCTCTTCTTTTATTCTGACATTTCACATTCTTAAAATAAAGTGGTGATCCTAACTGACCTAAGTCAGGGAATTTTTACTAGTATTAAATGTCAGGAATTGTGAAAAACTGAGTTTAAATGTATTTGGCTAAGGTGTATGTAAACTTCTGACTTCAACTGTATATAAACACAACAAATTAACCACATTATAACATTTTTCATTGGGTATACATTAATTAGGTTAAATGTAAAAAAATTATTGACCTTTCAGTGTGGAACCACCATGTGTCTGTGCTGGGCTTATCAATAATTAAGCGAATCTCTGTGTGGAACTCAACATCCTAATCTCTCTCGCCTCTGGGTTCTCATACAGTAATGAAGGCATCATTTACAGGCATAACAAATCTACAGGTTATATTTCTCTCTCTTCAGCTCACTCTCTCTCTAGCTCTCTCTCTCGATCTCCATTTCTTTTTATTTCCCCTTAACTTTTTAGTTCCCCAAACTCCTGTTGTTTTTATTTTATTCATCCACCTTTTATATGTGTCTTGTTTCTTCCTTCACAAGATTTCCTTTTCTTTTTCATTTATTGTTTTCACCTTCTCACTTCTCACTGTTGTCCATCCCTTGAGATACACTACCGGTCAAAAGTTTTAGAACACCTACTCATTCATTGTAGAATAATAGTGAAGACATCAAAACTGGGAGGGAATGGCCGGCAGGGATGTAGCTCATTTGGTAGAGCATGGTGTTTGCAACGCCAGGGTTGTGGGTTCGATTCCCACGGGGGGCCAGAATGAAAAGTAAAAAAATAATGTATGCACTCACTGTGGATAAGAGCGTCTGCTAAATGACTAAAATGTAAATGTATGAAGTAACACATATGGAATCATGTAGTAAACAAATCAAAATATATTTGAGATTCTTCAAAGTAGCCACCCTTTGCCTTGATGACAGCTTTGCACACTCTTGGCATTCTCTCAACCAGACGCACATGGAATACTTTTCCAACAGTCTTTAAGGAATTCCCACACATGCTGAGCACTTGTTGGCTGCTTTTCCTTCACTCTGCGGTCCAACTCATCCCAAACCATCTCAATTTGGTTGAGGTCGGGGGATTGTGGAGGCCAGGTCATCTGATGCAGCACTCCATCACTTACCTTCTTGGTAAAATAGCCCTTACACAGCCTGGAGGTGTGTTGGGTCATTGTTCTTTTGAAAAACAAATGATTGTCCCACTAAGCCCAAACCAGATGGGATGGCGTATCGCTGCAGAATGCTGTGGTAGCCATGCTGGTTAAGTGTGCCTTGAATTCGAAATAAATCACAGACAATGTCACCAGCAAAGCACCCCCACACCATAACACCTCTTCCATGCTTTATGGTGGGAAATACACATGCAGAGATCATCCGTTCACCCACACCGCGTCTCACAAAGATACGGCGGTTGGAACCAAAAATCTCAAATTTGGACTCCAGACCAAAGGATACATTTCCACCGGTCTAATGTCCATTGCTCGTGTTTCTTGCCCCAAGCAAGTCTCTTCTTCTTATTGGTGTCCTTTAGTAGTGGTTTCTTTGCAGCAATTCAACCATGAAGGCCTGATTCACACAGTCTCCTCTGAACAGTTGATGTTGAGATGTGTCTGTTACTTGAGCTCTGTGAAGCATTTATTTGGGCTGCAATTTCTGAGGCTGGTAACTCTAATGAACTTATCCTCTGCAGCAGAGGTAACTCTGGTTCTTCCATTCCTGTGGCGGTCCTTATGAGAGCCAGTTTCATCATAGCGCTTGATGGTTTTTGCGACTGCACAAAGTTCTTGAAATTTTCCGTATTGACTGCCTTCATGTCTTAAAGTAATGATGGACTGTTGTTTCTCTTTGCTTATTTGAGCTGTTCTTGGCATAATATGGACTTGGTCTTTTACCAAATAGGGCTATCTTCTGTATACCCCCCCTACCTTGTCACAACACAACTGATTGGCTCAAACGCATTAAGAAGGAAAGAATTTCCACAAATTAACTTTTGAAAAAGGCACATCTGTTAATTGAAATGCATTCCAGGTGACTACCTTGTGAAGCTGGTTGAGAGAATGCCAAGTGTGCAAAGCTGTCATCAAGGCAAAGGGTGTCTATTTGAAGAATCTCAAATATAAAATATATTTTGATTTGTTGAACACTTTTTGTGTCACTACATGATTCCATATGTGTTATTTCATGGTTTTGATGTCTTCACTATTATTTTACAATGTAGAAAATAGTAAAAATAAAGAAAAACCCTTGAATGAGTAGGTGTTCTACAACGTTTGACCGGTAGTATAGATAGTGAGAAAAAGATACAGAAAACCTCCAGCAGAGCATTATTATTTCCTTTGACTTCTCTGGTTTCCCACTTCTTATCTCTGCCCATATTAATGGCATAGGTGAGTGGAGCAGCACTGTGGAACATTGTGCTGACTGGGTATTGCTATAGTTACATCTTTCTGTTGTGTTGCTCACAATAATACTATTGCGGGGAATAGGTCTCACTCCCTCATTCGATCAATGTCAGTCGCTGCTCAGAAATCCAGTAGATATTGAATTACCACTAGGAACGGGTGACTTGGGATGTGAGGAGCAGAATGTATACTACCCAATTAAGCCAAGGGAGGGCAGTGTTTGATTAAATTAGGGGGCCTACTACTATCTCTTTTGAATGAAAACGGATGGTTGTAGACTTTACATGTTCAAGAGGATGTGTATATGTTTTATGTGTATGATTTGTTTTTGTTGTAGTCTTACATATTTTTTTTAAATAATTGATATTTTATTTAAAATCATTCAAACTAAACATCCTGTGATAAATGACATTAGCTTTTTGTTGATTTTCAATTCATTGCCTCAGTGCAATAGCATGTATTGAACATATTTCTGTTCAGTGGATCAAGGTCCAAATATCAATTAGACTGGAGTAAGATTTTTAAAATAAGACAGAATTTCATTATGATCTCAAATTACAAATATCTATCAAAGAATAAGTCTTACTCGTCTGAAACAAAAGATACCTCATGCATAAAATGTAACATAAAATATGTCTAACAATCTAATATACCTCCCACAGTTGACATTTAGAGACTTGCACCAAACCACTGATGTCATTGTTCATTTTCAACCAAGCACCATCCTGTACAACAGAATGTTCAGTTGAACTCTCAGAGGTGAACAGAGAAAGGGATTCTTCCATTCACTTGTTACATTATGATCCCAATGCACACTGCAATATCTGCAATGAAACGTACAGTACAGTATTTGTAAATACTTTTCTGATGCTCCATCTCCACCAAACCAAAGGGAATAATTCAAGATTCAAGGAATTCCTCTGGTATACAGGTATATGCTGAAGTCTTTGGTTAAAGCCATATTCTAAAGGGGACCCTTTTGAATTCAGTTTAAAGACATGCAGCTTACATTTCAAAAGAAAAATCCTCCTGATGGAGTTAAGGTTTAGTCGCATTAAAATTACATATCAAGTCCTATGTCCTAGATGGGTGTCCTCGTTTCATAGACGTGAACCATTGATCTTACATATATATTATGCAATACCCCACACGATCATCATGGTATACATGGGAGAGTGGACTCGGATAAAAGATCATGGAGCTCAAATACTTGCATGCTTAAAGGAAAACTCCACCCAAAAACTATATTTTGGTGTTAGTTTCATTAGTCCATTGTTGACATAGGTTCAAAATGTTTCGCTTGTCAGCAATCAAGTTTTCAAGATACGTAACATTCAAAATACAGACATCATCCCAGTATGATGCATTTTGGATCATATGATACAAAACACAGCTTCACATGATGCAAAATGCATCATATGGGGATGATTTCTGTATTTTGAAAGTCAGAAATCTTGAAAACTTAATTGCTGACAAGCAAAACATTTTGGGACTATGTCAACAATGGACTAATGAAACGAACACCAAAATATAGTTTTTGGGTGGAGTTTTCCTTTAATGCTCTGATAAAGTGATATCTATCTGACTATGCTGAAGCTTATTTTAAACATGGTAATTGGTGACCCCCTGTGTGGAAGATCTTCAGTATATGTGTCTGCTGTGGGTCCAGATCCAGATGGTTCCTCCAACCTTTGAACTCTACTGAAATATTTAGAGTATGTATAGGGAGTGAAGCGGGTGTCCTAGATTTAATCTGTGATGTTAGTTACATCATCACGCACCCTTTAAGTGCTAAGGGGGAGCATAGCATAGCATGTATTGGCTGATGTGGGTAATGACTGCTGAGAAGACACACATCCAGGCTTCCTTCTTAGCCTGCTGCCTGTCAGAAATGTATGGTTAGATGCCAGTTTCTGACAAGTTTAGCTCTCTGTTGGCAGATTACACAGAATATTTGATATGCTTCTCAACTGGCGCTCATAGAAATTTGGTAATACCGTCAAAAAAGATATGAAGAGATGGGTTGAGGAGGAAGAGAGACGACGGCCTTTGATCACCAGGAGTTCTCTGTGGATCTTTGGCTTGGAAAACTCTCTATTTATATGTTTTATCTATCTATCTATCTATCTATCTATCTATCTATCTATCTATCTATCTATCTATCTATCTATCTATCTATCTATCTATCTATCTATCTATCTATCTATCTATCTATCTATCTATCTATCTATCTATCTATCTATCTATCTATCTATCTATCTATCTATCTATCTATCTATCTATCTATCTATCTATCTATCTATCTGAACCCCTACTTGTCATACCATACACACATCTTTCTTTCTTTCTTTCTTTCTTTCTTTCTTTCTTTCTTTCTTTCTTTCTTTCTTTCTTTCTTTCTTTCTTTCTTTCTTTTTCTTTCTTTCTTTTTTTCTTTCTTTCTTGTTACATAGAGATCATACAGCATACAGACATGGAAAGTAAACAGTGTATCCTAATGACAAACCTCATCAATCAATCAAATGTGGTCCTCTGTAGCTCAATTGGTAGAGCATGGCACTTGTAACGCCAGGGTAGTGGGTTCGATCCCCGAGACCACCCATACGTAAAAATGTATGCACACATGACTGTAAGTCGCTTTGGATAAAGCGTCTGCTAAATGGCATATTATGTTATATTATAAATGTATTTATATAACAATTTCTACAGCAACGATGCTCACAAAGTGCTTTACAGTATTTCAAGCTTCCATAATTTTGCGCCCACAGACACAGGGCACACGTAGGAGGGTGATTGTGGCAGATATCAGTGGCTCTATGGGGGCAGGGGTTGTTACAGAGACTGTTGTTGGCTTTAGCGGTCTGTGTAGGCGTCATCTACTTTAGTTTTGCCATGGCAACGACTGCACTGACAGGTTGAGTTCAAACGGTGAGTTTTGGAATGTTGATGGGTCTTGACGCCAGAACGTGTCCAAGTGAAATATATCGTAGTTACTTGTGTAAAGACAGAATGGCTGGAGTTATTTTGGCCCCTCCAAAAACACTGTCTCATGGTTATGTGTCTTGTGCCTGCGCTGTTCTAGCTGAGAGCATGTGAAGGGTGCTGGACTCCTGAAGCTATGCAGACCCCAGCTATGCCAGAGCAGAGCCAGAGATACATAGTTTGTAAATGGGTCAGCAGCCCTGCAGGGTGCACTAGATGAAGATGTGACGTCCAGACTTGGCTGCAGCAGAGCATTCCTCTCCACAGGGGCACAGGGACTATTAAGTCTATTTGTTAAATATTTACTCTAGTGAGGATGTATAGGGTGTAACCTGAAGCCGGATGTACACTGGGACCACTAATCCTGAGCTTAACTCTGCAAAGGACTGTTAGGGCATGGGGCCAAGGCATACAGTAAGCCTAGCTGACAGCCATATCATGGGATATCATGGGTGAGCCACAGGTATCTAGCTTTCCTGGTAACCCTTCTCTCTCCCCTCTACTGTACCCTCTACCCTCTTCTCTCTTCCTCTAAACTCTTCATCCATGGGGCCATGACATACAGTATACAGTGAAGGAAAAAAGTATTTTGATCCCCTGCTGATTTTGTACGTTTGCCCACTGACAAAGAAATTATCAGTCTATAATTTTAATGGTAGGTTTATTTGAACAGTTAGAGACAGAATAACAACAAAAAAATCCAGAAAAACGCATGTCAAAAATATTATAAATTAATTTGCATTTTAATGAGGGAAATAAGTATTTGACCCCCTCTCAATCAGAAAGAGTTCTGGCTCCCAGGTGTCTTTTATACAGGTAACGAGCTGAGATTAGGAGCACACTCTTAAAGGGAGTGCTCCTAATCTCAGTTTGTTACCTGTATAAAAGACACCTGTCCACAGAAGCAATCAATCAATCAGATTCCAAACTCTCCACCTTGGCCAAGACCAAAGAGCTCTCCAAGTATGTCAGGGACAAGATTGTAGACCTACACAAGGCTGGAATGGGCTACAAGACCATCGCCAAGCAGCTTGGTGAGAAGGTGACAACAGTTGGTGTGCTTCTTCGCAAATGGAAGAAACACAAAAGAACTGTCAATCTCCCTCGGCCTGGGGCTCCATGCAAGATCTCACCTCGTGGAGTTGCAATGATCATGAGAACGGTGAGGAATCAGCCCAGAACTACACGGGAGGATCTTGTCAATGATCTCAAGGCAGCTGGGACCATAGTCACCAAGAAAACAATTGGTAACACACTACGCCGTGAAGGACTGAAATCCTACAGCACCTGCAAGGTCCCCCTGCTCAAGAAAGCACATATACAGGCCCGTCTGAAATTTGCCAATGAACATCTGAATGATTCAGAGGAGAACTGGGTGAAAGTGTTGTGGTCAGATGAGACCAAAATCAAGCTCTTTGGCATCAACTCAACTCACTCTGTTTGGAGGAGGAAGAATGCTGCCTATGACCCCAAGAACACCATCCCCACTGTCAAACATGGAGGTGGAAACATTATGCTTTGGGGGTGTTTTTCTGCTAAGGGGAGAGGACAACTTCACCGCATCAAAGGGACGATGGACAGGGCCATGTACCGTCAAATCTTGGGTGAGAACCTCCTTCCCTCAGCCAGGGCATTGAAAATGGGTCGTGGATTGGTATTCCAGCATGACAATGACCCAAAACACATGGCCAAGGCAACAAAGGAGTGGCTCAAGAAGAAGCACATTAAGGTCCTGGAGTGGCCTAGCCAGTCTCCAGACCTAAATCCCATAGAAAATCTGTGGAGGGAGCTGAAGGTTCGAGTTGCCAAACGTCAGCCTTGAAACCTTAATGACTTGGAGAAGATCTGCAAAGAGGAGTGGGACAAAATCCCTCCTGAGATGTGTGCAAACCTGGTGGCCAACTACATGAAACATCTGACCTCTGTGATTGCCAACAAGGGTTTTGCCACCAAGTACTAAGTCATGTGTTGCAGAGGGGTCAAATACATATTTCCCTCATTAAAATGCAAATCAATTTATAACATTTTTGACATGCGTTTTTCTGGATTTTTGTTGTTGTTATTCTGTCTCTCACTGTTCAAATAAACCTACCTTTACAATTATAGACTGATCATTTCTTTGTCAGTGGGCAAACGTACAAAATCAGCAGGGGGTCAAATACTTTTTTCCCTCACTGTAAGGGAAAAAAGTTTTTCCCTACTGCTTCACACAGACAGAAGGTAAATACTCATGTGTCCGTGAGTATCAGGGCTACAGCTCAATGCACGCCATTTCGATCTACGGTGTCCACAGATCGATTTATTAGCGAAAATAATGGTCGGAACCGGTACCAGAACCATGCAGGTCCCCTAAATAGGGGACTTTACAGTTCACCAATAGCTACCCGGAATATCTGCATTGACCCTTTTTGCACTAATCTCTTTTGACTCATCACATACGCTGTTGTTACTGTTTATTATCTATCCCGTTGCTTAGTCACCTTTATGTACATATCTACCTCAATTACCTCTTACCCCTGCACATCGACTCAGTAATGGTACCCCATGTATATAGCCAAGTTATCATTACTCATTGTGTATTTATTCCTTGTGTTATTATTGTTCTTTATGAAAATAAAAATAAAATACTATTTCAAATTATTATTATTTTGCATTATTGGGAGGGTTCCATAAGTAAGCATTTTACTGTTAGTCTACACTTGTTATTTATGAAGCTTGTGACAAATAAAATACTATTTTATTGATTTTATCTGTAATGTTTTAAACTGGACCCACAGATTATCCCAGCTACCTAGGCCTACTGTACCACTAAACCCATGATGGGGGTGAATAGATCTAGGGATGCTGCAGAACTAGAGATATTTTATCCCCATCTCCAAAATGTTTGATTGTCTACCATTACCATGTTAAACATGTGATGTCAGCAGAAATCCCATATAGGTTTGTTTTAAATGGCAGCGATGAGTTCTGATTTGGAGGAAGTGTCTACCGTGAGACGTCCAGTCCCAAAAGAGTGTGTGAAATGAATGTATTAAATATTCATTTGTAATATGTGTAATATGTGTAAATATGTATATTTATAATGGGGGACGGAAAGATACATCTATTATTCACCAGGCCTATAGATTTATCATTATTAAGTGAGCCCATGTGGTTGGTCCTTCTTGGTCCTCTGTGATGGTGTGTGTGTGTGTTCCAAGTGTGTGTATGTTTAATGTATGTGCATGGAAGTGTGTGTGTGGCACTCCATCATACGTTGGCGCTGTTACTGCAGCCCAATCTCTTGATTAATGAATAGTGCACGTGTGTGCACTGAACATAGTTTGAGACCCATGGCCGCATTAGCTAGAGACTAGAGACGGTTGCTCATACCGTCAGCGCTATTTGACAAACCATCATGTGAACGTGTGCATATGTGTGTGTGCGTGTGTGCATAAGTGTGTTTGTGTGTGTGTGGTTCAACATCTTAATTAATGAAGTGGGTCGCTATTAGCATTCACAGCATGCAGAGTATTTCGTCTCTGACCATCCATGTTTTTCTATGGCGTCATGTCTCTATGGCCAGGCTATGGTGTGAGTCTGTACATTGTTAATGTCTTCCTTTGTTTTAATTATTTGATCTTGACAAGGCATTGTGCTACTTTAATATCGTTTAGAATTTGGTAAAATTGAAGTTTGTGATTACATATAATTTATTTTGCCAATATTTAGTGTACATATTTTGGTAAGAGATTTCTATTTGTTTGAATATTGTTATTAATGGGTACATTTAGTTGGTTCTCTCTCTCTCTCTCTCTCTCTCTCTGCCTCTCTCTCTCTCTCTCTCTCTCTCTCTCTCTCTCTCTCTCTCTCTCTCTCTCTCTCTCTCTTTCTCGCTTCACTCTGATAGTTCTACCTCTACCACATACAGAATACCGTTACTTCCTCCACCAGCAGTAGGCCTCTCTCTATACTAACAATAGAATGACGTAGATCCAGCCCTTAGTTTCTCTATTGACACAGGATTATGTGGGGAGAAAACATTCACCTTGGATATTTAACCCATACCACCTTCACTGGTGGACCAATCCCTCTGAGAACGCCAGCTACATAACAATTAGTCCACAGATCAATGGGCCAATCAATCAATCAGTCAATTGATCAGCTGGGCCAATCAGCTTTATCAATCTATTAATCTCCACCAACCGATTACCTTTTTATATAGTCATCATGACAAAGTGGTCTGTATTTTTGGTTGACAGACTCACTGCATTGAAATAGGCTACAAGTTCAATCAGTTGCTGTCTTTAGAACAACTATTCCCTAGATCTGAAGGAATATTTTGAAGACTTTTCTTTGTTGATAATTATTTGTATAGCCTTGGCAGGATAGAGAGAGAGAATGGTTGCAGATTAGAGTACAGCCATGTTGAGAGTAGAGGTTAAAGATAGACTAGCTGGGGGGATAGTCTCCATCTCAGTCTGTCTGGACACAGTGTCAAATAAAAAGACTTTCAGCGACAACAGTAACACACACACACACACACACACACACACTCACACACTAGGACTAGGGATACACAGTGGATGAGGTGGGCTTGGCTGGGATTATACAGTAGGGTAGACTAGAAAAATTGATGTCGCTCAATAATCAGTTCAATTTGATAATCTGAGCTGTGGGTTGTTCCCCCAGTGTATCACAGCACTAATTTAGACTGGCTGTAATTCTTTGTTCTAGGAGGAGCAGAAGCAGAATAATGGAGGGAGAAACAATTCATAGGCTGCATGGTGATGGATTTGACTCCACAGTGCTGTGTTGTTCCATGCCATATGGGGCAATGTTATACTATTTCATAATGTAACATTAAGTACCATAGTATACCCTTCAGAAAATTTTATTTTACAGCACCACATACACGGTGATCATTCATAACCACACACTGTATTCCCCTCTAGAGTGTGTGTGTATAGCAGAGGTGTGGACTCGAGTCATGTGACTTGGACTCGAGTCAGACTCGAGTCATGAATTTGATGACTTCAGACTCGACTCGACAAAATGTACAAAGACTTGCAACTCGACTTGGACTTTAACATCAATGACTCGTGACTTGACTTGGACTTGCGCCTTATGACTCGAGAAGACTTGCTACGAGGACTTGTAATGACTTGCAAAGGCTTGCTAAGAGGACTTGAAATGACTCGAAACTAAAATGTAGGACTTTGGACTCGACTTGAGACTTGATGGCTTTGACTTTTGACTCGACTTGGGACTTGCCTCATCTTTGACTCGACTTGACTCGGGACTCGAGGGCAAAGACTTGAGACTTACTTGTGACTTGCATAACAATGACTTTGTCCCACCTCTGGTGTATAGCCTATGTAAAGATCTGTAGTGTGTCATTGTGACATGGCTTGGCTCCCCCTCAGTCAGCTCTGTGTATGTGTATTCTGAATGACCTGCAGGAGGATGTTTATACACTCTGAGGAAACACAGACACCCCTCAGACTCTGAGGTCAGCACTGAAACAGTAGAGAGAGAGAGAGAGAGAGAGAGAGAGACCAATCAGACCCAGTGACCAAGATAGCGTCGCTCTCCTTCACAAGTGTCTTGCTGACATCAAATGTTGGATGTCTGAAAATGTTCACCTGCTCAATGATAAGAAATCAGAGGTTGTTTTATTTGGCCCCCACCTTGCTAAAACCCAGATTGTAAATAACCTTGGTCATTTCTCCACCAATGTAAAGCCTACAGCCTGAAACATTGGTGTCTTCTTTGATGATGACCTAAACCTTAAGCTGCATGTAAAGAAGATCAAATCAAATCACATTTTATTTGTCACATAAGTTGAATACAACAGGTGTAGACCTTACAGTGAAATGCTTACTTACAAGCCCCTAACCAACAATGCAGTGTTAAGAAAGAATACCAAAAAAAAATGACACAAAATGCAATGCAATATAAAATAATACGAAATAAAAGTAACAAATAATTAAAGAGCAGAGGTAAAAATCACAATAGCGAGGCTATATACAGGGGGTACCAGTACCGAGTCAATGTGTGGGGCACCGGTTAGTTGAGGTAATTGAGGTAATATGTACATGTACAGTTGAAGTCTGAAGTTTACAAACACTTAGGTTGGAGTCATTAAAACTAGTTTTTGAACCACTCCACCATTTTCTCGTTAACAAACTATAGTTTTGGCAAGTTGGTTAGGACATCTACTTTGTGCATGACACAAGTAATTTTTCCAACAATTGTTTACAGACAGATTATTTCACGTATAATTCACTGTATCACAGTGGGTCAGAAGTTTACATACACTAAGTTGACTGTGCCTTTAAACAGCTTGGAAAATTCCAGAAAATGATGTAATGGCTTTAGAAGCTTCTGATAGGCTAATTGACATCATTTGAGTCAATTGGAGGTGTGCCTGTGGATGTATTTCAAGGCCTACCTTCAAACTCAGTGCCTCTTTGCTTGACATCATGGGAAAATCAAAAGAAATCAGCCAAGGCCTCAGAAAAAACATTGAAGATCTTCTCAAGTCTGGTTCATCCTTGGGAGCAATTTCCAAATGCCTGAAGGTACCACGTTCATCTGTACAAACAATAGTATAGTATAAACACCATGGGACCACGCAGCCGCTCAGGAAGGAGACGCGTTCTGTCTCCTAGAGATGAACGTACTTTGGTGCGAAAAGTGCAAATCAATCCCAGAACAACAGCAAAGGACCTTGTGAAGATGCTGGAGGAAACAGGTACAAAAGTATCTATATCCACAGTAAAACGAGTCCTATATCGACATAACCTGAAAGGCCGCTCAGCAAGGAAGAAGCCACTGCTCCAAAACCGCCATACAAAAGCCAGACTACGGTTTACAACTGCACATGGGGACAAATATCGTACTTTTTTGAGAAATGTCCTCTGGTCTGATGAAACAAAAATAGAACTGTTTGGCCATAATGACCATCGTTATGTTTGAAGGAGAAAGGGGGGCTTGCAAGCAAAATAACACCATCCCAACCGTGAAGCACGGAGGTGGCAGCATCATGCTGTGGAGGTGTTTTGCTGCGGGAGGAACTGGTGCACGTCACAAAATAGATGGCATCATGAGGAAGGAAAATTATGTGGATATATTGAAGCAACATCTCAAGACATCAGTCAGGAAGTTAACGCATGGTTGCAAATGGGTCTTCCAAATGGACAATGACCCCAAGCATACTTCCAAAGTTGTGGCAAAATGGCTTAAGGACAACAAAATCAAGGTATTGGAGTGGCCATCAAAAAGCCCTGACCTCAACCCTGTAGAAATTTGTGGGCAGATCTGAAAAAGCATGTGCGAGCAAGGAGGCCTACAAACCTGACTCAGTTACACCAGCTCTGACAGGAGGAATGGACCAAAATTCACCCAACTTATTGTGGGAAGCTTGTGGAAGGCTACCCGAAACGTTTGACCCAAGTTAAACAATTTAAAGGCAATGCCACCAAATAGTAATTGAGTGTATGTCAACTTCTGACCCACTGGGAATTTGATGAAAGAAATAAAAGCTTAAATAAATAATTCTCTCTACTATTATTCTGACATTTCACATTCTTTAAATAAAATGGTGATCCTAACTGACCTAAGACAGGGAATCTTTTACAAGGATTAAATGTCAGGAATTGTGAAAAACTGAGTTTAAATGTATTTGGCTAAGGTTTATGTAAACTTCCGACTTCAACTGTAAGTAGAGTTATTAAAGTGACTATGCATAGATAACAAGTAACAGCAGCGTAAAAGGGGGGGGAGGGGGGGTTAATGCAAATAGTCTGGGTAGCCATTTGATTAGATGATTAGGAGTCTTATGGCTTGGGGGTAGAAGCTGTTTAAAAGCCTCTTGGACGAAGACTTGGTGCTCTGGTACCGCTTGCCGTGCGGTAGCAGAGAGAACAGTCTATGACTAGGGTGGCTGGAGACTTTGACAATTTTTAGGGCCTTCCTCTGACACCGCCTGGTATAGAGGACCTGGATGGCAGGAAGCTTGGCCCCAGTGATGTACTGGGCCATACGCACTAACCTCTGTAGTGCCTTGTGGTCGGAAGCCGAGCAGTTGCCATACCAGGCAGTGATGCAACCAGTCAGGATGCTCTCGATGATGCAGCTGTAGAACCTTTTGAGGATCTGAGGACCAATGCCAAATCTTTTCAGTCTCCTTAGGGTGAATAGGTTTCTATTGGGATCTGTTGGGGCGGTATGCAAATTGGAGTGTGTCTAGGGTTTCTGGATAATGGTGTTGATGTGAGCCATGACCAGCCTTTCAATGCACTTCATGGCTACAGACGTGAGTGCTACCGGTCGGTAGTCATTTAGGTAGGTTACCTTAGTGTTCTTGGGCACAGGGACTATGGTGGTCTGCTTGAAACATGTTGGTATTAGTGAAGACACTTGCCAGTTGGTCAGCGCACGCTCGGAGTACACGTCCTGGTAATCCATCTGGCCCTGCGGCCTTGTGAATGTTGACCTGTTTAAAGGTCTTACTCACATCGGCTACGAAGAGCGTGATCACACAGTCGTCCGGAACAGCTGATGCTCTCATGCATGTTTCAGTGTTGCTTGCCTCAAAGCGAGCATATAAGTAATTTAGCTCATCTGGTAGGCTTGTGTCACTGGGCAGCTCGCGGCTGCGCTTCCCTTTGTAGTCTGTAGTAGTTTGGAAGCCCTACGACATCCGACGAGTGTCGGAGCCGGTGTAGTACGATTCGATCTTAGTCCTGTATTGACGCTTTGCCTGTTTGATGGTTCGTCGGAGGGCATAGTGGAATTTCTTATAAGCTTCCGGGTTAGAGTCACGCTCCTTGAAAGCGACAGCTCTACCCTTTAGCTCAGTGCAGCTGTTGCCTGTAATCCATGGCTTCTGGTTGGGGTATGTATGTACAGTCACTGTGGGGACAACGTCATCGATGCACTTATTGATGAAGCCAGTGACTGATGTGGTGTATTCATGTCTTCGTTCAGCCACGACTCGGTGAAACATAAAATATTACAGTTTTTAATGTTCCGTTGGTAGGATATTCGTGCCTGTAGTTTGTCCATTTTATTATCAAGCGATTGTAAATTGGCCAATAGTATCGAGGCAGATTATCCACTCGTCGCCTGTAGCTCCTCTCACCAGCCTCCACTGGTGTGTGTTCGTGTGTGACTATCACCACATCTTTATTGTTTCATCATGTCTGTCACGTCCGCTCTCTGTCTCTCTCTCTCTCTCTCTCTCTCTCTCTCTCTCCCTCCCTCCCTCCATCTGTCTCTTCCTCTCTCTCTTCCCCCATCTCACTGCGTGGCCATGCACGGCTCCAACACCATCATCAAGTTTGCTGACTACACAACAGTGGTAGGACTGATCACAGACAACGATGAGGCAGCCTATAGGGAGCAGGTCAGAGACCTGGCACTGTGGTGCCAGGACAACAACCTCTCCCTCAATGTGAGCAAGACAAAGGAGCTGATCGTGGACTACAGGAAATGGAGGGGCGAGCATGCCCCCATCCACATCGATGGGGCTGTAGTGGAGCGGGTTGAGAGGTTCAAGTTCCTCTGTGTCCACATCACTAAGGAATTAACATGGTCCACACACACCCACACAGTTGTGAAGAGGGCACAAAAGCGCCTCTTCCCCCTCAGAAAAGATTGGGCATGGGCCCTCAGATCCTCAAAAAGTTGTACAGCTGCACCACTGAGAGCATATTGACTGGTTGAATCACCGCTTGGTATGGCAACTGCTAGGCACCCGACTGCAAGGTGCTACAGAGGGTGGTGAGTATGGACCAGTAGATCACTGGGGCCAAGCTCCCTGCCATCCAGGACCTCTATACCAGGCGGTGTCAGAGGACCCAAAAATTGTCAAAGACTCCAGCCACCCAAACCATAGACTGTTCTCTCTGCTACCGCACGGCAAACATACCAGGAGCCAACAGGACCCTGAACAGCTTCTACCCCCAAGCCATAAGACTGCTAAACAAGGCTGCTCAATAGCTCATCAAATGGCTACCTGCATTGACACTAACTCTCTTTTACTCACTTTATGAACACATACTTACACTGACACCCAAACACACACACTCAGTATTGGTAGTCCCTGTATATAGTGGGCGTACAGCAGGTCAGCCATCAGGGGGAGACTCGTCGAGGCCTGGTAACAGATAGACTATACATCCCGAGGCGGTGGCTCCATCTGCTGGACGTGCCAGGTCTCGACGGGCTCCCCGGACAGGACTAATTGGGACGGATTGGGAGCTGGTGAGTAATTAAGGGCGGATTGCTCACCAGCTGTGCAAGGCCCATAAAGCTGCCAGAAGGGCAGCACATGGGAGAGGACTGGGGGAAGTAAGGTAACTTCCGTGTAGTTGGAGACGGTATCCTGGAGAGGGTCTCATGGGGAGACTTAACCTTTTCTTTTGATTATATTATTAATAAACACCCTTGAAACCGAGCTAATCATACTCTGTCCGTGTCTGATCTGTGTAAATGTCTTGACCCAACCCCCTGATCTGCCACAAGTGGTGGAGAATACGGGCATTTTGATAACGTGGTCAGATCAGGGTTGACGTTTACCCAGCATCAGCATGGACGAGTTGATAGCTCAGTTTGTCCGGGCCCAACAAGCACAACAGGCGGTTCAGGAACGAACTCTGGAGGAACAGCGACTACAAAACGTCCGCCTCGTGGAGGATGTCAGGAAGCTGCAAGGAGGAGCGTCTCCTGAATCCCATCCCAACCAGTTTTTAATCAAGCTAACGGAAGACGATGACATTGAAACATACCTCTGTACGTTTTAACGGACAGCGCTACGGGAAGGATGGCCAAGGCTGAAGTGGGCAAGTCTGCTGGCCCCGTTCTTCTCTGGGAATGGCCAAAAGGCATATTGGGACCTGAACAACGAACAGGCGGCTAACTACGACGGACTCAAACGGGAGATACTCAGCCGCTACGGGTACAGCCTGGCCCATCGGGCTCAATGGTTCCACGACTGGAGGTTCGTACCCGACGACGAGGGACGAGTTGGCGACCTGTGCTAGGGGACGGTAGGACAACCCCACCGCGGTGTACCCCGAACTGACAGTCGGCAGGGCCAAGGGACCGCAAACCCGTGGAGAGACGGCTGGGGAAGGGCCGACCCGCCAGTGACGACCCCTAGGTAGATGGAGACCAACGGAGGTGTTTTGAGTGTGGCGCCCGGGGGTACATTGCCTGGAGTTGCCCTGCTCGAGAGGAGTCGTTGCCATCAGCAGCACCGGAGGCCAGGTGGGTCACGCCGTAAACTATGTCACCTCCTGTTGGGCGCACCATGAATCAACTGCACCCATGGTCCCGGTGAAGGTTGACGGACATGACACGGAAGCGCTATTAGACTCTGGAAGCATGGTTACGCTCGTAACCACGAGCCTGCTGAACCAGGAGACCGAACGGGGTAGGGAGATGTCCATTTCCTGTGTTCACGGTGACACAAAGCGGTATCCCGCCATATGGACCAACATTGTGACACCACAAGGGAGCTGCCAGATGATGGTGGGTGCAGTACCAGAGCTGCCGGTACCTATCCTAGTGTGACGGGATTGTCCGCTGTTCGCGACCCTATTAGGGCACGAGTTGAAAAAAAAGATACGAGCCGGCCGAAGAAGAGAGCGGGGACGACCCCTCGCCTGTGCGGCCAGGACGCCACCGGTTAACCAACCTGACTCTACGGGTTCGGAGTCGGAGGGGGAGCCGGAACCCGAACCCGCTGGGGAACCACTGGAGGAGGAGCCCAGCCTCCCCCTTCTCGATTTCGAGGGGCCAGTCGAGACCCCCATTGGGGGCCAACTGAGGGGACAATTCGGGACGGCCCAGTGGGAGAATCCGAATTTGAAAGCTGCCGCAGCCCAATTGATAGCGGTGGATGGACAGCTACTTCCGGGGATGAGTGACTGGCGATACCCCCATTTCCACATTAAGAATAACCTTTTGTATCATGTGTCGCACCAACAGGGGGAACTTCGATAGGTATTGTTGCTGCCCCGATGGTACGTAGGAACCGTTCTTCAGCTCGCCCACACCCACCTGTTGGGGGCGCACCTGAGAATGGAGAAGACCTGGGAACGGGTCGCCGCCCGGTTCCACTGGCCCGGGATGAGGGCCGTGGAAGACTACTGTCGCAGCTGCCCGGAGTGTCAATTCACTGCCCTGAAAGCACACTTCCGAAACCCTCTGGTCCCCCTGCCGATCATCGGGGTGCCCTTTGACTGCGTCACCATGGACATAGTGGGACCCCTGGTAAAGACTGCACGAGGACACAGGTACATCTTGGTAATAGTAGACTATGCCACCCGGTATCCCGAGGCCATTCCCCTACGGGCGGAGGTATCCAAGGAAATCACCCGGGAGCTGTTCAACACAGCGATGCAGTGCCTTAGACGGCCGTGCCACTCAGGAGGCCCCTCGTGTCACTATTTCTATTTACACTCTCTCCATTATTTTGGCAGCTATTGTAGGTTGTATTGTCATTAAGCTTTGCTGTAATTGCTGGCTTGATGCAGAGAGAGAGAGAGAGAGAGAGAGAGAGAGAGAGAGAGAGAGAGAGAGAGAGAGAGAGAGAGAGAGAGAGAGAGAGAGAGAGAGAGAGAGAGAGAGAGAGAGAGAGAGAGAGTAAATGACTACAATTATCGAGGTACAGGCCTTCTTTTGTTATGCATGTCATTCCTCTATTGAACAGAACAGACAACAAAAGGTATTAAATTAGTAACACTTGCACAACCATTCTGAATTAATCTGAGAGAGTTAGAGAGAGAGAGAGAGAGAGAGAGAGAGAGAATCAGTTTATATGAGTGTTACAGTGAGCCAGGCCTTTTCAGCCATCTTGGTTCCATGCTGAGGAGCTGAGTGCATGTCTAATAGACTGACAGGCCTGGCTCACTGTAACACTCATAAAGCACACACAGAGGACCCATCACCCGTTAAAGCTCACTTAAAACCCCTGTGTAGGGGAGATGATGGCTACAGTGGGCGGAAGGGCTCTTGTTTGGTCATTTATTCTTTCTTGCCTCTAATGGTATGCATGTTGTGTCTGTTTCCTTTAAATATTTTGTGTATGCAAGCATGATTGTTTGTGTGCGTGCCTGCGTGTGTGTGTGTGTGTTGAGTCTCTGTGTGTCCGTAGTCTGTGGTTGATGAGGTGGATGGGGAACGGTTTACTGCAAATAGAACCATTAAATTAAGGAGAAAACAATAGCAGTCGTTAAGGCAGCTGCTCTAGTAAGGTACATTAAGCTGCTGAATAATGGCTCGCTGGTCCTTTACAGCACAATTACACACTGTTACACACCTCTCTGCTTTGGTAGGCCGTGTCTGCTGAGCCGTTTGGCACAAAATGGACGCCGTGGTGCTAGGTGTTAGGCATTGGTGGTGGAGTAGAAGCCTTATGGATCACTATTGTTGGTGCCACAAACTCACTACTTCTTCCACACATTCTGCTAACACACTTGCATAGTGCGACACACACTTACAATAAGATGATTCCATTGACCTGTAACATAATGATTAGATGAGTAAGAGGACCCAGGTTGATTTATTGATCGCCTACTGGGTTTAACAATCAATTGCACAGTATTTATAAATGGAAGATGATTTTTAATATTTGGTTCAATTCGGAAGGTACTGTGACCGAAACTTGACACTGACACTAACAATAATGGCGTTGGAAGGGATGGCTGCCGTTTAAAGGGCTCCTAACCAACTGTGCTATTTGTTCGTTTTTTTGCCTTGTTTGTAACTGATTTTTGAACTTATTGTGTACATCATGTTGCTGCTACCGTCTCTTATGACCGAAAATAACTTTTGGACATCAGAACAGCAATTACTCACCTGGAACTGGACAAATATTTTTTTCTATAACGAGTCCGACGCGAAGGATATACTGCTTTCTCGGGAACGGGCCCAAATCCCCGTCATTTGTGTGAAGAAAAGACAGATGGAGGTTGGGCTGCCTTCTGAGAAATCATAGGCAAGTTAATATACCTCCACTACCATCCGTTGTATAGGCCAACGTGCAATCATTAGAAACAAAATGGATGATCTACGATCAAGAATATCCTACCAACGGGACATTAAAAACTGTAATATCTTATGTTTCATTGAGTCGTGGCTGAATGACGACACGGATAATATAGAGCTGGCGGGATTTTCCATGCATTAGCAGGACAGAGAAGCTACGTCTGGTAAGACGAGGGGCGGGGGTGTGTGTTTATTTGTCAATAACAGCTGGTGCGCGATTGAGGGAGATTCTTTAGTGGACTATGAGATAAAACTGAGTTGATCATGAACATATAGTTAGAATTCTCTGTTGCTAGGCAATAACTTAATTGGGTAATTTCACTGTGTGTGAAGTGGGAATCTGACCTAGGGTCGAATTGCTCACGCTTACCTAAATCCATGGCTGTCCTACCTTATCAGAGACTGAAACCAGACTGTGGCCTTTTGCCTCTCTCCTCAAACAAAGTGGAAAGAGCGGCGCCAGGGTTGAACAGAGTTCAGGCTAAACCTTTGTCTCTCCTTGGTTATCTTCTTGCTTGATTACAGCATGATGGGGTGGGGTTTGTGTATGTTTGAAAGATTAAGTGTGAACCTATCATGTCCAACAATCAGTTTCAGGTCAAGCCCAGGAGAACCGGGGTTGAACAGAGTGTTTTTGCATGACAAGGGCGTGATTGATTGTAATAATACTGTTTCTAAACTGAATGACAGTCGAATTTAACCTCCATCATAGACAAAGGAAGTGGGCGGAGCGATGGAGAGTGGAAAACTGAAGAGGGAGGGATTTTAAGCTAGTATGTGTGGGAATGAGACTATATAGAGGGGGAGCAGAGAGAGAGAAGGGAGGCTACTCTGCAGACTAGCCCGACTTTGTTGAATTGTAATAAAGTCAATCTTGATTCTACAAAAACTCTGGAAGAACTTTGATTTTTAATAAAGTATAGTGATTATTTTTCACATCATAATTGGTGACCCCGGCAGGACTGGGCAAAGAGGTCTTTGAGTGCTTCGCCATCGGAGAATGTTTGGGCGAGTCACACAGATACAGTGGCCACTGTTAAATACAGGTAAGCGACGTTCTTACTTCTAGCATAGGAACTGTGTGATTCGAACCAGCTGAATCTGAGGGTAAGGTATGGAAGGGGTCTCTCCAGTATTAAGAACAAAATTGAGGAAAAGTACAGAGTTTTTGTCTGAATGAGAAATAAGCATGCATGCAATGTTATTGTATATAAGTGTAAATAAGTTAAATCCTACGGATACCGCTTTGGAGAACTAAAATTAGCACCCCAGAGGGCTGTATGGGTAGGTGGCTAGCTCTACGGTTACTGCTCTAGCGTGTTTATCATTGTTAGAGGCTGCTTGGGGGTAGGTGGCTAGCCAAGAGTCCCCTACGGTTACCGCTCGAACGTGTTTATCATTGTTAGAGGCTGCTCGGGGGTAGGTGGTACATACATTACATAAACAGCCTACGGCTACCGCTCTAATGTGTTTATCATTGTTAGAGGCTGCTCAGCGGTAGGTGACGCATCAGCCTGTGGGAGTGATGCACTAATTAGACAGCTAATCGGGTAAAAAAGTAAGTCATCCTGAGTAGGTGACACCATAAATTGGAAGTCGCGCCAGTCATCTCAGGTAGGTGGACGGTTGTGAACAGCCACCAGGACTTCAAAGTATAGAGAAATAATTAGATAGAGTAGGTCTGCTCATCTCGTACGGGTGAATAGTTTGCTTCTGCGGCTGTGAGTCATTCAGTGATTAAGGTGTATGTTTCAACTGTCTCATTCAGGTTGCTCATTTGGTCAGCTTGATCAATTAGCTTTGTTCAATCGTCTGATACATTTGTTCGTCCTGCTGGTCATTCTGTCTGATTCATTTAAACACGAGTGGCTGCTTATCTGTGTGAGTGATCAGACAATAATAAGAAATCCAGCAAATAATAGCCTTTTCTGTGTGGTGGGAGTGTCAGGATAGGGACTATATTTGAGGGTACTTTAAGCTTCTAAGGCTGGTGGAGACAGGGCAAGCCCAATCTTGCATTAGGAAGAGGAGAATTAATAGTATGTGGATATTCATTTACTAACGGAGTCTTTGCCAGGAGGGGTATGAGAAATATTTTTGGAGGAACAGGTCACGTGTACGGGTGTGATCATATGACGTCAACACATTGTATTTCGGCCAAGCATTTTTTCATTATATTTGGGAAATTTAGAAGGAGTGTAGGATTTTGGTAGAATTGACCATAGAGAAATGTCAGATGTGATAGGATTAACATTCCAAATTTGGGCACTTTTATAGAAGAAAATATTCCTGCAGGTTATACGAATATTGATTATGTGTTGGGAAATAGCGTTGTGTGAATGTGATATAAGAGTCGTGTGAATATGGGAATTAGTTAATCTGAAGTTTGGAGAATAAGATGTTTATACAGTGAGGGGAAAAAAGTATTTGATCCCCTGCTGATTTCGTACGTTTGCCCACTGACAAATAAATGATCAGTCTATAATTTTAATGGTAGGTTTATTTGAACAGTGAGAGACAGAATAACAACAACAAAATCCAGAAAAACGCATGTTAAAAATGTTATAAATTGATTTGCATTTTAATGAGGGAAGTAAGTATTTGACCCCCTCTCAATCAGAAAGATTTCTGGCTCCCAGGTGTCTTATACAGGTAACGAGCTGAGATTAGGAGCACACTCTTAAAGGGAGGGCTCCTAATCTCAGCTTGTTACCTGTATAAAAGACACCTGTCCACAGAAGCAATCAATCAATCAGATTCCAAACTCTCCACCATGGCCAAGACCAAAGAGCTCTCCAAGGATGTCAGGGACAAGATTGTAGACCTACACAAGGCTGGAATGGGCTACAAGACCATCACCAAGCAGCTTGGTGAGAAGGTGACAACAGTTGGTGCGATTTTTCGCAAATGGAAGAAACACAAAATAACTGTCAATCTCCCTCGGCCTGGGGCTGAATGCAAGATCTCACCTCGTGGAGTGCAATGATCATGAGAACGGTGAGGAATCAGCCCAGAACTACACGGGAGGATCTTGTCAATGATCTCAAGGCAGCTGGGACCATAGTCACCAAGAAAACAATTTGTAACACACTACACCGTGAAGGACTGAAATCCTGCAGCACCCGCAAGGTCCCCCTGCTCAAGAAAGCACATATACAGGCCCGTCTGAAGTTTGCCAATTAACATCTGAATGATTCAGAGGAGAACTGGGTGAAAGTGTTGTGGTCAGATGAGACCAAAATGGAGCTCTTTGGCATCAACTCAACTCACTCTGTTTGGAGGAGGAAGAATGCTGCCTATGACCCCAAGAACACCATCCCCACTGTCAAACATGGAGGTGGAAACATTATGCTTTGGGGGTGTTTTTCTGCTAAGGGGACAGGAAAACTTCACCGCATCAAAGGGACGATGGACGGGGCCATGTACCGTCAAATCTTGGGTGAGAACCTCCTTCCCTCAGCCAGGGCATTGAAAATGGGTCGTGGATGGGTATTCCAGCATGACAATGACCCAAAACACACGGCCAAGGCAACAAAGGAGTGGCTCAAGAAGAAGCACATTAAGGTCCTGGAGTGGCCTAGCCAGTCTCCAGACCTTAATCCCATAGAAAATCTGTGGAGGGAGCTGAAGGTTTGAGTTGCCAACCGTCAGCCTCGAAACCTTAATGACTTGGAGAAGATCTGCAAAGAGGAGTGGGACAAAATCCCTCCTGATATGTGTGCAAACCTGGTGGCCAACTACAAGAAACGTCTGACCTCTGTGATTGCCAACAAGGGTTTTGCCACCAAGTACTAAGTCATGTGTTGCAGAGGGGTCAAACACTTATTTCCCTCATTAAAATGCAAATCAATTTATAACATTTTTTACATGCGTTTTTCTGGATTTTTTTGTTGTTATTCTGTCTCTCACTGTTCAAATATACCTACCATTAAAATTATAGACTGATAATTTCTTTGTCAGTGGGCTAACGTACAAAATCAGCAGGGGGTCAAATACTTTTTTCCCTCACTGTATAATGATATCTTGGGGTTTGTACAACACTGCCTGTCATAGAATATTGTGAGATCAGTGAATAAGTGACCAGTCTATAAGATTCTGGGAGGAGTCTATGACTGTGGGGAAGGGTCTAGGTAGTTAAAGTTGATGGTCCGCTGGGACTAGATTATGGTAAACTAACTTGTGGCAATAAAGAATCATTAGAAATACGAATGTTTTGGTTGATATGAATATATTAAAATATGATGAATGTTATGTGCGGGTAATTGATTACTAGAGATTGGATAAAAGTGGAATAATATATAAATGCTGACTTGCGCACCCGAAACGTAGACGTGAGGGGTGGGAGACAGTACATAGATCATTTGACAGAAATAAGATTAAGAATTATAATATCTATCTATCATTTCGGAGCAGAGGTGATATAGTAAAGGAATTTTAGTATATTAGGCGGAAAAAACATAATCCATTTGATTAAATTCGTTAGATCTGTTTCCAAATCAATAAATGTAGATGTGACTCGTTAACTGCTAAGTCATTCCCTTTGAGCTTGTGAGATCTTTGTCCGGTAAAGCAATTTTCTGATAAGTGTGGTATGTGCCAGATGCTAAGACTACAGACCATTATAATTTGAATAAAGGAGGATTTACTTGTCATTTCAATAAAGCATATATTCTGCATTACTGACTAAAATCTAGATTGTCTGATTATAGTTCAACTATGGTTATGGGTTGTGTAGATTGATAGAACAGTCAGTGTTGATTTTGTGATGTAAGACTGGGATTTAGTAGTTTGCGGGGTTCGAATTGACCGACTCACTTATTCAACAGGAAAAGTGGGAGGAGTAAGATAGTATTTTTTTGTGTTGCCTAATGAGTTGATAGTTTAAAAACTACTGAGAATAGAGTTGTAATGTGGACTATTGAATTGAATATGGATATTAATTAAATGTATGCTTGTCAACTATAGCAAGTATTTGTTTTATTAATTAGAGCCTAATCAGAAAGGACAGTTACATACATTTAATAGCGGACTGGCAATTGTGATAGAGCTGTGGCCATGATTTGAATTGATGACAAATTAAAGTAATTTAATAGGGAAGTTAGAATTTCAACTGTGAATTGTTTGGGTAGACTGAAAGGAAAGTAATGTATTTTAGTAATATGAATGAAAATATATTATTAGTTATTGGTGGTTTGTGAATAGACTTTACTAATGCCATGTTCTAGTTCGCGAGTTAAAGAGAGACAGTCCAGCGAGTACAAAACGAGCTGTAAGAGACATTTGAAGCAGAAGTCTGAATAGTTGAATGAAAAACATTTATTTGACAAATTCTAATTGTTATTACTTTATTATATAGTTTGCATAACACCAGTGACTTATGCAAATAATTAATGAATTCTAAAACAATATATTTTTTTCGTTATGTGGACCAGTGGAGTGTAGGTAGTTTTAACTATTATACTGATAGGATAGCACCAACTTTATGTAGGTTCTAGATTTGTTAAACAACAAGTTTGTATTTTAAACTAAATTAATGCAATAGGCTACAATTATAACATTATCAGAAAAAGGCACAATCTAATGCGAAACAGGTATTACATATGTCATTGATCCAGTAATGATACAAGGATAAGAAGAATATTAAAAGAAAGGCAAGGGATAAAATCTCATTTTTGGAAAGAAGATGAGTATGAAGATATATTAGGAAGAAGAATACCATTAACTGAGGGATATAAAAACGTTTAGCTGAGAAAGTTAAGATAAATAATTTACCTTGCACCCTAATGTAGACACTGAACCACACAGGGAGACCAAGAACACAGGGAGTAGAGATGGCAGGAACACCAGTAGCAATCATGAAGAGAAGGGTCCCAGAAAATAGTAAAGAGATTGGTAAAATCTCTGATAAATCAGAAAAAAAGAACCAGGAAAATAGCAACTAAATGGCTAAAGGAGGGAACGTTTGATGTAACAGTGTGTGAGGAAATGAATACCCTAATAAAGAACTATAAAACAGGAGAGAAAGGGGAGAAAAGAAAGAAGAAGAGAGAGAAATAGAGAGAAATCTTGAAAATATTCTGGGAGGAAGGAAAGAGTTGGAGGGACAGCATAGCCAAGGCTAGAAGGATAATAATGGAGTGGGAGAGTGAACCGAAAAAGGCTGGTTTAACAACACCACCACCATACACAGAAGGGGGGCAGTATTCTCAGGTCACAGGTCTAGTCTCAATAACAGGGAATGTAGAGATAGAAGAGGAAAAAGGGAAGCAACAGGTTTCCACACCAAAAAGAGGAGAAAAATCACATTTACAGTGGGGGAAAAAAGTATTTAGTCAGCCACCAATTGTGCAAGATGAGAGAGGCCTGTAATTTTCATCATAGGTACACGTCAACTATGACAGACAAATTCAGAATTTTATTTCCAGAAAATCACATTGTAGGATTGTTAATTAATTAATTTGCAAATTATGGTGGAAAATAAGTATTTGGTCACCTACAAACAAGCAAGATTTCTGTCTCTCACAGACCTGTAACTTCTTCTTTAAGAGGCTCCTCTGTCCTCCACTCGTTACCTGTATTAATGGCACCTGTTTGAACTTGTTATCAGTATAAAAGACACCTGTCCACAACCTCAAACAGTCACACTCCAAACTCCACTATGGCCAAGACCAAAGAGCTGTCAAAGGACACCAGAAACAAAATTGTAGACCTGCACCAGGCTGGGAAGACTGAATCTGCAATAGGTAAGCAGCTTGGTTTGAAGAAATCAACTGTGGGAGCAATTATTAGGAAATGGAAGACATAAAAGACCACTGATAATCTCCTTCGATCTAGGGCTCCACGCAAGATCTCACCCCCAGTACATGTCCAGGCCCGTCTGAAGTTTGCTAGAGTGCATTTGGATGATCCAGAAGAGGATTGGGAGAATGTCATATGGTCAGATGAAACCAAAATATAATGTTTTGGTAAAAACTCAACTCGTCGTGTTTGGAGGACAAAGAATGCTGAGTAGCATCCAAAGAACACCATACCTACTGTGAAGCATGGGGGTGGAAACATCATGCTTTGGGGCTGTTTTTCTGCAAAGGGACCAGGACGACTGATCCGTGTAAAGGAAAGAATGAATGGGGCCATGTATCGTGAGATTTTGAGTGAAAACCTCCTTCCATCAGCAAGGGCATTGAAGATGAAACGTGGCTGGGTCTTTCAGCATGACTGTCATGAGCCCTCTCACTCCACCGGGTTACCACCTTAATGTGTTTCCACTATCTTCCACTCTGCTCATCTCTCTCTCTCTACTCAGCCTAACGAGCTCCACCTGTTCCTGCTCTGCTCGGCTCTAATTACTCTGCCAGCTGCGCTGCATTACCCACTAACCTCTCCCAGTATTTAAAGTCCCGTCTTTCAGCTCTCCTTTGTCAGATCGTCTGCAAAGCTCACACCCGGAACCTGTGTGCTCGCGCTTCTGGCTCACCCTTGTTTTGTGACCCCGGACCTGCCTGATTCTTGGATACTCTTCTGCCCCAGGAAAACCAGACCTGCTCTCTGCCATTACGACTCCTGACTACTCTTCGACCCCGGTAACTCTGACCAGCCTTCTGCCTTGCTACAACGTATTTGGATTTCCCTTGAACTGTACTTCTGCCTTGTTTCATCCGCCCCGTTGTGTCTGTGTTTCCTCCCCCAGGACTTCTGGACCACCAACCACCGGCGTCATCGGACGATCGCTGCCACTGGGGGGGCACAGACCCAGCACATTGGACGGGATAACCCCTGGAGCCTTCACTCACTCCCTACTTCCCTTTTCCCTTAAGTTTTAATAAACTTTCTGGTGTGACGCAATTGTGGTCCTCTTGTCGTCTGTCTGAACCGTGACAGTACGATCTGACCATCATGGACTCAGCGCACACTTCCCCCGACATGGAAACCGAAGAACCTGAGCAACCCACCGCCATGCTACGCCTGGAACACACTGAGAGAGAGCTAGGTCGCATGAGCGGCGACATCACCTCTCTGCTTCAGGTCGGCCACCAACAGCATCAGCAGTTCCAGCAGCACCAGCAGCAGTCCCAGCAGCAGCAACAACAACTCGCCAGGATCATCCAACTCCTCACCAACCTTACCCCAGCCAGTCTGCCCACCAGCCCTGCCTCCGAGTTACCTGCCCCGGTCATTTCAGCCGCTGCCCCGGAACCCAAGATTGGAAACCCCGAGCGGTTCAACGGCGATTCTACCCAGGTCCGGCCATTCCTGACTAGCTGCCGACTTCAGTTCTCCTTGCAGCCAAGGACCTTCGCCACGGAGGGGGCTAGGGTCGGGTATGCCATCACTCACCTGACGGGCCGAGCTCGACTCTGGGGAACAGCAGAGTTCGAACGTCAAACCCCCGCATGTGCAACCTTCGACCTGTTTGCTGAGGAGATGCTGAAGGTGTTTGACCTGGATTCACCAACCGCAGAGGCGTCTCGTGAACTGTTCAGTATTCGACAAGGCAGACGTACAGTCGCAGACCATTCCATCGACTTCCGAACCCTGGCAAGACGAAGTTCTTGGAACACACCATCGTTGGTGGACGCGTTCTTCCATAGCTTGGCTGACTATATCAGGGACGAGTTGGTCTCCCATGAACTGCCTTCCACTCTTGATGAAGCCATCGCACTGACTGTCCGGATCGACAGAAGGATACAGACCCGTCGTCGTGAGAGGGGGGCGCCAAGGTCCACCAACTACCGGCATTCGGAGAGATCCGACTGGGCTCCTGTCAGCTACTGCCACTCACCCAAGTCAGCTTGATCAGTCTGAGCCTATGGAGATTGGGCGAGCCTCTCTCACTCCTGCAGAGCGCCAGCGCCGCTTCACCTCAAACCTCTGCCTCTATTGTGGAGGTGATGGACATCGTGTGGTAACCTGCCCTTTAAAAGCCGAAGCTCACCGGGCATAGGGGGAGTCCGGTTGAGCTCAATGACCATCCAGTCCTCCGACCGCAAACCCTTGCTGCAAGTTCACCTCCGCCTCTCTGACTCTACTCACACCCTGGCTGCTCTGGTGGATTCTGGCGCCGAAGCCAACATAATGGACATCAAGCTGGCACGCCAACTGGGACTGGAGAACCTCCGCTTTGACACCTCCTATTCCTGCCCGGGCACTGGACGGACACTTACTCGGATCGGTCACTCATGTCACGGCCCCGGTCTTGATGGGTCTGTCCGGAAACCATCAAGAGACTATCCAGTTTCACCTGCTCCCCTCTCCAGGCCAACCCCTCATCCTGGGTTACCCATGGCTCCGCCCGGCACAACCCTCAGCTCGACTGGGTGACCGGGGTGATCAGGGGAGTGGGGAGAGGACTGCCACCGAACCTGCCTGCTTGCTGCCGCACTACCCTCGGCCAGTACCTACTAACTCCGCCCCTGACCTCTCCCATGTCCCAGAATGCTACCATGGTCTCAGAGAAGTGTTTAACAAAGCAAGAGCCACATCTCTGCCCCCTCACCGACCGTACGACTGTGCCATCGACCTCCTCCCTGGAACAGCCCCTCCAAGGGGCCGTCTTTATTCGTTGTCTGCTCCTGAAAGAAGGTCCATGGAGGACTACATCAATGACTCTCTGTCCACAGGATTGATCCGTTCATCTTCATCTCCGGCTGGTGCTGGCTTCTTCTTTGTGGGGAAGAGGGACGGATCTCTTCGCCCTGCATCGACTACAGGGGACTCAACGACATCACAGTGAAAAACCGTTACCCTCTCCCTCTGCTCACCTCTGCTTTTGAGTTGCTCCAGGGAGCCACTGTTTTTACCAAGTTGGATCTCAGAAACGCTTACCACCTAGTGCGGATCCGGGAGGGAGATGAATGGAAGACCGCATTCAATACACCAACAGGCCACTACGAGTATCTGGTTATGCCTTTTGGCCTCACCAATGCTCCTGCTGTGTTCCAGGCTCTAGTGAATGATGTACTGCGGGACATGTTAAACAAGTTTGTCTTCGTTTACCTGGATGACATCTTAATCTACTCCAGAAACCTGTCTGAACACACCCGCCATGTCCAGCAAGTCCTTCATCGTCTTCTGGAGAATTCCCTCACGCCAAGGCAGAGAAATGTGAGTTTCACGTCAAGACAGTGGCCTTCCTGGGGTACATAGTGGCAGAGGGAAGTATCCAAATGGATCCTGCCAAAGTATCAGCAGTCACGTCATGGCCAGTTCCGGAGAACAGAAAGAAGCTGCAACAGTTTCTGGGGTTTGCTAACTTCTATAGAAAGTTTATCCGGAACTACAGTACCGTTGCTGCCCCTCTCACTGCTCTAACCAGCACCAAGCAACCCTTCACCTGGACCCCAGCAGCCGACAAGGCCTTCAGTACCCTCAAGGTAAGGTTCACCTCCGCTCCCATCCTCCAGATGCCTGACGTGGACCGGCAATTCATTGTGGAGGTGGACGCCTCGGATGTGGGAGTTGGTGCTGTGATTTCTCAGTGGGCTGCGGAGGATAGGAAGCTCCATCCCTGTGCCTTTTTCTCACGTCGGTTGTCCCCCTCTGAGTGCAATTACGACATAGGGAACCGAGAGCTGCTGGCTGTGAAGCTTGCCTTGGAGGAGTGGCGTCACTGGCTGGAGGGGTCCACCATTCCATTTCTCGTTTGGACCGATCATAAGAACTTGGAGTACATCCGCACGGCCAAACGGTTGAACTCCAGGCAGTCCCGCTGGGCCCTGTTCTTCACCAGGTTCAATTTCACTCTGTCATACCGGCCTGGATCACGCAACACCAAGCCAGACGCCCTCTCCCGTCAATTCCAGAAGGATGACAACCCCTCCAAGGATCCTGTGTCGATTCTGCCAAGTCCCTGCATCGTAGCAGCTCTGACCTGGGCTGTTGAGGAACAGGTGCTGGAAGCTCTCCGTAACCAGCCCGGTCCCAGCACTTGCCCAGCTGACCGCCTTTTTGTCCCCGAAAACCTAAGGTCCCAGGTCGTTCAGTGGGGACATGACTCCCGCCTAGCTTGTCACCCGGGCTCCACCCGCACTTACAACCTGCTCGCCCAGAGGTTCTGGTGGCCCGCTCTGAGAAAGGATGTACGGGAATTCGTCCAAGCCTGCCCCATCTGCAACCAACACAAGTCGTCCTGCCAGCCCCCAGCCGGATTGCTGCAGCCCCTGCCTGTGCCCAGACGTCCCTGGTCTCACATCGCCCTTGACTTTGTCACGGGGCTGCCCCCTTCAAGGGGCAAGACCGTCATTCTCACCATAGTTGACCGATTCAGCAAGATGGCACACTTCATTCCCCTCCCCAAGCTCCCAACCGCCAAGGAGACCGCCCAGGTGGTCCTGGAACACGTCTTCCGGATCCACGGACTGCCAAAGGATGTAGTTTCTGACCGTGGTCCACAATTCTCCTCCGCTTTTGGAAGGAGTTCTGTCACCTGCTGGGAGCCACAGTCAGTCTGACTTCCGGATTCCATCCCCAATCCAATGGGCAGTCAGAGCGGGCAAATCAGGAGCTCGAGAAGGCACTGCGATGCATGACTTCACGCAACCCCCACTCCTGGTCGCAGCAATTGACATGGGTGGAGTACGCACACAATTCTCTGACCTGCTCTGCCATCGGTATGTCCCCTTTCCAATGTGTTTATGGATACCAGCCTCCTCTATTTGCCAGTCAGGAAGGGGAGGTTACTTGCCCATCTGCACTTGCGTTTGCCCGTCGATGTCGCCGCACCTGGTCACAGGCCCGAGCCACACTTCTCAGATCCGTTGCCAGCTACACTACCGGGGCCAACCGTCGGAGAATCCCTGCTCCCACCTACCATGTTGGTCAAAGGGTGTGGTTGTCATCAAGGAACCTGCCACTCAGGGTGGAGTCGCAGAAGTTGGCACCTCGGTTCATTGGCCCATTCCCTATCATAAGAGTGATTAGCCCAACTGCTGTCCGGCTCCAACTGCCTAATTCCATGAGGGTGCACCCCACTTTCCATGTGTCTAAGATTAAGCCCATTCATGAGAGTCCGCTGGTCCCTGCTGCGCCTTGTCCTCCTCCTCCACGGCTCGTCGATGGTGGTCTGGTTTACACCGTCCGCCGCCTGCTTCGGTCCAGACGGAGGGGTAGGGGTCTCCAGTACCTCATTGACTGGGAGGGCTATGGACCTGAGGAAAGGACCTGGGTGCCAGCTAGTCGGATTGTGGATAGGACTCTCATCACCGCCTTCCACCAACGGCATCCTGATCAACCTGCAATCCGTAGGGGCCGCCCCAGAGGGATCCCTAACCGTCCTGCCCGCTCGGCTTCCTGTCCTGTGCCTGATCCTGTCTCGGGACCTGTCCCATCTCCCGACCACGGCCCTCCGGCTTCCTCCGAGGATGAGGGCGTTCGCTCGGACCGTTCGGAGGAGTTCTAGCCCTCCTCCGGCTCCCTCCTCCCGCCCGGCGTGGTGTTGCTCTTGGGACTTCTGGGGCCGTCCCTTGGGGGGGGTTCTGTCATGAGCCCTCTCACTCCACCGGGTTACCACCTTAATGTGTTTCCACTATCTTCCACTCTGCTCATCTCTCTCTCTCTACTCAGCCTAACGAGCTCCACCTGTTCCTGCTCTGCTCGGCTCTAATTACTCTGCCAGCTGCGCTGCATTACCCACTAACCTCTCCCAGTATTTAAAGTCCCGTCTTTCAGCTCTCCTTTGTCAGATCGTCTGCAAAGCTCACACCCGAACCTGTGTGCTCGCGCTTCTGGCTCACCCTTGTTTTGTGACCCCCGGACCTGCCTGATTCTTGGATACTCTTCTGCCCCAGGAAAACCAGACCTGCTCTCTGCCATTACGACTCCTGACTACTCTTCGACCCCCGGTAACTCTGACCAGCCTTCTGCCTTGCTACAACGTATTTGGATTTCCCTTGAACTGTACTTCTGCCTTGTTTCATCCGCCCGTTGTGTCTGTGTTTCCTCCCCCAGGACTTCTGGACCACCAACCACCGGCGCCATCGGACGCATCGCTGCCACTGGGGGGGGGCACAGACCCAGCACATTGGACGGGATAACCCCTGGAGCCTTCACTCACTCCCTACTTCCCTTTTCCCTTAAGTTTTAATAAACTTTCTGGTGTGACGCAATTGTGGTCCTCTTGTCGTCTGTCTGAACCGTGACAATGACAATGATCCCAAACACACCGCCCGGGCAACGAAGGAGTGGCTTCGTAAGAAGCATTTCAAGGTCCTGGAGTGGCCTAGCCAGTCTCCAGATCTCAACCCCATAGAAAATCTTTGGTCTGTGTTGCCCAGCGACAGCCCCAAAACATCACTGCTCTAGAGGAGATCTGCATGGAGGAATGGGCCAAAATACCAGCAACAGTGTGCGAAAACCTTGTGAAGACTTACAGAAAACGTTTGACCTGTGTCATTGCCAACAAAGGGTATATAACAAAGTATTGAGAAACTTTTGTTATTGACCAAATACTTATTTTCCACCATAATTTGCAAATAAATTCATTAAAAATCCTACCATGTGATTTTCTGGATTTTTTTTTCTCGTTTTGTCTGTCATAGTTGACGTGTACCTATGATGAAAATTACAGGCCTCTCTCATCTTTTTAAGTGGGAGAACTTGCACAATTGGTGGCTGACTAAATACTTTTTTTCCCCACTGTAGATATAGACTGTTATGGAGGGCTGAGGGGCATGCTAACGAAACTGGAAAATTATGGGATAGATGAACAAGAGTATGGTGGGCAAAAAGAGTGGGATGATGCAAGTAAGGAGGAGGATGAGGAACTAAAACATTGGGCTGACTCTGAACAAGAACAAAGTGAGACAGAGGGACGATTATCACAGCAAGGAGCCACAGGAGGCAAAACTATAGTAACAGAATTAGGTGAGGCATCGCAAGCCCATCTGGAAAAATCTAATTTAAGAAGCAGAAGGACAATAAAAAAGCCAGAAAAGTATGGAGCCCAATATCCCATTTTGGTAAAGGGGACACAGGTTCACTATGTGCCCTGGGGATTGCAGGACCTGGAAGGCCTGGTGACTAGACTGCCTAACCTGCATGAAGGAGCAGGGAAATGGATTAGAACATTTGAAGAACAAACGATGGGGAAGCTACTGGCGGTGGGAGACTTGAAGGTATTGCTGCCCAGGGTGGTGGGAGTGGCCAAAATTGAGGAACTGTTGCAGGCGGGTGGCCTCATACAGGCGGTGCGGAGGACGGTACTGGATGGAGTGGCCTTTGACAATTATAGGCCAGGACTATGGCACACTCTGAGAATAGTATCCAGCCAAAATAGACCCTAAAGCACTAAGATAAAGAAAACCCGTCAGGTTACCTGGAGGACCAGCTCAAGAGGTGGCGACAAGAAACAGAAAGAGATCCAGAGGGGGATCCACTGATGACAACACTGTTCAGGACATCATTGATGGAAGCAATGCCAACGCCTGTCAGAAGCAGACTAGAAGATGTGGGGTTACTAACGTCAAAGTCACACAAAGAGTTCTGAGACCATGTTATCCACGCAGTGGAGAAATACAGGAAGGACAAACAGAAACTGACAGAGCAAGGGAGAGACATTCAAAGAAAACTGACACAGATGCAGCTGGAAGAGCTGACAAGAAAGGAAAAAAAGAAAACACAAGCCCCAGTGATCACTCCAGCGCCGCCTGAAGAGGGCATCATGGCACCTGTCATCCAGGGAGGTCAACAACCACCACCTCAGCAGCCAGGCCAAAAAGTTCCTGCCTTACCAGTAGTGAATGTGTATACACAACAATCCCCTGGACAGTGGCAAAACAAAGAAAATGGAAACAGACCAAATAATCCAGGGTACCGATCACAACAGTAGACATACCAAGATGGTGGACCAAGAGGACCGCCAGGTGTCTACTGGGGGTGCAATCAATCAGGACATATGAGAAGGGATTGTCCTACCAACCTATGGCTGCCTAGGCAACCACAACGGGGTAATTGGCAAAGAAATGGCCCCAGCTCGGATGCATGGCGGCAGTCTCAGACACAGGCTTCACAGGGCCCAGTGAACCCGTGGGGAGGACCAAATTATGGATACTAGGGATGCCCAGAGAATCCTAAAGGGGAGGGTCAGCTAGTGCCAGTAACTATGCAGGCTGATGAAGAACCTATGCTGCAGGTTCAGGGGAACAATAGAGGCACACCAATGATGATAAATACTGGAGCAACTTACTCATAGGTAAGTCCAAATTATGCCTCTCACATCGTCCCCATATCAGGCTAATATGCACAGACAATAGAATTTTCATAACAAACGCAGTTAATACTGTACATATGACAGTTCCAGTAAAATAAGAAGCAGGAAAAATCTACCTGTATACCTACAGTGAGGGAAAAAAGTATTTGATCCCCTGCTGATTTTGTATGTTTGCCCACTGACAAAGACATGATCAGTCTATAATTTTAATGGTAGGTTTATTTGAACATTGAGAGACAGAATAACAACAAAAAAATTCAGAATAACACGTCAAAAATGTTATAAATTGATTTGCATTTTAATGACGGATGGGCATTGAAAATGGGTCGTGGATGGGTATTCCAGCATGACAATGACCCAAAACACACGGCCAAGGCAACAAAGGAGTGGCTCAAGAAGAAGCACATTAAGGTCCTGGAGTGGCCTAGCCAGTATTAGTAACTTAATCCCATATAAAATCTGTGGAGGGAGCTGAAGGTTTGAGTTGCCAAACATCAGCCTCGAAACCTTAATGACTTGGAGAAGATCTGCAAAGAGGAGTGGGACAAAATCCCTACTGAGATGCGTGCAAACCTGGTGGCCGGGGTGGGTAGGTGTGGAACCAGAGACAGTAGGGGTTCAAACTGTAGAACCCAGTTCTTACATTTGAATATAAAAATGGATTTTATCAAACAAAACTATGCTACATTTTATCTAGGGACCCTTAGGATGACAAATCAGAGCAAGATTACTGAATGTAAGTACATTATTATTATTTATTTATTTTTGTTATGCACACTCCTCAAACAATAGCATGGTCTTTTTCCACTGTAATAGCTACTGTAAATTAGACAGTGCAGTTAGATTAACAAGAATTTACGTTTTCTGCCCATATAAGACATGTCTATGTCCTGGAAAGTTTGCTGTTACTTACAACCAGTGGCGGCTCCTGAAAAAATTCTCAGGGGGGGCAATTTTTCTGATGATTTAGGTGACCTACACACATTTTAAAAAAGATATGTCCAGCAACAACATGAAGACAGGGGCAGCATATAAGTCAATACCAGAAGCATTTATTGACTGATCTCAAAAGTGTTGGCTTACCAGGGTTGGTGGAGCCCTCAGTTTCATCTTTGCCTCGCAAAGCTAACTCAAACACTCCGCAAAACTTCACACACTGGATTAGCCGGCTGAGGATGTGGCGGTTCTTGCTAATGTCGTAGTAAATATATTTGTTATAGTGAATATGGAATATGATATGTTGAGTAAAATGTTGTGCTAAGATCTATTTAGGTCAGGAGCTGGTTATAAGTTCTGTTCCTATCCAATAACAATGGACAAAAGGGTCCTATCTTGTCAGCCTTGTCAGTTTCAGTTCTCCAGTAAACTTGTGATTATCAACACTAACCTCATCGTTGTGGCGGCGGACAGCTAGCCTGTATCCCTCATCCAGTTGAGTGCCAATGTTCACTCTCCCCAAAGCAGACAATCTCAAACAGCTATCCATGTGGGTCTTTGACAGCTCATGTTTCTTAATCTTTCCTGAAAGATGGTGCATGTCCGTTACACACCAGTCGCTGTCCAAGCGGTGCTGTCTGCCGTGCCGCCTTCAGGGTGAAAGAGTAAGCAGGGGTAGCAGAAGACTGCATTAGCTACATCGCAGCCTGCTAGCCAGGTTTTTCGTTCGTACCAATTTTTGGAAAATCCTCGGGTGTAGGACTTTCCGCCTTTAGTAGAAACCTGTTGAATTATTAAATTTGGTCTGGGAGGTCCTAATTGTTTCGTTGCCAATTTATCTTGATTTGTTCGCCGACAAAAAGTAACTTATTTCAAAGAGACAATCGAGTTGCACTGAACGCTATAGCCATCTTGATAGTAGTACGTGAATTGATTGATGAGGCTACCCGCTCTTTTCTTAGTTACGTTCATGGTTATGTTACGTATGACGAAAGCGCGTAAGTGCAAGCCCTCAGAAACCCATAGAGATTGTATTGAAAGCTCTGATATTTGAAAAAAATAGATTTTACATGGGAGTCTATGAGAGACTTCTGGGCGATTTTCAACCTGACTGAAATCGCCCCAAAAGGGGGGGGCATTTGAAGCACGACTTTAGCCTGATTGGACATTTAGTGGCAGATCAGACGTCTAGATTAGAACACTCATAACTACTGTTGCCGTGATATAATTGATTAGAAAAAAAATCCCTTCCTTTTCCCGTTTGGCAGTGCGTCGCCCATATCGCCCTAATGAACACACCGCCCCTGCTTACAACAGTCATGCTAATCACATTAGTGAACGTTAGCTCAACCGTCCCGTATACGAGACACCGATCCCATAGAGGTTAAATTGAGATGTTTTGTCACTGGCCTACACACAATACCCCATAATATCAAAGTGGAATTATGTTATTTGATAGTTTTACAAATGAATAAAAAATAAAAAACTGAAATGTCTTGAGTCAATAAGTATTCTACCCCTTTGTTATGGCAAGCCTAAGTAAGTTCAGGAGTAAAAATGTGCTTAACAAGTCACATAAGTTGTGTGGACTTTAAAAATATGTTTTATTACTACCTCATCTCTATACCCCAAACATATAATTATCTGTAAGGTCCCTCAGTCGAGAAGTGAATTTCAAACACAGATTCCCCCACAAAGACCAGGGTTTTGGGTAAAAAATGTAAAAGCAGACATTGAATATCCCTTTGAGCATGATGAAGTTATTAATTACACATTACACCCAGTCAATACAAAGATACAGGCATCCTTCCTAACTCAGTTTCCAGAAAGGAAGGAAACCTCTCAGGGATTTTATCATGAGGCCATTGCTGACTTTAAAACAGAGATTAATGGCTGTGATAGGATATATGTTAATACTAAATTAGAATTATTTTGCACTATGGCCTATTTATTGCCTTACCTCCATAACTTACTACATTTGCACACACTGTATATAGATTTTCTATTGTGTTTTTCTATTGTGTTTTTGACTGTACGTTTTGTTTATCCCATATGTAACTCTGTGTTGTTGTTTTTTTTATCGCACTGCTTTGCTTTATCTTGGCCAGGTCGCAGTTGTAAATGAGAACTTATTTTCAACTGGCTAACCTGGTTAAATAATAAAAAATAAAAAAATATAAACAACATTGTAGTTACTCCACAAAACTAACATAATTGACAGAGTAAAAAAGAAGGACGCTTATAGAGAAAAAAATCAAAAACATGCATCCTGTTTGCAACAAGGCACTGAAGTAATACTGCAGACAATGTGGCAAAGCAATTCACTTTTTGTCCTGAATCCAAAGTGTTATGTTTGGGGCAAATCCAATACAACACATTACTGAGTACCACTCTCCATATTTTCAAGCATAGAGGTGGCTGCATCATGTTATGGGTATGCTTGTAATCGTTAAGGACTGGGGAGGTTTTTTATAATACAAAAAATAAACGGATTGGAGCTAAGAACAGACAAAATCCTAGAGGAAAACCTGGTTCAGTCTTCTTTCCACCAGACACTGGGAGATGAATTCACAAGGCCAAATCTATACTGGAGTGGTGTACCAAGAAGTCAGTGAATGTCCGTGAGTGATTGAGTAACAGTTTTGACTTAAATCTACTTGAAAATCTATGGCATGACCTGAAAATGGTTGTCTAGCAATGATCAACAACCAATTTGACAGAGCTTGAAGAATTTTGAAAAGAATAAATGGGCAAATGTTGCACAATCCAGGAAAGCTTAAAGATTTACTCAGAAAGAGTATTGACTCAGGAGTGAGAATATCTATCTAAATTAGATATTTCTATATTTAATTTTCTATAAATTGGCAAACGTTTCTAAAACCATGTTTTCACTCTGTCATTATGGCCAATTGTGTGTAGATGGGGGAGATTTTAAATTGTTTTAATCAATTTTGAATTCAGGCTGTAACACAACAAAATGTGGAATAAGTCAAGGGGTGTGAATACTTTCTGAAGGCACTGTATATGTACAGTGGGGGAAAAAAGTATTTAGTCAGCCACCAATTGTGCAAGTTCTCCCACTTAAAAAGATGAGAGAGGCCTGTAATTTTCATCATAGGTACACGTCAACTATGACAGACAAAATGAGAAAAAAAATCCAGAGAATCACATTGTAGGATTTTTAATGAATTTATTTGCAAATTATGGTGGAAAATAAGTATTTGGTCAATAACAAAAGTTTCTCAATACTTTATTATATACCCTTTGTTGGCAATGACACAGGTCAAACGTTTTCTGTAAGTCTTCACAAGGTTTTCACACACTGTTGCTGGTATTTTGGCCCATTCCTCCATGCAGATCTCCTCTAGAGCAGTGATGTTTTGGGGCTGTCGCTGGGCAACACGGACTTTCAACTCCCTCCAAAGATTTTCTATGGGGTTGAGATCTGGAGACTGGCTAGGCCACTCCAGGACCTTGAAATGCTTCTTACGAAGCCACTCCTTCGTTGCCCGGGCGGTGTGTTTGGGATCATTGTCATGCTGAAAGACCCACCACGTTTCATCTTCAATGCCCTTGCTGATGGAAGGAGGTTTTCACTCAAAATCTCACGATACATGGCCCCATTTATTCTTTCCTTTACACGGATCAGTCGTCCTGGTCCCTTTGCAGAAAAACAGCCCCAAAACATGATGTTTCCACCCCCATGCTTCACAGTAGGTATGGTGTTCTTTGGATGCAACTCAGCATTCTTTGTCCTCCAAACACGACCAGTTGAGTTTTTACCAAAAAGTTATATTTTGGTTTCATCTGACCATATGACATTCTCCCAATCCTCTTCTGGATCATCCAAATGCACTCTAGCAAACTTCAGACGGGCCTGGACATGTACTGGCTTAAGCAGGGGGACACGTATGGCACTGCAGGATTTGAGTCCCTGGCGGCGTAGTGTGTTACTGATGGTAGACTTTGGTCCCAGCTCTCTGCAGGTCATTCACTAGGTCCCCCCGTGTGGTTCTGGGATTTTTGCTCACCGTTCTTGTGATCATTTTGAAATCACGGGGTGAGATCTTGCGTGGAGCCCCAGATCGAGGGAGATTATCAGTGGTCTTGTATGTCTTCCATTTCCTAATAATTGCTCCCACAGTTGATTTCTTCAAACCAAGCTGCTTACCTATTGCAGATTCAGTCTTCCCAGCCTGGTGCAGGTCTACAATTTTGTTTCTGGTGTCCTTTGACAGCTCTTTGGTCTTGGCCATAGTGGAGTTTGGAGTGTGACTGTTTGAGGTTGTGGACAGGTGTCTTTTATACTGATAACAAGTTCAAACAGGTGCCATTAATACAGGTAACGAGTGGAGGACAGAGGAGCCTCTTAAAGAAGAAGTTACAGGTCTGTGAGAGCCAGAAATCTTGCTTGTTTGTAGGTGACCAAATACTTATTTTCCACCATAATTTGCAAATAAATTCATTAAAAATCCTACAATGTGATTTTCTGGATTTTTTTCCCTCAATTTGTCTGTCATAGTTGACGTGTACATATGATGAAAATTACAGGCCTCTCTCATCTTTTTAAGTGGGAGAACTTGCACAATTGGTGGCTGACTAAATACTTTTTTCCCCCACTGTATGCACTATGGTATTTACGGTATGCAAATAGCTGCATACACATGAGAAGCAGGAATGTGGATTTAGCCACACCACATTCAAGGTAAATGTAAATGTACTGTAAACAGAAAAGTTGCAAATCTGACGTTGAAGAGATCTTACTACACATACTATACTTTACTTACTACACATACTATACTTTTCATTGGACACTGTGTTAACAAACCTCCAAATGAACTTCAATGCCATACAACAATCCTTCAGTAGCCTCCAACTGCTCTTAAACACTAGTAAAACTAAATGCATGCTTTTCAATCGAACGCTGCTGGCACCCGCCCACCCGACTAGAATCACCACTCTCGACGGGTCTGACCTAGAGTATGTGGACAACTACAAATACCTAGGTGTCTGGTTAGACTGTAAACTCAACTTCCAGACTCACATAAAGAATCTCCAATCCAAAGTTAAGTCTAGAATCGGCTTCCTATTTCGCAACAAAGCCTCCTTCACTCATGCTGCCAAACATGCCCTCGTAAAACTGACTATCCTACCGATCCTTGACTTCGGCGATGTCATTTACAAAATAGCCTCCAACACTCTACTCAGCAAATTGGATGTAGTCTATCACAGTGCCATCCGTTTTGTCTCCAAAGCCCCATACACTACCCACCACTGTGACCTGTACGCTCTTGTTGGCTGGTCCTCACTACATGTTCGTCGTCAAACCCACTGGCTCCAGGCCATCTATAAATCACTGCTAGGCAAATCCCCGCCTTATCTTAGCTCATTGGTCACCATAGCAGCACCCACCCGTAGTCTGCGCTCCAGCAGGTATATCTCACTGGTCATTCCCAAAGCCAACACCTCCTTTGGCCGCCATTCCTTCCAGTTCTCTGCTGCCAATGACTGGAACGAATTGCAAAAATCTCTGAAGCTGGAGACTCTTATCTCCCTCAATAACTTTAAGCATCAGTTGTCAGAGCACCTTACCGATCACTGCACCTGTACACAGCCCATCTGAAATTAGCCCACCCAACTACCTCATCCCTATATTGTTATTTATTTTGCTCTTTTGCACCCCAGTATCTCTATTTGCACATAATCTCTTGCACATCTAGCATTCCAGTGTTAATACTATTGTAATTATTCTGCACTATAGCCTATTTATTGCCTTACCTCCATAACTTGCTACATTTGCACACACTGTATATATATTTTCTGTTGTATTTCTGACTTTATGTTTTTTACCCCATATGTAACTCTGTGTTGTTTTTTTATTGCACTACTATGCTTTATCTTGGCCAGGTCGCAGTTGTAAATGAGAACCTGTTCTCAACTGGCTTACCTGGTTAAATAAAGGTGAAATAAAAAATAAAATAAAAAAATGACATCACATCAAGGTCCAAACTTGTTGATGACGTTGTTTGGTCCAAACTTTTGCTGCAATTTCATGTTAGAAGTATAATATTTTCTTGATGTTAATATTTATGATAGCCTACAGGTAGCATCATTCAGGGAACTAATAATATAGCACACAACCTCCCAGGAACCCACAGGACTCGGAGAGATCAGAGACAACTACTTGTCTACACTCAGAGTTCCTCCATCATTATCTCTGTGGCCTCAATATGAACCCACATTCAACAGAAACCATGCTCCTTGTGAAGATGAAAATTCTGGATTTGATATGCTCTCTGTCTGCTCCCAGCCCCTGCCAATACCAAAGCACAGCAGCACTGGTGACCGGAGTTTGACTCCTGCGTTTGTCGAATTGCGAAGATAACTGATTTGAGAAAAATAATGAAATAAGTGACAGAGCACGGAGGAAAGGAAGTGAGACGGAGGGGTTATCCGAGTCCCTGCTGCAATATCTAATGAGGCTCCAAACACACGAACGCACGCACACAGCTTTATTAAAGGTGCATTTTCAGGACTTTTTGGGGAGTAAAAAGGTATTCCCATTCAAAATCCTATTTTCCCTAACCCCTAACCCTAACCGTAGCCCTAACCCTTAACCTAACCCTTAACCTCAACCCCAAACCCTAAACCTAACACTAACTCCTAACCCTAAACCTAACCTAATCCTAATGTTAACCCTAATCCTAACCTTAACCCCAAACCCCTAAACCTAACCCTTAAGCCTAAAATAGCATTTTAACAAATTCAGGACATTAATTTTTTTATTGTTTTCCTACCTTGTCAGGACATTCTGGTGACTTGTAACGACATTCTCATCCTGATAATGTAGGAAAACATGTACATGGATGCACACACAAACACACACACTCGCAACCCCCCATGACAGTCAGAACCGGAGTGCCCCAGACTGGTGTGTGTGTTTGATAAGAGAGTCATGACCGACAACGAGACCGTAGCCCCCCCCACCCCTTACCCTGCCCAACCGACATCACTAACCCAATTGAACAATTACGCCTGAGTTTCATGCTTTCATGTAGGAAAGTAGACACACTGAACCAGACGTTCACCCCTTCCCAAAGACATATCTCCTATAACTGACAGTGGAGTTAAGGGTTCTTTGTTTGACCGGGTGCACAGCACAGAACTAGAATGAGATTCTGTTTCTATGGGTAACAGTCTGTCTCAGGTCTGTCAAGGGTGTGGTATAATGAGGGTTACTGGGAGGCCAGTGTAAAACATCACAAATCAGCCCAAAACACTTAACTATATTCCTGCAGATCCCAGGAAGACTGTGATATTAAATGGGCTGCAAGTGTCCAAATCAAGCACTTTCAAAAACATCACCCACTAGGATACTCCATTAAAGGGATTCTCAGATACTTTTGTATTATTTGTACCCAGTAGTTCTGAAAGTAGAACGAGCCAAAAGTGGTCCCTGAAAATTGTGTACTACGTCACATACAGTGCCTTCTGAAAGTATTCAGACCCATTGACTTTTTCCACATTTTGTTATGCTACAGCCTTATTCTAAAATGTATTAAATTGTTTTTTTCCCTCATCAATCTACCCACAATACCCCAAAATGTCAAAGCAAAAACTTGTATTTAGAAATTTTTGCAAATTTCTAAAATAAATAATAAGGAAATAACACATTTACATAAGTATTCAGACCCTTTACTCAGTACTTTGTTGAAGCACCTTTGTTGAAGCCGCTGAAAAACATCCCCACAGTATGATGCTGCCACCACCATGCTTCACCGTAGGGATGGTGCCAAGTTTCCTCCAGACATGACGGTTGGCATTCAGGCCAAAGAGTTCAGTCTTGGTTTCATCAGACCAGAGAATGTTGTTTCACATGGTCTGAGAGTATTTAGATGCCTTTTGGCAAACTCATAGCGGGCTGTCATGTGCCTTTTACTGAGGAGTGGCTTCCATAACATAAAGGCCTGATTGGTGGAGTGCTGCAGAGATGGTTGTCCTTCTGGAAGGTTCTCCCATCTCCACAGAGGAACTCTAGAGCTCTGTCAGAGTGACCATCGGGTTCTTGGTCACCTCCCTGATCAAAGCCCTTCTCCCCCGATTGCTCAATTTGGCCAAGCGGCCAGCTCTAGGAAGAGTCTTGGTGGTTCCAAACTTCTTCCATTTAAGAATGATGGAGACCACTGTGTTCTTGGGGACCTACAATGCTGCCGAAATGTTTTGGTACCCTTCCCCAGATCTGTGCCTCGACACAATCCTGTCTTGGAGCTATACGGACAATTCCTTCAACCTCATGGCTTGGTTTTTGCTCTGACATGCACTGTCAACTGTGGGACCTTATATAGACAGGTGTGTGCCTTTCCAAATCATGTCCAATCAACTGATTTTACCACAAGTGAACTCCAATCAAGTTGTAGAAACATCTCAAGGATGATCAATGGAAACAGGATGCACCTGAGCTCAATTTCGAGTCTCATAGCTCAAGTTTCTGAAAAGTATTTATGTTTTTTGTTTTTAATAACTGTGCAAACATTTCCTAAAACCTGTTTTCGCAATGTCATTATGGGGTATTGTGTGTAGATTGCTGAGGAAATTGTTTTATTTAATACATTTTAGAATAAGGCTGTAACGTAACAAAATGTGGAAAACGTCAAGGGGTCTGAATACTTTCCGAAGGCACTGTATGTGCAGATATGTGCTCCACATCATTGCTCTCGCTCTGCTGTTTGTGCATCTTGCTACCTGTCACTCGTACGGCGAGGGGCTGAAGCTCATTGGTTGAAGTCAAATTAGGGAGCTGAATTAGGGGTCTGGCCCACATGGGGGAAAATGTAGGGAAAATGGTGCAGCACAGCTTCCAGCAAGACAGTTGCTTTCAAACTATATATTTAATGGCTAATTGAGGTAAGAAAGTAATTCTGCTCATAGATTGTGCATGTACTGTGTGAACTACACATTGACACATTCAGCCCAAAGCGGGAGGTTTAAAAACGACTTAGTAGTCGCCAAAGTTCCGGAGCATATCTTTAAATAGAGTTGTGACTAGCATAATTAGGCTATGATAAAAAAACACAAAGAAGACATAAGTTCGAAAACATAGTAGAACTTATGATTGATGTACAAAAACACTAACTCTCTCAAAGTTCTAATGATTTATATATACACTAGATCACTGACAGGGGGTGCTGTGTTGAAGCCACTGCTCCTTCATCTCGGCACTCTCCCACCATCACTAAAAACATTTTGGAATATTTTAATTTTACATTTTAGCAGACGCTCTTATCCAGAGCGACTTACAGTTAGTGTGTGCATACATGATTTAATTTTTTTCATACTGGCCCCCCGTGGGAATCGAACCCACAATAATATTATAATAATATGCCATTTAGCAGACGCTTTTATCCAAAGCGACTTACAGTCATGTGTGCATAAATTTTTACGTATTGGTGGTCCCGAGGATCAAGCTCACTACCCTGGCATTACAAGCGCTGTGCTCTACCAATTGAGCTACAGAGGACCACAACCCTGGCATTGCATAATGCCATGCTCTACCAACTGAGCTACATCCCTGTCGGCCATTCCCTCCCCTACCCTGGACCAATTGTGCGCCGCCCCATGGGTCTCCCGGTCGCGGCCGGCTACGACAGGGCCTGGATTATGAACCAGGATCTCTAGTGGCACAGCTAGCACTGCGATGCAGTGCCTTAGACCACTGCGCCACATTATTAAATAATGTCTGCATTCGTTTTTGACACGTATTCCATTACAGACACCTTAATGCCTACTTTAAACTATATTATATTAGCTAAAAAAATTTTTTAAATGAAAATATATATACAAACTTTTTCCTTAAAGTGTAATTTTTTGGAGAGTACAAATGTTACTGTCCCCACTAAAACAACAAAAATACTTAAATATCTGTAATTTTGTCCTTGAAACATTTAATTGAAATATTCTAGAATTCCATTAATTCCTATGGAGGACTGCTCCTTTAAAGCATCCCAATGGCCAATACATACCATCAGAAATCCAGGGTTTATATACAGTACCAGTCAAAAGTTTGGAAACACCTACTCATCAAATGGTTTTTCTTTATTTTTACTATTTTCTACATTGTAGAATAATGGTGAAGACCTCAAAACTATGAAATAACACATATGGAATCATGTAGTAACCAAAAATGTGTTAAACAAATCAAAATATATTTTATATTTGAGATTCTTCAAATAGCCACCCTTTGCCTTGATGACAGCTTTGCACACTCTTGGCATTCTCTCAACCAGCTTCACCTGGAATGCTTTTCCAACAGTCTTGAAGGAGTTCCCACATATGCTTAGAACTTGTTGGCTGCTTTTCCTTCATTCTGTGGTCCAACTCATCCCAAACCATCTCAATTGGGTTGAGGTTGGGGGATTGTGGAGGCCAGGTCTTCTGATGCAGCACCATCACTCTCCTTCTTGGTAAAATAGCCATTACACAGCCTGGAGGTGTGTTGGGTCATTGTCCTGTTGAAAAACAAATGATAGTCCCACTAAGCCCAAACCAGATGGGATGGCGTATCACTGCAGAATGCTGTGGTTGGAACCAAAAATCTCAAATTTGGACTCCAGACCAAAGGACAAATTTCCACCGGTCTAATGTCCATTGCTCGTGTTTCTTGGCCCAAGCAAGTCTCTTCTTATTATTGGTGTCCTTTAATAGTGGTTTCTTTGCAGCAATTCGACCATGAAGGCCTGATTCACACTGTCTCCTCTGAACAGTTGATGTTGAAATGTGTCTGTTACTTTAACTCTGTGAAGCATTTATTTGGGCTGCAATTTCTGAGGCTGGTAACTCTAATGAACTTATTCTCTGCAGCAGAGGTTACTCTGGGTCTTCCATTCCTGTGGCGGTCCTCATGAGAGCCAGTTTCATCACAGCGCTTGATGGTTTTTGTAACTGCACTTAAAGAAACTTTAAAAGTTCTTAAAATGTTCCGTATTGACTGACCTTCATGTCTTAAAGTAATGATAGACTATTGTTTCTCTTCGCTTATTTGAACTGTTCTTGCTTTAATATGGATTTGGTCTTTTACCAAATAGGTATATCTTCTATATACCCCCCTACCTTGTCACAACACAAGTGATTGGCTCAAACACATTAAATTACGTTTTAACAAGGCACACCTGTTAATTGAAATGCATTCCAGGTGACTATCTCATGAAGCTGGTTGAGAGACCGCTGTAGTTTACAACAATTATAGTTTCTGAGGTGGAATTTGGGAGAGTTATATTCGGGTGTTTCAGTGAAACGTAAGTGAGGGAGGCCCCGCTCTCTCCTTTCCCAGATGTTTAGTTCATTTCATTCCGATCTCCTTTGCATTATTGTAGCCATTTTCTGTAGCCTGTCAACTATGCCTCTGTCTATCCCTGTTCTCTCCTCTCCGCACAGGCTATACAAACGCCTCACACCGCGTGGCTGCTGCCTCTCTAACCTGGTGGTCCCTGCACGCACCACCCACGTGGAGTTCCAGGTCTCAGGCAGCCTCTGGAACTGCCGTTCTGCTGCCAACAAGGCAGAGTTCATCTCAGCCTATGCTACCCTCCAGTCCCTCGACTTCTTGGCGCTGACGGAAACATGGATTACCACTGAAAACACTGCTACTCCTGCTGCTCTCTCCTCGTCTGACGATGTGTTCTCGCATACCCCGAGAGCATCTGGTCAGCGGGGTGGTGGCACAGGAATACTCATCTCTCCCAAGTGGACATTCTCTCTTTTTCCCCTGACCCATCTGTCTATCTCCTCATTCGAATTCCATGCTGTCACTGTCACTAGCCCATTCAAGCTTAACATCCTTGTCATTTATCGCCCTCCAGGTTCCCTTGGAGAGTTCATCAATGAGCTTGACGCCTTGATAAGTTCCTTTCCTGAGGATGGCTCACCCCTCACAGTTCTGGGTGACTTCAACCTCCCTACGTCTACCTTTGACTCATTTCTCTCTGCCTCCTTCTTTCCACTCCTCTCCTCTTTTGACCTCACCCTCTCACCGTCCCCCCCTACTCACAAGGCAGGCAATACGCTTGACCTCATCTTTACTAGATGCTGTTCTTCTACTAATCTCACTGCAACTCCCCTCCATGTCACCGACCACTACTTTGTATCCTTTCTCCTCCAACACTTCTCACTCTGCCCCTACTCAGATGGTAATGCGCCGTCGCAACCTTCGCTCTCTCTCTCCCACTACTCTCTCCTCTTCCATCCTATCATCTCTTCCCTCTGCTCAATCCTTCTCCCTCCAATCTCCTGATTCTGCCTCCTCAACCCTCCTCTCCTCCCTTTCTGCATCATTTGACTCTCTATGTCCCCTATCCTCCCGGCCGGCTCAGTCCTCCACTCCTGCTCCGTGGCTTGATGACTCATTGCGAGCTCACAGAACAGGGCTCCGGGCACCCGAGTGGAAATGGAGGAAAACTAGACTCCCTGCGGACCTGGCATCTTTTCACTCCCTCCTCTCTACATTTTCTTCATCTGTTTCTGCTACTAAAGCCACTTTCTACCACTCTAAATTCCAAGCATCTGCCTCTAACCCTAAGAAGCTCTTTTCCACCTTCTCCTCCCTGCTGAATCCTCCTCCCCCTCCCCCCCCTCCTCCCTCTCTGTGGATGACTTCGTCAACCATTTTGAAAAGAAGGTTGACGACATCCGATCCTCGTTTGTTAAGTCAAATGACACTGCTGGTCCTGCTCACACTGCCCTACCCTATGCTTTGACTTCTTTCTCCCCTCTCTCTCCAGATAAAATCTTGCGACTTGTGACGGCTGGCCGCCCAACAACCTGCCCGCTTGACCCTATCCCCTCCTCTCTTCTCCAGACCATCTCCGGTGACCTTCTCCCTTACCTCACCTCGCTCATCAACTCATCATTGACCGCTGCCTATGTCCCTTCCGTCTTCAAGAGAGCGAGAATTGCACCCCTTCTCAAAAAACCAACACTCGATCCCTCTGATGTCAACAACTACAGACCAGTATCCCTTCTTTCTATTCTCTCCAAAACTCTTGAGCATGCCGTCTTTAGCCAACTCTCTTGCTATCTCTCTCAGAATGACCTTCTTTATCCAAACCAGTCAGGTTTCAAGACTGGTCATTCAACTGAGACTGCAATTCCTGTGTCACGGAGGCTCTCCGCACTGCTAAAGCTAACTCTCTCTCCTCTGCTCTTGTCCTTCTAGACCTGTCTGCTGCCTTTGATACTGTGAACCATCAGATCCTCCTCTCCACCCTCTCCGAGCTGGGCATCTCCGGCGCGGCTCACTCTTGGATTGCGTCCTACCTGACCGGTCGCTCCTACCAAGTGGCGTGGCGAGAATCTGTCTCCGTACCACGTGCTCTCACCACTGGTGTCCCCCAGGGCTCAGTTTTAGGCCCTCTCCTATTCTCGCTATACACCAAGTCACTTGGCTCTGTCATATCCTCACATGGCCTCTCCTATCATTGCTACGCAGATGACACACAACTAATCTTCTCCTTTCCCCCTTCTGATAACCAGGTGGCGAATCACATCTCTGCATGTCTGGCAGACATATCAGTGTGGATGACGGATCACCACCTCAAGCTGAACCTCAGCAAGACGAAGCTGTTCTTCCTCCCTGGGAAGGACTGCCTGTTCCATGATCTCGCCATCACGGTTGACAACTCCGTTGTGTCCTCCTCCCAGAGTGCGAAGAGCCTTGGCGTGACCCTGGACAACACCCTGTCGTTCTCCGCTAACGTCAAGGCGGTGACCCGATCCTGTAGGTTCATGCTCTACAACATTCGGAGAGTACGACCCTGCCTTACACAGGAAGCGGCACAGGTCCTAATCCAGGCACTTGTCATCTCCCGTCTGGATTACTGCAACTCGCTGTTGGCTGGGCTCCCTGCCTGTGCCATAAAACCCCTACAACTCATCCAGAATGCCGCAGCCCATCTGGTGTTCAACCTTCCCAAGTTCTCTCACGTCACCCCGCTCCTCCGCACACTCCACTGGCTTCCAGTTGAAGCTCGCATCTGCTACAATACCATGGTGCTTGCCTACGGAGCTGTGAGGGGAACGGCACCTCCGTACCTTCAGGCTCTGATCAGTCCCTACACCCAAACGAGGGCATTGCGTTCATCCACCTCTGGCCTGCTGGCCCCCCTACCTCTGCGGAAGCACAGTTCCCGCTCAGCCCAGTCAAAACTGTTCGCTGCTCTGGTACCCCAATGGTGGAACAAGCTCCCTCACGACGCCAGGACAGCGGAGTCACTCACCACCTTCCGGAGACACTTGAAACCCCACCTCTTTAAGGAATACCTGGGATAGGATGAAGTAATCCTTCTACCCCCCCTTACCCCCAAAAAAAAAAAAAAAAAAACATATTGTAAAGTGGTTATCCCACTGGCTATAAGGTGAATGCACCAATTTGTAAGTCGCTCTGGATAAGAGCGTCTGCTAAATGACGTAAATGTAAATGAGATTACAACATTATGTAATAATACTGTTTATGCATCAAATGGTTGTTTTATGCAATAGAATAGGGTTGTTAGAACTCTCTCATCTGTGTCTGTGTGAACTGTCAGGAGCCTCTGAAGCTTGGGCTGGCAACTGATTAAGTGATGGCTAGGTGATAAATCCAACAGCCATATTCCATTCTATGATTAGTGGTGTGTGAGAGGGAGAAGTCTCCGGTCTGACTGAGCCTGCATTTCATAGACTGGATTGGTGTCTGTGTGTGTAAGGTATCAGGGACGAGATCTGTTATGAATAGTTGATAAGAACCTCGTCTTGGGGGCCAAATCCTGGTTTCCATACAATGAGAACAGTCTTCACAGCAGATACTGTCTGCTGTGAATTATTAATTGCTTTCATACAAAATCCTAACCTTTTGACCCATTCCAAACATCTGTTGTTTGTCATGAACATTCAGGAGGATGTACTTTGCTATAAAAGGTGTAACCCGATGTCACACCCTGACTTATGGAACTCTTGTATGTTGAGTCAGGGTGTGGAGATCTATGTTGTTATTTCTATGTTTACGTTCTAGGTGTTGTATTTCTATGTTTGGCCGGGTGTGATTCCCAATCAGAGACAGCTGTCGCTCGTTGTCTCTGATTGGGGATCATACTTAGGCAGCCTGTTTGCAATCATTAGTTGTGGGATCTTGTTCCGTGTAGAGGCTTGTATTGTGTTTCGTCTGAGGACTTCACATTACGTTGTTTTGTTCGTGTGTTTATCGTTATAATAAACATGTATGCTTTTCACGCTGCGTCTTGGTCTGACCCGTCCTTCAACGTCCGTGACAGAAGATCCCACCAAACACGGACCAAGCAGCGTGCCCTGGAGGAGCAGAGAGTATGGACTTAAAGGGAGATAGGAGAGGATCTGGTCAAGCAGATGGAGGCCCTGAAAGGGATCAGGGTGGAGAAGGAGAGACAGCCACAAGATCCTCTCAAGCTCTGTCAGGTTGGATGGGGAGGTTCGCTGCACAGCTATTTTCAGGTCTCTCCAGAGATGTTCGATCGGGTTCAAGTCTGGGCTCTGGCTGGGCCACTCAAGGACATTCAGAGACTTGTCCTGAAGCCACTCCTGCGTTGTCTTGGCTGTGTGCTTACGGTCGCTGTCCTGTTGGAAGGTGAACCTTCGCCCCCAGACTGAGGTCCTGAGCGCTCTAGAGCTGGTTTTCATCACTCTATTCATTGCTCCGTTCATCTTTCCCTCGATCCTGACTAGTCTCCCAGTCCCTGCCGCTGAAAAACATCCACACAGCATGATGCTGCCACCACAATGCTTCACTGTAGGGATGGTGCCAGGTTTCCTCCAGACATTTGGCATTCAGGCCAAAGAGGCCAATCTTGATTTCATCAGACCAGAGAGTCTTTAGGTGCATCTTGGCAAACTCCAAGCGGGCTGTCATGTGCCTTTTACAGGAGTGGCTTCCATCTGGCCACTCTACCATAAAGACCTGATTGGTAGAGTGCTGCAGAGATGGTTGTCCTTCTGGAAGGTTCTCCCATCTCCACAGAGGAACTCTGGAGCTCTGTCAGAGTGTCCATCGGGTTCTTAGTCACCTCCCTGACCAAGGCCCTTCTCCCCCGATTGCTCAGTTTGGCCGGGAAGCCAGCTCTAGGAAGAGTCTTGGTGGTTCCAAAATTCTTCCATTTAAGAATGATGGAGGCCACTGTGTTCTTGGGGATCTTCAATGCTGCAGAAATGTTTTGGTACCCTTCCCCAGTTCTGTGACTCGACAAAACCCTGTCTCGGAGGTCTATGGACAATTCCTTGGTTTTTGCTCTGACGTGCACTGTCAACTGAATATGGCAACACAACAAACCTGCCAAGAGAGGGCCGCCCACCAAAACTCACAGACTAGGCAAGGAGGGCATTAATCAGAGAGGCAACAAAGAGACCAAAGATAACCCTGAAGGAGCTAGGAGTATCTGTCCATAGGACCACTTTAAGCCATACAATCCACAAAGCTGGCCTTTACTGAAGAGCGGCCAGAAAAAAGCCATTGCTTAAAGAAAGACATTTGGTGTTCGCCAAAAGGCATGTGGGAGACTCCCCAAACATATGGAAGAAGGTACTCTGGTCAGATGAGACTAAAATTGAGCTTTTTGGCCATCAAGGAAAACTCTATGTCTGGCACAATCCCAACACCTCTCATCACCCCGAGAACACCATCCCCACAGTGAAGCATGGTGGTGGCAGCATCATGATGTGGGTATGTTTTCATTGGCAGGGACTGGGAAACTGGTCAGATTTGAAGGAATGATGGATGGTGCTAAATACAGGGAAATTATTGAGAGAAACCTGTTTCAGTCTTCCAGAGATTTGAGACTGGGACAGAGGTTCACCTTCCAGCAGGACAATAACCCTAAGCATACTGCTAAAGCAACACTCAAGTGGTTTAAGGGGAAACATTTCTTGGAATGGCCTAGTCAAAGCCCAGACCTCAATCCAATTGTGAATCTGTGGTATGACTTAAAGATTGCTGTACACCAGCAGAACCCATTCAACTTGAAGGAGCTGGAGCAGTTTTGCCTTGAAGAATGGGCAAAAATCCCAGTGGCTAGATGTGCAAAGCTTATAGAGACATACCCCAAGAGACTTGCAGCTGAAATTGCTGCAAAAGGTGGCTCTACTCAAGTTTTTTGTTGTCTTATTTCTTGTTTGTTTCATTTTTTATTTTATTTTGGATCTTCAATGTGGTAGACATGTTGTGTAAATCAAATTATACAAACCCCCCAAAAATCAATTTTAATTCCAGGTTGTAAGGCAACAAATTAGGAAAAATGCCAAAAAAGTGCCCCTTGCTTAATTATGTGACTTCTGAAAGTAATTGGTTGCGCCAGATCTTATTTAGGGGCTTCATAGCAAAGGGGGTGAATACATACAGTATGCATGCACCACTTTTCCGTTAAACAAGTCATTTTTTTCATTTCACTTCACCATTTTGGACTATTTTGTGTATGTCCATTACATGAAATCCAAATAAAAATCAATTTAAATTACAGGTTGTAATGCAACAAAATAGGAAAAACGCCAAGGGGGATGAATACTTTTGCAAGGCACTGTATCTCTAGCTTAAATTCACTGATTTAGATGGGGATTTGTTATTATATTACTTACCTCAATGGACTAGTAACGATTATTAGGTCAAAAATCTACATTCATCCAATTACGGCAAATTCCAAAGTGAAACTATGAGATCAGGTTGTGGAATCAACCTTTCACTATGTGGCACTGTTTTTCAAATGACATATTCAACCTTCCCCTGTTCCCCTTGCAATAGTATGTCCAGCATGTGTGCATTATGGTGCCTAAAGGGTTAATGGTTCAGCAGTAGTTAAAACACCCTAAACCACAGCTTTAATGACCTCAGGTTATTGCTATAGTGTACTGTATTGCTTTTCTGTCACCTCAAACAAATTATTTTGTAGCAATTACAGAAACAATAACTCTGTGTTTAAATGAAAACACGTGGCCTAACATAGAGCAGAAAAAACACAGACAATTCAATTGAACTGCATTCATTGATCTATAACGATGATCTTCCGCGATACGGATTGAATCCAGCCCCCACACACGCACACACGCGCACACACATGCATGCGCACACGCACACAAACACACACACACACACACACTGTCTCTCCGGCACATATAAACCCAGCCATGCGCATCAGCCACGTTGGCTCACACATACAGTAGACATGAGTCGTTCAGCCCCTGACTAGCCATTTATTACAGGGAGACAGGGACTGTCACAATACTTATAGACTCATATACAGACCCATATACCTCCTCAAGTCCTGGCCAGCCAAGCATCTGATGGGGGAAAATGTGCTTTTTTAATTGATTCCCATTCATTGTTTTCTGCTGTGGCCCCTGTGATTTCAGGTCCCTCTGAAGGTCATTTGGTGCCTGAGGAGGAGGACCTATAAGTGAAATATAGGACTGTAAACTCCTGCCAACAGCATATAAATCTACCTTACAGCAACTCTTGACATTTCACACCAACAATCAACAGCTTCCATAACCATCCCACATCTCACTTGTAAGTTTTTATTATCTTCTTTTCATTCCTTGATAATTTCATAAAGCATCCATTATATGTCCCAAAGTGTTGAAACAGCAGATTTGTTTCTCTCCCTGTGTCCCGTAAATTGAATTGTAATTAGCAGTAAAGCCATGCAGTGACTTGGAAAGGCAGTCATTACGTTTTTACACAGGGTAATTTATGGCCGGGGCGGTTGTGAATGTTCACCGATATGATCATGGGCCACATCCAGAGAGGCACAACACAACAGAACGCCCTTTGTTCGTCTGCGAGCCACGCTAAAATAGCAAGTGTGTTCACCACACAATAGACCCCAGATGCAGAAATTGTGTGTTTCTCCCATTTCATAGCTGCTGCTGTATGTATCTGAATGAGATCAGAAGTCATAGGGCTCTATTCAATCCGTATCGCGGAAGTTCAGAGTTACAGCATGATTTAAATGTAAAGGCAACGTTACCGTGTTAGCGGAGATTGCATTCACGGTAAACGCAGCAAATGTTGGCTCAATCGGAAATTACCTTTACATTTATTTTGCGCAATCTGTAACGCTTCAGCGGTACAGATTGAATAGAGCCCATAGACAATCTTTCCTCAGGAGCTATTGAAGTGAAACAACGGGAGCTGTGAGTAACCACACAAATCAAGGCGTCAGTGTATATTACACATTCTCTTAGTGGACATAAAGTTGTCACATTATCAACTGATTCACTAACAGACAGACAGCAGGGGAAGGAGAGCGTTGCTGCAAAGCTCTCACTCTTCTTCTTGTTTTTTAATAATGATCATGAAGCTAGATATTTTTACAGCACATTTCATACATTTAGGAAACAACAATGCAATCTCCAACTAACCACAACAAATCCTATTATATCAAATCAAGTTGTGTAGACTTCTTGTCCACATTATAAAGTAAGGCCTAGCTGTATCACCCCACTCAGCTGTGAACTCAGAGACAGGAGAGGAAATGGGGAGAGGAGGGTAGGGGAGGAGAGGAAAGAAAACGAAACCAAATGAAAGTAGAAGTAAGGAAGAGAGAAAGGAGAGGTACAGTGAGGGGGAAAAAGTATTTGATCCCCTGCTGATTTTTTACATTTTCCCACTGACAAAGACATGATCAGTCCATAATTTTAATGGTAGGTTTATTTGAACAGTGAGAGACAGAATATCAACAAAAAAATCCAGAACAATGCATGTCAAAAATGATATGAATTGATTTGCATTTTAAAGAGGGAAATAAGTATTTGACCCCTCTGCAAAACATGACTTAGTACTTGGTGGCAAAACCCTTGTTGGCAATCACAGAGGTCAGACGTTTCTTGTAGTTGGCCACCAGGTTTGCACACATCTCAGGAGGGATTATGTTCCACTCCTCTTTGCAGCTCTTCTCCAAGTCATTAAGGTTTTGAGGCTGACGTTTGGCAACTCGAACCTTCAGCTCCCTCCACAGATTTTCTATGGGATTAAGGTCTGCAGACTGGCTAGGCCACTCCAGGACCTCAATGTGATCTTCTTGAGCCACTCCTTTGTTGCCTTGGCTGTGTGTTTTGGGTCATTGTCATGCTGGAATACCCATCCACGACCCATTTTCAATGCCCTGGCTGAGGGAAGGAGGTTCTTACCCAAGATTTGACGATACATGGCCCCGTCGTCCATCGTCCCTTTGATGCGGTGAAGTTGTCCTGTCCCCTTAGCAGAAAAACACCCCCAAAGCATAATGTTTCCACCTCCATGTTTGACGGTGGGGATGGTGTTCTTGGGGTCATAGGCAGCATTCATCCTCCTCCAAACACGGCGAGTTGAGTTGATGCCAAAGAGCTCGATTTTGGTCTCATCTGACCACAACACTTTCACCCAGTTTCCTCTGACTCATTCAGATGTTCATTGCCAAACTTCAGACGGCCCTGTATATGTGCTTTCTTGAGCAGGGGGACCTTGCGGGCGCTGCAGGATTTCAGTCCTGTGGTAGTGTGTTACCAATTGTTTTCTTGGTGACTATGGTCCCAGCTGCCTTGAGATTATTGACAAGATCCTCCCGTGTAGTTCTGGGCTGATTCCTCACCGTTCTCATGATCATTGCAACTCCACGAGGTGAGATCTTGCATGGAGCCCCAGGCCGAGGGAGATTTATAGTTATTTTGTGTTTCTTCCATTTGCGAATAGTGGCACCAACAATCTTGTCCCTGACATCCTTGGAGAGCTCTTTGATCTTGGCCATGGTGAACAGTTTGCTAGTGTCGATACACTGCGATAGCGTTTGAAAACATTCATCAAGGATCTTTAATTAGTGGGAAAACCCCCCTATCTTTTTTTTGCGCCCGCCCTCACCATCTCTGTTTGTTTTTGTTTGTGTCACTTAATCGTCTTTTTTTTCTACGGTAAGATTGGGCTATGACGTTCAGCAATAGTATGGACAGGATTTAGATGTTCCTCTAACCTAGCAACTAGGCAGCGATTGGCGAAGAGAGAGTTGGTTCAGAGTGTGTGATTGGAGGGCTGGGCTGGTGTGAGACAGGGAGCTGTCAGAATGGGCAGATAAAGACAGAGAGGCGAGACATGTATGTGAGGGGGGCTAGATAAGTGGGAAAAGTTGGCCACAAGGGTTGAGTGTGTGTGTGTCTGTGTATGTGCGTGCGAGTCACCGAATTTGTGTGTGTGGGTGTGTGTTTGTGTTTGTGGCGGTTTGTCTGTCAACGATGGTGTGTAAATGTGGCGATGAGTGTTTGTGTGAATGCATCTAGGTGTGTGTGTGTTGGTGCATGAATGTGTGAGGTGGTGGGAAGGTGCAGGTGTCTCAACAGTCTAGAAGGGCAGAGCAGGGTAGGGCAGTAAGTAATGCGACAAAGTTGATGTGTCGAAACATCTGACCGAAGATTCAGGTTATGTGAGCTGAGAGTGACATTTCAGTTCAACTGTCAGAGAATTTAAAACACAAGACAATGCCTTCCTTTCTTTCTTTCTTTCTTTCTTTCTTTCTTTCTTTCTTTCTTTCTTTCTTTCTTTCTTTCTTTCTTTCTTTCTTTCTTTCTTTCTTTCTTTCCATCTGTTTCATCCTCTGTGGTCCCAAGCTTCAATCCATCTAATACTGTTTGTCTTCTCCTGTCAACACTAGTTTTATATTAAACATTCTTACTGGAAGTTACTGGCTGACCAATCAGTTCTACCTCTCTGTTACTAGAACTACTGGTCTTAAATCCTTCATGAAATCATCTCTCTCTCTCTCCTCTCTCTCTCTCCTCTCTCTCTCACTCCTCTCTCTCTCCCTCTCTCTCGCTCACATTAGACTGTGTAGGTGGTTCCACTTTAGAGAGCTGGCCCTGTAGCTGGCAATGTTTCAGGGTTCTGCGCATGTGTGCATGCCTGTGTGATTGTGTGTGTGTTTGTTTTATAATCAGAAACCTGATGTATAAGCATAGAGACAGAAGCAGAGCACCTGTAACTAAAGACAGGCAGGCACAATGTAAAATAATGCTTTTGTGTGCTGTGCTGTTGTCTTATACAGAAGGGGTGACTGACTAGTAACCCTGTACCAGACAAGCACTGACACGGAACAGAACACCGCCCTTGGAAACCTACTGAGGGAAAAATTGTTCTTAACATTTCCAAAAAGTCTATCAATCCCTGTTCCCCCTCTCGCTCAATTTTCTTTACCGTTATTTCCTCCCTCTCTCTTTCTTTTTCTCCCTCTCCATTCCTCTCCATCCCTCTCTCCCTCTCTCCATCCCTCTCTCTCAGTGGAAACAGAAGTATAGGCCTGGGCCTGTGTGTGTATAGGTGATGGATGGGCTCTCTCCTGACGCATGTTTGTGTGTCTGGGTCCTGTTCACACTTCCCACAATGCTTCAGCATGTGTTGTCTGTTCTGTTCTGTGTTGTGTTGTGTCCAAACCTAGCACTTCCAGTCTGCAGTTGGCGGCTGGCTCAGAGAACTAAGCTGAGCCTCAAATATTCTAAACATCTCACCGGAGAGGAAGTTTAATGCATCTCTCTTATTTACGTCTGGACGTCTATGGGTATCTACTAGCATGCTAGCAGATACCCATAGACTTCTAGTCATTGTGCTAATGCTAATTAGTGTTGGCTCACGAAACTACCTCTATGGTATCCACAAGTTCATCTGACTCTGGGGAAGTGGATAAAGGGCCTCATTGCCAAAATCCCAAAGTATCCCTTTAAGTCATGAAGGAACCATGCACACTCACGTTTTGGATGAGCCTGGAGTTTAAACAGATATTTTTTTGTCTATACTATTACCTCCATTCATGATTGTCTGTTATGGTTACACTGCTATGGTTTCAACTATACTGTATATTGATATTATATTGTCATTGTATTGTTATGATTGTGAAAGAGTGTGTTCCCTCTTGTTGTATTATTTGTTGTAGAAACTATTTTTGTAGTTCTCACATGACCAGGAGTGAAAGTGGATTTAATTTCTTACCGGTACGGGATACCCAAATGCGCACACACATTTTTTTTATACTACAAGAATTACAGGGTAGCCTACTCTGCTGACACTGACAAACAAATCAATAAAAAGGATATTGTCTTATCTATATAATCGGTCTACGAAAAGGGGAGACAGAAATACAATCTAACCTGGAGGAGGAAATTATTGCCCAAAAACAAACAAAAGGGGCACTGACCCAATGATAAAGACAGTGAATATGCACACTCACCGGGGATATGGCCGATGTTCTCCTCTGGTGCCAATAAGATAGGCTATTGTTTGCTCAATTAAGTCACACATTTTTATAACTAAAAGACAGATTGGTGTCTTTTCATTGTCATCTCTTCACAGAATAGCCATTTGCTTTCCAAACAGTTTTTTCGCGATTGTATTTTTCAATATTGCGATATGCCTGGCTGGGTCTCTCTGCTTTTCACTGACAGTCACAACTTAACAATCATCTATTTGGTATTTGCAGCGAGCACTGCCCAAATTGCGGGCCCTTCCGACTGTAGGCAATGCGATTTTAAACAATCGACAGCAAAAAATGTTTTTAACTAATTATCTTCTGTGGCCAAATCATGCATTCTGGTATAGTAGCCTATTTCGAATTATTTTTATTTATTTCTGTATAGACAGGAGTAAGCTAATTAGGCTATATAATTTTGGCTAGTTAATTCAATTTACTTTAGGGAAAACTTAGCTTACCCTAGCCTTATGGACACGCCCCCTATTCCTTCTAATGTGGCATAGAGACAACCAGTCTTGATGTTTTCATCTGATTGTCAAACAAACACTTAACAAAGGCGCTCCTGTAGGCTACCCACACACATTCGTCCACTCACAAAATAATGTCAGCATCCAAACCCCAACAGTGCACTGTGCACCCACAAATTGATGAATGGAAAGAGACATCAGTTACAAAACACCTACAGTGAGGGAAAAAAGTATTTGATCCCCTGCTGATTTTGTACGTTTGCCCACTGACAAAGACATGATCAGTCTATAATTTTAATGGTAGGTTTATTTGAACAGTGAGAGACAGAATAACAACAAAAAAATCCAGAAAAATGCATGTCAAAAATGTTATAAATTGATTTGCATTTTAATGAGGGAAATAATTATTTGACCCCTCTGCAAAACATGACTTAGTACTTGGTGGCAAAACCCTTGTTGGCAATCACAGAGGTCAGACGTTTCTTGTAGTTGGCCACCAGGTTTGCACACATCTCAGGAGGGATTTTGTTCCACTCCTCTTTGCAGATCTTCTCCAGGTCATTAAGTTTTCGAGGCTGACGTTTGGCAACTCGAACCTTCAGCTCCCTCCACAGATTTTCTATGGGATTAAGGTCTGGAGACTGGCTAGGCCACTCCAGGACCTTAATGTGCTTCTTCTTGAGCCACTCCTTTGTTGCCTTGGCCGTGTGTTTTGTGTCATTGTCATGCTGGAATACCCATCCACTACCAATTTTCAATGCCCTGGCTGTGGGAAGGAAGTTCTCACCCAAGATTTGACGGTACATGGCCCCGTCCATCATCCCTTTGATGCGGTGAAGTTGTCCTGTCCCCTTAGCAGAAAAACACCCACAAAGCATAATGTTTCCACCTCCATGTTTGACGGTGGGGATGGTGTTCTTGGGGTCATAGGTAGCATTCCTCCTCTAAACACGGCGAGTTGAGTTGATGCCAAAGAGCTCGATTTTGGTCTCATCTGACCACAACACTTTCACCCAGTTCTCCTCTGAATCATGCAGATGTTCATTGGCAAACTTCAGACGGCCCTGTATATGTGCTTTCTTGAGCAGGGGGACCTTGCGGGCGCTGCAGGATTTCAGTCCTTCACGGCGTAGTGTGTTACCAATTGTTTTCTTGGTGACTATGGTCCCAGCTGCCTTGAGATCATTGACAAGATCCTCCCCTGTAGTTCTGGGCTGATTCCTCACTGTTCTCATGATCATTGCAACTCCACGAGGTGAGATCTTGCATGGAGCCCCAGGCCGAGGGAGATTGACAGTTCTTTTGTGTTTCTTCCATTTGCGAATAATCACCTTCTCACCAAGCTGCTTGGCAATGGTCTTGTAGCCCATTCCAGCCTTGTGTAGGTTTACAATCTTGTCCCTGACATCCTTGGAGAGCTCTTTGTCTTGGCCATGGTGGAGAGTTTGGAATCTGATTGATTGATTGCTTCTGTGGACAGGTGTCTTTTATACAGGTAACAACATGAGATTAGGAGCACTCCCTTTAAGAGCGTGCTCCTAATCTCAGCTCGTTACCTGTATAAAAGACACCTGGGAGCCAGAACTCTTTCTGATTGAGAGGGGGTCAAATACTTATTTCCCTCATTAAAATGCATATCAATTTAAAACATATTTGACATGCGTTTTTCTGGATTTTTGTTGTTGTTATTCTGTCTCTCACTGTTCAAATAAACCTATCATTAAAATTATAGACTAATCATTTCTTTGTTAGTAGGCAAACGTACAAAATCAGCAGGGGATCAAATACTTTTTTCCCTCACTGTACGTGTTGTCAATAGGACAACACTTGTAGACTGAATTGATGCATCCACTATTGTCCACGCACGCCTCGGCCTGCAAGCGTCTCGGCCACTCATCGCCGTCTTGACAAAATGTAGGCGTTCTCCTCAAACAACAATGCAATTTGGAGCGTATACCACCCGGTTTCCTGTCAGGTCGTGTTGTAGGTGTGGTGTAGGAATCAAACGCAGGAAGCAGACTGAATTCCAAAAAGCTGTATTCCTGCCTAAACACAGGCAACAGGACGAAATAAGCCTGACAGCAAAATACGCACGAAGGCGAAAAGACAATGCGCACAAACAGGTGCGTCAGGATGAAATAAGTGCACACACAAGTGCAACGAACGCTCCAGCAAACAGTGGAGAAAATAACGCTCAACCGAGCAATACACAGACTGACGGTAACAATCACACACAACACAAGACAAACACAACGAGAAACTTATAGGACACTAATTACTACAAAACAGAAACAGGTGTAGAAACAAACAGACAAAAGCAAACGAACATGAAACATCAATCGGTGGCAGCTAGAATTCCGGAGACGAGCGAACGCCGAAGCCTGCCCGAACAAGGGAGAGAGGCAGCCTCGGCCGAAACCGTGACAGTACCCCCCTTGACGCGCGGCTCCAGACGCGCGCCGACTCCGGCCTTGGGGACGACCCGGAGGCCGCGGCGCAGGGCGCGTCGGATACCCCCGATGGAATTCCGTCAGGAGCGACGGGTCCAAGATGTCTCTCCTCGGCACCCAGCACCGCTCCTCCGGACCGTACCCCTCCCACTCCACTAGATACTGAAGACCCCCTCTCCGACGTCTAGAATCCAAGATGGATCTCACGGTGTACGCCGGTACCCCTCGATGTCCAACGGGGCCGGGGGGTCTCCAAGATCTCATGTTCTTGGAGTGGGCCTGCTACCACCGGCCTGAGAAGGGACACATGGAACGAGGGGTTAATACACTTATACTCAACTGGTAACTGTAATCTATAACATACCTCGTTCAACCTTCTCAGGACTTTAAATGGCCCTACAAACCGCCGACCCAGCTTCCGACAGGGCAGGCGGAGGGGCAGGTTTCTGGCAGAGAGCCAGACTCGATCTCCAGGTGCGTACACTGGCCCCTCACTGCGGTGTAGGTCGGCGCTCGTCTTCTGTCGACGTATGGCACGCTGCAGATGGACGTGTGCAGCGTCCCACGTCTCCTCCGAGCGCCGCACCCACTCATCCACAGCGGGGGCCTCGATCTGGCTCTCATGCCATGGTGCCAGAACCGGCTGGTACCCCAAAACACACTGAAAAGGGGGTTAGTTGGGTGGAGGAGTGGCGGAGAGAGTTCTGTGCCATCTCGGCCCAGGGCACATATCTCGCCCACTCCTCCGGCCGATCCCGGCAGTACGTTCTGAGAAACCTACCCACATCCTGGTTAACGCGTTCCACCTGCCCATTACTCTCCGGGTGGTAACCCGAGGTGAGGCTCACCGAGACCCCCAACCGCTCCATAAAAGCTCTCCAGACTCTGGAGGTGAATTGGGGACCTCGGTCAGCCACAATGTCCTCGGGCACCCCGTAGTGCCGGAACACATGGGTGAATATAGCTTCGGCGGTCTGCAGGGCAGTAGGAAGACCCGGCATGGGGAGCAAACGACAGGCCTTAGAGAACCGGTCCACAACGACCAGGATGGTAGTATTCCCCTTGAGAGAGGGGAAGGTCAGTTATAAAATCCACCGAGAGGTGGGACCATGGTCGTTGTGGAACGGGCAGGGGCAGTAACTTACCCCTAGGCAGATGTCTAGGCGCCTTACACTGGGCGCACACCGAGCAGGAGGAAACATAAACCCTCACATCCCTGGCCAACGTGGGCCACCAATATTTGGCACTAAGACAGTGCACTGTCCGGCCGATACCCGGGTGTCCAGAGGAGGGTGACGTGTGAGCCCAATAGATCAATCGATCCCGACACTCGAGCGGAACATACTTCCGACCCTCCGGGCATTGTGGTGGACTAGGGTCGGTGCGTAATGCCCGCTCGAGCTCAGAATCGAGCTCCCACACCACCGGTGCCACTAGACACGACTCCGGCAGTATGGGAGTGGGCTCCACGAACCTCTCCTCCCCGTCATACAGCCGAGACAGCGCATCTGCCTTCCCGTTTTGTGACCCAGGGATGTAGGTGATCTTAAAAGAGAAACGGGTCAAACACATACTCCATCTAGCCTGCCGAGGGTTCAGCCTCCTCGCTGCCCGGATGTACTCCAGGTTACGGTGGTCCGTCAAAATGAGGAAAGGGTGTTGAGCCCCCTCAAGCCAGTGCCTCCACACCTTAAGGGCCTGTACCACAGCTAACAGCTCCCTGTCCCCTATGTCATAATTTCGCTCCGCCGGGCTGAGCTTCTTAGAATAGAAGGCACAGGGGCGGAGTTTAGGTGGCGCGCCTGACCGTTGTGAAAGCACGGCGCCAATACCGGCCTCAGACGCGTCCACCTCTACCTGAAATGGTAAAGAGGGATCCGGATGCGCCAGCACCGGAGCCGAGGTAAACAGGTCCTTCAGCCTCCCAAACGCCCTGTCCGCCTCGACTGACCACTGCAGACGCACCGGACCCCCCTTCAAGAGAGACGTGATGGGAGCTGCCACTTGCCCAAAACCCCGGATAAACCTCCGGTAGTAATTCGCAAACCCCAAAAACTGCTGCACCTCTTTCACAGTGGTTGGTGTTTGCCAATTACGCACGGGCCGACGCTTCGGTCTACCTCCATCTTCACCCCTGACGCTGACAACTGATACCCCAAAAAGGAGATAGACTCCTGGAAAAACAGACACTTCTCTGCCTTCACATACAGGTCGTGCTCCACCAGCCTCCGCAACACTCTGCGCACCAGGGCCACATGCTCGACACGGGTAGGTGAGTACACGAGAATGTCATCTATGTACACAACGACTCCCTGTCCCTGCATGTCCCTGAAGATCTCATCCACAAATGATTGGAAAACCGACGGAGCATTCATCAACCCGTATGGCATGACTAGATACTCGTAATGGCCCGAGGTGGTACTAAAGGCTGTTTTCCATTCATCATCCTTCTTGATGCGCACCAAGTTGTACGCGCTCCTGAGATCTAATTTCGTGAAGAAACGCGCCCCATGCAACGACTCAGTCATGGTCGCAATCAGCGGGAGTGGATAACTATACTTCACCGTAATCTGATTGAGACCACGGTAATCGATGCACGGACGCAAACCACCATCCTTCTTCTTCACGAAAAAGAAACTCGAGGACGCGGGGGAAGTGGACGGCCGTATGTATCCCTGTCTCAGCGATTCGTCTATGTAAATCTCCATAGCTTTCTTCTCCTCCTGAGACAGAGGATACACATGACTCCGTGGGAGCGCAGCTCCTGCCTGAAGGTTTATCGCACAATCCCCCTGCCTATGGGGTGGCAACCGCGTCGCCCTCGCCTTACTAAACGCGATAGCCAAATCCCCATACTCAGGTGGAATGTGCAATGCGGGCACCTGGTTTGGACTCTCCACCGAGGTAGCCCCTACGGAAACGCCCAAACATCTACCCACACACTGAGCAGACCACTCCATCAGAGCCCTCTCCTGCCACGAAATCACTGGGTTATGGGTACTCAACCAGGGCATGCCCAGCACCACCGGATACGCAGGAGAGTCAATCAGGAACAGCTGAATCATCTCCTGATGATCCCCCTGCGCACACATCCTAAGTGGCGCCGTGACCTCCTGATCAAGCCCGTACCCAACGGACGACTATCTAGGGCGTGAACGGGAAAAGGAACATCAACAGGAATGAGGGGAATCCCTAACGCTAAACAAAACTTTTTATCAATAAAATTCCCAGCTGCGCCTGAATCTACCAGCGCCTTATGCTGGGCATGAGGTGCTACCTGTGGAAAACATACAGGCATACAGAAATGGGCAACAGAGAGCTCTGGGTGAGTGGGGCGCCTACTCACCTGGAAGGAATCCCCAGTGCGGGACCTGTCGTCATCTCCCCTAGGAGGCCATCCCCAGCACCTAGCCGCGGTGTGTCCTCCCCGACCACAGTTGGTGCAGTGGATGGACCCCCTAGTCTGCCGACTCCTCCTATCTCTAGCGCCAGCGCCCCCGAGCTCCATAGGACACGGCTCGGATGCGCTGGAGGATGGAATGGACGGACCCCCCTCAGGACGTCCGCGGGTAGCCAATAGGTTATCTAACCTGATTGACATGTCGACCAGCTGGTCGAAAGTGAGACTGGTGTCCCTACAGGCCAGCTCCCGACGGACGTCCTCTCTGAGGCTACATCGGTATAGATCGATGAGAGCCCGCTCATTCCACCCTGCATCTGCCGCTAGAGTACGGAATTCGAGTGCGAATTCCTGGGCACTCCTCCTCCCCTGCCTGAGGAAGACCAGACGCTCCCCCGCCGCTTTCCCCTCCGGGGGATGGTCGAACACCGCCCTAAAGCGGCGGGAGAACTCGGTGTATGTAATAGTCGTGGCGTCGATCTTCCTCCACTCCGCGTTGGCCCACTCCAACGCTTTACCGGCCAGGCAGGAGATCAGGGCGGACACGCTCTCATGCCCTGAAGGTGCCGGATGTACTGTGGCCAGGTACAGCTCTACCTGGAGCAGGAATCCCTGACACCCAGCTGCGGTCCCGTCGTAGGACCTCGGGAGAGATAGTCGGACTCCGCGAGGTTCCGGCGCTGGACTGGGTGGGCTGGCCGATGGTGCTGGCAGGGCGGCTGGCGGTGGAGGCGGACCCCAGCCTCGGAGGGTGGTCATCACCTCCTGCAGGGCGGCCCCCATCTGCAGGAGCTGCTCTTGCTGTTCCCGAACCTGGGTTTCCAGTCTTGAATGTGCTGCTTCGGCTCCTGCTGATTCCATACTGTGTGGTGTGTGATTCTGTCAGGTCGTGTTGTAGGTGTGGTGTAGGAATCAAACGCAGGAAGCAGACTGAATTCCAAAAAGCTGTATTCCTGCCTAAACACAGGCAACAGGACGAAATAAGCCTGACAGCAAAATACGCACGAAGGCGAAAGACAATGCGCACAAACAGGTGCGTCAGGATGAAATAAGTGCACACACAAGTGCAACGAACGCTCCAGCAAACAGTGGAGAAAATAACGCTCAACCGAGCAATACACAGACTGACGGTAACAATCACACACAACACAAGACAAACACAACGAGAAACTTATAGGACACTAATTACTACAAAACAGAAACAGGTGTAGAAACAAACAGACAAAAGCAAACGAACATGAAACATCAATCGGTGGCAGCTAGAATTCCGGAGACGACGAACGCCGAAGCCTGCCCGAACAAGGGAGAGAGGCAGCCTCGGCCGAAACCGTGACATTTCCAGTCAATTCGCAATTTGCAATTATTGCTGACATGCAATAATGTAAAATAATGGTGTTATAGCCTATAGTTTTTTGGGGCATTTTGTATTAATTGTGATAGGCTCACATTTTACCGGTATGGCGTACCCCCACTATTTATTTTTTACTCGGACGCCTTCCCAGACCATACCGCCTTACTTTCACCCCTGCACATGACACCCTTCCTCAGTGTGACAGACATCGTGACAATAGAGGAAGTGGCTCTCTCTCTCTCTAACAATACAGTACTTCTCCATCAGCTGACCATGTATTGCCCTCAATGGACAATAAACTGAATGACTGCCTGGTCTGTGTGACTTATGGGGAACCTTGTGAGGTTCAAATGATCCCATACTAAACCACAGCACAACACAGTACAACCACCCTCCAGACCTCTAAGGGACCTTTCAGCCTGGGCCTTCCCCAAGACATTACTTCTAACCTGGGCTTGGCTAAAGAAGAAGTTGGATGGAAATGCATAAAAAAAGCTGGTTTTGGTTTTGTTTCCTCTTTTTTTTTTTTCAAGCCATCTCCATCTCTCCTCCTCCTCTCCACCTCCTCTTTTTCTGTCTCAGTCTGATGAAGTGAAACTCCTATCATGTTAACACTGGGGAAAGAACTTTCCAACTTTCCACCAAACTCCCAACTTCTCTTTTCCATGTCATTCATCAGAACAGGCCTGGTAAAGGAAGGGTGTTAAAATACAGAGAGGGCTCTTTCTTTCTTTCTTTCTTTCTTTCTTTCTTTCTTTCTTTCTTTCTTTCTTTCTTTCTTTCTTTCTTTCTTTCTTTCTTTCTTTCTTTCTTTCTTTCTTTCTTCTTCTTCTGTCTACTGTTTATCTTTATGTGAGTCTCTTGCTTTCCCTCTCTCTCGCTCTGAGTCTCTCTGTCTCTCTATGGCTCTCCCTCTCCACCCCATCTCCCTCTCGCACCCCTTTCTCTCTCTATGCCTTAGCCTGAGAAGAGAGTGAGGTTGTGATTGGAGCAGGGTTGAGCTGGGCTAAGCAGAGCTGGGTTGGCTGTGCAGGCAGCCCCCTTCACCAGTGATGGAGTAGTAAAGGTACATGGAAAGGGCTGAATTTCCTGGGCAGTCAGTCTGAAAAAACATACATGTGAGCACACTCACTGCACACATTAAACAAGTGCACGCACACATCTGGCCTCTCAACTGACCTTATTTTCATTCATATGTGAAACGTTGGATTTGAGAGAGAGACTGTGTGTAAGAAAGGTGTGAACAACTGAAAAAGTTGGATGGTGAGACAAAGTGAGCCAACGTTGGAGGGGCTGTATGGACTGTAATGAACCTCATTGGCCCAGGCCCACTATTCCTCACGTTATGTTTATTCCGTCAATGGGCGGCTTGGAGACCCAACCTCAAGAAAAGGAGAGAGAGAGAGAAAGAAAGGGTGTGTGTGTGTGTTTTGGGGGTCATCAGGGTAGTCTGGCATCACCAGATGAACATTTACACTAAAACACTCATTTCTTCCACTAACAGCATCACATGCTGCTACAGTATTTCAAATACAATTTCCATGCTTATGTTATGTTTATGCAACGTGCCATTGTTTAGTATTCCATTTGCTCATTTCCAGCTCTGCCCTCCTCCCTCGGTTTCATTAGATCCTCATCACTCTGAGGTACTCAAGGGGCACTTTTAAAAGATGCATTCCCCGTCTCCTCCAATTTGACTAAGGCAGTTTCCACTTTTTTTAAAGTCTGATTTTTCCTTCCAGCGTATTTCAAAGGCTCTGAATTTGAAGTGTGAAGAGTTTTTTTAACTAAAGTACCATGACCTGAACAGCTCTGTTGTGACAGGTTGATTGAAATGTACAACAAAACCCTGATCTTGTAATTTAACCCCAACCCTAATCGAATTCCTAACCCTAACCCTAGCGATAGCATTTCCCCCTTTCTGGCATTTTCCCTATATTTTTCCTGTAATTTCGGCCTCATTTCAATCAGATCGAGCAGTAACCCACGTTGGTGGTGTTGGAGGTGTAACTGCAGTATGAGAAGACAAATACAGTAGGTGGGCGACTGCTCTTGAGTGTCACAAACCACTCCCTCCATATTATCCGTTAGAAGTTCGAAACGGCGATAGAAAGTGTAGGCTAATGCATGTTTTCATGTTAATTGGATGGGGGGATTTATAGCCTATTCGTCTAATGAAAAGAACATCACGCTTTCGAGTGTTTGAAAGCGGCTGCATGGGATTTGTCGGATTATAAAGTCAGGTGGTTTGTTACATCTGATGGCAGTGTCCGCGATAAGCTAACACAATGAGCTGCTTGTCGATTTGACAGCTGCAATGCAGTTTCACCTCTGACACTGACAAAACAACCACTATTTGGGTGTTGGCTAGCACAGATCTGATAGAATCTAGCCCTGGGTAGACTGATTAATATGAGTTTGGTAAACATATTATTTTGAGTTGGATAACAATCATATTTTGAGTTTGGTAAACTGATTGACCCTTGCTGGCATTTACCAGTATTTTCCCAGTATTTCATTTAAACTTATCATTTTGAATTGGGTAAACTGATTGAGTAATTTGAGTTGGGTATGATTTGTCAATTTGAATGATTATTATTTAGATTTGGGTAAACATACTTGAGTGAACTTTTTTCTTTGAGTTGGATAAACATATTTTAAGCTTCAAACCTAACCCTAACCCTAGCCACTAAGCAACTGTTTCTTTTTCGTGGGGGAACTCAGTCGGGGTATCAACTTACTGTTGAGAGTTAAAATAGTAGAATACACAAGGTGCAATTTCAAAAATGTGGTTGTGCATCAGCAGTTTTCCACTTGTTATGTCAGTAACTGACAGTCACCCAAGTAGCCCATGTCAGCTAACATTTTGTAGATTGGTAAGTTAGTCTAGCCGGATATCTAAACTTGAAGTAATCATGGTTGAATTTACGACCGGGCACACAGCGCACGTGCCCAGGGGCCCTGACCTCCAGGGGCCCCCCATTTATGTTGTTAGCCACTCTCACTCAGATATCATATTAACCTGGCATTTTCACCCCACCCCATGCCAGAATTTGTAGAATTACTTAGGACCCCGAAAAGGCTAGGGCCGGCCCTGCCTCACCCTACCCTAGCTCCCCCCCACCCACCTCTCTGGTCTGGGAGGGTGGCCCAGGAGGGATGTAAAACATCTGTTCAGCATGTGTTGTCATGGCAGCCCTCCAATCCCACCTCTCTCAGCCTCTCTAACGCCTTGTTTATACCTGGTGCGCCCTTTGTCATGATTGTGTCCAAATCCTAATTGTGCCCACTTTTGTAGACAGGTGTAGACAATCAAAAGACACATTGTGATCTGATTGCAATCAGATCTTCCTGACCACCTTTGAAGGTAGTCAGGCACATATTTTGTCTGGATAGCTCACAAGTGTAGAAAGATCTAGACAGCGAAACCATTTAAATCATCAGTATCCTGCCTTCTAAAATCATTGACAGGTGGCACCATTCACTTATGACATCAATATGTAAATAAATGAATAGTATTTTGAATGAATATCTGTCAAACAATTTGCATACAGGGAGGAACCAGGAAATCTGGTCACCATGCGGACACTGTGGAGGGATAAGAGACACATTTTAATACCGTGTGTAGTCGCATATCTGGTAATGTGGGCACAATCAGAATGTGGACAAGATCAGGACAAATGATGCATGTTAGGCTGTGTTTAGACAGGCAGCCCAATTCTGATATTTTTTCACTAAATTGTCTTTTGACCAATCAGTTCAGCTCTGAAAAATATCTAATGTGAAAATATCTGATGTGATTGGTCAAAATACCAATTAGTGGAAAAAATATCAGAATTGGGCTGCCTCTCTAAATGCAGCCCTAGTGCCAGGTATAAACAAGGCTCCTTTACCTGTCCCTCTTCTCCGAGGTGGGATGCTGTTCTCTCTCCCCTCTCTATTTCTGGTTAAACCTTGCTTTAACATATGGTTGTCTTCATCCGATTATGACACAAGCTGTATAAATTGACAGAAAACAGCACACTTCATATAGTCAATAGTTTTACACAATCATCATTACAGCCTACTTTTCGTGATGGGGGAAAAACATCTATAGTTACATTTTAGTCATTTAGCAGACACTCTTATCCAGAGCAACTTACAGTTAGTGAGTGCATAATCTTTTTTCACACTGGCCCCCCGTGGGAAACGAACCCACAACCCTGGCGTTGCAAACGCCATGCTCTACCAACTGAGCTACACGGGACTACAGTTGAAGTCAGAAGTTTACATACACTTTAGCCAAATACATTTAAACTCAGTTTTTCACAATTCCAGACATTTAATCCTAGTAAAAATTCCCTGTCTTAGGTCAGTTAGGATCACCACTTTATTTTAAGAATGTGAAAATGTCAGAATAATAGTAGAGAGAATGATTTATTTCAGCTTTTATGTCTTTCATCACATTCCCAGTGGGTCAGAAGTTTACATACACTCAATTAGTATTTAGTAGCATTGCCATTAAATTGTTTAACTTGGGTCAAACGTTTCAGGTAGCCTTCCACAAGCTTCCCACAATAAGTTGGGTGAATTTTGGCCCATTCCTCCTGACAGAGCTGGTGTAACTGAGTCAGGTTTGTAGGCCTCCTTGCTCGCACATGCTTTTTCAGTTCCTCCCACAAATGTTCTATAGGATTGAGGTCAGGGCTTTGTGATGGCCACTCCAATACCTTGACTTTGTTGTCCTTAAGCCATTTTGCCACAACTTTGGAAGTATGCTTGGGGTCATTGTCCATTTGGAAGACCCATTTGCGACCAAGCTTTAACTTCCTGACTGATGTTTTGAGATGTTGCTTCAATATATCCACATAATTTTCCTTCCTCATGATGCCATCTATTTTGTGAAGTGCACCAGTCCCTCCTGCAGCAATGCACCACCACAGCATGATGCTGCCACCCCCGTGCTTCATGGTTGGGATGGTGTTCTTCGGCTTGCAAGCTGCACCCTTTTTCCTCCAAACATAACGATGGTCATTATGGCCAAACAGTTCTATTTTTGTTTCATCAGACCGGAGGACATTTCTCCAAAAAGTATGATCTTTGTCCCCATGTGCAGTTGCAAACCGTTGTCTGGCTTTTTTATGGCGGTTTTGGAGCAGTGGCTTCTTCCTTGCTGAGCGGCCTTTCAGGTTATGTCGATATAGGACTTGTTTTACTGTGGATATAGATACTTTTGTACCTGTTTCCTCCAGCATCTTCACAAGGTCCTTTGCTGTTGTTCTGGGATTGATTTTGTCACGGTTTACTACGCCAGAACCCAGAAGCAGACCAGGACAAGGTACTTAGAGAAAAAGGTGAGTGTTTATTAATTGACTCCCGAGTGAGGCTGAATAATCCAGGGACAGAGCGGGTGGCGTGGATGGGTTGTTGAGGGTGCAGTGGTAGGTCCAGACATGGCTCGGCAGCCGCCGACCATCAGGCAGAGGTTGGGTGAAGGTTCCGGGTGAGAGACTGCAGACAGAACAAAACGGAGGTGAGTACACAGCAAATCAACAAGGTGCAAAACAACAAAAACTAACGCTAGAACTCAAGGCTGATACGCTGACAAACATACTGTTCATGGCTACCGATCCGGCAGGAACTGGATGTTAGGCCAGAGCCTAAGAAGGGTGATGATCAGGACCAGGTGTGCAGATTGCTGATGGGATGCAGGTGCGGAAAACAAGAGCGCTCCCCGGAGCGTTCCCGAACCCTCGGGAAACTGGAGATTACGAACAGGAACACTAGTCACCAGCCAGGACCCGACTCAGACAGCCGGGATCGTTACAGTACCCCCCTCCGGCCCGAACGCCACCGGGCGGACTCCCGGAGCGCCAGGATGGAGGCGGTAGAAGTCACTGATGAGATCCGCATCTAGGACCTGTCGCCGCGGAATCCAACTCCTCTCTTCAGGGCCATACCCCTCCCAGTCCACGAGATACTGGAAACCCCGGCCCCGCCGTCTGGAATCCATGATGCGACGCACCGTGTAGGCAGGACCACCTCCGATCATCCGAGGAGGAGGAGGAGGAGGCGGAGGAGGCAACAGAGGACTGAGGAAGACAGGCTTGAGGCAGAAGACATGAAAGGTGGGATGGACTCTGAGCGTCCTCGGTAGTTTGAGTCGAACTGCCACTGGATTGATCACCTTCTCCACCACAAACGAACCAATGAACTTCGGTAACAACTTCCTGGACTCAGTCCGTAACGGAAGATCCCGTGTGGCCAACCAAACCCTATCTCCGATGGTATAGGTGGGAGCGGGGATCCGGCGACGATTCGCCTGGAGCTGATACCGGTCCGAAACTCTAAGGAGTGCCTTTCTGGCCCGATGCCAGGTCCGGTGGCAACGACGAATATGGGCCTGAACAGAAGGCACTGAGAGCTCCTTCTCCTGAGAAGGAAACAGGGGAGGTTGGTAGCCATACAGGCACTGGAAGGGAGACATCCCAGTGGCAGATGTAGGGAAGAGTATTGTGGGCATACTCAACCCAAGGCAACTGAGAGACCCAGGAGGTGGGGTTGGAAGAGACCAGACAGCGTAGCGTGGATTCCATCTTCTGGTTGGCTCTCTCCGCCTGACCATTGGATTGGGGGTGAAAACCAGATGTGAGACTGACTGTAGCTCCAATGGCCAAACAGAAGGACTTCCAGACCGCAGAGGTAAACTGAGGACCACGGTCGGAAACGATATCACTGGGCAAACCGTGGACCCTGAAAACCTCCCTAACCAGGATCTCGGACGTCTCCGAGGCAGAGGGAAGCTTGGCAATAGGCACAAAGTGGGCGAACTTGCTGAATCTGTCCACGATAGTCAGAACGACCGTGTTCCCCTCAGAAGCGGGCAACCCAGTGACGAAGTCCAGGGCCAGATGCGACCATGGTCGCCGGGGAATAGGAAGGGGGTGAAGTAGTCCAGAGCTGGGCCGATTGGTACTCTTATTCTGCGCACACACTGGACAGGCAGCAACAAAACCCCGAGTATCCTCGGCCATGGCAGGCCACCAAAAAGCGTCTGCGAAGAAACGCCATTGTCCGAGCCACGCCAGGGTGACCAGCCATCTTGCTGGCGTGGGACCATTTGAGGACAGCAGGACGAACCGCCTCAGGCACAAACAACCGACCGGGTGGACCGTTACCGGGACCGGGCTGAGTCCGAAGGGCCGCCAGCACCTCCTCCTCAATCTTCCACATAACTGCTCCCACGACGCAGTTCCGGGGAAGGATTGTCTCGGTCTTGGACCCACTCTCCTCCGTCTTGGAGAACATCCGGGACAAGGCGTCCGCCTTGCCGTTCTTAGATCCAGGTCGGAACGTCAGGGCAAACTTGAATCGTCCGAAAAACAACGCCCACCTGGCCTGGACGGGAGTTGAGACGTTTAGCCGATTGCACGTAAGCAAGATTCTTGTGGTCAGTCCAGACAATAAACGGTTGCTCCGCCCCCTCCAACCAGTGGCGCCACTCCTCCAAGGCAAGTTTCACCGCGAGAAGCTCCCGGTTACCCACATCGTAATTCCTCTCCGCAGGCGAAAGGCGACGAGAGTAGTAGGCGCAGGGATGGAGTTTACTGTCCGTGGAGCATCGCTGCGACAGGATGGCGCCAACTCCCACATCAGACGCGCGTCCACTTCAACGACGAACTGACGGGCCGTGTCCGGTTGAGAGAGAATCGGTGCGTTGGTGAATCGCCTCTTCAAATCCAGAAACGCTCGATCCGCCTCCGGATTCCACTTGAAGGTCCTGATACTGGAAGTCAAGGCAGTTAACGGAGCGGCCACACGGCTGTAATCCCGGATGAATCTGCGGTAGAAATTCGCAAACCCCAAAAATCTCTGGAGCTGCAATCTCGTACCGGGCTGGGCCCATTCCAGAACCGCTCTAACCTTCTCCTGGTCCATCCTAATCTCTCCCCTGGAGATGATGTACCCGAGAAAGGATGTCGTGTGGGCGTGAAACTCGCACTTCTCGGCCTTCACGAACAGGCGATTCTCCAACAATCGCTGCAGAACCTGCCGGACATGCTGGACGTGGTCGGAAGGTTCCTTCGAGAAGATCAGAATGTCATCCAGGTAAACAAACACAAAGAGACCGATCATATCTCTCAGGACGTCGTTCACCATACTCTGGAATACCGCTGGAGCATTGGTCAGTCCAAACGGCATCACCTGATACTCGAAGTGACCCATCGGTGTATTGAAACCCGTCAACCACTCGTCCCCCTCTCTGATCCGGACCAGGTGATACGCATTGCGTAGGTCTAGCTTGGTGAACACCGTAGCACCCTGTAAGGAGTCGAAGGCAGAACTCATCAAGGGCAGGGGATACTTGTTCTTGACCGTGATGTCATTCAACCCCCGATAATCAATACACGGTCGAAGAGAGCCATCCTTCTTACCCACAAAGAAGAATCCTGCCCCCAGGGGGTGATGACGAGGGACGAACGAGACCAGCAGCTAGGGACTCCTTGATGTAGGTCTCCAACGCCTCACGTTCAGGTCGGGAGATACTGTATAACCTTCCCTTGGGGTAGACCGCTCCAGGGACCAGGTTGATGGCACAATCATATGGTCGGTGGGGAGGGAGTGACAGAGCCTTCTGCTTACTGAAAACTTCCCCAAATCGTGATATGTCTCGGGAACCAGGGACAAATCTGGGGGTTTAGCCTCAATCACCTGACTGGGAACCGCATGGGGGCAGGCAGTCTTGAGACAGTTAGCATGACAATCAAGGCTCCAACTCGTTACCTTGCCCGTCACCCAATCGAACGTGGGATTGTGTTCCTTCAGCCAGGGGTATCCAAGGACCAGAGGAACATGGGAAGACGGCAGAATGAAGAATGAAATCATCTCAGAATGATTCCCCGACAACCGCATCTTAACCGGTTCAGTCCTCATCGTGATACGTGCCAGACTACTGCCGTTCAGAGTGGTCGCTTCAATGGCTTCCGGCAATTGCTCCTTGGAAAGCCCCAGCTGTTCCACCAACTCGGCATCAAGAAAGCTTCCATCGGCACCTGAATCGATAAAAGCGTTAAGCGCTAAGCTCTGATTCCTGTTCACAAGGGTAGCCGGGAAACGGGGTCTGACAGAGGTACTGAGAGGTTGAAACTGGCTCGCTAAAAGTCCTCCCAACTTTAGCGAGCCGGGCAGTTTGACGACCGCCGGGGAACAGGTGGAGATGTAATGTCCCGAGCTACCACAGTAGAGGCAGCAGTTGGTCTGACGTCTATGTTGACGCTCCTCCTTGGTTAACCCGTGCCGCCCCACTTGCATGGGTTCAGAATCGGGAGCGAGGACCTCTCCACTAATCCATTGTGGTGGAGAATGATCGACGTGTTCTGGTCCACCACCCGACCCGACTGGGAACTGAGAAGCTGATCGATTGGACGGACCCCATTGCTTCTCCCTCCTTCGCTCTCGGACTCGATTATCCACCCGAATAGACAAGGCTACCAAGCTGTCCAGGTCACTAGGCTCCGGATAGGAGATCAACTCATCCTTGAGCTGCTCCGACAGACCCTGGTAAAAGGCCGCTTGCAGAGACTCCTCGTTCCACCCACTCTCCACAGCCAACGTCTTGAACTCGATCACGAAGTCGGCCACGCTGCGAGTTCCTTGGTGAAGCGAAAACAGGCGCCTAGCTGCGTCCCTCCCTCGGACGGAATGGTCGAAGAGCTTCCTCATCTCGGCCGTGAACCCCTGGTATGAAGCCATGCAGGGGTCTTGTCGTTCCCAAACGGCTGAAGCCCACTCCAGCGCTCGACCACGCAGCAACGCAATCACAAAGGCTATCCTAGCCTTGTCTGTGGCATAAGAGTAGGGCTGTAGATCGAACACTAATCCACACTGCATAAGGAAGGAACGGCATCTTCCCAGCTCCCCCTCATATCTATCCGGCGTCGGAACCTCGGGCTCACGGAAGGACACCGCTCCCGAAGCGGCAGGCGAGATGGGTGAAACCGGTAGTGGATCCTCCACCGGAAACTTGCGTTGGTTCTGGACCTCCGTCAGACCGGTAGAAAGGTTCCGAACTGACAACGCGATCTCCTGTAGTACCGTGCTATGATGGCCCAACATCTTCTCCTGATGGGTAATGGCATGGCGAACAGAGTCCAGGTCCGCTGGGTTCATTACTGGCCGGATCGTTCTGTCACGGTTTACTACGCCAGAACCCAGAAGCAGACCAGGACAAGGTACTTAGAGAAAAAGGTGAGTGTTTATTAATTGACTCCCGAGTGAGGCTGAATAATCCAGGGACAGAGCGGGTGGCGTGGATGGGTTGTTGAGGGTGCAGTGGTAGGTCCAGACATGGCTCGGCAGCCGCCGACCATCAGGCAGAGGTTGGGTGAAGGTTCCGGGTGAGAGACTGCAGACAGAACAAAACGGAGGTGAGTACACAGCAAATCAACAAGGTGCAAAACAACAAAAACTAACGCTAGAACTCAAGGCTGATACGCTGACAAACATACTGTTCATGGCTAACGATCCGGCAGGAACTGGATGTTAGGCCAGAGCCTAAGAAGGGTGATGATCAGGACCAGGTGTGCAGATTGCTGATGGGATGCAGGTGCGGAAAACAAGAGCGCTCCCCGGAGCGTTCCCGAACCCTCGGGAAACTGGAGATTACGAACAGGAACACTAGTCACCAGCCAGGACCCGACTCAGACAGCCGGGATCGTTACAGATTTGCACTTTTCGCACCAAAGTACGTTCATCTCTAGGAGACAGAACGCGTCTCCTTCCTGAGCGGTATGACGGCTGCGTGGTCCCATGGTGTTTATACTTGCGTACTATTGTTTGTACAGATGAACGTGGTACCTTCAGGCGTTTGGAAATTGCTCCCAAGGATGAACCAGACTTGTGGAGGTCCACTATTTTTTTTCTGAGGCCTTGGCTGATTTCTTTTGATTTTCCCATGATGTCAAGCAAAGAGGCACTGAGTTTGAAGGTAGGCCTTGAAATACATCCACAGGTACACCTCCAATTGACTCAAATGATGTCAATTAGCCTATCAGAAGCTTCTAAAGCCATGACATCATTTTCTGGAATTTTCCAGGCTGTTTAATGGCAAAGTCAACTTAGTGTATGTAAACTTCTGACCCACTGGAATTGTGATACAGTGAATTCTAAGTGAAATAATCTGTCTGTAAACAATTGTTGGAAAAATTACTTGTGTCATGCACAAAGTAGATGTCCTAACCGACTTGCCAAAATGATAGTTTGTTAACAAGAAATTTGTGGAGTGGTTGAAAAACGAGTTTTCAACTGTATATATCAGGATATTATTTTTGACAATATATCGTACTGTTTTGACAATATCGCAATATTGTTTTTGCGCTAGTTGGCTGTACCTGCACAAAACTCCAGTAGTTTTCCTTCATAGCTTGTTCTCCATCTTCTTTTTACATAGGGAGCCAATTTGTTTTCAGCACTTTTGGAAATTCTACACAGGGACACTCGAAGTCAATCTTAAATGAATCATCCTTTATTGTCAGCGTGCTGGAGAAGTCCCAACCAATTCAATGCACCAAGTACACATGTTGATCAGGAGCTCCACCCGGGGCAGTCCCTTTAGTTCTCTTATATACAGACAAGTTATATTTGCATGATTTAGCTTATTCATTGTTCATAATTAATTCATCATTAACGTTTGCTTCCTTCATTTGACCGACCAATACTCGTTCATAACATGTGACAGAACAATACCTCACAAGGCTTCTCTCTCTAAGCTGATACCTTGAAACTGAGATATATTTTGTTCTCAAAACAAGGGTCTGGGTGTACTGCCAAATTGCAGATACTTCATGCAAGTGACTGTTCGATCAGTCACTTGCATGAACACAGAAATTGGTTACTAGAAAAGCACAACCAATAGAAATGTCCATCACAATATCATATTGGCCCCAAAGTATTGTGATAATATCGTATCGTGAGGTCCCTGGAAATTCCTAACGCTACTACATTTGTTTTCCAACAATTTAAGACTGAGCTTAATAGGCTACTGTCCCGATAACAGCTGTACACATAAATATTCCAAGAATCTCTCCCATCCCTTAAAAGGTCACCACATGAAAGAGCTGAGTATCTGAATGTGTGTACAAAATACAATTAATGGATAGGATAAATAAAAATGACACAAAGATGCAATGAGAAAAAATCGCTCCTCAATTTCCTGGTTGCTAAAATTCTAATAGTTTTCTTAATGTCAGTTTATGTGACAAAACAAGCAAGTAAAGTGTAGAGAATCATTGTACCATCTAAACTGCTGTGAAATATATTTTCAATAACCAAAAATATTGTATTTTCAGTTCTTTGAAACTGGTGTACAAAACCGAAAGTAAGAGAAACAAAAACAAAACGTAAGAACGGGAAGCATAGACATAGCACACATAGAACAGATCTACCAATTCTTAGACTTGCTTTCAATGTGAATGACATATCTATAACTCACATTTCTTGCTTTCAATGAGAATGAATATTTATTTCTAGGCAATGTAGTAAACTATAGCCTAATCATATTTATGAAGTAAATTTCCTTGGAAAGATAACTGCCCATTTCTCCGCCCATGCATATGCTATAGCCTATTTAATTGAGACCACACACGCACCTGATGTTGAGGTTGGATCTCCACCTATTGCTACTGAACTTGAAGCAGCAAAAATGATGAGAGCAGACACTTGCACTTTCTCTTGAGCTACGTTTTGCACATAAGACATAGCCTACATTTTAGGAGGACGATTTACAGGCAGAGACAAATGAATAGCTAATCAATATTTATTGAAAATGAAAAGGAGCAACGCTCGCTCACCCTCACAAAGGAGCACGCATATAAAGCAAATATTAATAAAGGAATAACGTGTAAATCAAAAATGGGCCTAAAGAGTCCTTCATATTGTACATTATAGTGGACAGTGGCCTCACTCATGCTTACAGAAAGCTATGCGCCTTTACGCATCAGTTTGAATATCTTCTGTACTTCTTTGCTTTAGCGATTTGTCTGGAAAATGCTAAATGATTCACAGAATATAATGTACAGAGTTTCATTATTACAGATTCTTAATTAGTATAGGTCTAAACCATACCAAACCGTACGACCGTGGGTTGGTTTCCTCCAAATCAATGATCAGTGATAATTCACTGATGGAGTCTCTTTCTCTCATTGAGGGTTGATAGACTGATATAATGTACTAGCATTAAGTAATTTAAACTGAACTACAAATGTATTGGGGATGCATGGGAAGGTGGGCTTGTGGTGGGATGGTCACCCAATACTGAGTCCACCTCTGAATAAAATGGTCATAGGGTTCTCCCATTCCCACTCCTGCTATTACAGTGTTTGGCATTTCTGTATGATGTTTTAAAATATTTGGTTTTGCGCTGGCATTGGACGTTGGAAAGGGAGAACCCTTTTTCTCTCATTCAGGATGATATCTCTTCATAAATATCTTTATTTCTATAGCCTATGTTTGATCTAATTTCGATTGGAATGTGGCATCCGACCACAGTAACTGTAGGCACTTGGTTTCTAATGAGCACCATGATCTTAATTCTGGAGGAATGGTAGAGGTATCGTTGTCCATAATTACTACCTCAACTGGCCAGAGTGATTTTTTGGAGAGGGTGGGACAACCGTGATGTTTGCCAAATGTATATGGTTTCGTTGTCAGAATTCATTTACACTTCAAGGATATCCTACAAGATACATCTTCGACTACCTTTGGACAAAGATGGTGGATAAATGAAGATAGTTCACTCAAGCTGTTTACCATGGTTAAAAATATTCAATGTTCCTGTCTGTGTAAGTGGACGTACCCTCTCTTGTGTGAGCTTGCTTTCCCGCGTGAGCTCACGTTCCTCCATAATATCTGGCATGCTCACAAGAGTGGGGGAACAGCTGGCTTTGGTCTACTTATTGTCTCTTCCCTGCTCGCCCCACCTGCCCTGACCAAAAAAAATGGACAGTGAGGTGTCTCCCTCTGGGGCACTCCCTCTGCGGGGCAGGGGCAATAAATAGATCAGAGTGGCTCCGCCCTGATCAGAAAAAATGAGGGAGTGGGATGACTCGCTTTCTCTACTGTCTCTGCCTCCTTATGTGGTCAGGAAGATCTAATCACAATCAGATCACAATGCGTCTTTTGATTGTCTACACCTGTCGATGAATGTGGGCACAATCAGATTGCTGACAAGATCAGGACAACGGCCACATGATAAAACCAGGTATAAACTGGGTTTTCTCTCTCTCATCCCCCTCTCTCTACCAGCCTCCTTTGGCACAGGCTCCTCTCCCCCACCCTTACACCCAGGCCAACCAATAACGGCTCCATTCACGGCCCCCAGCAAAAACACAGCACCGGTGAAGCGATTTTTTCAGCCCTTCCTTCTTCCCCCTTTCATATTCTGCTGTGGAGCGTTTTCTTCAACGCTGAATAAATGTTTACTTTATTTTGGTTCTGTCGAATTCCTCAGCGGGCTCTGCTTCCATGGATTGGGTAGGGTACTTGTGGGCCTTAAAAGGTTCTGTGTGGCAGAGATTGGGTTTTACTGCTGGGTAAATTCCTGAAACACTCTCCCTCTCTCTTCCTCCCCCTGTTCCTCTCCTTCTCTTCTTCCCCCTTCTTCCCCCTCCACCTCCTGTAATTCTCTCTCTGTCTCTGTGATAGGCTCCATGGATTGCTATAGTATCCAACAGAAGGTGATCAATGTTCACAGAGCGACAACCAGACTTCAAACATTCATTTATTTTCATTTATTTCTACTAAACACAGTTATAGCTGATTCCATCGTGTGCAAGAATACGTACATGATTTAATTTAAGAGAAGTGTAATACACAAACCTTTCTACATCCATGACAATTAACTTTATTCACATGATATTACAGTATTATTCCATTCATATGATATTAGTAAAGCTGTTTGGAAGGTCTGTGTTTCTAAACATATCCCTGTGTCTGTGCAGTGCAAAATTATTGGCACCCTTGATAAAGATGAGCAAAAAAGACTGTATAAAATAAATAATATAAATACTGAGCTATATTGTATGCGGCAAAACATTTGGAAATTATATTATTTTATACTAATACAATTGCTCATTGAAAGAGATTTTGTTTAACAAGTAATTCCCCCAAAATTGCAAAAGATAGGCGTGTCCAAATTCAGGAAGGTGAGCGTAGGACACACATTCCTAGGAGAGACGTTAGATTTATTATTTTATTTTTTGCAAAAATTCTTTTGCTAAAATGCCTTGAACATGTGAACTTTCATGTGCCTTAATAACAAACTCGTAAGTGATCTGTAAATATGAATACGAATGTTAAATTACGAGCCTAGTTTATTTCTCACTTTTTATTTTTAGTGAGGTGCCAACAGTCTACTTTTTTGAGATGTAAAAATACAATTTACTGTATACAACAGGTGGGGTTGAAATTCCCATTGTTATAGAGCATTTCAAACCCGTAATAAAATGCACAACATACTATACCCATGGCCACGTTGATGTGGTGTGCTGGTGATCAGTAGGATTCCGCATGACCTGTACATTGATCTCTAACTTCAGCACCATGGACAGCTTCGTATATTTGTATCATGCATGGCCTTAAGAAAGTATTAATATCCCTTGACTTATTCCATATTTTGTTGTTACAGCCTCAATTCAAAATGGAGTAAATAGTTTTTTTTCTCACCCATCTACACACAATACCCCATAATGACAAAGTGAAAACATGTTTTTAGAAATTTCAGCAAATGTATTGAAAATTAAATATGGAAATATCTAATTTACATAAGTATTCACACTCCTGAGTCAATACATGTTACAATCACCTTGGCAGCGATTACAGCTGTGAGTCTTTCTGGGTAAGTCTATGAGCTTTGCACACCTGGATTGTACAATATTTGCACGTTATTATTTTTCTTTTTTAAATCGTCAAGCTCTGTCAAGCTGGTTGTTGATAATTGCTAGACAGCAATTTTCAAGTCTTGCCATAGATTTTCAAGCCTATTTAAGTCAAAACTATAGCTAGGCCACTCAGGAACATTCAATGTCATCTTGATAAGCAACTCCAGTGTATATTTGGCCTTGTGTTTTAGGTTATTGTCCTGCTGAAAGGTGAATTTGTCTCCCAGTGTCTGTTGGAAAGCAGACTGAACTAGATTTTCCTCTAGGATTTTTACTGTGCTTAGCTCTATTCTGTTTATTTTTATCCAAAAAAACTCCCTAATTCTTGCCGATGACAAGTATACCCATAACATGATGCAGCCACCACCTGCTTGAAAATATGAAGAGTGATGTGTTGTGTTGGATTTGCCCCAAACATAATGCATTGTATTCAGTACATAAAGTTCATTTCTTTGCCACATTTTGCCTTGATGCAAACAGGATGCATGTTTTGGAATATTTTCATTCTGGACAGGCTTCCTTCTTTTCACACTGTCATTTAGGTTACGAGTCATGAAGTAAGTCAAATTCCACGTGACCATTTAGTCACAGTAATTAGGCTTCTCCAAACTCTGATGCTGTTGATGGTCATTAGTAGCCTATCAAACTTGCTAACTGCCTGGTACTCAGCACTCTATTGTCCCTCTAATCACTCTGACATCAATGCAAATGTTATCAAAAATCGAATCAAACACTTCATGAGAGCCCATGAGCTCACGTTGCACAACATTTCTATAAGCTATGGAATTGTGCGAGAAAACAGAGTGATGGCCTCTATTAAAAAGAGGAGGATCCCATCAACTTTCTATAGGCTAGGCCTACTATATCCATTTCTCAACTTTCCTAATATTAAACAAATATAAGCACATTGCTTATCTGTCATGAATCCTGCTTTCTGAGTCTGTTTCTGCCTGAGTTGCCTGTTTTCTGTCTTGGAGTCTGTTTCCTGAAGGTTCCTGAACGCACCCTGTCTGGTTGCCGGGCGACGAAGCTATGCGGGAGATCTCTCGATTACCCGCACCTGCATCTCTTCAGCTATCTGCACACCTGGTCCTGATCATCACCTCTTCACTTCATAAGCTCTGACCTGACATCCATTCCCTGCTGGATTGTTAGCCATGAACAGTATGTTGTGTCAGTGTATCAGCCTCAAGTTTTCTAGAGTTAGTTTTGTTGTTTTGTACTTTTTGCTTGCCATGTACTTGCCTCCGTTTACTCTGTCTACAGTTATTCTCCCGGAACATTCACTCCACCCTTGCCTGGTTGTCGGTGGGTTCTGTAACATCATTGGATCTGCCTATTCACTTCCACCAACTCACCTCCGCTGCCCGCTCCATCTCCTGAATTATCCTGCTTCCACATTTGAGTCGTTAAATAAATACTCCCCTTCTGTCTACTCACCTTGTCCTGGTCTGCTTCTGGGTTCTGCTTTAGAGAATCGTGACATTACCTTTACAACAGGAGTATAGCCTACCTGGCTGGCATAAAAATGAACCACAGGAAAAGCGTCCTCCATTCGCTATTTAAAAGTGCAGAGATGACACTTATTTTTGCTGTTTGTTAGGCCTACTCATCTTGTTGGCTGATGAAAAGTACATGTGGACAGTTCTTCCAATAACTTCAATATGCATTATGGCCAAACAAAGGGGACGACGCCGGGAAATTCGAAGCAGAGCTCATGCCTTTCAAGCATCATGCAGCCTTACAATGTATTAAACAACTAAACATATAGCCCAACGTTTGTAGAACAACTAAAGTTACATTAATAACTCTAAATGAAGCATATAGGAGTACCTATTTCTTTGTTAACCGCTCAACACAGAATAGCCGCATGTGCGCACTTCCTCAAATCGTTTGGAGAAAATATCCTTTCCATTTTATTCAGCTTTGTTCAATTGTATTCTTCATACTATAAAATAATGTAAAATAATTCCACTGAATTCTAAGCAACTCTTGTCTGCTAAATGAACTAGTGTAGCCCACAGCCATATGGCATAGCCAGATCAGGACCTAACATAAGGACAACTCAGAGTATGCTATTCTGTTCTTCTGAAATAGACTACATTTTCTTCATATCATGTTTCTTTCGACCTGTCTAAAATAAATAATGGATTTATTGTGAAGGTGTAGGCTATATTACATGGAGTTATTAGACTTTTTTAAATGAAGATGTTCCAAAGGTCTGCAAAGGTGACTTGTAGGCTATGTGCAGAAGCCAGGAGATGCTAAATGTGTTTATGTTAATTAACGGTAAATTACCATGAGACCGACAGTTATTTGTTGATAATCACCAGCTGACGAAGTTTCGTGACCGCCACAGCCCTAATTGTGGAGTAACTACAATACTGTTGATCCATCCTCAGTTTTCTCCTATTACAGCCATTAAAGTCTGTAAATGTTTTAATGTCACCATGGTGAAATCCCTGAGTGGTTTCCTTACACTCCAGCAACTGAGTTAGGAAGGACGCCTGTATCTTTGTAATGACTGGGTGTATTGATACACCATCCAAAATGTAATTAATAACTTCACCATGCTCAAAGGGATATTCAATGTCTTTTTTTTTTACCCATCTACCATCTTTGCGAGGCATTGTAAAACCTCCCTGGTCTTTGTGGTTGTATCTGTGTTTGAAATTCACTGTTTGACTGAGGGACCTTACAGATAATTGTATGTGTGGTACAGAGATGAGGTAGTCATTCAAAAATCCTGTTAAACACTATTATTGCACACAGTGTAAGTCCGTGCAACTTATTATGTGACTTGTTAAGCATATTTTTACTCCTGAACTTATTTAGGCTTGCCATAACAAAGGGTTGAATACTTATTGACTCAAGATATTTCAACATTTAATTTTTTATTAATTTGTACCAATAAATCGAAAAACATAATTCCACTTTGACATTATGGGGTATTGTGTGTAGGCCATTTTAAATTCAGGCTGTAACACAACAAAATGTGGAAAAAGTCAAGGAACTGTAGATTTCACTTGCTGTGGTAGCTGACTTATACACTGAGTGTGATGCCATTTGAAAAAGGTTTGTGGAAAAGTTCAGTAAATTATTGTGTGTGTGCAAAATATATCAGATAACGAGGGCCAGCCCTGGTCACCTGGATCCACTGGTGAAGACAAATCAAATCCCCAAAAATTGCCTATAGGGATATAGTATGGACATTGTTTGCCCATGTGCATAGTGAGTGGAATAAGGTAGAGTGCAGTAGCATCATATAATTATATGAAAGTATACTGTACATTAGTAGTGCAGTAAGGTTACAAACTATTGCATTGGTCCGTTAGACAAAATGTAATTTCAGTGTGTACAGAATATGAATAAATGGTAAGTGTGTGGTAGGATACAGTACTCAGCTGTTGGAACAGTCTTGTGGCTTGGGGGTAGAGGCTGGCTTTGAGACAGGTGGTCCGAGACTTGATGTTGACCCTCACTGCAACGGTCCCTCTCCCCTGCCCGCTGCCGCCTCCTGCCTTCACAATCGGAGGCCCTTTTCAGGTAACGGGTGACCTGAATCTGGACCCCTCATCCATGGCATCCTGGGTTGCAGGGTTCTTCTGAACGGCTCCTATACACAAAGAAAGAACATTGAGTTACATTTGACTCACACATGGTCTTACACATTAGTTTAAGACCATGCAGCATTAGTAAAGATGTGATTAATACACGTGGATGATTTCTTTCCTGTGCTGTTTGTATATACCCTGATAGGTTGACTGATTACCTGAACCAGATTGCAGGCACTGGTTACAGTTTGAAGATTTTTGTTGAGTGGACAGCTTGATGAAAACCAGTCAATATTTAGGTCACCCAGAAAATACACTGAGTGTATGAAACATTATGAACACCTGCTTTTTACATGACATAGACTGACCAGGTGAATCCAGGTAAAAGCTATGATCCCTATTGATGTCACTTGTTAAATCCACTTAAATCAGCATAGATGAAGGGGAGGAGACAGGCTAACAAAGGATTTTTAAGCCTTGAGACAATTGAGACATGGATTGTGTATGTGTGCCATTCAGAGGGTGACTCGGAAAGACAAAATATTTAAGTGCCTTTGAACGGGATATGGTAGTAGGTGCCAGGCGCACCAGTTTATGTCAAGAACTGCAACGCTGCTGGGTTTAGTCAGCCACCAATTGTGCAAGTTCTCCCACTTAAAAAGATGAGAGAGGCCTGTAATTTTCATTATAGGTACACGTCAACTGTGACAGATAAAATGAGGGAAAAAAATCCAGAAAATCACATTGTAGGGTTTTTAATGAATTTATTTGCAAATTATAGTGGAAAATAAGTATTTGGTCAATAACAAAAGTTTCTCAATACTTTGTTTATACCCTTTGTTGGCAATGACACAGGTCAAACGATTTCTGTAAGTCTTCACAAGGTTTTCACACACTGTTGCTGGTATTTTGGCCCATTCCTCCATGCAGATCTCCTCTAGAGCAGTGATGTTTTGGGGCTGTCGCTGGGCAACACGGACTTTCAACTCCCTCCAAAGATTTTCTATGGGGTTGAGATCTGGAGACTGGCTAGGCCACTCCAGGACCTTGAAATGCTTCTTACGAAGCCACTCCTTCGTTGTCCGGGCGGTGTGTTTGGGATCATTGTCATGCTGAAAGACCCAGCCACGTTTCATCTTCAATGCCCTTGCTGATTGTCACGCCCTGGCTCTGGGGACTCTAGTATGTTGAGCCAGGGTGTGAGTTTTCTAGTGTGTACGGTCTAGTATCGTATTTCTATGTTGGCCAGTGTGGTTCTCAATCAGAGGCAACGGGTATCAGCTGTTGCTTGTTGTCTCTGTTTGGGAGCCATACTTAAGCAGCCAGTTTTCCCACAGTGTTTGTGGAATCTTGTTCCGTGTTGGTTTGTGTATGTAACCAGGGACGTCACGTTATCGTTTTGTTGTTTTGTTCGTGTGATCATTATCTATAATAAATATGTTCGCAAATAACGCTGCGCATTGGTCCTCTGTTCCCGATGATCGTGACAGAAGATCCCACCAAAACTGGACCAAGCAGCGTGTCCAGGAGCCATCGCCAGGGGAATCGCTAGTGGATCTCCGTGGCAACCTCGACTGGGTCAAGCCTAGTGAAGAGCAGAGAGGGTGGACTTGGGAGCAGTGGAGGAAGAGTCTCGACTGGGTCAAGCCAAATGAAGAGCAGAGAGATTGGACTTGGGAGCAGTGGAGGAAGAGTCAGGCGAGAGATAGGGAGGCTTGGTCCACGGGGAGGAGAGACACCCAGAAATTTTTTAGGGGGGGGGCTCACGCCGTGGACGACGGGGCAGCAGGAGGCCGCGATGGAGCGGTCCAGCGGGTTTGCAGAGGAGGCCGCCAGGTTAAGGGGGCCACTGGTCACAGAGGAGAGGGAAAGTGTAGAGGCACGGCGAGAGGTACTGGGGTGTGTTACCAGTCCAGTCCGGCCCGTTCCTGATCCCTGCGTAGGGCCAGTGGTGTGTGTCCCCAGTACGGTCCGGCCTGTTCCTGTTCCTTGCATCGAGCCTGTGGTGCACGTCGTCAGCCCGGCCCGGCCTGTTCCTGCTCCCCGCACCAAGCCTATGGTGCGCGTCGCCAGCCCGGCCCGGCCTGTTCCTGCTCCCCGCACCAAGCCTATGGTGCGCGTCGCCAGCCCGGCCCGGCCTGTTCCTGCTCCCCGCACCAAGCCTATGGTGCGCGTCGCCAGCCCGGCCCGGCCTGTTCCTGCTCCCCGCACCAAGCCAATGGTGCGCGTCGCCAGCCCGGCCCGGCCAGTTCCTGCTCCCCGCACCAAGCCTATGGTGCGCGTCGCCAGCCCGGCCCGGCCCGTTCCTGCTCCCCGCACCAAGCCTATGGTGCGCGTCGCCAGCCCGGCCCGGACCGCTCCTGCTCCCCGCATCAAGCCTATGGTGAGCGTCACCAGCCCGGTCCGGCCCGTTCCTGCTCCCCACACCAAGCCAGTGGTGTGCGTCGTCAGTCCGGCACGGCCCGTGCCTGTTCCACCAGTGCCTGGTCCGGCACCGGTCAGCTGCTTCACGCCGGAGCTAGAGCAATCCGCTCCACCAGTGTGCAGTCCAGTTCCGGCCAGCGGGGCCAGACCGGACCAGGGGTACTTTGGGGGGTTGGAGAGGGAGTGGGGATCAGGCCCGGAGCCGGATCCGCCGCCAAGGCGGAGTGCCCACCCGGTCCCTCCCCTGTGGTGTTTGGTTGGCGCGGCCGGAGTCCGCGCCTTTGGGGGGGGGTAATGTCACGCCCTGGCTCTGGGGACTCTAGTATGTTGAGCCAGGGTGTGAGTTTTCTAGTGTGTTCGGTCTAGTATCGTATTTCTATGTTGGCCAGTGTGGTTCTCAATCAGAGGCAACGGGTATCAGCTGTTGCTTGTTGTCTCTGATTGGGAGCCATACTTAAGCAGCCAGTTTTCCCACAGTGTTTGTGGGATCTTGTTCCGTGTTGGTTTGTGTATGTAACCAGGGACGTCACGTTATCGTTTTGTTGTTTTGTTCGTGTGATCATTATCTATAATAAATATGTTCGCAAATAATGCTGCGCATTGGTCCTCTGTTCCCGATGATCGTGACACTGATGGAAGGAGGTTTTCACTCAAAATCTCACGATACATGGTCCCATTCATTCTTTCCTTTACACAGATCAGTCGTCCTGGTCCCTTTGCAGAAAAACAGCCCCAAAGCATGATGTTTCCACCCCCATGCTTCACAGTAGGTATGGTGTTCTTTGGATGCAACTCAGCATTCTTTGTCCTCCAAACACAACGAGTTTAGTTTTTACCAAAAAGTTCTATTTTGGTTTCATCTGACAATATGACATTCTCCCAATCCTCTTCTGGATCATCCAAATGCACTCTAGCAAACTTCAGACGGGCCTGGACATGTACTGGCTTAAGCAGGGGGACACGTCTGGCACTGTAGGATTTGAGTCCCTGGCGGCGTAGTGTGTTTCTGATGGTAGGCTTTGTTACTTTGGTCCCAGCTCTCTGCAGGTCATTCACTAGGTCCCCCCGTGTGGTTCTGGGATTTTTGCTCACCGTTCTTGTGATCATTTTGACCCCACGGGGTGAGATCTTGCGTGGAGCCCCAGATCGAGGGAGATTATCAGTGGTCTTGTATGTCTTCCATTTCCTAATAATTGCTCCCACAGTTGATTTCTTCAAACCAAGCTGCTTACCTATTGCAGATTCAGTCTTCCCAGCCTGGTGCAGGTCTACAATTTTGTTTCTGGTGTCCTTTGACAGCTCTTTGGTCTTGGCCATAGTGGAGTTTGGAGTGTGACTGTTTGAGGTTGTGGACAGGTGTCTTTTATACTGATAACAAGTTCAAACAGGTGCCATTTATACAGGTAACGAGTGGAGGACAGAGGAGCATCTTAAAGAAGAAGTTACAGGTCTGTGAGAGCCAGACATCTTGCTTGTTTGTAGGTGACCAAATACTTATTTTCCACCATAATTTGCAAATAAATTCATTACAAATCCTACAATGTGATTTTCTGGAGAAAAAAAATCTCAATTTGTCTGTCATAGTTGACGTGTACCTATGATGAAAATTACAGGCCTCTCTCATCTTTTTAAGTGGGAGAACTTGCACAATTGGTGGCTGACGAAATACTTTTTTCCCCCACTGTATCTAGCCAACCTGACACAAATGCGGGGAGCATTGGAGTCAACATGGGCCAGCATCACTGTGGAATGCTTTCAAAACTTTGTGTAGTCCATGCCCTGACGAATTGAGGCTGTTTTGAGGGCAAAAGGGTGTGCGAAATGACAGTGTGAAAAGAAGAAAGCCTGTAAAGATTTGCAACTCAATATTAGGAAGGTGTTCTTAATGTTTTGTACACTCAGTGTATTCCTCTTTGTTAATATCACACACACCATCAAGCATTTCACACATATTATGCAGATAGATACTGACTGTTAGCACTCGGGGGTGCCATGACCCTTCACAAAAGCCACCCCCAAATTCTTGTAGGGAATTAGTAAGATATGGAAGGATCATGAAACAGAGGGTGGCTGGAAGGTCTGGGAGGGATTAGGAGATTGGAGCAGGTGAGCCACTGGGTCGGACACAGGGTTGGAACTGGTTGCCAGGTCTGGGACGTAGAGGGCTTAGCCCCATCAGGGAGCCGCAGGGAGAGTAGGTGGTTGGGACCTGGCAGCCCGTACGGGACATAAAGGGTGGAAGTTCGACACAGGGCAGCGTGCTTGAGTGACCTCAGGAGGAAGAAGGCGTAGCTTGCTGGTCACTGGAACTCTCTGAGGGTTTGATGGGTTTGGGTTCGTCTTGTCAGCCGGAGGCTGAAGGCCTGGGGTTGGCACACTGGCCACCAGAGGGGGTCTTGGAGGTTACACACTAGCCACAGGAGAGGAACCTGAAGGGCATGGCACGCTGGCCACTGGAGACGGTGACAGAGTTGGCTGGCAAGCCACAGCATGGGCGCTTGGAGAGGCTGGCTCGTCTGCCGGAGAAGGGTCTGGATGTTGTGGCACACTAACCACTGGAGCAGGAAGGCCCTGGGGTGGCACGCTGACCACTGGAGGAGGAAGGCCTGGGGGTTGCATGCTGACCATAGGAGAAGCAAGCTTGGTTGCTGGAGCTGGGATGGCTCTTTGGATCGGAGCCGGACTGGTGACTCCCTGAGTCAGAGCCGGACTATTGGCTCCTTGGATCGGAGCTGGATTAGGGGCTCCCTGGATCGGATCCAGATTGGTGGCTCCCTGGATCAGAGCTGGATTGGTAGCTCCCTAAATCGGAGCCGGAGGATACTTGGTAGGGGCTGGTGCGCTGCAGGTGCTCCAGGAGGCCTTGTCTTACTGGGGCGATTAGGGTAATGAGATGAGTGTCCTCTATTTGGAAGTACTGTCCTGGATGTGAGGCAGAGGTTAGCTTGAATGATACCGTGGAGCCGTGAAGGGTTTCAACTTGCCTGATGGTCCACAGTGTTAGGTCTTCAGCCTCACCCCATAGCTGGCGGTGGCAGACAGATGGTTTTAGGAGGAGGGTTCTCTCAGAACCATCATCAAGGATTGCATAGGTGTCAAGGGATCCTTCTCTGTTGTGAAGGGTTACCTTAACTAGTTTAAGGAGAACTCTGTTCTTGGTTGTGGGTCGGTCGAGTTACAGGGTCTGTACAGTTGAGCTGACCAGGAAGGTGTTGTTGCTGGGATGCTGGTTGACCTCACATAGGATCTATAAGTGTCTCCCTTTGCAGGTTGCACAAGGTTTCTTTAGGCCACACTGAAAGGCCTGATGGTTATGTGCACAGCGCCAGCAGCATCCTTTCTCCTTTATCCAGCTTACCCTTTCACCGTTTGTCATACGTTGGAAGTCATCCAGCTACTAACGTGGTGGTGAGGGGAGCAACAGTAAGCACACTGATCGGAAGGATGGTGTAGGAGGGTTACTGTCAGTGGCCTTTTGGGTCACATGGAGGATGGTGGTAGCACCCCGGCTGGACCTTCGGGACTGTCCCTGTGGAACCTGGGCCATTGGGTAATGCTCCTTTCTTGGCAGACATCGTGCTTCGGTCTGGAGCCAGGCAGATAAGTCCAGAAGGTCATAAGACATGGAGCTTGTGTGGTTTCAGCAGATTCACCTTTTGAAGCGAGAATATTGTTCTGTCGGCAGCTTTTCCATCGGATGCTCCACATGAGACTCACAGAGCAATTCAGCCTCTCCAATCTCATAAAACATTTTAGAAAAAGGCTCAGTGCCATTATCCTCACAATGGGAGAGTGCTAGAGTATTGAAAACAGGGGTGTCAATAATTCTGACCCCTATCTTTTTTAGATTTTTTAGAATGACTTGTTAAACAAAATATATTTTTTCTGAGCAATTGTATTAGTATAAAATAATATACTTTTCTATTTATTTAGAGCATACAACGTAGCTCAGTATTTGTATTATTTATTTTTAGTCTTTTTAGCAGATCTTTATCAAGGGTGTCAATAATTATGGACCCCACTATATGTTGGCTGTAGCAATACTATTTTTGGTTATTATTGTCTCACTAGACATACGAGCATAACTCATTTAGGAGCAGTTGCATAACCAATTTCTAAAATCAATTTTCACCATGATGAAGAAACAAGTTACGGTAGCCTACTCTCAGACTTGACATTCCGAATGCGGCACGCTGTTTACCTAACGCTCCACCCACTATAATTTGAATCAGCTGTAAATTGCTTGAGTCATAATTATTTGAGAAATATTTAATTGAACAATTATTAAAACAAGTATAAAGATCTAGTCTATCTAAAAAAAATGGATGATAGATTGGAGATAATATATGACAACTACTAGAAATAATAGAACAACATGAAACATCTAAGAAGCCAGTCCTGGTATTTATAGTGGAGTTTGAAAAGGCTTTTGATAAAGTAAGACTGGATTTTATTTATAAATGCCTGGATTTTTTCAATTTCGGTGATTCACTTATAAAATGTGTAAAAGTAATGTATAGCAAACCCAGGTGTAAAATAATAAATAGTGACTACTTCTCAGAGCGTTTTGAATTGTCAAGAGGAGTTAAACAAGGGTGTCCGCTGTCACCATATCTATTCGTTATGGCCATCAAAATGATAGCTATTAAAATCAGATCAAATACAGTTGAAGTCCGAAGTTTACATACACTTAGGTTGGAGTCATTAAAGCTAGTTTTTCAACCACTTCACAAATGTCTTGTTAACAAACTATCGTTTTGGCAAGTCGGTTAGGACATCTACTTTGTGCATGACACAAGTAATTTTTCCAACAATTGTTTACAGACAGATTATTTCACTTAGAATTCACTGTATCACAATTCCAGTGAGTCAGAAGTTTACATACACTAGGTTGACTGTGCCTTTAAACAGCTTGGAAAATTCCAGAAAATTATGTCATGGCTTTAGAAGCTTCGGATAGGCTAATTGACATCATTTGAGTCAATTGGATGTGTACCTGTGGATGTATTTCAAGGCCTACCTTCAAATTCAGTACCTCTTTGCTTGACATCATGGGAAAATCAAAAGAAATCAGCCAAGACCTCAGAAAGAAAATTCTAGACCTCCACAAGTCTGGTTCATCCTTGGGAGCAATTTCCAAATGCCTGAAGGTACCACGTTCATCTGTACAAATAATAGTACAAAAGTATAAACACCATGGGACCACGCAGCCGTTATACCGCTCAGGAAGGAGTCGCGTTCTGTCTCCTAGAGATTAACGTACTTTGGTGAGAAAAGTGCAAATCAATCCCAGAACAACAGCAAAGGACCTTCTGAAGATGCTGGAGGAAACAGGTACAAAAGTATCTATATCCACAGTAAAACGAGTCGTATATCTACATAACCTGAAAGGCCGCTCAACAAGGAAGAAGCCACTGCTCCAAAACTGCCATAAAAAAGCCAGACTACAGTTTGCAACTGAACATGGGAGAAATGTCCTCTTGTCTGATGAAACAAATATAGAACTGTTTGGCCAGAATGACCATTGTTATGTTTGGAGGAAAAAGGGGTATGCTTGCAAGCTGAAGAACACCATCTCAACCGTGAAGCACGGTGGTGGCAGCATCATGCTGTGGGGGTGCTTTGCTGCAGGAGGGACTGGTGCACTTCACAAACTAGATGGCATCATGAGGAAGGAATATTATGTGGATATATTGAAGCAACATCTCAAGACATCAGTCAGGAAGTTAAAGCTTGGTCGCAAATGGGTCTTCCAAATGGACAATGACCCCAAGCATACTTCCAAAGTTGTGCCAAAATTGCTTAAGGACAACAAAGTCAAGGTATTGGAGTGGCCATCACAAAGCCCTGACCTCAATCCTATAGAAAATGTGTGGGCAGAACTGAAAAAGCGTGTGTGAGCAAGGAGGCCTACAAACCTGACTCTGTTACACCAGCCCTGTCAGGAGGAATGGGCCAAAATTCACCAAACTTACTGTGGGAAGCTTGTGGAAGGCTACCCGAAACGTTTGACCCAAGTTAAACAATTTAAAGGCAATGATACCAAATACTAACTGAGTGTATGTAAACTTCTGACCCACTAGGAATGTGATAAAAGAAATAAAGCTGAAATAAATAATTATCTCTACTATTATTCTGACATTTCATATTCTTAGAACAAAGTGGTGATCATAACTGACCTAAGACAGGGAATTTTTACTAAGATTAAATGTTAGGAATTGTGAAAAACTGAGTTTAAATGTATTTGGCTAAGGTGTATGTAAAGTTCTGACTTCAACTGTAACAACATTGGAGGATTAGAAATCCAAGGCTTAAAAACAAAGGTGTCCATGTATGCTGATCCCTCAAGTTTTATATTAAGTCTGCAAGCTAGATCCCTGCAATGTCTCATTGAAGATCTAGATAACTTTTCTGGACCCTCTCTGACTAAAACCTAGTGTACAGTATTATGTATTGGGTCTTTAAAAAATACAACTTTTACATTACCCTGCAGTTTACCTATAAAATGGGCTGATGGTGAGGTAGACATACTTGTTATTCATATCACAAAATATATAAATGAGCTCTCCACAATGAATTTCAATAGACAAGATCCTGCAAGCATGGAGAGATAAATACCTATCTTTTTATGGACAAATTGCCCTGATTAACTCCTTAGTCATATCTCAGTTTACTCACTTACTTATGGCGCTGCCTACTCCTGATGATTAGTTTTTCAAATCTTATGAGTGAAAAATATTTCGCTTTATCTGGGATGCTAAACCAGACAAGATAAAGCGTGCCTATCTATATACTGAATATGAACTGGGTGGGTTGAGATTATTACATCTAAAAACACTAAACCTCTCTCTAAAAGCTTCACTTATCCAAAACTTTTACTTTAACCCTCAATTGTTCTCAAGTAGATTACTAAGAAAAGCTCATCCATTGTTTAAAAATGGCCTTTTTGCCTTTGTGCAGATTGCCATGTCTCATTTTCGATTAATTGAAAATGAAACTTTTTTCAAAGTATCTCTCTTTTTCAAACAAGCATTGCAGAGCTGGCTACAATTTCAATTTCATCCCCCTGAAAAGATAGAACAAATATTACAACAAATATTATGGCTGAACTCAAATGTGCTGGTTGATAAAATACCTGTATTTATGGAAAATATGTTTGAAAGGGTATTTTGTTTTTAAATGATATTGTAAATTGGAATGGTAGAATTATGTTTTTAATGGAGTTATCAGAATTGTATGGGAAGGTCTGCTCAATCCAAGATTACAACCAATTGATTACAGTATTACCCCAAAAATGGAGGAGACAGGTGGCAGCGGGAGGAGGTAGGGATCTGGTCTGTCTGCCCAATATGAAGGATCAAAATTGGCGGAGGAAGAAAAATAGCATAAATAGGAACGTATACAAGTTTCTTTTGAGGACCAGGATGTTGACAGCTGTGCCATACAGATTGCAAAATGATTTTTGATGTACCGATTTCATGGTAATAATATGCCATTTAGCAGACGCTTTTATCCAAAGAGTCAATAGGCCATTTGTTTGGTATTGACTTAGGTAGCCTGTTTCTGGTCTCAGGTTCAGGAATTGTTGAAAATGCATAACATTGATCTAAAATTGACCCTAGAAATAGTATTGTTGGGAGATCTGGAGAGACCGGGTCAGTCAATTACTAATATACTAATACTCTCAGTAAAAGTACACTGCTCAAAAAAATAAAGGGAACACTTAAACAACACAATGTAACTCCAAGTCAATCACACTTCTGTGAAATCAAACTGTCCACTTAGGAAGCAACACTGATTGACAATACATTTCACATGATGTTGTGCAAATGGAATAGACAACAGGTGGAAATTATAGGCAATTAGCAAGACACCCCCAATAAAGAAGTGGTTCTGCAGGTGGTGTCCACAGACCACTTCTCAGTTCCTATGCTTCCTGGCTGATGTTTTGGTCACTTTTGAATGCTGGCGGTGCTTTCACTCTAGTGGTAGCATGAGACGGAGTCTACAACCCACACAAGTGGCTCAGGTAGTGCAGCTCATCCAGAATGGCACATCAATGCGAGCTGTGGCAAGAAGGTTTGCTGTGTCTGTCAGCGTATGTCCAGAGCATGGAGGCGCTACCAGGAGACAGGCCAGTACATCAGGAGATGTGGAGGAGGTCGTAGGAGGGCAACAACCCAGCAGCAGGACCGCTACCTCCGCCTTTGTGCAAGGAGGAGCAGGAGGAGCACTGCCAGAGCCCTGCAAAGTGACCTCCAGCAGGCCACAAACGTGCATATGTCTGCTCAAACGGTCAGAAACAGGCTCCATGAGGGTGGTATGAGGGCCCGACGTCCACAGGTGGGGGTTGTGCTTACAGCCCAACACCGTGCAGGACGTTTGGCATTTGCCAGAGAACACCAAGATTGGCAAATTCAACACTGGCACCCTGTGCTCTTCACAGATGAAAGCAGGTTCACACTGAGCACATGTGACAGACGTGACAGAGTCTGGAGACGCCATGGAGAACGTTCTGCTACCTGCAACATCCTCCAGCATGACCGGTTTGGCGGTGGGTCAGTCATGGTGTGGGGTGGCATTTCTTTGGGGGGCCGCACAGCCTTCCATGTGCTCGCCAGAGGTAGCCTGACTGCCATTAGGTACCGAGATGAGATCCTCAGACCCCTTGTGAGACCATATGCTGGTGCAGTTGGCCCTGGGTTCCTCCTAATGCAAGACAATGCTAGACCTCATGTGGCTGGAGTGTGTCAGCAGTTCCTGCAAGAGGAAGGCATTGATGCTATGGACTGGCCCGCCCATTCCCCAGACCTGAATCCAATTGAGCACATCTGGGACATCATGTCTCGCTCCATCCACCAACGCCACGATGCACCACAGACTGTCCAGGAGTTGGCAGATGCTTTAGTCCAGGTCTGGGAGGAGATCCCTCAGGAGACCATCCGCCACCTCATCAGTAGCATGCCCAGGTGTTGTAGGGAGGTCATACAGGCACGTGGAGGCCACACACACTACTGAGCCTCATTTTGACTTGTTTTAAGGACATTACATCAAAGTTGGATCAGCCTGTAGTGTGGTTTTCCACTTTAATTTTGAGGGTGACTCCAAATCCAGACCTCCATGGGTTGATACATTTGATTTCCATTGATAATTTTTGTGTGATTTTGTTGTCAGCACATTCAACTATGTAAAGAAAAAAGTATTTAATAAGATTATTTCATTCATTCAGATCTAGGATGTGTTGTTTAAGTGTTCCCTTAATTTTTTTGAGCAGTGTATTTATCTTCAACTCGCAATCTGTGGATTCTATTTGATTAGATTTATTCAAATTGTATGTTAAACATCACAGCAAAGCTGAAAGATATATGATGCGTAGAAATCCGAAGAGGGTGGCCAGCAGAGATAGTGGGATGGGCTTAGGGAAGCTGAGGGTTGGGATGTGGAATTGGAGACAAGTGGGAGTGGAGTTGCTGGGATGGGGATAGAATGTAAAAGTCAAAATAATAAAGTCAAAATAAAACATAACAAAAAGTAAGTTTGAATGACACTGAGGGGCACACACGTGCACATACACCAACACACATACACACACACACATACACATATGTAAATACTGCCATGCATGAATACAAACATACAGTACAGGATTGTGTCGAGGCACAGAAGGGTACCAAAAAAGTTCTGCAGCATTGAAGGTCCCCAAGAACACAGTGGCCTCCATTATTCTTAAATGGAAGAAGTTTGGAACCACCAACACTCTTCCTAGAGATGGCCGCCCGACCAAACTGAGCAACCGGGCGGAGAAGTGCCTTGGTCAGGGAGGTGACCAAGAACCTGATGGTCACTCTGATAGAGCTCCAGAGTTCCTCTGTGGAGATGGGAGCATTCCACCAATCAGGCCTTTATTTAATAGTGGCCAGACGGAAGCCACTCCTCAGTAAAAGGCACCTAAAGTACTCTCAGACCATGAGAAACAAGATTCTCTGGTTTGATGAAACCAAGATTGTTGTCTTTGGCCTGAATGCCAAGCGTCACATCTGGAGGAAAGCAGGCACCGTTCATCACCTGGCCAATACCATCCCTACGGTGAAGCATGGTGGTGGCATGTAATTTATATATAATTGATTAAATGTCATATTGCTCAGTGTTTGATAATTAGTTGCTTATTATATCTAGATGTGTGCCCGATGCTGCCCCTCATCCCTGATTCTCTGCTGGGCACGTAATATAAAGTACACCTAGTGTAGTCTCAATCAAATGATCCATAGACTATACTATAGGCTATAGGCCTAGGCTATACGAAGGAAAAGCACCGGACAAAGTTATATTTAGAAGAAAATGTACTTCCTCCCCAAGATTTTGCGGTGCTGGGATGGTGTATATAAAACTAGGCTACACTGCATTACACACTGCAATGGATAGGCTATCCCAATCATGAGCCCTGGCCTTCCCTGCTCTTGCTGATGTAAACCCTTTTGTGCTGCCGAACCAATGGCTGCGCTTTGTACGGTGACACTTCAGGAGGCGAGTCGAAGGCTTCTTCCGAAAATACATTTTTATTGAAAAAGGAAATGCAATATCTCTGCGCGCGTATGTTATAGCACGAAGATAAGGAGGACCGGAGTTAAGCTTGCTACTGCTATAATTGATTTTAATAAAAACGCTATGTTTCGTTGCCCATAATGAAGCTGTTTATTAGAGTTATTGACCTCACAATAAGCCATATTTGAGTAATTTACATAACTTATGTCGTGACGTGCCTTTCATTATTGTGATTACTATAATTTATAGAATAATTACCTACTATGTTCAATTGTTACTAGATTAAATTAATCATGTAACAATTAACTCATTGGGAATTTGGGGCATCACGGGAAAAGTTGTTTAACGAGTTACCGTTTCCTGAATGAACTCTAAAGATATCTAGATATCTCTTATCATTTAACAGTCATTTATTAATAATTTACCTCATATAAGTCTCATTCTGAAAGTCGTAGGCTTTTTAAGTCTGCATGAACCCGGGTCTTACTGATCATTCCATACCACACAAATCTATTTAATTATTTATTTACTAACTAATAAAAAATGATAACACAAGATACAAACACATACACGGTATAGGTTAGGGATTAGAAACTTAATACAATGAAAATGGGTCCCTAGCGGACTAACACAATATGACTCTTGTTACAAAAGATGGCGATTTAAAGAGAGAGAGAGAGCGAGAGAAAACACTTGGATACACATGGACCTATACTCATAGTAATCCTAATAATTTGGCAAGAACTGCCGCCCGTTTGGTAAGAAGTCATGCATGTATTTATGTGTTTGTCTTTGTTGTCTCTGTTGGACCAAGGCCTTCGTGGGAAGGGTTGATTGGACCTTCTCTTTTCGGATGGCCTTTTAGATGTGAGGTTCAGATGTAAGGCTCAGATTGTCCACAAGAGGTCACAATGTCCTTCTTCTTAGTCGTCTGTTGACTTTCACTCGTTCTGGAAGTGGTCTTCTGAGGACGGCTAATCAGCCGTGTTGATGATCATCTGTGGGGTGATGAGATCAGTGTAGTAGACGATGGTTTGAAGAGAGTAACAGGATGGTCCCACTTAAATTCACCTTCTTAGATACAGTACCTAGAACATCTACTCAGCCGTAACATTGATTGTTAGTGGAGGCAACTTTGTCGTCTTCACCTCGTGTTGACTCCTGAGTGGCGCAGTGGTCTAAGGCACTGCATCGCAGTGCTAACTGTGCCACTAGAGATCCTGGTTCGAATCCAGGCTCTGTCGCAGCCGGCTGCGACCGGGAGACTCATGGGCGGCGCACAATTGGTCCAGGGTAGGGGAGGGAATGGCCGGCAGGGATGTAGCTCAGTTGATAGAGCATGGCGTTTGCAACGCCAGGGTTGTGGGTTCGATTCCCACGGGGGGCCAGTATAAAAAAGATGTATTCACTAACTGTAAGTTGCTCTGGATAAGAGCGTCTGCTAAATGACTAAAATGTAAATGTGTTGATTTTCAGGGTCGGGACCAATATGGACAAAAGCTGCAGCTTGAGGTCCGTCTAGTCTGATCTGATAATTCTTATCTCAGTCTTTTATGCACTCTGGTAAAGAGGGGCATTTCCGTCATACTGACACGCTCTCTGAGCTCCCTCGGGTGTGGCTAGTTATGAGGCAAAAGTATTATTATCACTATGATTTTGTTAGAAAGCTAAAATCACCTTCCTATCTTCACGAAAACATTGTCTTCCTCCTTGATATTTTCTACCCAAGGTAAAGGATGTAATCCTGATATCCACAGTGTAAAAGCTCTTCACGTCACAATGTTTTCGTTATAACATCTTTATACATTTTTAATGACATCACAAAATAGACATTAATTTTCCATATTCCATTTCTCATCAATCCCAACATTTGGATGTTGAAATATATTGTCCCAATGTTCATTGTTGGATGTTGACGTTTTTGGGCGGCAAAAGTCTCTGAAACAAAATACAGTGGGGAATAAAAGTATTTAGTCAGCCACCAATTGTGCAAGTTCTCCCACTTAAAAAGATGAGAGAGGCCTGTAATTTTCATCATAGGTACACGTCAACTATGACAGACAAATTGAGGGGAAAAAATCCAGAAAATCACATTGTAGGATTTGTAATGAATTTATTTGCAAATTATGGTGGAAAATAAGTATTTGGTCACCTACAAACAAGCAAGATGTCTGGCTCTCACAGACCTGTAACTTCTTCTTTAAGATGCTCCTCTGTCCTCCACTCGTTACCTGTATTAATGGCACCTGTTTGAACTTGTTATCAGTATAAAAGACACCTGTCCACAAACTCAAACAGTCACACTCCAAACTCCACTATGGCCAAGACCAAAGAGCTGTCAAAGGACACCAGAAACAAAATTGTAGACCTGCACCAGGCTGGGAAGACTGAATCTGGAATAGGTAAGCAGCTTGGTTTGAATAAATCAACTGTGGGAGCAATTATTAGGAAATGGAAGACATACAAGACCACTGATAATCTCCCTCGATCTGGGGCTCCACGCAAGATCTCACCCGTGGGGTCAAAATGATCACAAGAACGGTGAGCAAAAATCCCAGAACCACACGGGGGGACCTAGTGAATGACCTGCAGAGAGCTGGGACCAAAGTAACAAAGCCTACCATCAGTAACACACTACGCCGCCAGGGACTCAAATCCTGCAGTGTCAGACGTGTCTCCCTGCTTAAGCCAGTACATGTCCAGGCCCATCTGAAGTTTGCTAGAGTGCATTTGGATGATCCAGAAGAGGATTGGGAGAATGTCATATGGTCAAACTTTTTGGTAAAAACTCAACTCGTCGTGTTTGCAGGACAAAGAATGCTGAGTTGCATCCAAAGAACACCATACCTACTGTGAAGCATGGGGGTGGAAACATCATGCTTTGGGGCTGATTTTCTGCAAAGGGACCAGGACGACTGATCCGTGTAAAGGAAAGAATGAATGGGGCCATGTATCGTGAGATTTTGAGTGAAAACCTCCTTCCATCAGCAAGGGCATTGAAGATGAAACGTGGCTGGGTCTTTCAGCATGACAATGATCCCAAACACACCGCCCGGGCAACGAAGGAGTGGCTTCGTATGAAGCATTTCAAGATCTCAACCCCATAGAAAATCTTTGGAGGGAGTTGAAAGTCTGTGTTGCCCAGCGACAGCCCCAAAATATCACTGCTCTAGAGGAGATCTGCATGGAGGAATGGGCCAAAATACCAGCAACAGTGTGTGAAAACCTTGTGAAGACTTACAGAAAACGTTTGACCTGTGTCATTGCCAACAAAGGGTATATAACAAACTATTGAAAAACTTTTGTTATTGACCAAATACTTATTTTCCACCATAATTTGCTAATAAATTCATTACAAATCCTACCATGTGATTTTCTGGATTTTTTGTCCCTCATTTTGTCTGTCATAGTTGACGTGTACCTATGATGAAAATTACAGGCCTCTCTCATCTTTTTAAGTGGGAGAACTTGCACAATTGGTGACTGACTAAATACTTTTTTCCCCCACTGTACATTCCTTTCACCATACTACAGGGCCAGAGATAGATTCTCCTATCTCAAATTTATGGCAGTATTAAAGTGTCAAGACTGTGTTCAGGGTGGGTCGGGTAAAAATATATTTTGCTGAAGGGAGAGCCATCCATTTTCATTTCAGAGAGGTCCAATTTTCTCCAGGTTTCCCTCATTATAAATAACATACCTTACCCAGGCACACCTGGCTAAATTGATGGGTCATGTAAAAGAGGGCTATAACAATCCCCCAGACACATCTAGCTAAGTGGATGGTTGTCTTTTGTCCAGCTACTGTAATTACACTTTGACATTATAGGGTATTGTGTGTAGGCCAGTGACACACAATCTCAATTGAATTCATTTTAAATTCAGGCTGTAACGCAACAAAATGTGAACAAAGTCAAGGGGTGTGAATACTTTCTGAAGGTACTGTATATTGGGGTGGTTGAAATTATGTTGAATTCTTTATTTGATTAGACATATTTTATTTGACCTTGTTTCAATGTTGATAGTAAAATGATATGTTTGAATCAACGTCATTGTTTCAACTTCATGCCATCAACCTAAATAAAGAGGTATATTGAAATAAAATGTGAAGCCACAGTCCACCGATTCCTTCCTGAACAATGACTCCTACTGGTATATGAGGGGAATGCACATACACCTCATATACCGAGGATATACCATCCAGATGCCTACCTCTGTCTATCCTGCTTAGCTTTGGAAACAAGCTGTGTATGTTTCAGCTGAGCTATCATGTCAACACATTTAGAAATTGATCAGCTGCCAAACTCATTATGTAGACAACCCAAATAACATTGAATAATTGAAATTAAGTCCTCTACCTTTTCTTACACAAGCTGAATGTGAAAGTAAATTCAGATTCAGGTTGGGTTTATGTAGACTACATTGACATCTGATTTGCCCAATAAAGGACACCATCATTCCAACATGTAACTAGGTATACTATCATTCATCCATGGTTGATTGGATCTTTGGACATTTAGAAGTAGTTACCATTAGCCCTATAAATAGGATGCCACATTCATGATATTAATAATTCCCTTTCACCTGGAACCCACAGGGGAAAAGGAAACTAGGAAGACCCAAGAACAACGGGAGAAGGTCTGTGGAGGCAGAACTTAAAGATGCAGAATCATCCTTGAAAGAAGCAAAGAAAACTACCCAACACCTACAGTGGCTTGCAAAAGTATTCACCCTCCTTGGCATTTTTCCTATTTTGTTGCCTTACAACCTGGAATTAAAATGGATTTTTTGGGGGGTTTGTATCATTTGATTTACACAACATGACTACAACTTTGAAGATGCAAAATATTTTTTATTGTGAAACAAACAAGAAATAAGACAAAAAAACTGAAAACTTGAGCATGCATAACTATTCACCCCCCAAAAGTCAATACTTTGTAGAGCCACCTTTTGCAGCAATTACAGCTGCAAGCATCTTGGGGTATGTCTCTATAGGCTTGGCACATCCAGCTACTGGGATTTTGCCTATTCTTCAAGGCAAAACTGCTCCAGCTTCTTCAAGTTGGATAGGTTCCGCTGATGTACAGCAATCTTTAAATCATACCACAGATTCTCAATTGGATTGAGGTCTGGGCTTTGACTAGGCCATTCCAAGACATTTAAATGTTTCCCCTTAAACCACTCGAGTGTTGCTTCAGCAGTATGCTTAGGGTCATTGTCCTGCTGGAAGGTGAACCTCTGTCCCAGTCTCAAATCTCTGGAAGAGTTAAACAGGTTTCCCTCAAGAATTTCCCTCTATTTAGCTCCATCCATCATTCCTTCAATTCTGACCAGTTTCCCAGTCCCTGCCGATGACAAACATACCCACAGCATGATGCTGCCACCATCGTTCTTCACTGTGGGGATGGTGTTCTAGGGGTGCTGAGAGGTGTTGGGTTTGCGATAGACATTGAGTTTTCCTTGATGGCCAAAAAGCTCAATTTTAGTCTCATCTGACCAGAGTACCTTCTTCCATATGTTTGGGGAGTCTCCCACATGCCTTTTGGCGAACACCAAACGTGTTTGCTTATTTTTCTCTTTAAGCAATGGCTTTTTTCTGGCCACTCTTCCGTAAAGCCCAGCTCTGTGGAGCGTACGGCTTAAAGTGGTCCTGTGGACAAATACTCCAATCTCCGCTGTGGAGCTTTGCAGTTCCTTCAGGGTTATCTTTGGTGTCTTTGTTGCCTCTCTGATTAATGCTCTCCTTGCCTGATCCGTGAGTTTTGGTGGGCGTCCCTCTCTTGGCAGGTTTGTTGTGGTGCCATATTCTTTCCATTTTATAATAATGGATTTAATGGTGCTCCATGGGATGTTCAACGTTTTTGATCTTTTTTTATAACCCAACCCTTATCTGTGCTTCTCCACAACTTTGTCCCTGACCTGTTTGGAGAGCTCCTTGGTCTTCATGGTGTCGCTTGCTTGGTGGTGCCCCTTGCTTAGTGGTGTTGCAGACTCTGGGGCCTTTCAGAACAGGTGTATATATACTGAGATCATATGACAGATCATGTGACACTTTGTTTTACTAATTATGTGCTTTCTGAAGGTAATTGGTTGCACCATATCTTATTTAGGGGCTTCATAACAAAGGGGGTTAATACATATACACGCACCAGATATTTTTTTCATTTCACTTCACCAATTTTGACAAAATAGGAAAAATGCCAAGGGGGATGATTACTTTTGGAAGGCACTGTAAACCCTTTGCTATTTGGGGAGCATAGGTCATTCACAAACTTACTCCAGTGGGCTACAGTGCCTTGCAAAAGTATTCATCCCCCTTGGCATTTTTCCTATTTTGTCAAAATTGGTGAAGTGAAATGAAAAAAATAACTGGTGCGTGTATATGTATTCACCCCCTTTGTTATGAAGCCCCTAAATAAGATATGGTGCAACCAATTACCTTCAGAAAGCACATAAGCTTTTTGGCAATCAAGGAAAACTCTATGTCTGGCGCAAACCCAACTCCTCTCATCACCCCGAGAACACCATCTCCACAGTGAAGCATGGTGGTGGCAGCATCATGCTGTGGGGATGTTTTTAATCGGCAGGGACTGGGAAACTGGTCAGAATTGAAGGAATGATGGATGGCGCTAAATACAGGTAAATTCTTGAGGGAAACCTGTTTCAGTCTTCCAGAGATTTCAGACTGGGACGGAGGTTCACCTTCCAGCAGGACAATGACCCTAAGCATACTGCTGAAGCAACACTCGAGTGGTTTAGGAGGAAACATTTAAATGTCTTGGAATGGCCTAGTCAAAGCCCAAACCTCAATCCAATTGAGAATCTGTGGTATGACTATGATAAAGATTGATGTACACCAGCAGAACCCATCCAACTTGAAGGAGCTGGAGCGGTTTTTTCTTCAAAAATCCCAGTGGCTAGATTTGCCAAGCTTATAGAGACATACCCCAAGAGATTGCAGCTGTAATTTCTGCAAAAGGTGGGTCTACAAAGTATTGACTTTGGGGGGGTGAATAGTTATGCACGCTCAAGTTTTCAGTTTTTTTTGTCTTATTTCTTGTTTGTTTCACAATAACAAATATTTTGCATCTTCAACGTGGTAGGCATGTTGTGTAAATCAAATGATACAAACCCCCAACAAATCCATTTGAATTCCAGTTTGTAAGGCAACAAAATAGGAAAAATGCCAAGGAGGGTCAATATTTTCGCAAGGCACTGTAAGTAAACTTAGACCTTTCCTCCATACAGAATCCTTCCAGATCCTTGATATCCTTTGTCGGCGCTTATGGACTGCCATCTTCAATTCAAACCATAGGTTTTCAATGGGGTTCAAGCAACAACTAAATTGTTAAAAGATTGTAAAAACAATTCTAATGAATGCAATAGTTGGGACAATGGATAAAGATACTTCAAACTTTTTGAATGTTAATAATCCATCAAAATATTGACTGAATTATAGCACATAAAACAGTTCAGAGATTTTGGTGGGATTCAATTTATTGTAAAATATCACTTATTTTTTCTTAGAATGCACTTATATACACATTTTCTTATATTATTAAGTATATTTTTTTATAATGTTTGTTAAAATCAAATAAAATTATATGTGCCTCATTCGCATAAATTCAATGGGTATATTTGCATATATGAAACCATTAACATAAAGGTGAGGACCTGGCTCCAACCACCAAACACTCTAACCTACCTGCACTCACCTGTGCTGTCTAGACTGCCTCATTAATTATTGTTGTTGTCACATTTTCTTGCATAATACAACAAATGTGTCAATAGCAGGATACCCTCGGATTAAAAATCAACCCGCTTGGCTCTAGGTTACACCTATCTATACATACTTTACATTGTTTGCGAGATCAGACATAATATCACTATAATTCAAATGTTCATTTTCGGAAGTTGCTTTCATTTCAGGGTATCTAATTTGTAAACATTTCAACTGTAATATATGATTATTATTTCAATTCCACAAAAAATGTACACCCATCAAAATAAAGTTATCTTTCTTCTCTGTCTTGTGATGTAAGTGTCGAGACAGTGCGTTAAATCCAGACAAAGCTTTAGCGTTCTTATAGATATAACGGAAAGCCAATGTATCCTATTGAGCCCATTTCAGCCATTACTGGAGTGTGTTTGACAGGTCATTACAAACATTTCCGCGGTCGTAGCGTTAACAGGAAAAAACGACAGGTACAAGCAAGAGTATGAAAGAGTCGCAGGAGTAAAATGAAAGTAACCAATCCTGCGAGATTTAAGTGACAAGTGGATTTTGCACCCCTCAAACACAGGAAATAGAGGGCTGAAAAAGACAGCTCCTCAGCTGGGCAAGGCTTGCATATTGTTAGTTCAGAGACTGAGATGGCCATTGCAAAATGCAAATTTTTTGGTCAATTAACCATTTCTTTGTGGATTTTGATGTGTGCTTGGGGTTGTCTTGCTGGAAGATCCACTTGATGCCAAGTTTCAGCCTCCAGGTTTTTGGCTAAAATGTCCTCCTTTGGTGTCAAAAAACAGATGCATATGCAGAAAATAACCTCATACCTACTGTAAAATATGGTGGTGGATCTTTGATGATCTGGAGCTATTTTGCTTCCATTGAAGAGGGCAGTCCATAAGCACAGACACAGGATATCAATGATCTGGAAAGAATCTGTATGGAAGAATGGTCTAAGATCCTTCCCAATGTGTTCTCCGATCTCATAAAACATTTTAGAAAAAGGCTCAGCGTCGTTATCCTGGCAAGGGGATGGTGCTGGAGTATTAAGTCTTTAAAAATATACAGTGGGGAGAACAAGTATTTGATACACTGCTGATTTTGCAGGTTTTCCTACTTACAAAGCATGTAGAGGTCTGTAATTTTTATCATAGGTACACTTCAACTGTGAGAGACAGAATCTAAAACAAAAATCCAGAAAATCACATTGTATGATTTATATGTAATTAATTTGCATTTTATTGCATGACATAAGTATTTGATCACCTACCAACCATTAAGAATTCCAGCTCTCACAGACCTGTTAGTTTTTCTTTAAGAAGCCCTCCTGTTCTCCACTCATTACCTGTATTAACTGCACCTGTTTGAACTCGTTACCTGTATAAAAGACACCTGTCCACACACTCAATCAAACAGACTCCAACCTCTCCACAATGGCCAAGACCAGAGAGCTGTGTAAGGACATCAGGGATAAAATTGTAGACCTGCACAAGGCTGGGATGGGCTACAGGGCAATAGGCAAGCAGCTTGGTGAGACGGCAACAACTGTTGGCACAATTATTAGAAAATGGAAGAAGTTCAAGATGACGGTCAATCACCCTCGGTCTGGGGCTCCATGCAAGATCTCACCTCGTGGGGCATCAATGATCATGAGGAAGGTAAGGGATCAGCCCAGAACTACACAGCAGGACCTGGTCAATGACCTGAAGAGAGCTGGGACCACAGTCTCAAAGAAAACCATTAGTAACACACTACGCCGTCATGGATTAAAATCCTGCAGCGCACGCAAGGTCCCCCTGCTCAAGCCAGCGCATGTCCAGGCCCGTCTGAAGTTTGCCAATGACCATCTGGATGATCCAGAGGAGGAATGGGAGAAGGTAATGTGGTCTGATGAGACAAAAATAGAGCTTTTGGTCTAAACTCCACTCGCCGTGTTTGGAGGAAGAAGAAGGATGAGTACAACCCCAAGAACACCATCCCAACCGTGAAGCATGGAGGTGGAAACATCATTCTTTGGGGATGCTTTTCTGCAAAGGGGACAGGACGACTGCACCGTATTGAGGGGAGAATGGATGGGGCCATGTATCATGAGATCTTGGCCAACAACCTCCTTCTCTCAGTAAGAGCATTGAAGATGGGTCGTGGCTGGGTCTTCCAGCATGACAATGACCCGAAACACACAGCCAGGGCAACTAAGGAGTGGCTCCGTAAGAAGCATCTCAAGGTCCTGGAGTGGCCTAGCCAGTCTCCAGACCTGAACCCAATAGAAAATCTTTGGAGGGAGCTGAAAGTCCGTATTGCCCAGCGACAGCCCCGAAACCTGAAGGATCTGGAGAAGGTCTGTATGGAGGAGTGGGCCAAAATCCCTGCTGCAGTGTGTGCAAACCTGGTCAAGACCTACAGGAAACGTATGATCTCTGTAATTGCAAACAAAGGTTTCTGTACCAAATATTAAGTTCTGCTTTTCTGATGTATCAAATACTTATGTCATGCAATAAAATGCAAATTAATTACATATAAATCATACAATGTGATTTTCTGGATTTTTGTTTTAGATTCCGTCTCTCACAGTTGAAGTGTACCTATGATAAAAATTACAGACCTCTACATGCTTTGTAAGTAGGAAAACCTGCAAAATCGGCAGTGTATCAAATACTTGTTCTCCCCACTGTATATATATTTTTACTTGTTAAACAAAATCTCTTTCTCTGAGCAATTGTATTAGTATAAAATAATATCATTTAAAATAAAAATTTGCATACAGTATTTCTCAGTTTTTGTATTATTTATTTCATACAGTTGTCTTTTCTTATATCTTTCTCAAGTGTGCCAATAATTTTGGACCTGACTGTAAGTTACACTTTGGATGTCATCATCCTTCATCTTCAGTTGGCCAAACTACTGATTAATGGTAGTAATGACTCCTGCACCCTCCCTCCCTCCCTCCCTCCCTCCCTCCCTCCCTCCCTCCCTCCCTCCCTCCCTCCCTCCCTCCCTCCATGTCTGTCTGTCTGTCTGTCTGTCTGTCTGTCTGTCTGTCCGTGTCTCAAGGCCCCCAGCATTCACAGCTCAGAGTTACACTCCAGCCCAAATAACACTAATCCCCACTCACTCGCTTCATCCACCTCTACTCCCCTATCGCTTCAGCGTCGGCAAGGTTTTTCCACAGGCATGCAGACAGACAGCCTTCAGAGGAGGTTCCGGTGACTGTGAAGCCGTGCCAGACATAGGAGCAGGGGCCTGATGTATCAGCACCTGTTCCACACAAGGCCTGGCCAGAGATAAATATGTGGGCAAAAGGAGGGACAGTGACTGTCTGTGACAGCATAGAGTTACAGCCCAACTAAAAAATCAAAGCAAAGGACTAGCACATCAAGTACTGCAGTGAGATAAGATGCATGATTACATTTTTTTTATTTGATTTGACTATTTATTGGGTAATAGTGAATCATAATGAAGTAATACTGAAATTGCTCAAGACTACACAGCTAATTATCCAGTGTTAAATCAACACTGAGAGTGTTACATTTAACTGAAAGTGTGGTCCCATATAGACGCTGGAACTGTGTTATATTAACACACAGCTTAGTGTAAAGCTTTATTTACATATTTCCCAGAGTGCCTTGCCATTTGAGTGAATTGTAGAGTTACTACCCATGATTGTTTTTGTTAGTGACAGATATATGGTAGTTGCATTTATCGCCAAATGAGATCGTAAGTGAATATGTTAACAATAAAATAATATTTTAACACAATACAATAGGTATTTTCTAACAGGCCTACAAGTCACATTATACTGGCTTGCAAAGTGATGTGCACATTGATTGACTAATTGATCTTATGCTACAAAAATATCAATGACATACATTTTCTAAACTAATCCAGTATGTTACATGGACTTATTGCACCCATTACTGAAATGGTTGTTCCAGTTTAGATGCTTTAGGTAGTTTCATATCATATTCTTCCCAACCTGGCAGTCATTCTGAACGCAGGTTGTGGGTGCTAAAAAATTCCAAAGGTTGGATATCTCCACTCAGGCTGGATTCCAATAGGAATCATACAAAAACATAGATATTGAAACAAACAATTCAAAAATGAATAGAGCATGCTGTGAAATATGATAAAGATTTCTGTGGTTTTGGTTCAATTCTGGTATTAAGACCAAGACTGGGGTTATTTTACACCACTGAGTGTTAATTTAACACTTACAGTGTTAATTGTTATGTTACACAGAAAAATCAACACTAGGTAACACTGGCCAATTTACTTTGTAGCTTTGGATCTTTGGTGGCTATTTAGCTTGAGAGAATGAAAGAGTGTGAGAGAGGCAATAGTATAAGAAAAATACAGGGAAGGAGTGTGAGAGAAGGAGAAGGAAAAAAGAGAGGGAAAGGGGACTTTGTGAAGCGGATGTTGGTTTTGGCCACGGAGCAGACTGGAAGAGAAGGTGCAGCTGCTGCTGCCGCTGCTTGTGTGCGAGCGTGCGTGAGTGCATGCATGTGTGGGTGAGAACGAGAGAGAGAGAGTGCACCTGAATGTGTTACTGTGTGCTCGGAATCGGTATTCCAAATCATTTCATTCAAAGGTGAGTTTACTAGGTTACACATGATGACAACATTTTAAAGGTTCTCTGCAGTCAAAAGTCCTGTGTTTGATATCATTTTTGCACAATAACTGATCAAACTAAGGCCATGATTCAATCAGATCAGTGGTAACTGAGTCGTATTAGTATGAATCCCAAATAAAATAAAATAGGATTTGTCACATACTGTACACAGTTTACAGCAGGTATAAAAGGTGCAGTGAAATGCTTGTGTGCTAGCTCTCTCAACATTGCAGTACAATAATCAATATCAATACTAAAAAGTCTATTAAAAAATAAGAAGTAATAGAAGAGGTCGTATTCATAGTAATAAGCTGATACTGTATGTACACAATATTTACAGTATTGATTATGAATGTGCTATGTCAAGTATGACTGCATTTGCATATATAAAGTGGGTAGTGTCTTGGTCGTGCAGTTCAATAAATAGCATACAGTGCCTTCAGAAAGTATTCACACCCCTTTACTTTTTCCAGATGTTGTTGTGTTAGAGCCTGAATTTAAAATGGATTCAATAGAGATTTCTTTCACTGGCCTACACACAATACCCCATAATGTCAAAGTGGAATTATGTTTTTAGAGAATTTTTTTTTTATTGAAAATGAGATACAGATATTTAATTTACATAAGTATTCACACCTCTTAGTCAATACTTAGTATAAGCACCTTTAGCAGTGATTACAGCTGTGAGTCTTTCTGGGTAAGTCTCTTAAGAGCTTTCTATACCTGGATTGTGCAACATTTGCCCATTTTTCTTTTCAGAATTCTTCAATAACCCGGCCACTCAGGAACATTCACTTTCGTCTTGGTAAGCAACTCCAGTGTATATTTGGCCTTGTGTTTTAGGTCCTGCTGTCCTGCTGAAAGGTGAATTTGTCTCCCAGTGTCTGGCGGAAAGCAGACTGAACCAGGATTTCCTCTAGGATTTTTCCTGTGCTTAGCTCTATTCCATTTATTTATTATCCTGAAAAACTCCCCAGTCCTTTACGATTACAAGCATAACCATAACATGATGCAGCCACCACTATGCTTCAAATTTGGAGAGTGGTACTCAGTAATGTGTTGTATTGGATTTGTTCCAAACATGACACATTTAGGATAAAAAGTGAATTGCTTTGACACATTTTTTTCAGTATTACTTTAGTGTCTTGTTGCAAACAGGATGCGTGTTTTGGAATATTTTTTATTCTGTACAGGCTTCCTTCTTTTCACTCTGTCATTTTGGTTAGTATTGTGGAGTAACTACATCCTCAGTTTTCTCCTATTACCGCAATTAAACTCTGTAACTGTTTTAAAGTCACAATTGGCCTCATTGTGAAATCCCTGAGCGCTTTCCTTCCTCTCTGGCAAATGAGTTAGGAAAGACGCCTGTATCTTTGTAGTGACTTGGTGTATTGATACACCATCCAAAGCGTAATTAATAACTTCTCCATACTCAAAGGGATATTCAAGGTCTGCTTTTTTTTTATCCATCTACCAATAAGGGCCCTTCTTTGCGAGCCATTGGAAAACCTCCCTGGTCTTTGTGGTTGAATCTGTGTTTGAAATTCACTGCTCGATTGAGGGACCTTACAGATAATTGTATGTGTGGGGTACAGAGATGAGGTAGTCATTTAAAAATCATGTTGATCACTATTATTGCACACAGAGCGGAGTCCATACAACTTATAATGTGAGTTGTTAAGCAAATCCTTACTCCTGAACTCATTTAGGCTTGCCATAACAAAGATGTTGAATACTTATTGACTCAAGACATTCCAGCTTTTCATTTTTTATTAATTTGAAGAAGAGAATCGAAAAACATAATTCCACTTTGACATTATGCGGTATTGTGTGTCTAGGCCAGGGTAAAAAAATCTCAATTGAATCCATTTTAAATTCAGGCTCTAACACAACAAAATCTGGGTGTTAGGCTAGGTGGGGACTCAGGCGCAGAGACGGACACACGGACAAAGAGGGTGAATTAAGATGTTGTTTATTCAGCGTGTTTTGGCAGAGAGAAGCAGTTCAGGGTGGAGCAGCTTCAGACCGGGGTAGGAGCTGAGTGGGGTGGAGAGCCAGTAGCACTGAGAGCTGGATGACGAGGATATCAGACAACAGATGAGCAGGTTGCGGCGTGGGAGTGGCAGGCAGGCAGGCAGCAGGAACAGACGGGATCTGGTCGAAGGAGAGACAGGTTACAAACGTGGCAGAGACAACTATAATGCTGAGAGGGTAACAACTAAACTGAGATTGCTGTACGGAGCCAAGTTACCACAGGTGGTGTAGGAACGAACTGGCGCTGGAGAGGTGGCCAGCCCGGGTAGATAACTGCTGGTTGATTGGTGACAATGAGCTGCAGCTGGATGTAACTGAGCAGGAGAGAGAATGGCCACGCCCCCTGACCTAGATCCTCTGACTGGGCTGCACAGCGGGAGGAGACAGACACAGACAACACACACAGGGAAAAAGGAAAAGGAAAACAAGCGGGGACAGGAACAACAGTGCCGGACCGTAACAGTACCCCCTCAACGGGCGCCACCCGGCGACCCACCCGGCTTGTCAGGGTGGTCCCTATGGAAGTCAGCCACCAGCTGCGGGTCCAGTATAAACCGCTGGGGAATCCAGGACCTCTCCTCGGGACCGTATCCCTCCCAGTCCACCAGGTACTGAAGCCCTCTACCACGCCTCCGGACGTCCAGCAGTCTCCGCACCGTGTAGGCTGGATGGTCGTCAATATCTGCGGTGGCGGAGGGGGATCCACAGGCGGACACAAAGGGCTGGAGGAGACCAGCTTCAGCTGGGACACGTGAAATGTAGGATGGACTCTCATGGCCTGGGGAAGCTTCAACCGAACAGCCGAAGGGTTGATGATGGAGTCGATCTCGAAAGGACCCAAATACCGGGGCGACAGCTTACGGGAGTCAGTGCGCAGAGGGATGTTGCTGGAGGAGAGCCAGACTCGCTGACCAGGCTGGAACTGGGGAGCGACTACCCTGTGCCTGTCCGCCACTCTCTTGTTACGCTCTGCTGTCCGTAGAAGGGCCTCACGGGTGTCCACCCACACCTTGCGGCAGCGACGAAGGTTATCCTGAACTGACGGGACGGCTAACTCCCTTCCCTGAGACGGGAACAATGGCGGTTGGTACCCCAAAGCCGCCTCAAATGGTGAGAGGCCGGTGGCAGATGAGGTGAGGGAATTGTGGGCATATTCGACCCACGGGAGGTGTTTGGCCCAGGTGGACGGGTTCTGGGATGTCACACAGCGTAGAGCAGCCTCCAGGTCCTGATTGGTCCTCTCAGTCTGGCCATTGGACTGGGGATGGAAACCTGATGAGAGACTGACAGAGGCACCCAGAGCAGAACAAAACTCCTTCCATACCCGAGAAATGAACTGTGGGCCTCTATCGGACACTATGTCCACAGGTATTCCATGGGGACGGAATACATGTAGGACAAAGAGGTCGGCTGTCTCACTGGCAGACGGTAATTTTGGTAATGCAACAAAATGGGCAGATTTAGAGAATCTGTCCACGATGGTGAGTATGGTGTCATTACCTTCAGACATAGGAAGTCCAGTGACGAAGTCCAAGGCCACGTGAGACCAAGGACGACTCGGGACTGGGAGAGGCCGCAGCAGGCCCGAAGGAGCCCGGTGGGAAGCCTTATTTTGGGCACAGATGGAACAGGCCGCCACGTATTCCCGGACGTCAGCCTCGACGGATGGCCACCAAAAGTGCCTCTTCAGTAGCGACAGTGTACGGTTCATACCAGGGTGGCAGGAGAAGCGCGAGGTGTGGATCCAGTTGAGCACTTGCGGCCGCACGGCTGCGGGAACATAGAGAAGGTCGGGGGGCCATCGGCCGGTCCAGGTTCCGACTCTTGTGCCGATCGGACGAGGGACTCGATTTCCCAGTGAACAGCCGCCACCAAACAGGAAGCGGGCAGAACAGGTTCAGGATTGCTGGAGTCTTCATTGTCTGTAAACTGGCGAGAGAGAGCATCAGGCTTGACATTACGTGTGCCAGGACGATATGTTAAAATAAACTTGAACCTGCTGAAGAACAGAGCCCATCTGGCCTGACGGGAGTTTAGCCTCTTGGATGACTGGATGTAAGCCAGGTTCTTGTGGTCTGTCCAGACTATGAAGGGTTGCTCTGCTCCGTCTAGCCAGTGCCTCCACTCCTCCAACGCCAACTTGACAGCAAGCAACTCCCCGGTTACCCACGTCGTAGTTCTTCTCAGCAGGGGTCAATCTCCTGGAGAAAAAGGCCACAGGATGGAGCTTCTGGTCCGTGGGGGAACGTTGTGACAGGACAGCCCCCCACCCCCGAATCAGAGGCGTCCACTTCCACAATAAACTGCAAACTAGTGTCTGGATGAATAAGAACAGGGGAGGTGGAGAACAGTTCCTTCAGTGTACTCACGGCTGACTCGGCCTCAGGCGTCCACAGGAATGGCACCTTTGGGGAGGTGAGCTTGGTCAGGGGGGCAACCACTCGGCTGAAACCCCTGATGAAGCGGCGGTAGAAGTTGGCGAAGCCCAGGAAGCGTTGTAGCTGTTTCCGAGACGTGGGTGTGGGCCACTCCGCAACCGCTCTGATTTTGTCAGGGTCTGGTGACACTTGTCCCCGCTCGATAATAAAACCCAAAAAGGGGACGGACTGCCGGTGGAACTCACATTTTTCTGCTTTCACATACAGTTTATTTTCCATGAGGCGTTGGAGAACCAGACGGACGTGGGAGACGTGTTCATCCTGTGACTTAGAGAATATTAGAATGTCATCCAAATAGACAAACACAAAACGGTGTAGAAAATCCCTCAACACATCGTTAACCATGGCCTGAAACACTGCTGGGGCGTTAGTGAGACCGAATGGCATGACTAGGTATTCAAAGTGTCCGAGAGGGGCATTGAACGCAGTTTTCCATTCGTCTCCCTGCCTGATCCTAACGAGGTGGTAAGCGTTACGCAGGTCGAGTTTGGTAAACACGGTGGCACCATGAAGGGGGTTCAAATGCTGAGTTGATGAGAGGCAGGGGGTACGTATTTCTGACTGTGATGTTATTTAGTCCTCTGTAGTCAATGCAGGGGCGTAATGTTTTGTCCTTCTTCTCTACAAAAAAGAACCCAGCACCAACAGCGGAAGATGAGGGACGAATGATGCCAGAGACTAGGGGAGTCGCCTATGTAGGTTTCCATAGCTTCTCTCTCAGTACGGGACAGATTGAAAAGCCGACTGGACGGCAAAGGGGCTCCAGGCAGTAACTCAATAGCGCAATCGTATGGCCTATGAGGTGGTAGTGAAAGTGCTTTGGACTTACTGAATACCTCGGCCAGGTCCAGGTACTCTTTAGGGACTGAAGAGAGGTCTGGGGGTTTGACAGGGGAAGCAGGGGAACCTACAGAGGGCGGAATAGCCGACCCAAGGCAAGCAGAATGGCAGTGAGTGCTCCAACTGTGTATTTTGTGGTTTTGCCAGTCAATATGGGGGTTGTGAAGGCTAAGCCAAGGGAAACCGAGGATAAGAGGGGAGGCCGAGGAGGAGACTACTTTAAACTGGATGGTTTCTTTGTGATTGCCGGACAGCATGAGAGAAACGGGGACAGTTTGGTGGGTGATGTTGGCAAACTGATGGCCGTCTATAGCGGTTACTGTTATAGGCTTAGGCAGGGGCTTAACAGGGATCTCAGCCTGAGTGACCAGGTTAACGTCAAGGAAACTATCCTCAGCACCAGAGTCAATGAGAGCAGCTAATGGGAGAGACAGATTCCTGAACTGGACTGTAGCTGGGATAACTAGACGGGGTGCTGTGGGCATTGAGTCAGGTGTAGCACTCGCAAGTACGCCCACTTTTACCTGCGAGCTTTGTCTTTTGGGCGAACCGGACAGTTAACCAGGAAATGAGTGCGGTCCCCACAGTACACGCACTCACCAGCCCGCATGCGCCGTTCCTTTTCGGCAGGGGACAGACGAGCACGGCCCAGCTGCATGGGCTCGTCTAGTTCCGTGGAGGGATCCACTGAGGTGTGTGGGCGGTGTCCGAGTGGTGGTGTTGCTCGGGTTGCAGAAAGCGAGGGGGCCCCGCCTGCGGTGCGGACCCGACCGCCCCTCTCCTGTCTCCTCTCCCGTAGCCTGTTGTCTATTCGTGTAGCAAGGGAAACGAGAAGATGAAGGTTAGCAGGCTCATCACGAACAGCTAGTTCATCCTTAATCGTGTCACTCAAACCGTTAACAAACGCTCCCTGAAGAGCTTCGTCATTCCACTTGGAATCGGCTGCCAAGGTCCAAAAATCAATGGCGTATTCAGCCACGCTACCCGTGCCCTGTCGTAGCTTCAACAGTCTCTTTGTGGCGGTCCCGGCATGGTCGGGTGATCAAACACAATTTCCAATTGAGAGGAAAAATCGTCAAACGACAGGCTGGCAATCTGCTGAGTAGAACAAGCCGCTTCTGCCCAAATCAAAGCTTTGCCCCTCAGTAACCCCAGAGCGTAATGTACCTTTGAGGATTCCGTGGAGAAAGACAGGGGCTTCTGTTGGAACACCAAGCGGCACTGAAGCAGGAAACCACGGCATTTGTTCAGGTCCCCGGTGAAAGGTTCGGGTGAGGTTGTAGGGGGTTCCCGCAGGGCAGGAGCGGAAGCCGAGCCTGGAGCAACTGTAGGAGGAACAGGCGGAGGAGAAGCAGAGGGAGGAAGAGTAGTGAGTGTTACCAGGTTAGCTACCTGAGAGGTGAGCTGAGATACTTGATCCAACAACCGCTGGTTGTTATCCAATAGAGACCGGATGAGTTGGTCGTGTTGTCCCAATAACATTCCCTGTGAATGGAGGGCGCGTTGTACGCCATCACCCGTTGTTTCATGTGGCATCTCTGCTGAGTCCATGTTTGGCCAGTTCGTTCTGTTAGGCTAGGTGGGGACTCAGGCGCAGAGACGGACACATGGACAAAGAGGGTGAATTAAGATGTTGTTTATTCAGCGTGTTTTGGCAGAGAGAAGCAGTTCAGGGTGGAGCAGCTTCAGACCGGGGGTAGGAGCTGAGTGGGGTGGAGAGCCAGTAGCACTGAGAGCTGGATGACGAGGATATCAGACAACAGATGAGCAGGTTGCGGCGTGGGAGTGGCAGGCAGGCAGGCAGCAGGAACAGACGGGATCTGGTCGAAGGAGAGACCGGTTACAAACGTGGCAGAGACAACTATAATGCTGAGAGGGTAACAACTAAACTGAGATTGCTGTACGGAGCCAAGTTACCACAGGTGGTGTAGGAACGAACTGGCGCTGGAGAGGTGGCCAGCCCGGGTAGATAACTGCTGGTTGATTGGTGACAATGAGCTGCAGCTGGATGTAACTGAGCAGGAGAGAGAATGGCCACGCCCCCTGACCTAGATCCTCTGACTGGGCTGCACAGCGGGAGGAGACAGACACAGACAACACACACAGGGAAAAAAGGAAAAGGAAAACAAGCGGGGACAGGAACAACAGTGCCGGACCGTAACACTGGGTGTGAATACTTTCTGAAGGCACTGTATGCTATTTATTGAACTGCACACTTTATATTTGTAAATAGAGTCATACTTGACATAGCACATTCATAATCAATACTGTAAATATTGTGTACATACAGTATCAGCTTATTACTATGAATACGACCTCCTCTATTACTTCTTATTTTTCATTTTACTTTTTGTATTGATATTGATTATTGTACTGCGATGTTGAGGGAGCTAGCACACAAGCATTTCACTGCACCTTTTGTACCTGCTGTAAACTGTGACGTATGTATGTATGCATATGTGGGGGCATATGTATGCATATTTGTGCTTGAGTGTGTGTGTGTTTATGTGAGATTGTGTGTGTGTGCTTGTATGTACTACTACTACTAATAATAATAACAATAATAATAATAATAATAATGTATTTTATACAGCGCTTTTCATAAATAATCTATACAAATCATTCTGGCAGCTGGCAGTTTATGGGAGATGGTCTTCCACAGATAGATGATGATTGATTTCAGTAAAGGCGTAGCTTGAGTGCAGGTGGCGTCAATATTACAGCCAGGGAGGGAGAAATATCAGTCAGACAGGCAGGCCCAGAGCTTTTCGTCAGGCACCTCTGTCTTTGAGGTTCACAGGTACTCCTCCTTTATAGTAGGCTGGAACATCCAACACTGAATGTGTAGCACCCACCTGGGTGATGCTTCGGCAGCTATAAGCACCTGAGAGACCACCACACCTTGACAGTAATAAGCAACAGTCTCCTACGAGGTGAGCCTCTGTCATCCCCTCACACCACAGTCCAAATCCTTCCAGAAACCGGGGCAGGTGGAATAAAAAGCTGGTGCTGTGTTGATCAGGTGTGGATGCATCATTCAAAAGATTAGCCAGCTAGCTAGCTATGGCTAGCCAAGCCAAGTAAACAGACTTGCCATCTGTCAGGGCGTCAGTGAAATGCGGTAGGCGAAGTCAAGCGCAGGACACAGAGCTGATCAGAAGACGTACTTTACTCCAAGGTAAAATAAATAACAACAACCTCCACACAGGGAGGGAACAAACCCGCACACTAACGACTGCCGAAACATGAAACAATCACACACAACACACAGTGTAAGACAGAGGGTTAAATAGGGAAGACATCACTACATAATGGGAAACAGGTGTAACCAATAAAGACAGAACAAGTCGAACATAGAATCATGGATCGGTAGCAGCTAGTACTCCGGTGACGATGAACGCCGAAGCCTGCCCGAGCAAGGAGGAGGGGCAGCCTCGGCTGAATCCGTGACACCATCGTCACTCCTGCGACTCCATGAGTCACCATTAGATATTTTAGCTCAACACTCAACAGGTTATCAAAAACCCAAACAAATGTTTAAAAAATGCAATAAAAAAAACACTTAACCCTTTGACACGTACGATCACATATTTGTGATCATTGTTGAGTGGTCCCTGCAGCGTACCATTGCAAATATGTGATTGGAACAGTAGCAACAGAACGTATGATGCAACAAACGCGTCCATACAGCATTGTTGTCTGAAAAACATTGAAACAATGTTTTGTACTGATGGGAAATAAAGGTCTTCACAACTTTATTCCTCAATTTCACCTTTTATTGTTAAAGATAAATGCAAACTTCAACATCCAAGCATCACACGGAACACATCCACAGCCAAACTCATTCCATAAACCAGTCTAAATAATAGGTTGCACTGACAAAAAACAAAACATAAGTTAGCGACCTAACAGCTAGACTTGTTTACAATGTACCACATCTCTGGTGAGCACAAGGGATAAATTAAGAATTGTATAGAAAAGAGATGTGTGTCAGCTAAGCTAACAGCAGCTAAATTCTTTATGCTGGCTGCCATGTTTGTTTATATTTGACAAGCGAAAACTCCCTAATCCCAGAATGGCATTCACTATAAGACTCAAAAAAACAAAGTCAAAGTCAAGGCCCATTGCCCGAAAAATATTAACTTAGTTTGGCCACTTTTCAGCATATTACAAATCTTCAATGTACTTGTTACAGTGTATACAAGAACAGGAGCAGATAACTTGACAAGTCGTTTACAGTTTTTGACAAATCACAAAGCAAATAAAATGTTAATAACTCACAGATCATCACCCCAAATACAAGCCTACTGCCTAGCCTAACTGTAGCACGAAAGCTAAATAGGGTTGCAAGATTTGGATAAAACCATTTTAGGGGAGTTTGTGGGGGAGTTCATTTCATTTGTGGGGGATTTCAAGTCCACGGGGTGTAGATATGGGGGAAGGTATCGTGGCAGGATATGATGCAGGAAATATTACTATGATGGGGAAATTATCAATAAATGGGGGGCAAACACAGGATAAGTTTATAAGCTAAATAAAAATAAAACCCCTGGAAAGGGGGGTCTGAGCTGGCAACCCTGAGTAATGATAGTTACAATCTAAGTCAGTCGAGTGAACCATCTCTTCACCTCGTTTTGTTATAACATCTTTGGTCTGACAGACGTTTAAGTGACAACCAGAATGCATAGCGCCATACATAGCTGGCATTTAACTTAGCATTAGCTCATCATAATCAGTACAACCTTCCAAAAAGTATTTTACATACATCATATGTGTCCATTACAATCTATGCAAGAATCCGAATGCATGATTTGTCACCAGTACTTGAAAACGTGAATAAAACAGTAAATACATTATGCTCCATACATACGGTGTGCTACAGCAGAAAGGACAATACAATATACAGAAACTATAATGATAACGTAATAAGGCACTTACTTTGAAATGAACGCACACAGGTCCAAAGTTATTATTAGTAAGGAAAACAACAAAGAAGGCAATGCGGACGCCAGACGGAAAATGTGCCAGGGGGAAAAACGTTTGTGCAAGTTCTGTTCTGACTGAAGATGCGCAAATGTCTGCGTACTCGATCTGGAGAAACACTGGGGAAGTGCTGAGGCTCTTGTCGAAGAGAGAAGTTTGTCCAGCTCAGTAAAGCCTCAAACATAAATTGTCCACAACAGTGAAATGGGCTACTTCTATGTGAATTAATGAGGAGGTGGAACACACCTAAATTCAAACTGTTGTTAGAAAATAAAACTTGTTAAAAAAATCATTTGAAATTAACAAGCTGAAACATAGCCTATAGATATTTAGCAGGCAGTGTGCCTTGGTTTGAGAGCAGCCCAGGTTAACTGTCCTGTTGGGTAACAATCACATGTTGGAAACAGTGAGTGCATTCTGACATCACGCACATAAACAAACTCACACTGGGACAACCGTTAGAGATATTTGGAACTTGTGTGAAAAGGATAAAAATAACAAAAAATATGTACAATATTTACAGAGCTCTCTGCCTTGGCTTCCTCACGGTGCCATGGCAACCACGGAACTAAGGATAAGGGTTGGATGTGTGGAGAGTCAGTGCAAATAGTCTCTAAGGTTCAGGTCTAAGCAGGTAGACAGCTAGGGTTAGCTGTTCAACAGTCTGATGGCCTGGTGGTAGAAGCTGTCTCGGAGCCTGTTGGTTCGAGACCAGATGCTCCGATACCGCTTGCCAGATGGTAACAGGGTGAACAGTCTATGGCTCGGGTGACTGGAGTCCTTGACGACCTGGTGTAAATGTCCTGGAAGGCAGTCGGCACCACCTTCTGTAGAGCCTTGCAGTTGAGGGCGGTGCTGTTGCCATACCAGGCGGTGTTGCAGCTTGTCAAGATGCTCTCGATAGTGCAGCTGTAGAACCTCTTGAGGATCTGAGGGCACATGCCACATTTCTTCAGACGCCTGAGGTTGAAGAAGCACTGTTGCGCATTCTTCACCACGGTGTCGGTGTGATTAGTCCATGTCAGGTCCTCTGTGATGTGCACGCTGAGGAACTTGAGGGACGTCTCCACTGCAGCCCCGTCGATGTTGAATGGAGCGTGCTCCCCCCTGTTTCCTGAAGTCCACGATCAGCTCCTTGGTTTTCCTGACGTTGAGGGAGAGGCTGTTTTCCTGGCACCACTCTGCCAGGGCTTTAACATCCTCCCTTTAGCCTGTCTCGTCGACGTCTGGAATCAGGCCCACCACCATCGTGTCGTCTGCAAACGTAATGATGGTGTTGGAGTTGTGCGTGTACAGGGAGTACAGGAGGGGGCTGAGCACATGCCCATGAGCGGCCCGCGTGTTGAGAGTCAGCGCGGTGGAGGTGTTGTTGCATACCCTCAGCAACTGTGGTCTGCCCGTCAGGAAGTCCAGGATCCAGTTGCAGAAGGAAATGTTTCATACCCAGGGCTCTGAACTTAAAGGAGAAGTTGCCCAAAATCCAGAAACTCCCAAGTGATTCCATTCATTGAAACTAGTTCAGTGGAGTTTGCCCTCTCCCCTTCTCTCTCCCTCTAGTGCTGTACTGAAACAGTTGCAAAAACGAGTCACGTGACTCATGACGTTGCTGGATGCAGGCCTCGCTCTGCTCTGTTGCCAGTGAATTCATGATTAAGAAATCTGCAGGACAAATTCATTGTTTTATTGAAAGCGTACGTCCGAATTAGCTATTTTTGTCAAAAGTACTAGGTGGAAAAGTAAATGTGTACTTTTCCACCTAAAACATTTGCGATTATTTTATCTAATTATTTTATGTAGCCGACTGGCACTGCAGCGGAGATGTGTAACAACTGCGCATGTGCACTTTCAGGGGAATCCCTGCTATGTAGAACTGCACGTTATGCCCTTATTCACAGATGCACGTTTTTTTTGGCGGAGAAGTGAAGACAGCATTACACATTAGCTATACAAAGTAAACAACAACCTACAAATATGTCTGACTAAGAAATACTTGCGAGTGACGAAGAAAGCTACTGGAGGGGTGCCGATGGTGTCCTCGAACTGTATTTATTTGAGCCTGAGTATTCGGACGAATTCACCTTCAGATGGCCGCGGCCGCCGCTGCTCTAGCCACCGAAGCCAGAGCACAGCCCCAACCAAACCCCAGGATCAATACAGACTGGTGGTGCAGTTGTGGCAATTACGCTTCAATGCTGCGAATGAGGAATGTTTGTGCTGCAGAAAATTCAAATACGTGACTACAATTCTTACAGAAATGGAGGAACATAATAATGATGAAGAGCAGTTAGTTTGCTTTTGCGACCACAATGATTTTTCAGCCCACATAAAATCTGGGGTCCTGAAAAAAAAAAATATGTATTCCAAAGACGAATTGGAGACTTACCCATGTTCCAGCTGGGCTAAAAGTATTTACTACTTTGAATTGCTACTAACCATCTTCTGCATCTCTCCATATCTTTTATCGGAAAAAAGTGACATTTTGTGTCTTCTTCCCTGCAGCCAGAGACCGAACACCAGCTTGCTCTTGCTACCATCTCTTTTTCTCTTTCCACTTTACCTGTGATACCAGCTCCTTCTCACCCCCAAAAAACTTGAACCTGTGACATCAAGCTCCACAAAAGGGCATATTGTGACGTCTCTACGTAGCAGGGTCTCCCCCACGAGGGCTCACATGCGCAGTTGTTGCCCATCTTCGCTGCTGTGGCAGTCGGCTGCATAAAAAAATTATAAAAAATGATTGCTAATGTTTTAGTTAGAAAAGTACACATTTCCTGACTCAAAACCGATAGTACTTTTGACAAAAATAGCTAATTCGGCCGTACGCTTTCAATAAAACAACAAAATTGTCCTCACTTCGCAGATTTCTGAATCATGAATTCACTGCCAATGGAGCAGAGCGAGGCATGCATCCAGCAACGTCACGAGTCAGGTGACCCGTTTTTGCAGCAGTTTCAGTACAGTACTAAAGGGAGAGAGAGGAGGAAAGGGAAAACTCTGCTGAACTAGTTTCAATGTATGGAATCACTTGGGAGTTTCTGGATTTTGGGTAAAGTTCTCATTTTACGACGAGCTTTGAGGGGACTATGGTGTGGAAAGCTGAGCTGTAGTCGATGAACAGCATTTTCACATATGTATTCCTCTTGTCCAGGTTAGATAGGGTAGTGAGCAGTGCAATGGCGATTGCGCAGTCCATGGATCTGTTAGGTCGGTATGCAAATTCTAATGAGCCCAGGGTGTCAGGTAAGGTGGAGCTTATGTATTCCTTGACCAGCCTCTCAAAGCACTTCATGATGACAGAAGTGAGTGCTACAGGGCGGTAGTCGTTTAGGCAGGTTACCTTTGTTTTGCTTGGGTACAGGGACAATGATGGACATCTTGAAGCATGTGGGGATCACAGACTGGGACAGGGAGAGGTTGAGTATGTCCGTAAACACTCCGGCCAGCTGGTCTGTGCATGCTCTGAGGACGCGGCCAGGTATACCATCTGCTTTGCGAGTATTCACACGCTTGAAAGTGTTATTCACATTGGCCACAGAGAATGAGAGCTCACAGTCCTCTTCAGCAGCGGGGGCCCTCGTAGGAGGATCAGTGTAGTTTACCTCGAAGCGAGCATAAAAAGTGTTTAGCTCGTCTGGGAGAGAAGCATCGGTGTTCGCCACGCAGCTGGTTTTCCCTTTATAATCCATGTTGGTTTGTAGTCCTTGCCACATGCATCGTGTGTCGGAACCATTGAAATGTGATTCCCCTTTGTCCCTGTACTGTATTTTTTGCGTCTTTGATTGATTTTCGGGGGTGATAGCTGGTCTTCTTGTATGGGATATGTGCGAATAGTCACTGTCCTTTGTGCATTTCCTGATGAACCCTGTGACTGTGTCTGTGTACACGTTGATGTTATCGTTGGAGGCGACCCGGAACATTTCCCAGTCCGCGTGATCAAAACAGTCCTATAGCATAGATTCTGATTGGTCAGACCAGTGTTCGAACACTGGAATGTGTGACGTAATCTTCATCTCGATTAGGCTGATATAAATACTTATTATTTTGTTTAATGACTTTCAATTTGAGAGTCATTATTTCTATATACCCTACACTTTCTCGTTCTGAACTTCTAACATGGGTGTGATATAAGGACAAAAGCAATGATATGCTACCACGGGTAACGCTGATCTGATTGAAACACTGTAAAGAAAATGTAATAATGCATGCGCATGCCAAATGAGTCTACCTGAGATAAAGATTTGAATATTGACACAAGGATCTCATACTCTTTATGTATACATTCTTTAAATTGGTCATCTTTTTAATAAACTTGTGCTTAGCACAAGGTGCCACTATGATTGTAGGCCGTCATTGTAAATAAGAATTTGTTCTTAACTGACTTGCCTAGTTAAATAAAGGTCAAATAAAAATAAATAAATGATTATATCATATCCACAATGATACATGGCCTCATGTTTTGGGTACTGACCATATCCTGACATAGTCGGACTCGGGAAGTGAAGCATGTCCGAGTCGGGAAGTCTACGTGTGTGTGTGCGTACCCGTGTGTTTGACAAAAAAGGACAGTGGTGGTGAAGAGGTGGGGTTAGGGGGATGTAAATGACAGGATATGTGGCCTGGCCACTTAAAAAATCTGCCGAGTAACGTTAGTAAATATAGCAGTGATCTACTGGCTTCTCTCAATAGCCGCCTGTTAACCCCTGGTCTATTAAGGGTCTTGGATGAGGTGCTGCAGTGCTTTCAGCCATACATGAATGGGGGCCAGTGTTCTCCACGGGTGTGGGTGGGAGGGGCCGTTACACAGCTGTATTTACTCTTGAGGCCGTTGCGTTAGGGTAGAGTAACACCACTGAATTTGCCTAAGGTAAGGCCTTGTTGGGAAACTCAAAGTGGGACCACATGTCAAAACGCCAACTCCATTCTCAGATAGTGCACTGTACTAAAGCGATGCAGAGGCCAGATTTAGGGTTAGCTAAGCCTCCTGCTCCGAAGATGTCTTACTGAATGGTGAAAGGATAAACAGATTGATGAGGTCCGGAATGAAGAAAGAGGGAATGAGTGGGTGATCAGGTAGAGGAGAGGAGAGGTAGTTAAAGAAAAAGGGGTGGTGGTGGAGATGGGTTATTGACTGAAGCTGGACAGGTTTAAGAGCCCTATAGTGTGTGTGTGTGTGTGTGTGTGTGTGTGTGTGTGTGTGTGTGTGTGTGTGTGAGTGAGTGAGTGTTTGTGTGGAACTGATTGGATAGTGGATTAATTTCAGTGGCCGTGGGCTCCATGTTTAATAACTGATAGGGTGAGGGAGGGCGATGTATCGAACCAAGGGATGAGGGGACCATTGATTTAGCTATCATTGTGTTTTCCGATCTCCTCGAGTCTTCAGAACTCTGTAGCAACCTATTCGACCCCCCTCGGGCCTGCTCCCTCAGGACGACTGAAGTTGACATAGAATGTAAAGATCACACGACCCCTGACCTCTATGGATTAGCAAATGTGAGCTGTCAGCAAATCTCCATTCCCAATGACTGAAACACTCTTCTTCTAATGAGGCCTGGCTAGGAGTGCTGCATGGAGGACAATCCAGATAGACACTACACACAAACACACACACACGCACGTGAGCATGCACACACGCGAGCACTCACGCACAAATGCACACACATACACACACATGCACACACACACAGGCGCACTATGCTGCTCTCTCGCTGTCTCAGCCTGGTATTTAATGGGGCTGGCCCTGGTACTGCCTGCCTGTGATTTAATGACCAGGATTTATTACAGGGTGGTACATTATCACTGGGCTGTGCCCGGCCTGGGTGTTGGGGTTGGCACGGTGGGGAGCTGCACACTCATTATCACATTATTATTCTGTCTGTCTGAATGTAATTACCCCCCTGCTGCCACTGCGGCTGGTACCATTGCTGCAACACTGTACACCTTTACACTCCAAAACCACCACCACCATCCCATACATACTGTATGTGTGCACGCACAAACACACACCAAACTACCCCCCTCATCGAGATGGTGGTGGTGGAGGTGGTAGTAGAGGGAGCTAGAGGATCAGGGCCTCATTAAAGGATGTGCTGATATGGGGAAAAAGTTTACTCCTCTGGGTTGTGAACCTGGAAGTTGCTCTGGAAGATCCTGCCGCAACGGATGGAGTCTTTTATCTGATGCTGTAGCCATCCATCTAAGATAGGAGGCGCTACAACTACAGTGAAAGTGGGTTTTTGTCTAGACTCACTCTTACCTTTGAAGACACCCACCAGAAATGTTACTATTTTTAAGAGAATTCTAAATCGTACCCCCAGTGAAAAACTAAACTGTGCAGCGAATGAATGAGTGAGTAGCAATATCTCAAGGTGAAGAGAGGAATAACAGATTTAACAGCTTGAGAAATACAGTTAGAGTTAGAAAAATGTATTAAAGCTTCACTCCACAATGATAAAATAGTTGACAAAACAAAATACAGATTTTAAAAGCCACATTGAGGACCACTAAACCCGATGCTAATCTCTTAACCAAGATCCACAGATAAAATATATTTTCAAACAAAAAGCCTTCAGATACAGTTGAAGTCGGAAGTTTACATACACCTTAGCCAAATACATTTAAACTCAGTTTTTCACAATTCCTGACATTTAATCCAGTAAAAATTCCCTGTTTTAGGTCAGTTAGGATCACCACTTTATTTTAAGAATGTGAAATGTCAGAATAATAGTAGAAATAATGATTTATTTCAGCTTTTATTTCTTTCATCACATTCCCAGTGGGTCAGAAGTTTACATACACTCAATTAGTATTTGGTAGCATTGCATTTAAATTGTTTAACTTGGGTCAAACGTTTTGGGTAGCCTTCCACAAGCTTCCCACAATAAGTTGGGTGAATTTTGGCCCATTCCTCCTGACAAAGCTGGTGTAACTGAGTCAGGTTTGTAGGCCTCCTTGCTCGCACACGCTTTTTCAGTTCTGCCCACAAATGTTCTATAGGATTGAGGTCAGGGCTTTGTGATGGCCACTCCAATACCTTGACTTTGTTGCCCTTAAGCCATTTTGCCACAACTTTGGAAGTATGCTTGGGGTCATTGTCCATTTGGAAGACCCATTTGCGACCAAGCTTTAACTTCCTGACTGATGTCTTGAGATGTTGCTTCAATATATCCACATAATTTTCCTTCCTCATGATGCCATCTATTTTGTGAAGTGCACCAGTCCCTCCTGCAGCAAAGCACCCCCACAGGATGATGCTGCCACCCCCGTGCTTCACGGTTGGGATGGTGTTCTTCGGCTTTCCTCCAAACATAACGATTGTCATTATGGCCAAACAGTTGTATTTTGTTTCATCAGACCAGAGGACATTTCTCCAAAAAGTACAATCTTTGTCCCCATGTGCAGTTGCAAACCGTTGTCTGGCTTTTTTATGGCGGCTTTGGAGCAGTGGCTTCTTCCTTGCTGAACGGCCTTTCAGGTTATGTCGATATACGACTCGTTTTACTGTGGATATAGATACTTTTGTACCTGTTTCCTCCAGCATCTTCACAATGTCCTTTGCTGTTGTTCTGGGATTGATTTGCACTTTTCACACCAAAGTACGTTCATCTCTAAGAGACAGAACACATCTCCTTCCTGAGCGGTATGACGGCTGCGTGGTCCCATGGTGTTTATACTTGCGTACTATTGTTTCTACAGATGAATGTGGCTCATTTCTTTAATTTTTTACCATGATGTCAAGCAAAGAGGCACTGAGTTTGAAGGTAGGCCTTGAAATACATCCACAGGTACACCTCCAATTGACTCAAATGATGTCAGTTAGCCTATCTGAAGCTTCTAAAGCCATGACATCATTTTCTGGAATTTTCCAAGCTGTTTAAAGGCACAGTCAACTTTGTGTATGTAAACTTCTGACCCACTGGAATTGTGAAAAATGACTTGTGTCATGCACAAAGTAGATGTCCTAACCGACTTGCCAAAACAATGGTTTGTTAATAAGAAATTTGTGGAGTGGTTGAAAAACGAGTTTTAATTACTCCATCGTAAGTGTATGTAAACTTCCGACTTCAACTGTATCTTCATTCGCGTCACGGGTCAGACAACTGGTTGTGACTTCTCTGATTCCCTGTACTGCTCTGTTAAACCCTGTTAATTGACATGCTAATTGCGTGTGTATCATTGTTTCTATATGATCAGCGCTGGCTGGAGTGGAGGAGTCAATATAGCCAATTAAAGCATGGTGGTGATAAAGAGACAAGCAGCAACAGAACAGATGATGATGACAGGCTGGCTGTCACTTTCACTTAAGCCCACAGTGTGAACTGTACAGAATAGATAAAATATATGACTGACGTATTGTCTATTGTACAATCTCTGTGATCTCAGTGTGCCAGGAGTAGGCCTGGGTTCAAAATAGTTTTCCTCTTGGGGACATTAAAGTTAATCCTATCTTATCGTATCCTATTCTATCCTATCCTATCCTATCCTATTATTAAAAAATATATATAATTTAATAATTTAAACTGTGTTAGATTGAACTCGTCTGACGAAATGGAACTAATAGAATGGTCCCAAAAGTGTGGACCTGCCCATATGGCACTCCAGCCAGGATTAAAGCAAACGCTCAAATTATTTGAAACATTTCAACTAGTATTTGAATCCAGGTCTGATGAATATGTGTATAGTCTAGATAGAATCATATTTGTGATCTCAGTGTGCCCGGAGTCAGTATTTACTCAAACAAACACGTCTTTTAGAGTTATCCTCTGTGGAAAGTACTTCTATTTACAAGAGCAAGGAGGTTTGGAATGTTACTTGGTTTACCAATTGTGTGAGCAATGGAATAGAGCAGTTCGCAGGTAAACAGTTCCCAGCATTCTATCACATGAGCCTACCTGACATACTTCCTTATACAGTATACATTTTCCAGAGAGGAAGTGAGGAATTTTTGTATGGAGTTCAGTGTCAAATTTGATCAACAAAAAATGTAATTGCTAATTTGCTATGAGAGTGTTATTTGATTTAATATACGTTTTTACACATTCTGTTATGTTACAAAGTGGGATTAAAATAGATGCAATTGTCCTTTATTGTCATCAATCTACACACAATACTCTGTAATGTCAAAGTGGTAGAAAAATTATACGATTTGTAAAAGATGTATGAAAAATAAAACACTAATATATATTGTAAAATGTAAATGTAAATGTACATCTTGATTAGATAAGTATTCATCCCACTGAGTCAATACATTTTAGAATCCCCTTTGGCAGCTGTGAGTCTTTTTGGGTAAGTCTCTAAGAGCTTTGCACACCTGGATTGTATGTTTGCAAAACATTTTTTTTTTTTTTCAAGCTCTGTCATTGCTACACAGCCATTTTAAAGTCTTGCCATAGATTTTCAAGCCGATTTATGTCAAAACTGTAACTAGGCCACTCAGGAACATTCAATGTCGTCTTGGTAAGCAACTCCAGTGTATATTTGGTCTTGTTTTTTAACCCAAAAATGTCCTGCTAAAAGGTGAATTTGACTCCCAGTGTCTGTTGGAAAGCACACTGAACAAGGTTTTCATCTAGGATTTTGCCTCTGCTTAGATCTATTAGGTTTATTTTTATCCAAAAAATCTCCTTAGTCTGCACACTGAACAAGGTTTTCATCTAGGATTTTGCCTCTGCTTAGATCTATTAGGTTTATTTTTATCCTAAAAATCTCCTTAGTCTTTGCCGATGACAAGCATACCCATAACATGATGCAGCCAAAATATGAAGAGTGGTACTCAGTGATGTGTTATGTTGGATTTGCCCCAAACATAATGCTTTGTAACAAAAAGTTAATTTATTTGCCACATTTTTGCATTATTACTTTAGTGCCTTGTTGCAAACAGGATGTTTTGGAATGTTTTTATTCTGTAAAGGATTCCTTCTTTTCACTCTGTCATTTAGGTTAGTATTGAGCAGTAACTACAGTGTTGTTGATCCATCCTCAGTTTTCTCCTATCACAGTTATTAAACTCTGTAACTGTTTTAAAATCACCAATGGCCTCATCGTGAAATCGCTGAGCAGTTTCCTTCCTCTCCTGCAACTGAGTTAGGAAGGACGCCTGTATCGTTGTAGTGACTGGGTTCATTGATACACCATCCAAAGCGTAACTGATAACTTCACCATGCTCAAACGGATATTCAGTGTCTGCTTTTTTTTCACCTATTTACCAATAGCTATTTACCATTCTTTGCGAGGCATTGGAAAACCTTCCTGGTCTTTATGGTTGAATCTGTGCTTGAAATTCACTTCTCAACTGAGGGACCTTACAGATAATTGTATGTGTGTGATACAGAGATGGGGTAGTCATTCAAAAATCATGTTAACCACTATCCATGCAACTTATTATGACTTGTTCAGCAAATTTTTACTCCTGTACTTATTTAGGCTTGCCATAACAAAGGGGTTGAATACTTATTGACTCAAGACATTTCAGCTTTTCATTTTTAATTAATTTCTTAAAAATTCCACTTCGACATTATGAGTGTGTAGATCAGTGACACAAAATCTAAATTGAATCCATTTTAAATTCAGGCTGTAACAGAACAAAATGCGGAAAAAGTCAAGCGGTGTGAATACTTTCTGAAGGCACTGTAACTGGATGCATGTGGCATTTTGGCAACTTTAAAAAAAAGACTTTATGGAGTTGTGCCTGTTGTTCACGCGTATCTGCCCTCTCATTGGCTAGAATGGTCCCACCTGAGCTCGCCTCCTCCCGCCTGCCTTCCATCTTTGAGGACATGTATTTCCATTGCCAGAATGGTCACCCGACTATCTTGTCAATATAATATCTTTGCGTATACCTTTATGGGGAAACTTGCTGCTACTGGGTCTTGGTGTCCCTATCTGTTGCACTTCCTACCCCTGACGTTTGCCATTCAAATTCAAATGTATGCCCTTAGTTTGTTGAGTTACCTCACCAGTGTATGTCTAGGGGGCCAGTCTGTCAGGTCAGCTGGATCTCACGGTCATCCCCTCCACAGGAAAACAATAATGTCATCATCAATCCAATGTTTCAGATGCTCATCTTGGGTCCAGGAATAGGGTTTTGCCTTGATCACATGATCTCCTCCTATTTAACCCTTCATCGAGTCATAATAGAAATGAGATTATGGATATGTCCATTGCCTTGGGATGCTCGTCTATACCTGTGATCAGTGAATAATCAATTTCAATTTTGGAAATGACTACCTTCTTTAGAAAACACCCCACACCAATTACCCAGTGTTAATCCCAGGTCGTCTGGTCTGCTATTAGGCTGCATTCAATGAGCCTCCCCATAGCCATGTTTTACAGTTGTTTTGGAACAATGTTGTCGTTTTACAAAACAGAGTCCACAATACACGAACTCTGTGGCCTTTTGCAAATCAGTAAGCATTTTCAAAGTGTAGTTGCCTTCTCAAAACATAAATACATTAATCAAAACTACATATATTATACAGTCAAAATTGCAAATTAATTCATCAAAAGAACATGACTGCCTGCAAAAGGATTTACGCAACCATACTTATCTCTTGAGTCCAAGCAGACAAAACAGAAAGATAGTCTCTTTCAAATAAATCCCACTACATCAGTACATTTTCTTTGCAGTCACTTAATCATCATGGTGATCAAAATTGGAAGTACAACTATCCAAAGGTGCAGAATTATGGGAAATTGCTCTCCTTTTATGCATATTTCACCAAACATCAAATCAAATATTATTCCTAAAACTAAGAAATAAATAAGCACATTGTGTGCAGGATTCATTAATCGGTACCATCACAATCCAATTACATGTATTCAATAAAAAGGTTGGTTTGCTCATAGGTTTGGCGGGTCCACACTTGCGAACATTAGAAAAAGTTTACATTTAAACTTAAAAACAGCCAATTAAAATCATTGATGTACTTGCATGTGATACAACGCTAGATGTTAGCTGTTCCCATCAGATAACCTGGTAGCCCTATGCTACAAGTATGGGTAACTGCAGCCCAATACGGTGACCGGATTATGGGCGAGTGGGTGTGTCGAAAGGAGTCGGTGTATGGAAAGCGAATCAGCTAATTGGGCAGATTGGTTGCCACTCAAGATCATTTGAGCCATCATAGCCATACAATCTCCATAGACTAACATTGGCAGTAGAATGGCCTTACTGAAGAGCTCTGTGACTTTCAACGTGGCACCGTCATAGTTTCCAACAAGTCAGTTCGTCAACGGCTCAGCTGCGAAGTGGAAGGCCATACAAGCTCACAGAACGGTGCCATCAAGTGCTGAAGCGCGTAGTGTGTAAAAATTGTCTGTCCTCGGTTGCAACACTCACTACCGAGTTACGAACTGCCTCTGGAAGCAACGTCAGCACAATAACTGTTCGTCGGGAGCTTCATGAAATGGGTTTCCATAGCCGAGCAGCCGCACACAAGCCTAAAATCACCATGTGCAATGCCAAGCGTCGGCTGGAGTGGTGTAAAGCTCGCCGCCATTGGACTCTGGAGCAGTGGAAACGCGTTCTCTGGAGTGATGAATAACGCTTCACCGTCTGGCAGTTAGATGGTCAAATCTGGGTTTGGTAGATGCCAGGAGAACACTACCTGCCCGAATGCATAGTGCCAACTGTAAAGTTTGGTGGAGGAGGAATAATGGTCTGGGGTTGTTTTTCATGGTTCGGGCTAGGCCCCTTATTTCCAGTGAAGGGAAATCTTAATGCTACAGCATTCAATGACATTCTAGACGACTCTGTGCTTTGAACTTTGTGACAACAGTTTGGGGAATATCCTTTTCTGTTACAGCATGACAATCCCCCCATGCACAAAGCGAGGTCCATACAGAAATGGTTTGTCAAGATTGGTGTGGAAGAACTTGACTGGCCTGCTTTGGGATGAATTGGAACGCTGACTGCGAGCCAGGACTAATCGTCCAACATCAGTGCCCAACCTCACTAATGTTCATGTGGCTGAATAGAAGGCCCTAGAAATTGTCAAAGACTCCAGCCACCCTAGTCATAGACTGTTCTCTCTGCTACCGCACGGCAAGCGGTACCGGAGCACCAAGTCTAGGTCCAAGAGGCTTCTAAACAGCTTCTACCCCCAAGCCATAAGACTCCTGAACATCTAATCAAATGGCTGCCCAGTCTATTTGCATTGCCCCCCCTCCCCCCTCCCCCCTCCTCTTTTACGCTGCTGCTACTCTCTGTTTATTATCTATGCATAGTCACTTTAATAACTCTACCTACATGTACATATTACCTCAATTACCTCGACTAACCGGTGACCCAGCACATTGACTCGGTACCGGTACCCCCTGTATATAGCCTCGCTATTGTTATTTTTACTGCTGCTCTTTAATGATAATTTTTTCGTATTATTTTATATTGTATTTTATTTTAATTTTTTGGGGGTATTCTTTCTTAAAACTGCATTGTTGGTTAAGGGCTTGTAAGTAAGTCTACACCTGTTGTCTTCGGCGCATGTGACAAATACAATTTGATTTGATTTGATTTGAAGTAGTTATCTAGTAGCCAATATCAGGGTGACAGTCACAGTAAGCACACGCATACAACGCATGAAGCAACAGTACACCCATCATCAATACTTTTAATCAAAAACAAACAGACGTCAGTTTTCATAACTGAAAATGTACAATTATTTGTGTAAAACTAACAGTGAAATATGACTCAGACATTCCTCTTGCTTAAAAACAGAAGTCCAAACTCTTGCTGTATGGTAGCGCAATGTACAGTAGTTGCCTGGTAAGAAATGGAAGAAAAACAACACCGCTCAATCAAAACCATCTAACCTATAGCAGAGCGCTTTCAATAGACCCACTCCTTTCCACATGCCCACTACTTTCATTTCGTCACACCTACTGGACCATACTCCGGTCGCCATATTGGGATGCAGCTACCCCCTTCTCCTTTGCTAACCTGGCCAGCTGGACATGATTATTTCCAGTAACATGTTCCTCATCAGCCAATTACAAATGCTGACATAGGTGGACGTGATCAAACACTTTTTCATGAAAACATCCTTAACAGAAGTTAAACGGCACAATCTAATATTCAAAGCTACTGAAACATGTGCTAAGTTTTATATTGACTAATAGCTCACAGTGTTGAGAAGCCGACTTTAGTAGTTTTTGCTGTTTGCAGCAAGTTTGAATCCCAGGAGAGGTTCCTTTGAAATGTAGAATTACATTCATTGTGATAGTGTGTTGCGAAAGGAAGTGCAGCCAAACTGTTGTAAATGAAGATTACAAATATATTTGATGAGTAGCTTCTTGGAGTACCTCTTGCAGACCGACACATACTGTAGGCTATTGCTACAGGGGTGTAACATTAGTGCTGCCGGAGAGCACCGAAGTGACGCTCCGCCAACTCTCAGAATGGTGCTTGTTTACTAAAGCTTAGATCAAAGCTGAATGAATGTCTTCCAAGATCACTTAAAGGGATGGTTCACCCAAATTACAAAATTACACATTGGTTTCCTTACCCTGTAAGCAGTCTATGGACAAGGTATGACAAAAATCCACACTTTGGTTTAGTTTACTTGGCGCTGTTTCCACATGCTAACGTATTAACATTTGTGGCACAAATCCCATTCAAGTCATTTGCGGCAAGTTCGAATCCCAGGTGAGATATTGTTTTTTCCTTTGAAATGTAGAATTACATTTCTTGTGATTTAAAAAAAAATTTTTTATTAGGATCCCCATTAGCCGACGCCAATGGCAACAGCTAGTCTTACTGGGGTCCGACACATAACGAAAAATATATTACAGACAAAGTACTTTGCAATTTACATACATTTAAAACATTAACATGTCGTGTGCAGTTACACATACATGTCAGGACGTAGACACAAAAAGTAGGTCATGTGGGAGAGGTGTTGCTTTATTAGTTTTTTGAAACCAGGTTTGCTGTTCTCTTGCGCTATATGAGATGCAAGGGAGATCCATGCAATCATGGCTCTGTATAATACAATATGTTTCCTTGAATATGTTCTGGACCTGTGAAAAGACCCCCTGGTGGCATGTCTGGTAGGGTAAGTGTGTGTCAGTGCTGTGTGTATGTTGATTATACAAACAATTTGGAATTTCCAACACATTAATGTTTCTTATAAAAACAAGAAGTGATGCTGTCAGTCTCTCCTCAACTCTTAGCCAAGAGAGACTGGCATGCATAGTATTGATATCAGCCCTCTGATTACAATGAAGAGCAAAACGTGCCGCTCTGTTCTGGGCCAGCTGCAGCTTAGCTAGGTCCTTCCTTGCAGCATTTGACCATATGACTGGACAGTAATCAAGATAAGATAAAACTAGAGTCTGCAGGACTTGCTTTGTGGAGTGTGCTATCAAAAAAGCAGAGCATCTCTTTATTACAGACAGACCTCTCCCCATCTTTACAACCATTGAATCTATATGTTTTGACCATGACAGTTTACAATCTAAGGTAACACCAAGTAATTTAGTCTCCTCAACTTGCTCAACAGCCACACAATTCATTACCAGAGGTCTAGAATTTAGGGAATTATTTGTACCGAATACAATGCAGCCTATTTGTTGCTGTTTCCATCTGCCCTGCGACCTGCCCTGCACAACAGCAGGTCTATTTTGCTCCAGAGAAGTCGTTCATTGTTCCCTTGTTGGAATCAGATTTTAAAGCAGATTGGTGTTTATTGGGATGAGTCTTGTGCTTGAGGCAGAACTGAGTGATTTCCACTAGATGGGCCAGCTGCAAAGTCAAAATTTGCTATATTGTAAAAATTAATGAAAGCACAAATTAGCTTTTTGGTCTTAATTTAAGGTTAGGCATTAGGGTTAGCATTGTGGTTAAGGTTAGGGGAAAGTAATCTAAAAGCAATCAGATTACATTACTGAGTTTGGGTAATCCAAAAGTTATGTTACTGATTAAAATTTTGGAAACGTAACTAGTAACTAACGGATTAGATTTAGAAAGTAACCTACCCAACCCTGAGTTACTCATTTTTTTACATTTTTAGTCATTTAGCAGACGCTCTTATCCAGAGCGACTTACAGTTAGTGAATACATTTTATTTATTTATTTTTTATACTGGCCCCACATGGGAAACGAACCCACAACCCTGGCGTTGCAAACGCCATGCTCTATCAACTGAGCTACATCCCTGCCGTCCATTCCCTCCCCTACCCTGGACGACGCTGGGCCAATTGTGCGCCGCCCATGAGTCTCCCGGTCACGGCCGGCTGCGACAGAGCGTGGATTCGAACCAGGATCTCTAGTAGCACAGTTAGCACTGCGATGCAGTGCCTTAGACCACTGCGCCACTCAGGAGCAGTTCCAGACAGAGCAGGTCGCAGGGAAGATGGCACCAACGAGGGAACAATAAGCAAATTCTCTGGAGCAAAATAGACCTGCTATTGTGCAGGGAAGGTCGCAGGGCAGATGGAAACAGCAACAAACAGCAGGGATCTAGACAGCCACAAGCCTGGGGAAATGCGCGGCCCCAGCCACAAGGGCTAACCACGTCGCAGGCTGCATTCAAGCCCCCAAGAAAGCCCTGCTAGCTTCATAGCCAGCTAGCACATAGGCTAACTGCTACGCCAAACAGCTTCTCAGACCCTTAGCCGGCAGGATCCCAGGACAGATAGCAGCCGTCCCAGCAACTGGCCAACCGCATCACGGTATCCAAACTCAAAAGGCAGCTAGCTAGTAACCAAACTTTTTCAATAGAACACTTTTCCAGAGACTTTTCAAAACACCAAAAAAACAGACCGAGCTCTCAGATAGTGTGTTGCGAAGGGAAGTGCAGCCAAAACCTTGTAAATGAAAATTACAAATATATTTAACCTCCTAAAATCGATGTCCGCGCCCCTGTGGAAATCGAATTAGCATAATAAAAACATCTAAATCTGTCAGTTTAAGTTAGAGATATCTGCTTTTTTGCATGGGCTGCATCTCAATCCAGTGTGTCTGCCGATGTCGCCATTCTTAATCTCACGAAAACATCTGTAGCGTCCGAACGGTTTGCCCTACAAAACTATGGAAAGATGACTCTCACGATGGTGTTCTCCGTTTTGCTCTACGGCCCCCACAAGCATCACAGGACTCGTCTGAGGTTGGTACAGCCGATCTGCCAACTTCTGTCTGTAGCGTCTGAACAGTTTGGGCTACACACTAATTTGACCTATCTATGGAAAGGTAAGTCTCTCACTAAGACGTACTTATTGGTTGTTTTGCTCTAGAATGCCCACAAGCCTCACAAGACTATTCTGAAGGTAGCCGGGTACCAGTAAAATAAATGAATGGAAGTACAGTATACAGTGGGGAAAAAAAGTATTTAGTCAGCCACCAATTGTGCAAGTTCTCCCACTTAAAAATATGAGAGAGGCCTGTAATTTTCATCATAGGTACACATCAACTATGACAGACAAAATGAGGAAAAAATTTCCAGAAAATCACATTGTAGGATTTTTAATGAATTTATTTGCAAATTATGGTGGAAAATAAGTATTTGGTCAATATCAAAAGTTTCTCAATACTTTGTTATATACCCTTTGTTGGCAATGACACAGGTCAAACGTTTTCTGTAAGTCTTCACAAGGTTTTCACACACTGTTGCTGGTATTTTGGCCCATTCCTCCATGCAGATCTCCTCTAGAGCAGTGATGTTTTGGGGCTGTCGCTGGGCAACACGGACTTTCAACTCCCCTCCAAAGATTTTCTATGGGGTTGAGATCTGGAGACTGGCTAGGCCACTCCAGGACCTTGAAATGCTTCTTACGAAGTCACTCCTTCGTTGCCCGGGCGGTGTGTTTGGGATCATTGTCATGCTGAAAGACCCAGCCACGTTTCATCTTCAATGCCCTTGCTGATGGAAGGAGGTTTTCACTCAAAATCTCACGATACATGACCCCATTCATTCTTTCCTTTACACGGATCAGTCGTCCTGGTCCCTTTGCAGAAAAACAGCCCCAAAGCATGATGTTTCCACCCCCATGCTTCACAGTAGGTATGGTGTTCTTTGGATGCAACTCAGCATTCTTTGTCCTCCAAACACGACGAGTTGAGTTTTTACCAAAAAGTTCTATTTTGGTTTCATCTGACCATATGACATTCTCCCAATCCTCTTCTGGATCATCCAAATGCACTCTAGCAAACTTCAGACGGGCCTGGACATGTACTGGCTTAAGCAGGGGGACACATCTGGCACTGCAGGATTTGAAACCCTGGCGGCGTAGTGTGTCACTGATGGTAGGCTTTGTTACTTTGGTCCCAGCTCTCTGCAGGTTATTCACTAGGTCCCCCGTGTGGTTCTGGGATTTTTGCTCACCGTTCTTGTGATCATTTTGACCCCACGGGGTGAGATCTTGCGTGGAGCCCCAGATCGAGGGAGATTATCAGTGGTCTTGTATGTCTTCCATTTCCTAATAATTGCTCCCACAGTTGATTTCTTCAAACCAAGCTGCTTACCTATTGCTGATTCAGTCTTCCCAGCCTGGTGCAGGTCTACAATTTTGTTTCTGGTGTCCTTTGACAGCTCTTTGGTCTTGGCCATAGTGGAGTTTGGAGTGTGACTGTTTGAGGTTGTGGACAGGTGTCTTTTATACTGATAACCAGTTCAAACAGGTGCCATTAATACAGGTAACGAGTGGAGGACAGAGGAGCCTCTTAAAGAAGAAGTTACAGGTCTGTGAGAGCCAGAAATCTTGCTTGTTTGTAGGTGACCAAATACTTATTTTCCACCATAATTTGCAAATAAATTCATTAAAAATCCTACAATGTGGGGGCGCTGTTGGAAGCCAAGGATGTAGCACGCGTCTCCCTATCGCTCCTGAGTTAGTGACCAAATTTATATATTTAACTTTGCAAAATTGCATACATATCTGTTTGCCCAGGCGTCTGAAGAGACCCATAAACAACTCAGTTCAAGTTTAATAAATTCAAATTCGTAATGACATCAACCCGGCCAAAAACAGAGTCTGCAAGAGCAGGCCGCAACAAGCCTGCAACTTCTCCCGACTCACCCCCGCCACCGAACGCTGCCAATGCCGGCCCCACGGAAACACTGACTGTGGAGATGCTGCAATCCGTGATAGGCACCCTCAAAACCGACATTTTCGGAAAAATTGACTGTCTCTCTACCAATCTCAGGTCAGAGATATCAACGATCAAAGACGAGCTTAAAAAATCTATCGAGAGTATACAGAATAAGCTCGACGCACATGGGGTGACTTTATCGGATTTGGAGCGAGGTGCTACAGACCACAGCACTCGCATTAGCGAGCTAGAGGCTAACGTCGGCTCATTGACAACTAGGGTGGCATTCCTCGATAATAGATGCAAAGATATGGAAAGTAGAATGCGGAGGAACAACATTCGTCTACTGGGAATACCGGAGGGAGTGGAGGGCCCAAGGCCCACGGAGTACATGGCCCAGCTACTTCAGGAGCTACTCGGGCTAGAAGAGAAGCCATTGCTAGACCGGGCTCACCGCACTCTGCGTAGCCGACCCAGGGATGGAGAACCCCTACGACCATTTGTCATCAGGGTGCATTTCTTTCACGTCCGCAACGACATACTGAGAAGATCGGGAGAAGCATCCCCTCTTCTACATAAGGGTAAAAGAGTCTCGATATTTGCGGACTACACAACAGCTGTGGCTAAGAGGCGGGCTAGCTTTGGAGCTGTGAAACGCCAACTACACGCCTGCCCGGGCGTGAAGTTCGGCCTCATCTACCCTGCGGTTTTGAGACTGACTTTACCGGACGGCTCCATGCACAGATTCGAGGACCCGGCTATAGCGGCAGATTTCATCAACAAGAACGTGAAAGCGGCTGTTGTACCGCATGGTGTGTAACAAATGGTTGGCTGGCTGGTCTTCCTAGCAGGCTAGTTAGCAGGCCGAATGGGTGACTAACGAAGCCATCTTTGCTGGGTTCATCGACATATGAATCTCATTCTCTTTTTTATCTCTTTATTTCCAGCCCAGGTTTGCCGCCTCTAATGCCAATATCTGGGGGTCTGCATGGCTGTTTCAGTTTGTTCATTTACCATCTGCGTCGAGGTTAAACCTCTCTTAATCGAGGATAATTTTCCTTAAACTCTGTTGGGGACCATTCTATCCATGTTTGGCTTACTCTAGTTAAATGGTCACTAATCTTAGGTAGCACAGAGTAAGAGTTATCATGCTTAGCTCTAAACTTTCTTTGTATTTAGGGTTTTGCTTGCATCTCATTTGGGGAGATGCTTCGGCAAGGGCGGGTGTGAGGGAAGGGTTTGTTCACTCTCTATTTGTATATAGTTTGTATATGTTTTTTGTGCCTCTTCGCTTGTTTTTGTTTTTTTACATTTGCGCTTTTAGGTTCAACTAAGATCTTCAGTTTACATTGTACCTTGTCCTTTACACATCCTCTCTCTCTCTTAAGATATGACTCAGCCTAGTGTAGCCCATACTGCTGGAGGGAATGGCTTTAATTTTCTTACTTGGAACTGCAGGGGCATAAATAACCCAGTTAAACGTAGTAAGGTGCTACACCATCTTCATCATTTGAAAGCTCACATCATCTTTCTTCAAGAAACTCATCTGAAGGTATCACAACACTCAAGTCTTAGGTGCAGATGGGTGGGTCAGGTGTTCCATTCCTCATTTCAGAGTAAGGCGAGAGGGGTGGCTATTTTACTTCACAGATCGGTACCTTTTACATGTTCTAAGGTGATCGCAGATCCCCATGGTAGATATATAATTGTCAGTGGTAGGCTGCTCAATACAAAGGTTCTTCTTGTTAATATCTATGCTCCTAACTGGGACAATGGTGATTTTTTCAAATCGGTTTTCTCTACACTCCCAGATATAATAATATAATAATAATAATATGCCATTTAGCAGACGCTTTTATCCAAAGCGACTTACAGTCATGCGTGCATACATTTTTTTGTGTATGGGTGGTCCCGGGGATCGAACCCACTACCTTGGCATTACAAGCGCCGTGCTCTACCAGCTGAGCTACAGAGGACCACGATTTTAGGAGGTGACTTTAACTGTTGGTTAGACCCACAATTGGATCGATCCTCCACTAAACCTACCACCTTATCAACCTCAGCTAGAGTTGTTCGAACCTTTATGTCTGAATTCGCAATCTCAGATCCTTGGAGAATGGCTAATCCAGCTGGGAAAGCATACTCTTTTTTCTCATCGGTTCACCACACTTTTACGCGCATAGACTACTTCCTTGTTGATGACCGGCTCCTCCACTCCATATCTTCATGTTCATATAACCCAATTGTTGTATCTGACCACGCCCCTGTTACTATGGAAGTAGCTTTTCAAAATGTAGACAATCAGCGACCGCCTTGGCGACTAAAAACTCAACTGCTCAGTAATGAACACTTTGTCAATTTTGTTTTGAGTCAAATCGACTTTTTCATGATTACAAATAGAACCCCAAACATCTCTGCGTCTACTCTCTGGGAAACTTTGAAAGCTTATATCAGAGGTGAAATTATCTCCTACACCGCACATGAGAACAAATTGAAAAGGAATAGGTTATCTATGTTAACACGCTGTATTGCCCAATTAGATGACATTTATGCCGTTTCACCATCCCCCGGATATTTATAAGGAACGTTTAACTCTGCAAGCAGAATTTGACACACTATTAACAGACCAGGTTACTGAAATGCTTGTCAAGTCTAGGAGCATTTACTATGAACAAGGAGATAAAGCCAGTAAATTATTAGCTCACAAGTTACGTCAACTATCATCATCATCTCAGATTACAAAAATTCGTACATCATCTGGGATATCATTAGATCCTGGGGGGATCAATGAGGAGTTCAAGAGATTTTACCAGTCTCTATATACCTCTGAAAGTAAAGCGGATACACTGGAATTGGATGATTTCTTCCACTCACTTTCTGTGCCTTCGGTCGGCCGGGATTTGGTTAAAAAATTAGAGCAGCCGATCACTGTTGAAGAACTGTCTAACGCTGTCAAATCCCTTCAAACTGGGAGAAGCCCAGGGCCTGATGGCTACCCGACAGAGTTTTATAAAAAGTTTATCACCAAAATAGCCCCTATTCTAATTGAAATGTACAATGATGCATTTGTAAATGGTGCTCTCCCACATACTCTCACTCAAGCAACCATTTGTGTTATTCTTAAAAAAAACAAAGACCCTCTTGACTGTGCATCATACCGTCCAATTAGCTTGCTAAATGTGGACTATAAAATTCTAGCCAAAATTCTGGCAACGCGGCTAGAAACAGTCCTCCCATCAATTATCTCTCCGGATCAAACAGGATTTATAAAAAATAGACACTCATTCTTCAATCTCCGAAGATTATTTAATATTATATACAATCCTTCTATCGACAATACCTCTGAAGCCATTATATCCCTGGACGCGGAGAAAGCGTTTGATCGGGTGGAATGGAAATACCTTTTTTACACTCTAAATAAATTTGGCTTTGGCTCCAAATTCATGACCTGGATAAAACTTCTGTACTCATCCCCCAAGCCTCTGTCAGGACTAATAACACTCAATCAGATCGCTTCCCTTTGCAAAGATCGACACGTCAGGGTTGCCCTTTAAGTCCCTTACTGTTTGCCCTCGCCATAGAGCCACTTGCAATAGCACTTCGCTCCAACCCCCTCATCAAAGGCATAGTCAGATACGGGCACGAACACAAACTGTCTTTATATGCAGATGATTTATTAATATACACATCCAATCTTTCTGTCTCTGTCCCTGCTGCCCTTGCCACTTTCGCATCCTTCGGTCACTTATCAGGGTATAAACTAAATCTCAGTAAAAGTGAATTGATGCCACTTAACATGGCTGCAAAAAAATCCCCTTTACATAACTTGCCATTTAAAATAGCTCACAGTAGTTTTATTTATCTCGGGGTACATGTCACAATTAGGTTTGAAAACCTTTTTTCAAGCCAACTTTGCTCCTCTCTTAACCCGTACTAAGGACGATTTGGAACGGTGGTCTTTGCTACACCTCTCCTTAGTTGCTAGAATTAACTCTATTAAAATGAATACTCTCCCTAAATTCTTATACCTCTATCAGTGCCTTCCAATATTTCTACCCAATACATTTTTCAAAAAGATCGACGGCCTAATTCTACCCTTTATATGGGACAAAAAGCCTCCTAGGATACGAAAACAGCTCTTGCAGAGGCCCAAACCAGACGGCGGTCTAGCTCTACCAGATTTCAGATTCTATTATTGGGCCGCTAACCTTAGGATCATTCAGTACTGGTTGCAGAGCAGAGTGATATTCCCACCCCCAACTTGGCTGGAGATGGAGGCTGCCTCGTCTACACCGGCATCATTGTCTTCCCTCGCTCACTCCTCTATTACAGGCCCTTACTCCTCCTTCACCAATAATATATGTGTCAAAACAACATTGAAGATCTGGAATCAATTTAGACGCCACTTTGGGTTTCAAACAACCTCTTCCTTGGCTCCGGTAGCCTCAAACCCAGCTTTTCCCCCATCTATGATTGATGGTGCTTTCTCAACATGGTCTAATCTCGGTATTAAAAGATTCAGAGACCTGTATACTAACAATACATTTAGTACGTTTCAACAATTATCAGCTAAATTTGGTCTCCCCAGACATCATTTTTTTAGGTTCTTACAAGTCCGGAGTTATGTCCGCAGCATAGATCCAGGATTCCCCAACCTTTCTGGTGGAACACAGTTCGACACATTTCTCACCCCACTTCCTAATCAGAAAGGCACATTGTCAATAATCTATAGACAAATTTGCTCACTACAAGCCATCTCATTAAACAATATCAAATCCTCTTGGGAGGAGGAACTGGGTGAGGAAATATCTGATGAACTATGGGAAGGGGCACTCAAAAGGGTACATAGCTCTTCTATTTGCGCTCGACACGGCCTCATCCAATGCAAACTCATTCATAGGGCCCACTGGACCAAAGCAAGACTGTCAAAAATTTACAAGGATGTGAACCCTAATTGTGTTCGATGTAACCAGTCCCCTGCTAATCATGTGCACATGTTTTGGTGCTGCCCATCTCTTGTTGGTTTCTGGAAAGACATCTTCAACACACTCTCAGAATTAAGCGGCACACAGATCGAGCCAGACCCTCTCATTGCATTATTTGGAGTTTCCTTACCCACAATACAATTGACCAAAATGAATAAGGATGTAATTGCCTTTGTCACGTTGTTAGCGAGACGATTAATTTTACTTAGATGGAAATCCTCTGCAGCCCCTTCTCATGCTCTTTGGATTAAATCTATTTTGAATTGCATAAAGTTGGAGAAAATAAAACAGACACTCATTGGGTCTGTAGACAAATTCTATGCAAAGTGGGCTCCTTCTTTTCTTATGTTAAAAGAATACATTTCCCTGCAGTTCCAGAGTGATGTATATTTATATATTGGTGATGTAAGAAGCCTGGTATGTGCATATACGACATCTCGGATGTTAAGGACGGTAATAACTGTGCTAGCTGACCTATAACAACTGGATCAAAACAGATATTTTTCCTTTTTTTTTTTTTTTTTTGTGTTTTATCTTATTTATGTATTCAATACCTATTTTTTCTTTCATGTCTGTCTCTCTATGTTTTGCTGTATCGTTGTCTTCAAATTGTTGTTCCATATTCATACCAAATAACTTTCAAGTGCAATTATTTACTAAATGCTGGTACTGAAAATTCAATAAACAAAGTATTAAAAAAAAAAAAAATCCTACAATGTGATTTTCTGGATTTTTTTTCCTCAGTTTGTCTGTCATAGTTGACGTGTACCTATGATGAAAATTACAGGCCTCTCTCATCTTTTTAAGTGGGAGAACTTGCACAATTGGTGGCTGACTAAATACTTATTTTCCCCACTGTATATGGAGATAGATTAGTGCCTAAAATAAGTGGTTAAATAGATGTCTGCTGATTGTTTGCTGATCTTTCTTGTATCTCTCAGATATAGGATGGACATGAGCCCTCCCAAGTGGCGCAGCGGTCTAAGGTCGAGAGGCGTCACTACAGACCCGGGTTCAATCCAAGGCTGTGTCGCAGCCGGCCGCGACCAGGAGACCCATGAGGCGGCGCACAATTGGCCCAGCGTCGTCCGGGTTAGGTGAAGGTTTGGCCGGCCAGGATGTCCTTGTCCCATTGCGCTCTAGCGACTCCTTGTGGCGTGCCGGGCGCATGCACGCTGACTTCGTTGTATGGTGTTTCCTCTGACACATTGGTGCTGCTGGCTTCCGGGTTAAGTGAGCAGTGTGTCAAGAAGCAGTGCGGCTTGGCAGGGTTGTGTTTCGGAGGACGCCTGGCTCTCTCTCGAGTCTGTATGGGAGTTGCAGCGATGGGACAAGACTGTAACTGCCAATTGGGGTAAAAAAATAAGATATAGGACAGACACTTCAGAACAAACTTCCTTTAGATTTTTTTTTTTTACTATATGTTTGTCCATGTAGGAAGCTGTTATTCAATGCGTTTCTATAGGCTGATCGCAGTAAGGCCAAATTCAATGTTTCATCAAATAATTGTTTTATATATTTTTTTGATACCTTAAGGGGTGCTCAAACTCAAATAGCTAAATGATCCTTGGTATCCTTGGTACAATTCCATATTTTAGACTCTAGATCGGGGTGTCAAACTCATTCCACGCAGGGCCAAGGGTCTGTGGGTTTTTGTTTTATCCTTTCAATTAAGAACTAGACAAACAGGTGAGAGGAGTTCCTGACTAATTAGTGACCTTAATTCATCGATCAAGTACAAGGGTTGAGCAAAAACCCGCAGACACTCGGCCCTCAGTGGAATGAGTTTTACACATGTGCTCTATTGGAGGAGCTTCTTGGAGTACCTCTTCCAGACCGACACATAGTGCTGCCGGAGTGCACCGGAGTGACGCTCCGTAATTTCTCAGAATGGTGCTAGTTTAATATAGTTTAGATCAAAGCTGAATCAATGTCTCCCAAGACCAAAAACACCACTTCATTTCTTATGTAGGCTACACTTACATGTATAACGTTTTATATGCATTATTATAATCATCCACTTCGTCACAAAAGCTGCAGGGGCCTCAAATCTATGGTTACTGTACCCCAAATACTCTCAGTCAACCGCCTTAGTGGCATATGCCACCTGGCAGCGATGGTAATAGTGGTACATGACAGCTATTTGACAAGACCATAAGGCTCTTCTACTTTTTTTCACAATGTACGATAAACTTAAATGTTGTATAGACCTCCTTTATCTTTTTCCCATAAAAGCAACTGGATGTGTGTAAAACGATAAGCAAAAATGTGCGATTTTCTCATATGCGTAAGCATGCCTTTGAATTTTGTCTAACCATTCTGTTATTTTCACAGTAAATAATTGTACAATCAACAGTATCGTATAAACTGAATACAGGAGATTACCGTAATTACATTGCATTGTGGGAAAATATTAAATGGCCAGGAAATATTAGATTTAGTTTGGACGTTATCGTAATATTTGATGTATTTTGGACTTTACTGTAAAATATGCTACATAAAATACAGTAGCAGTCCACTTACTGTATTTGTGAATGTTCAAAATAGAATGCCACACAAAGAGCATAAGGTCAACAAAATCAAAGCAATTCCTCTGAAGTAAGAGGAAAACGTTTTTTGCTGCATTTCGAAATGGCTTGGAATTCCACCCCACAGAATACAGTACCGTACCGTATTTTTGGAATGCGAAAAGCCTTTTAACCATGCTTAAAACTTTCTTGTTGTTTTGACAGTATTATACAATAAAACTAACAGTAAAGTATCGTATAAATGATTTACAGTAAATTGCCATAAATGGAAATGCACTCTGGGTGATTTAAGGCCTACACAGTACATTATATCGTATATTCAAAATAAACTTTGGTTTAACTGTACATTACTGTAACCGCACAGCATTGTGGAAATGGCAACTGGCAACTTTTCAAACAATTCTGAGACATCAAGGTCTAAAGTGAACCAACCAAACAATGTGTGTACAACATTTATATGATTTACAAAATTAATGACGCAGAATATTACACTGTTATGAAAAACTTTCATAGTTATGGTAAATTTTTACATTTATCAACAGTAAAATACTGTGAAGCATTATATTACAGCATACTATACATTATGGTGCATTGTGGGAAAGTGTTGTGGGCAGGGATATAATTGCTGTATTTCGAATGGTACTGTAATTCCACTCCACAGAATACAATACCGTATTTTTGGAATGCCAAAAATCTTTTGACCACTAGTGATTTCATTGTATTGTTGTTTCTGGCTCATTAACATATTTGTAGGCATGCCTTGTAAGAAGCTAATTTGTGGCACCCGTTAATGAGAGCGCTGTACCTATTTAACTGATATGTGGTAATAGTGCCCCGACAATTAAATATGTATAGGGGACAGATTGAAGTGGCAGCACGTCACAAACCTTTAATGGTTGAGTATTTTCTATGTCCTTTGGACTGTTTTGCCCTGTAGCTAAGATTGTTTATAATAGTGACTGCTATAACAATAGAAATACAATCCTCAACAATGGAAGGCAGGCGGGAGGAGGCGAGATCGGGTGGGACCATTCTAGCCAACGAGACGGCAGATACGCGTGTGAACAACAGGCCATAGAGATAGATAGAGGACTCATCTTATTTTCCGTGGACAGATTTTGGGCGGAGTAAAACCTCTCGCTTCATCTCTTCTTCTCTGCCTGTAGTCACTGTAGGTTTGAAAGCCTTTGTTAAGGCTTCTAGAACAGTGTTTCCCAACTCCAGTCCTCGAGTACCACCAACAGTATACATTTTGGTTGTAGCCCTGGACAAGCATACCTTATTCAACTTGTCAACTAATCATCAAGCCGTCAAAGAGTTGATTCAGGTGAGTTTGTAGGAGGCTACAAAAAAATATATGCTGTTGAGGGTACTCGAGGACTGGAGTTGGGAAACACTGCTATAGAAGTGCAAGTGATATAAAATGCCAAAATGTGGTATTTCATATAACTTGCACTTCTAGAGGCCTTAACAAAGGCTTCCAAACTGGCATTCATTGATATTCTGTAATATGTAAACTGATTACCTACTGTAGCAGCCAACCTGCTTGCGCCAATCCCATGTCATTACGGCAAAATACTGTAGCATAAAAACCCCATCTCCCCTCAATGAATTTAATTAATTAATTAATTCATTCATTCATTCATTCATTACAATTACCATAAAAATATTACAGTAATAGTATTGGATACTTTAAAATTCGGTACAGTAACATACTGTACCTTTTTGTACGGTAACTTACAGGCAACGGTCTGCCTGTAAGTTACCATAAAAACAACAGGGAATAGTGTAGCTAGTAGCCTAGTCAAGGATGCATCATGCAATATTGGGGCACTACACTTTACAGACCAAGTGGAACAAAAGTAAACCTTGAATTTGGAAGTTTAAAATCCAAGTTGACCTATTTTAAGAAATGCCATTGGTTGGTGGATATAGTCTAAGATCTTTGATAGGCTGATTTGTTACAGGAAAAAATTACTGCCACATGGTCAGGTTAACATAGGGCTAAATGTGCCAAGTTATGTAATGGGAACAGCTAACATGTAGTGTTTTATCACATGCAACTATATCAATGATTTTAATTGGCTGATGCATATTTTGAGACTAAGAACAAGTTTAACCTCAAACTTTTCCAATTTTCATAAGTATGGATTCATCATTGGCGCAAAGAAACACAATCAACAATAGAAATATGGAAGGCTGAATACAATGGAGGAGTGCAACTGACAGGAACTTACAGTATAGACCTAAATCCACACCAATGCAAAGCTCTATAATGGAAGGTCACAATGTTGGAAATGACTTAGGAGTAACCCAAAGTTATGTAGAAGTAACCCAACTTAATTCTCTGCATCTCTGCATGTCCATAATATTGTAAAAAATCATACAGTTTTTCTCAATCGCGTACAAGCAATTTCTGGATCTGTGTTGAAACTAACAGTGCCTTCTGAAAGTATTCACACCCTTTGACTTTTTCCACATTTAATACCAAAGTGGTATTAAAATGGATTTAATTGTCATTTTTTTGTCAATGATCTACACAAAATACTTGAATGTCAAAGTGGAAGAAAAATTATATAGTTTGTAAGAAGGAATGAAAAATAAATATATGTTAGAAACACCTTTGGCAGCGTTTACAGCTCTGAGTCTTTTGGGGTAAGTCTCTAAGGGCTTTGCACACCTGGGTTGTGCAATATTTGCCCATTATTCTTTAAAAAATGATTTAAGCTCTATAGAGTTGGTTGTTGATCATTGCTAGACAGCCATTTTCAAGTCTTGCCATAGGTTTTCAAGCAGATTTAATTCAAAACTGTAACTAAGCCATTTAGGAACATTCAATGTTGTCTTGCTAATCAACTCCAGTGTAGATTTGGCCTTGTGTTTTAGGTTATTGTCCTGCTGAAAGGTGCATTTTTGGAAAGACTGAACCAGGTTTTCCTCTAGGACTTTGCCTGTGCTTAGCTCCATTCTGTTTCTTTTTATCCTGAAAAACTTCCCAGTCCTTGCCAATGACAAGCATACCCATAACATGATGCAGCCACCACCATGCTTGAAAATATGAAGAGAGGTACTCAGTCATTGTTATGTTGGATTGGTCCCAAACATTACACTTTGTATTCAGAACAAAAAGTTCATTTTTTTTGCAGTATTACTTTAGTGTCTTGTTGCAAACAGGATGTATGTTTTGGAATATTTGTATTCTGTAAAGGCTTCCTTCTTTTCACTCTGTCATTTAGGTGAGTATTGTGGAGTAACTACAATGTTGTTGATTCATCACAGTTGTTTTCTCCTATCACAGCCATTAGACTGGCCTCATGGTGAAATCCCTGAGCGGTTCCCTTCCTCTCTGGCAACTGAGTTAGGAAGGACGCCTGTATCTTTGTCATGACTGGGTGTATTGATACACCATCCAAAGCCTAATTAATAACTTCACCATGCTCAAAGGGATATTCAATGTCTGCTTTTTTATTTTTACCCATCTACCAATCAGTGCCCTTCTTTGCGAGTCATTGGAAAACCTCCCTGGTCTTTTTGGTTGAATCTGTGCTTGAAATTCACTACTCGACTGAGGGACCTTTCAGATAATTGTATGTGTGGGGTACAATCTTAGTAGTAATTCAAAGATCATGTTAACCACTAATATTGCACACAGAGTTAATCCATGCATCTTGTTATGTGATCTGCTAAGCAAATTTCTACTCCTGAACGTATTAAGCTTTCCATAACAAAGGGGTTGAATACAAAGGGGTTGACTAAAGACATTTCAGCTTTTCATTTTTAATGAATTTGTTTTAAAAGATCAACAAAAAAAAATCAATTTGACATGATGGGGTATTATTGTGTGTATATCAGTGAAACAATTTCAATTTAGTACATTTTAAATTCAGGCTGTTACACAACAAAATGTGGAAAAAGTCAAGGGGTGTGAATACTTTCTGAAGGCATTGTATCTATAGCAAAACAGCAACGATCAAATGCTCAAATAAATTTATAGAACTTCTGATAATTGTCTTGCCTTAGTATCTACATTTACATTTTACATTTTAGTAATTTAGCAGACGCTCTTATCCAGAGCGACTTACAGGAGCAATTAGGGTTAAGTGCCTTGCTCAAGGGCACATTTACGTCATTTAGCAGACGCTCTTATCCAGAGCGACTTACAAATTTGTGCATTCACCCTATAGCCAGTGTGATAACCATTTTACACTTTTTTTTAGTTATTTTATTATAATTGTATTTTTAAAATATTATTTATATATTTTTGTTTTTTCAAAAAAAAAATCTGAAATATATATATATATAATTTTTTACTTTTTTATATCTTTTTTTTATCATTTTTTTTTTTTTTTTTTTTTACTTGCATACAGTATGTTAGACCACCTTTTGCAAAACATTAAATATAAATGTCATCAGTGAATATAAAATTCACTTAAGTGTTTTGTTCACAGAATATTAACAGTGTTTTCATCAGAAGATAAATGTGTGCAATTGTTTTCCTTGTTTCCAGCAATCTGCACAAAATTCTACTGCACAAAATTCTAAATCATCCCATCAGTGTCATACCATGTACAATATATGGAAAGATCTAGGCAATGGGGACTGTCTAATTTGTCACGTCTACTACTCCCATCCCCCTCTCCGGCACTCAACATCGCCGGTTTACTAATCACTGGCTCTGACAACCATCATTACGCGCACCTGCGCCTCATCATGAGAGTCACCTGGACTCCATCCCTTCACTGATTACTTCCCCTGTATCTGTCACTCCCTTAGGTTCATTCCCCAGGCAGTATTGATTATGTGTTTCATGTCCAGACGCTACTCCTGTTTTGTATCGTTCGTTGTTTTATTAAACTTACCACCTGCTTCTCGACTCCAAGCGTCATCGTTACATAATTGTTATGATATTTTACATATTGTGGACATGCCTGGATGCAGAGAATGAAGTTGGGTTACTCCTAAATCATTATCTCCAACAGTGTCTTGTGGACTCTGTTTTGAAAATCGGCAACAATGTTCAAAAAAATGCTTGTACGCGATTGAGAAACGGAAACAATTAGACAATCCTCATTGCCTAGATCTTTCCATATACAGTATTTTCGGTGAACAAAACACTTAACAGTGAATTTTGTATTCACTGATGACATTTGTATTTAATGTTTTGCAAAAGGTGGTCTAACATATGCAAGTCAGGTACTAAGGCAAGACAATTATCAGAAGTTCTGTAAATGTATTTGAACGTCATTGCTGTTCTTTTATGGATACGTTTCAACACAGATCCCAAAATTGCTTGTATTTGATTGAGAAACTGTAATCAGGGTCATTTCCATATGTATGTAGGTATGCCCAAGACCCCATTAGGGCTGAGGAGCACATGGGTCTGAACTAAAGCAGAACTCTAATGTGTGGGTGGTTGCATTTAGGCTATGCAATCCAGCAGCACATGGCAGGATTTTGCCATGCTTCATTTGTCTGACATGTTAATCAAAGTATCCCTGGGGGAGGGGCCAAGGTCCCAGTGGACTCCGCCCCATGCAGAGGTGTGGTACTGTATCAAGTGTGTGTGTTGGAGTGTATCCATGTGTGTGTGTGTGTGTTGGAGTTTGTCCGTTTCTAGAATTGGGATTATGTGTGTAGGATTGTGTGTGTGCGCGCACGTGCATGCATGAGTGTGTGTGTCTTATAGTAAGATGATTGGCACATATCATTCAGGCCTGGCAGTGTGTAAAGGAAAGGGGGGTTCACATAATGCACGCTCTAATGACCTTTTAATGTTTCTGCCAAATCTAATTAATCTAGCTCTGGATCTGCTTTTAATTACCAACCTCAAAGTAGGGAAATGGAGCAAAATATAACATTTATTAAATAGAATTTCAAATTCGTGAGAGAAAGGAGAAGATAAATAATAAGAAGAGGAAAAGATCAAACAGCCGTCCTTACTTTAGTGGTTTGGTCCCATGGGGTTCTCTGCTTTTCAAGGTTTGTGTGTTTTCAGTCTTTAGAGAGGCTACATAGACCCACATAATTATCTGACTGGCTTTACTAGGAGAGAACACAGGTCTCAATGCATGTACTTAGTACAGATGGAATGGGAGCATGAATTTCTGTCTAAAACCACTCATCATTTATTAGGAAATCACTCAGGCATATCCCTATTGTTTTTCATCAACTTCTGCTAACGCTATAAATACTGTAGTAAAAGAAAATGCTAGCATACAGTGCATTCGGAAAGAATTCAGACCCCTTGACTTTTTCCACATTTCTTTTACGTTACCGCCTTATTCTAAAATGGATTAAATTGTTGTTTCTCCCCATCAATCTACACACAATACCCCATAATGACAAAGCAAAAACATATTTTATTTGTTGTTGTGCAAATTCATTACAAAAAATAATAATAATGGGAAAATCACATTTACATAAGTATTCAGACCCTTTACTCAGTACTTTGTTGAAGCACCTTTGGCAGCAATTACAGCCTAGAGTCTGCTCTGGTTTGACGATACAAGCTTGGTACACCTGTATTTGGGGAGTTTCTCCCATTCTTCTTTGCAGATCCTCTCAAACTCTGTCAGGTTGGATGGGGAGCGTCGCTGCACAGCTGTTTTCAGGACTCTCCAGAGATGTTTGATCGGTTCAAGTCCAGGATCTGGCTGGGCCACTCAAGGACATTCAGAGACTTGTCCCGAAGCCAGTCCTGCGTTGTCTTGGCTGTGTGCTTAGGGTTGTTGTCCTGTTGGAAGGTGAACCTTCGCCCTAGTCTGAGGTCCTGAGCAGGTTTTCATCAAGGATCTCTCTGTAGCTTTGCTCCGTTCATCTTTCCCTCGATCCTGACTAGTCTCTCAGTCCCTGCCGCTGTAAAACATCCCCACAGCATGATGCTGCTACCACCATGCTTCACCGTAGGGATGGTGCCAGGTTTCCTCCAGACGTGACGCTTGGCATTCAGGCCAAAGAGTTCAATCTTGGTTTCATCAGACCAGAAAATCTTATTTCTCATGGTCTGGGAGCCTTTGGGCAAACTCCAAGCGAGCTGTCATGTGTCTTTTACTGAGGAGTGGCTTCTGTCTGGCCACTCTACCATAAATACCTGATTGGTGGAGTCCTGCATAGAAGGTTCTTCCATCTCCACAGAGGAACTCTGGAGCTCTGTCAGAGAGACCGTCAGGTTCTTGGTCACTTCCCTGACCAAGGCCCTTCTCTCCCGATTGCTCAGTTTGGCCGGGCGGCCAGCTCTAGGAAGAGCCTTGGTGGTTCCAAACTTCTTCCATTTAAGAATGATGGAGGCCACTGTGTTCTTTGGGACCTTCAATCCTGCAGAAATTTTTTGGTACCCTTCCCCAGATCTGTGCCTTGACACAATCTTGTCTAGGAGCTCTACGGACAATTCCTTCGACCTCATGGCTTGGTTTTTGCTCTGACATGCACTGTCAACTGTGTGACCTTATATAGACAGGTGTGTGCCTTTCCAATTAATGTCCAATCAATTGAATTTACCACAGGTGGACTCCAATCAAGTTGTAGAAACATCTCAAGGATGATCAATGGAAACAGGATGCACCTGAGCTTAATTTCGAGTCTCATAGCAAAGGGTCTGAATACTCATGTAAATAAGGTACACTACCGGTGAAAAGTTTTAGAACACCTACTCATTCAAGGGTTTTTCTTAATTTTTTACTATTTTCTACATTGAGAATAATAGTGAAGACATTAAAACTATGAAATAACACCTTACGAATCATGTCGTAACCAAAAAAGTGTTAAACAAATCAAAACATACACTGCTCAAAAAAATAAAGGGAACACTTAAAAAACACAATGTAACTCCAAGTCAATCACACTTCTGTGAAATCAAACTGTCCACTTAGGAAGCAACACTGATTGACAATAAATTTCACATGCTGTTGTGCAAATGGAATAGACAACAGGTGGAAATTATAGGCAATTAGCAAGACACCCCCAATAAAGGACTGGTTTTGCATGTGGTGACCACAGACCACTTCTCAGTTCCTATGCTTCATGACTGATGTTTTGGTCACTTTTGAATGCTGGCGGTGCTTTCACTCTAGTGGTAGCATGAGATGGAGTCTACAACCCACACAAGTGGCTCAGGTAGTGCAGCTCATCCAGGATGGCACATCAATGCAAGCTGTGGCAAGAAGGTTTTCTGTGTCTGTCAGCGTAGTGTCCAGAGCATGGAGGCGCTACCAGGAGACAGGCCAGTACATCAGGAGACGTGGAGGAGGCTGTAGGAGGGCAACAACCCATCAGCAGGACTGCTACCTCCGCCTTTGTGCAAGGAGGAGCAGGAGGAGCACTGCCAGAGCCCTGCAAAATGACCTCCAGCAGGCCACAAATGTGCATGTGTCTGCTCAAACGGTCAGAAACAGACTCCATGAGGGTGGTATGAGGGCCGACGTCCACAGGTGGGGGTTGTGCTTACAGCCCAACACCGTGCAGGACGTTTGGCATTTGCCAGAGAACACCAAGATTGGCAAATTCAACACTGGCGCCCTGTGCTCTTCACAGATGAAAGCAGGTTCACACTGAGCACATGTGACAGACATGACAGAGTCTGGAGACGCCGTGGAGAACGTTCTGCTGCCTGCAACATCCTCCAGCATGACCGGTTTGGCGGTGGGTCAGTCATGGTGTGGGGTGGCATTTCTTTGGGGGGCCGCACAGCCCTCCATGTGCTCACCAGAGGTAGCCTGACTGCCATTAGGTACCGAGATGAGATCCTCAGACCCCTTGTGAGACCATATACTGGTGCGGTTGGCCCTGGGTTCCTCCTAATGCAAGACAATGCTAGACCTCATGTGGCTGGAGTGTGTCAGCAGTTCCTGCAAGAGGAAGGCATTGATGCTATGGACTGGCCCGCCCGTTCCCCAGACCTGAATCCAATTGAGCACATCTGGGACATCATGTCTCGCTCCATCCACCAACGCCACGTTGCACCACAGACTGTCCAGGAGTTGGCGGATGCTTTAGTCCAGGTCTGGGAGGAGATCCCTCAGGAGACCATCTGCCACCTCATCAGGAGCATGCCCAGGCGTTGTAAGGAGGTCATACAGGCACGTGGAGGCCACACACACTACTGAGCCTCATTTTGACTTGTTTTAAGGACATTACATCAAAGTTGGATCAGCCTGTAGTGTGGTTTTCCACTTTAATTTTGAGGGTGACTCCAAATCCAGACCTCCATGGGTTGATAAATTTGATTTCCATTGATAATTTTTGTGTGAATTTGTTGTCAGCACATTCAACTATATAAAGAAAAAGTATTTAATAAGATTATTTCATTCATTCAGATCTAGGGTGTGTTATTTTAGTGTTCCCTTTATTTTCTTGAGCAGTGTATTTTATATTTGAGATTCTTCATATAGCCTCCCTTTGCCTTGATGAAGGCTTTGCACACTCTTGTCATTCTCTCAACCAGCTTCATGAGGTAGTCACCTGGAATGCATTTCTATTAACAGGTGTGCCTTCTTAAAAGTTAATTTGTGGAATTTCTTTCCTTCTTAATGCGTTTGAGCCAATCAGTTGTGTTGTGACAAGGCAGAAATGTATATAGAAGATAGCCCTATTTGGTAAAAGACCAAGTCCATATTATGTCAAGAACAGCTCAAATAAGCAAAGACATGAAGGTCAGTAAATACGGAACATTTCAAGAACTTTGAAAGTTTCTTTAAGTGCAGTCACAAAAACCATCAAGCGCTATGATGAAACTGGCTCTCATGAGGACCGCCATAGTAATGGAAGACCCAGAGTTACCTCTGCTGCAGAGGATAAGTTCATTAGAGTTACCAGCCTCAGAAATTGCAGCCCAAATAAATGCTTCACAGAGTTCAAGTAACAGACACATCTCAACATCAACTGTTCAGAGGAGACAGTGTGAATCAGGCCTTCATGGTCGAATTGCTGCAAAGAAACCACTACTAAAGGACACCAATAATAAGAAGAGACTTGCTTGGGCCAAGAAACACGAGCAATGGACATTAGACCGGTGGAAATTTGTCCTTTGGTCTGGAGTCGCGGTGTGGGTGAACGGATGATCGCCGCATGTGTATTTCCCACCGTAAAGCATGGAGGAGGAGGTGTTATGGTGTGGGGGTGCTTTGCTGGTGACAATGTCTGCGATTTATTTTGAATTCAAGGCATACTTAACCAGCATGGCTACCACAGCATTCTGCTGGTCTTATTGGGGCTATCATTTGTTTTTCAACAGGACAATGACTCAACAAATCAAATCAAATTGTATTTGTCACATACACGTGTTTAGCAGATGTTATTGCGGGTGTAGCGAAATGCTTGTGCTTCTAGCTCCGACAGTGCAGTAATATCTAACAGGTAATATCTAACAATTTCACAACATATACCCAATACACACAATCTAAGTAAGGAATGTAATTAAGAAGATATACATACATATATGGATGAGCAATGACAGAGTGGCATGGACTAAGATACAGTAGAATATTATAGAATACAGTAAATACATATGAGATGAGTAATGCACGATATGTAAACATTATTAACCTCTACCGGATCGGTGTCCCGTATACGGGACTGTTGAGCCAACATGCGCTAATGTGATTAGCATGACATTTGTACTGTAAGTAACAGCATACTTTCCAGGACATAGACATGTCTTATATGGGCAGAAAGCTTAAATTCTTGTTAATCTAACTGCACTGTCTAATTTACAGTAGCTATTACAGTGAAAAGATACCATGCTATTGTTTGAGGAGAGTGCACAACAACAACAAACTTTTCACGGCAACTGGTTTGATACATTACATTTTACATTTTAGTCATTTAGCAGATGCACTTTTCCAGTGCGACTTACAGTTAGTGAGTGCATACATTTTCACATTCACCACTGAAGGTAAATAATGTACTTACATTCAGTAATTACAATATCTTGTAATATTAAAATGTATGAACTGGGTTCTACAGTTTGAACCCCTGCTGTCTCTGGCTCCACACCCACCCCGCCCGGCCATCTAGGTGCGTGAAAGTTAGTGTATGAGCTAATGATCCATCGTGAATGACATTCCTGGGAGTGTGTAAACTTATATTTTGTATTACCATATCATTTTTGTATGTTCTCTATAGTCATGTACTTGAAAATGTATCAATTGACCAATTCGGCACATTTGGGCAGACTTCATACAAAATAGTCCAGTATTTCAATGCTTCACTGGATCAATCGAAAACTTTGCACACATACTGCTGCCACCTAGTGGCCAGAATCTATATTGCATCTAAACTGCAATATTATATTGTGGCCTTTCTCTTGCATTTCAAAAATGATGGAACAAAAACATAAATAGAAAACACATGTTTTTGGTTTGTATTATCCTTTACCAGATCTAATATGTTATATTCTCCTACATTAATTTCACATTTCCACAAACTTCAAAGTGTTTCCTTTCAAACGGTATCAAGAATATGCATATCCTTTCTTCAGGTCCTGAGCTACAGGCAGTTAGATTTGGGTATGTCATTTTAGGCGAAAATTGAAAGAAAGGGTCCGATCCGTAAGAGGTCAAAGTGACTAGTGATCCATTTCTTAAAGTGACCAGTGATTTGTAGTCTATGTCTATAGGCAGCAGCCTCAAATGTGCTAGTGATGGCTATTTAACAGTCTAATGGCCTTGAGATAGAAGCTGTTTTTCAGTCTCTCGGTCCCAGCTTTGATGGACCTGTACTGACCTCACCTTCTGGATGGTAGCGGCATGAATAGGCAGTGGCTCGGGTGGTTGATGTCCTTGATGATCTTTTTGGCTTTCCTGTGACATCGGGTGCTGTAGGTGTCCTGGAGGGCTGGTAGTTTGCCAGCGGTAATGCGTTCGGCAGACCGCACCACCCTCTGGAGAGCCCTGTGGTTGCGGGCGGTGCAATTGCCGTACCAGGCGGTGATACAGCCCGACAGGATGCTCTCAATTGTGCATATGTAAAGATTTGTGAGGATTTAGATGCCAAGCCAAATTTCTTCAGCCTCCTGATGCTCTGTTGCGCCTTCTTCACCATACTATCTGTGTGGGTGGACCATTTCAGTTTGTCAGTGATGTGTTCGCCAACATGAAGCTTTACACCTTCTCTACTACGGTCCAGTCGATGTGGATAGGGGGGTGCACTCTCTGCTGTTTCCTGTAGTCCACGATCATCTCCTTTGTTTTGTTGATGTTGAGTAAGAGGTTATTTTCCTGGCACCACACTCCCATAGCCCTCACCTCCTCCTTGTAGGCTGTTTCGTCATTGTTAGTAATCAAGCCTACTACTGTAGTGTCGTCTGCAAACTTGATGATTGAGTTGGAGGCGTGCTTGGCCACAAAGTCATGGGTGAAGAGGGAGTAAAGGAGTGGGCTGAGCACGCACCCTTGTGGGGCCCCAGTGTTGAGGATCAGCAAAGTGGAGGTGTTGTTTCCTACCTTCACCACCTGGGGGCGGCCCGTCAGGAAGTCCAGGACCCAGTTGCACAGGGCGGGGTTAAGACCCAGGGCCTCGAGCTTAATGATGAGCTTGGAGGGTATTATGGTGTTGAATGCTGAGCTATAGTCAATGAACAGCATTCTTACATAGGTATTCCTCTTGTCCAGATGGGATAGGGCAGTGTGCAGTGTGATGGCGATTGCATCGTCTGTGGATCTATTGGGGCGGTAAGCAAATTGAAGTGGTTTTAGGGTGACAGGTAAGGTAGAGGTGATATGATTCTTGACTAGTCTCTCAAAGCACTTCATGTTGACAGAGGTGAGTGCTACGGGGCAATAGTCATTTAGTTCAGTTATCTTTGCTTTCTTGGGTACAGGAACAGTGGTGGCCATCTTGAAGCATGTGGGGACATTAGACTGGGATAGGGAGAGATTGAATATGTCCGTAAACACACCAGCCAGCTGGTCTGCGCATGCTCTGAGGATGCGACTAGGGATGCCGTCTGGGCCAGCAGACTTGCGAGGGTTAACACGCTTAAATGTCTTACTCACGTCGGCCACGGAGAAGGAGAGGCCACAGTCCTTGGTAGTGGTCCGCGTCGGTGGCACTGTGTTATCCTCAAAGTGGGCGAAAAAGGTGTTTAGCTTGTCCCGAAGCAAGATGTCGGTGTCGGCGACATGGCTGGTTTTCCTTTCGTAGTCCGTGATTGTCTGTAGACCCTGCCATGTACGTCTCATGTCTGAGCCATTGAATTGCGACTCCACTTTGTCTCTATACTGACTTTTTGCCTGTTTGATTGCCTTGCAGAGTGAATAGCTACACAGTTTGTATTCTGCCATGTTCCAGGTCACCTTGCCATGGTTAAATGTGGTGGATTGTGCTTTCAGTTTTGCGTGAATGCTGCCATCTATCCACGGTTTCTGGTCATGGTAAGTTTTAATAGTCACAGTGGGCACAACATCTCCTATACACTTCCTGATAAACTCAGTCACCGTTTCAGTGTATTCGTCTAAATTATTTTCGCAAGCTACCCGGAACATATCCCAGTCCGCGTGAACAAAACAATCTTGAATCGTGGATTCCGATTGGTCAGACCAGCGTTGAATAGTCCTTAGCTCGGGTACTTCCTGTTTGAGGTTCTGCCTATAGGAAGGGAGGAGCAAAATGGAGTCGTGGTCAGATTTGCTGAAAGGAGGGCAGGGGAGGGCGTTGTAAGCATCCCAGAAGTTCGAATAGCAATGGTCGAGGGTTTTAGCCACGCGAGTACAACAGTCGATATGTTTATAGATCTTCGGCAGCCTAGTCCTCAAATTTGTTTGTTAAAATCCCCAGCTACAATAAATGCAGCCTCAGGATTTGTGGTCTCCAGTTTGCATAAAGTCCATTGTAGTTATTTGAGGGCCGTCGTGATATTGGCTTGAGGGGGGATATAAACGGCCGTGGCTATAACCAAGGAAAATTATCTTGGGAGATAATACAGTCGGCATTTGATAGTGAGGAATTCTAGGTCGGGTGAACAAAAGGACTTGAGTTCCTGTATGTTACTACAATTACACCATGAGTCGTTAATCATGAAACACACACCTCCGCACTTCTGCTTCCCAGAGAGATATTTATTTCTGTGAGCGCAATGAACTGAAAACCGATTTCGACAGAATATCCCAAGAGAGCCATGTTTCCGTGAAACAAAGTATGTTACAGGCCCTGATGTCTCTCTGGAAAGAAACCCTTGCCCTGAGTTCTGGTGAGTTACCTCCGCTCTGATATCCAATAGTTTTTCCCGGCTGTATGTAATGATACAAAACATTTTCTAAGCTAATAATGTAAAATACAATACATAAAAAAACAAAATACTGCAAAGTTTCCTAAGAGATCGTTGCGAGGCCGCCATCTTCATCGGCACCTTACACATCTCCAGGCTGTGTATGGGCTATTTTACCAAAAAGGAGAGTGATGGAGTGCTGCATCAGATGACCTGGCCTCCACAATCCCCCGACCTCAACCAAATTGAGATGGTTTGGGATGAGTCGGACCGCAGAGTGAAGGAAAAGCAGCCAACAAGTGCTCAGCATATGTGGGAACTCCTTCAAGACTGTTGGAAAAGCATTCCAGGTGAAGCTGGTTGAGAGAATGCCAAGAGTGTGCAAAGCTGTCATCAAGGCAAAGCGTGGCTATTTGAAAATATATTTTGATTTGTTTAACACTTTTTTGGTTACTACATGATTCCATATGTGTTATTTCATAGTTTTGATGTCTTCACTATTATTCTGCAATGTAGAAAATAGTACAAATGAAGAAAAACCCTTGAATGAGTAGGTGTTCTAAAACTTTTGACCGGTAGTGTCCCACACCTCCTCGGGCCGTATGTATTGCTTAATTGACCCACAAGACAATACAGAGACAACAGTAAGTTTGAACAAAATATTTTCTTTATTCTGCGAGATAAATGAATATGGTGAAGTTCCATTGATAACGTACAAGAGTTGAGCTCATAACAAATTGAGATTTTACAACATATACAAACTATTGCAACAGATACGAGAAAGTGAAGTAGTGTACTGTGATGGAATTAAACCAACTTAACTGAACAATTGAATACCTATAGAAGCCAGAAGCAAGGTATGTATGATGTTGTTGTAATACTGAGAAAGAAGTCTCTGTCTGGTTGGTCTGGAGAGTAGAGAACCACTCATAGCCGGCTGTACAAGAGAAAGTCATCACCATCACAATCCACATGCAAGAACACTACAATGTCGCTCCAGAAACACACAATTATATACCAGAAATGGTATGTGAGTAGGTACTTAGCAGTAATTGTCAGAATAAAGTAAGCAGATGGAAATATAAAAGTAGTTGAATATCATACTGATTCAGTAGCCTACATAACAAAAACTGGTGGTGTTACAAAATGCTGCGAACAGTCTGTGAAATAAGAATAATTGTTTGATTATGTGAGTTACAAGCTGTGTACTGTAAGCAACCCAATAAATGCTTTACAGGTCAAACATTCAAAGCATATTATATTGTATGCCTCAAACATTGACAGATATTGTTATATGGAGAGACATGTTAGTTTCAACAAGCCAAACAAACAATAATGGACACATGTTTGTATTGCTGTGATGTTCATCTTTCTCAGTATTACATACTTATAACGCTATAAACTGACAATAATAGGACTCTAACTTGGTTCAGCTGGAAGCAGTGACTTGTTTAGTTAGCTATATTAAATTCAGATCTGAATACACCATAAACAGACAAAGAACATTTTTTTTTTTAAACATCTCTTTTTCTATTTTCTTTTATACACAAAAACAACAGTCAAGAGTACCAAAGATGCATGCTGGATCTGTACGTATGTCAAAAAAGGGATAGGGACAGTGTGATATACACATTATTTTCTTCAAAACTATTTTTTTTCTCTTTTCTTTCTAAATCTTTTTTTTTAATAAGAAGCTGTACTCCTTGAAGCTGTGCTGGGTATTGTGATCAGATAGCAGTGGTAAGAACACACACGACTCCTGGTGAGAATCACAACATATTCAAACCCCACTGGCTGTTGCTGCAAATAAAACTTTGCAGAACTGCTTGAGGGCAAGAAGAAGAACAACAGACATTATAGCTATATAACAGTCCTGTGGTGCTATAGGAAACCTAAGCCTGCATCTTCCTGTACCTGTACTCCAACTTAGTGTTTTGTTTTCACACAGAAAACTCTTAAAACAGTCAAAAAGTAAACTTGGGTAATATATATCTTAGTTTGTCCTAACCGCTTCGAAATGTATTTTCCCTCCGAAAGTCTCGTAGTAGTAAAATCCCACTGACAGTGGTTCGACACACTAATCTCAGACAGAACATCTCTCTCACGCATCACTCCTCTGTCCCTGACCCCTAACCTCTGACCCTTGACAGAAAAAGAAAGGAATATTGCATGCATTCTGGAGTGAAAGAACTTAAGGAAAACCTGCTTTCTTTCCAGCAGAAGAACGACAATCACTTCTTCTCTTCTTAAGACAAACCACTAGACACAAAATGAAAGTGTATTGGTCTTATTCCCTTCTTTCCAAAGCTGAGAGGGAGAGAGAGCAAGCATAACTCTGACTGGATCAATATGTGCAAATATATGACTGTGTTGTGAGAAAACAAGAGGAGACAGACCCTGGGAGTGTTTTTGGTGAAGTAAGAGGTCTTTCACGAATTTAACAAAACTCAAATAAAAGAGGAACCACACCAATGGCACACATATTATAGACCAATAAAGCCACTCACATCATTGGTGCAGAGACTTGCTAAACCATCAAAATAAAACCCGGGCATATGAATGAATCTGCCATATCTCTCAGCACTTTCAGAACAGTGAAAACTATCGGTCTAATTTGAATAGACAAGAGACTGAGAGGTGATATGAGTGGCAAACTATCCTCCTTAACCACACTGCTTGGTGAGGACATCCAAATGTTCTTTGGTATAGATCCTATACCTCAACTTTCACCAAGGAACACCTATCCCCAATAATTAATCGTATTAATTAAAATTATTATACTTCATAATAATTACCTTTATTGATAATTATCTACATCATTATCACTAACAGGGGATTATACTGTATGGTACACACTCACTCACTCTGACTACATCTAGCTACTGTACCATATTAACTTCTGAGTTCTTCTGCAAACAAGGCAATGGAAATAATATGTAACATGGAAACAAACATCCCTTTCAAACTATCAACATCTAAAGGCTAAAAATAAAGTCAACTGAAAGCTTTGGTCTCAATGCCAGAGGGAAAAAAGTAGTGGAACAACAACTAAATCACAAACAAAAATAGTATGTGTTCTTTTAGCATCATAGATTAGTATGAGAAATGCTTTGTCTCACAGTGGAAAATAACAACTGTAGATGAGACAGTCACACTATGTCTGCGTCTGAAATGGCACACTATTCCCTAGGCACTATATAGGGAATAGGGCACCATTTTGGATGCACCCTGTCTTCTCGAAAGAGTGATGTGTGCAATATCAGACAAGCCCTCATCGACAAACATAATCTTAGTATATTTCTGAGAAAGTTTACAAAGCACCTCCTTCCCTCCTTGCAAAGAAGATTCATTTGATTTCTGATTCTGTGACATAGACATGTATAGTTATATATATTTAAAAGTCAACCCAGTCCTGCTCACCATAGAAAAACAAAACAGATATTTTCTTTAATATATGCATATTTCTATTAAAAGACATTCAACAGTGAGCAATGCAATAGTTCAAGTAAAAGAGTTAGGGCCCTATAGGGCTCCTAGTAAAAAACGAACCAAAAGTCAACAAAAGAACAACCTTCAAACCACGGTGGAGGATAAGGAAGGAGAGGAGACTGAAGTGAAGATAGACAGGCTCTAGAGCTACCTCAGTGGACAAACCTAACAGAGCAGGGCTACTGAGGTCGAAAGACACCATTAGAACCAGGTAGACACCATTATAATTAATGACATAACTTACTGTCTGGGTGTTGTTTACCAGTCCAGAGATTAAAGAGGGTTTTGTTATGAAACTGTTATGTAGCAAAAGGGTAGCCTAGCATCCCGCCTGAGGGTCCTTGCCAAAAAGAAAACAGGGACGAGGAGACACACAAACAAACTTCCATCTAGCAGAACTGCCTGATCCAGTTTTACATTCAACATAACCTCTAACCCCCTTCCCTCCGCCAGTACACCATATCACACCCCACTACACTCCATACAGAAGAGCTGAACCTCACCTTAACCCTAACAGCTGTTACTAGGCAGATCAGAACATACAGACCAGGGAGAGACTGAATAAGGGAGAACCCATCTCTTCAGAGGGAGTGTGTCACACCTTCTCCCTCCTCCTCCCTTGCATGTGTTCCCTATCAAGCGCTTTCAGCACTGACTGTGTCCTAGTGACCCCTCCACCCCCACTGCCTCATCTGGCTTATCTTAGTGCACTACTCCAAGGGGTGGGGGTGTATGTTAGATAAAGATGATTCGCTCAAGGGTATGGCGTCGTTGTGGAGGAGATACAGGGGAGATAGATACTCGGTGGGCAGGCGGCGTAGAGGCCTGGTTTTTACAAGGCTGTATCATTCACTCATTCATTCACCATGATGATTCCACTTCACCACCACCACACAGCTAGATAACGTGACCTTAACTTTCCTCCTCCCACTCACACACACTGAGCACTGGTTCTCACTGGTGTGACCCCATACACTTTACTGATTTCCACTGGTAGTTCAGTAAAGACTCCAGACGATATACAGGTGCTGTCTGACTTTGTAACAAGTGCTTAGTCCTGTTTTCAAAGTATGACAAGAGAGCTACTTATTTGTGTAACTCTAAATCTGTTAGATCAATTTTGGTAGTCAACCTCACTGGAGTAGTGTCTTTACCCCAATTGTGCCAAAACATTTGTCCAGTAAGGTGCAGAAATTTGGAGGGGGCTCGCTCCTCATAGTCATAGACAAGGGCTGAGTGTGTCTGATTAAAAACCGCTGTCTTTGTTCTACTCCAGGGTCACTAAATCACCCCTCTGCTGCAGCACTACCCTCTCCTGTCAACAAAGGTCTTAAATATGGCCTAAGATTAACAGGTAGGGAGGGGACAACTGTCTGGGAGACAGGACCCCAGGGACACTCAGAGATGGAAGAGGAAGTGAAACAACCCACTCGCTGTTTTTTTCTGGTTCAATGAAAGTCAATTAACTAAGTAGACCAGAAATTGACAATTTATTTTCAATGGTAAATAGTTCACTCAGGCTATCTTCATTTATCCACCATATTTGATCTCACTGGCCCATTGTCTGTCTCAGAGGCTGCTGGTTAGATAGGCAGCAAGGAGAGCCAATGGTAAAACAGTAGCCAAACAACAGCCAATCAGAATAGAGAGTTTCATATCAGGAAGTAGAGGTGACTGAATAGACTGGAAAATTGCACATTGTGGTTTGTCATTTTGTCAATATTTATTGTGCGATGTTATAATCTTTTATTTTCAACAGAAATGTTTCCACTGGTCATAAAGTCAAGCACTGGGTAAGAAGTTTGAGTGAAACACAAACAAAAGAAAAAAAGGAAAAAAATAAAAACAACATATCTTCAATAGCTTCACTGTGCACTTTGATTATCTCTCCTGCGAGTCTGGCTGGAAGCTGGGTTCGTTCAGCTCTCCGGGTGACTGCTAACCTAAATAATCATAATACAATGTTGGATTGCACTTTCTTCAAGTTTTTATCATCAGCAAAAGCATTCGTCTTCAACTTGAAACTCCCCCCCTCCCTACCTGCTTCGTGTACACTAAAACAGTTCAAAGCCTATTATCTCAAAGGTTCCGTAACCAATACATAAAGTCCCCGTTTGTTTTAAACAGACATTAGCATATACTACACATAATCTTTTGTTTAAAACAAACGTGTTTCAGGTTCTAAGGTAGTTTGTTTCTCCTAAGTTTTGGGATTTGGTGTCAAACCGTACGGTGCAGCCTTGGCTGGGCTCTCCTCTTAGATAAGTGCTTCTAACTCGACCGTGACCGCCATCTAGATGGTCAAACCCACCGACCGTCTCCGTCTGTGCGTACCATCCCCTCAGAGCTTATAGTGCACGAGCACTGGGCCCAAACTCTGTTTTATGTGTGGTATTAAACAAAGCAAGCACTCTCTTTCCTCTTCTCCATTCATACAGACTAATAAAAACACAATGGACTTTTTTTCTGCCCATGCCAACTTTGGTCTCTATAGGTGACTATAACAACATGACTTTACCATAACTTACAATGTGTCAAAGGAAATAGGATCCAGCCAAGCAAGAAAACAAACTCACTCTCCATCTACAGTTAGTATAAAAGCAAGCTTTTTTTCTTCTTTTAAGAGTACAAAACCTTTTTATCTCGCTTGTGGCCCCTTTCGACTCTTCCCTCCCTTTTATTCTCCCTCCCCCCAAACCTTCAGCAGCAGTCTATATGGAGGGACACTGAACAACTGTCTTTCGTCTGTTATGCTACATTATTTTTGCTTCTCATACGGAGAGGGACAGAGAACATACACTCGACATCATCATAATCATCATCTCTTGCATTTAGCAGACAAGCTGTAAACAAAATAAATTGTCCAAATGAAAAAATAAAGAAAGAAAATAATAATTTGGGGGACAGGAAACAAAGCCTTAAAATTGAGCGTTTTCATGTTGTTGTTTTTCTGTAAAAGAGTTCTGGCTGGAGTTTAGGCTGCAGCGGGGTCACCTGAAACTCGGCTCTTCTCTTTTCCTTACGTTTTTTCACATTCACAAACATTTATAACTTCCTTGTGCAAATCAAGCAGTCTTTAGAAAGAATGCCCTCCAATTGTTCTAGTAAAAATATATATAACTCCAAGGTGGCTGACGTGTGTGTTGCAGCAAGTGTTTCTGTATTTGTTTCTTTTTTTTTTTTTTTATCTCAGGTTTTTTCTCAGGTTCTGGGTACAAGTTTGTACCCCCCACCCCGTCCCCTCATCCCTCCTGGGGCTGGGTAGGAGGGGGGGGGGCTCATCTCCGTGGGGCAGGGCCGGAGGATGAGGGCATCTGTGCGTAGACTGGGTAGGCCAGGCGCACGTTGAGCGAGTCGTTGTGCTGGACCAGGGAGGTCTGGTGGTAGTGCAGGACCAGGTCTTTCAGAGAGCTGTACAGGTTGTAGGGCTCAGCGAAGCCGTAGCCCCTCTGCGTGCTGTAAATCATACAGTGCTTCACCTCACCCTCCACACTGTAGAGAGAGGAGAGGAGGTGTTAATACTAGCCTAACCCACAATGAAAACAAAGCAGTTGGACATGGACACATACTTGCGACTGCTTATAGAGTGCCTTCGGAAAATACGTTACAGCCTTATTCTAAAATTGATTAAATAAAACATTTTCCTCATCTATCTACACACAATACCCCATAATGACAAAGCGAAAACAGGTTTTTAGAAATGTTTGTACATTTGTAATAATAACAATTTACGTAAGTATTCAGACCCTTTACTATGAGAATCGAAATTGAGCTCAGGCGCATCCTGTTTCCATTGATCATTCTTGAGATGTTTCTACAACTTGATTGGAGTCCACCTGTGGTAAATTCAATTGATTGGACATGATATAAGGTCCCACAGATGATGTGCATGTCAGAGCAAAAACCAAGCCATGAGGTGAAAGGAATTGTCCGCAGAGCTCCGAGACAGGATTGTCTCGAAGCACAGATCTGGGGAAGGGTACCAAAACATTTCTGCAGCATTGAAGGTCCCCAAGAACACTGTGGCCTCCATCATTCTTAAATGGAAGAAGTTTGGAACCATCAAGACTCTTCCTAGAGCTGGCCACCCCGCCAAACTGAGCAATCAGGAGGTGACCAAGAACCAGATGGTCACTCTGACATAGCTCTAGAGTTTCTCTGTGGAGATGGGAGAACCTTCCAGAAGGACAACCATCTCTGCAGCACTCCACCAATCAGGCCTTTGTGGTAGAGTGGCCAGATGGAAGCCACTCCTCAGTAAAAGGCACATGACAACCCGCTTGGAGTTTGCCAAAAGGCACCTAATGGACTCTCAGACCATGAGAAACAAGATTCTCTGGTCTGATGAAACCAAGATTAAACTCTTTGGCCTGAATGCCAAGCGTCACGTCTGGAGGAAACCTGAAACCATCCCTACGGTGAAGCATGGTGGTGGCAGCATCATGCTGTGTGGATGTCTTTCAGCGGCAGGAACTGGGAGACTAGTCAGGATCGAGGGAAAGATGAACAGAGCAAAGTACAGAGAGATCCTTGATGGAAACCTGCTCCAGAGCGCTCAGGACCTCTGGCGCGAAGGTTCACCTTCCAACAGGACAACAATCCTAAGCACACAGCCAAGACAACGCAGGAGTGGCTTCGGGACAAGTCTCTGAATGTCCTTGAGTGGCCCAGCCAGAGCCCGGACTTGAACCCGATCTAACATCTCTGGAGAGACCTGAAAATAGCTGTGCAGCGACGCTCCCCATCCAATCTGACAGAGCTTGAGGGGATCTGCAGAGAAGAATGGTAGAAACTCCACAAATATAGGTGTGCCAAGCTTGTAGTGTCATACCCAAGAAGACTCAAGGCTATAATCGCTGCCAAAGGTGCTTCAACAAAGTACTGAGTAAAGGGTCTGAATACTTATGTAAATGTGATATTTCAGTTGTTTTATTTTTTGTAAATGTACAAACATTTCTAAAAACCAGTTTTTGCTTTGTCATTATGGGGTATTGTGTGTAGATTGATGAGATTTTTATTTTATTTTATCCATTTTAGAATAAGGCTGTAACATAACAAAATGTGGAAAAAGGGAAGGGGTCTGTATATTCTCCGACGGCACTGTATAAGAGCAGTTTTTGACACACTCACAGAGGATTATTGAACTACCACAACTTAGCAAGACTTACCATGGCATATCATCATCGCAGAGACTCAATCAGTAGTACATATTGAGACACTTACACTACGGAGCATGCTTATCTTATTGATAGTATATACTTGAGCACTTACACTACGGAGCATGCTTATCTTATTGATAGTATATACTTGAGCACTTACACTACGGAGCATGCTTATCTTATTGATAGTATATACTTGAGTACTTACACTACGGAGCATGCTTATCTTATTGATAGTATATACTTGAGTACTTACACTACGGAGCATGCTTATCTTATTGATAGTATATACTTGAGTACTTACACTACGGAGCATGCTTATCTTATTGATAGTATATACTTGAGTACTTACACTACGGAGCATGCTTATCTTATTGATAGTATATACTTGAGTACTTACACTACGGAACATGCTTATCTTATTGATAGTATATACTTGAGTACTTACACTACGGAGCATGCGTAGCAGCCCTTCTTGCTGCTCTCCCTAATGAGGAAGGCTCCGTCAGGTTTGCCCAGTAGAAGGTCTTCAGACTGGGTTCTGTTCAGGTCTCCTACAAACCAGCTCTTCTCATCATAGTGGGGCAGGTTCTCATCCTCCTCCGTACTCACAAAGTACCCTCTACACACACAGGAGACAGGGGAGCGAGATAAGCATAGGGTTTAGCAGAGATTCATTTGAGATGATGCATTTATGGTGTAGCCAACATATAAAATGAGAACGATTTCCTCAAATCTATATCCCTCAAACATGAATATAGTGATGAGACTATTGTGAATGAGCAAAGCCAATGTCAAGTCTATTGCTCCAGTATGTCCATGCTACAGATAGAGTGAGCCTTGCAGTGCGAGGCTGGGAGGCCGTGCTCTGAACACTTACTCATCTGTGTTCTCGTTCTTGATCCCCAGCCAGTCGTTAATTCGTTTCTGTCGCACTCCTTTGTGATTGAGCCAGCTGCAGAGAGGGAGAGAGAATGAAAAGAGAGGAGAAATGACTACAAACATCGAGTTAAAGCCCTTCTTTCATTATGCACATCATTCCTCCATTGAACAGAACAGACGACAAAAGGTATTGAATTAGTAGCACTCGCACAACCCTTCTGAATTAATCTGTGTATAGAAACGAGGCAGACCTGGTAATGCTATTACAGGCTTCCTAGAAGCCATGGCCTTTCTCTCCCCAGGCAGCCCAGAGACTTCCCTATAGAGAGCCTGCTGTAGCTAAGAGGAAACACAAGCTTGTAATATGGCCGCTCTCCAGTTAACCCCGTACGAACTCCACGTTTACCCCTTGCGGTCTGGGTTACTACTTACACAAGGTATTGGTCCCTGATCTTGCGGAGCTGGATGAGGTCAGGTTTGAGGCTGTTCATCTTCTTGTCTGTCTCTCTGTTGTCCAGAGCCTGGGTCTTCAGGTCCTGCTCCAGACGAATCTTACTGTCGTGGATCTCACCTAGACGAGACTTAAGCTTCTCATAGTTCATCATGATCCTATAGGACAGAGAGGGAGCGGAGGGGAGGAGGAGGAGAGGGGGAGGATGGGTCAGGATACTGCATCCTTTATGTATACTACTGCGCTACTATTACCATTATTCATAACTATTTCCATCACCCCCACAAACTAACATCCTGTTAAACACTTAAGGTCAATCTAGACACCACACTCTTTAATGTACACAAACATGACTTTGCCTGATGACAAATAGAGTGTATTCCATTTGGAGCAGGTCTGAGCCAATAAAAAAAAAACGTCCACTGCATACCTCTCGATCTCCTTGTCGTTGCCCTCCCGGCGGAAGCGCTCAATGTACTCTTTGCTGTAGCGCTCCTGCGTGTGACACTGCTCCTCAAAGATCTTGATGGTCTCGTTGAAGGCCTCGATGGCCGTCCTCTTCATCTGAATCTCCTGAGAGGGTTTACAAAGACATCAGGGCTATTAGTCCTCCACTCATCAGCCTGATAATGGTGTAATCTTCTAACGAATAAAGTCTATATCTATCTGTCTCGATTTATCAGCCAGGCACAGTCATATACACCTGGCAGTACACTGGTTGGCTGGATGTCCTTTGGGTGGTGGACCATTCTTGATACACAAGGGACACTGTTGAGCGTAAAAACCCAGCAGCGTTGACACAAACCGGTGCACATGGCACCTACTACCATACCCCGTTCAAAGGCACTTACATGTTTCACCCTCTGAATGGCACACATACACAATACATGTCTCCATTGTCTCAAGGATTAAACATCCTTCTTTAACCTGTCTCCTCCCCTTCATCTACACTGATTGAAGTGGATTTAACAAGTGACATCAATAAGGGTTCATAACTTTCACATGGATTCACCGGGTCAGTCTATGTCATGGAAAGAGCAAGTGTTCTTAAAGTTGTGTACACTCAGTGTAGCTGTTCCTTTCCTGATTAAAATAGAACATAGCTAGCTACTAGGTCTGTATTGGGTTTGGTGATGCAGGTGCAGGGTAGGTGTGTGTGGTATGATGGGCTAACAGTGTAGTGTGGTGTGTACGGTACCTGTGAGGTCTTGGTGTACTCCTCATAAAGCCGGTCATACTCCTTGCTCTTCTCCTGGTATTGATTGTGATATTCCTGGAGCTTCTTCCCCACCGCGTCAATGTTGTCCTCTTTCACCAGCTGATCCTGAGAGAAAGGAAGAGAAAGAAAGAAAGAGAGAGCGTATTAGAGGGAGATACATTGATATTAAGTGCAGAGAGCGAGAGAGCGAGAGAGAGAGAGAGAGAGAGAGAGAGAGAGAGAGAGAGAGAGAGAGAGAGAGAGAGAGAGAGAGAGAGAGAGGAGGACAGGAGTTGGGGATTAACCTGTCTGATTGTGCTTACAGAGGGAGGCTTCCTGATTAATTCAGGACCCATGATTTGGCATGGGTCCTCAGATCCTCAAAAAGTTATACAACTGCACCATCGAGAGCATCCTGACTGGTTGCATCACCGCCTGGTATGGCAACTGCTCGGCCTCCGACCACAAGGCACTACAGGGGCTAGTGCGTACAGCCTAGTACATCACTATGGCCAAGCTTCCTGCCATCCAGAGCCTCTATACCAGGCGGTGTCTGAGGAAGGCCCTAAAAATTGCCAACGACTCCAGCCACCCTAGTCACGGCAAGCGGTACCGGAGCGCCAAGTCTAGGTCCAAAAGGCTTCTTAACAGCTTCTACCCCCAAGCTATAAGACTCCTGAACAGCTAATCAAATGGCTACCCGGACTATTTGCATTGTGACAAATAAAATTTGATGATGCCTTTATCTAGGTGCTTGGGGGGGGGGGGATAATTATGAATGCAGGGACGGCCTTTTGACATGGAAGATGCATCTAATTATTTAGGGAGCTGTGCATTGCAGCACACAGCGGAGGAGAGAGAGAGAGCGAGAGAGAGAGAGAGAGAGCGAGAGAGCGAGAGAGCGAGAGAGCGAGAGAGCGAGAGAGAGAGAGAGAGAGAGAGAGAGAGAGAGGAATAAGCAGGGTAATATTTCACCAAGCTGTAAATCCTGCTGTATAGGCACTTTGCCTGGGAAGGAAGGGAACAACCCCCAGGACTACTCATTAGATAGACTGGGGATGCACAGGAGAGGAGGAGCAGGGGAGGAAGAGGAGGACGGGAGGAAGATAGGTGTCGAAGAGGAAGAGGAAGAGGGAGCAAGAGGTGCAGAGAGAGAAAGAAAGAACGACGAAGAGGACAGAGTAAAGGAAGAGGACAGAGAGAAGAACGCGAGGAGAGCAGAGAGAAAAAGAGGGAGGAAAAAGAAGTGGGCAGTAGATAGATGGGAGTGTGTGTGTGTGTGTGTGTACCTGCTGGTAGCGTGAGATGGGGTACATGAGTTTGACGTCTAGCTTGGTGTTGTACTGGGCCAGAGACTCATGTCTGTAGTGACTAATCAGCTCCACCACAGAACCAAATGTCAGGGGGTCGGAGAAACCATACTTCCCATCCCGGTGGTAGATTTTGATCAACTTGTTGTTCCCCCCTTTCCTACAGAGAAGAAAAGGACAGAGAGAGAGGATGCATGTATGAAAGAGGGCTTTCTAGAACCATTTGGACTATCAATTAATTCATAGATTATACATTTTAATAATATCTTTAACGAGTACTACCTCATAAAAAAAACCTTCCTACGGTAAATAAACTCTTGAGTGAAGTGTCCCAGGCCTTACCTCACTGTTAGTGTGTAGTGTGGTAACCTACCTCAGTGTTAGTGTGTAGTGTTAGTGTGTAGTGTGGTAACCTACCTCAGTGTTAGTGTGTAGTGTTAGTGTGTAGTGTGGTAACCTACCTCAGTGTTAGTGTGTAGTGTTAGTGTGTAGTGTGGTAACCTACCTCAGTGTTAGTGTGTAGTGTTAGTGTGTAGTGTGGTAACCTACCTCAGTGTTAGTGTGTAGTGTGGTAACCTACCTCAGTGTTAGTGTGTAGTGTTAGTGTGTAGTGTGGTAACCTACCTCAGTGTTAGTGTGTAGTGTTAGTGTGTAGTGTGGTAACCTACCTCAGTGTTAGTGTGTAGTGTTAGTGTGTAGTGTGGTAACCTACCTCAGTGTTAGTGTGTAGTCGCCCTGCATTTTGGTGGAGGCATCCCGAACCAAGAAGGTCCCGTCAGGCATGTCTCTCAGCTTATCATTCACCTCTTCCCTGAAGAGAGGGATGGAGAGAGAGACAGAGAGAGAGAGAGAGAAACAGAGAGAGAAACAGAGAGATAGAGAGAGAAACAGAGAGAGATAGAGAGAGATAGAGAGAGAGACAGAGAGACAGAGAGACAGAGAGACAGAGAGAGAGAGAGAGAGAGAGAGAGAGAGAGAGAGAGAGAGAGAGAGAGAGAGAGAGAGAGAGAGAGAGAGAGAGAGAGAGGTTACACATCTGAGGCAGTGGCCAGATGACATTTACAAGAAAGGCTGCAACTTAGTTATGGCAGGTAATATACACTTTACCCTCCCTTCCTCCCTCCCTCAACACATTGGTGTCCTTGAGACAGGAGAGACAGGCACACATCGGTGTGTGTGTGTGTGTGTGTGTGTGTGTGTGTGTGTGTGTGTGTGTGTGTGTGTGTGTGTGTGTGTGTGTGTGTGAGAACAGGCTGCGGGCAGAGGCAGTGGCCCGTGTCCCTCCTGTCAGCTGAAATGGTCTGGACAATGGAGACATGTTGGGATGGTTTACCTTAAGATGACCCACACACACATGTCCTAAATGGCTCCAGTCTGTATGTCTGTAGCCTATATCCCAGACAGGCTTTAGGGGCTTTCCTGTCTGTCTCCCGAGCAGCTTGCTCACCCTCCCTCCCCTCGTCTGTCTGTCTGTGTGTCTGGGCCAGTGTGGGCAGTAAGCCTCGTCATGCTGAGAAAGCAGGCTCCCACCTCCAGTCAGCTGACCTCTCCATGGCCGTCTCTGGGACGGCAGGGGTTAACTTCAGCCTGCCGGAGCAGCTGGGGCCCTGTGTGTGTGTGTGTGTGTGTGTGTAGAGGGGAGCTGGGGCAGTGTGTGGAGTTGATTTGACATGACACAGCGCTGCTCGAACACTGCTGCCCCAGGCTTAGATGAGGAGGGGAAGGGCGGGGTGGGGGGGCTCATTTACTGCCAAATTCCCTAAACCCCCTCCTAACTATGCACCCTGGGTAACTTTCAGTTTTATGTGTGTGAGTGTGTGTGTCTATGTGTGTGTGTGTGTGTGTTTCTGTGTGTTTCTGTCTGTGTGTGTGTGTGTGTGTGTGTGTGTGTGTGTGTAATGCATTGTAAACAGTGTAGCCATGAAATAATTTGAATAATAAGAGCATGAAACACAACCCAAATTAGCCAGAGAGAGACTGACTGACGACAAGATTGGGCCATGCAAATTAACCTGATTTTCTTAAATATATATATTTATGTTAACTTACTATAGGCAGCTCTGGTCTAGTCCGTCTACGTTTCACCCTACAGTCCCACTCAGACAGGTCTGTGGGCAGACAGACTTACTGTCTGTAGGTGTGTGTGTGTGTGTGTGCGTGTGTGTCAGTCTGTAAGTGTATCTATGCCTGTGTGTGTGTGTGTGTGTGTGTGTGCAGCTTCAGCCTCAGATGTGTGTCAGCTTTGGCTGGTGGTGGTAAGCTAAGCTGCACTTTACACATGGTGTAGATGAAACAGGGGGTCAAGTAAAGCCAGTCACTAAGCAGGCCTGTAAGCTGCTAAAACCTGCCTGGCTGGGAGACTCTGCTCTATAGGCATAGTGTGGTCTGGAGACAGACACACAGACAGACTGCTAGACTGGAGATTTAGGTTCATTTTAAAGGCCCAGTGCAGTCAAAAACGTGATTTTCCTGTGTTTCATATATATTTCCACACTATGAGGATGGAATAATCCTGAAATTGTGAAAATGATGATAATGCCGTTTTAGTGTAAGAGCTGTTTGAAAAGACCACCTGAAATTTCAGCCTGTTTTGGTGGGATGGAGTTTTGGCCTGCCTAGTGACATCACCAGGTGATACATTTGTTAATAGACCAATAAGAAAGAGTTCCAAACCTCTATGCCAATAATACGTTTTCAGTTTTCCCCTCCCAACACAGACCCCTCCCAGAGAGTCCTAGTAAAATTCATGCTTGAGAAATTGCTCTTTGCTAATACATTTTTGTTTCTTTTTGAACATTTTAATTGAAAACAGTCACAGCAAGGTACTTAATTGTTACCCAGAAATTGATTAATATTGAGATTTAAATGGCTGCATTGGACCTTTCAAAGGTTCTTCCTTCTAACATCCTCTCTACCCCTTGACACCAACCCATACTGTACAGTCCATATCCCAGTTAATGTAAGACAGCCGATAGAGGGAGAGAATTGTAAAACTTAAATGAAAGGGACTTCCGTGATCATGAGAGTGACTGAGTATTGATTTATGTGATCCCATGACTCGACTCAAGGCACCTTCTCGCCAAATAAACTCAGATGTGCACCATACCAACACACAAGACAAACAGGAACCTTCACACACACACACCACACCACATCTCGCGCTAGTTAGACAAACTTGTTGCTGCCATAGCTGATCTACCATACCATCTGGTAGTGCCCATCTTGACTGCATGCCTGTAAGAGTCTGCTGACTTCCACAGGCTTCAAACGTCCTTTTAAGAGGTACAGAAAGCAGCAGTTGACTACTCCATTGTCAACACTTTGATTAAATCAGTAGACCTATATCAATATCTTTGAAAATACCATATAAGTATCATTAGCTTTTAAAACCAATATAATCTATTTTCTTTTATCATATTTTAGACCAGAGTTAGGCTACCTTTTGTTCCTGCAGTGAGGAGGATTCACCATCGTCATCCTCCTGTAGCTCAGTTGGTAGAGCATGGCGCTTGCAACGCCAGGGTTGTGGGTTTGATTCCCACGTGGGGCCAATATGAAAAATGTATGCACTCACTAACTGTAAGTCGCTCTGGATAAGAGCATCTGCTAAAATGTCATCAAATGTTTTTATAATTTATCTGCAGTTAATTGCCAAAAAGCCTACCAGTATGTAAATTAGGAAGCCAAATGAACAGCTCTTACCGATGCAATTCGGTAAGCTACTGACGAGTCACTCACTTTAACGTCACTGAAGTCCATCAGTAGCCAGCTAAATTAGCCAGCTAGCTAGCTAAAGTAGCAAGGCTAATTGAGGCTATTTTGAGGCACCCTTGTCTACAACAACTCCATTCATATAAAACAACAGCCTACCTGTTGGTTGATCATTGTAGCCTACTCCTTCTCATTTAGCCAACTTAATTCCATAATTTTAGATTAGAAATCTCCCACTTCACTGGCAACGCATGGAGCCTAAAAATGAATACTCTCCTAGTAATCGAAAACTAACGTCCGTTCGGATATTTGAATAACCGTGCCCATCCCTAGTCTAATTGCCCCCTTCTCTGCCCCTAACAGTGAGAGACACACATGACAGATCCAACTGAAACGTAGCCTACCAGTATTGAAACTCTCTGCACGGCATCTGTACCCAGTGGCCACTGCATGCAGAAGTGTGTGCTTGGGGCTGGAGAATTTTCAGAGATTAAAATGTATGAAATTAGCTAGTTTGATGTGCATTACATTTAAAATTAAAACATTGAAAAGAGACTTAAAATAAAATAAAAAGTAAATCATAAAATAAAATCCCCCAGTGTTTTTCACTAGCGCCAGCTGTCGGCTATACAGCCGATTACAGACCAATTTTCAGCCACCTACATTGTCCACTTAAATGAACTACACTACTTTTCAATTCGCTAGTCAAAAAAAGTCTGCCGAGCCCTCTCCCGCTAGATTGAAGGATATCCATCTTCTAGCAATCTATTGATAGGAGGAACAGGCGCCTGTCAGTCACAAAGTGAGAGATGACAGGTAAACACTGCTGGTTTGACAGTCTGCTGTCTGTTCCATCTCTTGGTACCTGGATGTGTGTGTTGTGTGCGTGTGTTGTGTGCGCTGTGGTTGCAGTCAAAATGCTCATATAATGTGGTATCGATGTGTTTTCTGGCACATTAATTTATTTTATTTTGCGTGCAGGGTCCGACATTAACGACGGCCCGCTGGCCCAGGGCCAGTAAAAATGTGGGGCCAGTAGCTTTTCAGCGCATTTCAGTTCAACATTTACCTGCTCTGTCACAGTCTACCATTGAAAACCATAGAATTTTTGCTATTTGTATTTGAGCAATATGATTGGCCATTCATTCAAGCACCACCACGCTCCCGCGAGTCACAACTTCTCGAGCACCCGAGCAGTACATGAGTTGGTGCCTTCACACAGCACATGCGAACTGTTCAGAGCGAAAATAAGATTTATTTTAGGGAAAGTGATTTACAAAAGTAAACCTTCAATAGTGAACATACTAGCAATATGCTGGCTACTGTTGATACGTAGTCTGCAAAAAGAAAGCTACAAAAAGACATAGCATTCATCTTGGCTAGCCTACTGTAGCCATGTCGATGTCTCTTTTGTCTTAAAGGGACAGCGTCCGATTTTCAAATCTTCTCAAAAGGACATACTTTAGAAACAAAAATGTATGCAATTAATACAATGCAATGCTAAAGAATAGAGTAATGACTTGCATTGCTAAATTATATTACACAGGTTTTTAATACATATCATAGTAACCAAATATAGCCGAATATAGAGAAAAAGCATGCCAACCTATAGGCCCTGCAAGACCCCAAATCATTTAAGAACTACACCATGTCCGGGCCAGTAGAAATTCTGTTCGGGCCAGTAGATTTTTGGCCAACTGGCCCAATCGGGCCAGTGAGAAAAAAAGTTAACGTTGGACCCCGGCGTGTTTCATATGCAGCGATGGAGTTATACGTCAATGGTATCGCATCGGGACAAGTCAACTAAAGATCTCGTTTGTATTTTTTATATGAAGTCCATCAGGACTAGCCAGAAAGTGACGTTAAAGTGAGTGACTCGTCAGTAGCCTACCGAATAGCATCGGTAAGAGAGCTCTTCATTTGGCTCCCTAATTTGCATACTGGTAGGCTTTTTGGCAATTAACTGCAGATAAATTATGAAAGCATTCGATGAAGATGGTGAATCCTCCTCACTGCAGGAACAATAGGTATGTTAGTGGAGAGACAGCCTCACTCTGGAAAACCGATTGAATTATTTTAAAAGCGAATGATACTTATATGGTATTTTCAAAGACATTGATATAGGTCTACTGATTTAATCACAGTGTTGACAATGGAGTAGTGAACTGCTGCTTTCTGTGCCTCTTAAAAGGAAGTTTGAAGCCTGTGGAAGTCAGCAGACTCTTACAGGATTCTTTAAATGCCCAGTGCAGTCCAGTTTTGTTTTGCCTGTGTTTTATATCACATTGTACAACAGCTGATGTAACACCGACTGTAAAAGTGTGAAACAATTGGATCAGGGTTATTTCCTGATAGTTGCTGGTTCAAAATACAATCTAGCATTAGAATATACCAGAGGCCACCAAAATAGAGCTTGTTCGGTAAAAATGTATTAACCAATCCCCCCAGCCCAGGGGAGCCTGGCTAACTACTTTTTCGATTTGGCTGGCTACTCAATGTGCTTGTGAAAAACGCTGATCCCCCGAGCTGTCAGGGCACTTTCATAGGAGGGCAAAAGGGCAGCTGCTTGGGCACTGGTTGAGCCCTATTTGTGCATGTGCCTGGTGTGCGGAGTGTTACCTTGATATGTCTCCCCAGTACCACTCTGCTTCCTGTAGCGACCCCCCAGCCCCCTCCTTCACACCGTTGCTGCTGCTCACTGGAGTCATGGGCTTGGCCGGCTTGGGAGGAAGAGCTGCAGAGAAACAAAGAAGGGAAGAGAGAAAGACAGAGGGTTAATGGCAACAAAATAACAAAGAAATGCTTCTACATGTATGAGGTGTACTGACATGACAGTGGACCTGAAGCTTGTAGGAAACAGTCTTCCTGTCCTGTCATTCCTCCTTTCTGCACCTCTACTTCTGGCCTGAGTTCATTCCTTCATCCCTCCATCCCCCTGGCTTAGATGATGTCTCAATCGGCCATACTGGCCATGCTTCGCCGCCCTCCCATTCAGCGCGGTTGTTAATAATTTACCAAGAAGAGACCTCCCTCACAGCATTTGGAATCTAGAGATGCCGTGAGAATACTAATCGGAGGATAAGTAGCAGGAAACAGAGCTGGGCTGGGCTGGTTAGATCCCCCTCACCCCGGTTAACAGTAGAGAGAGGTGTACATACGTCTAGGCTGCTAGTAGAGGGACCTTGAGGGTCAGGGAGGGGTGAGATAGGGAGTAGAGGGTAGGGGCGAGACATGCCAGGTGCAGCAGAGAAGAAAAGTGTAATAACATTGCTAGCTTTAGGGGAAAATAAGCCCTCACCTCCTCCCTTTACCTCCTCTAACCCAACAGTAGTTACAGTGTTCATATGAAAACTCCAAGCCAAGCATAACTAACCTGCCCCTGACCCAGACACCCTACTCAGCACCCACAACCACACACATACACACAGCGCGCGCACACACACACACACATATATGTGTACCCACTCTTCAGTCAAGAGAGTCACTGACTTTAGAGAGTGCCCTTTCAGAGAGCACACACAACAAAGAGCAGTGTGTGTGTGTGTGCGAGCGGGCGCGTGCGTTTCATCTTTCATTCAGGGGTCTCCCCTGGCTCTCTGGCGGCCTCTAGAATGTTTTGTCTGTCCCTCTCTAGAACATTCAGGGCTGCTCTGGGAACTCACACACACCAGGGAGGGAAGACACAAGGTGACATCATGACAGACAGTCAGGGGAATCCCATAAATACACTACTAGGGGGCAGTCCAACCAGGCAACCAGGCCAGTCACAGACAGACAACCAATTCCCCAGAGTCATCCAGGACACATTTATTGACATAACCATTACTCAATGTCCCCATGAGAGTCACATCACTCACTGTCATGGGTCCTCATACTCTACAGTAACAGTTACAGAAAGTAAGACATACTGAGAGTATTACTACAGAATTAACTCTGCATTAATGGTGTCAATAAAGGGAATTAGAATGTGTGACAGACATACAGCATAGGAAATAGCTCTTAGTAAAAGAGGTTACAGTTGGAGCAGACTGAGTACAATATTTATTTCGCTACAGCAGTACAGAGCTAGGGGAATATAAAACTGTGTCTGGGATACTAATGAAAACCAGCTCTTTCAGTTGGGTTGGCAGTTGGTCCACGGGGTATGCACACACACATACACATACGCACACGCACATGCAGGGTTGGGGAGTAATAGATTACATGTAATGCGTTACGTTAGCAGAAAGAATATTGTAATCGGATTACAGATACTTTTTTAAAAGTAGATGATTACTTAAAAATTCAGAAAGGGTGTTTGCGATTATTATTTTTTTTTTTACACCTTTCTGTTTTCTCAATGACATTAAATGTATTTGTTTGTTCCGCCTGAGGCAGTCTGAACACAAATCAAAGACCACTATGAAGACACACCAAATGCGTTTGATGGATTGCGGGAAAAGAGCAGGAATAGGATTTTGTAGACTACAGTCCAAGCTATATCTTCCAATGGTGTGACTGCTGTCGGCATCCAAAGATTCTTCAACTTGAATAAACACTTGGAGGTAAGGACATTTTACATTTTCATTTAGTAGAGGCTCTTTTTTTGTTTAAATGTTTGGAGGACAGCTTTTCCATTTACTTCTACACACGACACTTATTTTTTTACTTAGCGGAGGCTCTTAACCAGAGCAATTTACAGGAGCATTGCTCAAGGGCACACGGACAGATTTTTCACCTAGTTGGCTCGGAGATTCAAACCAGCGACTTTCCGGTTACCAGCCCAACCCTCTTAACCACTAGGCTACCTGCTGCACAACAGCAGTGGTGTAGCCTATGGGCGATACGGAAATCACTTAGGCCAATTATAGGCTACATAGCGCATTGATGTGAATCACACTGCCGCTCTCTCATTTAGCTATTTGCGCCTTACAGCTTTTGGTTGTTGTGGATGGCTGTTCCCAAATGTATATGTGTATTTTAAAGAAGTTTGCACTGCCTATCAATCATTGTTTTCGTGACCAGGGGTGTATTCATTAAGAAAAATGTTTACCGTTTAAGAACCAAACAGAAGCAAACAGAGCAAGTCAACATTTTCTATTTGGACAAATTCAGGTAGGTCCCTCCTCGTTTCGTTCAGTTTGCTTCCGTTCAAGAAACGTTTTGGAACAGAATGGGCGTAAAGAATATGCCCCCAGTGGACAGCCAGTAAGCCTATAAAATGCGCTCTTGCAACAGCTGCATAGTGCGGCTACCAGCCTATGGCGTAAAAGTTTGAGGGAGTTCCTCCCTTCCTCCCCCGTAGTATTGTCCTCCATACTGTCAAAAACAAGTTTCATTTAAGAAGACCACGAATGTGGCTTTTATTGCTCAATCAAATTTGTGCAACAACAAAAAAAAAATCCATAGGCCTAACGGACACATGTTCAAACTTGCGTACTTTAGATGCAAATTATTGACGTATCAGTATCGACAACAAAAATAGTAGGCTTATAGCAAATGCAGCATGTGGCATACATTTTTCACATGCAAAAAGCACTTTTTGGTAGTGCTCAAAGCATACCATTCCGACAGCAGCATTTTTTTTTTCAACTCGAAGCAATGAGCCCAATCAGTCCTCCATGACAACAAAATCATAAACAACAGAGTAGGCTAATTAGTATTTCGTTTTTGGGTTATGCTCAGGTAAAAAACATTTGTCTAGTCTAGATTTTCAAGTCCTATTCTTGAAGATGAAGTATTAAATTCATTGGAATGACTAGAAGTCTGACACTCAGTTTTTTTTAAATGTAAAGATATAGCCTAATCATATTATTACTATTATCTGCAGTAGAAAGCAATGTATTAGAAGAAGCCTACATAAACAACCCATAAAGTAAAATGCAACATCCATTTAAGGCCAGCCATGTAAACTCTAACAATGATTTATCCTGCAATAGATGTCGTTCAATTGGTAATATACATTTTTGTCTTCTTCTAATGCCTCTTAAGCAGATTGATGTTTATTGGGATGAGCCTTGTCCTTGAGGCAGAACTGAGCAATTTCCCCCAGATGGGCCAGCTGCAAAGTCAGAATTGGCTATATTGTAAAAAATATATGAAAACAGAAATGTAATTTAGAGTTAGGGTTAGGCATTAGGGTTAGCAGTGTGGTTAAGGTTAGGGTTAAGTTTAAAATCAGATTTTATGACTTTGTGGCTGTGCCAGCTAGTTACCACTCTGCAGAGCTGCCTCCAGAACAAGACTAATGACGAAAAACGCTAAACTGCGCCTCTTAAGGGGAACGTCATCTAAAAGTACCTGAAAGTAATCCGATTACTTTACTGAGTTTGGGCAATCCAAAAGAAACATTACTGATTACAATTGTGGACAGGTAACTAGTAACTGTAACGAATTACATTTAGAAAGTAACCTACCCAGCCCTGCGCCACACACACGCACACAGTGAGCCAGGCAGGCAGCCCAGGAGACAGAGCTCCTCTCCTCTTCCCTGTGGGGTGAGCAGTCTCCACCAGTGAGAGAGAGCCAGGGGCGGACCTGCCTCTCTCTCCTCCCCTCCTCCTCCTCTCTTTCCTTTCCTCTCCTCCCTCCAGCCTCTCCTTGCAGGTGCACACACACTGCTTTCACTCTCTCTCACAGCACACAGGGGAAAGAGGCAGGAAGCCACAGGAGGAAGAGAGCAGAATTGGGCCAAGTGAAAATGAAAGCCCTGGCTAGCTAGCAACCTCCAGCCCCCTCCCCTTCCAGGACCTGTGTGTGTGTGTGTGTGTGTGTGTGTGTGTGTGTTAGTGGTCTTTACTATTTATTCATCCCCACTTCATCATTAACAGATTAATTATATATCAGAGAATCTGTCCTGCACCCTTCACCCTCAGTCGAGCCCCCACCTATGACACACGCATACACAACAGCTCGATCCGAGCCAGTTCCAAAGAGCACATTATGCAGCTTGCATAGGACACAGGGTCAGCCTCAGGCACAGGGACAACTCTGTGTGTGTGTGTGTGTGTGTGTGTGAGGCAGCTCTTGGGTACAGAAGCAGGAGCATGTTAACCAGAGTGTGTTGGGCGCCAGCAGAGTGTATTAACACTACCGCCCCACAGCAATCCTTCACACACACACCTCAGTGAGATGTAAATGACAAATCATAATTGACAAGTAAAAAAGTGAAACAAACGAACATTTGCGCAAATGTGCAAAGTTACTAAATAGAAAATGGAATGAAAGTAGTAGAATAAAGAACAATCCAATCCAACCTTTATTATTGATTTTGTTGGGAGGGTGTAAGCCCCAGTGTGTGTAAGCAGAGCAGAGGGTCTTTTACACACACACACACACACACACACACACACACACACACACACACACCAGTCTGTCTTTTAAGCTGAGCAACACATGCAGTGCTGCAGACTCAGTCCACGCGGCCGGCCAGCCAGCCTACCACCGGTCCCCTCAAACCTGTCACACACACATAAGCCCTCATTTCAGTCCTGTCCAGTCGCAGGCGGCACTTTGCTTCACACACACAAACATGGACCCACATACACACACACACACACACACACACACACACACACACAGGGAAGCACAAACACACAAAAGGGACGTGGGCCAACTGACAAGAGAAGAAAGAAAGGGGAGGAGGACGGAGAGAAAAAAAGAAAGAAAGAAAGAAAGAAAGCTGGTGCTGGGTCTTACCGTCTTCCACTACTGGGGTCTGTGTGAGCTGCATTAGTCCTGTCAGCTGGCTGCCACACACACACTGTTCCTTTCCCTTTCTCTGTGTGTCAGTCAGTCACCCCCTCTCCTCTTCTCCTCTCTCTCTCTGCTCTCTCTCTCTCTCTTTCCTCCTCTGTCAGACTGGCGCTGCGAAACAAGCCCTGATCCTAAAATCAGCCAGCTAGCTAATCTCTGAATGGAGACCTGATTTAGCCAATAAGAGCACAGCATGGGGGGGGTAGGGGGTGGACCCTGAGAGAGGGGGGAGCAGAGAGAGAGAGAGAGAGAGTTAGACCCTCAGAGTATATAAATTATGTCAGGGACATGTTGAGGAAGAGAAAGAGAGAGGGTCAGGGAAAGAGAGAGGGTCAGGGAGAGAGAGAGGGTCAGGGAGAGAGAGAGGGTCAGGGAGAGAGAGAGGGTCAGGGAGAGAGAGAGGGTCAGGGAGAGAGAGAGGGTCAGGGAGAGAGAGAGGGTCAGGGAGAGAGAGAGGGTCAGGGAGAGAGAAAGGGTCAGGGAGAGAGAGAGGGTCAGGGAGAGAGAGAGCACACAGCGCGTGGAGCCTCACTAAACCAGACACACACTCTTACACACACATACAAACACGTGACGTGACAAATGGACAATTTTTCTTAACGTTTAAACAGCCATTATTTCCATTAAAACTATAAGAAAATGCATAAAATGTGCAGCTGCCAGCAACGGTTTGGGTCTCAAAGTGCGTCCCTTTCAGATGGTTAAGCATTGCACCTGTACTACCATTACTGTACCTCAATTCCACCTCGCAAAGTATTGCCATACAGGACTTCGCTGCTGTCGCTTGCCTTCCTTTGCCATTTTTCCAACTGTCAATGACGATGGCGTAGTGGTGGAGAGTCGATTCCAAAATAATTGACTCCTCGACTCTTTGTACGTTGACTCCCGGTGTCAACTCCCATTTCTGAGTGTCAAGACTCGATTCTGCTAGGAATCAACTCCTAAGATTCAATATTTTTGGAACGGAGGAGACTGATTAGTTGCTGTACTTCCGAGAACACAAACACATCTTTCATAGCGAGCTAGCGAGGGACGGAGAGAGAGGGGAGGGGCACAGTATAGGCAGGTCGGCCACCAGGCATACAGTCAGAACCGTGCACTAGGCCTGTGCACTAGGCCTGTATCTCGCAATGGAATGCATTATCTTGCAATTTCTTGGCTTGCAATGTCTCGCAACTTCAGAAAAGCAGGGCCTATCATCAATGAATAGGCTAGGACATTCTACATGCAACAGACCGAAGACTGAACACACACTCGCATCATTAGTGAAGAGAAAGAGCAGGGGTCTAATCATTAGTCCAAACAGTTGCAAAACGGAACGTTCCTATTGGACAAATTCAGGTAGGTACCTCCCCGCTTCATTCCATTTACTTCCGTTTAAGAAACGTTTTGCAACATAATCTGTGTAATGAATACGCCCCAGGCGAGCCAGCGCGAGGGAGAGAGGAGGGGGCAGGCAGAAGAAACCGTGGTGCGCATATGTCTTAAATTCCTCGCAAATTCACCAAAGTAGTCTAAAGTTCATCTCTTCCTCTAGTTTTATTTAAATTACACAACTTTATAGCCTATCGTCCAGTTAGGCTAAAACACAGAAAATAATGTTTTGTGATTTTTCTCAAAGTTAAGGATCCCAATTTGTTTTATTTTTTTATTACGTTCACCCCCCCCCCCCCCCAACACAAACACACCCCACACACACCCCCTGTGGCCAAAGCTGTGTGTGTGTGAATGGGAAAAGACAGGCATATTCTGCTCTCAGCCCAGTTTCCACAAGTCAGGCCTGACCAAGCTGCACGCTTTTAACTCTAGTACTATTTATACATGTGAGGAGAGAAAGGGAGCGCGTGAGAGAAACAGAGGCAGAGAAACAGAAGGAGAACAGAGTGAAAGAAAGAGATTTGGGAGGGAGAGAGAGATGGGAGAAAAATGTTTATACTTAACAGATGTATGTGTTCTGGGTCTCTTCCCAGCCTAACATGTGTCCAACATGAATCCCAGAAAATAATAGAAGACAGAAAGAGAGAGAGAAAAAGAGAGGTTGGGGGGAGAGGGCAAGTTACCCTGTATGCTTAGACACATTCTGAATCCTTAGCTCTGCTACATCTCTCCATGGCAGACAGAATGAGAGAGAAAGGTTGTGTCTACACTTGACACTTCCATGCAACTTCTGCTATCAGAATACGAAGATCGCATTGAAAAGACGGGTCTAGACACACAAAAGTCGCATTGTGGTCTGATTGTGTTCAGATCTGGCTGACCACTTCAGGATGTGGTCAGGGATGCGTTGTGTGCAGATTTCCGAAAGCATTCAGGCTACCGAAAGCGCATACAGTGGCCGACGTCATCAGCACTCCTCCCACAAGTCTCCAGAAAACGTGGGTTTTGGGACGGAGAGGCACCTTTTCATTATGACGTTGGAGGAAATACATTCCTAGCGTGTGAGGAACGTGTTTGCTGGCCTCATAAATGTTAGCCAGTTAGCTAATAAATAAAAAAGAATATATATGTTTGGCTAGAGTTATGCTAACCCGTTTGCAATCCCTTTAGCGTTGCTTGCTAGCTTGCTGGCTAGCTATAGAGGTTAGCTGGCTAGTTAGCTTCAGTAGTTAGCTACTGCCATTAGTTGTTGTTGTGTTATTATCAGATTTGGCCTATTCCACCGTTTGTAGAATGCATACTGTCATTTGAATATAGTGCAGGAAAGGGGAATCCGGACACACTGTGGACACGGTAGACTCATTTAAATGTAGGTGTAGATGCATGACGCGTTCGGAATTCATTTATCATATATCTAGGATCAGAATACTAAAGCTGCATGAACTGTCAAGTCTAGACACGGCCAGAGAGAGAGAGAGAGAGAGAGAGAGAGAGAATAAAGAGTAAGGTAATAGTTCTACTGTACTTCTTATGGAAGAGAATGCGTGTTTTAATGTGTAGAGGAAGAATCAACACAACCAACCCAGTCTGTCTGTCTGGCTGTCTGTCGTGCCTCTCCTGTAAGTGACTTCTGTCATTGACCCATATAGCATCATTCTAGCAGCATGGGACAGAAATGTACTGGTGATTTTCCATTCAATGAAGAACCTACCCAATTCTCAGAGTGCTACCCTGCAAACCCACACCCCATCCCTGCACCTTACACACACACACACACACACACACACACACACACACACACACACACACACACACACACACACACACACACACACACAAAATGGGAGGGGAGTAGTCGTGTTGCCGTTGGGAACTGAGGTCAGCCCTCCCCTGGGGCAGCACTCCACCTGTGCTAATCACCCACGCCCACGGACACAAAGACACACACACACAGAGCTGGCCCCCGGCATTTCATCCTGACCGTCACAGAGCCTCTCACATTTCAATTCCACTGTAATAAATATATTAATGAACATCTGCACAACGCTCATCCTTTCTCTTGCCTTCTCTCTATTTCTCTTTCTCTGCTGGGCCCAGGGCTTAGACCCACAGTATCCCACAAAGTGAATCCCATGCCGAAATAAAATCTAAAAACAGGAGTACAGAAGAAGAGAGAAAATCCCAGACAGGCAACCTAAAACACAGCGTGTGTGTTCTGTAGGGGCCGAGCTGTGCGCTGGCATTGAGTGGAAGATAAGATTAATGTGCGGTCTTGATCACACACACTGGTGAGCTCATTCCCCCTGGAGAGAGAAGAGGAGGAGTAGAGAAGAAGAGTGGGGCTATTTTCTTCAACTCCCCTATACACACCGCCGCTATACGCCACTCTATACACCTGCCTGCCTGCTGTAACACAGCTAGGGTCCTTTCAGATAGCCCAGGAGATGTTACATAGAAGCCAAACACACAACACAGTGCATCTTTACCTTGCAAACCTATTGTTTATACAAAGCCTACTGGTTGTTTCATTCAATGTCTTCACTGACAATCCCTGGCACAATGGAACAAGCTAGCTAACAGGTGATCATGTAATACAACCGATGTTGTTTGTTATCACTCTGTAACAACACCAACACACATAAAAACACAAACATCAACCATTGACAGATTAATCACAGCAGGAGATGGTGATTATGTTTCCAACACCAGGACACGTTTAGACATTGTTGTTTTGAAACAGATCTGACAACATGATTAGTGTGACATTTTGGCCATTTGCCAACTGGCTCATCCATCTGGGTTTATATGCATAAGATGCACAGCATTACTATGCCCATTATACATACATTGTAGTCTTATTGTTCATATTTTCATAGACAGAGAACCTACCCAGTGGGCATACAACATGATAAAGACATTTTTTTTCTGGTTGAAATCTGGTCGGGGCGTCATATAACCAGATCACAACCAGATTAAGACGTATTTTTCATTACGGAAATTAACTTTTTGGTCCAACAGCCACTGTGGCAGGTAGATTTTTAAAAAATCTATCAGCCACTCACATTTTTTACCAGCCAATTATTTAATTTTTTCATAATCACACAAAAAAAAAAAAGAGTATTCCTAGTAAGATATAATGTGGTATATTGCTTAATTTAATTTAATTAGTGACCTGCGTCATTTAACCAATGTATGTTAAAAGAAATCATTTAGATCCAATAATAAAAACAGATACATAGTTATACAACTGTACATCAACAATCAACAAAGTGCCTACCCTGATACAAAATGCTGAGTGATACGGCTTATTTATTATTACAGTTCAGGGCTCTATGCTGACATTTTTTTACAAGGAGTACATGATGTGCTCCTAAGTAGAAATGCAGAAGCACAATGACTACAAGTTCATGAATAAACGTTTTTGGGAGCAATCCATGCTCAATCATGCACAATCATTAGGTGAGACAAAAACTTTCAGCTGGCCCTTTAAAGGAAGGGCCGTTACCGTGGTAACTTGGGCACTTGCTTGGCTGTGATGAAAATAATCTTGACTGTGTTGTTTTCCTAACAGCAGACAGTTGCAGCAAACTTAAACTAACATTGAAAAACAACCTAGCATGTGAACAAAACGATGTAACTGGCCAAGAAACACGAGGACAAAGTCACACTTTAGTAGATTTTCTTGTAAATTCGACCATGTGGGCTTTGGATTTTTTTTTTCTTTTTTTTTTCTAAATGCTCTGTGTCACCACCCGACAACGTGGCTTATGAAATATACATTCTTACCCACCAATTACAAAATCTACCCGCATTTGGAGGGTTTTAATTTCCAAACCAGATTACTTATTTTTGACGTCTTGAAAAATACATCTTATTTTGGTTGAAATCTGATTTAACTACTGACCAGTTATCTAAATGTTACTCAATTAATAGACACCAATCTATATAAACACGTGCATTGTTGGATATAAGACACTAGAACCATTACAAGTATTCAAATTGGAGTAATGTTCTTTTTCAGCAGGGTTTGCATGATTCAGCTTAATCAAATCAAATCAAATTTTATTGGCCACATGCGCCGAATACAACAGGTGTAGACATTACAGTGAAATGCTTACTTCCAGCCCTTAACCAACAGTGCATTTATTTTAAATAAAAAAGTAAAATAAAACAACAACAAAAAAGTGTTGAGAAAAAGAGAGCAGAAGTCAAATAAAATAACAGTAGGGAGGCTATATATACAGGGGGGTACCGGTGCAGAGTCAATGTGCGGGGGCACCGGCTAGTTGAGGTAGTTGAAGTAATATGTACATGTGGGTAGAGTTAAAGTGACTATGCATAAATAATTAACAGAGTAGCAGCAGCGTAAAAAGATGGGGTGGGGGGGCAGTGCAAATAGTCCAGGTAGCCATGATTAGCTGTTCAGGAGTCTTATGGCTAGAAGCTGTTGAGAAGTCTTTTGGACCTAGACTTGGCACTCCGGTACCTTAGCACAGCTGGCAGACGCACCAAAGCGGGTCCCATGGCATACAACATGCTGGGCTCAGACCTATTCCATTTGAGACTCAGGGGACTCCGCATGGACTCGCACGGTTTCATTTATGTTTTACATTTTAGTCATTTAGCAGATGCTCTTATCCAGAGCGATTTACAGGAGCAATTAGGGTTAAGTACCTTGCTTAAGGGCACATCGACAGATTTTTCACCTAGTCGGCTCGGGGATTAGAACCAGCGACCTTTCGGTTACTGGCACAACGCTCTTACCCACTAAGCTACCTGCCGCCCTCTTCCTGAGTCCGGCAGAATCATATTACACTATGGGCTCCGGCTAATCGTAGTCGGGTCAAGTCCACTTTAGCTTATCCTGAGGTCATATGTCATTAACAAGCAAAAATGTGTGATAGTCTCTGCGGTCTTATAGCTATCAGAGATGGTCCCTAATTTAGAGAATCTCCGGTGCTATAAATGCTTTGGATTTTACTACAGGCTATGGCAATGTTGTTCGTAGTTGCAGTCCACCCTATTGTAAAGTGCACATTCACTTCCATAACATTTGTTCCAGGCTACCAGCATGCAAGATAAACTTGCACAATAATACAGGATATCCTTACAAAAATTAACTGCCGTTAAAATGCAGTAAAACTGCAGTACAATGAAATAATGTTTTATTAATGAATGATATCTGGTAGCTTGCTGTGTGTGTTGGCTTCTAATGTTAATCTTCTGTCGGTGTAATTACACTGTTTATTGTGCTGGGCATTTTCTTCTGTTCCACTGAATGCCATTTTGATGTTCTATTATGACTAACTACATTTGTTTTCAGAATTTAACAACTAACACTTAGGCCTATGTCTTTAATTACAATATCCTACTGCAATCCACCAGGATTTACAAAACCCTATTTTTATCCCATTTATTTCCATCAATAATTAATCAAATTATTGCACCTGAATTTAACCATGAAAACATGACAATTATATTTTCCCTTAAATCTTTTAAGCAATTAACCTTTTACTACAATGGGCTAAATCAGGGTCACACAGTGTTTCTTGGTAGTCTTAAAACAAATCTACTTTGAAACAAAAGTATACACCTTACACAAAAAAGAAGACACCTGTACCATGTCAGATATAATAATATGCCATTTAGCAGACGCTTTTATCCAAAGCGACTTACAGTCATGTGTGCATAAATTTTTACGTATGGGTGGTCCCGGGGATCGAACCCACTACCCTGGCATTACAAGCGCCATGCTCTACCAATTGAGCTATAGAGTTTAAATGTATTCCATTTTGAGTTTGCATACCAATATTAAAGTTGATATACTTCACAGAAGACTGAAATATAACAAAACCGTTTGACATAGAAACACCGGATTTTCTGCGTTTAAAAAAGTATCATGTTTATTAATTATGAAATTATTTAAAATATTAATACAATTCCACCCAGGAGGGCACTAGAGGGCGATTTGGTCATTTGACTGCAGGAAAGGGCTACCATAACGCGTGCACTAATTTTATTTTAAGTAGCTAAATAAGGAGGTAGGCATATCAGTTCCAACTAAAACTTGGATTGGAATCTGTGCCTTGCACACAGCAATAGATCTCTGCGCGCAAGCAGCCTGCTTGCTCGAGCCATCAACATTCCATATGGTCGTTGGGCCAGAGCGCCCGGTAGGCTACACAACAACACAGCTGGAAAACAACAACAGTTTCTCGAAATGTACACAAAAAACTGCCAAAAGATTTGACTGCTAAGTGCTAGTCCCTGTTCTCCTGCATTCTTGTTGAACTTTTGAAAGTAATGCAGCGGTTTGTTGGGGAGAAGAACGTCAACTAAAGTTGCTAGCTGGCTAACGTTAGCTCTCTGGCTAATCCTCCATGGACGTGGTAAGTTTAAATTTTTACCTGTTGTAACTAGCTAGCTAGCTAGCTAGCTAAAGTTTACATTTTGATATCTGTTTAGTTAATGACAGTAAATGTGTGTATGTGTGAGAGAGAGTGAGCGATGATCACAACTTTAGAAAATATTGTCAGGTCCAAAATTTTTTTTGATTCATCAGGGATCCATGTATTTTTGTGTATTTTGTATTTGACAATACGATCCATCTTGCCTATCCCCCCTCAACACTCATTCTAAGGTTACACCACAACTGCCTTTTTCAATTCTTGATTCTCTTTTAGCTGCGATGTGGCAGAATAGGTGACTGGTAACTGAGTGGGTGGTCAAGGCCTTCTGTAGTAGCTAGGTTAATGAACTTAACGGTTCATCATGATTCGTCTCTGTCTTTGGCCACCCACTCAGTTACCAGTCACCTATTCTGCCATATCCTAGCTAAAGGAGAAAGGAAAGAGATTAGCCAATTACACTCGTTTCTAACAATGTTTGTTGCAGGAATGATATGACATCCACACATAACTTTAGATTATGTGTGTCCTCAGGATTATGGAGTGGTGTGTTTATAAAATGTTGTTTGAATATTACAACATGTATTAGGATTAAGCAAAACTTTACCATTTAGAGATTGTATTATCCAACTAGTGTAATTTTGATATCCTCTTTCTTAAAAAGTTTGAGATTGATGACCAACGAGTTAATGTCCCACTTCATTATGAAGGGACAGAGGAGCAAACATGCCTTTGCTACAACTTGAGTGCTCCATTGTAATTGGTAAGTAAATGTGAGCAGTTGAGACATTTGGCGTAGACAATGAGACATTTTTAGTAGATTCTGACTGTTAAAGATATTTTACTGTGCGTTACTGTTATGTCATGTCCTGCATGCCCATATTATACCAATCATTAATTTATTTTTTCTTCTCTTTTTATGCTTACAGTAAGTGCAATGAAAAGCCAGAAAAAGTTGATGTTGATGTGTTTCGGGCCCTCTGGAAAGTTCTAAAATATGCCCCTAATGCCGGGATGGATGAGGACGCAAAGTATATATATGAGCAAGTTGCTCTTTTTTGAAGACATCTAAGCTACAACTTCTTCAACTAGGACCACAAAGTTTCTTCAGGAATGTCCTTTTCTAGTTATTCTACAATCTCAAATTGATAAAGTTTTGCCCACTGGGTACTGACTCACTTGTTAGTTCATTTGACAGTAGCTTTGTAGCCTATATGGTAGACTATGTATTTTAGAGTAGGCCTATAGTTGAGTTGCATTGCAGAAGTGAAGCTGGACTACAGCTCGGGCCTATATATCTAAATGCCATCTTAAAACTGTCTCTCTCCAGGTTCCCAGCCTATGTATGACCTCATAGTGAATGCGTGAAACCCTGTGAAAGAAAGCAAAGCTTTGTGAATCGCAGAGCCATTGCATTGACAGCACATATAAATGGAAGGGGACTACACATAGGCTATAGGAGAATGCTTCCCCCCCATTCACTCCACCACCGACATAAAGCCCCTTTTTCTAAAGAGATATCATCCCACTTGCCCCGGAGGACAATGGAGAGGGTTGCTGTACACGCAGAACGGGATATTGTAACAGTCCACTTCACTCGCATGCGCTACAGAAGGTGCCAAGATTCTAAAACCTTTCTATCAAGGGCATGGGACAGGGGGGAGAAAGAGCTACCGGGAAATTCTATTCAGTGCAATTCTACTGCGCCTCCTGCTCCATCCGCTGAGCGTCCTACATCTGCGGTATTAATTCAAGAAGAGGGGGAAGGGGGATGGGAGTCGAATGACACTTGCACAAAATACCAAGAAATGACTGAAATACATTTAAACATCTATATGACAGTCGGCTAGAATCATGCGCAGATATTATGCATGAAATCTGCGCCTGGAGCAACGTTGATATAGATTCAACAGAGGGTTTTACTTCATTGATTGTAACGCAATCTTTTCAGATCTCTTTCCCCTCCCCCACAACCTATGCTTCACTGGACTGAACACTTTTAACTATTTTGGAGAACCAGGATATTATATTGATGGTAAAACACGGTAAAGTAGAGTTTAGGTATGAACGACATGAATAAATATTGAATAGACTGTTATAAAAGAACAAAGCAAACTGACAAAAGCGATGGCATTCGTGCTAAATGAATGAATGAATGACTAAAGAAAAACGAATGAATAAGCAGCCGAGTAAATAACTATATTTGAGGTAATCCATTCGTATGATAGCGACAAAGAAATACAGTTAATTGACACAATGAATAATGTCCATATGCGCGTGAAATGTTTACTAGAACGGAAGACATTATTGCAGGATACACCGTAGCCTGTATCAATCTGCTGTTCATGTGATGTCACTCCGATAGACTCGTAAAAAAATTAGAAACATTGTTGCAAACCAAACAACGCATCTGATACATTATAACAATAAATGCTAAATGATCGTCATCACGTTGCACTTGCAACAGTAGCAAAACGACTGGACGTTGACAATGTTGCGATGTTACAGTGAACGGAATAGAAAACGATAACGCTAATTCTAGATGATTGTGCACTACTTGTGCATCTGTAATAACTACTGCAAAATGAAACAAAAACTAAGTTACCCAAATGAATAGGCTCGCTATCTAGACAGGCAGGTTTTTCAGGCAACGCGTTCTTCTCAAAGTTTTCACCATTCAATCCATCTGACAAATGGCCCCGCATCCACGAATAGGATACATTACTTTACACAATGACTATCCAATAGTTTTAGTGGCCTACCTGGAGGTGGTTGGTCCATTTCAATGTAAAATATTAATTCTGTGGAATATGGCATCATCACGTCCCTCCAATCATCGTCTTCTTTTTCCGTAGTCCAAACTGTATTGTACATTGTCTTTACTTCACTTGCGAATGACACTTGTCCTTCTCCAAATGGATATATAAAAAAAGAGGATCACAGGTGAACAACGACAAAACTTGACTGATTTGATACTGCTATCTACTGTATATAGGACAGCTCAAATATAACAGTCTCTGATGATCTGAATTCCTGCTTCAGACAATAAATACGATGAATTCTTCTCTAAAAGCACCAGGCATCACTGCTCAGTCAGACATAAAGCTTCACTGTTCCAAAGGCCTATAAAATGTTCTAACAGTCCTACAGAGCTGAAAGTAGATACCAGCTCTACAATCCAGTCCGTTCTTCAGGGACTGAGCAGTAGTCTTCATTTTAAGAACACTGACAGCGCGCAGGGAAGCGTTCACATCATCTCGGCGATACCACTTCACGCGGACACACGGGGGACAACCGTTTCTAATAATGACGCATCGAAAATGGGTTTGCGCTTTCTCTGCGCTATATTCACAGACAAAGTTGTTATAACATACGGACGATTGTATATGTATATGCGCATATTTTGCTGTTCTCTGGTTTATATATCATGTTTGTAATTTTCAAGTAACTAGTGGCATCATTTTACTGGCCCCCTTTTCCACAAACACATTGGTATGTTCCCATCTACTTTCCAGAGGCTGAGAGCTGGGGAGTTTGAAGTTTTGTATTTCATTTTTTTGCAACCTCGTGTACCCTCCTGGCCAATGAACATCGCAGGGATGCAGGCAGTGAATTGCTGATTGTGTCAAACAGTACTATCAGGGACAAAGGGTTGCAAGACACAAGAGGAGAGAAATGTGACACTAAAAGATGTAGTAATTGTTTTCTGAGCACAACCACAACTCCTGGCCAGGCACAAAACACACACTATGTTATATATATGGTACAGCTTACTGTTAACTAGTGGTATACTTGAACTATTTTTTTGGGGGGGCAGAGTGGTGTGTGTGTGTGAGGGGGGGGGGAGTCCCCCAGTTCCCCACCCCAGATGGCTCATGCTGGACACACAGCCCCTTTCTGTCAAGTGTGTCAAAGTCTTTTAATTGCCACTGTCTCTATCTGTGGTGGGGTGGTGCCACACAGGCCAGGCTGGACAGATGGAAGGGTAACAATGACACAGGAACTGCCTCTGCCCTGCATGGTAATCCACATGAGATAGAGCCCTGGGAAACTAGAATATTCTGCTGTGTTTTATCTATGCATCAGGACGGGGTCCCTCTTAATCTGATGAATAATAGATGAGGGAGGCATCACGCCTGCATTTGCATACTGTATGTATAATAATCACCAGCAGCAGTAGGAATAAGTGTGTGTGTGTGTGTGTGTGTGTGTGTGTGTGTGTGTGTGTGTGAACTACCCCTCCTTCGCCTCCTCCCTTCCACACCTAATTTTTCTGAGATCATTTGTTCATTTATTAGGAGGGTCAGTCAGGGATGTGCATTTTCCATCCTGTGATTCTGGCTTCTCTCAAGCATCTGATACACAGGTGGTGAGTGTGTGTGTGTGTGTGTGTGTCTGTGTAACCACAGGTGACCTCTGGGACTCAGGTGTTGGTTTTGTTACTTCTGTAGCCATAGAAACGCAGCAGTGCCTAGTGAAGCGCTGTAATGTGATGATGTAGCATTTACTAAGAGAGTTATTCCAAAAGGTCTTAAATAAAGGTATGTTTTAATAAACAATTTAAAGTGTAGGCCCTCTTTAGGAATATAGTGTTCAGTAAACAAGTTTTAATCTCGTCTTGACATATCAGGGGGTTGCACGGCAGCTGTGTCTGAAATACAACATCTACGCAATACTGGAACAATGTCTGCTTCTTCTAACCTTTAATCATTTAAATTAATTTATCTGTGTAAAAGCTAAGATGCCAAAAAAGGGAGGTCCAGACTGACAGAGATGAATTGGGTGCCTATGGGACCATATCACATTTAGAGACTTTTTCCTGATTTTTACGCATGGTTTCATGGCCCCTGTCTCAGTGTGCATGTGCTGCAACAGATCAGTGTTACAGAAAGACACACACCAGCTAGGTACAGTAGCTCTGCCTGTCAAAGTCCCCAGTGTATGCTAAAATCGTCAACAGTGATTCCACTGCTCTCTGTGAGTGTGTGTGTACAGTGTATGTGCGTTGTGTTAAAACACTTTCACACATGTAGATTGCGCATTTGTGCTGCTCAAAGCCATGGGGCAGGCATGAGCAGCCGTGAGAGAGATTCTAATCTGCCTGGCTACAGTGCAAGACCAAGCTAACCAACGCCCGATCGAGAAAGAAATTGACAAAAAAAGCAAGGCAGACTGTTAGGTTAGGTTGTTGAAGTTTGAAAGGTACATGATTGCCTTGCGGATTTGGAAAGCGGTCCATGCATGGAGATGGAGGGGGAAGCGTTTTCACTGCACACTGATGTGACCGCAGTCTGCTTTCCGCATGACACATTTTCTGACTGTGCTATTTCTGTGCTGATTATCCATTGCCCTTAGCGCTTTCATATTTTGTCTGTAACTGTAATAAGTAGAGTGGAAAGTGCTATTTAACTGTAGACATGAATAGGCTGTTCCATAGTCCAGTGCTAAACATAGACCTTTCTAGAGTAGGGGAGCCAGAGCACACACAGAAAGGGAACTGTTGCATAAGACACCGTGGCGGTCATGCATATATTATGTTTGAAAGTTGTGATAATATTAGTGTCCAAATCCAAAGACAGGAATGATTGTGCTTCCTGTTCCCTCTCCATCCACTGTGAGGGTTTGATGATTATCTCTTAATTTTTTACAGACATCATTAGATTCTACCCCTCTCACTCTCTCTTTCTGTCTCTCTCTGCAGTAATATACAATATTATATAAAATAGTTGCATAAGCCATACAGGATTCAGGGTTACCTAATGGTGTGTGTTTGCGTGTGTGTATGTGTGTGTGTGTATGCGTGTTCGGCCCATTTGTGTGTACCGTATGTCAGAGCAGCAGCAGTAACAGCGTCCATGGGCTGGTAGCTGCAGGGGACATGTGGAGAGGGCCATACTCCCTTCCTAATATTGAGAGACACTTCAAAACCTTATTCCTTATGATTTATTTTTTGACTCTCTTTTTTGCGATTTGTGAATGTGTTATTCAATGTGTTTCTATGGGCTATAGATGGCTTAGACTTTTAGAGGTTAAAGAAAGCATTGCGTTGTATCTTTTGATTCTTTGATGCACTTCAGACCTAACAGATTCAAGCCTGATTGTCATATTAGCTGCTTTGGTCTATCTGGTCTGTCTGTCCAACTGACACTCACTGTGGGAGAAATCTGCAGCAGCAGCCAGCCAGCCAGCTAGGAGTCATGTGTGTGCTAACTCGAGCTAACCGATTAGCTGCACCGTCTGGAAGTTTCCAGGCATTGCTCTAATTCAGTGTGAAAACCCAGTCTCAGTTCCCAGTACTGGCTGAATAGGTCTTTGCCCAAACGCAACGCACAAGAGAACCGGCCGGCGGGTCTCCTGTTAGGCACACATGGCGTATGCAGCTCTTCCCCAAAAACTAGACCCCGGCACCAAAGTGTTAATAACGCAGTGTTAATAACCCCCCCCCTCTCTCCCCTCCACCTCTGTCAGTGCATCAGCCAGTTACAGTGCCAAGCAGGGAGAGAGAGAAAGCAGGCAGGGCAAGGCAGTACCCTCGCTACACTCCACCCCCACCCTTTCGCTAACCCAAATCTCTCTCTCCTGTTCTCTCTCTCCCTCTATCTTTAGTCTGCACCCTTGTTCCTCACCTTTACCCTTCTCATCCGCCCCCAAACCCTCTTTCTCTATCTCGCTCTCTTTCCCTCTCTCTGGGGTGGCAGGCAGACGGTGTGTTTGGAGCTCCTGTCCGCAGCAGAGCAGAGCTGAGCCGGTATAAGGTGATGTCATCCTGCAATGTGAGCGTCCCTGTAGCACTGATGCAATACTCCGGTGACACTCTGTAACGAGCTGCTGGCAGGCACAACTGCTGACCCCTTCTGTATCTATCGCTATCACTATCCCTTTTCTCGTCCTCTATGTTTCTACCCTCCATTTCTCAATTTGTGTTTTTTTGTTTGATCCAAATCCCCCTTTCCCCTCGCCTCGTCTGTATTTGTTCTCTTACCCACACAGTCCCCTTTCCTCCTTCTACTTCCCATCCCTTCCTCCCGCCCCTCTGTGGTTGTCACAGTGTCATGGCACCATGGCTCAGCATTACTCATGCAGTAGCACAGCCAGTCAGTCAGGCAAGCAGGACCTCTTCAGATAAAGGGCCAGCTCTACAATTAACCCCTTCCTCCCCTCTTCACAGCAATGCCTGCTGGGTTAACCCTTCCCTGACAGAAAATGACATTTTAAATTGAAGTATTCAATTCAATTCTACACAGTATGCAATTAAGAAACATGACACAAGACAAGGCAGAATGTAATAGAAGGAGTGTGCAAGCACATCATTTTTTGTCTGTGTGTAAGGGTTTTCCCATACCCTGAGAACAGCTGTGTGTAAGGGTTTTCCTTTTGTCTGTGCTTAGATCCTCTGACTCCTCTTGAGTTATCAACAGCTCAGAACAATGAACAAGCAGCAGCGACTGATACAGCAGCACCTAGGCACCCTTGGATAAGATTACACCACTAAACAAACACGTTCTCACTTCTGATATGTCAATCAGGACTTTCACCCTCCCCCTTCTCCCTCCTGTCCACCCTCCCTACCTCCCTCCCTCCCTCCCAACTCTTCAATAAACCCCCATTATTCGCTGGAGATGGATCCTGCCACCCTAGTCCTCCATCCTCAGGCATAGCTTTCTGTCATGTCAGTCTGAGCTAAGCTGCAGAACAGGGTTAGCGACCGCATAGCTGCTATCCATGCACGCCAACACCTGAACCCATGCAGAATTACCAGGCGCTAACGCTAACAGATTAGCATCCTTCCATGACTGGCTCTAGGCTCTGCACGGCTGGGAGTGGAGCTGTGGACTTGTGTGTGCGCGCGTGCGTGCGGCCTAGGGTGGTCTAGTGGTTGTACCACGGCAGCATGGGTTCCAATCTGTGTGTGAACTGCGTGTGAATGGGCCCCTTTATCCTGTGACCTGGCAGAGAGATTATACAGCAGAAACTAGGTGTGTAATCCTTTTAGGGTCTGCTACAGTGGAACGACTGGGACGGGAGCCGGAGCATAAACCTGACTGAGTCTGGGCTGGATTAGAGGAACACTGACAGAGACAGACACTAGGGCCCTAGCTAACCAAACTCTCTCTCTCTCTTTTCTCATTCACTTACTTACTGTACTTACTGCCAATGTCCTGGTAGGGCTCTGCAGCTGCCAACCTGAGTATGACATGCTGTATCATGCTGTATCTTATATTGGTGAGCTGTTTTTTTAACAGGTGGTCAGGACGAGAATAGAATAATAATAATAATAAGAAGAAATTGTACAGGGCTTGGAGCTGTGTTGTGTGTTAGAGCTGCCTCCCACTCCTCCCTGTATACCATTTACATTTACATTTACGTCATTTAGCAGACGCTCTTATCCAGAGACCATCCTCATCAGCTGCACGTACAGGGCCATCATGACGCAAGCTGTGTGTTTATGTTTGTGTGTTTTTGTGTGTATTTTTGATACAGTGAATGTTTGTTTGATGAATGCTAGTGTGTGTGTGTGTATGTGTGTAAGTTAGATATGGAGGGTGATACAGTGAGTCTTTTTAGAGTGAGAATATTAGTGTGTGTATGATAATGTGTGTATGTGTATGTGTATGTGTGTGTGTGTGTGGGTGTGTGTGTGTGTGTGTGTGTGTGTGTTTCTGTCTGTGTGAGTCGGGTGTAATCTGAATTTGCATTTCTGCTTGCTTGCTTTGGATGCAATTCAAATAATTTGTAACCTCAAGGGAGAGGCCCACATAAAGAAATACTACAGTTTACTATAGAATACTATAATACTTACTATAGAATTATGAGGTAAAATGTAGTATACTATACTACACATTGTAGTGTCCCCTGATCATGTGTAGTACTTACTGTATAATTGTGTAGTATACTGTAGAATACTATAAATACTACAGTATTATCCGCATAAAAAACACTGTAATAAATACTGCAGTAATGTCTGCAAAAACACTACAGTCTACAACAACAATACATATTTATTTACTATAGTAAATACTACAGTATTTAATTAGCATATACCCCTCCCCCACATCCCAATTAGTGCCACCCATAAGTCAGAAACCTACATGCCAAGAATAGACCATACAATGTGTTCCCTACAGGTTATAGAAAAGAGCAGAAGCTCTGAACTATCTGTTCAGATATCAGACCTACCTATAGGTTATGGAACATTTGCTCTTTCAGTATTTCTCCAGTAGGGTTCCTCAATAAGAAAGCCTCCACCACTATAGTGCCTTGCAAAAGTATTCATCCTCCTTGGCGTTTTTCCTATGTTGTTGCATTACAACCTGTAATTTAAATGTTTTTTTATTTGGATTTCATGTAATGGACATACACAAAATAGTCCAAAAAAGTGGTGAAGTGAAATAAAGTCTAAAAAATCAATAACGGAAAAGTGGTGCGTACATATGTATTCACCCCGTTTGCTATGAAGCCTCTAAATAAGATCTGGTGCAACCAATTACCTTCAGATGTCACATAATTAGTTAAATAAAGTCCACCTGGGTGCAATCTAAGAGTCACATGATCTCAGTACATATACACCTGTTCTGAAAGGCCCCAGAGTCTGAACACCACTAAGCAAGGGGCACCATGAAGACCAAGGAGCTCTCCAAACAGGTCAGGGACAAAGTTGTGGAGAGGTACAGATCAGGTCATAAAAAAATATCTGAAACTTTGAACATCCCACCGAGCACCATTAAATCCATTATTAAAAAATTGAAAGAATATGGCACCACAACAAACCTGCCAAGAGATTGCCGCCGACCAAAACTCACGGACCAGGCAAGGAGAGCATTAATCAGAGAGACCAAAGATAACCCTGAAGGAGCTGCAAAGCTCCACAGCGGAGATTGGAGTATCTGTCCATAGGACCACATTAAGCCGTACACTCCACAGAGCTGGGCTTTACAGAAGAGTGGCCAGAAAAAAGCCATTGCTTAAATAAAAAAATAAGCAAAAACGTTTGGTGTTCGCCAAAAGGCATGTGGGAGACTTCCCAAACATATGGAAGAAGGTACTCTGGTCAGATGAGACTAAAATTGAGCTTTTTGGCCATCAAGGAAAATGCTATGTCTGGCGCAAACCCAACACCTCTCATCACCCCGAGAACACCATCCCCACAGTGAAGCATGGTGGTGGCAGCATCATGCTGTGGGGATGTTTTTCATCAGCAGGGACTGGTAAACTGGTCAGAATTGAAGGAATGATGGATGGCGCTAAATACAGGGAAATTCTTGAGGGAAACCTGTTTAATTCTTCCAGAGATTTGAGACTGGACGGAGGTTCACCTTCCAGCAGGACAATGACCCTAAGCATACTGCTAAAGCAACACTTGAGTGGTTTAAGGGGAAACATTTAAATGTCTTGGAATGGCCTTGTCAAAGCCCAGACCTCAATCCAATTGAGAATCTGTGGTATGACTTAATGATTGCTGTACACCAGCGGAACCCATCCAACCTGAAGGAGCTGGAGCAGTTTTACCTTGAAGATCCCAGTGGCTAGATGTACCAAGCTTATAGAGACTTGCAGCTGTAATTGCTGCAAAAGGTGGCTCTACAAAGTATTGACTTTGGGGGGGTGAATAGTTATGCACGCTCAAGTTTCCCATTTTTTTTGGTCTTATTTCTTGTTTGTTTCACAATAAAAAAACATTTAGCATCTTCAAAGTGGTAGGCATGTTGTGTAAATCAAATGATACAAACCCCCCAAAAATCTATTTTAATTCCAGATCGTAAGGCAACAAAATAGGAAAAATGTCAAGGGGGGTGAATACTTTCGCAAGCCACTGTGTGTCAAAGATATTCAAACAAAAACACTATAGTAAATACTACAAAAGTATACACATCACACACATGGTTATGGGCTTTAAAAAAATAAGACACCTGTACCATGTCAGATTTGAAATCTATTCAATTTTGAGTTTGCATCCCAAAACTGTTTGACATAGAAACACCAGATTTAAAAATGTTTATTAATTATTTATTAATACCATTCCACTCATGAGCCCACTAGGTCATTTGACTGCAGGAAAGGGCTACACACTATTATTGCACACAGACTGAGTCCATGCAACTTTTTATGTGACTTGTTAAGCAAATGTTTACTTATTTAGGCTTGCCATAACAAGACGGGGGAAGACCCGTAACAAAGTCTAGGGATACAGTATGTGAGACCAGGGACGGTGAAGAACAGGTAGAGGTTGGAGGAGACCAGCCGGAGCTTGCCGAGGAGTCTTGTTCTGCGCACAGATCGTGCAGGCGGCGACGAACGCGGAGATGTCAGGAACCATGGTAGGCCACCAAAAGCGTTGTCACACAAAGGCCAGGGTCCGAAGGGAGCCTGGACGGCAGGCAAGCCTGGAGGAGTCGGCACACTCCAGGACCTGCGGAGCGGACAGCGTCAGGAACAAACATCTGGTTATCTGGGCCCCCCCGGGATTCGGCTGGGAACGCTACGCCTCCAGGACTTGCTTCCCTATTCCCCAACTGAGTGTCATCGCCAAGCACGAGGTGGGAAGGATGGTCTCGGATTCTGGGGGTGTAGCCACGGGGCTATAGCAGCGTGACAGTGCATCTGGCTTGACATTATTGGATCCCGGTCGGTATGAGAGGGAGAAGTTGAGCCGGGTGAAAAGCAGGGCCCACTTAGCTTGCCTGGAATTGAGATGCTTGGCGGTGCAGAGATATTCCAAGTTATTGTGGTCTGTCCACACAATGAACGGATGTTCCGCCCCCTCCAGCCAGTGCCTCCACTCCTCCAACGCCATCTTCACCGCGAGAAGCTCACGATTCCCCACATCGTAATTCCTCTCCGTGGTGTTGAGGTGATGGGAGAAGAAGGCGCAGGGATGTAACTTGAGGTCCAGGGCCGAACGCTGGGACAGGACCGCCCCCACTCCGACATCCGAAGCATCGGCCTCCTCTACGAACTGGCGGGACGGGTCAGGATGAACCAAGATGGGAGCAGTGGTGAAACGGTGTTTGAGGTCTCGGAACGCCCGGTCAGCATCTGGGGACCATGTGTACGGAACCTTGGGAGAGGTGAGTGCAGACAGGGGGGAAGCCAGGGTGCTGTAACCCTGGATAAAGTGTCGATAAAAGTTGGAGAATCCAGGAAACGTTGCAGCTGCAATCTGGACGTAGGCTGGGGACAATCCACCACCGCTCCCACCTTCCCGGGATCCATCTGTACACTCCCTGCAGCAATGATGTAGCCCAGGAAGGGGATGGTGGAGCGATGAAATTTGCATTTCTCCGCTTTCACAAAAAGCGTTGGAGGACCTGTCGGACATGGAGCACGTGTTCTTGGGTGGAATGGGAAAAAATGAGGATGTCATCGAGGTAGACGAAGACGAACTGGTTCAACATGTCACAGAGAACATAATTAACCAGGGCCTGGAACACAGCTGGAGCATTGGTAAGGCCAAATGGCATGACCAGATACTCGTAGTGACCGCTGGTCGTGTTGAAGGCAGTCTTCCATTCGTCCCCCTCCTGTATCCGCACCAGGTGGTAGGCGTTCCGTAGATCCAGCTTGGAGAACACGTTGGCGCCCTGGATCGGCTCGAAGGCCAAGGAGATGAGTGGTAGCGGGTAGCGGTTCTTCACCATGACATTGTTGAGGCCCTGGTAGTCGATGCACGGGCGCAGGGTTCTGTCCTTCTTCTCTACAAAGAAGAACCCTGCGCCGGCAGTGAAGGCAGAAGGACGGATGAACCCGGAAGCTAGGGAGTCCTCAATGTAGGTCTCCAGCCTTGGTCTCTGGACCCAACAGCGAGTACAGTCGTCCCCGGGCGGCGTGGTGCCTGGGAGAAGGTCGATTCCACAGTCGTAGGGTTGGTGCGGCAGAAGCGAAGTGGCCCGGGCCTTACTGAACACGTCCCGAAGGTCCCGGTACTCCGCGGGAATGGCAGAGAGGTCCGAGGCAACTTCCAAGCCCCCAGGAAGATGTCCCAGGCAGGCTGCGCTGACTTCAGACAATGAGTGTGGCAGAATGGTCTCCAGCCCAAGATGGCACCAGTAGACCAGTCAATAAAGGGGTTGTGTCGCTGGAGCCAAGAGAAACCCAATACCACAGGAACCTGAGGAGACTTAATTAGCAGGAATTGGATCATCTCGCTGTGGTTCCCTGATACTCGTAGGTTGTTGGGAGTGGTGTTGTGGGTGACCCGGCCTATAGAGCGCCCGTCCAGCGCTCCAATGTCCATGGGAATGGAGAAGGGCTGAGTGGGGATGCCCAGCTTGGATGCCAGGGTAGCGTCCATAAAGCACTCATCGCCCCCAGAGTCGATGAGTACCCAGAGTGATTTTGACTGGTTCCCCGACAGCAAGATGGCATGAAAGGGGGTGCGAGTAAGGGGAGAGGAAAAGTTATCCGTAGTTATCCGTATGGCCCACCAGAGCCTGGTCTTTTAGTGGACAGGTGGACACAAAATGACCAGTAGTCCCGCAATACAGGCAACTCTTCGCATGAAGCCTGCATTGCCGTTCGGCTGGAGACAGCCTAGCTCTGCCTAGTTGCATCGGCTCGGGAAGAGGTGAATCGGCAAACTTCGGAGACTCTCGGGGGAACTCGGGTAGCCTCGGGTTCTCTCAGCAACGGAGCCGTCGGGGACTTCCGGGATGCCACGGAGGTGAGGTGGAATCGGACATCCTCTCCTTCCTTCGTTCCCGTAGTCGCCCATAGATCCGAATGGTCAAGGCGATGAGCAAGTCAATATCCGTCGGTAGTTCCCGGGCTGCAAGCTCGTCCTTTACTTCCTCCGATACTCCATGCAGGAATGTGTCGAACAGCGCTTCCGGGTTCCAGGCACACTCAGCTGCCGACGTGCGGAAATCCACTGCATAGTCTGCCACACTGCGGGATTCTTGCCGAAGCTGGAGTAACTTCCGGGCAGCCTCTCTCCCGGACAATGGAGCATCGAAAACCTTCTTTACCTCCTGCATGAACTCCTCCAGACTGAAGCATACGGCCAACTGTTGTTCCCACACTGCCGTAGCCCAGGCGAGAGCCCTCCCGGACATCAGCGTGATGAGGTACACTATCTTAGAGCGGTTCGAGGGGAAGGAGGAGGACTGCAGCTCGATGATGAGCGAACACTGAGTGAGAAATGCCCAACAGGTTCTCGACTCTCCAGCGAAGCGTTCTGTGGGAGGTAAGCAGGGTTCTCGGGAAACCGGGGTGGCTGGGGAGGCCACGCTGCTAACAGCTGGGTTGGTGAGGGGCTGGGAGTTTACCGTCGTGGTAGGCTGCCTAACAGACAACCTGCAGAATTGCTCCAGCAATGTGTTAAACGCTCTGTCATGGCGTTCGGCCAAGGTCTGGAACCCTTCCATGAGACCACGAAGCAACTCCTTGTGCCTTCCAATGGTGGGCTACTTGGTAGGAGATGGCGTTGCAGAGCTGGTCCGAGTCTGCTGGGTCAGTCATGGCCAGTTTGTACTATCACGTTTCAGGAGAAGACCCAGATGCAGACAGTGTCGAAGTAACAAAAGTTGATTACAAAAACAGGGGGCAGGCAAACGACAGGTCACGGTCAGGCAGAGGTCAGTAATTCAGATCAGAGTCCAAAAGGTACAGAACGGCAGGCAGTCTCAGGGTCAGGGCAGGCAGAGGTCAATCATCCAGGGTGGTGTGACAAGGTACAGAACGGCAGGCAGGCTCAGGGTCAGGGCAGGCAGAATGGTCAAAACCGGGAAAACTAGAAAACAGGAACTAAAGAAAGACAGGAGCAAGGGGGAAAAACGCTGGTAGGCTTGACGAAACAAAACGAACTGGCAACAGACAAACAGAGACCACAGGTATAAATACACTGGGGATAATGGGGAAGATGGGCGACACCTGGAGGGAGGTGGAGACAATCATAAAGACAGGTGAAACAGATCAGGGTGTGACAGCGTCAGCTCAATTCAGGTTTGTCTGTTCGTCTGCATTTGTCATTATAGACTGTATCGTGACACTGCTAATAGTAGGCCCAAGTGACAGCAGTGGTTGAGTAACCGGGTCGTTCTTGAATTGCGGTGGCATTTGCGTCCGTGAAAAACACTTTAAAATGACAAATAGTTACACATCATACATGTTTTTGTTGATATTGAACTGTCTATTAATGATAAAACATCCGTTATACTGCAAAATGTAATGTTTATGCATTGCTTAAAGTACTTATGCTAAGCAAATTGGCTTGTCCCACTAGGTATGTGTAGAGTTGTAGTGGCATGTTTTGGGGATGTAGCGATATCTATCTATTATTTTGAAATCTGGAAAGTGAACAAAAGTATTTAATATATTGTATAAATCAATAAAAACAAAGAACGCTATTAAAATACATATTTCTTTATTTGTATAATGTCTGTTCCTCAGTTTTATGTCATTAGTGTTCCCGCCGTGAAACTCACTCATTATAAAGATATACAAGGACCTTGAGCACTCCCTCCATTGGCAAGCTGTTATCAGGGGAGGGGTCTGTACTAAAGAGAAGTATTAGCTAATCTGACGAGGATTCAGTCTCCTCGCTGCCCGAATGTACTCCAGATTGCGGTGGTCAGTCAAAATAAGAAAAGGGTGTTTAGCCCCCTCAAGCCAATGTCTCCACACCTTAAGAGCTTTCACAACAGCTAACGATCCCCCACATCATAGTTTTGCTCCGCCGGGCTGAGCATCTTCGAGAAGAAAGCACAGGGGCAGAGTTTGGGAGGCGTACCCGAGCACTGAGACAGTACAGCTCCTATCCCCGCCTCGGACGCGTCCACCTCGACTATGAATTGTAAGGAAGGATCCGGATGAGCCAGCACGGGAGCCGTGGTGAACAGAGCCTTCAGCTGACCAAAAGCCCTGTTCGCCTCCGCTGACCACTGCAGGCGCACCGATCCGCCCTTTAGCAAAGAGGTTATGGGAGCTGCTACCTGGCCAAAGCCCCGGATAAATCTCCGGTAGTAGTTGGCAAAACCCAAAAATCGCTGCACCTCCTTTACCATGGTAGGAGTCGGCCAATTATGCACGGCTGAAATGCTGTCACACTCCATCTCGACCCCTGACTCTGACAAGCGGTATCCTAAGAAGGAGACGGACTGTCTGAAGAACAGACATTTCTCAGCCTTAACGTACAGGTCATGCTCCAACAGTCTACCAAGCACCTTGCGCACCAGGGACACATGCTCGTCGCGTGTAGCGGAGTATATGAGAATATCATCTATATACACCACTACACCCTGTCCGTGCAGGTCCCTGAAAATCTCATCGACAAAGGATTGAAAGACTGAGGGAGCATTCATCAACCCGTACGGCATGACAAGGTACTCATAGTGACCAGAGGTGGTACTAAATGCCGTCTTCCACTCGTCCCCCTCCCGGATACGGATCAGATTGTACGTGCTCCTGAGGTCCAATTTTGTGAAGAAGCGTGCCCTGCAGCAATGACTCCGTCATACTAGCAATGAGAGGAAGAGGATAGCTGTATTTTACGGTTATCTGATTTAGACCTCGATAGTCAATGCACGGGCGTAAACCTCCATCCTTTTTCTTCACAAAAAAGAAACTCGAGGAGGCAGGGGAAGTGGAGGGCCGAATGTATCCTTGTCCCAGAGATTCGGTGACATATGTCTCCATAGCCACCATCTCCTCCTGTGACAGAGGATACACGTGACTCCTGGGAAGTGCAGCGCCCTCACGGAGATCTATCGCACAATCCCCTCGTTGATGGGGTGGTAATTGAGTCGCCTTCCTTTTACAGAAGGCGAGAGCCAAATCGGCATATTCTGAGGGAATGTGCATTGGGGAGACATGGTTTGGACTCTCCACCGTGGTTGACCCTACGGAAACACCTACACACCTTCCCGAGCACTGAGGTGACCATCCCCTAAGAGCCCTCTGTTGCCACGAAATACTGGGGTCATGGGTGGCTAGCCAGGGAAGGCCCAGCACCACGGGAAACACAGGAGTATCAATAAGGAAGAGACTCATTCTCTCTTCATGACCCCCCTGTGTCTCCATCCGAAGTGGAGCTGTGACCTCCCTAACCATACCTGACCCTAATGGGCGACTATCTAGGGCACGTATGGGGAAAGGCACATCTAACGGCAATATAGGAATCCCTAATCTATGCGCAACCAATCTATCCATGAAATTCCCAGCTGCGCCGGAATCTACGAGCGCCCTATGCTGGGAATGTGAGGAAAACTCAGGGAACATACCATTAATCATCATGTGAGCAACAGGGAGCTCTGGGTGAGTTGGGTGCCTACTCACCTGGGATGGTCCCCCAGAACCTTGCCTGCTGCCTCGATTCCATGAGGGTCTTCTCCTGCACCGGCCCGCAGTGTGTCCTCTGCGGCCACAGTTGGTGCAGGAGACCACCCCCTTGCTCGGTCTATCCGCATCAGCACTTCCAAGCTCCATAGGTGTGGACTCGGAAGTGCTGGGGGATGGACTGGACGGACCCTGATCTGGATGTCCGCGGGTAGCCAACAGGTTATCCAGCCGGATCGATAAATCTACCAGCTGGTCCAGGTTAAGATTGGTGTCCCTGCAGGCCAGCTCCCGACGGACGTCCTCCCGTAGACTGCATCGGTAGTGATCAATCAGGGCCCTCTCGTTCCATCCCGCGCTGGCTGCCAGTGTCCTGAAATCCAGGGCGAATTCCTGTGCGCTCCTCCTTCCCTGGCTGAGGTGAAACAGACGCTCCCCCGCCGCTCTCCCCTCAGGCGGATGATCGAATACGGCCCGGAAAAGGCGGGTAAATTCCTCATAATGAACGGACTCAGCGTCTATTCCACCCCACTCCGCGTTGGTCCATTCCAGGGCTCTGCCCGACAGACAGCAGATGAGGGCGGACACGCTCTCGTATCCCGAGGGAGCCGGGTGGATGGTGGCCAGGTAAAGTTCCACCTGGAGCAGGAAACCCTTACACCCGGCAGCTGTCCCATGGTATTCCCTCGGGAGCGAGAGCCGAATACCACTGGACCCAGGGTTTGAGGATCTTGATGGAAGTGAAATCGGCGAAGGAGGAGGTGTAGAAAACCCGACTCTTTCCCATCGATCCATGGTGTGGATCACTTGATCCAGAGCCGAACCTAGTCTCTGCAGCATGGTCGCGTGCTGGTGGATCCGTTCCTCCACCGAAGCGCTGGGATCGGGCGTGCCTGCTGACTCCATAACGGGTGCGTGATTCTGTCAGCGTCTGGGTGCAGTGGGGAAACGGAATCAGGCGCAGGACACAGAACTGAGAGATAAATGGCTTTACTAGAATCCAAGTAAACCATAGCAAACCCTCTACGCAGGGAAGAGCAAAACAACAGCTCAACAGACGACGTAACAAAGAACTATCACGCACACACCCAGGAGGGAAAACAGAGGTAATATAGGGAAACTAATAAGCCTAATGAGTAACAGGTGTGAACAATAAAGACAGAACTAGTGAGACACAGAAACATAGATCGGTGGCAGCTAATACTCCGGTGACGACGACCGCCGAACCCTGCCCGAACGAGGAGGAGGGGCAGCCTCGGCCGTATCCGTGACAGAGGCTGACAGCGAATGATAGTGTCACAGCTGAGCCCAGTGTCTTTTCAATTGAGCGGGGGCGGCGGTTGGGCCACTGGTTGTGTACAAGCAAAACAGAGGGTCATTTGGTGAGACAACTAGCCAAACACTGAGCCTAGCCGGTGGCCTTACAGACTGTATAGGGGGAGAGGGTTGAGTGTGTAGAGGGTGGGGTGGTGGTGGTGTCCATGGTAGAAGATGTGTGTGTTTGGTGCCAGGTGTACAAACAGACTAACCCAGGAGACAAGGAGAGGGTGGCCCAACAGGGCTGGGCCCAGTGTTTGGTGTTTGATTCCAACACATGGAGGAGAAGGAAATTAGAGATTTGACAGGGATGTGAGAGAGAGGAGGTGAGAGGAAAAGAGAAGAGAGGAAAGGCAGGCGGGTGTTCTCCTCACCTCCTCACCGTGCCAAGTGCAGAGCCCAGAGCCCAGAGCCCAAATTTTGTCAGCCGGTGATTGTCATGCAAATATCTGCAGGTCTCACGGTAATTGACATAAACACATTTAGCATCTCCTGGCTTCTACGCATAGCCAACAAACCTAGGAGCCTGGACCCTCTCTTCATATTTCAAGGCTGCGTTAAGATATTGACTCAGAGACAGACCAAGCCCCGTTTAGGCAATACCTCCCATTCTCTCTAAGAGTTATCGTCGTACTGTTGTCTATACTGCCAGGGGTGTTGTCAGTTGTAATCTTGTACCCATTAGTTTGAACTCCACTCTTAGATCTGCTATTGTTAGCTCAAAAGAGGAACCCACTGTGGTTTGCTCACCCAGTGC